>NC_071990.2:8366250-9850000 GCF_028885655.2 Pongo abelii | reverse complement strand
ATTTAGCTCCCACTTGTGAGAACATGTGGTATTTGGTTTTCTATTCCTGCATTAGTTTGCTAAGGATAATGACCTCCAACTCCATCCCTGTTTTTGTAAAGGACATGATCTCATTTTATTATGGCTACATAGTATTCCATGGTGTATATCTACCACATTTTCTTTATGCAGTCTACCGTTGATGGGCATTTAGGTTGATTCCATGTCTTTGCTATTGTGAATAGTGCTGCAATGAGCAAATGCGTGGATATGTCTTTCTGGTAGAACAGTTTATTTATATTCCTTTGGGTATGTACCCCCTAAAGGGATTGCTGGGTCAAATAGTATTTCTGATTTTAGGTCTTTGAGAAATCGCCACACTGTCTTCTGCAATGGTTGAACTAATCTTCACTTCTACCAACTGTGTGCAAGTATTCCTTTTTCTCCACAACTTCACCAGCATCTGTTATTTTTTGATTTTTTGGTAATAGCCATTCTGACTGGCGTGAGATGGTATCTCTCTGTGGTTTTGATTTGCATTTCTCTAATAATCAGTTATGTTGAGCTTTTTTTCATATGATTGTTGGCCGCATGATATTCTTTTTTGAGAAGTGTCTGTTCATGTCCTTTCTACACTTTTTAACAGGGTTGTTTGTTTTATTCTTGTAAATTTGTTTAAGTTCCTTATAGATGCTGAATATTAGACCTTTGTTAGATGTATAGTCTGCAAAACTTTTCTCTCATTCTGTAGGCTGTCTGTTTACTCTGCTGATAGTTTCTTTTGCTGTCCAAAAATTCTTTAATTAGATCTCATTTGTCAAGTTTTACTTTTGTTGTAATTGCCTTTGGCATCTTTGTAATTACATCTTTGCCTGTGCCTGTGTTCAGAATGGTATTGCCTAGGTTGTCTTCCAGGGTTTTTGTAGTTTTGGGTTTTACATCTAAGTCTTTAATCCATCTTGAGTTGATTTTTGTATGTGGTGTAAGAAAGGGGTCCAGTTTCAATCTTCTGCATATGGCTAGCCAGTTATCCCAGCACCATTTATTAAATAGGAAGTCCTTTCCCCTTTGCTTGTTTTTGTCAATTTTGTCAAAGATCAGATAGTTTTAGGTTTGTGGCCTTATTCCTGGAGTTTGTATTCTGTTCCATTTGTCTATGTGTCTGTTTTTGTACCAGTACCATACTGTTTTGGTTATTGTAGCCCTGTAATATAGTTTGAAGTTGTGTAGCATGATGCCTCCAGCTTTGTTCTTTTTGCTTAAGATTGCTTTGGCTATTCAGGCTCTTCTTTGGTAACATATGAATTTTAAAATAGTTTTTTCTAGTTCTGTGAAGAATGTCATTGGTAGTTTAATAGGAATAGCATTGAATCTATAAATTGCTTTGGGCAGTATGACCATTTTAAAGATATTGATTCTTCCTATTCATGAGCATGGAATGTTTTTCCATTTGTTTATGTCATCTCTGATTTCTTTGAGTAGTGTTTTATAGCCCTCCTAGCAGAGATCTTTCACTTCTCTGGTTAGCTGGTATTTCTAAGTATTTTATTTGTGTGCATGTGTGGCAATTGTGAGTGGCATTGCATTCCTGATTCTGCTCTCAGCTTTGACTGTTATTGGTATATAGGGGTACTAGTGATTTTTGCACATTGATTTTGTATCCTGAGACTTTGCTGAAGTTGTTTTACCAGTTTAAGGAGCTTTTGGGCGGAGACCATGGGGTTTTCTAGTTATAGGAACATGTCATCTGTAGACAGGGATAGTTTGACTTCCTCTCTTCCTATTTGGATGCACTTTATTTCTTTCTCTTGCCTGTTTGCTCTGGTCAGGACTTCCAATACTATGTTGAATAGGAGTGGTGAGAGAGGGCATCCTTATCTTGTTCCAGTTTTCAAAGGGAATGCTTCCAGCTTTTGCCCTTGGTATGATGTTGGCTGTAGGTTAGTCATAGATGGCTCTTATTATTTTGAGGTATATTCCTTCAATACCTAGTTTATTGAGAGTTTTTAACATGAAGGCATGTTGAATTTTACTAAAAGCCTTTTCTGCATCTATTGAGATAATCATATAGTTTTTGTCTTTAGTTCTGTTTATGTGATGAGTCACATGTTTTGATTTGTATATGTTGAACCAACCTTGCATCCCAGGTATAAAGCCTACTTGATTGTGTTGGATAAGGTTTTTGATGTGCTGCTGGATTCAATTCTCCAATATTTTGCTGAGGATTTTTACATTTATGTTCATCAAGAATATTGGCCTGAAGTTTTTTTGTTGTTGTTGTGCTTCTGCCAGGTTTTAGTAGCAGAATGATGCTGGACTCACAGAATGAGTTAGGGGAGGATTCCCTCTTCCTCTTTGTTTTTTTTTTTTTGAAGTACCTTCAGTAGGAATGGTACCAGCTCTTCTTTGTACATCTGGTAGAACTCAGTTGTGAATCCATCTGGTCCTGGGCTTTTCTTGGTTAGTAGGCTATTTATAACTGATTGAATTTCAGAACTCTTTATTGGTCTGGTCAGGGATTTAATTTCTTGCTGGTTCAGTCTTCAGAGTCCAGGAATTTATCTATTTCTTCTAGATTTTCTAGTTTTGTATGCATGGAGGTGTTCATAACATTCTCTGATGGTTGTTTGTATTTCTGTGGGGTCTGTGGTAATATCCTTCTTGTTTTGGATTGTGTTTATTTGGATTTTCTCTCTTTTATTCTTTATTAGCCTAGCTAGCATTCTAGCTATTTTATTGATGTTTTCAAAAAACCAGCTCCTGGATTCGTTGATCTATTGAATGGTTTCTTGTGTCTCGTTCTCCCTCAGTTCAGCTCTGATTTTGGTTATTTCTTGTCTTCTTTCCATTTTAGTATTTTATAATCCCTACGCTGTTGTTCTCATCTGCATGGTCCAAGATAACTAGATATCACTTCTATATTTCAGGCACTTGCAGAAAAGAAAAAGGCCACATACAGGTAGTTAGATATGCCATTTCTGTTTCTATGCCTTTTGCCAGAGAGAGAGAATTAGAAATGCCATTTCTGTTTGTATGCCTTTTGCCAGAGAGAGAGAGTTAGATATGCCATTTCTGTTTTTATGCCTTTTGCCAGAGAGAGAGAGTTAGATATGCCATTTCTGTTTGTATGCCTTTTGCCACATGGAGCTGCAAGAGAGGCTGGGAAATGGAGGCCTTAGCTGGTAGCCAAGTTTCAAGGTGAAGGTGGAAGGTTTCTATTATTATTATTATTTTATTTTTTTTTTTGAGATGGAGTCTTGCTCTGTAGCCCAGGCTGGTGTGCAATGGCATGATCTCGGCTCACTGCAACCTCTGCCTCCCGGGTTCAAGTGGTTCTCCTGCCTCAGCCTCCCAAGTAGCTGGGATTACAGGTGCCTACCACCTCACCTGGCTAATTTTTGTGTTTTTAGTAGAGATGGGGTTTCTCCATGTTGGCCAGGCTGGTCTCGAACTCCTGACCTCAAGTGATTCCCCTGCCTTGGCCTCCCAAAGTGCTAGGATTATAGACATGAGCCACTGCACCCGGCTGGTTTCTATTATTAAAGAAGAGAATGTATATTGGGGTCAACTAGCAGGCCCTACCCAAAGTACATTTTATTATTATCCTCATCCTATAGATGAGGAAATCAAGGTTGTAACTTGACTAAGGTAAAGCATACAATGCATGGTATGATGAGAGATTTAAAGGAGGACTTGTTTGGCTCTGTGGTGTATGCATTTTACTCCTCTGCTGTATGTCTCTCTTTTGGTTAGTGGTGATGTCACCTGATAAAAGGACAGGACATTGTGAAGGAATGTCAGCATGACATTTAGTGTGGTTGCATGATGTAATCAGAAAGGAAACTCTAGAGCTTGGCCAGACATGCAAGGTCAGCAAATCCACAGATTAGCAGAGAAGATGCAGGAAAGAAGATGAATGCACAGGAACAGGAAGGGAGGGTTAGAGTCCCTTGGCATCCATTTGGCCTCTCAGTCAACTCTTGGCTCTGAAGATCAACTTCTGGTGTCATCAGTCCAGGGTCAGGCAATTATCACCTGTCCAGGGGCAGGGCAAGGGAATCTTTGGTTCTCTTGACAGAAATGGTCTTCTTATTGAGCTAGAGTATTTCACAGTTAGATCCTGGAGGTAAAAATGTGTCCTTTAGCCCAAATGGAGGATGGAGCAGCCCTTCTTTACAAATTCATATTTAGCAGAGGTATTCAGACTTCTTCAGTAAGAATTCTTATTCCCTGGGGGCCAAAAAAGACTAGGAAGCCTTTGTGAAAAATCTCAATTTTTTAAGTTTTTAGATTGATATTCAGTTCAGAAGTAGAGTACTACTTGATGACTTAGCTGTTTGAAACTCAATAAAATGAGGCAAGGTGAATAATTACACTTATGATACATCAGGTGTTAGAGAGAGACAGAAAAGTGAGGTCATAAGAAGGATGTCATCTGTGTCTTAGGATGTAAGTATATGTTACAGGCAAGTACTATCTAAGAGAAAGTAAAGAGAGCCACATACATAATTTAAAATTTTCTCCCTTTAGGAAGCTGAGGCTGGAGGATCACTTGAAGCCAGAAGTTTGAGATCAGCCTGGGCAACAAAGTGAGACCCCATCTCTACAAAAAAAAAAAAATTAGTCAGGGATGGTGGCATGTACCTGTAATTCCAGCTACTCTGTAGGATGAGGTGGGAGGATCACTTAAGCCCAGGAAGTCAGAGGCTGCAGTGAGCTATGATCATGTCACTGCACTCCAGCCTAAGCTACAGAGCAAGACCCCATCTCTAAAGTAAAATAAATAAATAAATACAATTTCTGATAGCTACTGTAACAAGATTTTTTAAAAAGCTCAATTAATTCTAATAATATATTTTATTTATACCAATATCTGTAAAATATTATCATTTCAACTTAAAACCAATGTAAAACTGAAATATTTTCCCTTTTTTGTACAAAATCTTTAAAACACAGTGTGAATCATTACACTGACAGCAAACCTCAATGTGAGTTAGCCCCATTTCAAGTGCTCTATAGGCATACTATTATAGGTTTAGTCCCTGTGTGTTAGGAAAGACTAGGCATGAAGGTAGTTATTTTCACAAGTGATCATCAGTTTGGTTTTGGAAGATGGGAGGATCCAAATTTATAAGCCAAAAGTAAAGCAGAGAGGAAGAAACCAAAGAGAAGGAACTTTGGATGAAAAATCCAAGAATGATTTATCATCCTTACAAATGCAGCCAGTTACTGACAGAGGCAGGAGTTCCAGTCTCTGTATTCTGGAATATAGCTAACTTAAAAAAAATTATTCAATGCATTTTTACCTTTCCCTGTTCCCTTTGAGGGGACTTCTGAAAAAATTCAATTGCAAATGATACATGCAATTTTATGGTCTGTGAACAAAGAAGAATATTTGAAATACATGCATGTAGAAACTTCTAGATATCATAGAATACAGTGTTTCTTGTTAATACAATTTTTAGAAGAACATTTATATTAACTGCCAATGTGGTTACTTAGAGAAAATAGAGTAGTTACATATTTTCCCCACAGTAATACTAGAATTAGCACAAATTATCATCTGGTAAGTAAATATCAATACATTTCTTCCTCTAAGATGCTTTTTAAAGAAATGCATTATATGTAATGGCAGAATTCCAACATGACTTTATTCAAATTCCCTCAAAGAAATGAAAAATTATTTGCCAAATAGCAATTTAAATTATGAAGGAAATGTCTAGGAGAGGGATTTTCTAGAACCAAATCTTTATAAAAAAGACTTCAAGTTTATGATGGATTGAGTCTCTTAGTATAGTAGAAAAGTAATTAAAGTAAGGACACACTGATCTTCAGGAATAGCCAAAATAGGCAACTACCAACTGCCATGATTTCGAGATCATTGGGAAGGCCTTCGTATACCCTCAGATCCCACCTGGAGACTCCAGTGTTAAGGCATCCTTAGAAACTTATTCATCTAAACGTTCTCCAGGGAAAATGACAGTGGGCAGCAGAGCTGACACTGTAAGTTGGTATCAGCCATTTTTTTTTTGTTTTGTTTTTTTTGAGACGGAATTTAGCTTCCTCTGTTGGCCAGGCTAGAGTGCAGTGGCGCTATCTCAGCTCACTGCAGCGTCCACCCCGCGGGTTCAAGCAATTCTCATGCCTCAGCCTCCCAAGTAGCTGGGACTACAAGTGAATGCCACTACACCTGGCTAATTTTTGTATTTTCAGTAGAGATGGGATTTCCCCATGTTGGCCAGGCTGGTCTCAAACTCCTGGCTCCTGGCAGATTGCTTGGGGCCAGGAGTAACAGACGTGAGCCACCATGCCTGGCCAGTAACAGTCATTTTTGCAAGGTGCAAATGGAAAACAACAGAACAGAACTGAACTCTCAGTCCTTCCTTCTCACTGTTGCTATATCCCCTCCTGGCCTGCTCTGCCTTTGCTCCACCACTTCTGATGAAAGTATGCCAGGCTCTGATCAGACTTTTGTTTCAATTCCCACTGGCCTTTCATTCGTAAACAGACAATTAGCAAAAACGTTAAACACCCCATGCTGTACCTTCCCAGAGGAATTTGCATATATGTAATTTTTTTTAAGTATGAATGCAAAGATTTATTAGAAGGATTTTTAGAAGTCATACAACTTTTTAACACTTATTTTAGGTTTGGGGGTACATCTGAAGGTATGTTACATAGGTAAACATATGTCACAGGAGTTTGTTGTACAAATTATTTTATTACCCAGGTATTAATTCATCACCCAGGTATTAAGCCCAGTATCCAATAGTTACCTTTTCTGCTCCTCTCCCTCCTGCCACCCTCCACCCTCAAATAGAGAGCAGTGTCTGTTGTTTTCTTCTTTGTGTTTGTAAGTTCTTGCCATTTGGCTCCCACTTATATGTGAGAACATGCAGTATTTAGTTTGCTGTTCCTGTGTTAGTTTGCTATGGATAATAGCCTCCAGCTCCATCCATGTTCCCGCAAAAGACATGACGTCATTCTTTTTTACAACTGCATAGCATTCCATGGTGTATATGAACCACATTTTCTTTATCCAATCTGTCATTGATGGGCATTTTCGTTGATTCCCTGTCTTCGCTATTGTGAATAGTGCTGCAGTGAATTTTCGTGTGCACGTGTCTTTATGGTAGAATTATTTATATTCTTCTGTGTATATACCGAATAATGGGATTGGTGGGTCAAATGGCAGTTCTGCTTTTAGCTCTTTGAGGAATTGCCGTACTGTTTTCCACAGCAGTTGAACTAATTTACCCTCCCACCAACAGTGCATAAGTATTCCCTTTTCTCCACAAACTTACCAGCATCTGTTATTTTTTTGACTTTTTAGTAATAGCCTTTCTGATTGGTGTGAGATGGTATCTCATTGTGGTTTTGATTTGCATTTCTCTAATGATCAGTGATATTGAGCTTTTTTCCTATGCCTGATGGCTGCATGTATGCCTTCTTTTCAGAGGTGTCTGTTCGTGTCCTTTGCTGGGCTGCACGTCCTCTGCTCCATCTTGCCCAGAACCGGTGTTTGTTGTGTGCACACTGCTTCCCTGATTGCTCTGTCTCAGCTCATCCTCAGTGCTCACTGCCCGCTACACCCTGCCTGAAGATGATTTGCTAGATGATAACAGCATATCCAGAATTATCATAGTTGAAAAGAGATGCGTAGAGAAGCCACAACTGCTTAGAACTTCACAGGGAGAGTTTGTTTTGGTTCCTAACCTGGGTGGGGAGAAAGAGAACCTTTACTATTCCGAATATATAATATGGTGGTACTAAAAATGGAGTTAATACCTGAGTTCTATTTTTTATGTTTCATATGTATTTTTTATAGAAACAGAGTCTCACTATGTTGCCTATGTTGCCTAGGCTGGCCTCCAACTCCTGGGCTAAATTCTAAATGGCAGTAAAATGTAATGTGGGACAGATGTGAGAAGGGGCTATAGGAAGATACTAGATAGGAAGAAAAAGAAAAATTATAGACGTGAATAGTGGAACAGTTAAACTCATGGTGAGTTTTTTTTTGTTTGTTTGTTTTTGAGATGGAGTCCCACTCTTGTCGCACAGGCTGGAGTGCAGTGGTGCGATCTCAGCTCACTGCAACCTCTGCCTCCTGGGTTCAAGTGATTCTCCTGCCTCGGCCTTCTGAGTAGCTGGGATTACAGGAACCCACCACCATGCCTCGCTAAGTTTTGTATTTTTGGTAGAGACGGGGTTTCACCATGTTCGCCAGGCTGATCTTGAACTCCTCACCTCAGATGATCCACCCGCCTCAGCCTCCCTAAGTGCTCGGATTACAGGCGTGAGCCACCATGCCCAGCCTCATGGTGAATTTTTAAAATTGCACTTGGGAAGTTTTTCCTTTTCAATTTCTAACTTTCACTGAGGTTATTTCAAAACTAAGTGGAAAAGAAACAAATGTGATTAATTGTATACATTATTGTTTAAGCCAGGCATAGCTATACTTAACTTTAAAAAGCAGAATTGACAATATTGAGGAATACAACCCTGCTTTTCCCTCTTTCCTCCTGGGAGTTGTGCATTACGGTTGTTTCTGTACTCTTGCTAGACGTCACATGGTGGCATCTTCCAAGGATGCAGATTGGCTGCTATGATGCTTGTGTGAACATGTGCCACTTAGAGCTCCTTGGTGGTAAACAACAGAAACCATCTCTTACTAATTCAAGCAGAAGGATTTCATGAGCTCTGAGATTCAATAGTGGAAATGGGCAAAAACCGAGATACCTACGGGTACAGGAAGTTGGAAACACAGTAACTGTCCCATAGCAGGAGCAGTCTGGTTTTGATACAGCTCTTAACCACTGTAATGAATAAATGCCAAGTGTTCTTTCCATCCTTGCTTCACTTATCCAAAATTCAAAGTCTTAGTGGGAGAACATTTGATTGGCCATGCATAGGCCACTTGCTTGCCTCCTGGCTCTATCACAGGGTAGGAGAAGTAGGTTCTGTCAAGCCCTCCTTGGCTTCTGTAGTTGGAGAGACGAATCTGGAGTTACTGGGCCATCAAGACTGTACACAATGAAACTAAGAAATTGTGATGCCATTAAGGAGGGGAAATGGATGCAAGACAGCAAAGACAGATAAGCCAAACAAAAATCTGATAAGTGTTCCTATGGTTGATATGGCTTGGATTATTTACTGACTGCTGCCTCTTGCTAATAATGTCACTACAACATGAATGAAAGCAGAAGTGGTATATGCATGATTAGTTGGGCATAAAGTAATTTATTCCACATTTTGATCAGAAGTTAGATATGTAAAACATCAAAAATGCTTTATGTGTCTCTCCATTTCTTTCTCCTCATTCGTTGAAAAGCATATTTACTGAACATTTTCTATTTTTCAGGCACTATGTCAGGTATGAGAAATATAAAAGAAAACAGAAAAGACATAAAGGATTTCTATGTTTGTGAAATATATTATGTCAGCAGAGTTGCATTGAGGGTAACTACAGGCATACCTTGGAGATATTGCGGATCTAGTTCTAGACCACTACAATAACATGAATATCACAAAACAGTGAGTCATGTAAATGTATTGGTTTCCCAGTGCATTTAAAAGTTATGTTTACACTCTACTGTAGTCTATAAAGTGTGCAATAGCATTATGTTCAAAAATATGTATGCACCCTAATTAAAAAAATACTTTGCTGCTAAAAATTGCAACAATCCTCTGAGCCTTCAGTGAGTCATAATCTTTGCTGTTGGAGCAAAGCTAGATGTTGATGGCTGCTGACTGGTCAGTGGTGGTTGCTGAAGTTGGGGTGGCTGTGGAAATTTCTTAAAGTAATACAACAATGAAGTTTGCCACAGCAATTGACTCTTCCTTTCACAAAAGATTTCTCTGTAGCATGCGATGCTGTTGGATAGCCTTTTACCCACAGTAGAACTTTCAAAATTGGAGTCAATCCTCTCAAACTCTGCAGCTGCTTTGCCAACTAAGTTTATGTAATATTCTAAATCTTTTGTCATCATTTCAAACAATGTTCACAGCATCGTCACCAGGAGAAGACTCCATCTTTAAAAACCACCTTATTTGCTCATTCATAAAAAGCAACTTCTTATCCATTCAGATTTTATCAGGAGATTGCAGCACTTCTGTCTATTTCAGCCTCTACTTCTAACTCTAGTTCTCTTGCTATTTCTACCACATCTGCAGTTAATTCCTCCACGGAAGTCTTGAACTCCTCAGAGTTACCCATGGGGGTCAGAATCAATTTCTTCCAAACTCCTGTTAATGTTGATATTTTGACCTCCTCCCATGAATCACAAATGTTCTTAATGACAACTATAATTGTGAATCCTTTCTAGAAAGTTTTTAATTTCCTTTGCCTAGATCCAACAGAGGAATTTCTATCTGTGGGATGCTTACCTTTATGAAATGTATTTCTGAAATAATTAGATTTGAAAGTCAAAACTACTTGATCCATGGACTGCAGAATGGATATTCTGTTAGCAAGCATGAAAACAACATTCATCTCCTTGTGCTTCTCCATCAGGAGCTCTTGGGGACCAGGTGCGCTATCAATGAGAAGTAATATTTTTAAAAAAATCTCTTTTTCTGAGCAGTGGGTCTCAACAGTGGGCTTAATATATTCAGTAAAACAAGCTGTTAACAGGTGCTCTCATCCAGGCTTTCTTGTTCCATTTATGGAGCACAGACAGATGTAATGTAGTTCCTAAGGGCCCTAGGATTTTCAGAATGGTACATAGTATTGGCTTCAACTTAAGGTGGTCAGCTGCATTAGCCCCTAACAAGCGAGTCCAACTGTTCTTTGAAGCTTTGAAGACAGGCACTGACTTCTCTCTAGCTGTGAAAGTTCTAGATGGCATCTTCTTCCAACAGAAGGCTATTTCAGCTACATGGAAAATCTATTGTTTCTCATAGCCACCTTCATCAATGATCTTAGCTAGATCTTCTGGATAACTTGCTGCAGCTTCTGCATCAGCACTTGCTGCTTCATCTTGCACTTTTCTGTTATGGAAATGGCTTCTTTCTTTAAACCTCACGAGCCAGCCTCTGCTAGCTTCATTTTTTTTCTTCTGCAGTTTTCTCACCTCTCTCAGCCTTAACAGAATTGAAGAAAGTTAGGGTCTTGCTCTGGATTAGGCTTTGGTTTAAGGGAATATTGTGGCTGATTCCATCTTCTATCCACACCACTAGAACTTTCTCCATATTAGCAAGGCTATTTTGCTTTCTTATAATTAATGTGCTCACTGGAGTAGCACTTTTAATTTCTGTGAAGAGCTTTTCCTTTGCATTTGCAATGTGGTGGTTGGGTGGGTGCAAGACTCCTAGCTTTTCGTCTGTCTCACCTTTCGACATGCCTTCCTCACTAAGTTTAATCATTTCTAGCTTTTGAATAAAGTGAGAGATGTATGACTCTTTCTTTCACTTGAACACATAGAGGCCAATGTAGGGTTATTAATTGGTTTAGTTTCTATATTGTTGTGTTTCAGGGAATAGGGGGCCTGAGTAGAGGGAGAAAGATAGGGGATAAAGAGAATAGCTGGTCAATGGAGCAGTCAGAACACACACATTTATCTATTAAGCTTGCTGCCTTATATGGGCATGGTTTATGGTGCTGCAAAACAATTATAAGAGTAATGTCAACTGTCACTGATCACAGATCACCATAACAGACAATGTAATGAAAAAGGTTAAAATATTGAGAGAATTACCAAAATGTGACACAGAGACATGAAGTGAGCACATGCTGTTGGAACAATGGCATTGATAGAGTTGCTTGATGCACGGTTGCCAAAACCCTTCAATTTGTGAAAAACGCATTATCTGCAAAGCACAATAAACTGAAGAGCAATCAAACGAGATGTGCTTGTGTTTAGATTACAGTTGATCAGGCTCGGCGCAGTGGCTCACGCCTGTAATCCCAACACTTTGGGAGGCCAAGGTGGTTGGATCACTGGAGGTCAGGAGTTCAACACCAGCCAGGCCAACATGAAGAAACCCCATCTCTACTAAAAATACAAAGATTAGCTGGGTGTGGTGGTGCATGCCTGTAATCCCAGCTACTCAGTAGGCTGAGGTAGGAGAATTGCTTGAACCCAGGAGGCGGAGGTTGCAGTGAGCTGAGATTGCACCACTGTACTCCAGCCTGGGTGATAGAGGGAGATTCCACCCCCGCGCCCCCCCAAAATAATTACAGTTGATCAATTCAGATTCATCTGGCACTCTCAAACACATAATATGTGCTCATATACAATTTTTACATCTATTTTATATGTTTTATAAATAGCATTTCTTTTATTCGATGAATATTTGTAGATATATGGGCAAAATAGGTATGTGTAGATATACCATAATGGTATAATTGGGATTACAGTTTAGTTAAGTTAAGCCACGTTCAGTTTAGGACTGAGCACATCCGAGGATTTGTGGATTAAAGTGGCCTAAAATGAACACAGCCTTGCAATGAAAAAACTGAGACAGAAATTTAGGTTTTCTGATACATCAATGATGTGGTCAATATCTTAGCAGTTGGACCCCAAAAATGCTTTCTTTTTTAAAATTAGTTCCCTTTAAATATTGGGTGAAATTAAAAAAAATACTTTTTGGCCATCATAATAAGAAGCTGTACAATATTAATGAAATTTCATATTAAATTCAAACTTTACTAAGCCATCTTTTGCCACCATTCGACTAGTTCATTTGTTGCATTTTCATTTTAAGAAAGACTAAGATGCCTCCTGGGAAGAGACTAATTCTAAGGAAAGAGACAGTCAGGCACACAAGCTTGATCTCATGCCAATATCTCAGGGCCAGAGAGGAAAGGTAATTTTGATTACAATACAATGTTTGCCAGTCGTATTGTCCTGTGGTCTAATCCTCAGGCATTTATTCTTGGGAGTTAGTGGGAGGGGCTTGAAGTAAAAACTGAGATCTCCATCAGTTGTAGGGGGCCTCTGTGTAACATGGAGGAGCAGCATGTGGTGGATAGGAGCTGGAAGATGACATATACCGGACACCTTCGCTTAGCATTGCTGATGGAACATCAGATGGACAGAGGTGTGAGTGCAGAACCAGGAAGACATTGGAGAGAATGTGGCATGGCCTGCAATGGGCACCAGCAAGAATCAGTGTTAGAGGCGGCAGTAGTCAATGGAGGTGACCCCAGCAGCAGCTCTGGCACTGACAGGATGCCGTCCATGTGGTTTTGTGGACTGGAGGTGCCACCAGTTGTTTCATGATGGATGTGGAGACGCTCGTGGTTTGAAGAGCATCATGGTCAGCATAAAATCCTTGACAGCAGGCAGCAATGCTGAAGGCTGAGAGTAGGGAAGGAAAATGGCAGACATTCCAGAGATGTGGAGAAGAATGAGTTCTGAGCATATGTGATCTCAGGACTTAGATCTTTCTGGAAGAGATGAGAGGTAGTTAGAATAAAGGATAGGGATCCATAGTGGTTGTGCCTGAGGTAGAGAAATCCTGGGTTAGGGTAATAACTGTGTCCCTAAATTTACCTTGAGACCACTATGGCCCTTAGAAATACACATGTACAACAATTTGTAATAAAAATAACATAAGCACTTGTGTTAAGTGCATAATTCAAATTGTCTGAGCAAATATGTGATGAGAATTGTTTTTCCCAGTAGTGCACGTAGCCTAGATTATTTTAGAAGTGATATTGTATAAAACTGTTTACATTGTTCTCATTTATAGCTGTTTTTCCCTTAAGATGGAAAACAAGTGCTAAATAAAATTGATAGACCATTTACAATTTTTTTTTTGCTTTGAGACATTTAAACAATTATTAAGAAAAAGAAAATATATAGGAAAATCATTTTCTTTAGTTTTATTGAACTGACCTGGATTTGTGTCTTCAGAAACCATTGGGGTCCTAAGTGATTTGAATCTCTTTCATTGATTTGGAAGGCTAAAAATAAATCCTCAGGAAAGCATCCTTTTTACTGAAATACAGAAATATTTTATATAGATATTAGATGTATAAAATATTTGGTCAGTTTATAAAAATAAATTTGTTTCCTTTCCTCTTTCTTTTTAAACAACAACAAAAACAAAACCAAAAACAAACGAACAAAAAAATGGAACAGCAGAGTTCCAGGACAATGTTTGTCCAGTTGGAGGAGCATTTTAATGAACTATTTGAGTTTTGGAAACGTCAGCAGAATAGGAAAAAACTTTTTTTTTTTTTTTTCTCAGAGGAACTGACTACCCCCAGGTAATCAGACAGATTTGCCCAGGAAATTAGCAGAATATCTGTTTGTGTTGTCCTTTTCTGTTTCTGTTAATGCTAAAATTGATGCCAGTGGTGACACTTAACTCTTAAACATAGTTATTTTTATATTGTCGCTTCAAATCCACGTTAATGAAACCTCCAATGTATCATTTTGCAAACAATGTTTTATAAAATCTGCCATAGGTCATTGAAGAAATAACCTTTGTAAGAATTATTTTAACATCCAGAGACCTTACTATTCCAGTTCATTGATGACAGACGGATTCGTACATTTAAACCAGTGGGTTTATGTGTCATTGAAATTTATATACCTTTAAAATAAAAATGTGAGCACAAGAATCTATATGATAGTAAAAAGGATGCTTAAGAATCTTAGAATCATAGAAATGGTAAAACTGGAGATCATATAGGTGATTATTTAGAGGTCCAATGACTTTCTTAATATAAGCATGGCTATGTATTAAAAAAAAAAAACTGAGAAAGACTTCAGTTTTCCAGTATATTAGTGATGCAGTCAGTGTCTAAGCAGTTGGTCAGATTACCGAATTGTACCTACCTCTGCTTAAATATTACATAAAAATTTCAAAAGGACTTTTTTTTGCTACTAGAATATGAAGTTTCACTATATCAATTAAATTCCATATAAATTTCAAACTTCATTTGTCCACCATTTTAGCTGGAATTCAATAGTTCCACTTTTATTTTTATTTTATTTTTTTGAGACAGAGTCTTGCTCTGTCGCCCAGGCTGGAGTGCAGTGGCACTGTCTCAGCTGACTGCAACCTCCACCTCCCAGGTTCAAGCCATTCTCCCGCCTCAGCCTCCCGGGTAGCTGGGACTACAGGCATGTACCACGATGCCCAGCTGATTTTTGTATTTTTAGTAGAGATGGAGTTTCGCCATGTTGGCCAGGCTGGTCTTGAACTCCTGACATCAGGTAATACAACCTCCTCAGCCTCCCAAAGTGAATAGTTGCAATTTTAGTATAAGAAAAATGTTACTAGAAAAGTTTCTCATGACCTTAGTATTTTATGCTTTCGGCATATGTTTTCTATGCTTAGTATTTTATGCTTTTAGCATAATTTAGATTAGTCTTTAATCTCCAAATAATTTCGTTTAGAATTTCTTTTGGACACTTTGTGTTTGCTGTCAAAAACAATTTAATAGGAAATAAGCTTTCTTGGGCCTTCAGCAAGTTGCTTTAAAAAATTAAATCAAGTTAAAAAAATTAAGAAAATAAGCTTTCCTTAACTTTTATCAGAATAATTGACCAAAAACCCAATATAAAAAGAAAAAAAAAAGGGAAGTCCTGAATCCTTTGCTTCACAAGATAGATTTTGTCTATAAGTTACAAGATTTTTTAGAAAAAAAGACTATTTTGTTTAAACTAAACCCAATAATCCATTATATTGATTGTTTCGTATTGAAGTATGTTTCAGTGTGATGAAAGACACTATTACCGGAATGAGCCCTTAAATACAATACATACATATAAGTAATCTTAGATCCATGAAGGACATGAATTGTTAAATGAATGAAGGCAAAATTGGAAATATTGGAGGGGTGATTGATATCTAAGATTAGGTACTTCATAATTTGAAAGGCAACTTTCCAAACTCTACACATTAACTTATTTACATGTAAGGTAATGTTGTCAAGCTTCAAACTAGCAGGAAAGAAACCCTACTTTGATATGACTTTTGGGGAACTTTTAAATATGAGAAAAAACAATATACCTATACTTAACGTTTGAATTACCGCAATTACTTACGTATTGGAAGCATCTTCCTGTTTAGAAGTTAGGGACACACTTCAGCTCCTTGAGGATTCTAGGTCCAGTGAGCACACGATGCATGAATGCCTTGGGGTACTGTGGGATAAAGCCTGGCAGTGGTTAGCCACTCCACAGCACTCCAGTGGTTTGCAAGTTAAAGTGCCTCATAATTTACCGTGAGGGGAGGGCCTTAGGGGAAGAAAGAATATGGCTCAATTAATTAGAACTTGTTAGCAAACTTCAACTGTTATCCTATTTAGATTTTCACATCACCGATATATCAAATACCCACAAGATTTGGGAAGGAAGGAAGAACAAGCAGTTGAGAAAGCTAATTTGTCCAACATGGTACCAGTTTTTGAATATTCTGTTAGCAGCTGACCAATTTTCACATATTAGCCTTTCTATAAAGAAGAAGATGGCGAGACACAGTGGCACATGCCTGTAATCCCAGCACCTTGGGAGGCTGAGGTGAGAGGATCACTTGAGTCCAGGAGTTTGAGACAAGCCTGGGCAACATGGCAAGATTTCTCCCTCTACAAAGAATAAAAAAGTTAGCTGGGCATGTTGGTGCATGACTGTGGTCCCAGCTACTTAGGTGGCTGAGGCGAGGGGATTGCTTAAGCCCAGGAGTTTGAGGCTCAAGGCTGCAGTGAGCTATGGTGGTGGCACTGCATTCAAACCTGGGTGACAGAATGTGACTCTGTCTCAAAAATTAAAAAGAAAAGAAAAATGGTATAAATTTTTCTTCTATCTCTGACTTTCTGTTTTTAGTTATGTTGTTACTCGTATGCCTTTCAGTTTGGGTTTCTGAGTAAGATTAATAATCTTGATGACCACCTATAGATTTCTATGAAAGTCTAATATTAATTAATTAATTATTGAGTGTTATCTGGAGCTTTATAAAAGGTTTTGATTTGTTATCATTATATCTTCAAAGTGGCTATGGTTGGTATTTAGAAAAGTTAAATGATTCTTTATGATTATATGGTTGTTTACCAAGATGTTATTCTTATTTGAATAACATCTTCTCTGTTCCGAAAGATTTTAAGTCAAATCTCTTGTTTTCATGGCATGAGATCATATTGCTGTCAAATAATGTGTATGCAACATAGAATTTTTTCAATAACTTTGGCACATATTTTCCTTATTTTTCCCCAGTTATGCTTTGGCCAAGATTTCTAGGAGAATGTTAGATAATCAGATTCATGATGGATATCCAAGTCACAGTTTGCATTTTTGTGACTGGTTGTTTTGTGTGTTTGGTTGTTTTGTGTTGTTGTGTTTGATATTTAGTACAGTGAAGACAGTTTAAGATAACTATTTTTTTGGTTGTTTTTTGGTTGTTGTTTTGTTTTGATATTTAAGAGTTAGTTATCTTAAACTAAGTCTTCATTGTACTAATTTTATTGAGACTGGATAAAGAAAATGTCCATGTACACCATGGAATGCTGTGCAGCCACAAAAAGGAATGGGATCGTGTCCTTTGCAGGGACAAGGATGAAACTGGAAGCCATCATTTTCAGCAAACTAACGCAGAAACAGATAACCAAACACTACATGTTCTCACTCATAAATGGGAGTTTAACAATGAGAACATATGGACAGAGGGAGGGGAACGTCACACACCAGGGTCTGTAGAGGGCGGGGTGAGGGGAGGGAGAACATCAGGAGAAATAGCTAATGCATGTGGGGCTTAAAACCTAGGTGATTGGTTGATAAGTGCAGCAAACCACATGACACTCACATATCTATGTAACAAACCTGCACGTTCTGGACTTGTATCCTGGAACTTAAAACAAACAAAAAAAAAGCTATTTTTTTGGTTGTTTTTTTGTTGTCGTTGCTTTGTTTTGATATTTAGTACAATGAGACCTTAGTTTAGGATAACTATTTTTTATCATGAAGAAATATTCTTGTATTTTTAGTTGCCTTTTATTTACAAAATATTTGTAAATCAACTTTATAAAAATAGTATTTGGAATTTAGTATGGTGCAGTGTGTTTAGATTTGACATTGTCCCTATTCTTCTATATTCTAGTGTAGTCCCCTGATTTCTACTTATGTTTTTATATTTATGTAGACTTTCTGGCCCTGTGGACCTTTAAGCTAGAGATACTTGTATTGGATTTTCAAAGTAGGAAAAATATGACGTTTTCCCAAATTTATTTATAAAGTTCATAGGAATCAAATTTAATTTTATTTTTCCAGGCTTCATGGCTTTGAAAAGAATACTGTTCAGGAGAATGTCCTCTGTGGTAAAATTTTGGTGCATGGTTGTAATCATAAAATACAAATTGTTTAGTTATTTAGTTTATAGTATATTACAGAAAACAGTTATCGGCGAGGAAAAGCTGAACTGAAGCAGGTGGATTTATAGGAAAAGAACAAGAATGGGGCCAAAAAAAAAAAAAAAAAAACTCCTGAGAAACACACAAATGCATTAGGTTTTTCTTCCTCTCTGGCTAATGTAGCTGATTTGAAAGGAAGTGATTGCTTCGTTGAGTCAAGGCACTTAGATGATTGTTACTAACCTTCCTCTGGTGGGCAATTTCATTCTCACTCTTATAGCCCCCAAGGAACTGCATGGGTGCACACTAGAGGGTTTCCTGACCAAAGTTCATGTACAGTGTAATTTAAGTAAAAGCCCTGATTGTGTTCTGTGCTGCTCTGAGTTAAATGATAGGAAAACCTGATACGTGTGGAAGGGCAGAAGGCAAGTGCGTGTGTTTTCCTCTCCTAGTTCAAGAAAAAATAGCACGAGAAATGAATTAACTAATGCGATTCTAGACATTAAACAGCTAATACTAGGAAGTTGGAAGCAAAAATGGAGTATCAAGAGTATTGACAGGACCAATTTACCGATTGATTGGTTTATATATCACATCTGATTGCTTCAATGTAGAACCATACTTCAACATATATATGTGTATACACACACACGGGATTGGCATATATTCATCTGAATATTACAAGGAGTTAAATATCAGCCATATTAAAATCTATTGTATTTGTATTGCTAAATGCCCTACTTTGAATTTCTCAGTGGGTCTGTTAATTTTCCTGTGAGATGATTTTAGATATATCCAAAAGCATACTCTGAATGATTAGGACATTTTAGGAATTGATTCTATTAGCAATCTACCTTCTGGTAATATACACCATATCCTTAAAACTATCCTACTTTATTAAATCCTGACCCTACCCAATGAAAGGCAGAAAAAGGAGCTACTGTTATGATGGAGTCCATTGTTTCTAAATTTATAACAGGTTCCATATCTTTACTCTTCTAAATTCTACCTGCTGTGTTTAAATTATTGGTTTATTAATTCAAGGACTAGCAATAGAAAGAAACAATCATTTTAATATTTGAGAGAGTGTTTTTATTTGATTCATAGGCTGATTTATGTTATGCAAGCAATTAGAAGAATAGCTTATGAAAATAATAATAAATACATTATAGCTTTACTTTCTCAATTGTCTTGAAAGCATAGTGGCTTAATCCTAAGTGGCATCCTTTGTTTGAAACAAAGGTAGAGGCAAGAGATGCAGCCCCCACCCCTTCCTGGGGGTCTGACCATCCTTACCTGGCACTATTTTTTCTCATCACTTTTCACTATCTAATAAGCTGTAAAATATACATATTTATTGTGCTTATTCTTCCACTCACAGAATGTAAGCTCTGTGAGGAGAGAGATTTTTGGGTATTTCATTTTACTGCTATAGTCCCATAATAAGCACTCAGTAAGTATTGGTTGAGTGAATGAATGAATATGAAACATCGGAAGGTGAAACTGTACAACAGTGCACTAAGAATTTCAGCAAAAGCATTAGTTAACATTGATTCTGGGGCTAGTGAAGAAGTTTGGGCTCCCTTATTCACTTTATTAAATTGTGGCTTTAGGAGGCCAAGAAAAGTTGAGGAACATCTACCAACAAATTGTGCTTCCCATGACTTTATGCCCTTGAGACTTTTCTCCTTTGCCTAGATGTCAAAAATTTCTTTCCCCTGTATTTCTGACTGGCTAATTCCTAATCACCTTTCCAAAAACTTATTTACAGTAGCCATTCCTCCAAGAAGTCTTCTTTGACACCCCCAATATGGGGTAGATGCTTCTCTGATATTCTCAACCAGAATTCCATTCTGTAAATCATACCGGATTGTATATGTTTAGCTTCTTTCTTCTCCCCTGCTCTGAAGGCAGGGGTCATAGTTTTCTTGTTGTTGTTGTTGTTGTGTGTTTTTTTTAAATTCAGACAGTGCTCAGTTCCTAGAAGGCACTCAATTAAAAATAAAAGTGTGGGGGTAGGTGGTGATGATGGGGAGGAGAGATGGGCTGGGGGAATAGAGAAAAAATAGGAATAAAAGGTGATGAAAAGTTAATTAATCAAGAAAGAACATCTAGCCAATGAAAGGATTAGGGTATTACAATAGGTTTCCAAGAGAAGTTTATTTAACTAAGTAATTCAGATCATACTATAAGCCAGCTAATATTCTAGGCACTGTGGCTGCTGCAGTGAGCTAAGAGATAATGTCTTTGCATTCACAGAGGTTATATTTTAGTGGGGAAGACACACAATAGTTGAGTATAAACTATATTTGTAAAACAATGCCCAACAGAATGTAAAATTAATATAAAATGCATTTAAATTATAAAAATACATAAATTATAGATTTGTATTATAGTATAGAACTTGGGGATGTTTAAAGGACTTCAGAACTAAGAGTGTCAAAGCTGTCTCTTTGCTCAGTGACCTCAGAATTCTTTCCTTGTAAAATGCTGTACATGGGATCCCAGAATGGGAAACGCAAAATGAATCCCTCCAGGAGTGGTATTTGTAACTTAATATGTGTACATCAACCCACATGAAACGCAGAAGGAACAATCTGTGTAGACCTTAAAGGGCCCTGCTTTCCAGTTGTGTGTGGAGGCATCGAACTCTGAAGGGAAATGGTGATCTGGAAGGCTCCCAGGGTGCAGGCCTGATTCATGTGCAGCTGGACAAGACCTCAGCTTCTCCACCGACAACAGGGAAGCAAATGGTTTGAGAACGTAAAAACTAAATACACTACTCTAGACTTTTGGTTAAACATGACTTAACTTTTTTCACCCTCCAAGGTTTTGATTATCTTGGTAACATTTACTAGTCAGTTATAGAAGACAAATAATTTGAGTTTTGTATTGGATTGGAGAAGCTTCCAGACTGTGGGTACCAGTAGTTGATTGACAATATAAGGACTATGCTACCATGCTTGTGCTAATATAGGTGAATTATTTTACCAGCATATGGAAGGGCATAGTTAGAGTATCACAGTGCTTTGTGGTAGAGAGAAAAAAAAAAAACAATTACAGTGAATGAGGAAGAATGGTGTTACTGCAGTACATAAGACTTTGATTACATACCGCCAGGATTCATATTAGCCTAGTAGTTGTTGACAGATAAAGTAACAAAAATGAAACTCATTTATTTTTTGCTTATTGAGACCTCAAGGTAAAGCAGATTTTCAGTTTTTGTGCTTACTGCATTGATAGAACAGAGACCGCCACAAAAATGTGTCAGCCCAGAAATAGAAATTAAACCTAGGTTCACATCAAAATTTCATTTAGCCTTGGAAAAGGAGCTGCTGTTTGGATTACTTTTGATCCTAAAACAAATATACTAAAGAATATCACAGTATACCTGGTATGTATTAACCCTTCCCTGTGAACAATACTTTCAAAGTTGTTTTCATTCTACAAGGCTTTATTTCTTTTGCAAAGTTTGAGGCAACTTGAATTATCGTCAGAGTAGGGTTCATTTTGCTGAATGCAAATTACTAGCCACAGACATATACATTTCAGTCTGCAGGAAGTATGAAACTAGATTTGGAAAATTAATAGCAGACCTTTTCCTCTATTACAAAGTTATACCTCATGCTACAGTTTGGTCATGAAGATAAGGACAGAGTAAGTGGGAGACGTGATGTGAGAAATTTTGGTTAGTGGTGTTGAGATTGTTGATGTGTGTGGGATAAATTTGTGGCTAAGTCATTTGTATCTTCCCTTCATGTTACTGAAGTTGACATAAGAAAGATCTATAAGGAAGCCTCTCTCTTTTCTTTTCCTTCCTTCCCACTTTTCTCCCTCCCTCTCTCCCTTTCTTTCTCTCTCTCTTTCTTTTCACCCAACTAGTAACATGTACATTCTGCTGTAGTTTTTCATAATTAAGATAGTACTAAATTGCCTGTGGAATTCTGGATGCAACAACATGATACACTTAGTGAAATATAAGTAAGTAAATATAATCATCAGTGAGTTCTACACATCATTATAATCCAACTACTTCCATGTCATGAGTATATCCTAAAAATAATTTGGCTTAAGTTTTTTATTATTATTCTAAAGTCTACATTTGATAATTTTCTCATTAACGTTTTAGCAACAGAAAGATAGCATGAACTTATTTCTTGAATTACCTTTTCTGACCTTTTGCAAGATGATAATTACAAAAAAGGGAGGCCTGGAAGACTTGTAAAAAAATTAAGCTTATAAAAAAGCTAAAATGGTCCTTCTTTGCTGGTGTCGATTTCAAAATTAACATTTTGGTTCATGTGCTTCTAATAATCACTGACCCTTACCTCGTGTACTTTCCACAGGAAATGAATACGGCAGAAATTACTTTGACCCACTGATGGATGAGGAAATAAACCCAAGGCAGTGTGCGATGGAGGTCAGCAGAGAAGGTGAGCTAGAATTAAGTATGTAATTTTTGTGTCAGAATATTCTTTTCCATTCATGAAAATGAGGTGACAAAGATCACACATGCAGTTCCATTTAGATTTTGCAGCTTACAATTTAAATGGTAGGTTTTAACCACTAAAAACATGATGGACAGTGAAGGTAATTTTTCATCAAGGACAGTGGGCTGGTCAGATAGAAGAAGCAGTGATGTGCTTTCATCTGATGATGCTGTGAACAGTTTGATGCCATCATAAGGCACATGAATGTGTCTGAGGAGCGTCATCACCTTCAAATGTATCTCTGCTTTTTGATTTTAAAATGAGCATTCTTCGACAAATTGCATCTAGCATGTGGGATTTCCATATCCTGTGATGACTGAATTTCTTTCCTTGAATTCATGGAACTACCACCTAACTTTTGAGAATTACGAAAGGGAAGTGATATGATAACAATTTCCTCTTCTATAATCTCGAATACTAGTTGTGGTTCTAAAATAATAATTCAAAATTGCTCCTTAAGTGCATAATATTATGCATATTTTATAGTTTACAAAATAGGGTTTTTATAAAGGTTATTGATGAGATATTGACCGTGACAAATGTTACTTAGAATCAGCTGCAGTCCAGATCATATCCCACAAGTGGGTGCCAGTCATTGAGTCTGCACTTTTTAATAAAAGACTAGGGTAAATTCTCACAAAAAGGACTCAAGCATAGTGCAAAGGTTATTTTATAAAGTAGCTCTCAATAACCTATTTAAAAGATGCAGAATCCACAGATATTATCAAAAGACCTATGTGCAAGATAAGACAAGGACTTAGTCTCAGAGTCAGTTTTCACTGGTAGCTCAAAAGCCAGGGTGGATGTGAGGCTGGAAAAGTTCAACCTTCTATTCACCCAAACACACTTGGAGGGTAAGAGGCAATTCTAGTGATTTCTGGGGAGGGGTGTTGATTGAATTACCACTGAAGTCTTTTAAATTTCTTAGGAATCACAATATATAGTTATATTTGGTGGAATGTTTATAATGCGAGGACTCCCTCATTTGGGAAAGGTGCCTTAATAAGTTGTGTTCAATGAATAAGGAATGGTTCTAACTACAGATAGGTAAGTTTTATAAAATATTGCTGGTCACCTTTTCCCCTTCCCTAGTCAGTTATTATTGTCGGACTCCTGCAGCTAACATGGGGTTCCCCGTTTCAGAGCAGGAAGCTCTTTCTGTGTATTTACCTGCAGCCAGCTCTGTGCTGGTGTGTGCTGCCGGAGGTGGGGGCTGACCCTCTTGCCAGCTGCAGGTTCCATCTTTCTAATGAGTCTCCTTTCTAATGAGCTCCTTCGCAGTTGTTTTTTATTTCCTCCACTTCCTTCTAATTGTCTTCCCGCTTTTTCATCTCTTCTGCTTTCATCATTTCCCCTCATTTCTTCCTCAGTGTTTTTTCCCTCTTCTTTCTGAAGTTCCTTCTTAACTACAAGATACATTTTATATATATTGGAAACAGTTTTTAGATTTATTTTGAGACAGGATCTCACTTCCTTTACCCAGGTTGGAGTGCAGTGGCATGATCACGGCTCCCTGCTGCCTCAACTTCCTGGGCTCGGGTGATTGTCCCACTTCAGCCTCCCGAGTAGCTGGGACTACAGATGTGCACCACTACGCCCAGCTAATTTTTTGTTTATTATTATTATTATTATTTAGTTGAGATGGAATTTCACCATGTTGCCCAGGCTGGTCTCAAACTCCTGGGCTCCAGCAATCCACTTGTCTCGGCCTCTTAAAGTGCTGGGATTACAGGGGGTAAACCACCATACCTGGCCTTTAGATTTCTTTTTCTCTCAAAATAGGTAAGGATTTATGTATCTTCATTTCATCTATCCATGTTCTTTGTTTCTCATGCTATGGCTTAGGAACTCATGGTTGAAAAATAGGCTTTCTCCATTCTCCTAGATTTTCTATAATTTTGTTACCCTGGAACCCTGTGTATTCACATGATATAAATGAAATGCAGTGGGCCAAATGTGACTGGTAAAAGATCAGTCTGCTATATATTTCTACCACCTTCTAGGGTGTTTCCGTGAACCAAAGGCCCACTCCTAATTGCTAAGCTCTACTCTGCTTATGGTATCAAGAAAAGAAAATATAATGGAAACTCTATGAGGGAAGGAATTCTATGCATCTTATTCATTGGTTGCTGTATATTCAGCACTTAGTGTCTCATACATAATATGTATGTGATACATATTTGTCCAAAACCCAATGAATAATGTAGAGTCCTGCACTTTTATACTAACCCATAAACTTCATGTGACCAGATACTAGATCTGTCAAGGTTAGTCTGATATTCATCATACAGTGAGCTCCATTTTCTAACATTCCATTAACAAAGATAACAAGTTCACATCAGATATTTGAAAATATTTTGGGGGAAAATAAGTATATTGCACTCTGACAAGGGTGTTTTGTGATGTGCTAACTTTCCCTGGATCATACCCGACTCTCTATAAACTGCTGTCATGATAGATTGTCTTTAAATTGGCCAGTTTCACCAGTGGAAATTAGTTTTTGTAAATCCATTTAAAGGGTCCTATTTCCAGAAATATTATAATATATATATTAATATATATAATATATAAATATATATAATATATAACATACTTCTATATTATATATTGTCACTTGTAATATATAATATAAGTAATATATAATATAATAATATAGTAATATTATACTACATTTTTAAAAAGAGGACATACTTGGCTGGGTATGGCAGCTTACACCTGTAATTCCAGCACTTTGGGAGGCCGAGGCGGGTGGATCACCTGAGGTCAAGAATTCGAGACCAGCCTGGCCAACATGGTGAAACCCATGTTCACTAGCTGGGCATGGTGGCATGCACCTGTAATGCCAGCTACTTGGGAGGCTGAGACAGGAGAATCACTTGAACCCAGGAGGCAGAGGTTGTAGTGAGCTGAGATTGCACCATTGTACTTCAGCCTGGGAAACAGAGTGAGACTCTGTCTCAAAAAAAAAAAAAAAAAAAAAAAAATGACGTATTTGAGGTGGGATCAAGTATTCACGGTCACTTGGGGTTTCTTCTGATAGTGGCTTCCACTGGTGAATTCCTTCAGTGTAAAAACACAGCTATTGACCAAAAGCCTTTTATTGGCCAGTTTTGAGATTCAGTCCCGTTGTCCAAGTGGTGGCAAAACATGAAACGTCTCAATCGTATGACAATATCTTTTGGAGTTGTAATAGGAGAACAGAAGAAACAAGAAGATGTGGGGATGCAGAAAGAGAGCTCAGCTCAGCACCCCCTGGTAAGATGAGTCCTCAGCCTTGAGTCTGCAATTCATAATGTCCTCTTTTTCATTTTGCTTGGTACTCACACCTGCACCATTACTCCATTTAGGGGTCAACCAGTGCTAATTAGCAATCTTTCCACTTTCTCTGTGGCATGGGGTTAGAGGTTATGCAGACACGTAACATCAGAGCTGTTGGGAGGGTCCCAGAGAGGGACAGTCTGAAACAAGCTGCAGTTCACAGCATTTCGTGTGGCAGAATTTTGGGAACACCCCAAAAGTCTTGCTTGCACCCATCTATCTTCACTTTGGTTGAAGTGGTTTTGTTTGTTTGTTTGTTTGTTTGTTTACAGGCTGGAGTTGCAGTGGCATGATCTCAGCTCACTGCGACCTCCATCTCCCAAGCTCAAGTGATCCTCCCACCTCAGTCTCCTGAGTAGCTGGGACTACAGGCACATGCCACCATGCCTGGCTAAATTTTGTATTTTTTGTAGAGACGGGGTCTTGCTGTGTTGTTCAGGCTGGTCTCAGACTCCTGGGCTCAAGCAATCTGCCTGCCTCAGCCTCCCAAAGTGCTGGTATTATGAGCCACTGCAGCTGGCCTGGTTGAACTCTGTTCTTATATTTATTTGTTTATAATCTATACTTTACTTCCAAAACAATTTGAGGTAGCCTACAATAGAAACAGAAATGCACATAATTATAGAAAAGTTCAAGTAAAGATGAAAGGGGGATTTGAGAACACCTGCAAAAAACACAGGACAATATTGTTACCATAATTAAGCACTCATTTTTACATTGAGCTTTTTGGAAGTAATGGTATAAAGAGAAAGATCATAAGTAGGTTACTTCCTATGTTTAATAGAAATTATACTCTGTTTTCAGTGTAAATAACCCACCACCACCATGATTTTATTTTTTACACTAATTTTGGAAGGGTAATATGATGTTCATTTGTATACGGTAGAGAGTAGAAATCGCAAAATACTTTATTATTAATTACCATTAAATGCCTTTTACTTAATATAGAATACAGATTTCAGTGCTACTATGTAGTAGGTGCATAACATTTTATTATTTTCCAATTTTGCATATGACCTGATGTAGGTAATAATAGCTTGTGGATTAGTCAGAGTTCTTCAAACAGGGATAACCACCTGGATGACCTTTTTGACCCTCTTCCAGAATAATGTTTTAATAATATGTGTGTGTGTGTGTGTGTGTGTGTGTGTGTGTGTGTGTGTATGTGTGTGTGTGTGTTTTGCAGGGGGTGACGACATGGCCTTAATGCTTTAAATTCACAAAAGAAATTAGAATCCCTGTATTTCGTACTATATTGCAATAGCACATATAAAATAGTCCAGAACCATCTAAATTTGTTGTTCCTTATACATAAATAGTAAAAAAAAGATATATAGAGAGTAGCTAATGGAAAACACTCATTCATTTTGATCACATGTGTATTCTATTGTATGTTTTAACAAACCAAAATGGCTTATTCTGAAATGACTCTTGAGTAATAGATGGCATAATTCATTGAACATGAGATCAGTTTTAATGGAGAAATATCCTATTATGCATGCCTTGCAATATACATTTTAAAATCATTGTTCTAATTATATTTATTTACAAAAGGGTTTTCTTTTTCAGAACAAGGCAGCATATTGACTAGAAATTGTGTCTATGACCCAGAATATAACTAAATAGCCATAATGATTAATAATTTCTTTTTGTAATTATGTTCGCATGTCTATAAATTAATGGATGAGAAAGTTATCATGCACATGTTCTTTTAACACTCCTACAAGATGACGACAGAATTTTCTATAATCGATTAACAAAGCTTTTTGATGAGAGCAGACAAGGAGAACCCCAAGGTAAGAGACCAATTATCTTCAATCTTTTGTTTTAACATTAGTTGTAAATTGATTGAAATGGTTTCTTGCAAATGCTCACCTATCTTTTCTAAATGTAACCATTCACTGATAACCTACGTGAGCTTTTGATGGTTGTAGATATTTAAATGTAGCTGAAGTTTAGGGGAATAGTAATTATGACCCAATTTCCTATAATTGCATACAATTTATAACCCTAAATGGTGAAAATGATTTAAGATTTACTGTTGAAGGATCTTAAAATGGCATATGGCGTACTTGGAGTCACTAATTTATGAGGCTATGTGCTACTCTTTTTAAAGACTGGTCTTAGCTTTTGAACAAATGCTTTGGGGTGGTAGAAGGCAAAGTATATTGTTCTCAGTATATTGTTCCTTAGTATGGAAATTCATATTTGCATATGTTAGGCTCTTTAAGTAAAACTTATTTTGTGTATTAAACTAAGAATTTAAAGGTAACATTTAAAAAACTCAATTCTAAATTCTTAGTTTAACGCATGTAAATTCATGCCAGAACCATATTATAGTTTTTACCAAAGAATTAAATATAAGTTGCTGTATATTTCATGGGGAATAATTCTATTTTTATTATGTTTTTACTGTGTGTGCTTAGTGCTTCTCAATCATTTTGTCTTCCTTATTATAATAACTCCTCAGAGCATGTAATAGGAGAGGGCTGATCATGATGAAGTCTTCTAATAGTTATTATTTCTATTAAATTTATGCTTAGACTTCATCATTTACTAGCTGTGTGACCCTGGACCAATTAATTAACCTTTCTTTGTCATTTTTGCCAAATGAACATATAACACCTGTCATATGGAGTAGTTATGAGGACTAAATTATTATTACATGAGCAGATGTGACACCTAGAATAATAAAGATAGTAACAGTAATCCTGCCGGTGAAAATATTAATGCCAGTTAAACATTTGAGTGCTTCCTAGGTGCCTGGAACTGTCCTAAACAGTTCTAAATAATTCACTTGTTTAAACTTCATAACAACCTTTAAAGGTTAGTCCCCACTTTTATCCCCATGTACAGTATAATACCCTTCAAAATTTTATTCCTGCTTGGGTACACCTCCCCTTTACTTTTTTGCTATCAGTTTGTGTGGTCAACCATTTATTACTTTTTGCCTTTATAAACAAAGCAAACTCAGTTTTCAAGCCAGCTCATTCTGAGGGATCCCAGGTTCAAATGGTATATTAGAATTATCCAGAGAAGTGGAATCCAGTTGGTTTGATAATATATAGAGAGGCATTTATTTTAAGAAATTGCTTCACTCCGCAGCTGGGATAGCAAGTCTGAAATCCTTCGGACAGGCTGGCAGGCTGGAGAATCAGGTAAGAGTTGATGTGAAATTCAGGCAGGAGTTGAAATTGCAGTCTCGCATCTGAATTCCACAGGCAACAGTCTGGAAACTCAGGTAGGGGTTGATGTTGGAGTCTTGAGACTGAAATGCGTGGGGCAGGCCAGCAGGCTGGAAATGCAACCAGAGTGTCTACGCTGTGGCCTTGAGACTGAATTCCTTCTTCTTTGGAAAGCTTCAATCTATATGTTTAAGAACTTCGACTGATTGGATGAGGCCTGCACACACTGTGAAGAGTAATCTGCTTTACTCAAACTCTACTGATTTAAATATTAATCACATCTAAATACACCTTCACAACAACATCTAGATTGGTGTTTGGGCAAACAGGTGGGCACCATAGCCTGGTCAAGCTGATGCTTAAAATTAAGCATTATAGATGGTTATGCTTAAGTCAGGCCTTTCTGTGTTCAGTCTAACTTCTGAGTCAGCAAACCTATTGAATACCTTTTAGTGCTACTGTTTCTTTTCCATTCTGATGGCTTTTTCAGCTTGGATCCTTTGAAACCACCCAAGTCACACATTTACAGATAGCATCTAATAGATCTTCAGAAATCATTTATGGACTTACAAAAGTCTCATAGAATTTATAGAAGAGGCGTTTTATGAACTATTTTATAGAAAAGGATGTAGCTGAGTCTTTGAAAGTATAAAGTCTTATGCAAAGTAATATAGTGCATCAGGGAGCAAAGAACAAGGCCAGTGGGCCTCTGGACACTGTAACTCAGTGCTTTCTCCAGCACGCCATCTCATTTCCTCCTGCAAAAGAAGCTCTCTTCTAATGATTCTTGTTAAAATTCTAGAATAGGAGACGTGGAAAATTTCGTATTATACCTTCCAGCATTTTTTACAGACTGGAAGAGGGAAGATCATTTTCTATTTACAGCATGCATCTGGCTAGATGAATAGATATCTTTTGTACATGATACTGTTTTCAGGTGATAGAGAAGTAAAGTACACATACCATTCATATAAATGCTGGCATTTCTATGCAAATAAACAAGGTAGCCCAAAATAAAGTGCCTCTGTGTGCAGAGCTCAGGAAATGTTCTCAGAGATCCTAAGGTGGGAAAATGAACCAAAGAGCTCTGGCTTCTTCTAAGCCTATTCATCTCCTAAACTGGTTACAGCAACACAGTGAGTAAGTGGTAAGACGTTGAGTAAACAACATGTAATATTAACGCACAGAAAAGCACAGTATCCACATTTCAAGATATATTTGGTAACTGGGAAAAAGGCTTAAATGTACAGCTGTACTTTGTTGAGTTTGTAAACATTATGGGATAAACAAAAGTGGTGGTGGTTGTTTTTTAATCTTCAAACTTCTGTGCTTTAGTTGTTTTCCAGTACATTAAATAGAAAATAATTTGCTAGTTGGTCGATTATGAAAAAACCAAGCTTTATTGCATATAAGAAAATCAGTGATTAGTCTATTGTGTGTTTAGTCAACATTAAATTGACAAAAACAAGTGGAATTACATGTGATTTTCTTGGGGTAAACAGATGAGAGTGGCCGGGAGGAGACTCTGAATTCTGAAGCACCTGGAAGTTCCCGTAAGAGTCACAAAATCCACAAAGAAGCCAGCGAAGCCACCACTGCTCACCTTGAGGAGTTCCAAAGATCTGCTCAGAAAAATATAATTCTGCTTGGAAGTTCTCCACTAGAACAGGTCAGCATTAAAAGTATATTGAGAAATGTAAGATAATCTCTCTTTTTCAAATGACAAGTTGAAGTGTCAGGCCTACACATGGTCTACTGATTTTGCTTACCAGCACACTCTTCCTAGAACACACACTAGTTATGACTTCACTGAGCCATTTCCTTATTTTTTTATACACATTGTAAAATGAGTAGGCAGAAGTTACACTCCTTATCGATATCCTTACCTATCCTGGATATTGATAAGGAGCATAATTACTGCCTACACATTTTACAAAGTGTATGAAATTTAGTTTGTACAATTTACTTTCATTATCTGGTTTTATTTTGTGTTAGAGAGCTTATTTCTAGCGTATTATGAATTAGTGATAATAAAACCTGAAACCAGCATACATTTACTTAGAAAAACTAAGAAACTGCTTGGACTTGTTTGCAAAAGCACTGTATTACTAAGCGAATATTCTAGCATTTCTAAAGTCACTATTTAAGGAACTTGGGCATTCTAACTGTTGTGACTTGTGCCACACAAGAGTCTTTAGCCATTGGACTATCTTGACTTCAGAGACAATCTGATTTCTCTTCTGATTTCTGTATCTGTAGGTTCTATTTATGTGTAATGTGGCATTATGTGCTCTGACCCACCAGACAGAGAAGTGATAAAAATACAAGAATCTTACATGTCTAGCTCCAGGCATGTGTGTTTGTGTGTGTGTGTGTGTTGTTTTGTGAAAGGTAAGTAGATTCAGGCTAAAGAGGAAAAAATTCATCAGATGAAAAAGTCTATTATCAATGAGATCTTTTATAACAACAGGTCACAAGTGGAGATATCATTTGCAACTTCAGAAGAGACAGGAATAGCTTAGGTGGGGGGGTGGGGGGATATCTTCTAATTTGGAGTATGGAAATTCCGTAAAAATGGTTCATATCTTCCTTTGTGCCACATAGGTCGGAATATTGTAGACACATTAAAGTTGTGTCTGTTTTGCGCTTTCTCAAGCAAATGACCCAAATTAGCAAATACAGCCTTCCTTAACAGAGCCACTTAGATGGCTCTGATAGTGGTTTGAATTGTGTCCTCCAAAAATATGCACACCCTGGTATCTGGGAATGTGACCTAATTTGGAAATAGAGTCTCTGCAGGTATAATTAAGTTAAGGATCTCCAGATGAGATCATCCTGAATTTAGGATGGACCCTCAATCCGATGACTGGTGTCCTTTTAAGACAAAGGAGAGAGCGATTTGAGACTCAGACATGTGAAGGAGGCAGAAATTGATGCATCTACAAGCAAAGGACCGCCAAGGATCACCACAGTCGCCAGCAGCTAGGAGAGAAAAATGAAACGGATTCTCCTGAGAGTCTGAGGAAGGCCCCACCCTGAGAACACTTTGACTTCAGACCTCTTGCCACCAGCACTCTGAGACAATAATTTCTGTTGTTTTCAACTATCATATTTGTGGTAGTTTTTAGGTGGCAGCAGTGGGCAATTAATACAGTTCCTGGGGTGGTTGATCTCACTGGCTAGGCTTTACTTCACTCATGTGTTAACCCTGCCACACATCTTTATGAAGACAGGGCTCTCAAAGGACATGGAGGAGAAAAGGATGCATGGCTCTACCTTTGCACATAACCCTTTTTAAAAACAATTGTGGCCAGGCACAGGGACTCATGCTTGTAATCCCAGCACTTTGGAAGGTCGAGTCAGACACATCACGAGGTCAAGAGCTCAAGACCATCCTGGCCAACATGGTGAAACCCTATCTTTACTAAAAATAACAAAAATTAGCTGGGTGTGGTGGTGCGCACCTGTAGTCCCAGCTACTTGGGAGGCTGAGAGAGGAGAATCGCTCAAACCTGGGAGGCAGTGGTTGCAGTGAGCCGAGATCACGCCACTGCACTCCAGCCTGGTGACAGAGTGAGAACCTGTCTCAAAACAAACAAACAAACAAGGCTGGGCATGGTGGCTCACGCCTATAATCCCAGCACTTTGGGAGGCTAAGGTAGGCAGATCATGAAGTCAAGAGATCGAGACCATCTTGGCTAACACGGTGAAACCCCGTCTCTACTAAAAATACAAAAAAAAAATTAGCTGGGTGTGGCAGCGTGTGCCTGTAGTCCCAGCTGCTGGGGAGGCTGAGGCAGGAGAATGGCTTGAACTCGGGAGGCGGAGCTTGCAGTGAGCTGAGATTGCACCACTGCACTCTAGCCTGGGTGACAGAGCAAGACTCTGTCTCAAAAACAAAACAAAAAACAAACAAACAAACAAAACAATTGTTTTTCAGATGTGTATTCTGATACATTAACAGTTCAACATTTCCATTTATTTATTTATTTTTGCACCATATAATGCTATTGTATGTGTTTCAATTTGCACCATGTTTTTGATCATGAATATGTGGATTTCTTTGGAATATGTGGCTAATATTTTTTATTTTATTTTATTTTATTTTATTTTATTTTATTTTTGAGATGGAGTCTTTCTCTGTTCCCCAGGCTGGAGTGCACTGGCACCATCTCAGCTCACTGCAACCACCGCTTGCCAGGTTCAAGCGATTCTCCTGCCTCAGCCTCCTGAGTAGCTGGGACTACAGGTGTGCGCCACCACGCCTGGCTAATTTTTGTATTTTTAGTAGTGATGGGGTTTCACCATGCTGACCAGGCTGGTCTTGAACTCCTGACCTCGTGATCTGCCCACCTCGGCCTCCCAAAGTGCTGGGATTACAGGCATGAGTCACCACGCCTGTGGTTAATATTTTTAAATCCTCATTCTGTACAAGATAAGTTGAGGCATTCTGTACAAGATATTTTAAATCCTTATTCTGTACAAGATAAGTAGAGGTTAATATTTTTAAATCCTCATTCTGTACAAGATAAGGTAAATGCTCACCTCTACACTATTGCGAGGCTATCATTCAAAGGCCAACACAGTGTCTAGGAGTTCAACACAAGAAGAACTCAAGCCTGCATTTTTACCACTTGTTAGTATTAGAAGACAGTCCACACATTCAGGAGAATTCCAGACTTCTGCAAATATGACCACGATTCCCTTTAAACACTGACATTTGTGATCCTATTTCTTCTCCTATTCGATATGTCTTAAATTATGTGAAATTCAACCTAAACTGACTGGCTAAATAATTGCAAGAGAAATCATGTTCTGACCCTATGAACACAGATTCATATGACAGATTCGTATGGGGGAAGGAGGCTGAGCTGGAGTCAGATCTCTGTTGGGGCCATGGCTTTGCCACTCACAGGGTGTCAGATCATAGGCAAGTTACTTAACTTCCTTGACCTCAGTTTCCTCCTCTGTAATTCACAGGAAATTAAATCTACCTCATTGCATTGTATGGAGGATGAGATGAGTCATCCATGAATACTCTTGCTCAAAGTAGCTGCTGTAATCAGGAGCAGGAGGTACTATAGAGAGCAAAGATTCTAAAACCCATTCTCAGGTCAACGCTCGCAATGTTCTTATGTTCACTGTGTCGGGAAGTTCCATGAACACACAAGGCAACATCATAAATAGGAAAAACCTTCAGATTTGGTGTTAGAACTCAGAGCTTTCATCCTTGATTCAGATATTTATATGAACTTAAACCTCGTTGTAAAATAGGGCTAAATAATTTGAACCTCTTATGGGTGTGTGGGGATTGAGATGTGTCCAAGTGCCTGGCAGTTAACATTTTATTTTTCTTTCTACTTATTTTCTATATTTGTTGAGACCATTACCTATTCTTACTTTTTATTGCTGTTGTAATGGTGAACTGATAATTACATAAGGCAAGTTGTTTAAATGGAGATGTGGGCCATCCCAGCTGGGGTGAATGTTGTTCGCTGAGTCTCTTCTCCTAAACTGCTTATCTATAACTAATGATTTATATGGTGACTGGAGTGATTGCTTCTCATCCTAACATTACAGAGCCTTGTTGTGGTGGAGAACCTGGGATGATAGAAGAATTCAGATTGTAAAAAGAGATGGGGCCCTTGGCTAAGGTTACCAAGTGGGACTGAGCTGGGAATTGTCTAGTACAGAGGTAACTATTTGAACACTCATTAGATTTAGAGATCCTGATAGTTGATGTACATCTTGGAAAAAATGAAAAATCTCATATTTATGTATATATTGCATAGCGAAAGGATGCTGTTAGTAAACTTTGTGAAATTTGAGTATCCAAGCACATCTACTGTGGGACCCCCATTTTTTTTTCCCATAGAGTAGAACATAGAAAAATGAAGAGTTTGCCTTCTCACTTTGCAAAAGCATTGTGTGTGGTTGTATATGTGTATGTGTATATGGTTGTGTGGGTGCATGGATGTCTATGCCTATATGGTTGTGTTTTTGTATATGTGTGTGTGTGCATGAACGTGGCTGTGGATATGTATGTTGGGACAGAGAGTGTTGCAGAGCCCAGTGGGACTGGCATCACTGAATTCCCAAGTATCCAGCATAGAACTGATGAGAAAATCACTCTGGAGTCGACCTTTAGTGAGCAGGAGTGACAGCAATGTCAGCAGTGATATAATCATTCCTGAAGCTATAGGAAGCATTAGCCAGGACTAATATGTGAGCTAATGTAAGTCACCCACTGAGGACTCCAGAAGTACCTGGAGAAGGAGAACTTCTCAACTAGCTGAGGTCTCATGATAAAGGCAGACGTAAGAGCCCATGAAATCTGGCCCTAGGTAAGACGAATGTGATAGGTGAACATGATAACCACAACACTACAAAAACTTTAAAAAATCTGGTCACTTAATGTGAGCGCTTTTTATTGCACAGGTATCAGTCTACATGGGATAGGCGGGTTCTGTAAGTACCTTGAAAAGGTGCTATGGCTGATGCTTCCTGTCTAAGGCCATCGAGGCAGCAGGGTATCACCTGATATGGTTTGGGCCTGTATCCCCACCCAAATCTCATTTCGAATCGTAATCCCCATATGTCAAGGGAGGGACCCGGTGGGAGGTGATTGGATCATGGGGACGATTTCCCCCATGCTGTTCTTGTGATAGTGAGTGAGTTCTCACGAGATCTTATGCTTTAAAGGTGTTTGGCAGTTCCTCCCAGCTCTCTCTCTCTCTCATGCTTTGACATCATAAAACACACCTTGTTCTCCTTCACCTTCCAACTGATTGTAAGTTTCCTGAGGCCTCCCCAGCCATGTGGAACTGTAAATCTATTAAACATTTTTTTCTTTGTAAATGACCCAGTCTCAAGTATGTCTTTATAGCAGTGTGAAAATGGACTAATACAGTATCCCAGAACATGATGAGAGTAGAAGGAACAAAACCAAGAGTGAGGAGGATGAGGGGGAAGTGGGGAGGTAACACTCTCAGAGTCAACTGACAGCATCCCACTTCAAGGGCCATGCAAATGATGAAATATCATTTTTATTCTTATCATAGGACCAGTTGAGTTGCCTAAGTACAGAAAGCTACTTTAGAAATATTTGTGATGACTTTTTATATCCCACTGACATTGGAAAGCTTGTAAGAAAGATTTTATGAAATGACTTAGGTCTGAAAATTATCTAGTAAAGAATAAAATTAATTGATTAAGTACATAGTTTTAATAAATTTAGTCACAGAGGAAATTCAGGAAAACAATAATACTTGTTTTTCAAATATGTATTTAATTAGAAATAAAATAATTTTATTTTGCATGTTAGCTACCAGGAGGAAATGTTTTCCTGGACATTCCCTAATATCTACTGTGTGCTATGTACCTGTTCCTAATCAGTTGCAGATAACTAGGTTTTCCTCTGAATTTTAATTGTAAACAATCCATACATTTAGTATATTCAATTAGGAAACCATGATTTAAGGAGCTTTTTTTTTGTGATTAATGAGTAGTGTTTTTAAGGTTTTGTCTTGATTTAATAAATAAAATATAGCATTTAGGCTAATGGTGGAACAAATATTCTAGCCCAGACTAAGTAAATGCCAGGGAAATATTCTGAAAAACAAACTAGTATATACTGGCAGTTAACCCTACTTTTCCAAATTCTTCATAACTTCCTGGCATTTGGCAGTAAGTGTGACTCAAATTTAACATTGTGAAGTGAGTGAATGTCAAGTTTGAGATCAGATACTTGGATATAGGAGAAATTTTAAAATGTAAAATCTGTAATAAAATCTATGTAAGTTCAAGATGAATTTCAGAAGGTACTTTAACAAATTAATCATTATATTTTCTGTAAGCCAGAAACATATATTCTACTCTGTGGTTAGTATAGAAAACATTTTGGAGGGAAAATTGATTTTCAAAAATCATTTGAGATATTTACATGATTTTTTTAAACTTAACTAATATAGTAGCTCATATACCATCCCTTAAACATTATATTAAGTATAAATGCAGATATAATTTAAAAATTTAATGAATAAAACTATAAAAGGCAAAAAAGCAGGAGCACAAATATTTTATGGTAAAAAAAAACAGTGGTAATTGTCCATATTTTACTTTGAGGGAAATGATAATGGCACTGCCATTCTGTATAGTTTGCAAGTTTCTGTCATATTCTTTGCCTTTTGTGAGATGAGCAGGAAAAGTGCCCTATTATTATAAATATGAAAGAATCTCTAGAGGACAGAAATATCATTTTACATTTAAAAGGCTCACAGAATTTTAACTGAAACCTTTTAACACTTGGCTTTCTTTTCATTTATTATTTTATTTATATTTTTAAATTCCTTGTTAGCTGCTTAACATACCTTTTTTCCTTTTTTTTTTTCCAGAGTCTCGCTCTGTTGCCTAGGCTGGAGTGCAGTGGCACAATCTCAGCTCACTGCAACCTCCACCTCCCACATTCAAGCGATTCTCCTGACTCAGCCTCCCAAGTAGCTGGGATTACAGGTGCCCACCACCACGCCTGGCTAATTTTTTTTTTTTTTTTTAAGTAGAGATGGGGTTTCACCATGTTGGCCAGGACGGTCTCGAAATCCTGACTTCAGGTAATCCACCCATCTTGGCCTCCCGAAGTGCTGGGATTACAGGTGTGAGCCACAGCACCCAGCCTATTTGGCATACCTTTTGAGCTGCCCAGAATACTCTGGAGACACTTGGATAGAGACATTCTTGCCAAAGCTGACTGGAATTCCAAGAGAAGCAGGCTACCATTGAGAATGAATAAACATATTTTAGTGACATTATCTTTGCTTGGAAAATTATTTAGCAGTGACAATTTTGTATTTACTTAGTATCAGGTCACTTTCTATAAGCACCTCTAGGTGAAAAGTTTTTGTTTCATTTGGAAAACAAAAATGATGCTATTTTGTTACTTTTTTCATTATGATTTATTTTATATACCATCTTTTTTTTCTTCTGCAATTGGTAGTATTTTTAGTTAACGTTGGAACACGAAATAGGCTCCATTCTCCTTTCCAATATTAGGAGCTATTGAAGTTGAGGCAATTGAGGTTACTGAAGAAATTTTATATCATTTTAAAAAATGTGTGGGTTCACAGCATAACAGCAATCTGTGAATGAGTAAAGCAATTGATTCTACAATCTTTCAAAATAGGATGGTCCAAGCGTGTAATCCCTGGTGGTCAGGCATGGTCCAAGGATAACATTTTATGTATTTATAGATGAGATGGGCTGATTATTCTTCAGTGAACATAATTTCTTAGAACTGAAATTCAGTACAAATAGATTGTCAGAGAATTTAAGGTTGTATTATTAAATAAGAATCAGAAGGGCAGAAATTCTTTATTTCTGATTGGGGCAGTCACATTTCTTTACTACTCAACTAAGTCTTAGGGTATGGTTGGTTCACGGGCTCTTATGGAAGTTCAGGAGCCAGAGAGGGCAGGAACCAGAATAGGAAGCCGCCTACCTCTGCGTGGACTGGGGTGAAAGAAGAATGTGTGTCGTCATTATTGGGAATAGAGTAAGTCCTCACTTATGTTGTCAGTAGGTTCTTGGAAATTGCGACTTTAAGTGAAATAACGTATAAAAATTAATTTACCGTAGGCTAATTGATATAAACAAGAGTTAAGTTCCTATGGCATATTTCTAGTCACAAATACATCACCAAACATCTAAATAAAGACCAAAACACTTCTAATTTTAAGCATTGAAATAAATGTAGGCTATACATATGTTTAAGACAAATTATTAAAAATGAGAAATATTGGCTAGATAAGAAAAAATAATACCCACTTATTCCAGTTTAGGGTGGAAGGTGGCTGGAGTCTGTCCCAGCAGCTCAGGGCACAAGGTAGGACCCAGCCCTGGACAAGACACCATCCCATTGCAGGCTGCATTCACACACACCCACACTCACCCACACTGGGACAGTGTAGACACACCAGTGAACCTAATGGGCACATCTTTGGGATGTGAGAGGAAACGAGAGGACCCAGAGAGAACCCACACAGACATGAGAAGAACGTGCAGATTCCACACAGGCAGTGGCCCTGGCAGGGAATTGATTTTCTTTGTCCTTGTTGTAATGAAGTGACATTGACCGAAACATTATTTGGGGAAACTGCTGTGTAGGTTTCCGTGTGCTTATAAAACCACAGGGAGGAAAAGGAAAAATAGGAGAACGGAATAATCATTAGTAGATTTGCATATCCGATTAAACTTGCAGATCCTGAAAGTTGGGTATTTAAACTTACAGTAAAATAGTTCTTGACTTACCTCCAGCTCTTCTTTATTTTTCATTTATATATGGGTCACCACCAACAATGATCAAAATATTTCCTCAAAGTTCAAGGCAAGCTCAATTGGCTGCCAGTTAGCCTTTTGGTGAGAAGTCTTCTGAGCTTTAACAAACCAAATAAACATTTCTGAGATAATATTAACGCATGAATTTTTGGTTTTTGTTTTAGAGCAAAACATCTACTTTTTATAAAACTTTGCTGCAGTTTCACCATACTGAGTATGCCACACTCAACATTATTTTATTATGCATAATTTAAAAACAAAACAACACCATTTTGACAAAGGATTGAATAATTTCACCCTCTTCTTTGGTTACTTATTTCTATTCCCTTATAAAATTTCTGGTATAACTAAACTTTCTTGAGAAACTCAGCCCTCATTTATATATCGGCAATGGATTTATGAGCCTCAAACTGAAAACTCGTGCTGTTTAAGACAGAAATGAGAAACTGCATTGCTTTCAGGAGGAAGAAATTCCCATATCTGATACCAAACAAATCTAATAACACTTCAATAATAAAATCAAGGTACTTATGCTATATTCCATGAGTTCATTCAGAGAAAGGGGCTGTATCTTTTTATCTTCAGCACCAAGAACAGGGCCTGGCAGAAAACAAAGTTTATCTTCATTGAATGTTTGTTCAATGAATGAATGAAGGAATGAGTGCGTGCTGCAGATAACTAGTATGGCAAAATTATCATGGATCTCATTGGTTTACAAATGTTCTGTGGTATTAATTTTCTCTAATGCTGTTATAATGTCATTATGTGGAGTGTTACGATTTGGTACTTTCATGTATATCAACTAAATTACTTTTTAAAATATTTAAGTGTCATAGAATAGAGAAAAGGGCCCTTTAATAATATAATAGCTAACGTTCATTGCATACCTACTGACACTATTTAAGCACTTTGCATTATTTAACCTCACGGCTCCCATACGTGGATAGTGTTATCACCCCCATCTTACAGAAGAGCAACCTAAGGCACAGAAAGGCCAAGTAGCTTGGGAAAGGTTTTACAGCTAATAAGTTGCTGAGTCAGGATTATAACTCAATCTTAATCATCACAGCTAATGAGGGTACACAGTTTTTAAAAATATGGCTTTTTAATGTAAAATTTTCTATCAATCTTCTGCCACTTTACTTTTTGGAGGAAGTGACATTCTCAGGCCAATTAAGTGATTTTCACATACTTGAAATTATAGTAGAATATGGACCAATGTATTTTATGAGGCAATTGATCACATGATTTCATCTTGTATTTGGTAAACCATGTATGAGCCAGGGTTCTATGGAGAAACAAAACCAATATGCACACACACACACACACACACACATCTATGAGGAGATTTATTATAGGAATTTGCTCACACAATTATGGAGGCCAAAAAGTCCCACCAAGTGCTGTCTGCAACCTGGAACCAGAGGAAGCTGATGGTGTTATTCCCAGTTTGAGTCCAAACACTGAGATCCAGGGATAGTGGTGGTGGGGCTGCTGGAGTCCCCAAGTAAGTCTAGGAGTTCAAAGACCTCGAAACCAGGAGCTCTGTTGTCTGAGAGCAGGAAAACATGGATGTCCTGGCTCAAACAGAGTGAATTCACCCTTCCTCTTTCTTTTTATTCTATTCCAGCCCTCAGTGGATTAGATGCTGCCCACCCACACTGGTGAAGGCTATCTTTATAACTCAGTCTACTGATTCAAATGTTAGTCTCTTCTGAAAAATACTCTCACAGACACACTCAGAAATAATGTTTTGCCAGCTATCAGGGCATCCCTTAGCCCAGTCAAGTTGACACGTCAATTTAACCATCACAAACCAAGAAAAACAAAGTTGGGAAATATTTACAATAGCTCGAAGACTCAGTGGTCTTCCTAGCAATTAAACTGGGAAAACAATGCCCAATGTAGACTAAATTACAAAATAATCATCCCTTTATTTAAAAAATATTAATATTATTTTTGATTAACACAAAATTTTATACATTTATGGGGTTTAATGTGATGTTTTGATATGTGAATACAATGTGGCAGAATTAAACAAGGCTAATTAACGTAGCTGTCACATAGCTTACCTATCTTTTTAAATGATGATACATTTGAAATTTGCTCTTATTTGAAATATATAATACATTATTATTGACAGTAGTCACCCTGCTGTACGTCTCAAAACTTATTCCTCCTGCCTATTTGAAACTTTGTATCCTTTGATCAACATCTCTCCTCTATTTTTTCCCCTCCTTCACCTTCTGATAACCACTATTCAACTTTCTACTTCTATGAGTTTGACTTTCATAAAAGTGAGATCATGTAGTATTTGAATTTCTGTGCCTAGCTTATTCCACTTAATATAATGTCCTTCTGGTTCTCCCAGGTTGTCACAAATGACAGTTTCCCTCTTTTTTTAAGGCTGAATAGTACTCCATTGTGTATATATACCACATTTTTAAAGTCCATTTATTCATTGATGGATGCTTAGGTTGATGCCATTTCTTGGCTATTGTGAAGAATGTTGCAATAAACATGAGACTACAGATATCTCCTCAACATACTGATTTCAGTTTCTTTGTATATGTACCCAGAAGTGAGATTATTTAATCATATGGTAATTCTGATTTTAGTTTTTTGAGGAACTTGTGTACAATTTTCTGTAATGGCTGCACTAGTTTACATTCTTATCTATTAAGTCCTTATCAGGTATACAGCTTGCAAATATTTACTTCTGTTGTATGGGTTGTCTCTTTACTTGGTTGCTTCCTTTGCTGTGCAGAAGCTTTTTTAGTTTGATGCCATCTCATTTGTCTGTTTTTTCTTTTGTTGCCTGTGCTCTTGTGCTTTCAGGGTCATATCCAAAAAATCATTGCCCAGACCAATGTAGTGGATATTTTCCTCTATGTTTTCTTCCAGTAGTTTTATGGTTGCAGGTTTTATATTTAAGTCTTTAATCTATTTTGGGTTGATTTTTAAATATGGTTTAAGCTAAGTGTTTAATTTTATTCTTCTGCATATGGATATCCAGGTTTCCCAATACCATTTGTTGAAGAGACTGTCCTTTCTTCATTGTGTGTTCCTAGCACCTTTGTCAAAAATCAGTTGACCATAAAATACCTGGGTTTATTTCTGAGGTTTTTATCCTGTTCCACTGATTGATGTGTCTGTTTTTATGCCAGTACCATGCTGTTTTTATTGCAACCACTTTACAATATGTTTTAAAATCAGGAAGTATGATGCCTCCAGCTTTTTTTTTTTTAATTATACTTTAAGTTCTAGGGTACATGTGCACAATGTGCAGGTTTGTTACGTATGTATACATGTGCCATGCTGGTGTGCTGCACCCTTTAACTCGTCATTTACATTAGGTATATCTCCTAATGCTATCCCTCCCCACTGTCCCCACCCCATGACAGACCCCAAGTGTGTGATATTCCCCTTCCTGTGTCCAAGTGTTCTCATTGTTCAATTCCCATCTATGAGTGAGAACATGCGGTGTTTGGTTTTTTGTCCTTGTGATAGTTTGCTGAGAATGATGGTTTCCAGCTTCATCCATGTCCATAAAAAGGACATGAACTCATCATTTTTTTTATGGCTGCATAGTATTCCATGGTGTATATGTGCCACATTTTCTTAATCCAGTCTATCATTCATGGACATTTGGGTTGGTACCAAGTCTTTGCTATTGTGAACAGTGCCGCAATAAACATACGTGTGCATGTCTTTATAGCAGCATGATCTATAATTCTTTGGGTATATACCCAGTAATGGGATGACTGGGTCAAATGGTATTTCTAGTTCTAGATTCTTGAGGAATGGCCACACTGTCTTCCACAATGGCTGAACTAGTTTACACTCCCACCAACAGTGTAAAAGCATTCCTATTTCTCCACATCCTCTCCAGCACCTGTTGTTTCCTGTCTTTTTAATGATCGCCATTCTAACTGGTGTGAGATGGTATCTCATTGTGGTTTTGATTTGCATTTCTCTGATGGCAAGTGATGATGAACATTTTTTCATGTGTCTTTTGGCTGCATAAATGTCTTCTTTTGAGAAGTGTCTGTTCCTATCCTTTGCCCACTTGTTGATGGGGTTGTTTGTTTTTTTCTTGTAAATTTGTTTGAGTTCTTTGTAGATTCTGGATATTAGCCCTTTGTCAGATGAGTAGATTGCAAAAATTTTCTCCCATTCTGTAGGTTGCCTGTTCAGTCTGATGGAAGTTTCTTTTGCTGTGCAGAAGCTCTTTAGTTTAATTAGATCCCATTTGTCAGTTTTGGCTTTTTGTTGCCGTTGCTTTTGGTGTTTTAGACCTGAAGTCCTTGCCCATGCCTATGTCCTGAATGGTATTGCCTAGGTTTTCTTCTAGAGTTTTTATGGTTTTAGGTCTAACATTTAAGTCTTTAATCAATCTTGAATTAATTTTTGTATAAGGTGTAAGGAAGGGATCCAGTTTCAGCTTTCTCCATATGGCTAGCCAGTTTTCCCAGCACCATTTATCAAATAGGGAATCCTTTCCCCATTTCTTGTTTTTGTCAGGTTTGTCAAAGATCAAATGGTTGTAGAAGTGTGGTATTATTTCTGAGGGCTCTGTTCTGTTCCATTGGTCTATATCTCTGTTTTGGTATCAGTACCATGCTGTTTTGGTTACTGTAGCCTTGTAGCATAGTTTGAAGTCAGGTAGCGTGATGCCTCCAGCTTTGTTCTTTTGGCTTAGGATTGTCTTGGCTATGCGGGCTCTTTTTTGGTTCCATATGAACTTTAAAGTAGTTTTCTCCAATTCTGTGAAGAAAGTCATTGGTAGCTTGATGGGGATGGCATTGAGTCTATAAATTACCCTGGGCAGTATGGCCATTTTCACGATATTGATTCTTCCTATGCATGAGCATGGAATGTTCTTCTATTTGTTTGTGTCCTCTTTTATTTCATTGAGCAGTGGTTTGTAGTTCTCCCTGAAGAGGTCCTTCACATCTCTTGTAAGTTGGATTCCTACGTATTTTATTCTCTTTGAAGCAATTGTGAATGGGAGTTCACTCATGATTTGGCTCTGTTTGTCTGTTATTGGTGTGTAAGAATGTTTGTGACTTTTGCACATTGATTTTGTATCCTGAGACTTTGCTGAAGTTGCTTATCGGCTTAAGGAGACTTTGGGCAGAGATGATGGGGTTTTCTAAATATACAATCATGTCATCTGCGAACGGGGACAATTTGACTTCCTCTTTTCCTAATTGAATATCCTTTATTTATTTCTCCTGCCTGATTGCCCTGGCCAGAACTTCCAACACTATGCTGAATGGGAGTGGTGAGAGAGGGCACCCCTGTGTTGTGCCATTTTCAAAGGGAATGCTTCCAGTTTTTGCCCATTCAGTGTGATATTGGCTGTGGGTTTGTCATATATAGCTCTTATTATTTTGAGATATGTCCCATCAATACCTAATTTATTGAGAGTTTTTAGCATGAAGGGCTGTTGAATTTTGTCAAAGGCCTTTTTTGCATCTATTGAGATAATCATGTGGTTTTTGTCTTTGGTTATGTTTGTATGCTGGATTACATTTATTGATTTGAGTATGTTGAACCAGCCTTGCATCCCAGGGATGAAGCCCACTTGATCATTTTGGATAAGCTTTTTGATGTGCTGCTGGATTCGGTTTGCCAGTATTTTATTGAGGATTTTTGCATCGATGTTCATCGGATATTGGTCTAAAATTCTCTTTTTTTGTTGTGTCTCTGCCAGGTTTTGGTATCATGATGATGCTGGCCTCATGAGTTAGGGAGGATTCCCTCTTTTTCTATTGATTGGAATAGTTTCAGAAGGAATGGTACCAGCTCCTCCTTGTACCTCTGGTAGAATTCAGCTGTGAATCCATCTGGTCCTGGACTTTTTTTGGTTGGTAGGCTGTTAATTATTGCCTCAATTTCAGAGCCTGTTATTGGTCTATTCAGGGATTCAGCTTCTTCCTGGTTTAGTCTTGGGAGGGTGTATGTGTCCAGGAATTTATCCATTTCTTCTAGATTTTCTAGTTTATTTGCGTAGAGGTGTTTATAGTATTCTCTGATGGTAGTTTGTATTTCTGTGGGATCGGTGGTGATATCCCCTTTATCATTTTTTATTGCGTCTATTTGATTCTTCTCTCTTTTCTTCTTTATTAGTCTTGCTAGCGGTCTATCAATTTGGTTGATCTTTTCAGAAAACCAGCTCCTGGATTCATCGATTATTTGAAGGTTTTTTTGTGTCTCTATCTCCTTCAGTTCTGCTCTGATCTTAGTTATTTCTTGCCTTCTGCCAGCTTTGGAATGTGTTTGCTCTTGCTTCTCTCGTTCTATTAATGGTGATGTTAGGGTATCAATTTTAGATCTTTCCTGCTTTCTCTTGTGGGCATATAGTGCTATAAATTTCCCTCTACACACTGCTTTGAATGTGTCCCAGAGATTCTCGTATGTTGTGTCTTTGTTCTCACTGGTTTCAAAGAACATCTTTATTTCTGCCTTCATTTTGTTATGTACCCAGTAGTCATTCAGGAGCAGAGCAGGTTGTTCAGTTTCCATGTAGTCGAGTGGTTTTGAGTGAGTTTCTTCATCCTGAGTTCTAGTTTGATTGCACTGTGGTCTGAGAGACTGTTATAATTTCTGTTCTTTTACATTTGCTGAGGAGTGCTTTACTTCCAACTGCGTGGCCAATTTTGGAATAAGTGCGATGTGGTGCTGAGAAGAATGTGTATTCCGTTGATTTGGGGTGGAGAGTTCTGTAGATGTCTATTAGGTCCACTTGGTGCAGAGTTGAGTTCAATTCCTGGATGTCTTTGTTAACTTTCTGTCTCATTGATCTGTCTAATGTTGACAGTGGGGTGTTAAAGTCTCCCATTATTATTGTGTGGGAGTGTAACTCTCTTTGTAGGTCTCTAAGGACTTGCTTTATGAATCTGGGTGCTCCTGTATTGGGTGCATATATATTTAGGATAGTTAGCTCTTCTTGTTGAATTGATCCCTTTACCATTATGTAATGGCCTTCTTTGTCTCTTTTGATCTTTATTGGTTTAAAGTCTGTTTTATCAGAGACTAGGATTGCAACCCCTGCCTTTTTTTGTTTTCCATTTGCTTGGTAGATCTTCCTCCATCCCTTTATTTTGAGCCTGTGTGTGTCTCTGCACCTGAGATGGGTCTCCTGAATACAGCACACTGATGGGTCTTGACTCTTTATGCAATTTGCCAGTCTGTGTCTTTTAATTGGAGCATTTAGCCCATTTTCATTTAAGGTTAATATTGTTTTGTGTGAATTTGATCCTGTCATTATGATGTTAGCTGTTTATTTTGCTCATTAGTTGATGCAGTTTCTTCCTAGCTTCGATGATCTTTACAATTTGGCATGTTTTTGCAGTGGCTGGTACTGGTTGTCCTTTCCATGTTTAGTGCTTCCTTCAGGAGCTCTTGTAAGGCAGGCCTGGTGGTGACAAAATCTCTTAGCCTTTGCTTGTCTGTAAAGTATTTTATTTCTTCTTCCCTTATGCAGCTTAGTTTGGCTGGATATGAAATTCTGGGTTGAAAATTCTTTTCTTTAAGAATGTTGAATATTGACCCCCACTCTCTTCTGGCTTGTAGAGTTTCTGCCGAGAGATCTGCTGTTAGTCTGATGGGCTTCCTTTTGTGGGTAACCGGACCTTTCTCTCTGGCTGCCCTTAACATTTTTTCCTTCATTTCAACTTTGGTGAATCTGGCAATTATGTGTCTTGGAGTTGCTCTTCTCGAGGAGTATCTTTGTGGTGTTCTCGGTATTTCCTGAATCTGAATGTTGGCCTGCCTTGCTAGATTGGGGAAGTTCTCCTGGATAATATCCTGCAGAGTGTTTTACAACTTGGTTCCATTCTCCCCGTCACTTTCAGGTACACCAATCAGACATAGATTTGGTCTTTTCACATAGTTCCATATTTCTTGGAGGCTTTGTTCATTTCTTTTTACTCTTTTTTCTCTAAACTTCTCTTCTTGCTTCATTTCGTTAATTTGATCTTCAATCACTTATACCCTTTCTTCCAGTTGATCAAATCGGCTACTGAAGCTTGTGTATTCGTCACGTAGCTCTCGTGCCATGGTTTTCAGCTCCATTAGGTCATTTAAGGACTTCTCTACACTGGTTATTTTAGTTAGCCATTTGTCTAATCTTTTTTCATGGTATTTAGCTTCTTTGCGATGGGTTCGAACTTCCTCCTTTAGCTCGGAGAGGTTTGATCATCTGAAGCCTTCTTCTCTCAACTTGTCAAAGTCATTCTCCATCCAGCTTTGTTCCATTGCTGGCGAGGAGCTGCGTTCCTTTGGTGGGGGGAGAGGCACTGTGATTTTTAGAATTTTCAGCTTTTCTGCTCTGGTTTTTCCCCATCTTTGTGGTTTTATCTACCTTTGGTCTTTGATGATGGTGACGTACAGATGGGGTTTTGGTGTGGATGCCTTTCTGTTTGTTAGTTTTCCTTGTAACGCTCAGGACCCTCAGCTGCAGGTCTGTTGGAGTTTGCTAGAGGTCCACTCCAGACCCTGTTTGCCTGGGTATCAGCAGCAGAGGCAGCAGAACAGCGAACATTGCTGAACAGCAAATGTTGCTGCCTGATCATTCCTTTGGATGCTTCATCTCAGAGGGGTACCCGGCCGTGTGAGGTGTCAGTCTGCCCCTACTGGGGTGTGCCTCCCAGTTAGGCTACTCAGAGGTCACGGACCCACTTGAGGAGGCAGTCTGTCCGTTCTCAGATCTCAAACTCCATGCTGGGAGAACCGGTACTCTCTTCAAAGCTGTCAGACAGGGACATTTAAGTCTGCAGAGGTTTCTGCTGCCTTTTGTTTGGCTATGCCCTGCCCCCTGAGGTGGAGTCTACTTAGGCAGGCAGGCCTCCTTGAGCTGTGGGGTCTCCATCCAGTTCGAGCTTCTAGGCTGCTTTGTGTACCTACTCAAGCCTTAGCAATGGCGGGCACCCGTGCCCCAGTCTTGCTGCCCCCTTGCAGTTTGATCTCAGACTGCTGTGCTAGCAATGAGCGAGGCTCCGTGGGCGTGGGACCCTCCAAGCCAGGCGTGGGATATAATCTCCTGGTATGCTGTTTGCTAAGACCATTGGAAAAGTGCAGTATTAGGGTGGGAGTGACCCAATTTTCCAGGTGCCATCTGTCACAGCTTCCCTTGGCTAGGAAAGGGAATTCCCTGACCCCTTGCACTTCCTGCATGAGGCGATGCCTTGCCCTGCTTCGGCTTATGCTCGGTGGGCTGCACCTGCTGTCCTGCACCCACTGTCCAACAAGCCTCAGTGAGTTGAACCCAGTACCTCAGTTGGAAATGCAGAAATCACCCGTCTTCTGCGTCATTCACGCTGGGAGCTGTAGACTGGAGCTGTTCCTATTCGGCCATCTTGGAGGTATAGATCCTTTTTTTTTTTTTTTTGCTCAAGATTGTCTGGCTATTTGAAGTCTTTTGTGGTTCCGTGAAAGTTTTCTACTTCTATAAAAAATGACATTGATTTTTTTTTTTTTTTTTGAGACACCGTCTTGCTCTGGTGCCAAGGCTGAAGTACTGTGGTGCAATCTTGGCTCACTGCAGCCTCAACCTCCTGGGCTCAAGTGATCCTCCCACCTCAGCCTCCCAAATAGCTGGGACTACAGGCATGCACCACCACACCCAGATGACATTAGAACTTTGATATGGATTGCATTGAATCTGTATATTACTTTGTGTAGTAGAGACATTTTTTCAATATTAATTCTTTATGTCCATAAACATGGTATATGTTTCCATTTGTTCATGTTTTCTTTAATTACTTTCATCAGTTTTTTGTAGGTTTCAGTACGCATGTCTTTGCATCTTTGGTTAAATTTATGCCCAAGTATTTAATTTTTTGTTGCTGTTGTAAATAGAATTGTTTTCTAATTTCTTTTTTGATAGGTCATTATTAGCATGTAGAAGGACAACTGATTTTCATATGTTGATTTTATATCCTGCAAGTTTACTGAAATTGTTTGTCAGTTCTGACAGTTTTTTGGTGGAGTCTTTAGGGTTTCCTATATATAACATCAGCAAATAGAGATAATTTTACTTCTTCTTTTCCTATTACGATGCGTTTTATTTCTTTCTGCTGTTTAATTGTTCTGGCTAGGACTCCCAGTGCTATGTAGAAATGAACTGGTGAGAGTGGACATCCTTGTCTTATCTTTGATCTTAGAAGAAAAGCTTTTAGCTTTTTATCTCTGGAATAATGCTAGTTATAGGTTTATCATGTATGGGCTTTATTGTCTTGAAGTGCATTCCCTTTATACCTATCTGTTCAGGATTTTTAACCATAAAAGGGTGTTAATTTTTTAAAAAGGTTTTTCTGCATATAATGAGATAATCATATGGTTTTTATCCTTCATTTTGTTAATATGGGGTATCACCTTTATTGATTTGTGTATGTTGAACCATTCCTGCATTCCAGGGATAAATCCCACTTGATCATGGTGAAAGGTTGCTTTAATGTGTTAGTGAATTCAGTTTACTACTATTTTGTTGAGAATTTTTGCATCTATGTTAATCAGGGATATCGGCCTATAATTGTCTTTTCTTGTAATGTCCTTGTCTGGCTTTCGTATTAGGGTTATGTTAGCTTCAGAAAATGAGTTTGGAAGTATTTTCTCTACTTCAATTTTTTGGAAGAGTTTGAGAAGAGTTGGTATTATTTCTTTAAATGTTTGGTAGAATTCAACAATGAAGCCATCAGTCCTGGGTTTTTCTTTGATAGGAGACTTCTTATTACTGATTCAACCTCTTTAGTAGTTATTGGTCTTTTCAGATGTTTTTATTTCTTCATGATTCACTTTTAGTAGATTATACGTGTTTAGGGGTTTATTGATTTCTTCTAGGTTATCCAACTTCTTGGTGTATAATTATTTGTAGTAATTATAAATAATTCTTTGTATTTCTGTGATACAACTTGTAATGTCTCCTCTTTCCTTCTGATCTCATTTATTTGAGTCTTCTCTTTTTTTTCCCTAGTTAGTCTAGCTAAGGGTTTGTTGATTTTGTTTATCTTTTCAAAAAACCAACTCAGTTTGGTTGATTTTTTAAAATTGTTTTTCTAGTATCTATTTTATTTTATTCTGCTCTGACCTTTGTTATTTCCTTTGATCTGCTAACTTTGGGCTGAGTTTGTTGTTTTTACTCCTAATTTCTTAAAGTGTAACATTAGATTGTTTATTTATAATCTTCTGTTTTTGATGTAGGTGTTTACACTATAAATTTCCCCCTTAGGACAGCTTTTGCTGCATTTCATAACTTTTGGTATGTTTTGTTTCCACTTTCTTTTTTCTCAAGATATTTTTTAATTTCCTTTTTGATTTTTGCTGTGATCCATTCATTACTTGTTTAGGAACATGTTGTTTAATTTCCACATATTTGTGTATTTTTAAGATTTCTTCTGTTACTGATTTCTAGTTTTATGCCATTGTGATCCAAAAACATACTTGATATGATTTCAGTGCTCCTAAATTCGTTAAAATTTGTTTTGCGACCAAACATATGATCTATCCTGAGAATGTTTTCTGTGTACTTGAGAAAAGTGTATATTCTGCTGCTATTGGATCAAATGTCCTATATATGTCTGCTAGATCCATTTGGTCTAAAGTATAATTCAAGTCCAATTTTGTATATATTACTTTTCTGTCTAGATGATCCATCCATTGTTGAACATGAGACACATTTCCTTGTCTTTGATTTTTGATAATTGTATTATGACGTGTGTTGGAAACTCCTCCTGGATTGAATTTGATTGGAAACCTCTGGGTTTTTAGCATCTGCATGTTGTCTTCTTTCCCCAGATTTGGGAAGTTTTCTGCCATTATTTTCTTAAATGTTTTCAAGGCCCTTTTCTCTCTTTCTTCCTTCAGGAATTCTTATGCAAAGGTTAATTACCTGATGGTGTCTCATAATTCTTTTATGCCTTCCTTATTCTTTTTAATACTTCTTTTCTTTTTGCCCTGCTAATTGGATAATTTCAAATGTCCTGTCTTTGAGCTCACTGATTCAAGAAAGCATCAGTGCTTGATAAAGTCACCTGTTGAAGTTTTCTATTGAATGTTTCAGTTTAATTATTATATTCTTTACCTCTAAGATTTCAAATTTTTAAAATTGTTTATATTCATTAAACTTCTTATTTTGTCTGTGAATGTTTTCCAAATTTTATTTAATTTTGTATTTGTATTTTTTGGTAGTTCTCTGAACTTCTTTGTTAGTCATTTCATGGATCTTCACTTTTTTCTGGGTTCATTATATAACCACACCATGGGTTTTTCCTGCCCACTGCACAAACAAAGTTGACTCACTGAGACTAAGGCACTGCAGTAAAGAAAGAGTTTAATTGATGCAAGGGGTAGCCACACCACATGGAAGATGGAGTTATTACTGAAAACACTCTTCCCAAAGGCTCATAGGTTAGGGGTTTTTCAAAGATAGTTTGGTGGTCATGGGGCTAGGGTAGGGGATATGCTGATTGGTTGAGTTAGAGATGAAATGATAGGGAATCATTGCTGCCTCTTGTGCAAAAGTCAGTTCCTGGGTGGGGGCCACAGGACTGGTTGGTAGGTCCAAGTGAGGTCGTTTGATTGTCAGAAATGCAAAAACCTGAAAAGATATCACAAAAGGCCAATCTTAGCTTCTACAATAGTGATGTTATATGCAAGAGTAGTTGGTGAAGTTGCAAATCTTATGACCTCTGGAGCAATGGCTGGTAATTATTTAGAATTCAAGCCCCTTGCATCTTTGTCACTTGGTGGACTTTCATTAGTTTCAGAACAACAGTTAAGTTTTGGAGAAGGGCTGTTATCATTTAAACTATAAACAAAATTTTCTCCCAAAATTAGCTTGCCTATGCCTAGAAAGAGCAAAGATAGCCAACCTGTGGTGCTAGAAGCAATATGGAGTCAGTTAGGTCAGATGTCTCTACTGTCATAATTTTACAAAGCTGGTTTCAATTACTGGAACTTTACTAGTTTACTTTGGTGATGTCATAATTCACTGATTTTTTATAATCCTTTTATTTATATCTTGACGAATGTACATTTGAGGAGATAGCCCACCTCTTTGGCCTTTGCAGGTATTCTTTAATGGTGACAGACCTTTAGTATTTAGTCTAGCATGGGATTCTAGATGGGCCAGCTGGTAAAATCTCAGAGAGTCAGACCTTAGCTTTGGGTTCTCAGGTTGGGCTGGGTTGCTTTATCTGCTCTGAGGTTGAATAGTACTGAATGCTGTGCTTTGTGGTTAGGTGAGACTACTGGCTAGGCTCTGCAGTCTTCTCTGATCAGGTCATTTTCCTTGGCTGGCTAGTACTGCCATTTGTAATCTGTAATTGGGCAAGGCTGTGGGATGGGCTTTGAGTCTACATGAGGATTCTGGGGTTGCTGCTTGGCCACACAGAGTGAGTAGGGTCAGAGGCTGTGCTCCACAGATATATATGGACTTGGGCTTGCCTCCAGACCTAGGATAGGCTTAAACAGAGTACTGAGGTTTGATGCAGTTATCACCCAGCAGCTGGGAAATGGGGGCGGGGGGGCAGATTCTATAATACTTCCAAGAGTACTCACTAACCTGCAGTTGCCTCTTGACTTGGAAAAGACTTAACAAGACCACTAAGACTTAGTTGGATCATCTCTCCTCTGCTTGGGAAGGTTTGGAGAGGGGTAGATGCTGGAAAAGAGAGAAAAAGACCAGAAGTTGCCCTTTGACCTGGGGAGGACTTAGCAAGATTAGCCAGGTTGCATAAGGAAGCTGGCTAGGAATTCAAGCTTGTTAGATCTATGGACCTTGTTTCCTCCAACATGATGCTGTTAGCTGTTTTCTCTGGTGTGGTGCCTCCATTGGCTGGAATGCAGAGCAACCATCAAAATCTACATGCTGGTCATCGTGAGACCCACCCTTGTTCTTTGTTTCCAGGTGGTTTATCCCTGGCAGTACTCTCAATGTTTTACATGGCTTTTACAAAGGGTCACTTTGCAGGAGGCTCACTTTGACTCATCTCGTGGATAAGACACAGTTCTTTCTGTAGAAACTGGGAGTTCACACTCCAGTTAGAAAGGCGATCATTAAAAAGTCAGGAAACAACAGGTGCTGGAGAGGATGTGGAGAAGTAGGAACGCTTTTATGCTGTTGGTGGGAGTGTAAATTAGTTCAACCATTGTGGAAGATGGTGTGGTATTCCTCATGGATCTAGAACAAGAAATACTATTTGACCCAGCCATCCCATTACTGGGTATATATCCAAAGGATTATAAATCATGCTTCTATAAAGACACATGCACACGTACGTTTATTACAGCACTATTCACAATAGCAAAGACTTGGAACTGACCCAAATGTCCATCAATAATAGACTGGATAAAGAAAATGTGGCACATAAACACTGTGGAATACTATGCAGCCATTAAAAAGGATGGGTTCATGTCCTTTGCAGGGACATGGGTGAAGCTGGAAACCATCATTCTCAACAAAATATTCCAAGGACAGAAAACCAAACACTGCACGTTCTCACTCATAAGTGTGAGTTGAACAATAAGAACACATGGATGCAGCGAGGGGAACATCGTATACTGGGGCCTGTTCGGGGGTGGGGGGCTTGGGAGGGATAGCATTAGGAGAAATACCTAATGTAAATGACGAGTTGATGGGTGCAGCAAACCAACATGGCACATGTATACCTATGTAACAAGGCTGCATGTTGTGCACATGTACCCTAGAACTTAAAATATAATAATAATAATAATAAAACTGTGAATCCAGAGTAATTCTCTGTATGTAGTGCTGTGCCAGCCTGGGGGAGGAGTGGCGCGGCCAAAGAGAACCATTTGTTTTGCCATTTGATTGTGGCTTTCTTGGTTCTGCGGTCTAAGGGAATGTCTCAGCCTTATACCTGAGTTCTGGGATATTCATAATGGTATTCTTGTCTGTGGATAGTTGCTAGATGGATTTCTGTTGGGAGCATGAAGCCAGATAATTTCTGTCCACCATTTGCTGATATCACTTCTCCATTCCTTTATTTTCGAAAATACAGACCATTAAAAAATTTTGACTGACCTCCTTTCCTTACCTACCATTGAGTTTATGCCTTATATACATTCCCCTACTTTAAAAAAGACTATCATTCCCAAACTGTTTGCCACATTTAAAAAAACACATTGCTTCTATATAAAGTCTAGCTGGTCATATCTTACTGTCATTTTGCAGAAATAATTGCAAATATTTATTGTTATATATCAAGTGTTTGATATCTAATGTACTGAATAAAGAAATAATTGCAGAAAATATGAGCCATTTACTTACATACTTATATCTTTGCAAAGTTATAAATTCACTTAGAGTTTTCAAATGTTATAACTCAACAAAGTGAACCACCAGTCTCTATATTGTTATTATGACATTGTTGATACTGCTCTTTGTATTCATCACCTTGGGCTACCATAACAAAATTCCAAAGACTGGGGGCCTTAAACAATAGTTCAGGAGGCTGGAAGTCCAAGATCAGGGTACCTGCATGGTGAGTTTCTGGTGAGGACTCTCTTTGTTGCGGGTAGATGGCTATCTTCATGTGGTGGGGAGAGAAAGGGAGCAAGTCCTGTGGTGTCTCTTCTCATAAAGACAAACCCTCATGATCTCATCTAAACCTAATTATCTCCCAAAGGCCTCATCTCGACACACCACTGCATTGGAGGTTAGGGCTTCAACATATGAATTTTGGAGGAGCAAAATTCAGTCCATAGCACTCTTCCTTAATAAACACTAGATTTTAGTGAAAACTTTTCTGCATAGATCTTAGTTCATGAAAAATTTATTTACCCTGAGTACTGAATGATGTACTTGTTTCACAAGCATTTCAGCTGAAGTGCTTCTAGTTGCTGAGTGCTTTGTTTATTTTAAGATAGGGCTTTGGATAGCAAAGAAGCCTGAGGCTGAGGAAGAATACTGCTCAGAGATGGGTGGACTGCCAAAACCTTGTGAAGTTGTACTCCTTCTTGCTATCAAAGACCTAAAGTGCTTCTAAATATTTGTGGAAGAAGATTTTGACATGCACTTTTAGGAAGGACAAAGTAAAATAAAACTACTTATATTATCACTAATATTTATAAATTGTTTCAATCATTTGAAAGCTGATTTGTACCATAATGATTCCGTTTCATTTATCAATTTGGAAAAGGTGAACTATTTTCAAACATGTGTTGAATATTTACCACTGCTACTATTTGGATTGCTCACATTGAGTGTTTAATGTGCCAGAGTATATGATGGTATAATGGAAAATAGTTTGAGAAGAAACAGAGAATAAATTTTTATTCCCTGATTGAACATTTTCAACAAAACCAATGATTCAATTCTTAGCTTCTCTAAATAATAGTTTTGATTAACTTCATTCTCAAAGAAAAATGAAGTGAAATGTGTGTGTGTATATGTGTGTGTATGTGTGTCTGTTTGTGTGTCTATGTCTGAATATATGAGAGAGAGAGAATTTGTCAGTAAAATTGCTTGAGGATCATGAAAAATAAAAAAAGGAGATATTTGAGAAAATAATCTCACTGCAAATGCTTTGATGCTGTGTCTCGTCTCCATATCTGTTAAAATATGAGTTCCATGTAGAATTTGCACAAATCCAAGGAAAACTCCCAGTATGCTCAATCCTTTAACCCAGGATGTTGAGTATATTTATAGAATTCTACAACAGAATCTGGTAGGCTGCAGGAAGCCAATTTTCAAAATGTCTGCATAACACCAATTAATATTAACAAGAATTATATTTGAATATGAGGAGAAACAGCCTCCTTAACTTTCACTTTTCATTTTTTTCTCTAAGAAGTTATTGCTGACCACAATGTTCATTAGTGGCACAATAAAAAGGAGCTACTGGTAAATAATAACAAGCCTTTGTAGTTATACAGTCCTTTGATCAGAGCAGCTCAGAGTTTTTGTGGCTCATTAATCTTTGAAATACCTCCGTGAAATATAACAGTGTCAAGAATTACTACCTTTATTTTCAAACAGAGAAACTGAGGTGTTTGCAAGAAACTCTCCCAAGGTCCCTCAATGATTTGATGTCAGAATCAGAAATATGATGTAAAAACCGGAGATAATTAGGGCAAAGATGAACAGTGCTCAGCATAAACCAGTAGCTTCTGAGAAATTTCAGGAAAACTATGATCAGAAACAACATTGCTTTAAAAAAATTTTCATTTATTTTTAATTTTTAATTATTTCTTCTGTTTAATAATGAAGAGCTGTTTACAACTTCTCATTAGAATCACTTAATATTGGTACATTTCCTTAAGAACTTCTTTTTTTTGTATCTTTTATGTGAAGAAATAGTGTACATTTCCTATGAAATAATTTAATTACCAATAGAAGAAAAGGCAAAAGTAATTATATGTATATATAAGCATATATCTATATGGCTCTATACCTATCTATCTCTCTATCTATTTATCTATCTATATCTCCACATCTATATATGTTTAGTCAATTAAACATAAATCTGCCTGGTCATCCATTGATTTTGGAGAACATTGTAAAAGCGATATTGTACTCTACTTTATTTCAATTTCCATATGAATATAGGTTAAGAGCATTGACCCGGAAATATTATTATTTTTTCAAAAGCCAACTCAGCTGCAGTCAGAAATGACAGTCAGAAGATAGCAAAGCATGTGCTTTTCCAAACAAATATCTAAGTAAATAACTCATTGTGAGGTTTATTAGAAAAATAAAAATTTATTTTTTAAATGATTATTTTTCATTACCCCTTTACTCTGTTATGGTTACTTAAGTTTTCAAAGGTTAATGCCTAGAGACCCCTGTGGAGTGACAGAGTCTATAAGGGAAGAGATTACATTGTTTGTTCATGCACACACATGCACACACACACAATGAAAGAGAGAGAGGGAGAATTTTGTATTTTATGTCTTTGTCCCCATTCTCCATATCCTAGTATATAAGTAACAGTTTTGTATGTAGTAGATCTTCAAGATTGCCCATTGATCTCTTTGTTATTTGGCTGAGGGTTTTTGTTTCTCATACTGTTTTGTTTTTATGGTATACAATGGCTCTCCTATTATTATCTCTGGTGTTCTTCAGATGAAGTCCAGTGCCAGTTCTAGTTAAATGTCATCCATCAACCTCTCTCAGAATAACTGAGGTGCTAATTACTGAGATTATGTTCCTGAGTATAAACACATATTTACTGTCTCATAATCTCAGTAGTGATAGGAGCCCTAGAATGTATGATTTAACATGAACCCTCTAAGATATTCTTTTTTTTAAATTATACTTTAAGTTCTAGGGTACATGTGCACAATGTGCAGGTTTGTTACACATGTATACATGTGCCATGTTGGTGTGCTGCACCCATTAACTTGTTACTTACATTAGGTGTATCTCCTAATGCTATCCCTCCCCACTCCCCCCACCCCACGACAGGCCCCGGTGTGTGATGTTCCCCTTCCTGTGTCCTAGTGTTCTCATTGTTCAATTCCCATCTGTGAGTGAGAACATGCAGTGTTTGGTTTTTTGTCCTTGTGATAGTTTGCTAAGAATGATGGTTTCCAGCTTCATCCATGTCCCTACAAAGGACATGAACTTATCCTTTTTTATGGCTGCATAGTATTCCATGGTATATATGTGCCACATTTTCTTAATCCAGTCTATCATTGATGGACATTTGGGTTGGTACCAAGTCTTTGCTATTGTGAATAATGCCACAATAAACATACATGTGCCTGTGTCTTTATAGCAGCATGATTTATAATCCTTTGGATATATACCCAGTAATGGGATGACTGGGTCAAATGGTATTTCCAATTGTAGATCCTTGAGGAATTGCCACACTGTCTTCCACAATGGTTGAACTAGTTTACACTCCCACCAACAGTGTAAAAGTGTTCCTGTTTCTCCACATGCTTTCCAGCATCTGTTCTTTCCTGACTTTTTAATGATCACCATTCTAACTGGTGTGAGATGGTATCTCATTGTGGTTTTGATTTGCATTTCTCTGATGGCCAGTGATGATGAGCATTTTTTCATGTGTCTGTTGGCTGCATAAATGTCTTCTTTTGAGAAGTGTCTGTTCATATCCTTCGCCCACTTTTTGATGGGGTTTTTTTTTTCTTGTAAATTTATTTGAGTTCTTTGTAGATTCTGGATATTAGCCCTTTGTCAGATGAGTAGATTGCAAAAATTTTCTCCCATTCTGTAGGTTGCCTGTTCAGTCTGATGGAAGTTTCTTTTGCTGTGCAGAAGCTCTTTAGTTTAATTAGATCACATTTGTCAATTTTGGCTTTTTGTTGCCGTTGCTTTTGGTGTTTTAGACCTGAAGTCCTTGCCCATGCCTATGTCCTGAATGGTATTGCCTAGGTTTTCTTCTAGGGTTTTTATGGTTTTAGGTCTAACATTTAAGTCTTTAATCTATCTTGAATTAAATTTCGTATAAGGTGTAAGGAAGGGATCCAGTTTCAGCTTTCTACATATGGCTAGCCAGTTTTCCCAGCACCATTTATCAAATAGGGAATCCTTTCCCCATTGCTTGTTTTTGTCAGGTTTGTCAAAGATCAGATGGTTGTAGATGTGTGGTATTATTTCTGAGGGCTGTGTTCCGTTCCATTGGTCTATATCTGTGTTTTGGTAGCAGTACCATGCTGTTTTGGTTACTGTAGCCTTGTAGCATAGTTTGAAGTCAGGTAGCGTGATGCCTCCAGCTTTGTTCTTTTGGCTTAGGATTGTCTTGGCAATGCGGGCTCTTTTTTGGTTCCATATGAACTTTAAAGTAGTTTTCTCCAATTCTGTGAAGAAAGTCATTGGTAGCTTGATGGGGATGGCATTGAGTCTATAAATTACCTTGGGCAGTATGGCCATTTTCTGATATTGATTCTTCCTATCCATGAACATGGAATGTTCTTCTATTTGTTTGTGTCCTCTTTTATTTCATTGAGCAGTGGTTTGTAGTTCTCCCTGAAGAGGTCCTTCACATCCCTTGTAAGTTGGATTCCTACGTATTTTATTCTCTTTGAAGCAATTGTGAATGGGAGTTCACTCAGGATTTGGCTCTCTGTTTGTCTGTTATTGGTGTATAAGAATGCTTGTGATTTTTGCACATTGATTTTGTATCCTGAGACTTTGCCGAAGTTGCTTATCAGCTTAAGGAGATTTTGGGCTGAGACAATGGGGTTTTCTAAATATACAATCATGTCATCTGCAAACAGGGACAATTTGACTTCCTCTTTTCCTAATTGAATACCCTTTATTTATTTCTCCTGCCTGATTGCCCTGGCCAGAACTTCCAACACTATGTTGAATAGGAGTGGTGAGAGAGGACATTCCTGTCTTGTGCCAGTTTTCAAAGGGAATGCTTCCAGTTTTTGCCCATTCAGTGTGATATTGGCTGTGGGTTTGTCATAAATAGCTCTTATTATTTTGAGATACATCCTATCAATACCTAATTTATTGAGAATTTTTAGCATGAAAGGCTGTTGAATTTTGTCAAAGGCCTTTTCTGCATGTATTGAGATATTCTTATACATGTTAAAGACCTCTTCCTGTCTTATAATAATAGTTAATACTTCTGTAGCACTTACTATGTGCCAGGCATTGTTTTAAGTGCTTTATGTTTAGTAAAGTATTTAATTCTCACAAAGATTTGAGATGTTATGCAAAAAGTACTATCCTGCCAAGAACACGAATTCCTAAACTCCATATATATTTAGAATGTACTAATTGTAAATGAGATGACAACATAAGATCTACAATACACGAGGCAGGAGTTTAGGTTTAATTGACAGGAAATTGCAAACATAATATAGAGAAGCCCTGATTATCCTTACCACATATTGATTTATTTGTTAAAAATGATCACTGGAGTGGTTATTTCATCAAGATCTTTTCCTATGGTTGGCTAAATTTATTCAGTATATCTTTAGAACTCTTACAGAGTGGAACATGTTTATGAAAGTTTTGGAATTTATTGTCATTCTTCCATTGTAAGTTTTCTTTAATAGGTTCTTAACATTGGCCCACCAATAATTATCTCAAGAAAACCAACAACAATTTTCTCCAAGGACTTTTTTGAATAATTAGGGCAACTCTTGAATATGAAAAGGGATTATAAAATATAGAAAACAAATTAATGCTGCCACAATAATCAAGACAGTGTGATATTGGTGAAAGAATACACAAACTGATCAATGAAACAGAATAGGGAGTCCCAAAATAGATCCACACAAATAGAGTCAATTGATTTTTTTGACAAAGGAGCAGAGGCAATGCAGTGAAAGAAATATATGTATATTTTAACAAATGGTCGTAAGACAACTGGACACCATCCACATGCAAAAAACAAAAAAATGTATCTAGACACAGACTTAGGGCTTATCTCCAAAATTAACTGAAGAATGCATTATAAACATAAATGTAAAACGCAAAACTATAACTCTTCTGGAAGATAACATAGGAGAAAATCTAGATGACCTTAAGTATGATGATGATTTTTGAGATACAATACCAAAGGTGCAGTGTACGAAACAAATAACTGCTAAAGTGGACTTCATTAAAACAAAATCTGCTCTGCAAAAGACTCAAGAGAATGAGAAGACAAGCCACAGACTGGGAGAACATATTTGTACAAGATGTATCTGATGAAGGACTGTTATCCAAAACATAAACAGAACTCTTAAAACTCAACAATAAGAAAACAAATAAACAGATGGGTATGTGAAAAGATGTTCAATATCATACGTCATTAGGGAATTGCAAATTAAAACAACACTGAGATATCACCATACACCTATTAGAATGGTGAAAATCCAATATAACACTGACAATACCAAATGCTGGTGAGGATGAGAAGCAACTGGAATTGTCATTCATTGCTGGTAGGAATTCAAAATGGTACAGCTACTTTGGAAGATATGTTGGCAATTTCTTACAAATTAAACATACTCTTATATGATAGAGCTATTATACCCCTTGGTATTTATTTAAATGAATTAAACATTTATGTTTATGGAAAAACTTCAGCATAGATATTTATAGCAGCTTTATTCATAAGTGCCAAAACTTGGAGGCAATCAAGATGCCCTTTAATAGGTGAATGGGCAAATAAACTGTGGTATAATATTAATGCATCAAGACAGTGGAATATTATTTAGCACTGAAAAAATTTTAACATAAAAATCTACATAATTTATGATTCCAATTATGTGACATTCCAGAAAAGGCAAAATGATGGAGACAGTAAAAAGATCAGCATTTGCCAGGGGTTGGGGGGAGGGAGGAATGAACAGGTGGAGCACAGACGGTTTTTCAGTGCGGTGAAAGTACTTTGAATAATACTGTGTTGGGTATGGGTTATTATACATTTGTTCATATCCATAGAATGTGCAACCCCAAGAATGGACTGTAATGTAGACTATGGACTTTGAGTGATAATGATGTGTCAGTGTAGGTTCATTAACCTTAAGAAATGTACCACTCTGGTGTAGAATGTTGATAGTGGGGGATGCTGAGGGGCGGGGATTGGTAGGGACTATATGGGAACTCCCTGTATTATCTGTTCAATTTTTCTATGAAACTAAAACTGCTCTAAAATATATAACAAAGTCTTTAAAAAACGTAAGTATGGTTTTTGGTTTTACATTTAAGTCTTTAATCCACCTTGAGTTAATTTTTGTATAATGTGTAAGGAAGGGGTCCAGTTTCAGTTTTCTGCATATGGCTAGCCAGTTTTCCCAGCACCATTTATTGAATAGGGAATCCTTTCCCCATTGCTTGTTTTTGTCAGGTTTGCCCAAGATCAAGACATAGGCATGGGCAAAGACTTCATGACTAAAACACCAAAAGCAATTGCAACAAAAGCCAAAATTGACAAACGTAATCTAATTAAACTAATTGAGCTTCTGCATGGCAAAAGAAACTAGCATCAGAGTGAACAGGCAACCAACAGAAAGGGAGAAAATTTTTGTAATCTATCCATCTGACAAAGGTCTAATATCCAGAATCTACAAATAACTTGAACAAATTTACAAGAAAAAAATGAACAACCCCATCAAAAAGTGGGTAAAGGATATGAACAGACCCTTCTCCAAAGAAGACATTTATGCAGCCAACAAACTTATGAAAAAAAGCTCATCATCACTGATCATTAGAGAAATGCAAATCAGAACCACAATGAGATAGCATCTCATGCCAGTCAGAATGGTGATTATTAAAAAGTCAGGAAACAATAGATGCTAGCGAGGCTGTGGGGAAATAAGAATGTTTTTACACTGTTGATGGGAGTGTAAATTAGCTCAACCATTGTGAAGACAGTGTGGTGATTCCTCAAGGATCTAGAACCAGAAATGCCATTTGATCCAGCAATCCCATTACTGGGTTTACACCCAAAGGATTATAAATCATTCTAGTATAAAAACACATGCACACATGTGTATACTGCAGCACTATTTACAATAGCAAAGACTTGGAACCAACCCAAATGCCTATCAATGAGAGACTGGATAAAGAAAATGTGGCACATATATTCCATGGAATACTATGCAGGCATAAAAAAGAAAGAGATCATGTCCTTTACAGGGACATGGATGAAGCTGGAAGCCATCATTCTCAGCAAACTAACACTGGAATAGAAAGCCAAGTAGCGCATATTCTCATTCTTAAGTGGGAGCTGAAGAATGAGAACACATGAACGCAGGGAGGGGAACACCACAACGGGGCCTGTGTGTGTGGGGGGTAGGGACAAGGGGAGGAAATGCGGGAATGCAGGGCTTATGCGGGGCTTAAAACCGAGATGATGTCACGCCTGTAATCTTAGCACTTTGGGAGGCCGAGGCAGGCAGATCACGAGGTCAGGAGATCGAGACCATCCTGGACAACTTGGTGAAACCCCATCTCTACTAAAATACAAAAGCTAGCCAGGTGTGGTGGTGGCTACCTGTAATCCCAGCTATTCGGGAGGTCGAGGCAGGAGAATCGCTTGAACCTGGGAGGCGGAGGTTGCAGTGAGCCGAGATCGCACCCCTGCACTCCAGCCTGGTGACAGAGCGAGACCCCGTCTCAAAAACAAACAAACCAACCAAACCAAACCAAAGCAAACCTAGATGATGGGTTGATAGGTGCAGCAAACCACCATGGGACACGTATACCTATGTAACAAACCTGCACATTCTTTACATGTATCCTGGAACTTAAAGTAAAATTTAAAAAATTAAAAAAAAACCCATAAGTACTAAATTTTGAGATGTGATAACAGTATTATGGCTTTGAAGAAAATGCCTCCTTTGTAAGAGATGGATACTGAAATATTTCATGGTTAAATGTTAAAGTCTGTGATTTATTTGAAGCTTTTTCAGCTTTTTAATATCTATGTATAGCACAAACATGGTCAAGTTTAATTATTACATTTAGATAATGAGTATATAGTGATATCATTATGTAATTCTCTCTTGTATTTTTATATGTTTGGTCTTGCTGACAATTAAAAGTAAACATAAACACTTTTGTTTTGATTACCATATATTAATTTATTTTGAAATGTCTGTCAGCTTAGACCATCTAATTCTCCAGGGCTCACTGTTGACAGAACATTAGAATTATCTGGGGATGAATTAAGTCCATTTCTGAGTGGGACAGAGAAGTGGGACCTGGGCATCAGTAATTTTTAGAAGCTCCAGTACACATCAAGAATTGAGAACCACTGCTCTAGTGCCTCTATTCCTGGTTTCTGGAAGTTTTTTTAAAATGATGTAATGAACGGCTTTTTAAGGCATCTGCAGGCTCAAAACAATAATTATCAGCCATTTTCTCACCATAGTGCAAACAGTGCTGTGAGAGTCTCTGCTTCTCAAACTCTGAGGAGTCATAAAAATTCTCACTGACAAGATTATATATGAGAGGTAGATAGATAAACCATAATACTTAATTTACTTGAGCTTAAGTTTATTGAGTAACTATCATGTGCCCAACATTGGGACAGGAATTTTCATGTCACTTCATTAATTTTTTTTTCATAAAACCATGGGAGGTGGATATAATGATCCTGCCATTTCAGATGAAGAAATGGAAGCTTAGAGGTTGTTATTCTCTCCTGATATTTCACCTGGAAGCCCCAGGTGCCCCTTACCTCTTTCCTTGACTCCTCAGAGTTTCACTTATCCCATTTGTATTAGTCCATTTTCACGCTGCTGATAAAGACATACTGGAGACTGGGCAATTTACAAAAGAAAGAGGTTTATTGGACTTATAGTTCCACATGGCTCGGGAGGTCTCACAGTCATGGCAGAAGGCAAGGAGGAGCAAGTCACATCTTATGTGAATAGCAGCAGGCAGAGAGCTTGTGCAGAGAAACTCTTGTTTTTTTAAACCATCAGATCTCACGAGACCCATTCATTATCACAACAGCAGCAGGGGAAAGACCCACCCACATGATTCTGTCATCTCGCACCCTCTATCTCCCACAACATGTGGGAATTATAGGAGCTACAAGATGAGATTTGGGTGAGGGCACAGAGCCAAACCATATCACCATTCTTTTATCCTGTAGCATTTTGTTCTAGGGGGTCACACATGAATATTCTTTCCAATCTTTTATCTGTGGATTCTTTCATTCCTCATAGTTTTCCTTTAGGGTCATTAAAACTTAAGTCTCACATCTGAGAGAATTGACTAAAATAGATTTAAGCAGCATGCCATTGACATTATTTTTTAAAAAGCAATTTTCTACTGTAGATTTAGAAACCAACTGATCTCTTGTAGCTAGCATAATTTCTGATTAACCAATTTAATCTGTACAAAATTACATAAGCAAACCTGAAACAAGTCTTCATCAATTTTTTGCCCTTGGATGAAACATAATATTTTCAAAAATGAACCAAATAGAGTAATTAGCCCTCAGGCAGAGCAAATGACTCTAATAGCCATCTTCCACACATTCCTTTGGTGGAAAGCCAGAACATGAAAATAAAAAGGTAGCAGCTCATGAGTTAAAGCTTTGCATGTGTCCTATTAAGTAAAGATTTGGTATATTTATACTCAGTGTTACCTTACAGAAGGTGAAAAAAAGTTGATATCTTCCCTTCAGGCTGCCAAAAGCTCTCTTTTGATGGACCATATGATTTCCAGCAGTGCTTAGCTGCCAGTTACATGGATAAATATCTTATTTTTCAGTTCTTTAGTTAATTTAGTGTTTATTTGGTTTCAATTCCATTATTTGTGGCAGCATAAAATCACAAGTAAAATGTTCTAATTGTAGATGGTGCGAGTCAACCTTTTTATATTTTGAAAAGTAAACATGATCTAGGGGATGAAAACTCTACCTCCAGGGGTTAAGAGATCTGAGTTCTGGGTCCCAAAGCTCTGACGAACAGCATGTTACTTGGGCAAAATATGCAAGCAATCTGAGCTTTGGTTTTCACATTTGCATAGAGGGCAGAATTTGATCATTACTAAGATTCTTTTCAGTTCTAAAATTTCAGTGATACTACCTTATACTTAAATACAATCATTATTAAAAACATAGCAGGTAACCCCCAAATCTATGTTATGGGTAATATTATTTCTTGGTGTGAACTTCTTTCTTTTTGGGTTAGTTATCCTTTACATCAGTATTTCTTAAATTTTTGGAGCATTAAAACCACCTAACATGCATGTTAAGGTGCGGGAACAGGCTTTTTGGCACTGTTAATGGATGGTCGTTATTGCACTGATTCTCCCCTTGTAAGAGGTTCCTTCCAGTGTAGGAGTGATAGAATGGTCAATTTAAGAATATTGGGGGAGTATAGGTTGGACAGCCTTGTAGGTGACTCTGAAATGGCTCTTTGGTGGTGGCCGAAAGAGTTGTTGGAAGGGAATTTGACTCCCTCTCTGGTCAGGGACCCATGATTTAAATACTATGATTATATCTGTGAAGCACTGTATAATTAATTAAAGTTATTTTGACTCAATGTGTATATTATATTGTAAAACATTTATAGAGAGAAAAGAAAAGCAAGGAATCTTTTCCAATGGAAGAAGTATCCCTGATCCTGAAACAAATTCAGGCTTTCTTAATCTGTTTCATAACTCTCCACCACTTTTCAAATTCCCCATTTTCCTTATGTGCCATTCTAAACCAGTTATTCATTCTTTTTTGTTTTGTTTTGTTTTGTTTTCTTTTTTTTTTTGTGATGGAGTCTTATTCTGTATTCCTGGCTGGAGTGCAGTGGCATGATCTTGACTCACTGCAATTTCCACCTCCTTGGTTCAAGCAATTCTCCTACCTCAGCCTCCCCAGAAGCTGGGATTACAGGCACATGCCACCACACCTGGCTAATTTTTGAATTTTTAGTAGAGATGGGGTTTCACCATGCTGGCCAGGCTGGTCTTGAACTCCTGACAGGTGATCCACCCACCTCGGCCTCCCAAAGTGCTGGGATTACAGGTGGGAGCCACCGCACCTGGCCCATTCTTTTTTTTTTTCTTATCTTCATAATATTTTCAATAACTTTAAAAAACTGTTTTGGTTTTGTCTATTGCCTATTCATTTTCTATTTAATTAATTTCTGCCCTTGTCTTCATTATTTGCTGTCGTGCCACTTGGTGGATGTACAGTAGAAACATGCCACCCAGATTTACTTCAGATATTGAGACTGCGTGATGCCACATACACACACCAAGGGGTATGAAAACGTTTATTATTCACATAATAAGGCTTTCTGGGGAGACAGGACAGGCTCACAAGCACATCCAAAAATGGCTAGAGAGAGAAGAAAGGTGACTGGTTTAATTTGTGTGCTTGCCCAAATCTCACGTCAAGTTGTAATCCCCAATGTTGGTGGGAGGTGACTGGATCATGGGGGCAGACTTCTCCCTTGCTGTTCTCATGATAGTGAACGAGTTCTCACAAGATCTGGTTGTTTAAAAGTGTGTGGTACCTCCCCCACTGGCTTCCTCCTGCTCCAGCCATGTAAGGCATGCCTCCTTCCTTTTTGCCTTCTGCCGTGATTATAAGTTTTCTGAGGTTTCCCCAGCCATGCTTCCTGTACAGCTATGAAACAATGAGCAAATCAAACCTCTTTTCTTTATAAATTACCCAATCTCAGGTAGTTCTTTATTGCAATGCAAGAGCAAACTAATACAGAAAATTGGTACTTAGGAGTGGGGCATTGCAATACCTATACCTGAAAATGTGGAAGCAACTTTGGAACTGGGCAGAAGCTGGACCAGTTGGGAGGACTCAGAAGACAACAGGGTGAGGGAAAGTTTGGAACTTCATAGTGACCTGATAAACTGTTGTGATCAAAGTGCTGATAGTGATGAGGATAATGAAATTCAGGCTGAGGAGGTCTCAGATGGAGTTGAGGAACTTATTGCAAACTGGAGCCAGGTCACATTTGTTATGTGTGAGAAAAGAGATCATCTGAAACTGGAACACATATATAAACGGGAAGCAGAGTGTAAAAGTTTGGAAAATTTGCAGCCCAACCAAGTGGTAGAAAAGAAAAGTCCATTTTCTGGGGAGTATTCAAGGTGGCTACAGAAATTTGCATATGTAAAGAAGAGCCAAATGTTGATAGTCAAAGTAATGAGGAAAATGCCTCTAAGGCTTTTCAGAGACTTTTGTGGCAGCCCCTCATATCACAAGCCTGGAGGCCTAGGAGAGAAGAATGGTTTTTTGGACTAGGGCCAGGACCTTGCTGCTGTGGCAAGCTGAGGACATGGCACCCAGCATTGAGGCTGCTTCAGCTCCAGGTGTGCTTAAAAAGGGCCAAGGTACAGCTCAGGCTGTTGCTTCAGAGGGTGTAAGCCGTAAGTCTTGGGACCGTCCGTGTAGTGTTAAGCCTGCAGGTGTGCAGAGGGAGAACCTCCACCTAGATTTCAGAGGATGTGTGAAAATGCCTGGATGTCCAGGCAGAAGTCTGCTGCATAGATGGAGCCCTCATGGAGAACTTCTACTAGGGCAGTGCAGAGGGGAAATGTGATGTTGGAGCCCCCACACAGAGTCCTCTCTGGGGCACTGCTTAGTGGAGCTGTAAGAAGAAGGCCACTATCCTCCAGCCCCCAGAATGGTAAACCCATGAACAGTTTGCATCATGCACCTGGAAAAGCCACAAGCACTCAATGCCAGGCCATGAAAGCAGCTGTGGGGGATGTGCCCTGCAAAGTCACAGAGGAGGAGCTGCTCAAGGTGTTGGGAGCCCACCCCTTGCATCAGTGTTGCCTGGATGTGAGTCATGGAGTCAAAGGAGATTATTTTGGAGCTTTAAGATTTAATGACAGCGCTGCTGGGTTTTGGGTTTGCATGGGGCCTGTATTTCTCCCCTTTGGATTGGGAGTATTTAGTCAATGCCTGTACCCCCATTTGGAAGTAACTAACTTGTTTTTGATTTTACATGCTCACTGGTGAAGGGGACTTGCCTTGTCTCAGATGAGACTTTGGAATTAGACTTTTAAGTTAATACTGAAATGAGTTAAGACTTGGGGACTGTTAAGAAGGGTTGATTTTGTTTTGCAATGTGAGAAGGACATGAGATTTGGGAGAGTGCAGGGCAGAATGATATGGTTTGGCTTTTTGTTCCCACCCAAATCTCATGTTGAATTGTAATCCCCAATGTTGGAGGAGGGACCTGCTGGAAAGTGATTCGATTATGGGGGCAGACTTCATCTTTGGTGCTATTCTCATGATAGTGAGTGAATTCTCAAAAGATCTGGTTGTTTAATGATTTGTAACACTTCCCCCTTCTCTCTTCCTCCTGCTCCAGCCATGGAAGACATGCCTTCTTCCTTTTCACCTTCCACCATGATTGTAAGTTTCCTGAGGCTTCCCCAGTCATGCTTCCTGTACAGCCTGTGGAACTGTGTGAGCCAATTAAATCTTTTTTCTTTATAAATTACCCAGTCTCAGATAGTTCTTTATAGCAATGTGAGAACAGACTAATACAGAAGAGGAGACTGGATTGGCTTTTGTTGTAAGTAGGGAGTGGAGTTTGAGTAACGTTTTCCGTGTGCGACAAGTGCTTGCATAATTTGAACTTCCCACTGGCACCAAGGGAGGGGGTGTCTGGGGTTTCTTATTGGCTTGCCCACCTGAGGCATAACAGGGGAGAAAAAAGGGGTAGGCTTGAAAGCTTTCAGCAGTCAAACCTCAAAAACAGAGTAAGATTCTTTCTTACACTTGTCTTCTGCTTACTTTGAAGTTAATTTGCTTTATTTTTAAAAATATTCAAGGTAGAAACATATGACACTGATTTTATATCTCCTCTCTATCCCCAATGTAGATTTTAAAACTATATTTTTTCTTCTAAGTACTTATTTTTCTATTAATTTAGACATGTTATGCTTTAATTATCATTTACTTTATCATATTGTAAATTTCTTTTTTGACCTGTGGGTTTTTGAGAGATATGCTCTTTAATTTCCAAATATTTGGGGAATTTTACTAGATATCTTTTTGTTGTTTATTTCTAGTTAACTACAGTTGGGATCAGAGGATATACTCTGTATTATATTATTCATTTGAAATTTATTAGAACTTGTTTTAAGGCCCATTATACAGTCTATCACTATCTTATTTCATGATCTATGTGCACTTTTACTTTTGGAAAGTTCATTTGGCTCTTTTCTGTAAGTTTCATTATCTGCTCATGAAGGTTGTTTACCTTTTTCAACATGGTCTTTTAACTTATTTTTCATAGTTATTTTAATGTTCTTATCTGATAATTTCAGCATCTTATTCATCTCTGAATCTGGTTCTATTGATTGCTTCCTACTTTGACAATATATCACATTTTCTTGGTTCTTTTCATCTGTAACTTTTAAAATTGAATGCTGAAATGCTAAGTGAACAATAGAAACTGAAATAAAAATATTTACGCTACAAAAAGGTATATCCCTTCATCTGCCATGTTATTAGTATCAAATTTGTTTCAATCTATAAGCATTCAATCACCTGTTTCTGGGTTTTATCGTTACATTAGGTAGATTCAACTCACCACTCTCCTCAAAATATCTGATGCTGAGATCAGAACCTTCCCTTGAGTGGAGCTTGTCATTTCAGTGCCTAGAAGTTTTGTCTCAGTTTTCCTGCCCTAATCCTTCAGCAGTTTCTGTGTATTTGCAATGTAGGGTAAGTGATCTCTCTTAGAATTTCTGTCTCTTCCCCAATCACTCAGTATAGGATCCAGAATATACTGTGATATTTCTCATTCTCCTGCTCTGCCCTCAGTATTTAGTAGGTCCTGTGCTTTGTGCCTTGGGCATGGGTAGTTTCTCTTAGCTTTCTTGCCGTGCACCTAATCTTTCTTATGAACACTTAGTGAAGGCTCATAGAACATAACTGGTGGGTAGGTGAAGACTATTTCTCCTCCTTCTCTTCCTCCTACTTCTCTTCCTCCTCTTCCTCCTCCTCCTCTTCTTCTTCCTCTTCTTTTTTCTTTGAGATGGAGTATCACTCTTGTTACCCAGGCTGAAGCTCAGTGGCAGGATCTCAGCTCACTGCAACCTCTGCCTTGTGGTTTCAAGCGATTCTCCTGCCTCAGCCTCTAGAGTAGCTGGGATTACAGGTGCCTGACACCACGCCCAGCTAATTTTTGTATTTTTGGTAGAGATGGGGTTTCACTACGTTGGCCAGGCTGGTCTTGAACACCTGACCTCATGATACACCCACCTTGGCCTCCCAAAGTGCTGGGATTACAGGCATGAGCCACCGCGCCTGGCTGCTGCTGCCTCCTCCTCCTCCTTCTCCTCCTCCTCTTCCCTTTCTCCTTCTCCTTCTTCTTCATCCTCCTCCTCCTCATCCTTCCGTCCTTCTCCTCCTCCTCCTTTTCCTCCTCCTCCTCCTTCTCATCCTTCTCTTTCTCCTCTTCCTCCTCCTTCTTCCCCTTTTTTCTCTTCTTCTTCTTCTTTTGTATGGAGGATCTTGAGCTTATAAATCTTCATGCCAGCCCATTCCTGGCCTTAGAAAATCAGATAGATAATCAGTTGTATCCTTCTCACAATTTCTACCAGCTTCTACTGCTCTGTCAAGGATGGAAGCAGCTGTGGATTTCTTTTCTCCTAGGAGAGAATTATCATTTCTGGATTTTTATTTATGTTTCTTTATGGCCTCAGCTCTCAAATAGGCTTTTAAAAACCCATGATTTTTTAGGTTGTCTACTATGGTTTTATTTTTAGTGTGAGAGAAACATTTTCTTGAGACTTTTTCTGTCTTAAGTAGCAGTGAAAGTCTCCCTTGCCTGTATCTTCAAACTGTCCTTCTCATTGGATTTTTTTTTCTTTACCATACTTTTATTCCAATTCATCCTTAATTTGAAAAGAAAGAAACAAAAACAATGACAACTCTTTCTTGGCCATGCAGTCTTTTCTCTCTATGACCATAAATCTTTATCCTTCCTCCAGCATCCCCACCATACTTGCTAAGCAAGCTAGAAAGAATAGTATCCCCTTGCATTCTCCATTTCTTTCTCTCTTAGTCTTTTCTCAACACATTGGTATTTAGTTTCTACTATGGCGACCTCTGATACTGTTCCTGTTTTTATGACCTCCAATTGCCAAATTAATCACTTTTCAATATGTATTTTATTTGACCTGTCACATTAAAAATTAGACATGTTCTACTTTTTGAAAACTGTTTTATTACTTGGTTTTATGGCTTCTCTTACATTTATAGGTCCTTCTTTTCCATCTATCTTTAAAATGTCATTTTGTTGGAACTCTTTCTTTTCATGCTCTACACATTTACTACAGGTCATCTCATCCAGATTCAAGAGCTTCAACTTTCAACTAAAGACAAAGTTTATATCTCCAACCAAGATCTCTGCCCTGCCCTCCAGGGCTGCATATTAAACTGCCTTCAAGATACCACCACTGGATCTTTCTCTTTTTCTTTCCTCCTTCCACCTCAAACTTTTCTTCTTGAATTTTTTATAGCATTGAAACTTACATCATTATCTATGTGGTTATCCAAACTAGAAACCTCCATCCAGGTCAGATGACTTCTAAGTCATCCTCAATTTCTACTTTTTCTTAACCAAATCAACACTAGTCCTATTCATTCACCTCCTATGCATTTCTCTAATCTCACTCTTCCTCTCCAGCCCCTTGCCACATCTCTAAATTTCTAGCCCCACCACATCTCACTGTGGCTATCCTTTCCCTGCCATCTCTTTGCAGTGTGCTCAGTCCTCCACACTGCTGCTAGAAAATCTTTCTAAAGTGGACATTTGACCAGGCTGCTTCTTTGACTAAAACCTATAGTTGTTTACCCTTCATCTCTAGTGCTTAGCACATAAGAAATGCTCAGTATTTTTGAAAGAATGAAAGGTAAAAATTAAAACTACGTAGAAATACATTCAAGGCATTTTGTTCTCTGATCCTTCTTGACTTTTCTAACTTGACCTCTTACTTTTCTGCCTTTTGCCCTTCATACTCTAGCCACTATCCAATCTAGAATTTTATAGATATTCCTATAGTTTTAGGAGTAAACTTTTTTTTTTTCTTGAGATGGAGTCTCACTCTGTCACCTAGGCTGGAGAGCAGTGGTGCCATTTTGGCTCACTGCAACCTCTGCCTCCTGGGTTCAAATGATTCTCCTGCCTCAGCCTCCAGAGTAGCTGGGATTACAGGTGTGCACCACTGTGTCCAGCTAAATTTTTTTTTTTTTTTTTTTTTGGTAGAGACGGAGTTTCACTATGTTGGCCAGGCTGGTCTTGAACTCCTGACCTCAAGTGATCCACCTGCCTTGGCCTCCCAAACTGCTGGAATTATAGGCATGAACCACCATGCCCAGCTGGAATAAGTCTTATTGACATTGACATATTGTTCCTTTTTTTCTGAATTGGTTTCCTTGATTATTTTCCCCAGTAAAACTCAAATAGTTATTCCCTTTGGTTCTAAGTGACCTTTGTAGAAACCTCCACTTTAGCTATTATCTGTTTGCCTATAGATTAGTCTCCCATAAATAACACACTCCTAAAAGGGGAACTTTGTCTTTTCTATTCACTATTTAAGAACCTAGCAGTGTCTGGCACGTAATAAAAACTCAAAAAAGTAGAAAGAAAGGAGTGTGAGTTCAAATCAGGTTATGATATCCTAAATCAGGAACTCGTTGCGGCATAATAAAGCCTGTGGAGGCGGCCTATTTATTATTATTAAACAGACTTCTCTTTGATTGGAAGGAATTCATTTAAGATTGAAGACATATTTAGGAGAGCTGTGTTGGAAGGCAGTTGGAAGAAAAATAATTTTTCGGTTTTTAATTTCTGTTTCCATTGTGAAAGAGGTAATGAATTAAAAAAATGTTACAGAAAAGTAGTTGGAGGCTTTTCTTTTTGAGCCTAGCTATATGGTGAGGGTTGAGTAAAAACAGGAAGAAATCTCATAGTCTATTATTAATGTAGTTCAGGCAGCAGGAGGAAGCTTTGCTGATTTAAAGAGTTTGCCAGAAGAGTTCGGACAGTCTAGGCCAGATCAACACCTGGAGGTAGGTAAAAGAAAATGTGGAGAATTCTAAGAGTAGAGAAAAAAGTCAAGGACGTGTCAGCAACAGTACAGCAGCAGCGGACTTGATGAGATAAGGTGCTTTTTACATTTCTTTAAATTTTGCTTTATTTTATATCTCTATGCACTATGAGACATATAGTATAACTAGAACACACTATTTATTGGCTATGTTATTTTAGTAATGACTTAATTTTTTAAAATGTAAAAATACTTTATTACTAAACAAGGCTGATGATCATCTGAGCCTTCAGCAAGTGGTCATCTTTTTGCTAGTGTAGGGTTGTCTCAAGGTTACAGCTGCTGACTGATTGCAGTGGTGGTTACAAAGGCTGAGGTTGTTGTGGCAATTTCTTAAGATAAGGCAACAATCACTTGCCACATTAAATGACTCTTCTTTTCACAAAAGATTTATCTGTAGCATATGGTGCTATTTTACTGCATTTTACCCACAGTACAACGTCTTTCAAAATTGGAATCATCAGCCTGGCGCAGTGGCTCACGCGTGTAATCCCTGCACTTTGGAAGGCCAAGGCAGGTGGATCACCTGAGGTCAGGAGTTCAAGACCAGCCTGGCCAATATGATGAAACCCTGTCTCTACTAAAAATACAAAAAATTAGCTGGGCGTGCTGGTGCATGTCCATAATCCCAGCTACTCAGGAGGCTGAGGCAGGAGAATCGCTTGAACCCGGGAGGCGGAGGTTGCAGTGGGCTGAGATCGCGACACAGCACTCCAGCCTGGGCAACAAGAGCAAAACTCCACCAAAAAAAAATCAAAGTTGCTGAATTGCTGCAATCTCATGGTCAAACTTGAATGGATAAGGAATTGCTTCTTAGGAATGAGCAAAGAATAGTTTCTTGAGATCGAATCTACTCCCGATGAAGATTCTGTGAACATTGTTGAAATGATAACAAAAGATTTAGAATATTACATAAATTGAGTTAATGAGTTAATTTTAAAATGAAACATGTATACAGATGAGTTGTGAATTTTAGCTCTTGTGTGACCTATTGGGCTGGATGAGTATTATTGTTTCATCTTTATTCATTCTCAGTATACCACCTTGTGTGGCTAAGGCAGCAGAGGCACTACAGATTTGGTTCCTAGAAGGGAATATTTGGTCTTAGGAGGCTGCCCTAATATTTCTAGATCTGAGACGGATGTGAACTCACAAGGAAAATAAGAAAGCAATTGTTCAATTATTTTTTAGATAAAATAATTGAAGACATTAAAGCCTGTTGTTTCCAAAAATGTAAACCAGACAAATGGACTTTCTGCCATGTAATGAGAACATGAAAAAAAAATTACCAAGTTTTAAAATAGCACACTCTACTTGATTGGGAATCCTGCTACATTATGTTCCAATTGTGTGGTCTGAAGCAAACTCACCCCTCTGGAGTTCAGTATTTATATCTATAAAATAACAGGAATGATACCTGCCTTTCTTATGTCACAAAAATGTTAAAGACAAATTTGAGTCTGTGGTTTTACATCAAATGGGATTATCATATATGGAGTTGAAACCAAAAGAATGCATTACAGTGCATTTTACATGCTAATTTTGCTTTAATACCTTCATTTGAGTTTATTCAAATACACTTGCCCAAGTATGTAAAGTCTGAGGAAATGTGAGGGTTGATGGGAAAACAGAAGACTGTATAATAAATTAATGGGTAGCCCTTCATAATTACATAAATTGGAATAAAACCTCATTCAATGTTCTAGAGAAACATTAATTAAGAAGTGGAAACTAAAGGTAGTTTGACAGACAGTCAAAAATACGTAGTACATTTTGGAATATATTTTCTCTTTATGAAATGAGTGGTGAAAGCTTAAAATTAGGTATGTAAAACCAGGGAGAAATGATAAAGAAAGCAGAAATACAATAAGGTCAGAGATATAGAACTAAGGCATACTATTGCATCCAGTGTTGACTTATTTTTTTATAGGGTGGATGCCCCATGTCATGATTGCCCTCCTGAAGTTAAGAGAAATTATAACATTAGAGTCATCCAGGACCTTTTGAAATTCTCCTCAGGGCCAGTTTTGGTCAGCTTATTTGTCTCAAGTTTATATTCCATCTTTGCTTAGCACCCAGTGCATTGTCAAACGGTAGACAGACAATGAAATTGTAAGTGAATGAACAAATGAATGCTTTAGGTTGCTAAAATTCACATGTGATTTCCTTATTCTCATTTATGTTTCAAATATCCTGTACTTCCATTTGATTGGACATCAGAAGTCATGTGTTCAATTCTGAAAATCCTCACTGCGATTACACTGGAAATCCTCTAACTTGAGGTTACACTGGTTGGTGGGGGCCTGGACCACATGTCCCAGCCCTCTGAATGGCCTCAGTTTCCTAAGTGTAAGGGGTCTGTAAGAGAGGAGTGGGCACCTCCAAAATATATATTCCAGTATAGCTGTCTTGTAGTTTTTTGTAAGAATTAAATCTGTCTTCATAGTAGATTTTAAGCTTTTTCTGTGGAACATACTCCAATATCTTGCGTTCTCTTTTCTTTCTTCCTTCTCTCTGAAATGCGATTCCACATCTTCCTTTGGCATGTGTAATGGTTGTAGCTACCTACAAAAATTTCTAATGATTTGGGGTACCATCATTTTTGTCATTAATATATCATTTTGAAGGACTGGGCGATGACTGGTGAGAATTAGTAATGTAGAAGCAGAAATTTTAAGAAGGAGGGAATGGTGGGGTGAACCGTGAACGAAGAAAGGGTATGAAGTCTAAGTGGAAGCCCACGAACAGGTCATTTGGAGTCCCCCTATTCTCTGAGGCCATTTCAGGGGGACTCCAAATGACCTGTTCGTGGGCTTCCACTTAGACTCATTTTCTCCCAGAAATCTTAATTAAAAGAGATATATATATATACATTTCCATATAGATATATACATATGGATATATACATATATACATATCGTGTGTGTGTGTGTGTATGTGTATATATGTGTATATATATATATATATACACACACATTTGATCTTTCCTGTTTGTTTTCCCCAGGTGAGTAAAGGAAAAATTATAATTTAGCATAAATACATTATTTTACATTTAAAAATCTTTTTTATTGCTAAACACTGTAAATGTTAACTGTACAAATATTAATGAAATGTCCCTTACCAAAGGAGTTCAGTGCCTACCAGGAAAAAGGTAACAAGCATAAGCTACTTTAAAACTATTTTAGCCAAGCTCCCTGATTTTGTTCTTTTTGCTCCAATCTATTCCAGAATTTGCGTCTAAGGCATATCTCTCCTTATTTTCATTTCCTTGGTCAGAAACTTTAAATAGCTTCTTGCAGATGTTTCCTGCCCAGGTAATTATGTTTCAAGGTAAGCATCATGGTGCAGTGGAATGAACTTGGGTTTCAGAGACAGACATTAACAGATTCATATAGACTCTATATCTTATGATGTCTGTGGCCTCAGACAATTCAATTCAGCTCTCAGGGTATTAGTTTTTTCATCAAAAGAATGAGGACAAGAATTCATATTATATAATGTTGCCATGACTATTAAGTATAAAGAGCCTATCCAATAAAGCATGCTAAAATAATTTTAAAAATAGCTATTAAATCATATAATAATAATCCAGTATCCTTATTAGTTGGGAAATTCCTGTTTAATCTATTAACTTCTACTCATTTTGCCTTTGATTCTACACTGCATTGTACTTTGTTAAATGCATTTTGCCCCTTAAACCTAAAGTAAAATTTGGAGAGGAAAAAAATGTATTTTTTTTTTTTATTATACTTTAGGTTTTATGGTACATGTGTGCAATGTGCAGGTTAGTTACATATGTATACATGTGCCATGCTGGTGCGCTGCACCCACTAACTTGTCATCTAGCGTTAGGTATATCTCCCAATGTTATACCTCCCTCCTCCCCCCACCCCACAACAGTCCCCGAAGTGTGATGTTCCCCTTCCTGTGTCCATGTGTTCTCATTGTTCAATTCCCACCTATGAGTGAGAATATGCGGTGTTTGGTTTTTTGTTCTTGTGATAGTTTACTGAGAATGATGATTTCCAATTTCATCCATGTCCCTACAAAGGACATGAACTCATCATTTTTTATGGCTGCATAGTATTCCATGGTGTATATGTGCCACATTTTCTTAATCCAGTCTATCATTGTTGGACATTTTGGGTTGGTTCCAAGCCTTTGCTATTGTCAATAATGCCGCAATAAACATACGTGTGCATGTGTCTTTATAGCAGCATGATTTATAGTCCTTTGGGTATATACCCAGTAATGGGATGGCTGGGTCAAATGGAATTTCTAGTTCTAGATCCCTGAGGAATTGCCACACTGACTTCCACAAGGGTTGAACTAGTTTACAGTCCCACCAACAGTGTAAAAGTGTTCCTATTTCTCCACATCCTCTCCAGCACCTGTTGTTTCCTGACTTTTTAATGATTGCCATTCTAACTGGTGTGAGATGGTATCTCATTGTGGTTTTGATTTGCATTTCTCTGATGGCCAGTGATGGTGAGCATTTTTTCATGTGTTTTCTGACTGCATAAATGTCTTCTTTTGAGAAGTGTCTGTTCATGTTCTTCGCCCACTTTTTGATGGGGTTGTTTGTTTTTTTCTTGTAAATTTGTTGGAGTTCATTGTAGATTCTGGATATTAGCCCTTTGTCAGATGAGTAGGTTGCGAAAATTTTCTCCCATTTTGTAGGTTGCCTGTTCACTCTGATGGTAGTTTCTTTTGCTGTGCAGAAGCTCTTGAGTTTAATTAGATCCCATTTGTCAATTTTGGCTTTTGTTGCCATTGCTTTTCGTGTTTTAGACATGAAGTCCTTGCCCATGCCTATGTGCTGAATGGTAATGCCTAGGTTTTCTTCTAGGGTTTTAATGGTTTTAGGTCTAACATTTAAGTCTTTAATCCATCTTGAATTGATTTTAATATAAGGTGTAAGGAAGGGATCCAGTTTCAGCTTTCTACATATGGCTAGCCAGTTTTCCCAGCACCATTTATTAAATAGGGAATCCTTTCCCCATTTCTTGTTTTTGTCAGGTTTGTCAAAGATCAGATAGTTGTAGATATATGGCGTTATTTCTGACGGCTCTGTTCTGTTCCATTGATCTCTATCTCTGTTTTGGTACCAGTACCATGCTGTTTTGGTTACTGTAGCCTTGTAGTATAGTTTGAAGTCAGGTAGCGTGATTCCTCCAGCTTTGTTCTTTTGGCTTAGGATTGACTTGGCGATGCGGGCTCTTTTTTGGTTCCATATGAACTTTAAAGTAGTTTTTTCCAATTCTGTGAAGAAAGTCATTGGTAGCTTGATGGGGATGGCATTGAATCTGTAAATTACCTTGGGCAGTATGGCCATTTTCACGATATTGATTCTTCCTACCCATGAGCATGGAATGTTCTTCCATTTGTTTGTATCCTCTTTTATTTCCTGGAGCAGTGGTTTGTAGTTCTCCTTGACGAGGTCCTTCACATCCCTTGTAAGTTGGATTCCTAGGTATTTTATTCTCTTTGAAGCAATTGTGAATGGGAGTTCACTCAGGATTTGGCTCTCTGTTTGTCTGTTATTGGTGTATAAGAATGCTTGTGATTTTTGTACATTGATTTTGTATCCTGAGACTTTGCTGAAGTTGCTTATCAGCTTAAGGAGATTTTGGGCTGAGACGATGGGGTTTTCTAGATATAAAATCATGTCATCTGCAAACAGGGACAATTTGACTTCCTCTTTTCCTAATTGAATACCCTTTATTTCCTTCTCCTGCCTAATTGCCCTGGCCAGAACTTCCAACACTATGTTGAATAGAAGTGGTGAGAGAGGGCATCCCTGTCTTGTGCCAGTTTTCAAAGGGAATGCTTCCGGTTTTTGCCCATTCAGTATGATATTGGCTGTGGGTTTGTCATAGATAGCTCTTATTATTTTGAGATACGTCCCATCAATACCTAATTTATTGAGAGTTTTTAGCATGAAGGATTGTTGAATTTTGTCAAAGGCCTTTTCTGCACCTATTGAGATAATCATGTGGTTTTTGTCTTTGGTTCTGTTTATATGCTGGATTACATTTATTGATTTGCATATATTGAACCAGCCTTGCATCCCAGGGATGAAGCCCACTTGATCATGGTGGATACGCTTTTTGATGTGCTGCTGGATTCTGTTTGCCAGTATTTTATTGAGGATTTTTGCATCAATGTTCATCAAGGATATTGGTCTAAAATTCTCTTTTTTGGTTGTGTCTCTGCCCGGCTTTGGTATCAGGATGATGCTGGCCTCATAAAATGAGTTAGGGAGGATTCCCTCTTTTTCTATTGATTGGAATAGTTTCAGAAGGAATGGTACCAGCTCCTCCTTGTACCTCTGGTAGAATTCGGCTGTGAACCCATCTGGTCCTGGACTTTTTTTGGTTGGTAAGCTATTGATTATTGCCACAATTTCAGCTCCTGTTATTGGTCTATTCAGAGATTCAACTTCTTCCTGGTTTAGTCTTGGGAGGGTATATGTGTTGAGGAATTTATCCATTTCTTCTAGATTTTCTAGTTTATTTGATTAGAGGTGTTTGTAGTATTCTCTGATGGTAGTTTGTATTTCTGTGGGATGGGTGGTGATATCCCCTTTATCATTTTTTATTGCATCTATTTGATTCTTCTCTCTTTTTTCTTTATTAATCTTGCTAGCGGTCTATCAATTTTGTTCATCCTTTCAAAAAAACCAGCTCCTGGATTCATTAATTTTTTGAAGGGTTTTTTGTGTCTCTGTTTCCTTCAGTTCTGCTCTGATTTTAGTTATTTCTTGCCTTCTGCTAGCTTTTGAGTGTGTTTGCTCTTGCTTTTCTAGTTCTTTTAATTGTGATGTTAGGGTGTCAATTTTGGATCTTTCCTGCTTTCTCTTATGGGCATTTAGTGCTATAAATTTCCCTCTACACACTGCTTTGAATGCATCCCAGAGATTCTGGTATGTTGTGTCTTGGTTCTTGTTGGTTTCAAAGAACATCTTTATTTCTGCCTTCATTTCGTTATGTACCCAGTAGTCATTCCGGAGCAGGTTGTTCAGTTTCCATGTAGTTGAGCAGTTTTGAGTAAGATTCTTAATCCTGAGTTCTAGCTTGATTGCACTGTGATCTGAGAGATAGTTTGTTATAATTTCTGTTCTTTTACATTTACTGAGGAGAGCTTTACTTCCAAGTGTGTGGTCAATTTTGGAATAGGTGTGGTGTGGTGCTGAAAAAAATGTATATTCTGTTGATTTGGGGTGGAGAGTTCTGTAGATGTCTATTAGGTCTGCTTGGTGCAGAGCTGAGTTCAATTCCTGGGTATCCTTGTTGACTTTCTGTCTCGTTGATCTGTCTAATGTTGACAGTGGGGTGTTAAAGTCTCCCATTATTAATGTGTGGGAGTCTAAGTCTCTTTGTAGGTCACTCAGGACTTTCTTTATGAATCTGGGTGCTCCTGTATTGGGTGCATGTATATTTAGGATAGTTAGCTCTTCTTGTTGAATTAATCCCTTTACCATTATGTAATGGCCTTCTTTGTCTCTTTTGATCTTTGTTGGTTTAAAGTCTGTTTTATCAGAGACTAGGATTGCAACCCCTGCCTTTTTTTGTTTTCCATTTGCTTGGTAGATCTTCCTCCATCCTTTTATTTTGAGCCTATGTGTGTCTCTGCACGTGAGATGGGTTTCCTGAATACAGCACACTGATGGGTCTTGAGTCTTTATCCAATTTGCCAGTCTGTGTCTTTTAATTGGAGCATTTAGTCCATTTACATTTAAAGTTAATATTGTTATGTGTGAATTTGATCCTGTCATTATGATGTTAGCTGGTTATTTTGCTCGTTAGTGGATGCAGTCTCTTCCGAGTCTCGATGGTCTTTACATTTTGGTATGATTTTGCAGTGGCTGGTACTGGTTGTGCCTTTGCATGTTTAGCACTTCCTTCAGGAGCTCTTTTAGGGCAGGTCTGGTGGTGACAGAATCTCTCAGCATTTGCTTGTCTGTAAAGTATTTTATTTCTCCTTCACTTATGAAGCTTAGTTTGGCTGGAGATGAAATTCTGGGTTGAAAATTCTTTTCTTTAAGAATGTTGAATATTGGCCCCCACTCTCTTCTGGCTTGTAGGGTTTCTGCTGAGAGATCCGCTGTTAGTCTGATGGGCTTCCCTTTGAGGGTAACCCGACCTTTCTCTCTGGCTGCCCTTAACATTTTTTCCCTCATTTCAACTTTGGTGAATCTGACAATTATGTGTCTTGGAGTTGCTCTTCTCGAGGAGTATCTTTGTGGCATTCTCTGTATTTCCTGAATCTGAATGTTGGCCTGCCTTGCTAGATTGGGGAAGTTCTCCTGGATAATATCCTGCAGAGTGTTTTCCAACTTGTTTCCATTCTCCCCGTCACTTTCAGGTACACCAATCAGACGTAGATTTGGTCTTTTCACATAGTCCCACATTTCTTGGAGGCTTTGCTCGTTTCTTTTTATTCTTTTTTCTCTAAACTTCCCTTCTCGCTTCATTTCATTCATTTCGTCTTCCAAGGCTGATACCCTTTCTTCCATTTGATCGCATCAGCTCCTGAGGCTTCTGCATTCTTCACGTAGTTCTCGAGCCTTGGTTTTCAGCTCCATCAGCTCCTTTAAGCACTTCTCTGTATTGGTTATTCTAGTTATACATTCTTCTAAATTTTTTTCAAAGTTTTCAACTTCTTTGCCTTTGGTTTGAATATCCTCCCGTGCTCGGAGTAATTTGATCGTCTGAAGCCTTCTTCTCTCAGCTCGTCAAAGTCATTCTCCGTCCAGCTTTGTTCCATTGCTGGTGAGGAACTGTGTTCCTTTGGGGGAGGAGAGGTACGCTGCTTTTTAGAGTTTCCAGTTTTTCTGCTCTGTTTTTTCCCCATCTTTGTGGTTTTATCTACTTTTGGTCTTTGATGATGGTGATGTACAGATGGGTTTTTGGTGTGGATGTCCTTTCTGTTAGTTTTCCTTCTAACAGACAGGACCCTCAGCTGCAGGTCTGTTGGAGTACCTGGCCGGCTGTGTGAGGTGTCAGTCTGCCCCTGCTGGGGGGTGTCTCCCAGTTAGGCTGCTCGGGGGTCAGGGGTCAGGGATCCACTTGAGGAGGCAGTCTGCCTGTTCTCAGATCTCCAGCTGCATGCTGGGAGAACCACTGGTCTCCTCACAGCTGTCAGACAGGGACATTTAAGTCTGCAGAGGTTACTGCTGTCTTTTTGTTTGTCTGTGCCCTGCCCCCAGAGGTGGAGCCTATAGAGGCAGGCAGGCCTCCTTGAGCTGTGGTGGGCTCCACCCAGTTCAAGCTTCCAGGCTGCTTTGTTTACCAAAGTGAGCCTGGGCAATGGCGGGCGCCCCTCCCCCAGCCTCGCTGCTGCCTTGCTGTTTGATCTCAGACTGCTGTGCTAGCAATCAGGGAGACTCTGTGGGCGTAGGACCCTCTGAGCCAGGTGCGGGCTATACTCTCCTGGGGCACCGTTTCCTAAGCCCGTCGGAAAAGCACAGTATTCGGGTGGGAGTGGCCCGATTTTCCAGGTGCCGTCTGTCACCCCTGGAAAGGGAACTCCCTGACCCCTTGCGCTTCCCGATTGAGGCAATGCCTCGCCCCTGCTTCGGCTGGTGCACGGTGCACTCACCCACTGACCTGCGCCCACTGTCTGGCACTCCCTAGTGAGATGAACACGGTACCTCAGATGGAAATGCAGAAATCACCCGTCTTCTGCGTCGCTCACGCTGGGAGCTGTAGACCAGAGCTGTTCCTATTCGGCCATCTTGGCTCCTCCCCCCTGATCTTTTGTATAGATTCTCACATCTCAATTTCATTCAGTTTAGATCTGATTTTTAGTTATTTCTTTCCTTTTGCTAGCTTTTGGGTTGGTTTACTCATGTTTTTCTAGTTTCTCTAGGTGCCATATCAAGTTGCTAATTTGACATCTTTCTAACTTCCAAATGTAAGCACTTAGTGCTGTAATCTTTCCTCTTAGCACTGCTTTAGCTGTGTCTCAAAGATCTTAGTATGTTGTGGTCTCTGTTTTCATTAGTTTCAATGAATTTTTTTTTTATTTTTGCTTTCATTTTGTCGTTTACCCAAAAGTCAATCAGGAGCAGATTGTTTAACCTCCATGTATTGTATGGTACTGAGAGATCTTCTTGGTACTGATTTCTATTTTTATTGCACTATAGTCTAAGAATGTGGTTGGTATAATTTCATTTTTTTAAAATTTGTTCAGACTTGCTTTATAGCTGAGCATGTGGTTGATCTTAAAGTATGGGCTGTTTGTGGATGAGAAGAATGTATATTTTGTTGTTGTTGGGTGGAGTGTTCTGTAGATATCCATTAGGTTCAATTGGTCAACTGTTAAGTTGAAGTCCAGAATGTGTTTGTTAAATTTCTGCCTCAATGATCTATGTTCTGCTGTCATTGGGGTGTTGAAGACTCCCATTATTATTGTGTGATTATGTAAATCTCTTCCTAGATCTCTAAGAACTTGTTTTATGAATCTAGGTGCTCCAATGTTGGGTGCATATATATATTTAGCATTGTTAAATCTTCTTGTTGAGTTGAACCCTTTTCATTTTGAATGTCCTTCTTTGTCCTTTTTGATCACTGTTGATTTAAAGTCTGTTTTATCTGAGAGGAGACTAGCAATCCTTGCTCTTTTTTTGTTTTCCATTTGCCTAATAGATCTTTCTTCATCCCTTTACTTTGAGCATATGGGTGTCATTACTAGTGAGATGGGTCTTTTGTAGACAGCGTGCAGTTGGGTCTTACTTTTTTATCCAATTTTCCACTATGAGTTTTAAGTGGGACATTTAGCCTGTTTACATTCAAGGCCAATATTGATATGTGAGGATTTGATCCTGTCATCGTGTTGTTAGCTTACGTTATATAATCTTGATTGTATAGTTGCATTATAGCATCAATGAGCTATGTATTTTAGTGTGGTATTTTTGGTGGCAAATATCATTCTTCCATTTCCATGTTCAGCACTCCGTTTAGGATCTCTCATAAGGCAGGTCTAGTGGCACGAAATTCCCTTAATGTTCAATTGCCTGAAAAGCAATTTACTTCTTCGCTTAAAAGTGTTTGGTGGGATATAATTCTTTTCTGGAATTTATTCTCTGTAAGGATGCTAGAAATGGGCCCCCAGATCTCTTCTGGCTTGTAAGGTTTCTGCTGAAAGGTCTACTGTTTGTCTGATTGGGTTCTCTTTGTAAATAACGTGTCCCTTCTCTCTGGCTGCTTTAAAGATCTTTTCCTTTCATATTGATCTTGGAGAATCTGACAACAATGTGTCTTGAGGATGGTCATCTTATGTAGTATCTCACAAGGGTTCTCTGAGTTTATTGAATTTGCATGTCAACCTCTCCAGCAAAATTGGTAAAATGAAGTCAAGTTATTAGTTTTCACACACATATGTAGTTTTTTTTAGTTTTTAAAGCTTTATGTGTACATAGTAGGTGTATATATTTATAGAGTATGTGAGATATTTTGATACAGGCATGTTATTAGTTTTCACACACATATGTAGTTTTTTTTTTAGTTTTTAAAGCTTTATGTGTACATAGTAGGTGTATATATTTATACAGTATGTGAGATATTTTGATACAGGCATGCAATGTGTAATAACCACAACAGGGTAAATGGGATATCCATCACCTCAAGCCTTGTGTAAATTTTGACAGTTCCTCTTAGTATTGATTTCTGATTTTACTCTACTATGGCCTGGGAAGATACCAGAGATGCTTTTGATATTTTTTTTTAAATTTAATGAGCATTGTTTTATGGCCAAGTATATGATTAATTTGGAGAATGTTCCACATGCAGATGAGAAAAGTGTGTATTCTGGAGTTGTTGGTTAGAATGTTCAGTAAATGTCTACTAGGTCTAGAGTCCAGTTGAAGTCCAGAGTTTCCTTGTTGACTTTTTGTTGCACACTGTGAAGTGGAGCGTTAAAGTCCCCTACTAGCGCTTCAGTGCCAATCTCTTTTCTTAGGTCTAGTAGCATTTGTTTTATGAATTTCAGTGATTATTGTTGGGTGCATATATATTTAGGATAGTTAAGTCTTATCATATTGAACCCTTTATCACTATATAATGCCCTTCTTTATCTTTGTTTTAACTGTTGTTGGTTTAAAGTCTGTTTTTATCTGATGTAAAAATAGCTATTTCTGCTTGCTTTTATTTTCCGTTTGTGTGATGTATCTTTTTCCACCTCTTTACTTTGAATTTGTGAGTGTCTGTTGTAGGCAGTAGATGGTTGGATCTTGTTTTTTGATCCAATTTGCTAGCCTGTAACTTTTAAGTGCAGTTTTTAGGCTATTTATGTTCAACATGAATATTGATATGTGAGACTTTATTTCTTTCACAGTATTGCTAGTGAGTTTCCTTGGAGTCTCAATTTTGTAATTGTTTTATAGGATTTGTGATATGTCTATTTACACGTGCTTTTTCTTGATGGTGAGTATTATCGTTTCATTTTTATGTTTAAAACTCCTTTGAGCATTTCTTATAGAGCTGGTCTAGTGTTGATGAATTCTATCATCTTTTGCTTGTCTGAGAAAAAGTTTATTTCTCCTTATTTATGAAGGTTAGTTTGGTGGGATATAAAATTCTTGGCCGGCAGTTTTTCTCCTTAACAAGGCTAAAAATAGGCCCCCATCCTCTTCTGGCTTGTAAGGTTTCTGCTGAGAAGTTCACTGTTGGTCTTGTGAGATTCTCTTTTCAGATTATTTGACACTTATGTCTAGCTGCCTTTAAGATTTGCTCTTTTATTTTGACCTTGGATAGCCTGATGTCTATATGCCTGGTCTGATGTCTATATGCCTATCAGACCAGGATAGCCTGATGTCTATATGACCTTAGATAGCCTGATGTCTATATGCCTATATGTTCATTTTGTATAGTGTCTTAAAGTATTCTCTGAATTTCTTGTTTCTAGATGTCTACATCTGTAGCACAATCAAGGAAATTTTTCTGAATTATTATCTCAAACATATTTTCCAAGTTGGTTTCTTTTTCTTCTTTTCCTCAGGAATGCCTATAAGTCACATTTGGTTGCTCTCAATAATCTCATATTTCTTAAAAGCTTTGTTTTTCTTTCAGCATTCTTTTTTCTTTATTTTGTCTGTCTGGGTTAATTAGAAAGACTGTTCTTCAAGCTCTGAAATTCTTTCTTCTGGTTGTATAATCTATTATTAAAGCTTTCAACTGTGTTTTGAAATTCCTTCAGTAAATTTTTCATTTCCAGAAATTGTGTTGTGTTTTTTAAAAAACATATCTAGCTTGTCTTTCAATTCCTGGTTTATTTTGGTGTTCCTTTGTATCACTTTTTAACTTTCTCTAAGATTTTACTGAACTTCTTTGCAATTTGTATGTTGAATTTTTTACCTGTCGTTTCAAAGTTTTCATTTTGGTTAGGATCCATTGCTAGAGAGCTAGAGTGGCACTTTGGGGATGCCACAACATTTCATTTCTTCATAGTGCTGGAGTTCTTGTGCTGGTTCCTTCTCTATATGTGAGTTCTTACTTTTGGATTTACTTACATTTGGGTGGGATTTTTTTTTCTTCCCCTCTTGAGGCTATTACTGCTCCATATGTTGCATAGGGTCTTTTGGTTTTGCTTCTATGTGCTTTTAGCAGGCTAAGGCACTGTAGAATTCCTTGCTTATAGACATCCTTAATATAGTGGTTTTCTCAAGTGTGTGTGGTCAGGCTTACTGTCTCCTATAGCAGTGGGTAGGTGGAGGTCTCAAGAGACTTATCTCATTCCCCAGCGGTGTGCACTTCTGTCAGCAGAAATTAAATTTGGTTGGGCAGTTCAACCTTCAGTCCGGGAGGTGGCACTTGCAGGTAAGAGCTGGCTGAGCACTGTACAGTGATGTCAGCAGAAGTTCTGATGAGTCATGCAGTTTGGCATCTGTGCCATTAAGTTGGGCCTGTAGGTGAGATGCAGTTGCGGTGATGACTGGGAGTTTTACTTGGCCTTTATTGATGAGAGCAATACCAGGGTGTCCCTGGCAATGGACGAGACATGGGGCTCTCAGGGTTCTCATTCTGCACTCTGCTGTCAAGGGGCTGGAGGTGGCAAAGCTAGGCAGGGCTAGCTAGGTGGAGCTGGATTGTGCAAGCCCATTACCAGGCTCTCTGAGTGCTGCACCCTTGCACAGTTCTCGGGGAAGTCCTTAGGTCACTGGGACAACCCTCCAGGGAGGGATTGAGGCACTCCTTCTGCACCTGTCATGGAAAGAGGGGTGGCCATGGTTTTCAGCTCAGAAGGTAGGGGCCATAGGGCCTGTTCAGCTCTGCTCTGACACCTCTGCGCAAGTGGGTCTCTGTCACTGGCAACAGGCCTGACTTGTTAGGCTAGTTCCAAGCTATCTGCACCCAGATCACTGCACCATCCTGAGCATCCCAGACCTCAAGGCTTCCTGTGGCAGAAACTGCAGCTTTCAGGCCACATCCTTCCTAGTCCAGTTTTGTGAAGGGAGCACAACTACACACTCTTCTCTGTGCTTTGACAGTGGGAGCTCCTCCCCACCTTGAGACAGTTCACAAATCTCTTCCCCATACCCATAGGTGGTGTGGTTGGGTCCTAGGGAACTGAGACTGTGCCAGTAGTTTGTCCTTTGGCTCCTCAGGGTCAAACATTGGCTGTGATTTGGAGAGCAAATTCCTCCCAGACTGCCAACAAACCACCCCAGGCAGTGTGATGGAGGCTATGATATGGGGCCCCCATACCTCTACTCCGCTGGGAATGACCAGGCAGGCAGTCTGGTGAGGGCCTGGCAGGCATGGGGGCATGCAGTTCAGATGCACCTAGGTCCCACTGCAGTGGCAGCCAGGCCTGTCTTGGGTGGGTGATCATCCCAGTCCCCACTCTCTCCCAGCTGGACAGACAGCAAGAGCTGCAGTCACCCAGGGCAGGATGCAGAGGCTTGGAGAGTAGGTGCCCAGACTCACCTTTTGCTGCAGTTGCCTAGCACACTGAAGCCTTTTGGGTTCTCAGGGGTTCAAGTAATACCTCTACATATTCTCCAAGTAGTTCCCCCTGCCAGTCCAAAGGTGTGCAGGTTGTGGGAACACTTGTAACTGGGATCTCAGGAGTCTGTGGCAGGAATGTGGTATCCTGAGGTTCCTTCACTTGCTCCTTTATTGGGTCCAGTCTGGGTCTGGGGTCTGGTCCTGATGCCAGGCAGCACCAAGCAGGCAGTGCTGCTTCCTCCTTTTTCAACCACAGTGTCTACTGTCTCCTCTCTATTACATTTCAGTGTTTTCTCTCAAAAGATCTGTTGGAAGTGTGAAGGAACTCCATATTTTCCTCTCTGTGGAAGAAGCAAATTCCAGCTTTATCTACGCAGCTTTAATTCTGATACATATTATCAAATTGCTTGTCGCTGTTTTAAATTAAGGCATTGCTGGACCTTTTTAGAACTTAGAAAAAAGTCTTAAAGTTTGCAATTCTTACCATGTCCTGAGACTGTTTCTCCAGTCAATAACACTCTATTTTAGACAAACTTTCTTTCGGTTAACCTCTTATCAAAAGCTATTGACAATTAGAACTTTTCCTTCTCCTTCTCCAGGCCAGACTCCAAACATCTAGGAATGAAAAACGCCCATAGGCATAAGTGTCCTGAACATTCTTATGGATTTGGGTAAACATACTTCCTTTCATCTGGTGGGAATGCAACTATTTAAGTTTTTCCAAGGCTTTATTGCAATTTATTCTTTAGCTTGATGCTTATCAGATTAACTCTTCAATCTAAGTTACTTTATGGGTGTTGTTAACCACATAACACAGAGGCTATATTTAAGGGGAATTATTTCATAAGGTTTCACCCTTCAAAGGAAACAATCTAGTCTTGCCTGTGATATAAACTTTGGATTTTTATTTCAATCATGTATACACATTTTCAATCATTGTAGTAGTTATTAATTATACCACACATGTGTATCCTTGATATATATTGGATTGATAAGTATAAAAGTTCCTATTACCTGTGTACTTAAATGTGTGATTTTTTTGAAAATGGAGAGAAAATTAAAATATTTAAATGAAAAAATAAAAAAAGTTTAAATGACAAAGGAGAGCATTTCTACATAGAAATTCAGAATCTCATATATTGTTATACAATATTTTACTGAAATATGTTGTTTACATTGCTTGGTAGCATGGTTCATGCATGTTTTTAGTTTTAACAAGAAAATTAAAGAATTGACATTGAATTCAAAGACAATTTTAATATTACTGTTTTGATATTTACTGAGGCTTAATAAATTTGATAAGAATTCCAACAAAGAGATAATTTTCCATATAGGGTTAGGTTATTTTTATTTCTAAATAAGTAATTGCAGTGTGGGAATGATTTCCTGTGTGTTTGCACACAAACCACTGTTTTTGAATAGAGTTGGTTCAAATTATCTAAAATATAATCAGAATATGAAACTCAGAACTCATTAATATAGGGGTTAGGTACAGTGCTCTGGAGGTCAACTCTCTAGGCCTGAGGTCCCCTTGCTTTTGCCATTTCCTCGCTTGTAAAATGGAGATAATAATAGTATCTACCTGAAAGGTTAATGTAAGGATTCTGTGGATTGGTGCATATAAAGTACTTAGATTAATGCATGGCACATTAGAAGTAGTCAGTGAATATTTGCTAGAATTATGTCCTTTATTTTTTTCCTTCTCCCCATACTAGCCATTACCACAAGCAAGAAGATCATAAGTATGAATATTAATATCCAAGTGAAATATTCAATAGTAGATAAAATGAAAAATAGCAACCACCCAGTTTGTAGAATTTAATCTGTTCTTTGATGACTTTTGCTGCTTGTCCAAAAGAGAGTTAAGGAAACAAAAATAGGATTTATAGCTATTTATGGGAAATCTGACAACATTTGGAGGGATTGTTTTGTCTCTTTTGAAGAAAGAAGCCTCTGGAACAATCTTGCACTCTCTTTGTCATTTCTTCATATTGCTGTTAGAAAGGGTGATCCAGGCTGGAGAAATCTAGACAGGTAATTTTGGAAAACAATATTTAACTTCTTCAGTGATAGCCAGGAATCTTTTGAATTTTGTTTGGATGTTACATGAAGAAGTAGAACATTACTATCTTAATTTCTGGTTGATCAACAATATTTACTGGTAATTTTTGCCAAATTGTTTCCTTTGTATTCCCCAGTTACAGTCAACCATCACTTATTTAGATTGATAGGATCTGGTGGAAAGTCCAGGCTGCAAAGTATTCCAAAGTAAATTTTTATATAACAGAAGAATTACTTTTATATAAAGCAGAACTGTGACTAAAGCTGCATGAAATAATTATTACATAACAAAGTTTGTAATAAAATCTTCTTTAATGAAGAGATACATTTTAGTTAGTTCACTAAGAATTGATGCTTCTCAAATACTTGAGAAGATTTGCACATAGTTGGCTTGGTGAAGGAGTTCATTCTCTTTGTAAACCATGCTTGCTCTGTTTGATCCTTTTTGGAAAATGGTACAAAGGGAAATGACATAAGATTTAATAAGATTTTACCATCTAGCCCTTTCTATGTGTTTCCAAAGGGCCATATACATCCACTGATTTAACCTTTAATTGTTTTCACAAGGGGACTTGTTATGACCTAGTGATAGAAAATATATGGGGGTCAAGTAAGTGAAAAAAAAAATACAAAAAACCTGTTACCCTGTGAATGTATCTTCTAGGAAGGCAATAAATGACTACATGAAAGACCAGTCACACTGAATAAGAGCTGAATCACAGAGAGTCCACTCTAGTTTCTACCATGTACTGTAACCTTGGGCAAATGCCTTAAGGTCTGTAAGCCTCCATTTACTTATGTATGAAATAATTATGACACTAAAGCATATACATCATTGGGTTTTTGTGGGGATTAAATAACATGACACAGACAAACAAATAAATAATATAATGCATACAAATGTGCTTAGAGGTGTCTTACAGGGTGATTTCATTAATTTCCAACACCTAATTCTTGCTGGTGATAGCCAAAGGCTCTGATCTTTCCTCCTAGAACCTTGTGTCTCATTCCTACTTACCACTTCATTTGAGTATCTCAGAAACACCTCAAATTTAACATGTCCAATTGGGGTGCTTAAATTTTGCCTCTTAAAACCCTGTTCATTACTTACCCTATCTTTCCCATCTCAGAAAATGTATTAGCCCTTTTTTGTGGATATGTGTAGAGCCTTCTATTTGACCTATTTCATCTTTTGCTGTGGGGTAGTAAGCTGTCATCCTGTGAGTAATCTGTAGAGAGGCCCACGTGATAAGGAACCAAAGCCTCTAGCCAATAGTAAGCCACAAACTGAGGCCTTCCAACAAACACGTGACTCAGCCAGGAAACAGATTCTGCAGCCTCATTTGACCCCTGACCTGGCTTCCCACCCAGCTAGTAGCTTGATTGCAGATTCATGAGAGACCCTGAGCCAAGAAAACACAACTAAGTGGCTTTTGAATTTCTGACCTCCAGAAATTGTGTGAGATAGTAAACATTTGTTGTTTTAACTGTCTAATTTTTGGAGAAATGTGTTATAAAGTGATAAATTACTAATGCAGATTTTGGTACCTGGAGGTGGAGTGTTACCATAACAGAACCTAAAACATGAGGGTGACATTGAAGCTGCACAGTGGGTTTTGAGGAGAGTGTTAGGCTTCTAGTACTTGAAGAAGATGTGCCTAGAAACTTTATGGTCTTCAAGAAATGGCGTGAGGGCTTGTAAGAAAGTGAGGAAAATCTCACTGAGAAATGGAAGAGGGGAAATCTTTTTTATGGAGTGTCAGAGTGTTTAGCAACACTGCTGTTTGCAGTTATGTGAAAAGTAGAAAATGTGCCTAATAAACCAGATGATCTAGCTAAAGAGAGCCCTGACCACAGAATCTCAAGTGCTGCCTGGTTTCTTCTTGATGCTTATAGCAAAATGTGAGAGAAGAGAGAGAAATTGAAGAAAGGACTGATAAAATGAGTCATGACTTTACAGTTTTAAGAATTCTCAGCTTCCCAAGATAGCAAACAATGCTCAAAGGAAGAAATGGCTTCTGAGCAAAGATCACGTGCCAGGAAAATATGGTTCATGGATGAAGCTGAGAGCAGCACAGTCAAGTCTTTTAAGACCTCAGAAATATCAAAGGTGGTGCCTCAGAATTGTATTCACTGAGACTCAAGGCACTCTACAGAGATGGAGGGTTGCCTCACAGTTCCTCTCAATCAAGTAGTAGGATTTCTATGGAGCTTAAGGGCATTGCCCTTCATCCTGTTAGTGGGAGCCCCAAGACTTGTCTTCTTTTGAAAAGATTTAGAAATTTGACTTTTGTCTGATATAGTAGACTCCAATAAGATTCATAGGAGACCCACAAAGTTTTTAAAAGAATTATACAAGCAGAAAAAGCACCTATTTGGACTAAAAGGGACACAGAGAAAACAAGATGAAAAGAGGTCTTTGGACCTTTAAATTCTATGGCAGAAAGGTTAAGAAAATGACTTAGCTTCGAAGATGTGCTACCTTTCATGAAAAAAGAAAGATTCAGATGACAGAACCAAGAGTACAGAAGGTAGACTCAAGAGCTGTAGAGAATTATTCTCAGGCCTTGAGTCTTCATCAAAGAACCTTTGACATTTCCTTGTCTGGATTTCATAACTGCTATGAACCAGTGATCTCAGTCTCCTGTTATTCATAACTTTGTATCGCTCCCTCTTATGTTGAACCAGCGTTGATCTGTGTGACCAAAGCACACAGCAGAATTCATGGTGTGTCATTTTGACATTAGGTTATTGAAGACTGCTGCTTCTGTGTTGAGTGTATGCTCTCTCTCTCTCTCTGTACTCCCACCCCCATCATTCACCTTCACTGAATATGTTGATATTTGCTTGTAGGTAACCCTACAGGATTATTATTAATAGTATTATTAATAGTTTTATGCATTATAGTTTGCATAGTGCAAGTTTATGCCTGTTATCCTAGCATACATAATTGTTTCTTCCCCTTTCCCCCAAATGCCCTGGATTGAATAATAAATTATATGAATAAAATTATTATTAACATCTCTAGCATCTTACACATCTAGCCATATGTCCATTTACATGATCTAAAACCATACCGCTATGGAACGTGTATGTGAATGTGAGAAAGAGAGAGGAAAATAAAAATAGGAAAAGACAGAGAAAGCTGTCCTGGGATCTAAGTGTTTATCATATTTTTGTTATGTTGTTTACTATTCCCTCTGCCTTTCTGGCTGAAAAGTAACTAGGTAAGTAAGAAAAATCAGATACTATAATAAGGTGATTGTTAAAGGTATAATTCCCATGTTCTTATTTGTCTCTGGGAAGCTTAATTTTGAGGGTCAGCATAGCTGATATCAGAAAATCCAACTTTTACATAGATGTTTCAAGTGTGTTTTGAATCCATTTAATTTTATATCTATTTTCTTTCATGCAGGATTTGAAATTCGAAGGGGAAGGACTCAACGAATACATTCCTATGTCACTTTTAAAGACTGGTAAAACATTTGAGAAGTATGTCCCTTAATGTTAGATTTAACGCATTTTATTTATTTTGTACATATGTTTTGCTACTGATTAAGTATGGGCCAATTATAGATGATAGAGACCTCCTAGTTCACTTCACCTGAAGGGTCAGGTTTTTGGGAAGCATGACCCCATTTCATCCTGGGATACATTTGGGCCCCTTCATCTATATGATATTTGGGAATGGGGCATTATAGGAATGGTAATACAGCTGGGAGTTATATCTTATTTATCTCCTAGAAAATATCAAAATCCTTGTTTCAGTGCGGGAACTTTTCAGGTTTGGATCTGGCAGCTGCCCCTCCTACATTCATGTATAGAAGTTGCGGAAGCAGCAGGTTGCAGGGTGAGGGACGGTTCTCAAATTGGATGGTCTCACTTTGAATCTTAGCCTCTACCCTTATGATAGTTAAAAGAAGGTAGTCAGCATACCTCAGCATCCGTTTCTCATCAGTTAATCAGAAATAAGAATACCATATTGGATTATTTTAAGGGTTAAATCAGATAAGAAATGTGATGTATTTGGGAGAGTGCCTTGAGCATGCAGCATTCAATAAATACTAGTTAGTATTGTATACCAGTGGGTCTCAGCAGGGATCAGTGTTGCCCCCAGGGAACATTTGGCAATGTCTGGAGACATTTTTGATTGTTAGGACTTGGACTGGAGAGATGTTAGTGGGATCTAGTCAGTAGAGACGAGGAATCCTGCTGAGCATTCTACAATGTGCCAGACAGTCCTGCAACAAAGAATGATCTGATTCAAAATGTCCATAGTGCCAGGTTGGGAGTACGTTAGTGCTGCTTACTCATAGACATTTTCTTGAACTTCTAACCCTAGTAGCAGTGCAAATAAGATATCACCTGGAGTTGGACCTGTCTCCCTGTGAGGATTATCTAGTGTCTGAGAGAATAGGCTGTGCAGGCAGGATTATGTATCACTAAGGCATCACTTCAATGATTAGGTAGCTCAAGGCAGAGATGAGTGAGATGGAGAACAGCATGCCTCCTATGCCAAGCATTTCCAATGATAGGACTTGATACTAAGATACCTACAAGACTTTATATGTGAGAGAGTTCATTATAGGCTAACATTCAATAGTGAAAATAGGAACTAACCTAAATATCCAACGATAAGGGATCATTTAAATAAATTATGGTAGACACCTAGAATACTAGATAATACCTAAAAATTATGTTAGCAAAAGAAAAAATAATACTCTCATGGCAAATGCCCATAACATACAAAGCAAAAAATACAAGTTAAAAGATAGTATTATTCATAGCATCAGTCTCATTATGTAAAGAAAAATTTTTTTAAAAAGTGTGCTTTGCTAAACTCAGCTATAAAGAATAGAAGCCAGTATTTTTCCAGTGGTTATTTCTGGGCTTCAGGTTAGTGGGTGATTTTTTTTTTTTGTGGGTGGTGGTGGTGTTTTTTAATATAATTAAAACATTTTAAAATAATGCACAAACACATACACAGTTATAAAATTAAGATGTGCTCTAGAAGAGAGAAAACAAGAGTAATAACATGCCTTAGGACCTAATGCAAAAGTGAACTGATGCCTAGATCTGGTTCCTGACCTAGAATATGGCTGCTCCAAGGGGACACACATCCGTGGACTTGTCTCTGGGCACCTGGTATCACGTTACAGCTGTGACTTAACCTTTCAATGTGCATTGTGCTCCTTTTTCACTTTTAGGAAGGTATTTTTAGAAAATCTTTAATTACAAAGAACTGAGATTCTAACCAGGGACTGTGTTTTTTCATCTTTAGGATTACAATCATGAATTTAGTGTCTAATTATTTAGATTAAGTGTTTAGAACATTTCCAAGTGCTTTACAATTCTTGCTAAGGGAACAAAGAAAGAAACTGAGGAAATCATCTCACTGTGGCTAACATAAAATGTTTGATGTCTACTAATGAAATCTGTTTACCTTCATAACTGTATAATAGGACCATTAAAGACAATAGATACAGTAGTTTAAAAGTAATAAAATTTACAACAAAGTGTATTTAATTTGAAATTGAATTGCCAGCAAATGGGTGTCCTAATGAACCCTTGTGTCAGTGTAGCTCTAACCAAATTAAGGGAAATCATTTGTATCACAGGCAACTAAATCAGCAATGAGACCCAAAAAGGCTATTCCTCTGCTGAGGGTACAGTCATTGTCACAGATGGCCCTGCTGATGGAATTAAGCTTAAGTCAGGAGACGTGAGATGTGGATCCTTCTTAATTCAAATGAATTTGGAAAGGCAGAAGAACACTCTCAGGATTGGAGAAGCTGACAACAACAATAAAAAGGAGTCAACAATAAAGAAGAACCTCAAGATACTGTCAGTAAATGTTAATAGGAGGAAAAAAGCCTACGGAACATTTCGAGAGTCAAAATAGATCTTGATCTCTAATCACTGCATTAAAAAAAGAAAAACTTTATATCAGCTAATCGTCTATATAATGGATTTTTTTTTTTCTCAAAGTTTCCCTAACACTCTATTGAAGGGAGAGAGGATAGGAAATGAAGTGGCAAAAAGTGTTATCAAATATTGGATTTTCTGATGATTTCTGAAGCAAGTCACATCTTGAAAGATCAGTGGCCAATGCAGTGAGTCTTATGTTTTATAGGGCCACATCTCTTAAAAGCCACTCACCTCCTATAGGGCCACACCTCAGAAGCCACTCACCTCCTCAATTTGAATCAACTGCAGCACCTGTAATGTGGTGTTTACCTACTTTCTAGCTAATCTGACAAAATGTTTAAGGAAAACATCAAACTGTGTTGTGAGTCTAAAGGCAAACCTTTTTGTTACATTCCATTGTCAATTTCTCTTTCTTTTATCTTCCTTCTTTCTTTTTTAACACTGCAGAACTCCAAGTCAACCATTCATTGCAGATCTAAATATTTGTAAAAAGGACAGTGCAGCCCAGCTTGGTACCCTCACAGAAGTAACTAATGACTCAAAGGGGGCAGCAGGACCCTGCTGGAAGGTGAGGCTCTTGCCACTGACTTTTTCTCTGATGCAAAATGTTAAATGATGAGATCAATTGTATTGACTCAGCTGCCTGCTGTGCTTTTTCTCCTGTAGGACTCTTTAGAGAAACTTTAGCAGGTCTTAATATATATATATTTTGATGAGAATTCTATGCTGAAATAGAATGGCTAAAAATTCGACAAAGCTACTAAAATTCCCCAAAATATGTTGTCAGTAAGGCCAGGCTCCATCCCGCTAGACAATGAGTCAGACCTGCCACCATGCAAATGAGACGAGGCTTGAGATTTGATGAATCTTCTATCTCCTTTCCCTACTTGGCTGACACTCGCTTTGAGGAAGGTTGTAAATGCAAGAGAGATTGTGCTATAATTCCTCAGACTGGCATTTCTGCCCCCTAGTCACCATTCGATTATCTTCCAAATTGCTGTGTTTCAGAGAGATAAAGATTTTTTATGGCTTGCTGACTTGAAACAACCACAAGAACCAGTGAAGAGATGGCTAAGCGGCCATGCATAGTAATTCCACTGGTAAATGACAAAATCTTTGTTTGTATGACATTTCCAAAATTACTACAGAAGATGAATCTGAAATACAAAATGTCACATTTGGCATGCAAAACTATCACAATATATTTCAGTATAAAATTCATAGAGGCGTTTAATTTAGAATGTGTTTAATAACTCACTCTGCCTGCATCAGTAATCCTGCCTTGAGGTTTAAAAAGATTGTCTTATTTATTCACATGGTGTTAATTTTTAAAATATTTTTGGAAACCAAAATATTAAGGTTAAGTCTTTACTGTTAATTAAGATTTTCTAATTAAGCCAAAAATAATTGTTATTCCGATTAGTTTTTAAGTATGATTTGTGTGAAAAAAAACAAAGAAAGCTGAACAAGTTTCACTGTTTATTTAACTGTAATTTAATTCCAGAAGCATACTATCTATATGGAAATATATATTATCTCCCACAAACTAAAGTCTAGGCAGGATTAAAAAATACTTACTGTTGGCTGCAGATTAACTGGTGGCGCTACTAACTTGGGTTGCCAAGAGAGTAGTAACTTGCTTCCAAAAAGGACATTATTTTTGCTTAAAGTACAAGGTAACAGGATCCTTTGAAGTCAAATAATTCTGAAAAATATTAGGGACTTGTAAGTATAGAAAACATGACTTCACTACATTTGAGTTATTATTAATAATAATCATAGTTTAGTTTTTGTTTATTCTGAAAAAATAGTCCACTAAAAATCTTATCAGTGTTTATAAAGTTTTCAGCACTTATTAAAAATGAAAATGACCTGCTTCTCTCAGCTGTAGGTGAAAAATGAAATTCAAATGCCCTGTAAAGTAATCCTGAGTCATGTCTGTCAGTCACACACAATTCGTCCTAAATTTCAGGAAAGAGCACGTACAGATACTATCCCACCACCCCCTCCCCCTGCCATTTTTGACTCTCCTTTGAAGCCTGTGAGGCAAGTTGACCTCATGTTGAGACTCTGGAAGTATCAGATCAAGTGAGGTGTTAGTCTGACCTGTTTTGCACTCTGCTCAACGTCACATTATGGACAGTGGTTAGTATTAAAGTCAGGACTGTCACCTTTCAAACTCCAAATTTGAAGCTTACTGCCCATTTTCACCCAACCCAGATATCTTAGAAGGCATGCTGTGTGGTTTTTAGAAGTGTTGGTTTCCTGTTAATTCTATCTTACTATAATAGATGAATGGTTTCTGATGTCACAGATCATTAACATACCATGCTGAAAAAAGGGCTAAACTTTCCCTCCCATCAACGGCAGTTTGCCTTTTGACCCCCTAATTATATATCTTGTGTCCTCATCTGTTATCATTGCTAATACCTGACAATTACAGGTTGGATAAAAATAATTGTCTACTTTTTCCCCCCTGAGAAGCCCATTGTTGCTAATTGTGTGGTTTCACCCAGTTGCTGCGTAATTCAAGAACCCCACCTTTTGTGGAGAATGAGCAGTCTCAACCACCTCAGCCTCTGCAAATCCAGATCAGATGCCTGAGGGTCCTTAAAGACAAGGCTCCTCCAGGCTCTTATGTCCTCAAAGTGTCCCTGCTTGGTCGACTGGGAGCCTGTGTCTTGCAGTGGTGGCAAACGGAACAACTAAAGACCAGAACACACTCCATCAGGCACAATGGAAACTTTTATGACGTGGGGCTGTATTTCCACGAAAACCTTTATGTGGTAAGTAGCCTGTCTACATCTAGCTTCTTCTTTTTACTCAGCTTCTCCACTCTTGCTATCTCCACCTTCTATCTTTGATCATGTCACTTTAGATAAAACACTTTGTGTAATAAACAAAGGATTTAATGCATGCCTGAATTCATTCATTCATTCATTCATTCAGCAAATTCCTAGTAATCACCCATTATGTGCTAAGCATTGTATGGGCCATAGGTAGACACCCTAAATCCTGTGTAAAATGGAAAGGCCATTTTTATATATCAAGAACATACTTTATGGCTTCTTGGTATAATTTTCCCCCTTTTCAGATTGTGTAAGCTGAGAGATCACTGACGTGAACTTCGTAAGTAATGCATGTGCACGCGTGGAGGAAGTGAGGGTCACTGATTTGAGGTGAGAACCAGATCATAGGTAAGAAGATCGTTGGTGGGACTGTTCAGGAAATATATGATGGATATAGAAGAGTGTGTTTACCATGCAAAGGAATTGTAGAGGAGGCAGTACTAGGAAAGGAAGCGGTGGGTACGATTAGAAAGTGATCTTGGATGCAGGGATTAAAACAGGGGTGGTGGGAAGTGTTAGGGGTGGGTCAGAGAGCATCAGGTTACCTGGAGAAACAGGGAGAGGATTCTTTGGGATGTCAGACTGGACGGATTGTGCCTCCCAGGGAGCTCCAGCCCAAGAGAAATTGAAGAGGGGCTCATCTCATGCAGATGGCTTGGATGCTAGGTATGGCACAGACTGTTCACAAATTTAGAATTGCCTTTTACACTATTAACATCAATTTCTTTAAAAAATGATAATCATGTGATATTTAAGAAGAAAATAATTTTTCTTTAAAATAGAAGTGTGCCTTCTTTCCTCATTTTGTGTCCAGAATTGGTGGGTTCTTGGTCTCACTGACTTCAAGAATGAAGCCGCGGACCCTCGCGGTGAGTGTTACAATTCTTAAGGTGGCGCGTCTGCAGTTTGTTCCTTCTGATGTTCGGATGTGTTCATAGTCTCGCTGGCTCAGGAGTGAAGCTGCAGACCTTCGCGGTGAGTGTTACAGCTCTTAAGGCAGTGCGTCTGGAGTTGTTCGTTCCTCCCAGTGGGCTCGTGGTCTCGCTGGGTTCAGGAGTGAAGGCTGCAGATCTTCGCGGTGAGTGTTACAGCTCATAAAAGCAGCGTGGACCCAAAGAGTGAGCAGTAGCAAGATTTATTGCAAAGAGCGAAGGAACAAAGCTTCCACAGTGTGGAAGGGGACCCGAGCAGGTTGCCGCTGCTGGCTCCAGCAGCCTGCTTTTATTCTCTTATCTGGCCCCACCCACATCCTGCTGATTGGTAGAGCCAAGTGGCCTGCTTTGACAGGGCGCTGATTGGTGCATTTACAATCCCTGAGCTAGATACAAAGGTTCTCCATGTCCCCGTTACATTAGTTAGATACAGAGTTTCAACACACAGGTTCTCTAAGGCCCCACCAGAGCAGCTAGATACAGAGTATCGATTGGTGCACTCACAAACCTTGAGCTAAACACAGGGTGCTGATTGGTGTGTTTACAATCCTTGAGCTAGATACAGAGTGCCGATTGGTGTGTTTACAATCCCTGAGCTAGACATAAAGAGAAGTTCTCCAAGGGCCCACCAGGGCAGCTAGCTACAGAGTGTCCATTGGTGCATTCACAAACCCTGAGCTAAACACAGGGTGCTGATTGGTGTGTTTACAAACCTTGAGCTAGATACAGAGTGCCGACTGGTGTGTTTACAATCCCTGAGCTAGAAATAAAGGTTCTCCAAGGCCCCACCAGAGCAGCTAGATACAGAGTGTCAATTGGTGCACTCACAAACCTAGAGCTAAACATAGGGTGCTGATTGGTGTTTTTACAATCCCTGAGCTAGATATAAAGACTCTCCACGTCCTCACCAGACTCAGGAGCCCAGCTGGCTTCACCCAGTGGATCCCGCACCGGGGCTGCAGGTGGAGCTGCCTGCCAGTCCCACCCCGTGCACTTGCACTCCTCAGCCCTTGGGTGGCCGATGGGAGTGGGCGCTGTGGAGCATGGGGCAGCGCTCGTAGGGGAGGCTCGGGCTGCACAGGAACCCATGGAGGTGGGGGAAGGCTCAGGCATGGTGGGCTGCAGTCCCGAGGCCTGCCCAGCGGGAATGCAGCTAAGGCCTGGCGAGAAATTGAGTGCAGCACCAGTGGGCTGGCACTGTTGGGAACCTAGTACACTCTCTGCAGCCGCTGGCCCGGGTGCTAAGTCCCTCATTGCCCGGGACCGGCAGGGCCGGCTGGCTGCTCCGAGTGCGGGGCCCGCCAAGCTCACACCCACCAGGAACTCCAGCTGGCCTGCAAGCACCGCATGCAACCCCGGTTCCCACTCACGCCTCTCCCTCCACACCTCCCTGCAAGCTGAGGGAGTGGGCTCCGGCCTTGGCCAGCCCAGAAGGGGGCTCCCACAGTGCAGCGGTGGGCTGAAGGGCCCCTCAAGTGCCACCAAAATGGTAGCCCAGGCAGAGGAGGCGCCGAGAGCGAGCAAGGGCTGTGAGGACTGCCAGCATGCTGTCACCTCTCAATTTTCCCTTGGGTCTTGTGTTAAAAGATATTCTTTTCATTAATTTTATTTTGCGGTATTTCACTAAGGATAGTAATATGCTCTTCACATAAACATATTTTTCAGACAATGTATTGTGTTTATTCTGGCTACTGAATGACCACATAAAAAAGTGTAAGTGAAAAATGAAGCTGTAAAAATGAACAATTTTGTAAAGATCTATAAAAAACAAACCTATGTTGCCGTTATTTACCTCCAATGTGTGAGAAAGAAACAGACTCCAACCCTCATTTCTCACCACCTTGGCTTGTTAGATATCTAAGACCCTTGAGGACAGTGACTACTACTTTTTTTTTTTTTTAACTGAGCAGCAACTTCCTAGTGAATTGTAAGAAATGGAAAAAGTATATAATGTCCATAGAAGCGACTCCATTGAATAATGTGTGAAGTCCCAAATGACCACTTTGTTGTTTAGAAGTTGATAGCGGTTAAAAACAGTAATCAAAACAAACAAACAAAAAGGCCAGATGCTGTGTAGACGTTTAGTGAATGTTGCAGCTCTGGGGGAGGAAAAGATCTCTTTCCAGACCCACCACAGGAGGCATGGCTCAAGTCCCTATAACAAAAGACAGACTAACAAGAGAAAAGCATACACATTTTTGTAATAGAAGTTTTACATGACATGGGAGCCTTTATAAATGAAGATCCAAAGAGGTAGATAAGCTTGTGTATTTTTATACTTAGGTTTGATGAAGAGTGGACAATCATGGTGAAATACAATTCAAGGACAAAAAAGTAAGATCTAATGGTAATAAACTTGGGGAACTTAGCAAGGGCTATTTATTCAGATCCTTCTTGGACTGTCCGTGTTCAGTTTCTTTCCTCTGGGTGTGGGAAGGGTACTGCTCACATGAGGATCTTATGACCTACTTCCGGGCAGAAGTGTGAGGAAAGTGAACTTCCTAGGTTTTATGACTTGCCTCAAGGAAGAGTGGTGAGGGGAAGGTGAGAGTAGCTTTCCTGCTTAATATTTTGGGGTAGCAGATCTTGAATCTTATCACAGTTTAACCCTAATCCATATCCACTTCAAACTTCAGACAGTTTGGAGAACTAGTAGGGACGCCAGCCCTCTCTTTGAAACGGGCATTAAAACTCTTTCTGGGAAAGAATTCTTCTTAAAGGAAAAGAGACCTCTGATAAGATTCACCCAGAAACTAGGCAAGCCTCAGCTGGCTTATCTGTGAAATGGGTATAACAATGCCTGCTTACCAGAGGCCTGTGAAAAATGACTGAGCTGATGCTTGCAAAAATACACAGTGCCAATACACAGTAAGAATTCAGAAGCTTCTTGTATTATTATTATTATAATTATGGTGTCTCTTTGTTAGTGAAGCCTAAAAATTCTTACCTGTTGGAATTTTTCTTAATATGATAAATGTGTATATTTCAAATAACCTTTTTTTTCCTTTATTTAAGGTTCAGGGGTAACATGGGGAGGTTTGTTATACAGGTAAACCTATATCATGGGAGTTTGGTGTACATATTATTTTATCACCCATATACTAAGCATACTAAGATATTTTTTCCTTATCTTCTCCCTCCTCCCACCCTCCACCCTCAAGAAAGCCCCAGTGTCTGTTGTTCCCCTCTTTGTCAACATGTGTTCTTGTTTTTTAACTTTCACTTATAAACGAGAACATGTGGTATTTGGTTTTCTGTTCCCTGCCGTTAGTTTAAGTAGGATAATGGCCTCCATCTCCATCTATTTTGCTGCAGAGAACATGGTCTCACTCTTTTTTATGGCTGCATAGTATTTCATGGTGTGTGTACCACATTTTTTTTATCCAGTCTGCTATTGATGGGTATTTAGGTTGATTCCAAGTCTTTGCTATTGTGAATAGTGGTGCAATAAATATACACGTGCATGTGTCTTTATGGTAGAATGACTTATATTCGTTTGGGTGTATGCCCAGTAATGGTACTGTTGGGTTGAATGGTAATTCTGATTTCAATTCTTTGAGGAATTGCCACACTGCTTTCCATAGAGGCTGAACAAATTTACACTCCCACCAACAATGTATAAGCATTCACGTTCCCCGTAACCTTGCCAGCATCAGATAACCTTCAAATTAAACTTTTGTTAAGAACAATATAGGTTAATTATTTTTTTCTCCAATAAAGGATCCTAAAGGCCTTCTTAAGAATACTGGAGTATAGGTGAGGGTTGTTAGTCTCAATTGGTTGTGAAGATGATTTTTCCCCTGGGGAGCCCACTTACTGTTAGAACCAGAATCTGAGGACAGGTACCACAAAGGCATCAGGTATTGGTCAGCCCCTGAACTGGGACTTGGTCCTCACCATTGGTCTCAAAGAAATTTCAGGAATGTGGTAGCTAAGAATTTTCATTAATAATTTTCTAGAAAGGGTCCAATCAGCCTAATGGGCAGTCACATTATTTTGGTGCATTTTAATCAAGTACCTAAAATTTTAAAGCATGGAGCTGGGCTACAAAAAATATCATTCAAAGAGATTGCTTTTGAGAGCCATCTGCATAAATAACTATTTACATCAAAAGGCAATATAGAATGTTTTTATTATTGTTATTATTTGTTTAGATGTCCATTGTGTAGGACCATTAGAGTGTAAGCCACATCTATTAACATATTTGGTAGACGGAAGACATTCCATGTGAGCTGTTCAGTGATTGTAACAGGGTACACTACAGATAAAATGCCAGGAGGGATCACAGGATTAAGAAGTGCATCACAGACATCTTCAGGAAGAAGGGATAGAACCACTAAGAGATTGAGGTTGCAAGATGTTCAAAAACCTAGAAGCAGAACTACCATTTGACCCAGGAATCCCATTACTGAGTATATACCCAAAGGAATATAAATCATTCAGTTATAAAGATACATGCACATGCGTGTTCACTGCAGCACTAGTCACAATAGCAAAGACATGGAATCAGCCTAAATGCCCATCAATGGTAGACTGGATAAAGAAAACGTGGTATATATACACTATGGAATACTATGCAGCCATAAAAAGGAACAAGATCATGTCCTTTACAGGGACATGGATCTAGCTGAAAGCCATTATCCTCAGCAAACTAGTGCAGGAACAGAAAGCCAAACACCGCATGTTCTCACTTATAAGTGGGAGCTGAATGATGAGAACACATAGACATATTATGGGGAGCAATACACACTGGGGCCTGTCGGGGGTGTGGGGAGAGGGAGGGCACCAGGAAGAATAGCTAATATATGCTGGGCTTAATACCTAGGTGATGGGTTGATCTGTGCAGCAAACCACCATGGCACATGTTTACCTATGTAACAAACCTACACATCCTGCAAATGTACTCTGGAAACTTAAAATAAAAGTTGAAAAAAATGTTCAGAGTGTTAAAAACTGCATCAAGTCAGTAGGGAAAATCTAAGGCTGGCAATCGCTCCAATAATAAAATGTGTTTTCCCTTCCTGCCAAACAGAACAGAAAGTGTCTTGGACTATTTGAAATAGCAACCCCCAAATTTTTTCCCCTGTGTCAGAACCAAACAAACAAACAAAAAATAATTAACCTCCTGCCACAGTCAAGGAAAATTTACTCTTTAACAGCCTGACAAAATGTCACTGAATCACATCTATCCCTTGGTATCACCTAGCAAAATCCTGGATCCCCAAAGAAATACACTGGGCTATTTCACATTCAGTGTATATAAGAAAAGTACAAAATTCAGGGTGAAAACAAATGCAAGAAAAGCACCAAAACATCGAGAACTTGACAGCAAAGAGAAGTCAACTGAGGCTTTTTGCTTTCAGAATAAAAATGCTGTTGCTCAAAGTCCTATTCATTCCAATGGGCGCTACCCAATAACATCAAGTTTTTTCACTAACCACACAATTCTGCCTGCCAGTCACTCTGCTGGTAGTTTGTGGGAGACTGACAGTTAAAACAGTAAATTTTAAAGCAATGTAATTTTGTAATAACAGGAATACATTCACTGAACACATACATGTGCATTGTGTACATAAATGATATAGGGACATTTAAGATATTTATTTCATTACATTTTAAATACAAGTCTAAGACAGGTTTATCTTTTCTCAGTCTGTGAGTTGGAGAAATTGACTTCCATAACGTCGTTTGAGAGTGCAGAGCATCTTATGAATGATAATTGGAGAGAGATGGTTATGTATTCCTGTGCAAAAAGAAAGAGCCGAGAAGCACTACCCAAATGAATGGGCAGGGCTTCATTCCAGAGAAGTACTGAGTGTGAGGAGGAAAGTCACTGTATACACCTGTAAGGTTACATTTTTAATGGATCTTGGAATGAGGTTACAGTGTTATAGCATCAAGGGTGGCTTTCCTTTGGCATCAGGCTGGGCTAGGAGGCAAACGCATGAAGGTTAAGTGAGAGGGTTACTTATAAGTATTTGAGATGGCTCCTGAGGAAAGCAGTGAGTATGTGAGTAAGCCCAAAGGTGATTACTCCAGACACCAAAGCACCACTTCCAGACACTATCGCTTGGATCTTGTCCCAAATAACTCTACATCGTAATGTTGGTCTTCCAGTATTGTAAGGTGGGGCTGGTCAAATACGGTGAGTTGATTTGTCTCTACCTCAGTCCCCTCATGTAAAATGAGGTAATAGCAACTCCCTTATTTGAGTTACTGTAAGAATCATATTAAATCAAGTTAAATTATGGACTCTAAGCTTAGGCACATTCGCTTTGAGTATCTTGCTAAAAAGATTTTGAATAATTCTTTGGCAGAGACATTTGGAGCCTACTTGTCTTCTGACATTTAACCTGGTACTATTTCAAATAGAAAGCATTGCCTCCTTTGTTGATGGTGTTCATTAACAATGAATAGGCTTAGATCTCTGGGAAGAAAAATGCCCCAAAACAAGCCTTGTGACTTTCAGTTCTGGCAGGATGATGACGTTTAAGTGTTGAGGTTATCTTATTTTCCCATCCTGCCAGGATCAGGAGCCAAAAGGCATATTTTATTTTCTGATTTTGTTCTATAAGCACCTGGAAATTCTAGATAAGATATAACCAAAAGGATTTTAAATTCATAAACACTTAACAATGAATGGGATCTCCTTGGGTGCCAAGAATGAAGAAGAAATTAAAAACTAGAGAGGAAAATGAGTAAACTGGGGCTGTTGCTGCCTGGGAGAGGGGAAAACAGATAATCAGTCTTGTTGATCTAAAGGTTTGGATTCGTTTTTGGTTCGCATTTTTTACCTTTTTATTTTTGTACTTATTTTTAATTGATACCTAATATTTGTATATGTTTTGGGGGTACACGTGATATTTTGATATATGCACACAATGTATAATGATCAAATCAGGGTACTTAGGGCTTCCTTCACCTCAAACATTGGAGATGTTTCAGGAGATGATGCTTTGGGCCTTTTAGGTATAGGGTGTTGAAAGAGCCTTTTCCATAAATTTTGGATACTCAAAGTGTGTCTAAAAGGGATAGATAGACAAAAAATGTGTCACCTAGACGGAGATAAAAGAAAAAAATCTTTTTTGGAGAAATAAAAAGTTTATCTTTCTCTATGTTTCATTTAAAATACTGTTTCTCCTAATAGTCTACAATAGAATTTCTATAATAGAAAATATGTAGTGTTTAAAATTAAAAAGATTTATCATAGAGATTTGACCCTCTGAACAAAGAACTACTGAAGTGGAAGCCAGATCTGAGGAAACTTCCTAGACTACATCTCTAAGAGATGAAAAAAGTGAAGTGAAAATTGATTCGTAGTGATTTGCAAAGATTACAGAGAAGGTCTAACATACATATTATACAATTTCCAGAACAGAGACTAGCTAGAACGAGGGAAAGATATGAAGGGATTAACAGTTATTTATTAATTTCCCAGACTCATTGGAAGACATGAACTCTCAGATTAAGGGAACAGAAATTCTGAGGCGGACGAAGTAAAATCAATCCACTTCTGGACACATTCTAGTGAAACTTCAGGCAGCAACAGTAGAGGACTGAAGACAATAGAAAAATATATTCAAAATTCTGAGACAAAGTTGATAAAGAAAAAAAATGTACTCACCTAACCTATTATTCAAGAGTGGGTCAGAGGTGTCGCAGATGAATACATTTTTGACTAAAGATATTTTATTTGTTTCCTAGGTCTGCTATTAGAAAATACCACAAACTTGGTGGCTTAAAACAGCAGAAATTTGTTGTCTCATGGTTCTGGAGGCCAAAAGCCTGACATCAAGGTGCTGGCAGAGCCATGCTCCCTCTGGGGCTGTGAGGGAAGGGCCTGCACCTGCCTTTCTCCTAGCTTCTGGGAGCCCCCGGCATTCCTTGGTTTGCAGATCCATCACTCCAGTCCTTCACATAGCCTTCTCCCTGTGTGTCTTCACTTCATCTTCCCTCTGTGCTTTTCTGTCTCTGTGTTCAAATTTCCCATTTTTATATTGACACCAGTTATATTGGGTTAGATTCCACCCCAATGTCCTCATCTCAGCTTGGTTAAATCCTAAAAGATTCTGTCTCCCAAAGAGGTCACATTCTGAGGTACTGGCGGTTAGGTATTCCACATATCTTCTTTTGAGGCACACCATCCGACACATAACAAGTATACCCTCAATGGAATGCTGAAAGAACTTACAAAGGGTGTCTTTCAATTACAAGGAAAAAGGCAGGAATGAGTAACACCTTTGTATTTTTTTTGTAATTTCTGTATTTGAAATGTTTTGTAATTTTACAAAGGAATATAAAATATGTGCCTTTTCTATTCTATTTTAATAATATAAGGCAATTAAGAGAGCTTGAATAACAAATGGAAGAAAAAATGATCAGATAATTTGCATAATTAAATGATTATTTATTCAACTAATTAACTCAATGAAAACTCAAAGTTAAGTCAAAAGGTTGCGGCTACGGCATCTTTAGTTTTCACAAGACAAATATGCCACAGTTTGGAAACCATAGTTTTAAACCATTCGAATACATGTGAGAATCTGTCTTGCTTACAATTTACAAGATAAATAGCTATAAAAATAGTACTATAGGAAAATATTGTTATGAGAAAATTACACAGATCCTTTGAGAGTTTGGTGAAAGATCTTACTCTGGCTTCAATTGTATTTGGTTACTTATCCATTAATGTGGATAAATACAGAATTTTTAGACCAGTAAAGAAGATTGAGAGAGAAATATGTTAAATCATTTTTTAAAATGTAAAGTCAGATACGAATTAAGAACTGTGATAGATTATTTTCTTATAACTGATTATCTCGCATTATTATGCTTTTTGGTGACATTTTGCTATATCATTATTGAACTTTGACAATGTTATCTGAGCTGAAAGAACCTTCTGTTAATTATCAGCTAGAACTGTTATGCTTGCAGTTCTCATTTTCGATGGGTGTGAGGATTGGCCAACCTAAAACAATGATACAAATAATAGGTTAAAGAAGCAAAAACAGCAAAATTCAGGCAAAGAACATTGATTAATGAATTTTTTAAAATTCTTAAAGGTCATGTACTCAAGTTTGGCTAAGCCTCAGGCAGATTTAATGAACATGACCAGAGCCTGCTGTATGCAGTAAGTAACCCAGGCTGACTCCAAATTTGTTGATATTACAGGGTTGTTATTTCTGGAAGGATATATAATTCTGGAATAATTTCTTTAGTGATTCCATTAAGACTATGATTTCCTTCAATTTAGGGTTACAGATTTCATTTTTCACATTATCCCACACCACAAAGAAAATAAAATCATGTCTTGGATCGAGTGCCTATGTCAGCCAAAGGAAAAAGAAGTATTTAATTTTGATGGTACTTAACCCCATTTTTATTTGATAAGTACATCTGTTTTTTTTGGATCACATGTCAGTGTGTGAATGATGAAATTTAATGACTGCTAGTTTAAAGGCAAAAAATGATTTTGCTTACACCAAATTATGCAATCTTGAGGATTCCTTGAGGAAGAAGTAAACAGACGCCATCATATGGTTGGTATTAAAGCACATGCCATAGCAAAGAAGTTACTGGAACAGAGATCTCAGAGAACAGAATGTGGCCACCCAGGCTTCCTTATGACAGAATATGGACGTTTATTAGTCTCTAACTTTCAAGAAGTTCTGTTGTTTAATTACTTGTGATCAGATGAGGCTTTTTCTTTGGACAAAGAGAGTAAAATCAATTTAATTACTAATAAAATCTTTTGGGAATGCTATCATAGGAGTTTATTTTTGTATATTTAAATGAAAGGACTAAACACTGTAGGTCGAGATAAGGCAGAATGGTGATTCAGTGTGTGTTTTATAACCTGACTAGAATTCTGGCTCTAAAACTAACTTAGCAATGTGAGTTACAGCAGTTTCTCAATCTGGCTATGCCTCCCCTTTTCAACTGCAAAATAGTCATCACACTAAGCTCCATCTCCTTAATCTTATGATGTAGGGTACTAGGTCAGAGTAAATGTTATAATTCAGCTCAGTGCCTGACATGCTGAAAGACTAAAATAATGTTTAACTTAAAACAAACCAGCTTTAAAAAACCATAAACAAAACTCAAATATACACCTTCAATGAAGTTTTGGTTAACTAAAGAATGTCATTCTTCTTCCTCTTCATATCATGTCCGCGATTATATTGTTTGAAAGGATACATGAGCTGCTGTGAATGAACAATATTTATATTTTGATATCTCACATCCTTCCTTGCTAAAACTAGTGAAGTTTTTAGACCCAGGTAGAAAGGAAAAGTTTGCTTTTATTTGCCCTAATCCAATATGAATGGTGCCCGTAGAAGAAGAGGAGATTAGGACACACATGCACACAGAGGGAAGCCCGTGTGAGGAGACAGGAACAAGATGGCCATCGGCAAGCCAAGGACAGAGGCCTCAGGAGAAACCAGCCTTGCCAACAACTTGAGCTTGAAATTCTAGTTTCTAGAATTTTGAGAACACAGATTTTTGTTGCTCAAGGCACCCAGTGTATAGTACTTTGTTATGGCAGCCCTTTCATACAAATACAGGAGGGGCTCATGAAAAACTGGTGGCAATAAATTGTTCTTTATTTTCTGATAAGAAAGGAGGAGCCACAAAAGACTTCAACCTTTTAGAAATCAACATATGAATCTGGCATCACTGAAGTGAGCTTAATCTGTGATAGGAGGGGTGCCTGGCTCCCCTGTTCCTTTCATTTAGCCACATTAATGGAGGTTTTGGGTAATTGCAGGGTACACGTAAGTACCTCAGAGAAAATCTTACTGAAACTTCCTGTGCTGTTAGACTATTTCGTGGATCTATAGAATTTTTAAAAAGTATGCCAGCCAGTTAATATGTATATATCAGTGTGGCAAGGTGTCATTATTACAGTAGTAGATGGGTACCATTTTTGTTTTACTGGAGGGAAATCCAATATGAATAAAATAGCAACTTTTCAAACATGACATTTAATCCATGCATGTAAATCAAACTGAGAATCTATTATTCATTATTAAAAGGGTGGCATATTTTTATTACACTGAGAATGAAACACAAATACTGTGAAAAATTTAGTACCTTTTCTTGAAATTTTAAGACACTTATCATATAGTCATCTAGCTGGGACTGGCACTCAGTTTAAAATATAGCCATAAAATTAGTAAGTTTGAAGTTTTATGCCCGAAAAAAGGATGCTCAATTTCAGTGAACTAGGCAAATTTATTTTTTATTTAAAGCTTCCTAAATACTTAAGATGGTCAAGTACTTCAGTAATGCTCCAAGTCTGATATGTATATGAAGAATATAGTTCATATTCCTGTCATTATTAGTCGTGGCCACCATGTTCTTCCCTGAGGTGCTTCCTGAAAACTGCATATATCAGAAACTGATTAAAATGACCTAAAGTATTAATTCTTAAAATATGATGAACCCAACATTTTGCAAGAGGTTATTTTCTGTGTGACATTTAATATCTAAGAATTGAAATGATTTTAATAACTCATAGGAAGGAACAGTCTTAGTAAAACTAGACTGGCACATGATTGCTTTTATTGATTATTGGTTATTACCATTAATAATGGAGAGCTCTGGAGTATATTATATTGTGCAGCTTTAGGAAGTTTTTCATTGTATCAGTTGGAGGAAGTCCCTTTGTGTTAGTTCTTAAAAGGGTCACTTCTGCTGGTTAAGGGGACCTCGGACTTGTGAGACTCTTGATGGCCAGTGGCGCTTCCTCAATGACATGGGCAGTCATGGGGCATCCTACTTCCAGCCATGGCCTCTCCCAACTCAACCCCCAACTTGTTTCCATCTGCTACTGCACATGTGCCTCTCCAGTCAAGCAAAGGGACACCCCACTCTCCTGCCTCTTGCCCCGACGAAAACAAATGAAAACTTGACACAAAGTGTAGTAATTAAGAGCACATCTTTAGAGTGAGGCTGACCAGAGTTGGAATCCTAGTTCTGCTACTTACTAGCAATCAATACTTTAGGAAAATAATTTAAAATATCCCTGGCCTCAGTTTTCTCATTTGTGAAATGGGAAACTAATATCTAATTCATAGGGGTTTTATGAGCATTAAATAATGTGATATATCAGCTCTTTAGCATAGTAGATTGCATGTAGGAAATAACTGGCAGCTATAGTTATTTTTATCTTTATAACAATAGTCCTTCATGTACAGTGTTCTCTGCCTTCCTCTGTATGTTAACTTTCTACAGTCTTTCAAAACATTTCTTAAAAAAGTCTCAGTCAATCCTTTCTTAATTTTCTCCTTTGAGAAAACTCAGTTTACACTAAATTTGATGCTACTTTTGTCTACATTACTTGCTTCTGGGTGATGTGAGAGGTTTCAAGGCAATGGGTACAGAAAGTCACTGTATCACTTATTCTCTAGGAGGAGTGGGAGAGTACCATTTACTGAGTGTCTGTAGTGTGCCAATTACATCACTATGCACTTAACCTATACTATCAATGCTAACATCACACAACCAAATTCACTGTTAAATCCATTTTGCAGTTGAGAAAAACTGAGGTTTTAGAGATGAGAACTTGCTCAGACGTTTGAAGCTGAACTTAAGTCCACATGTGAATGATTCCTCAGTCCAAACATCAAGGTTCACAACATGCCCTAAAGGAAGCAGCAATCACTGATATATTAGTTTTTCGTATCTGCAAATTACCCGCCAATTTCTATCCTTTTTCTTTGTATGTCTATCAGATTTGTTTCTACTTTTAAAGCCAACCTTCTCTCTCTTTCCAGTCTCTGCTTTCTGCCTCTCAAAGGATAGGCTCTGTATTATGTAGTAAATTAACATTCAGAAAAGAGGCTGTCACATTGCATGACATTGACAGGTGGTCATTCAATCTTAAGAATACTTGGCAGCACCAGAATGTAAGATTCCTGAGAGTAGATATTTTGGTGTTTTGTTAACTTCTGTATCATCAGCAACTAGAAAGGCATCTGTCTTAATAAATATTTTCAAAATAAACAATTCTAAGACTCACAGAGTCACATTGAGGTTGTAAAAGAAACCACCATTGACTACCTTTTAGTTGAATTTTTTTTTACTTTAAAACATTTTTGGTGTTTTGTGCAGATTCACATTTTTAATTTTATAATGCCATAAATCCGTCTTTGTCCTTTGTGTCTGTTCTGTACATCTGTTCACATCCAATGTATTCAGAGTTAAGAATGCCCTAGTTACAAAATAGTAGTTCTTGTTCACTTGGCATGCAATTCAACAATCAAATCATTTTGAATTCTCTAAAGAGGAGGAACTTGCTTCTATATTTGAACTCACTCACATTCAGAGGGAATATGCTTTAATATTTCAACATCTATACAAAATGCTTTACAATTACTTTTAAGGCATTAATTCTCCTATGAACACTGAGTGAAGTCACGAAGGACTGAGTAGGGCAAAGAATTTTTCCAAGGTCACACTGCCTGTTAATTGCAAAGGATGGGCCTGGCTATCTTTTCCCATCATCTGCCTTGTACATATATAAAGCAATAGTCAATGACTTTGAACTGATGAGGCTCTCAAAGCTTATGGTGGTGGCAAAAAACAGATTTATGTTCAAACAAAATCATCACTAAACTCTGGGACCAATAAAAGTCAGTTTAGCAAACTGCAAATCAGGTCATATCCAGCCTCTGCTCAAGATTTTCCATTGCATTTAGATCATCACTGCATCTATAATAAGATCCAAAATGCCTTACCTGGGCCTTCGAAGAGTATATGATCTGGCCTCTATCCCATTATCTACTTTCATTGCATTCTAGTTTTTTGCTTGTGTATTTTAGTTCAGCCTCACCATCATTCTGTGAACAAACTGAGCTCGTTTCTTGCTGCAGGGCCACTGAATTCATTACTGCTTCTTGCCTAGTAGGGTTTTCTCTCACACCTTGACATGGCAGTTCTCAGGGTAAGGGTTGCTTCCTTAGGCAAGAGTTTCTTAACAGAATAGCCCCCTCCTCTAGTCATTTTCTAGTCCATTGCTATTTATTTTCATTATTTCAGTATCAATTGTGACAGGCTAAACATTTATCACTACTGATAAGGTCTCATATATATATTTGTTTATTGTGTATTCTCTTTCCTATCAGACTATACTCAGTGAGAGTAGAAAGCTTTTTGTCTCACTCAGTTATTTTTATCCTCAGTGCCAAAAGTGGTGTCTAAATGCAAAATAGAGATTTAATAAGTGTGCATGAATGATTGAAGGGAAACACTAAAGTCGGAGATAGGGGGTTTTGATAAAGTCAACTCAATTCAGAAGCTGGAGAAACATGAGCAAGTCATTACTTTCCTAAATCATTTTTTTCAGTCACCTGTAAAATGGGCTAATGTCGACAACGTTACAAGGTTGATGTGCAGATCAAATGTGATAATGTGCATATAAGAGCTTTGTAAGATATAAACTGCTGCACAGGCATTAACTTCATTGCTAGATATCTTTGGTGCAATGTGGGCTGCCCAAAGGGAAAACGTTGATGAGCAATTATTGCCAAAAGTTTTCTCCTTTCCAAATGATATATTTCCATGCTCCTTGTAAAGCCATTTGTGGTTAATTTGTTGGTCTTTGATCTAATCAGGCTGCAGATGTTCAGAAATGCCATCTTTTTGTGCATTGAGGCTCACTCACTGGAGTTTGTAAAAGTAATGGGCTGTGCCCAATTTTTCCCCAATGTGTTCAACTCTCAGGGACAACGAAGGGAAAAATCTATCTTTTGCCTAACAAGGAGAAACTAAAAAGAAAATTCGACTTTTTGTTTTCACAATCCAAAAAAAAAAAAAAGTGAGAGAGAGGAGGAGAATCCCAGAACTGAACTTTCTAAATTAAAATATTCAATTAGATTTTTTCCATCTCTCTAAAGTGAAATATTTGTAGTTGAACATCTGAGTAGCATGTGAAGAGATGAGTTATGACATATTGAGGTTGAGGTCAGGTAATGGAATTGCAATATAATGAGATGACATACCATATATTTTCTCTTGATTTCAGTCATGTTTGATTGAAAATGGTGGAAAGGTCATATTGCTTAACCAGTAATTATTCAGGTATGACTCAATTAGATTTTAGGCAGAAATGTAGTTGTTGTAAGCAGTAGAGGATCCAACATATGATCAAGGATTCACAAACCTGGCTTGCTTATCTTTGTGTTCACACTGGGTGGTGATTCTCAGGAAAGTGTGGGCTGAAGGACCATCTGATTCACAATTACCTCACATTCTTGTTAAAATTCAGAGTACCAAGCCCCACACCAGACTCACTGATTCAAGGTAAGCGTGAGGTCTGGGAAGTCTACACTTTCAGTAATCACTCATGGGTAATTCTTTTACAAACTAAATTTCTGAGACTGAGAGTTTAGGGTCTTGAAAACATCACAGTATGATTGTTGGTGCTTCTCAAATAATTAAATTCGTTGTTGAGAAATTGTAAAATTAGATTCAGGGACTTTAGGTTTGAGAGATCATGGAGTCGTGCCCTTCATTTAAGGAGAATTTTTATTCAGAATTATTCATTTGTAAGCTGCTGGTAAACTTAGCCCTTTAGAAAGACTTATTCTTTAAGAATCCCTGATAGTAGGATTTTATTGGAGTAAAAATGCCTTTTCTTGATAGGCAATATGTCTGTTTTGGTTACCTGAACTCAAACCAAGCAATTTAGGAGAGAACTGGCTAGATACAGGAAATTTCTGGAAGAGGAGCCCCAGCTTCCCAGTTTGTAGGAATCATGAAGAGCGGTAAATAGGATAGAGCAGAATGACCTTGAGGTCTCTCACCATGAATCCGAGGTGGGTTGCCCCTAGTTGGCCCCTCCTACATTCAGGAAGCTTAGCGTGACTGGCTATGGTGCAGATTGCCTAAAATCAGATCCCAGCTCTGCCCTCCACATCTATTTTGTATGACCTTGGGCCTTCCCTCAGTTGTGTTATTTGTAAAATTGAGTCTATAGAATCTACTTTATAGGATTAGGTGGCTATTGAGTTAATAAGGATAAAGTGCTTTTAAAAAGTGTCTTGCACTTAGGGAATGAATGTTAACTGTTGATATTATACCAATTTTTAAAATTAAGGAACCCAAAAAATAAATTTCCTAAAACAGGAAGCTGGAACTACTAAATTTGACATGAGAATGCTGGTTTTCCCATGGTATAGGAAGTAAGAATCTCTCTCTTCTGTTAAGAAGCAATGACTGTTGTAGTTGTTACTACCCTGTGTTCTTGATCCCTAGGCCAAGATAGGTTTCTAAGAATAGCTACTTTTTCTTATCCTATAGCAGAAAGACTGGAGATTAGAGCTGATTTACCTATTTATTTTTCTGGACTGAGAGAATGGAAAAAACAGTAATGGTTTTATGCAACTTTCAGGGGATAACCTAGATGACTCTATTCTGTGGCTTTAATTCCCACTCAAGTATTCAGAATTGTCTGCTTCAAAGAGAAAATTTTGTTATTTCTAATGCACATTAAGTATACTGGTTTGCTGTGTTGACTATCATAGAATATCAGACTTGAAAGATATCCTTGAGTTTAGTTCCCATTCTCCTTGTCTGACACACCGTCCTTGGGCCTGTGTCTGGATCCTAGCAGTGTCTCTGCCTATACATTTGCTTGAGAACCTGTGGATTAGAAATGATGACCTCAAAGGTCTTGTCCAAACTGAAGACAAGATTCCTTGATCATAATGAGCAAAACACCTTGGGGGAGGAAGAAGAATTTCCTGAGGTGAATAGGCTTTCATGAGAAAATAATTCTCTCTCTCTCTCTCTCTCTCTGTGTGTGTGTGTGTGTGTGTGTGTGTATTCAGGCATTTGAGAAAATAATTTTGACAATATTTAATATGATATGTATTATACATGTTAATATGTATTTATGTGTTTAAGAGGAGACAAAATTAGAAATTTAGATTGCTATGATACTGCATTAGGGTCCTGAATATGATGCTAAAGTATTAAAATTTATATGGTAAATATATGATGTCAGGCAAAAAACAACCAAAAGTAGAGCTTACAATAAACCAAGTTTCTGGAGACCTTTTGTGCAGTTCCAGAAATAAAAGTAACTTTATGTGACCAGAGGAAAGAAGCAGGGCAAAGAAGTGACAGTTAGATGTTGCCACATGATTTATAATATTTTATACTAAATTCAGAATTTCATGATAAGGAAATATGGATACTTGCCTAAGTGTGTTCCTTTGACAGCCATTAATGAGTTTTTTGTTAGACATCATTGATGAGTCTTTATGATTTCTCCTTATCTTTGATTTTCAATCAGTTTAATTATGATATGCTTGGGTGGTATTTTCTTTGTATTTCTTCTGTTTAAGATTTTCTGAGCTTCTGGTTGTGTAGATTGATGTCTTTCATCAATTTTGGAAAATTATCAGCCATTATCTCTTCAAATATTTTTTCCTGAACTATCATCTTTCTCTTCTCATTTTAGGATTCCAACTGTATGTGTGCTTGACTGTTTATTATTGCCCCACAAGTCTTTCATGCTCTAGTGTATTTTACTATTTTATTCTTTTTGACTTTATGCCTCAGTTGGAATAATTTCTATTGACCTCTGTTCACCTATCCTTTTTCTGTTGTGTCCATTTCTGCTGTTATGCCCATTTAATAATTTTATTATTTCAAATACTTTAGATTTCTGTTCTAAACATTTTTAAAGTTCTCTTCTGAGCTATTGAAAACTTTTACCAGCTATTTCTATCTTTTCCTCTAATTTTGGGTCCTATTTATAATGATTGTTTATGGTCTTAGTTAATTCCAACATCTGGCCATTTGTGGGTCAGTTTCATTGACTGGTTTTCTTTTGTTCATGCATCACATTTTCCTCCTTCTATTAATGTCTCACAGTTGTGTATTATATGCCAGATATTGCATGTAAGCCAATTACAGAGACTGGAGTGGAAAATATTTCTCCTCCACAAGGGCTGATCTCTCTGATCAAATCAGGAATTGAGCTAAGTTGGGGTTGGGTTCATAGCTTTAGTTAGTTTTAATTTACTACCAGTTTCAAAAGCTTTAAGCTGTAAAAGGTCCCTCCTTTTATCTGGGCTTGCTTATCCATGCACCATGTAACTGACATTCTGCTCTGCTCTCCAGCACTGTCCCAGGATTTCTGTGCCACTGAAAATCTCTTTTTGCTCCCTATCTATACTCAATTGCCCACATGCTGCTGAGCACTTGTTAAAAGTCCCAAGGTTGAGAACTGGTAAATAGTGAGAACTTGCTCTTTGTCTGAAGCTTATATGTTTTCAATATTCCATAGAGCCCATGATTGTTAAAAGTTCAGCCAGTTTCTCTTTCCCCTGCAAAGTAGTCTACCCAGTGACTGTTCTGCTTCCTCACCTGTTTTCTGGCATTAAAACTGCCTCTATCCTAGTTCATGTAGGAAGCATTTATCCCTCTGTGAGATTTAGTTTCCCCTAAATTTCTGTGTCCTCAGTCTCCCAATGGGTTAAAAATATAATTATTTTTCCTTTTTATGATGGAAGTGTTGGTTACTTTTGATCGTCTCCATCATAATCAGAAGCAGGACCTTGAAGGCTCTCTGATTTTGAAATCACTTAATGTACTTCTTTTCTGTAAAGATAATAATCATTACAAAAAATGAGAAAGTCCAGAAAAATGAACAATGTTTCGTGAATATGCATGTTTATAATTTTTGCATCATTTACTCTAGTCCTCTGTGGATTGTTTTAATTTAAAAATATACCAAAAAGTAATTTAAAAGTGTATCCTTTACATTTTTAAAGTGTAAGGAATTTTGCTTTCTCTTCCAATCCTTCATTCAACAGTAAGACTTCAAAATTCCCGTTTGCTTCTTGGATTCCATTTTTTCTCCATTCACCTTTCACACCTTTTGCAATGTGGAAGATCAAATGCATCACCCTTATGCTATGCAGTGGAATTCAGCTTCGTAGCAGCTCTTCCTTCCAAAGGGATACTCTTCTCTTTTAACTTTTATTTTAGGTTTGGGGTTCATGTGAAGATTTGTTACATAGGTAAACTCGCGTTGTGGGGGTTTGTTGTACAGATTATTTCATCACTCAGGTATTCAGCCCAGTACTTGAGGGTGGAGAATGGGAGGAGGGAGAAGAGCAGCATCACAGAGGTGTTCTTCATGGCACTCATTAAATAAAGGGACTCTGAGGCTCTTATGATCGCCACCTACTAGGACTCTCATGACGGAGGGCATTGATAGTTGGGGGAGACCAACACATATATTTTTCTTAACATATGGTATTTAACTACAAAGCTACTGAAAAATCCTTATGGGAATGTCACTTCATAGGATACCTATGGAAGTACTCAGATTTGTGAAAAGGATCTTCTGCAAAGTACACTGAAATTTAGTGGCCTTTCTTGCCAAAGAGGAAAGGAATGAATTACAAGCTACACATTGCAGGGCAGAAGATTTCTGCTACAATATGCAGCAAAGGAAAGGCACCAAACGAATAACTCCAACTGTTATCAGATAAAGTCATTTCCTTTATTTAATAATTTATGGCTTTTATTTTCCTTCTCAGTATCGGTGACTAGGTTTGGTCTGGTTCACATGCTTAACTATTTTAGGGGCTGTCAGGGTGGTTGTGTATGACTCCTCTATCTTGTAGAACGCGTTGAGATGAAGTTCCTCTTGAGTTGACACAGGACCGCATGGTGTTAATTATTGTGCTTGGTAGCCTTGAACTATTTCTCATATGCTCAAAAAAAAAAACGGTGCTGATGTTTTGCATGTTTAGAGATGTATTTTAACCTTGACTATGTTATTTCTCTGTTTATTAAAATGAACTATTACTAAGTCATCTTAGAAGTGGTTGGGATGGTCCTAGAAGAAATAAATTTTAAAAAGGCACATTTCATATTTTCTGAGAATTTTTTGTATTTACTAAGTGGATAATTACATTAACTTTGAGAAGAAGATATTTATAGCTTTGTTTTTTATTGATGAGAGAACTCAAGTGCATGGAAACTAAAAAAGAGAAGTGACTTCCTAAGACTGCAACAAAATTAATGATAGAATTGGGTCAGTACTGGACAAATTCTTAATTCCGTCTACTTTGAATGTATAGCTGAATACATAGGAGTTTAGTGTAACAGGGGCTGTAGTTTTCACTTCTAAATGCAGGGCTAAAAATAGATGAAATTATTGTCAACAGCATCAGTTCAACTTGATTTTTAAATGATGGCCCAAAACAGGATTCTGATTCCATTTCTTCTCCTTGTCCTGATTTAACTTTTATTCTCGTATCACAAAGGTTACTCACAGCCAACTAGCCAAATGAAAAGTACAGCTTGAATAAGGTTCTCTTTTGTCAGTAATTTGTGCCTAATGTTTTTAGCTTTCTCATAGGCTGTTGTAAAAAGAAAGATAAATCTGGTTTAAATAAAACCTGATCCTGTTGATGGTTTAATAGCAGCTGCCACAGGGTTATGGCATTTTTCAACAGATGCCTCTGTTTCATTTTATACCTAAACTAAGTCTTGGAATATTTATAAAAATCATATACAATATGCCTACACACTTTTGGTTAAATATATTGTTTAAAAATAGTCTAAGTCCCAATCTTTGTCTACTTGTAATTATCCGCACAAAATTCTAAAAAGAAATCCAAGGCTATAACCCATTTTGTTAAAAAGATTATTTATGTCTTGCATTTCTCTAAATTTTGTTTTAAGGTCGTGGAATAAGCTCCATCTCTACATCTGGGGACTTGATCAGCGGCTTGGTCATTCTGATTATTTCACCCATCTTTATACTCAGTTCTATTTGTTTAGCACTGACAACTTGCTTATACAGCGTGTGCATTATAGTGTCAACTGAAATAAATAGAAAAATCACAAAATTAAACAGGACTCTATTTTTTCTTCCAGAGGTGGACTTTGGAATAATAATTCAAGTTATCATCATGGGTAGGATAATTTGCGATAATTTGTTTAACCACTTTTTAAAAAGCATTTGTTCTGTGCAATGCAGTTGTGCTGGGTAAGCGAATGACACAAAAATGAATGGCAGGCATTCAAAACAATGACTATTATGAAAGATAGAAATAGTTATACAGTAGAGGTGCCAGCTCGATCAAAGAGGAATGAAAACACAGACTACTATGTGAGTGAACATGTTGCAAACTTGATTTCTAAAACGTATAAAGTTTAGAATCTTTAACCGGCAGGGTCAAATTTGTGTAGGTCACATTTTCATGGTTGCTCAGTTACCTGGGGCTGGAAGGATTGTTTATGTAAATACATCCAATAGTGAGTTTTCAAGGGCAAACCACAGGAGTATAGACCAACGTTTTACTTAATTCTAAATTGTCTATAGGCATCACTGAATGCAACGTGTTTCTAAAACCACAGGTGTCCCAATCTTCTCTTTTCTTAATGTTTTTCATAGGTGCTCCCTCAAAAGAAAAATGTGAGCCCTGGTATGGCCTTCTTGTTTGAACTCTTTCTTCTTCGTGAAACATACACTTGCCTGGAGCAGGCTGTGGGCTGGGCAGTGTTCCCTTTGTGTAATAACAACTTTGATACAGTGGAGGGAAAATTTAAGTGTCCCCTTCTCTGAGGACATTATGACCAGAAACTCAGTAACTTTAGGAAAATTGAAGATTTGATTTGCCTGGACTTGGACCACTGGCTGTGCAATCTCTGTTTTCAGGTTTGCAATATGATTTTTTAAGTGGCAAGGAATTAAAATGTTTCTAAAGCTGCTTCTTTCTAGCCTTCAGCTTCCTTTCATGCCATTGGAAAATTTAATAAGCAAAGTAGCATTTAATGGTAAAAGTTATTACATCTTAATGCTGATTTCTGATAATGCAGATTAAATAGATATTTAGAAACAAGGAATAAAATTATAGAATTAGTGGGAAATTTAAAGATCACTTAATAAAATCTTCTATGTTGTGAATGGACCAGAGCTGCCACCCAAGTCTCAGTTCACAATCTGTCACTGCTGGGGTGGAGTGTGCAGCTTCATCTCATCAACTTGGGGATGGAGCTCTGGTAAGTTTCCTTATCAAGGCGGATCACTTGATGCCAGGAATTCAAGACCAGCCTGGCCAACATGGTGAAACCCCATCTCTACTAAAAGAATACAAAAACTAGCCGGGCTTGGTGGCGTGCACCTGTAATCTCAGCTACTTGAAAGGCTGAGGCAGGAGAATCGCTTGAACCCAGGAGGTGGAGGTTGCAGTGAGCTGAGATGGTGCCACTGCACTCCAGCCTGAGCAACAGAGCAAGACCCTATCTCAAAAAAAAAAAAAAAAAAGTTTACTGAGCCTCTACTGTGCATTGGGCATTTCCTCCTCTAGGGATGCAAAAAGCATAAGGATTCCAGCACATTTGTAGTGCGTTCGTTGTACCCAAATTTATTCTTCTCGATGATATTTTTCCAGGTTGTTTGTGTCATATAATGCCATAAATTGTTCTTCTTCCCCTTCGTATTTGAAGTTTTCTTCATATCTATGTAATGTATCTGTCTATCTGTCTACCTATCTACTTACCTAACTGATAGAACTATTAAATTGGGTGTTCCCAGGAAGCACATGTAATTTCGTCCTTAAAATCAGTAATAGTCTCCCTGTTTCCTATTTACTTTGAATAGAATTACCTGGCATTTTTTCTTCTCATCTAATTCCGTTATAATGTTTTGCTGAAACATCGTGTTGGGGAAGTGTAGGTATGCTATTAATAAAATAATGTTTATATGAATATGTACCTGTCTATTCATTCTGGAAATAGTGCCATCCTAAGATAAATCTGATTGCACACTAGAATTCTGTGGGAAGTTTTAGAAATACTATTGCCTGGGTTCTAGTCTCAGATACTTTAATTTAGTTGTTTTGTGGTGTGGTGTCAGGCATCAGAACTTTTTAAAAACTTCTAAGAATCAGAAACGCTGATATAAATAAGCTTAAAGAGGAAGGCTATTATAAATGAATGTAAAAAAGTATTTAAAATTTATCTAAAGGTTGAAGATAACTATAGAAAATCCATAAGAAAATATTTTAAAAATTGGTGACCTGAATGCCATACCAAGAGTCAAAATAAATACAGCCATAAGAAAGTAAAGTTTGGGCTGGGTGCGGTGGCTCACGCCTGTAATCTCAGCACTTTTGGAGGCTGAGGTGGGTGGATCACCTGAGGTCAGAAGTTCGAGACCAGCCTGGCCAACATGGTGAAACCTTGTCTCTACTAAAAATACAATAATTAGCCGGGCGTGGTGGCAGGTGCCTGTAATCCCAGCTACTCAGGAGGCTGAGGCAGGAGAATCACTTGAACCTGGGAGGTGGAGGTTGCAGTGAGCCAGTGTCGCACCATTGCGCTCCTCCAGCTTGGGCAACGAGAGCGAAACTCTGACTCGAAAAAAAAAAAAAGGTAAATTTTGGTGTAGCTAATGTGAAAGACATCTATAATTATTAACTGACTTTTTCACTAACTGTTTCCTAAAATTCAGTGTTCTACAAATTATGGGATGGAAAGTAAGAACCAGCTTTGTTTTATAGAAGATAATTTACGAAGTACTGTTATTCATTATAAAGGCAGTTTATATTTGAGGTGAAATTAGAAGTAGTGTTTAAAACTTGCAAGGCCAAGAAAAGTGGGTATTTTTTAGCAGCATTAGAATAATTTGACTTGACCAAAATCTACTTGAATTTGAACATATTACTAAAATTTGCCTCGTTTTTTTCTGACTTTCTATTAAAAATACTTTGTAGAGAAAAAATAAGGAATACTATAATTTATTTGCAGAGCCCAGCTGGCATTATCCATTAGAGATGGATGTAATTGTCCACTGACATTTTTATTTGATAGACAATAAAAATAATTTTCTCCTTCTGAACATTTCATGGGGAAGCGAGTCTTATTAATGAGAATAGTAACATGCAAGATGCATGATTTTCTGATTGTAGGCAGAATAAGTGGGCATGTAGATCCTTCTCTCTCATGAGAACAAAAACAAAAAAATTCTGGAAAACTCAGTTTCCTTTTATGTGAAATTCTAAAATATGTGGATTTTTCCAATGTAAGTTTTCTCAAATGCAAACATTTTTGAACAAGTTAATGCTGTATTTACTCAGAAAAGAATAAGTTGGAATTGGGAAGAGAAAAGAGAGGTAATGCAGATGATGGAACAGAAAAGTGTTTTTTTGCAATGCCCTGTTAGAAGATAAAAAGGAAACAAGTCAATCCAGGTGAATCCTGAACATTTCTCTCTTGGGTCAGTCAGTGTGGAGAAACAGCCACTGTCAACGAGGGGCTGGCAGAGCCAGGGCACGTGGCTTAGCCATGACCTCACGTATTCTCTCACGGTGTCATTAGAGATAGTACTCGGACTAATAACCCTGAGCATCCCAGAAGGGGTTGGCCAACAGCTCTGAGGCCCCCCACAGCATGTGTGTAAGGATGCAACAGGGAAAATGATGCCAGAAAGATAGCCTGTCACTCTTTCCCAGGAAACTTTGTCTGTCAATTCCTCACTTTCCTGAATATTTCATTTCTTGTGTCATTACTGTCTCCAGGCACTTTTACTATTAAAATTTTAAACATAGAGAAAAGTTGAAAAAATTGTTTAATGAGCACTCATTCACTGCTAGATTCTACAATCTTGTCATTTCTTGTTGAACTTAAAATATTATTTCTTGGAGATAGTAAATAGTGAATGAATATTTGCTAATTTCCTCCTAGTATGAATGTTAGATAGTGTTATTTTGAAGAAGAAATTTTAAAAATTATAAATTTAAACAAAGGAGAAACTAATATATAGAGAGCAAATAGCACTATCTGAAGCAATTGTGTAATTTATTAATACAAAAAACTTGCATTCTTTGTAATGCAACCAAACAAAAGCATATAATGTTTGGAAAACTGAATTTGTTATTGATATTTTAGCTTTTTCAAATTGTCTCTTTTTTTAAGATGAAAACTGTGTAATAGTTTCAACAATTTAGATAACAGATTGATCTCTTAATAGGTCATTAAACTTCCTTTGCATTTTGATGGTCAAAAAAATCATGAAAGCCATACTCGACTTTCCCTTGGATTTCCAGTTTGTCTAATGGCTAAAGGAGAGAAAGCAGAATCAGGAGTGGATAATACAGCTGGCCTTTCAGAGAAAGAAACAGAGAAGAATCCTTGTGCAACAATGGATGAGGAAGAAGTTAAATCTGCAGTACACTCTTCTCAGGGTTGGTCGACTTGTTTTTTTTCCCAGCATTCTATTGCTAGTATTCCAAGTTGTGTTACATAAATTATATTATGAATATAAGAAACTATCATTCTTTTAAAATATGTTAGAATATTAGTTTTTATATCACATTGTCTATTACATTTGCAAATATAAAATAACATCATTGAAACAAGTCTTTCTCCATGACCTTATTGCTTTGAAAGTTTTGTTGTTGTTGTTAAGGGGGTATAATTTGACTTCTGTTGGTTCTTATTTTTAGATTTCAATATTTCTTGCATGCTCACAAGACTGGTAACCAAAAACTGGCTATGAAAGATAAAGTATTTTCAGAAAAAAGTTGTCAATTAATATAATTTATTTTATTGGCCTTTGTTTTCAAAGACTGGTTTAATCAGGCAGTGAATAAGCAAATAAAGTTTTTTGAAATATTCAATCTACAAAAATTCCAACTTACAGAATATATATGCTATTAGAGATTATTATCCTTCTTAGAAAAGGATTGTTGCATTTACCAAAAGATTCACAAGCTTCTTTCACAGAGTGTATCCTCTAGCAGTAAATATTCGTATCAGTTAAAATAGCAGTTGATGAATTGGTATTAATTATAATAACGGTAGCATGTAATAGTACTACCAGCATCGTACTAATGCTACAACTGATAAGAAGCCTTGTAATAAGTAATTTACTTTTATTTTTGAAATTATTAAATATTTTAAACATCTTATACAGAAAATAACATAACACCAGTACCCAGTACCCGGCTTTGCTGATTTTTACTATTTTGCCATATTACTTCCCACCTTTTCTTTCAAAAATAACATTTACCCGTGATTAATGCTCTCTGTGAACTGACCCCTAATTCCATTCCCAGCCTTCTCAGATTTGTTGTTGATCATTTCCATGTATATTTTAAAACATTTTCTACATATATATGGAATCACTAACATTGTGTATCTTTTCTATGTTTTTAAACTTTGTATAAATATACTTCACATCTGCTTCTGCAACTTTTATTTTCTCTCTCAACGTTGTCTTTGATATTTATCTAACTATATCTGTCTATCGTCTATCTCTAATTTACTAATTTTGTTGTTATATTGAATTCCTTTGCATGATATTATAACAAAATTTATTTATTTTTGTTATTGTTGTTGTTTCTAGTTATACTCTACTGCAAACAAAGCCACAATGACCAGTCTAGAACATGCTCTGCTTGTGCACGTGGGTGGGAATTTCACTAGAGTCTACATAACCCCAAAAGGAATGACTGAATCACATGCACACACTTTCTAAATGTAGAGACTAGTGACACTGCCACCCCTAGTAGTGTGTCAATTTACCCTCCTAACAATTGCATAAGAGAGTTGCTTTGGCCCACATTCTATCAACCCTTGTTAATGCCAGATTAGTTTTGCCAATTCAATTGCCATGAAATAATATCTCTTTATTTTAACTAGGATTTTTCTGGATACAAGTATATTAGAGCATTTTTGAAACTATCTATATTTCTGTTGACCATTTGGGTATTATCTTGTGGGAATTGTCTGTTCCTATACTTTATCCACTTTTTCTTTGGGCCATTTTTTTGCCTCATTGACCTGTAAGAGTTCTGGGGCTTTGTTGTTGTTGTTGTTTTTAGGTGAGTGGTAGGGGACATTTATTTTCTGGTTCAATTTTTGATTGTTACTTATTATTTCATCATTCTATGTTTAATTCATTAAAAACTAATTGGGTTAACTTGGTCGTAGTACATTATCCTTTAAATTTTAAATTTATTTCATTTTGTTAAAGTTTTATTGAGTAGGTGATATATCCACATTGTTCAAAAGAAAACCTGCCTTCCCCTGCTGCTCCCCAGCAACCTAGTTCTTCTCCCTGAAGGAAACCGATGTTTTTTGTGTATTAGTCGATATTTTTATGTATCTATAAGAAAATACACAAAACTATTACTATAATATTGAAATACCACTAACTCTATCATTATATTATATATTTTTCTTGTCATTCGTAATGTTGATTATTAATGCTAGCCATCATTGTTTTTCCTTATTAGTCTTGCTTTTAATCTTTTCATTTATTTTTTTCAGTATACAACTGACTTTTACCTTCATTCAAGTTCTCCACTGATTGTTTATTTTCTATGTATTTATCCTCTTAACTTTTTTATGTATCTACACATTGTATAGATCATGGAAAATCTACACATTGTAGATTAGAGAAAATTATGAATGGATCTATCCATTCCTTCCTGTAACTTTGTCAGATAATGCTTTATGTATTTTAAATCTGTTAAGTGCATACAGGTTTATAATTGTTATAGTTTGGAGGATGTTATAATTCTTTTCTACTTCTGTTTGTCTATTAATACTTTTGAATTTATGTTCTATTTCATCTGATATGAATACTACCCACCTGAATTATTATTTTTTAGTATTTTCATGGCACACATTATTATGCCACACCTTATTTTTAAATTGTAACATTTATCTGTCATACAGTTTGGGCATATATCAGTTAGTAGCATAAATCTGGATTTTATTTTCTATTCAAGACAGGTTAAGGACTACAAAAATACAGTTTTAGACAGAAGGAATAAATACTAGTATTTGATAGTACAGTAGGAAAATTATAGTTAACAATAATTTATTGTATGTTTCAAAATAGCTAGAATATCAGATTTGTAATATTCATAACACAGAGAAAAGATAAATGGTTGAGTTGATGGATATCCTTAGTACCCCAATTTGATCATTAGCCATTGTAAAAAAGTATCAAAATATACATGTACTTCCAAAATATGTAAAACTCACATATACTATTAAAAATAGAAGAAAAGACAAGTAGATAGCATGTGCCGTTTAAATAGGTAAGTTTAAAGTTCTGGAAATTACTCTTATTATTGTTATATTTGTACTTGTTGACGACATCTAATTTTCTACTTTAAATTTACCTTCCTATTTCTTTGCTTTTAAAAAAAATTAATTTGTTTATGCCCTTCTGTCTATATAATCTACAGATTTTATCCATTACTTTAAATGTTATCCTTAATTTCTCACTTACATATTTAACTATAAAACATCTCTAAAATTCTAAGCTCAGTCCTTATTTCCATTCTTTTCCTGGATGTGGCAAGGACTTTTAGCATGCCTTGCCCATTGAAAACACCTCTTCTTCCTATTGCTATTGTCGGCTATGGTTTCAGTTCCACTTTTTTATTAAACACAACAGTTAGTATTTTTTACTCTTAATAGGAAATTAATTTAATGACACATTGGTGCTTCATTGTATTTTTAAGATAGCATGTCTTCACTCTGGCTCTATTTTTCTTCTTGCTGAAATAAGTCTCTAGTAATTCGTTTAGAGTTTGGATCTCTCTTAGTCATTGTATGTCTGAAAGAGTCTTTATTATTTTCCCTCACTTTTGATAGATCATTTAGCCATGTGTAAGATTCTAGGGTAGTAATACCTTTTCTTTACCATTTTTCCACTGCCTTTTTATGTCTCTTGTGGCAGATCAGAAATCAGTGTTAAGTGGGTAGCCATTATAAAGGGGAGTGATGTATTTCCATTTCAACTTTAGATAGATCACTCTGATAAGTTTTAGGAGGATTTATTTGAGCAGAGCATGTCTAAAACCAGAACAGGTCGGAAAAGCTTAGAGTAGTCCAAGCAAAAGATGAGGGCCTCAATTAGGGCAGAGATAATAAAGTTAGAGAAGAGAATGAACATTCATAAAGTGTTAAAGAGGTGCAATAGAATGGCCATAAACATGATGTTGTTGATTGATTGAATATGGATGGTGGAGGATAACAAAAGTTGATTCCTAAACTTTGAACACAATAGATATGGATATCAACCAGCAGATAATAGGAATTACAGGAAGAGGAATAAGAGTAAAGGAAAACCAGGAGCTTGATTTTGGATCTACAGGGTTTGATATTTCTATATTATATCCAAGTAAAAATGGTGAAGGGGGCTGGGTGTGGTGACTCACGCCTGTAATTCCATCACTTTGGGAGGCCAAGGCGGGTGGATCACTTGAGCTCAGGAGTTTGAGACCAGCCTGGGCAGCATGGCAAAACCCCATCTCTACTAAAAATACAAAAAAATGAGCCAGGCATGGTGGCAGGTGACTGTAATCCCAGCTACTCAGGAGACCGAGGCACGAGAATCGCTTGAACCCGGGAGGTGGAGGTTGCAGTGAGCTGAGATTGCGCCACTGCACTGCAGCCTGGGTGATAGAGTGAGACTCCATCTCAAAAAAAAAAAAAAAAAAAAGTTCAAGAGATCATTGGGAAATGGTCATGAAGCTCAGGAGGGAGATGGAGGGAGGGAGTACATGTTCATTAGGGCCATGTGAACACAGAGACCACGGCTGAAACTGCTAAGTTGTTGAGTTTTTTTTGTTTTTGTTTTTGTTTTTTTTTTGAGACAGAGTCTCGCTCTGTCACCCCGGCTGGAGTCTATTGGCGTGATCTCTGCTCACTGCAAGCTCCGCCCCCTGGGTTCACAACATTCTCCTGCCTCAGTCTCCCGAGTAGCTGGGACTACAGGCGCCCACCACCACACCCGGCTAATTTAGTTTTTGTATTTTTAGTAGAAATGGGGTTTCACTGTGTTAGCCAGGATGGTCTCGATCTCCTGACCTCGTGATCCACCTGCCTCGGCCTCCCAAAGTGCTGGGATTACAGGCATGAGCCACCGCACCCGGCCAAGTGGTTGAGTTTAACCAGAAGGAATGTGTAGAGGGATAGGCGTGTTGAGTTGAGAACACAGATCAGGGAAACGGCAATATTTCAGGAGAAGAATGATAGATCCCTACATGCAGCCATAATGGCCAGACACAATGCCTACGCGATTCTACCTCCCAGTTGACATCTGTCTTCCTGTCTTCTTCTGCCTATCAGCTTCATAGAGGACGATAAATATTTCTCAAGTTGTTACTACGGTTCTCCAAGTCCCTTAGAGATTATGCCTTCTTGGACCAAGTACAACTCTCTGCCAGGCTCAAGTATTAGTAACCCCTGCTTTCCTAAGGGCAGGTCTACTATGAGGCCTGGGCTTCTGTATTCACACTGATCTGCTTTCTTGTAAGTAAGCCAATATCATATCACAACTGAGATACCACCACCTCCACCTCCAGACAACTAAATGTCAGTTTACAGAGTGATGCCTACCTGGAGATATGTTGAAATTTCATACACAGTATACATATATATCAAATTATGTCACTGGCTTTAAACAAATATTTCTAAAGATAAATTAGAAATCATATATATGCTGAAGCTATGTAACAAGCATCACAGTTATAAAGCAACTTGACCAAAGTGTATTGTTTCTCACATGTTGGAACTAGGATTTGCGGCCAGAGAAGGTAAGAAATGACTGACAACATGGTCTGGTTTTGGTGGGTAAAGTGTGGAGCTAGTGGTCCTCAAAATGCACAACTTGAAGCTGGCTTTAAGCATTTTATTTTTATTTTTATTTTTTTGAGACAGAGTTTCACTCTTGTTGCCTAGGCTGGAGTGCAATGGCACAATCTCAGCTCACTGCAACCTCCAGCTCCCGGGTTTAAGCGATTCTCTTGCCTCAGCCTCCTGAGTAGCTGGGATTACAGGTGCGCACCACCATACCCAGCTAATTTTGTATTTTTAGTAGAGATGGGGTTTCTCCATGTTGGTCAGGCTGGTCTTGAACTCCTGACCTCAGGTGATCCGCCCGCCTCGGCCTCCCAAATTGCTGGGATTACAGGCATGAGCCACTGCACCCGGCCTTAAGCATTTTTTATGTTGAAATTTAATAGGTTCAAGGCTTTAATTTTAGAATTTTAAATACAAATATCCAAGGTAGGTATCAATGAGTGTGTCAGTCTACTTAGTGTGGATAAAGGGAACTAAGAGGTGGGGCATAAAATAAGCCTAAGGCCCTGGCAATCTGAAAAAGAGCAGAGAGTGTCATAAAAGGGGCCCCTTGGGAGGCCGAGGTGGGCAGATCACTTGAGCCCAGGAGTTCAAGACCAGCCTAGGCAACATGGCAAAAACCCATCTCTACAAAAAAATACAAAAATTTGCCAGGTTTGGTGGTGCACGCCTGTAGTCCCAGCTACTTGGGCTGAGTCAGGAGGATTGCCTGAACCCAGGAAGTTGAGGCTGCAGTGAGCTGAGATGACATCACTGCACTCCAGTCTGGGTGACAAAGTGAGACCCTGTCTCAAAAAAAGGGGGGGGATGGGTTCCCAAAGCACAAACCAGCCACTGTCAGATTAGCCTCATTCCAAATTCCTTTGTGGAGCAGTTATGTGGAGGATGTTCATGGACACTGTGGGTAATTCTCATTCAGTTGTCTCTGCAGGAGAATCACTTTTATACCATTCCTGTATGTGGAATTAGATTAGTCAGGCCTTCCAACCTGAGGGCCTGCGATACCCTTGTTCTGTGAAAACAAATTACTTTAACATTAGCATATCATCTGTGTAACCTGGGAATCTAAGGCAGAGAAAGGGAAGGAAAGAACGAAGCCTTTGCTGATGGTTGAAGATAATCTTCCTAAGATAAAATTAATAATTCACAAAATACAAAAGGAATGATTATGATTTCATTAGATAAAACCCTAGAAAACCATAGATTTTTTTTGCTTAAATATCAAGTTCAAAAGTCAACTGTAAAGCCGCCACGTGAGACACTGTAAAATACATGTATTTGCAAAGTAGGGTTTTTTTTTTCTTTTTCTTTCCCAGTGTTTTTGGATTAAATATGGAGCTAAATATTCTTACTTTAGAATTTTTAACTTTTGGGAAAGTGAGTTTGACTTAACTAATAAACTGTCAGTGTTATTGACGTTTTAACCTAGTGTTAGGATATTGAGCAGAAGATGACAGCCAATTACTCCTAGACCATTTTTGCTTTCTAGTTTTTCCTCAGGGTAATGTAGGCTATATTTTCCACACCTACTGCACTGAGCTATAAACTTGACTTCTAGAATGCTGCCCCCAGTTCCCCTAAAAGGATGACAGGTAGCACTCTAGAAAACATGCATACCAGCATGTTCAATCTGAGAATACTATGTATCACGAGAGGAAGAATGTTTTCTGTTTAGGAAAATGCTTTAGAAAAAAAAGATTATTCAATTGCTCTGCTCTGAGCGTGGAGACTTATTCAAGCCTCACATTCAAAGACTGCAGGGGCATCTTCTGCTCTTATTCTAAACAAATTTATAGAAAAACGGAACACAAAAATCTCTTCAAATACATGCCTTTACTATTACTTATATTTATTTATTTTTCTTGGAAGTATATTATTAGCAGTTAATATCCCCCATGGGTTTGTTTTCTAATATATCAGGGCTGTGATACAGTATGCTGTTTCTGCCACTGATATGTTGCTAAGAGATTTAATAATGGGTAAACAAACACAACATGTGGCAATTCATTTCAAATTAAAAGTTTATTAAACTCTGGCTTGATGACTTTCTGGCTATTTACAATTAAAGGAGTGAAGCTTAGGGAAGGGTGACCACGTGGTGTGTTTATGGCTGCAACGTTTCTATATGAAAAATGTGTTTATGATCTTTCACAAGCTGTCCACATTGATAGGCTCCATATGTAATCTGTTGAGTGAACTACTGTCCTAGAATCATGAAAAAGTGACTTTAGTGCTCATTTGCAGGCACATATGTGTGTGCACACACATGCACACACATGTGCACTCACATACACATGTGCACTCACATACACATACTGCAGGATTCCAGACTTAATCCTATGGTTGATGTTTTAAGTGGTGGTCAGCCTTGCAAACAGGTGGATGTCAGAGGCCAGAAAATATTTATGAGAGGCCAGAAGAAGAGACTCATTATATAACTTTTGGATTATCGCCATCTTTTGGGTTTTACTTTTTAGGAGTCAGTCTAGGCAAATATTTCACACACTTGATAATTTTGTTTTGAATGTGGCAACATTGCATGAGCAATGTTCTCTGGCAGGATCTATATCTGTTTCGTGATGCTGAATTCAATTCAGAATTTTGTTGTGCAACCATGAGAACGAATCATGCTGCCCAATACTATAGAATTATAAATCAAAGCAACACCCAGTCCTTGGCCTTCAAGGGCTTACTTGAGCCCAAGCCTGCTCCACTGTGAGATATGCATGTGTCCACATATCCAAGAGATGACGAGAAGGCCCATCAGCACTCTATTTACATAAGGGGCCGGCAAGCCTTCTCAGAGAGAATTCAAACTTGGAGAAGAATTGAAGCAGATGCAATTGGCTAAATAGAGACTCAGTTGTTAGGTGAGAGGGGCGATTGTGGGAAATGTATGATGTCTAGGAATCACATTTGTTCTTTAGCCCAGTCATCTCACAGTGGAATTCTCAGGGAGAGGGAGGAGTGCTTGGAAACACTCCCCAAACTGCTAAAAGAGAACCATTTCATTGAAATTCTGTCAGACACAGAACTGTATATTATAGTATATACTCTCCTCTGAGACAATGAGGCGTGCTATATACAAATACAGTGGTCTTCCCTTACCCAAGGTTTCAATTTCCGAAGTATCAGTTATCTGTGGTCAACTGTGGTCCAAAAATAGTATAGTACAATAATATATTTTGAGAAAGAGAGAGACCACATTCACATAATTTTTATTACAACATACTGTTATAATTGTTGTATTTTATTATTATTTATGGTTGTTAATTTCTTACTGTGACTAATTTATAAATTAAACTTTATCATGGGTATGTATGGAGAGAAAAATTATAGTATGGACAGAGTTTGGTACTATGTGCAGTTTCAGATACCTAATGGGGTTCCTGGAACTTATCCACCATGAATAAGAGGGAACGGCTCTACTGTGTTCTATGTGCAGCAACGTTGTAATTCAGGGTGTTACGGAGCCACTGCAGGAAAGTATATATGGATGGAAATTAGTGGTTCATGGGCTCATGTGAGCATGCAGGTGGACTCCTGGAAATAAATGAGTGGGCTTTTGAAGTCAATTGAAATTTGTCTGAAATTTTAATATAACCCCCGTTTTTAATCCTGTACTGATGTGATCTGGGGACATATGCATTAGTTTCACAATCTTGTTCTGGGGCTAGAAGGATAGTTTAGAGTTCAAAAGGCAAGCATAGTCGGGAATTATCTGGGGATAAAAGGAAAACCACCAGCTAAGTTAAGAAGTCACATAGTATAAGGTGTATTTGAGGAACTACAAGGAACCACTGGGTTCCAGTATACAAATTGGGATGGATTTGGGCAAGGATCATTTTAGGGCACAAAATCTAGTAAGAAGGACATTACATTAGCTTGGAGAAGAGATGGTAAGGACCTGAGGTAGAACACTGCTGTGGGATGCGCTCAAGAGACATGATAAAATTGCCTTAACAGGACTTGGAAAGTGAAGAGTTGTGTCATAAGCAAAGATGTGAAGGTTGTAGGCAAGACTATTTGTATCCCAGGTTTCCAGGAAAATAGCGTTGCCCTTATTGGAGATGAGAAACCCAAAGGAGCAGGTATCACATAAAAGTTAACCAGTTACTTTTGGACAAACTGAATTTAAGGTGTTAGGGGAAATAAAGAAGACAATGACTTGCTTGGAGTTGAAAAGATGAATTTAAAGCTCAGAAGTAACATATGGGTGTCATCCTGATATTCAGGCTAAAGCCACAGGAATGAATGAGTTTACCAAGGAAGAAAAGAGTAGACCTAAGAGTAGGACGTTCTTAATTGAAGGGACAGGTAAAAGAAAAGATGCGGGAAATTGCAAAAGAACACTCTGAAAAAGCAAGAACTAGGAGGTCAGACATTGTGGAGGCCCAGGGAGCTTTAAGTCTCAAGAAGGAAGAGAGTGGTCACATCAGTAAGATAAACTGTTGCAGCACTAATCAGACCTGATGTGCATAGAAATCACCCAGAGATCTTGCTAAATGGAAAATTCTAATTCATCAAGTTTGAGGTGGGCATTAATTCTGTAGGTCCCATGTGATGCATATGGCACTGGTCTGTGAACCTCACTTTGCTTCAGGTTACCAGGATAAAAACGAAAAGACAGTTGCCTAGAGCTGCTTCTGAAGGCACCAGCTCTATCTATTCCCACTTCCACTTACTGGTTTAAGTCTTAAAAAATTATTCTTAGAGAGATTACAATTGCAGGACAGTGGTCTTTGTTTTGCTTATTTATGTATCCCAGGGTCTACAAGATACATAAATCTATGATGTCCCAAATCATAGCTTCTCAGTAAACATTTGCAGAATGAATAAACGAATATAGCTCTGAGTACCAACTAGGATCAGAACTCTTTTCTATGGAAAGCAGTCAAGTAGGCAGTTTATTTATTGCATTTTTTAAATTAAAATACAGTAAAATTGACTTTTTTAAAGAGTATACAGTTCTGTGTACAAATACAGATTTGCATAATCACCACCACAATAAGAATAAAGAAACATTTCATTGCCACTCCCCAACCCTTCAAAAAAACTCCTGTGTGCTGTGTTTTACAGGCATCTCCTTGCCTCCACCCATCCTAATCCCTGGCACTCACTGATCTGTTTGTCATCACTGTAGTTTTGTCTTTTCAAAATTGGCATAGTTGTCATTACAGTTTTGACTTTTTAAATTGTCATACAGTATGCAACTTGTATGCATACTGGTTGAGATTGGCTTCTTTCACTCAACATAGTACCACTGAGAGTCATACAAGTAATTGCGCATATCAACAGTTCATTCCCCGTCATTGTTGAGTGGTACCCCTTTATATGGATGTACCACAGTTTATCTGTTTCCTAAATCAAGGACATTTACATTGCTTCAACTTTTGGCAATTATGAAGAGTTGCTATACATGTGCATAGGCAAGTTTTTGTGTGAATATAGTATTTACTTATTCAGAATACATACCTACAAGTGCGATTGCTAGATTGTATTGTATGTGTATATTTAACTTTTTAGAAACTGCCTGTCTTACAAAGTGACTGTATCATTTTGCATTTTCACCAGCAAATGGGAGTTTCAGTTGCTCTGCATCCTTATCAGCACTTAGTATCGTCAGTCTTTTAAAAGTCCTTCTAATTTGTGTGTAGTGGCATCTCATGATTTCAATTTTAGATTTCTTTAATGACTAATGTACTTATTTGCCATATATCCTCTTTAGTAAAGTATCGGTTCAAGTCTTATGCCCATTATTTTAATTGAATGGTTTATTTATTTGTTTTTCACTGTTGAATTTTGGGAGTTCTTATCCATTCTGGATACAGATACTTTTTTGCAAATGCTTTCTGTCTGAAGTTTATCTTTTTATTTTCTTAATATTATCTTTCACATAGCAAATGTTTTGAATTTTGATGAAGTTCAATTCATAATTTTTTAAATGCATTGTACTTTTCAGGTCATGTCTTTGAACCCTTTGCCTACACTCCAGTTCACAAGATTTTCTCTTACGTTTTATTTGGGAAGTTCTATAGTTTTGCACTCTACATTTAATCCAATGATTCATTTGGAGTTAGTTTTTGAGTAAAGGGTGAAGTTAAGGTTGAAGGTTTTTAATTTATTTTCACATATGAATGTCTAATTGTTCCAACAACATTTGTTGAAAACACTCTTCATTTATCGTTGAATTGCCTTTGCAGTTTTGTCAAAAATCAACTGGCCATGTACCAGTGGTTCAATGTCAGTGACTTATTTGGTGACCTGGTGAGAGGGCTCTGCCTAATATATACTGTTATAGATATGATACACATAAGCCAGTATATCTGTAAGCCATAAGGTAGAGGAAGAATGAAAAGATGACAAATTAATTATAGCTGCAGTGGGAGCCAGAGAGGCACAGATGGAAGTAGCTGAAGTCCCTCCATACTGAAGCTCAGGAACAGGAAGCCATGGACAAATTGGACAGCAGTGTTTAGTTGATATGCTCAGACAGTAAGAGACCTACTGTGTGACTTTGAATGGTTCTGTATTTGTGGTCAGTTTTAGCCAAGTCTCCATATCATGTTCCCTGAAGGGCTGAGGCCACCATTCCCACATGTATAAGATAAGGGAAGCAGGTTGTTCTCAGACACGATTAATGATCCCAAACCAGAGATACATATTTTCAGTTAATAATTTGCCAGTCAATTGTTTCCCTGTTTCTATGGAAGAATCATTAATCTGGCATTTGAAAACAGCACATGTGACTTTGCTTTTGACAGCTGGAGCTGAGTTTGTGGAGAAGCTGTCTCAAATAATTTTCTATCATGCGTATCTCTAATTATTTTCAGATAGCTCTTAAGGAATGAGTACTTCTATACAATATATCCAAGCTTTTAAGAATGTGAAATTGCCATTACAGAATTGCCATTTGGTGAAATGTTGAGGCAGTTTTTAGACTTTGACTGTGGCGTTTTTTTCTCTGGAATGTCTTGGTTTTCAGGTAGCATAGGTGGATCCAAGTCCTTTATCTCAGTGTAAAATCGAGCCTCAGGGAACCACAGTATGTTTCAAAGTGATTAATCTGCATAAAAAGCTAATTACCTGCAAAATTTTTAAATGCCTTTATTTAAGATATGGAAATGCATCAAAATATTTTAATTCACAGAAATGCTCAAAATATTTTAAAGCAATTTAAATCTTTTTTAAAGCTTCCATTGCTCAAGGTAAATCCTTCCTTCCTTCCTTCCTTCCTTCCTTCCTTTCTTCCATCCTCCTTCCTTCCCTCCCCCTTCCACTCCCCTCCGCTGCCCTCCCCTTCCCTCCCCTCCCCTTCCTTTCCCTTCCCTTCCCTTCCTTCTTGGCCATGAAGTTGTAACCTTGTAACTTCATTTGCAAACTGAATACGACTTCCAATAGCTCCAACATTAAACTTCCTAAATTGGGGCTTAGCTGGGAAAATTTCTTTTTTGTTTTTGAGACGGAGTCTTACTCTGTTGCTACGCTGGAGTGCAGTGGCGCGATCTCAACTCACTGCAACCTCTGCCTCCCAGGTTCAAGTGATTCTCCTGCCTCAGCCTCCGATTAGCCGGGACTACAGGCACACGCCACCACGTCCAGCTAATTTTTGTATTTTCAGTAGAGACAGGGTTTTACCATGCTGGCCAAGATGGTGTCAATCTCTTGACCTCTTGATTTGCCTGCCTCGGCCCCGCAAAGTGCTGGGATTACAGGCGTGAGCCACTGCACTCACCCGGCCTAGCTGGGAAAATTTCACACAAACGTTAATTGGAGGTGTAGTGAGTATTTGTACCATTAACAGATTTCTTTTAAAACATTATTATAATTTGTTTTAATCTTTGGCTTATTTTGTGAGGTTCTACACTATCCTTCACAGCTCATTACAAGAATGGTTTTTTGTTTGATCCACTTCAATCTCAAAGTCATTTCTGAAAACTGCTGGAATTGAAAAAGCTTTAAACAGTCATGCAGGTCTTTAATTGTAAATTAGTTTTGACAGGACTACGATGCAGAGGCCTGCCTGGTTCCAAAGTGATGCTAGCTGACAACTCCTGCCTGCTCTGGGAGCAAAGGAACATGTGGAAGGAATTGTTCTTTTACATTTCACAGCTGGTCATTTCCTCTGCAGGGCAGCCCCTGACCCCTCTGAGAGATTCTGACACCCAGAAGGGAAGTGTTCCCACTGATGTAAAGGAAGTAGAGAACCAGTTTGACGCTAAGAAAAAAGGGAGGAGGGTGTGCTGAAAAGATCTGGGGGACAGAGAGACGAGACGGGCTTAAAACGTTTCCAGCAGGTTCGAATCTTTGCTGCATTGTTTCCTCTCATGAACGAAGGCCAAAAATCTGTTTATTTGGAAGGGCCCAAAACATTCTGAGTTTTTCTTAACCCTATCTTTTAAATTTTTCTTTTTTTTTAAGTGGAAGAGGCAATAAAAATGAAGTTGTCACATGTGAATGATCCAAATCGAGGTTTGAGGAAAATTTACAAATATCTGTTTCCTGATCTACTCCAATACATTGGTGTGTGAGATATGTTTCCAATTACGAAGTGTGTGTGGATTAGATCAACAACATCAGATTGCAGCTTGTGTTTTCAGGACATTTTACATTCTCAACATGTTATTTGGTCTTATATATTCATCACAATCCATTTATCCTCTGTATTTGTGCAATTTAATAGTGCAGTAAGAAAACATAAGAGGGCAATTAGATTGTATTATTATTCAAACAGGTTTGCCATTTTTTTCAGTGAGTCAACAGACCATTTCAAAAGTCAAATGATCAATTTTTTGGCAGCCACCAGTGAAGTCATTTTCAAAAGTACTTTTTCTTCTTCTTCGTCTCCTCCTCCTCCTCTTTTTTTCTTTCTTCCTCTTCTTCTTCTCTTCTTCTTCCTCCTCCCCCTCCTCTTCTTCTTCATGCCTGAAACCCTTTTTCAGAATACATACTTTTCTGAGTGCGCTCTTTAAAGCAGGGAAAATGAACACTTGCTTTCTCCCTGCCCTCCCACAGCCCTAATCCCATTTTGTGAATGTGTGTGTACATGTGTTCTTTAATCTATTGTGGTAGATATGTTAACAAATGCAAACATGCCATGTATAATCAGCAATCATTCATAAGAATGAACTATTCATTATAATAATCTTATTTTTCCTTGGTCAATTTCTCTCATTTAATCTGTGGATATTCAATGCCTCAGAATTAGACAAATGTCTTTGCAAAAGGATAATGTAGAAGTGAATACTGACAACAAAAAATATTGTAGTTCTTGACTCAGTTTGATCCACTGCAATTGACCTAACAGGTTGGGAAAATTAGAGCACTTCTAACTGGCCTCAGGAGCAGCAGTTTAGGAGGAAAGAGTTAATGTGGAGCTATGACAAGACACACTTAACTTTGGTCTCACTATTCAATCTGGACATTCCCAGAAGTATTCATAGCTAAATGCACAGTCCGAATAAGTTGGAAATAAGGAACTGCGGGAATAAAATGTACTTTTAGTCAATTCCTACTAACATGTGAGTTATGATGAAAGAAACCATGATTGGCTGGTGGGAATTTACTCTTTAGACATGACAAAGTAGCAGCCTATCTGACGTGGCTTCACAATTGCTGCAGTTTATATAGTGGGTTTTATTATGGACTCTTTTCTGTACGTTCATAGCAGGTAGCATCTCCTTTGGCTCAGTACTGTCCTTTTCAAACTGACGAAACTGCAAGAGGGAGTGAAAAATAAATGAAATTGTGAGACCTTGCACAAATAAATGGGCTCATTAACGCTTTCTAAACATGCGGCTGGCTTTAGACACTTGAATGGTATGACCGACTTCTCCCTCTTCCAGTATCTGACTTAGAAGCATGCAATTGACTTTGTTCAATGTGGAAATAATTGAAATCAAGATTGGCAGAAAGAGACACTATGGTGTCCAAAATGATCCACTCAATATGATTGGAGGAATCATATGCAATAGGAAATCCAAATTAGAAAACTAGGATTTTGAATGTGTTAAATTTGGCATCCTTTGGCATGAGGTAGGAGAAAAATCAGCCTCTCTTTTGAAATTATAATCATTTTAGATAAACAAATCTGTTCTTGAATGGTGACACCCTGACAATCATGCATGTGAGAAGTTCATTCTTTGTATCACTAATATATAACACATTGTCCTTGAATAGTTTATTACTAGAAGCCAAACGTTTGACCCACCTTCATTTGCAAAGCCATAGCTATTTTTTTGTTGTCGTTGAGATAATTTGCTGTAATTAGTGAAACGGGCATAGGACCTTAATTATTTCCTCAGAATCTTGAGCATTTAGATTCTTGTAAGGTATTATGTTGGTGCAAAGGTAATAGCAGTTTTTGCCATTACTTTCAATGGTAATTACCGCCATTACCTTTGCACCAACCTAATAGAAGCTTCAGTAAAAAAAAAAAAAAATCTTACAACACATCTGCTTAGAAATAAAGGTATGGGAATTATGAAACTAGTCTTAAAGATACCAGTGGTTCTCATAGTTAGGACGAAAAGGTTGTGAAAGCATAATTCAGTGAAAAACAGTACAGAAACCTAAAACATGAATTTTTTTCCTTTATTCTAATTCATGCTTTCTCTCCAAACAGATTCTTATTAGTTAGTTTCTCTGTAGTTAGAATGACGTATATTTTTTTTTATCGGCAAGTGCATCTTCACCAGCATTAAATTATTTTCTTTCGGACCATAATGAATAGTACGTTCTTCTACCTTCACCTAGGCTTTCAATACAGCATCCTTTATTTTCTTTCTCAGATTTTCAGATATCAGGTGTCATGTGTGGGGCTAATTTTCATGAAATAAAGTTTTAACCAAGTGTGGTGAACTGGTTGTTGGGAAGACCAGGAATTTATCATCATAGTACTTTTTTTCTCCATAACACCTGTCATACCGGTTAAAACCTATAGTTGTTTATTATGTAGTTTGCAAATATTTTCTCCCAATCTGTCACTTGCCTTTTCATCCTCTTAACAGGGTCTTTCACAGAGCAAAGATGTTTAATTTTAATTAAGTCCAGTTTATGAGTTTCTCATCTTATGGATCATGCTTTAGGGGTCAATCTAAGAACTTTTTGCCTCACCCTAGATCCTAAAGATTTTCTCTTATTTTTTTTTCCTAAATGAAAATCAATTTTGAGTTATTTTTAATGTAGCTGTGGAGGTTTTAGTCAATTTATTTTTCCTTTGGATGCCAAATTCCTCCAGCACCATTTGTTGAAAGACTATCTTTCTGCTATTGAATTACTCTTGCACCTTTCTTAAAAACCAGCAGTTGGGCATATTTTTGTGGAATTATTTCTAGCTTCTCTATTGTCTTCTCTTCATTATGTGTCTGTACCTATGCCAATATCACACAGGCTTGATTTATTGTAGCTATATGGAGTGAAGCTTGATATCTGATAATTTCTCCCATTTATTTTTCTTTTTCAAGATTTCTTTAAATGTTCTAAAACCTGTGCCTTTCCATATACATTTTTGAAAAATCCTGTCTGTATCTATTTTTAAAAAACACACTGGAATTTTGGTAGGACTTTCATTAAATTTACTAAATAATTTAGGGAGAAGCAACATCTTTACTATGTTGAACCTTCCAATCCATGAACATGATATGTCCTTCCATTTATTTGGATCTTGTATGATTTCTCTCATCAGAATTTTGCAATTTTGAGCACAAAGATCCTGTACATGTTCTGTTAAGCTTATTCCTAAGCATTTCATTATCAGTGGAACAACTGTAAATGGTATTGGGTTTTTTATTTTGTTTTCCACAGGTTTATTGCTAGTATATAGAATTGTGATTGGTTTTTGTGTGTTTATTTTGTATCCTGCAACCTTGCTGAAGTCATGTATTGGTCCTATGAAGTTTTTGGCTAGATTCCTTGAAATTTTCTTTGTAGACAATCACATCATCTGCCAATAGCAATAGATTTATTTATTTTTCTTTCTAACCTGTGTATCTTTTACTTCTTCTTCTTGCCTGATTGTAGTTGTTGGAAGTTCCAGTACTATGTTGAACAGCAGGAGTGCATGTAGATGTGCTTGTCGTATTCTTGATCTTTGGAGGAAAGCATTCAGTTTTTTAGCACAACATACAATAGCTGTAAGTTTTTTGGAGATGCTTTTTATTAACTTGAGATGTTAGTGGTTACCTTCTATTCCTGTTATCATATACGGATTTTGGATTTTATCAAATTTCACTTTGTTTTAATAGATATAATCCTATGATTTATCTTCTTTAGACACAGTGGATTCAAATAATTGATCCATCTTCTTTTATACTTGGAATAAATCCCACTTGGTCATAGTATATCATTATTTTTATATATTGTTGAATTCAATTTGCTAATATTTTGTTGAGGAGTTGTGTGTCTAATCTTCTGGGAGATATTGATCTGTGGTTTTGCTCGTTATGTCCTCTCTTCATCGGGTTTTGGTGACAGGGTAATAATGGCCTCATAACATGAGTTAGGAATTGTTCCCTCCTATATTTTCTAGAAAAGATTGTGTAAAATTGATGTTTACTCCTCTGTAATTGTTTGGTAGAATTGTCTAGGGAAACTATCTGGATGTAGGGTTTTAACATTACAAATTCAATGTATTTAATAGTTAAAGGACTATTCAGGTTATCTATTTCATGTTGGTGAAGTGTTGGTAGTTTGGAGTATTTGAGGAATTGGTCCATTTCTTCTAAGTTGTTGAGTGTAAGAGCATAAAACTTCTTAAGATATTCTTTTATTTCATAATGGCTGCAGTATCTGTAATGATATCCCATTTTATTCCTGAGGTTGGTGATTTGTATCTTCTTTCTTTTTATCTTTGTCAGTCTTGCTGGAAATTTATCAGTCTTATTGATTTTTTTGAAGAATTGCCTATACGTTTCATTGACTTTATTTTTTTTTCCTGTTTGCAATCTCATTGGTTTTTGTTCTTATAACTATTATTTTCTTTCTTGTACTTGCTTTGGATTCATTTTGCTTTTTTCCTAGGTTCTTGAGGTGAGGCCGTAGATTATTGATTTTCCTCTTTTCTGATGTAAGCATTTAGTGCTATGAATTTTTCTCTCAACATTGCTTTAGCTACATCCCATTAAAGTTCACATGTTGCAGGAGAATCGCTTGAACCTGGTAGGCAGAGGTTACAGTGAGCTGAAATTGTGCCACTGCACTCCAGCCTGGCAACAGAGTGAGCCTCCATCTCAAAAAAAAAAAAAAATTGATATGTTGCATGTTCATTTTATTTGGTTCTAAATCTATTTTTATTTTCTTTGAGGCTTCCTTTTTGGACCTACAGATTTCTTAGAAGCGTATTGTTTAATTTCCAGGAGTTTAAAAAGTTTTCTCTTGTGTTTGTGTCATGGGATGCTAGTTCAATTTAATTATAGTCATGGAACATATTTGGTATGATTTTAATTCTTTTAAATTAAATGAAGTTTGTTTTATAGTGCAGGTATGACATTTGTGAATAATTCACGGGGACTTGAAAAAATGTGTATTTGCTGTTGTTGAGTGAAGTGCTTTACATATGTGTATGTATATATGTGTATCTATTAATCTTTTTCTCATATTATGTTTGATGATTGTGTTGTTCAAATCTTCTATATTATTGCTAGTTTTTTTGTCTAGTACCTCTATCATTTGATGAAAGGGGAATGTTGAAATCCTTAACTAGAGTTTGTAATTTTTCTATTCTTCTTTCATCAATATCAGTTTTTACTTCACTCATTTTTAAGGCTCCGCTATTTGTGTATAAGTATTTAAGATTGTTGTGTCTTACCTGTAGATTGATAATTTAATTATTATATAATACTCTGTCTGGTAATTTTTTTTGCTTTGAAGTCTGTTTTATCTGATATCAATATAGTCAATCCTGCTTTTTAAAAATTAATGCTGGCATGGTGGTATATATTTTCCCATTTTTTCTTACTTCTGATCTACCTGTTTCATTGAACTAGTTAATGTTTGTTTTCTCATTGTTTCCCTTGTGTCTTAGTTTGTTTTTCTACTTTACTTGCCTTCTTGTGCAATGCTTAAACATTTGTTAGAATTCCATCTTGATTTATTTATAGTTTTTGAGCATATCTCTTTTTGTAGCTTTCATAGTGGTTGCTCCAGGTATAACTGTGTATGTACTTGTGACTTACCACAGTTGCCTGGTGTCAACATTTTACCACTTTGAATCAAGTGTAGATACCTTACTTCCATTTCAGTTTCTTTACTTTCCCTACTTTTAAGCATTGTCTTGAGTGATAAGTGTTATAATTTTCATTCTGATTACCAAATATGATTTATAAAACTCATGAGGGACAGCGTAGAATACTGTATATCATAATATTTGATGCCTCTTTTATTTTGCTTTTTTTCTTCCAGATGCTCCAAGATTTCTCTGTTTATCATTTCCTTTCTGTTTGGGAAACTTTCTTTAACCATTTTTTAAGGGTGGGTCTGTTAATGACACATCCTTGTAGTTTCCTTTCATCTTAAAATGTTTATTTCTTCATTCCTGAAGGACAGTCACTGTATATAGAATTTGTGGCTGATTCATCAGAAATAATGCCACATATCTACAACTATCTGATCTTTGACAAACCTGACAAAAACAAGAAATGGGGAAAGGATTCCCTATTTAATAAATGGTGCTGGGAAAACTGGCTAGCCATATGTAGAAAGCTGAAACTGGATCCCTTCCTTACACCTTATACAAAAATCAATTCAAGATGGATTAAAGACTTAAATGTTAGACCTAAAACCATAAAAACCCTAGAAGAAAACCTAGGCATTACCATTCAGGACATAGGCATGGGCAAGGACTTCATGTCTAAAACACCAAAAGCAATGGCAACAAAAGCCAAAATTGACAAATGGGATCTAATTAAACTAAAGAGCTTCTGCACAGCAAAAGAAACTACCATCAGAGTGAACAGGCAGCCTACAAAATGGGAGAAAATTTTCACAACCTACTCCTCTGACAAAGGGCTAATATCCAGAATCTACAATGAACTCCAACAAATTTACAAGAAAAAAACAAACAACCCCATCAAAAAGTGGGCGAAGGACATGAACAGACGCTTCTCAAAAGAAGACATTTATGCAGCCAGAAAACACATGGAAAAATGCTCACCATCACTGGCCATCAGAGAAATGCAAATCAAAACCACAATGAGATACCATCTCACACCAGTTAGAATGGCAATCATTAAAAAGTCAGGAAACAACAGGTGCTGGAGAGGATGTGGAGAAATAGGAACACTTTTACACTGTTGGTGGGACTGTAAACTAGTTCAATCATTGTGGAAGTCAGTGTGGCAATTCCTCAGGGATCTAGAACTAGAAATTCCATTCAACCCAGCCATCCCATTACTGGGTATATACCCAAAGGACTATAAATCATGCTGCTATAAAGACACATGCACACGTATGTTTATTGTGGCATTATTCACAATAGCAAAGACTTGGAACCAACCCAAATGTCCAACAATGATAGACTGGATTAAGAAAATGTGGCACATATACACCATGGAATACTATGCAGCCATAAAAAATGATGAGTTCATGTCCTTTGTAGGGACATGGATGAAATTGGAAATCATCATTCTCAGTAAACTATCACAAGAACAAAAAACCAAACACCGCATATTCTCACTCATAGGTGGGAATTGAACAATGAGAACACATGGACACAGGAAGGGGAACATCACACTTTGGGGACTGTTGTGGGGTGGGGGGAGGGGGGAGGGATAGCATTGGGAGATATACCTAATGCTAGATGACGAGTTAGTGGGTGCAGCGCACCAGCATGGCACATGTATACATATGTAACTTATCTGCTCATTGCGCATGTGCACCATAAAACCTAAAGTATAATAATAATAATAATAATAAAATTTAAAAAAAAAAGAATTTGTGGCTGATTTTTTTTTTTGGTAACTGAATGATGTTGTGCTATTTTGGGCTCCATGATTCAACTTGTGCTTCTAGGGCTCCCACTGGCCTCTGCTGGTGATGCCTAAGAGGACAGTTTCCCCGGGTGTGGCCACCTGGTGCCTCTGGGTTAGGTAAAGCAGTCTCTGGCCTCAGGCTGATAAGAGGCTTCCTGTGGGAAGGGAACATCACATCCCAGGGTCTCTAGTGGGGTGGGGGGCTGGGGGAGGGATAGCATTAGGAGAAATACCTAATGTAGATGATGGGTTCATGGGTGCAGCAAACCACCATGGCACATGTATACCTATATAACAAACCTGCACGTTCTGCATATGTATCCCAGAACTTAAAGTATAATTAAAAAAAAAAAAAGAGGCTTCCTGTGTCAGGCACTTGCAATTGGCCACCATTTGGCTACCTGTTGTCTCTCAGTGGGGGAGGAACTCTCAAGTAGTAGGGAAGGAGAATGCTTTCCCTGGAGGCAGGGAAGTAGAGAAGTCCCACAGTTGCTGTGGGACTCACTTGGTGTTGTCCTGACAAATTCTCCTTGATGAAGGGATGAACATGCCAACCTGGACCATTCTCTGCTGATAGGGTGAGGTCAGGAAATGTCAGGTCAGAGTGGGGTCCTCTGTTGGTGGTGGAGTTTAAGATGCCCTGCCCGAAGTTGTTGCCCCAGTCCCGGGGTCTCTAATTACTTTGCCTACCTCTTTACACCTTTTGGAAGTCTCCTTTGATGGCCTCTTGGATTAATTCCAGGGCTTATTTTGTAATTAGTGAGGAAAACAAAGCAGAATTGAGTTTGTTCCATCTTTTTCCACCTGGAAGCCCTCCTATTATTTTTTGTTATTTATTTTTTTTAACTAAGGGCCTTTCATCATTTTAAAAGTTTCTTAGCATTTTATTGAGGGATTGAGGGATCCAGAAGTTAAAAAAATAGTAATTGTGGTAAAATATAGATAACATAATATTTACCATTTCAACCATTTTTTAGTGTGCAGTTCAGTAGCATTAAGTGGATTTACCATCATCCGTCACCAGAATTTTTTTTCATCTTGCAAAACTGAAACTCTGTACCTATTAAACAACTCCCCATTTTCCCACTCCTAGCCTCCATAAGCTCTATGCTGCTTTCCGCCTCTATGAATTTGCCTACTGTAGGTCCCTCATATAAATGGAATCATGCAGTATTTGGCTTATTTCACTTAGCATAATCTTCAAGGAAGGAAGGAAGTTTTAAATTGGTAAATCTTGTTACTCACTGAAGTGTTTTAAAGTAGATTTGTGAAGTATAGTTTAAAATTAGTAGCTAACTTGAGATTTTGAAAGTTGTAAAGCCTGGTACATAGTATGAACGCAACAACGTTAGCTGTTACTATTACTTTCTGCAGGGTTTTATTATCCATGTTTCTTCTGTCTAGTATGAATAAAGTCTGCAGTGGATTGTTGATTCACATTTCTGTTTTTGTTCTTTTTTGTGCTATTTTTACTTTAAAAGCATCACCCTGCAGCCCTTATCTCAGGGCTGTGTACATCGCCTGTGGGAGATGTACAAGGAAGGATAGACAGAGAGAACTCAGATGAGTCCAGATTCAATGGAGGAATGGAACCTGAATATGGGAGGCAGAGACTTAAACTGAGATTTTGACTCTCATTTAATGTCCTGTGTCAAGTTCCTTCATCTCTGAGTCTTTGTTTCTCAGCTTTAAAGGTGAGATAACAGGCCCTGACATTATAAAATATTGGTAAATTACTAATGTTTACTAATATAATATGCAATAATATTAATAATTTATAATATCGTATAGTATCAATAACTTATAATATTAATAATTAACGTTGATGAAATAATTATATAATATTAGTAAATTACTATTAATAAATTATTACTATTATTCTGTATTATAAATTAATATAATTACATAATATATTAGTAAATATTAGTAATTTACTAATATTATATAATGTCAGGGCCTGATATCTCCCCTTTCTCGGTGAAGAAACAAAGACTCAGGGGTTATATCATATAATATTTGTATTACATTTTTGTAAAGTTTTGTACACATGGTAGGTGCTCACAAAATCATCATTGTTTTACTGAGTTGACTCTCATAATGGTAGACACACAATTGCATATGTCTACACTCCGTTTCACTGTGGTGAAATGACTCCCTCTATCTCTATGTGTAATTTTCTCTTAGCAATAGGAACTTAGTAGTGGGTAAAATAATGTATTTTTCCAAATAGTTTTGGATGTTCTAAGTTCAGTGAAAGTGTTAATTGATGATAACCAGGGAAAGCTCATGAGCAGCATACTAAAATTTCTGCATTCTTTTATTGTGCTTAAGATGGAGAGTTTAATATTTTTGAGAATCAGAAAAAAAGAAGCTGACTTTCATAAAAGGATAGAATCTTAAGTATGGCAGAAATGTATGACATTTAAAGATTATTCTTGAGAAGAATAATGAAGTATATTCCTGCTCTTACATTATAATCATATTTTATTAGGTAAGATATACATGTAGGAAACTATTTCTATCTTAAGAATGCAGGCCCGGCGCGATGGCTCATGCCTGTAATCCCAGCACTTTGGAAGGCTGAGGCGGGTGGATCACGAGGTCAGGAGATCAAGACCATCCTGGCTAACACGGTGAAACCCCGTCTCTACTAAAAATACAAAAAATTAGCCAGGCGTGGTGGCAGGCCCCTGTAGTCCCAGCTACTGAGGAGGCTGAGGCAGGAGAATGGCGTGAACCTAGGAGGCGGAGCTTGCAGTGAGCCAAGATCACTGCTACTAGATTGGGATGATGACAAAAATATTTACCGGCAATAAAGTTAATCAAAATAAATTAAATAAGTAACATATGCAAACATTTTTATCAACTGGAAAATATTTTATAAATATAATGCATTATTCTCAATCAAATAACTGCTGGAATTCATAAGTAGCACCAAAGTGTGACCTGGGCTGTGGACCAATGTGGAAAGATGGATCCAAACCATTCAGCCAGTCAGTGGTTTGGACAGAGTGAATGTAGGGATGGTTTTCTTGCATTCCTGCTGCCAACTATATTAAAATGTCCCCAAATATTAAACCACTAAGTTTCTTCACATTTCTAGAAAACCAGTTCATAAAATATTACATAATCCTACCTTTTAGTAAACATCCTAGGCTTTGGAGATAATAATCCTGGCCAAACCTAAGCTCCATTTTTATAAAACTTGCCCTTTGTCAACAGTTACATTTTTGAAGATCAATTTGTTCATTTGCACTTCCCAAGATGAAAAGAGAATTTCTTGTTTCTTGCTATTACGACAAACATTTATCTACTTATGTTGGCAGCATCCATGAGCTGTTCATAGGTTCAAACCGTGCAACTAGCTGAGAATGTTATCAACTCATTACCTGCATTTGGGTAATTTCTAAGTTATTCACTGTTAATATCCCAATTTGATACTTGGCTATAGTTTTGAATGTGGTTAGAACATTTTTTTCTTAACTGGAAACTAGATTTTTAAAAATCACATTTCATTTAAAAAATGTTAAGCATTGGTTTCTCATGTAGATAAACTCCTTAATACTAAGATTTTGTTCTGTGGTTACAACCATGGTCATTGCAACATGTTAGTTATTGAGAATTTGTAGTTTGGTGCTTATTTTGGCCTTTAAACTGTTCATTTGTACTGTGAACTAGATTATGTGCTTCTAACTGTCAGTTAGCTGAATGCATTTCAAGTCAATTTACTAAAATAGTCACTGTTAAGCGGTATATTTGGACAGAGTTGACACCTTTGACATTTTCTAAAATGGCAAAAATAACTGTATTTAAGGGTATGATTTATGAATGCTATGTGCCTCCAGAACTTCTATTTGATTATAGTTTTCAGATTAGCTACTGAGACTCTTTCCATAAACTGCTGAAAGGGCACCTAATTAGTGCTGTGTGATCAGAGATTTAACACAGACGGACACACACAAACACAGAAAAACATGATATCGATCCCCAAAACAATGACCTTCTTGTTGCTTCTTAGAATTGCCTTTGTCTCACGAGAATGGAACAGTTGGGACCACGGTAGAAGCAGAGAGTAAGGAAGAAGAAAGATTGATAGCATGAAACTGCCTTTATGAAACACATATTCATGGGTATAAATAAGAAAAGCAACTTGCAATGATTAGAAAGTGTTTTGAATCCTTAGTTGTCTTTTAGATTGCTGGCCTCTATTAAAAACTTCTTAAAATAATAGATAGGTTTAATTCCTCAAGGAAAAGAAAAATTATATCATTTTACAGATTTTCCATATTTATTATATAGATGTGACTTGACTATGGGAAAAAAGAGCAAATTCTCATGTATTGCAAGTTTTAAATGTACCAGGCTAAGGTTTACTTAATTAGAACCTCGAGGCAATAAAGGAGCCCTTTTTAAAATTCTGTGATTCTTAATATGCTAAATAATGCAAAGCTTCGACTCTTCAAGCATGAGACACACATCTGGCAGCTTAACATTTAAATTACGGGGGGGACAACCCTCACTTCAGTAGTAATTTTCTCAAAGAAAAGAATAGGGAATGGATTACAACTAAATTTAATTTCTTTTTAAATTTTCATCTTGTCTAATTGCAGGCATTTTTCTGGGTTCTTTGTATTCATATATTTTTACACATATTTTCTGTAGATTTTATTCATCTTTAATTTGAGATGCTTCTCACTATTAGAGCTCTTGAAAAATTGTGGTATATTTTACCTAGAAAATTGTCTAGAGAAATCTATCTGATCTCAAGTAATAAAGACGTGGTATAGAAAATAAAAGGAAAATGGATTTTCAGATACCCATAAAAATATTTTTGACAAAATGGCAACATTTTTCAGTTGGCTCCACTTTCAAGCTTTATTTTTTTTTCCAGTATTAATGTTTTCTCTGTTTTGTCATTTTCTGACTGGTTTTTCATGCAAAAGTTATTATAAGCAGCATTCTTTCTTCATATTTCTCTAAAGGACAGTGTCAGATCCTTGATTAATTTCACAAAGGTCATTTGGAAAAACCATTAAAAACATGCCAAGTAAAAAAGATTAGCACAACACAGGGAAAATACAGTTTTATAAACATATGCATTTATACAGAGATAGAGTGTTGTAACATTATACAGTTTTGACAAGTGTTTTCCTTGTGCACCTCATGTATTATTAAAAATATGACTTCCATTTATTTTTTCTGGGTGATACCAGCTGACACATTCCCAAGGCATCAGAAGGTTAATGTTACTTGTAAACATTTAATCTTTTTCTCAATATACAAGGATCTGATAGTTAAATAGAATAGTAGTTCCATAAAATAAAGTGGATTTAAAGTGGACTTTCAAAATAATTAACCAATATTTGCATTACTAGCATATAACATGGGTGCTAGTTAGCTCATGACAAATTCTTATATTCATTTGTACTTTCTAATTAAAAAATTAAACAATATTACAACCTCCAATTTTAGCTGTGGTAGAATAGTTGGTTCCATGCTACCTCTTCTGCTATAATCAACCATTACAATGGAAAGAATATATGGAGCAACTGCATTGGAGCACTGCCATCAAAAGGCATGACGGTGAGCCCTGAAATAAGAGAAACTGATAAGCAAACCCTATGCGGTGAACAGTGGCCCTCTACCTGGGTGCAATATCCTGACTGTAGAGCAGTAGAATGGAGTCCAAGCAGAGAAAGTCCCACTGAGCTCAGGAAACCATTGCGGCTGAAACAGCTGCAATCTGCAAAGTAGAACAGAAAGCAGGAAGATGTCAGTATAAAAGCTTCCCCCCCGGGTTCTTGGTTACGGGTTATGCTGTACTTAACCATAGTAAGGCATACCAAGGCTTTGTTAAGTGGCTACTTGCTAGAGGCTCCCGCAGACCTGAGAGCAGAACAGACATACTAGAATTCAAACAGAGGGGGAGTTTAAGCGCAACCAGAAGAGGCATGTTAATACCTCATTATCAGTTTGGTCAGAAAATTAGGATACAAGTGTCTGCATATTAGACATAAAGAGCACGCTCTAAAGTAGCTTACTCTACACCCGCCCAAAGAAAGCCCAAAACAAGCCCTGACACTGTAAGCAGAGGAGTTAGAGCTTTGAGGTTGAGCTTTGTCAAGAAAGAGTGGCTTGGTGGCTTGGAAACCCTTGGGTTTGTTTGTTCGTTTGTTTTTTGTTTTTCGGACCTGCTGTAACAAAATGTAAATTCAAAACTACAGGAGTTTAAAGGAATCAGCCAGAAATTGAACTGCCTGCTAGAAAAAAATATCGACACCTTTCAGAGGAAGATAAGGGAATCCAGAGTCTTCTCCAATGCCCGTTATACAATCTGCAGTTACTAGACATGCAAAGAAATGAGGAAATATGAGCCTTAGGCAAGGAAAAAAGTGGATAAAAATAACACCAAAATGATTCAGACATTAAATTTAGCATGGAAAAATATTAAAATATCCATTGCAAATATGCTGACAAATTTAAAGAAAATACTTTCACTCATGGCCATCATCAGTGAATAGATAGGGTGTCTCAGTAGCAATACGGAAATTATAAAATAGTAACCAAACACAAAACTGAAAATCCAAGAATTAAATGAGAAATGTATTGCATAGGCTTAATAGCAAATTAGAATGGCAGAAGAAAAAATCAGTTAGCTTGAACACAGAACAATAGAAATTAACTAATCCGAAGTAAAGAAAAGAAAAAGGTGGGAGAAAAATGAAGAGAGACTCAGAGACTCATGAGGCATCACATAGTTTGACATATATGTCAGTAATAGGAATCTTAGAAAGAAAAGTATAATAAAATGGGAGAAACTATACATTAAAAAGAGATGACTGAAAATCTTCCAAATTTGAGGAAATATTTTGACTTGTAGCTTGACTACTCTAGTGAACCCCAGAAGAGTAAATACAAAGGAAACCATACTTAGGGATATCATAGTCAACTGCTGAAGATCCAAATTAAAGTGAAAATCCTGAAAGTAGGAAGAAGGAAAAAAAAAAACATGTTATAGACAAGGAAACAATAATGTGAGAAATTGTTGACATTGTCAGAAAAAATAGAGACAAGAAGTCAATATAATGATATATTTTAAAATGAGGACAAAGAATGTCAATTCACAAATCTGTGTCTAGCAAAAGAATCCTATAAAAGTGGAGGGTGAAATAAAGACATTTTTAGATGAAGGAAAGCTGAAATAATTTTTCTCCAGCAGATCAGCACTATAAAAAGTTAAAAATGTTCTTTAAGCTGAAAGAAAATAATACAAAATGATCTATACAGGGGAATGGAGGGATATCAGAATTGCAGTATATGTGTAAATATGAAACACTAAGTTTTCTAATAATTTTCTTAAAATGTAATCTACTTTTTAAATAAAATGGCATTGTAAGATAGGGTTATAAAGCATGTGTAGATAAAAGATATGACAATTGCTCAAAGGATGAGGGAGTGGGAACTGGAATTATACTGTTGTATACTGTGTAGTGAGAGGTATGAAGTGGGTAATGTGAACTGTCAGGTATGAAGTGTGGCAGTCGATAACATTGACTCGAAATATTGTGGGATAATTTTAGAATGCATGCTATTAGTCCTAAAGCAAACAGTACCAACCTAAAAAATATAGCCAAAAAAATAACAGAGGAAACAAGATGAAAGACTAGAAACATATATGAGTCACCCAAAATAAGGCAGGAATGGGTCAACAGAACAAAAAACACAAAGAGACAAAGCACAAATTAATAGCAAGATGTCTACACACACTCAATCATATCAATAATTACATGAAATATTCAAGATTAAATAAATTAAAAAGCAGGGATTGCTAATTTGGATTTAAAAGCAAGACTCAACTATATGCTGTCTACAACAGATGCTCTATAAATTTAAAGACAGAAATAAGTTGAAAGTGAAAGGAATAAAAAATGTATGCCATGGAAACACTGTATGTAAGAAAGCTGGTGTGGCTACATTAATATCTAATGTTAGAAATCTGATAGTAGACTTCAAGACAAAGATAAAGAAAGAAAGGGGACGAATCATTAGGAAGACATACACTCCTAAATATACACTGAATGGCAGAAATTGAAAATTCGTGAAACGAAAACTCTTTCTTTGCTGGCATATTTATCAAATGACCCAGCAATTCTACTCCTATGTATTTGCCCAAGAGAAATGAAAACATTTTCCTACAAGAGTATTTGGATATGAATTTTCATAACAGCCATACTCAGAGTCAAAACTTTGAAACACTTAAATATGAAGAATCAATAAATTGTAGTTCATTCGTTAAAGGGAATACTAGTCATCAATAGAGTAATGAACTTCCCATACAAGCAATAACACAGATGAATCTCAAGCTACTGTTCTGAGTGAAAGAAGCCAGAAACAAGAGAGCCAATACTGCATTATTATATCTATGTGAGATATTGTAGCAGAATTCTAATTTATCATGCTGGGGATCAGATCACTGTTTGCTAAGAGTGTGTGTGTGTGTGTGTGTGTGTGTGTGTGTGTGTATAAAGGGTATAGGAGAATTTTTTAGTGTGATGCAAAAAATGTTTTAGATTTTATTTGTGTTGGGAGTTACATGGAATTATCCATTTGTCAAAACCCATTTAATTGTACATTTAAAAATGTACATTTTATTGTATATTAATTGTAACTCAACAATTTGATTTAAAAAAATATCAGTTGGATTCTGGTTTTCTGGAGTTAGCCAGGGGAAATGCAGGGTGTGTGGTAACAAAATTGCCAGGAACATCCTCATCTGATGTGAGCTTGTAGAAGCTGCAAGGAGTGAGGTGGCCCTTGTCCTGTCCCCTAAATACCATGTAGGGTTTGGATGACAAGGTGAGAGCTTGTATGAAGGGAGTTTGCAGTGAACTCCCAATAGTCCTTTTGTATCTTCGCTCCCCAGCTTCTAGTTTTTTGGGTGGAATTCCTGAGTCAAATAGTTTGCTTATTGTAAATGCTACTAGATGTTACTAGTCTGCTTTTCAAAAAACTTTTAAAAATACATTTTCACAAGCAACATATAAGAAAATCAATTTCTTTCCACCTTTTTTCTTAAAATGGCCTTTTTCTTCTTGATCCCCCTTCAGGCCTTCCATCCATAGTTCCCTAACTCCTCTTCAATTCACCTGCCCCATATAATCCATTTTATTTTATATATAAAAATATTATATTATATATAATATAAATATTGTAACAAAGAGATTATATATAATCTCCTTTTTGTGCAGTGATAAAAAGTACCATTATAAATGTACATGTCCATATGTTCATGTGTGTGTGTGTGTGTGTGTCTGATTATATGGGGCAGGTGAATTGAAAAGGATTTAGGGAACTATGGATGGAAGGCCTGAAGGGGGATCAAGAAGAAAAAGGCCATTTTAAGAAAAAAGGTGGATGCATATTTTGTGACTTGTAGAGATGACCATAATTTCTTATTGAATGGAAAATTAAAATTAGCAAAAAAAAGCATATGCCATGAATTTATCTCAGTTGAATGTCTCTCTTTCTCTCCCCTCATCCCCCATCTGCCTGTACCTGCAGAGGTAGGAAGCAATGATGGCTCAAGCTAGAGTTATGGCGAAAGGGAGGAAGAAATGGCCATTAAACTACTGAATGAGGTAGAAGATAATGTGACAGAGCATTAGATGTGGATGACAATAGAGTAGAAAAATTCATGGAAGACAGAGAATTTTTAGTCTGGGTGGAAGGAGAATAGCAAAGTCGTGAAAAGAGATAGTGCCCTCAGACAGCAATGAGGGTCAGTTGTGTTTTGCATGTCTGAGCCTGAAGTGTTGGCTCAGACCCCAGGTGCCATGGCTACTCACCTGGCAGTGGAAAAGCACACAAGAAAATCATACAAGGACTCCACAAGTTCTTTGTTTATTTATATTTTGTGTATGTACGGTTTGACTATTTAGTGTGAAAAGGCTTTGTAAGCTTATAAGTCAAAGGAGAAACAATGAAAGAAAACATCGATACACAGGACTACATAAGACTGAAAATTATATCTTATAAATATACACACAACTCTCAAAGAAATTAAAAGACACACTGCAAACTAAGAAAAATATTTTGAACCGTCATGTTAGGCAGAGTTAATATCTTTAATATGGAAAGATAAAAATTACAAAGAAAATATTAAATATTCCAGCTGAAAAATTTGGGGGAATGGCATGGAAGGGAATCTACGTAAATGCTCAGCAAACATAAAAATATTCAAATTTATTAGATTTCTAGGATTTCAAATTAAAGCAACAATGAAATTTATTATTTTGTCTACTAAGCAGACAAGTTTTGGCAAGCATGTGGATAATTAGACACGTTCCTGCATTGGCTGGTTACAATATAAACTTTGATAATTCATTTTATAGAGCAAAGACAAAAACCTTAAGCATTTGATTTAGTGTCCCTGACCCTGAATACTCATTTTAAGAAAATAAGCACAGAAGGACAATAAAATTTTTGTAAAATATGTACAACATGATATAAACATTAAGCAAAGGGGGCTGGTTAAATAAAACCATATTATGTATTACTATGCAGTAATTAAAAATTATACATTGGGGAATATTTAATGGCCAGAAAAAAACACAATATGTTACATGTAAAGAAGGATGCAAATAACATATATGATACGATCATACTTTGGTAAAATATTGTATTATAGATACATTTATATAACATATAATTATATGACACAATTATTACATAGCATATATAAATAATTGTCTAATGTGCATATATTGCTATATATGTTTTTATAAATAGGAAGGTCTGTTTTAAAGCAAAGAACATTTTACATGAGAACCAAGAAAATAAAGACTTTTAGGAGTCTCTGTCTTTGATAGAGACTTTATTACCTTAACATGCACACCACCATTACATTTTATTAACATATAAGGATGTAAGTCCTGTTAAATTAGAAATTATTTCTAGTAGGAAGATTTCTAAGATGGTCTTCCAAAGATGTCCAAGATCTAATCTCCAGAATGTTTACACAACAGGAGAGAGATTATCTGGGTGAACTTAATCACATGAACCTTTAAAACTAGAGAACATTCTTATGATGGTGGCAGATAAAAAGGTTAGAGAGAGATTCAAGCATGGAAAGGACACAACCAGTTGCTGTTGACCTGAAGGCCATGAGGATCCCATGGAAATTATGAGAAGAGAATGAATTCTGCCAACCTTCAGTAAACCTGAAGAAGACTCCAAGACCCGGATGAGAACTGCAGCCCTGGCTCACACATTGAATTTTGGCCTTGTGAGACTTAAGTAGAGAAACCAGCTGAGCCTCGCTATGCCCAGCTGAGCCACAGAAAATGTGAGACTATAAAAAGATGCTGTTTTAAGTCACTAAGTCTGTGGTAATTCATTGAGCAGTAATAAAATGTGTTCAATGTTTAAATGTGTGTATAAGTAGAAAATGTGGTGTGGCTTCTCAAGTAGGATACAGCAGAAGGATGAAATGCATGGGCTTTGTGGTCAAAAAGAACTGGGATTAAATTTCAGGTTTTCCTCTAATTGGCTGTCTAATTTGAGGGAAGTTCTTTGATCTGAGTCTCAACTTCCAAATTTATCAAATGGGGGAATGGTAACTATTTTAACAGTTGTGTGTGTGTGTGTGTGTGTGATGTAAACAACATAATATATACAGAGTTCTTAGAAAATACTAAAAAATGCATTATATTATTGTTTCATATTTATATTTGTTATTCCAGCTAGAAATTATACACTAAGAATTTAAATTATAAGGCTTTAAAAATAATAATACATTAAAAATGTATACTAAATATATAAATATTGTAGTATTTAAATAATATTTAATGTAACCATTAAATCATCCATTATAATATATATGTCAATTATATATAAATATTAAATTAATCATTAGATTATAATTACATATTATATGCAATATATAATTGTATATTTGTTTTAACATGTTTATGTATGTTTTATATATGTTTAGATATAATGTTTTATATCTAAACATATATAGTCATTATAATGATTAATATGTAATTAATTAATGATTAATATAAATTACTATTATCAAAATTATATTTAAAACCTAAATAAAAATGTTTTCTGACTACTTTTCCTTCTCCTCCCTTTCTTATTGTCATTTTGACCATGACAATCTCACTACCAACAAATGCTGTTTTAGACCCAAAGAAAGGGAGCTCTTCCAGGGGTCTATGTGACTGAAGTATTAGGTGTCTCAAAGAAGAGGTGCCTGACCCATCTGAATTTCCATGAAGAAGGATATTTCTCAGTATCTGCCTTCATCTTGGTGCAGTACACTGGAGGCAGTGTCAAGAAACACAATGAAACATCATTTCCCAAAATGCTTGAGCCACACAGACCTAGACTGGGGAGCAAGAAGCTGGCAGGGTCACCCTTTGGGAAGAAAAGGTTTCTGAAGCATGCAGACATACAGTCTATGTCCTCAGAATCTTACACTTCTTAAATCTCGTTGTAAAATGTCTACAAGGGGCCGGGCGCTGTGGCTCATGCCTGTAATCCTAGTACTTTGGGAGGCCGAGGCGGGCGGATTGCCTAAGCTCAGGAGTTCGAGACCAGCCTGGGCAGCACGGCAAAACCCCTCTCTACTAAAAATACAAAAAAATTAGCTGGGTGTGGTAGCGCATGGCTGTAATCCCAGCAACTCGGGAGGTTGAGGCAGGAGAATTGCTTGAACCCGGAGAATTGCTTGAACCCAGGAGGTGGAAGTTGCAGTGAGCTGAGATCATTGTGCCACTGCACTCCAGCCTGGGCAACAGAGCAAGACTCTGTCTCAAAAAAAAAAAAAAAAAAGTCTACAAGGGCAATTTCAAAAGACAGGGGATGACAACATTCAATTCCTGGAGAGAGAAAGGGGGACAGAAAACAAGGCTTTGACTACTCACAACACACGCTATCTGTTTTGAAAAAAAACTGTCAGGTCAACCCCCACATCAAAGCTGTGGCTTTCCTGAGGCACTCCAAGCACCAGCATCTTCTGGGCCAGGATATTTATCACAAGACCCTGGGGATAGACCTTGCCATATGGGGTCACTGAAATGAGTGGTCAAGACAATGACTTCAGAGGCATAAAGCTGTAGGAATACCTGCTTATAAGTGCTATTGCCATTTATTTATTTATGTTCCTTTAAGCAACATCTGATTGGTTTAGAAATACTGTGCAAGACACTATAGGAAAAGCAAGGGTGAAAAGATACCTTGTCTCTTAAGGAGTTTGCAATCTAGAACAGTGCTCTCAACTGGCCATGTTTTGTCCCAAGGGACATTTGGCAAAGTCTAGAGACATCTTTGATTGCCACAACTAGTGGCTGGGGGTTAGGTAGAGGGTGCTGCTGGCATTGGGTAAGTAGAGGCCAGGGATGCTGCTAAACAAAGCACAGGGCAGCTGCCACAACACAGAATTATCCAGTCCAATATGTCAATAGCGCCGCAGCTGAGAAACCTTGATATAGAACACATCACACAAGATATGCCAAAGATACCTAAAACTCTGTTTTCTGGGCTTACATTTTCAATTAAGGAGTTCTCTTTTTTGTTTTTTAATATTATATTGCAAAACTTATGAGTCAGTTTCTCGGGAGAGTAAGTAAGGTGAGAAGCACTGGTTGCAGGCAGGGACCAAATCTCTCTAATCTCAGAGTTTCATATTGGACCATTGATACAAGGTGCAGGAGGGCTGTCTTGATAATGTGATCCCAGAAACACAGCTGATGATAGAGAATCCTACCCAGATGAGGTAGGAAAGCAGACCAGACACAGCTACTGCTTGTAAATTACATCCCGTGGCGTGGCTGAGGGTAGAGTTCTACTTGAAGTTCATACACTGGCTGAATTAAAACCAGGGACCTAGCACAGCTTAGGGCCTTCGTTTTAGAATTCTTTCTTCTACCGCCATTTGTCAAGGCATATATAAGCTCTTTGATTTCAGCAGTGTAAGCTTACACATCCTCTGAAGTGAAAATGTGTCATATATTTTTTTCCACCTTTTTGTTTTTAACCCTAGGGAGCATTCCTAAAAAAATCGGTCCCTGTTCTATGGACTATGATCCCAATCTCTTAAAAGAAGACGATGAACTACACTCTTAGGTAAGATGAAGGCTGTAGAAGTTGGCTTTGGAAAGACCGTGAAAATAGCAGCCCCTGATTATAAACTATGATTTCTTAAAATGTATTTCCAGGTAGAAAGTAATTTGGTCTTCAAAGCAGGTTTTGAAGTGTGGGATGTGGTAAAGCGGCTGACGTTTGAGAAATCAGCAATGCCAATAAATTTTTATAACATTGGAATCAGACTTCTTTAAGCTACTGAAGACTTTAGTTAAATTAATCAGTCTACAAGACTCTTTTCAGTTCGAGCAGAGTGATTAATAAATCTGCTGATTGTGCTGTGTTTCAGTGATTTATTTGGCACGATCATGGCTGCTATGAAGTCTATATAGAAACTATCTTGGTAAACTTATATAAATTAAGTAGCCTGGATTTCCAAAACATTGGCCAAATTAATATTACTTGTATTACTGGATCCAGTTTTTAGATACTTAACATTTTAAAAATCTGTATCTGCCTAGACCAGGTGACTTCGAATTTTAAGTATTTTTAAAAAATTTAGCTTTGCTAGAAAACGGAAGTAAAAGAACCCAGCCCACCCCTACAACCTGGCCCCTTTGTGTACAAGTTACCTGAATCATTATCTTAATTTTATACTTTCCTGACTAAATGCATATAGTTCTACAGAGCCATCTTTCATGTCTTACTTTCACTACTGACATTAAAGTAAATCTTTTCTTCTTTAACCTCTAAATTGTGGGCTATCATGTAATCAAATAAATGACTGTATTTTTAATGTTCATGTGGCTACTTATAGCACGTGCAATTGTGATAGTTTCTATATCACATACTTTTTATATTGCACATCTTCTATATCACAGGCTGTATTAAAGATAAAAGCTCTGAAATAAAAAGTTTAGTGAAATCTGCAACAATGAGAGGTACCATTTACTGAGAATTAGGACATTACTAGATGCTGGCGAATTTTCTCTGTCAACCACAAAAATGACTCATTTTATTCTCACTGCGAATTAATGGGATAGATATTGGTGTTATCATCGTTATCCCCAACTTAGAGATGAGAAAAAATGAAGCATGGGAAAATGAAGTAAATTAACCAAAATTATATTGCTAATTAAAGTATATAACTGGGTTTTGAACCTAGACTGTCTAGCTCTAGAATCCATATTTGTAGCAATCATGGAAAAACATAAGTTATGTATCTTTTTCTTTTATTATCCAGGTATGTTTTCTACTTCTTGATTTTTATAATCTTCATTTCAGGTCTAGGGTATGGAAACCATGGGACAATTCTCTAGCAAGTAAAAAATGGGTGAAGCAACATCACATTCTTTCAGTACATATTATGTATTCAGGTACTTTTACATATACTGTGTGGGAAACTAATGAAGAAAGATGTTTGTGGGACTTCTACGATATTATGGGTCTAATACTAGCCTTTTAATTATTTTTGTAAAATTCTCATACCAGTCGTTGACCTTAAATTTTGGGATTAGAAGCAAGGCTAAAGCAGGTAAGGTGAGAATGAATACGTTCACTCTAAAAACCTAAAACTCTTCCCCATATTTACTGAGTTTACATGTTCAGTCGAGGAGTTCTCTTTTGATTTTATTTTAAATATTTTGTTCTAAAACTTATGAAGTAATTGCTTGGGAAAGTAAGTTCTTCCCTGGGGTCCAGGCACTTTGGGAAGGTGTCTTCACGCTGAATGGCTTTCAGAGGCAGCACGTCCATGTTGGGACTGCGTCTCAGCCCCGTCAGTGCTGTGGGATGACAGAGCCAGGACACACCCAAGTTATAAGCAACCAAGTGTTACGGGTAAGGGCATTTAAAATACCACCTTCTAAGCATGGAAATACCACCCTCTTGACAATAAACAGACTCAGTCTGAGACTCCACACTCCAATTTAAGCATTTTATTTTTTCTCATGTTCTTATAGTATCCGGAATTAACTTGGATCTTAAACTAAATTTAAAAAATTCTAACCTAGGCCGGGCGCGGTGGCTCAAGCCTGTAATCCCAGCACTTTGGGAGGCCGAGGCGGGCAGATCACGAGGTCAGGAGATCGAGACCACGGTGAAACCCCGTCTCTACTAAAGGTACAAAAAATTAGCTGGGCGTGGTGGCGGGCGCCTGTAGTCCCAGCTACTCGGGAGGCTGAGGCAGGAGAGTGGCGTGAACCCAGGAGGCGGAGCTTACAGTGAGCCAAGATCGTACCACTGCACTCCAGCCTGGGCAACAGAGCAAGACTCCGACTCAAAAAAAAAAAAAAAAAAAAATCTAACCTAGACAGTTCATAAAATGGCTGTGGGAAAATAAGGTGTTGCACTTCAAATGTGAAGCATCAGTTTTTCAAATGTAAATGATCAGAGAACAGTTTACATGTGTGATGCCAAGTGGCCAGAGATGCTAGTCATCTTCTAGTGGGCAGAAACAGAAGCCCGAGGGAGTCAGTACTTGAGGGGTCTCTCTAGCATATCCTGAGCTACCTAGCCAGGGAGAACTTGCGAAAATTTCCCCTGGGTACATTAATGGAAGCCTGTCCTGTAAAATTCTCTGGTGAACGCATCAGGCATGAGTTAAAGAAAGGGGAAAGAGTATTCCTGCTGGATGGTCTCAGGATTTAGGCTGAATCTAATTTGGAACTATGATTGGTTTTGGATGATGATAATAGCATTGATGGAAATGAACATGATGTCATATTGATTTGCTTTGATAGTTCAGGCACACCTGGTATTTGTTGTTATCTATGACTTGCAATTCTGTGATTTTATTAACGCAAGCCTCTTAGCAGAGTGTTTCCACCGCAAGTTTTCCTCCCCTGCCTTCTTAAACAATGGGGAGCATCACTTAGGCCAGCATTAAACCTTCCACGGCTGCTCACTTCTGATCTTCCCAGGGCAGTTCAAAAGCATTTGTAATCCTCTGGATTCAGCCCTTATTCACCATTTCCTCCTTCTAAGGCTTTCCCTTTTGATGAAAACAATCTCCTTGTCCTTCATCTGGCCAGATGAGCAGGTGAACAGTTCTCCCCAAAGACCTACACAAAAACCCTGTGAGGGATTTGGAGAAGAAACGCTGCTAAGTGGAGCTTAACTGTGCTGACACCGTAATACTTTTCCAGTGCCCCGGTATCACTGCCTGTGAACTGCCAGCTCTCTCTGCACTCACAGACTTATCCTCTCACCAGTTCGTGGCCCTCATCCTTCTCTGTAAACTGATTGGCTCATGAAAGGAATTATGGCAAAGGGGCAGAACCCTCCGGATCCTCAACTAATTTTAACGTTTCTAACCTAGGCAATATAGGAACCCTGAGCTTTGCTACCTACCAAATGACACAATTAAGTAGCGTTATATGTCGTCAGCTCAGATAACTTTGAGACTTGGCTCCTGTAACACTTTCTTCATGGCAGCTGCAAAGAAATGCCATAATAACTGCACAAGAAATGGAAGGGTGTTAAATATTCAATTGATCACCTATGCTGTATAGGATATGGTACCAGATAATACTTATATCCTTAGTATTGTAAAGCATTTTACATGCTATTCTCATGCCTCCTATAAGAATCATATACATACATAAATTATATATGTAAATTATATGTTATATAAATTATATATGTATAGTATATTTAATGTAATATATATGTTTATCTTCATGAGTGTCTTATCTCTATTCTTTAAATTTAAAACTTCGATTCATGGACTTTAAATAATCCATCTGAGTTCACAAAGCAGTAAAAAGACTTGAATGTGTCTTCTGATCACCACCTGACCACCCTTTTTGCTATAGCACTAGATATTTTAGATTTTCAAAATTCCTTAAAATACTTTCACCTCTCAATTTGCATTGCATTGGAAGAATGTTCATTCATTGTTTCATGACCGATGTTGTATTTGACCACCAATATTCACGAACAAGATTTTTAGTCTATGAGTTTGAAAATCAGATTCTAAGTTTTAGTAACTTATATTTAAAGATTTGCTTTCGATTCCTGTGGCAGGTCAGTATATGAGTGACAATACACACAACATATACAATGTGATGTTTTGGAATAAATTTGTACCACCAATTTCTATTTTAAAGTATAGATATTAATCTCTTTAAAGACATTGCTGTTGAAAAAAATTAATGATGATGTTCTCAGGGTTCCAAATACAGACAGAATTTATAGTTGTAATGAGGCAGAAAATCTATTTTCTGTCTTCTGAGTGTTGACAATATGGCTCAGGCATTGTTTTTCAGGCATATATTTAAGATATACATTTGTGCTTGGAAGACTGTTTAGATTATGAAAGTGCTTCCGTGTGAACAGGCTTCATACACCCTGATACTTACCCGGGAGTTTCTCTGCACACACTTAACCTTTTGTTTTGGAATCAGAAGTTATTTCTTTGTATTTTTTTCCCCTTTTGATCAGTTCTTTGGAGATGAACTAATTTCCATGACTTTATGTCTTCCCAAAAATCCATCTGAAGGATTTTTCAGTGCATTAATTTAGATATTTCTTAAAGGAAATATAAAAGTTCAAGAAATGTTTGCAGTTTTTAGTATTCACAGGTGTTTTTCTTTATGACTTACCAACTAGAGGTAATGTCCACTGTTGTTATTATAATGTGAGTACTTAATAAAATGGCCTCTAATTGCTATTTCTTGAGATCTACCATATGCTTATAACCATGTTAAGTGCTGTGGAAGACAAAGAAATATACTACATCCCATTTCTGCTATGAATTTAGTTTGAAGAAACTATGTAGATATTCATAGAGAAACCAAAAAGAAAGCAATTTATGCACTGTGTCATGAAAAACCTCTACTTTATCACATCAGCAGCTTTGGTGGATAAGCCAAATTTATGGTATAGTTCTTGGTAGCCATTTCAACCTTCTATTGAATGAGATTGAATAAAATATCTAAGCAATTCATAAGGAAATGCCATCAAATTGAAATTTTAAATAGTTACAAAGGCCTTTTTTCAGCAACCTGGTAAGGTGTGCCAATCACATATATTTAGTTGGGACAATTCAAAGATCTCATATTTTTTCAATAATCTTGGTACTCTTTAATTTACTTAGGGATGGAGTAATTAAAAATATCAACACTGAATAGTCTGCTCAAAAATACTTGTATGCTATAGAAGCTAAAAAAGATGAAAAGGACCACAATGAAAGACACTTACTTTAAATTGGTATCTGTCGTAACTGGATTTTGTTCTTAAGGTAGTCAAATTGATCAATTTCATAGTAAAAGAAATGAGACTTGTTGAGTTCACTGGGGATTTGATGACATATTTAATTCACCCGAGTTTTATGCTTAGGTTTTCCTGGCTACAGCAACCTGCCAACCCAAAGCAACATTTTGTGATTTCAAGCTATTCCAACTACGAAGTTGTGCTAAAACTTGTATGGACTAATCTCAAGGAATTTCAACCAACTGACCTCTTACAAACAATCATTTAAAACATTTGACAAGGGTCTAAGTAAGAGGGAAGAGAAATTTTAACAAAACTATCTTATAAATACAAGTCATGCCTGATTTTCTGCTTCTCTAGACTAATGATTTTCAAGCTCCTTATCGGCACGTGGGTTAGGCCGTTCTTGCGTTGATATAAAGAAATACCTGAGTCTGGGGAATTTATAAAGGAAAGAGGCTTAATTGGCTCATGCTTGTGCAGGCTGTATCAGCATAGCTGTAGCATGTGCTTCTGGTGAGGACCTCAGGAACCTTGCAGTCATGGCAGAAAGCAAAGCGGGAGCTGGCACATCAAATGGTGAGAGCAGGACCATGAGAGACGGGAAAGGTGCCACACACTTTTAACCACCAGATCTCACAAGAACTCACTATCTTGAGGACAGCTCCAAGCCAGCCATGAGGGATCCACCACCTTGATCCCAGCACCTCCCACTATGCCCCACCTTCAACACTGGGGATTACGTAACATCCCAACCATGTCAGTACCATTTATAGTAAAAGCTTAACAGGAGACCCCAATAAATAAAACAGGTAAAAACCGAGCTTTTATGGTGGGAGAGGAAGGAAGAGCCCTGCTAGGTTAGCTGCTCCCCCTCCCTATTCCCCGCCGTAGCAGGGCCCCAAGAACCCTTAACTGAGCCACGGGGCTCAGTCTGCCTTCTGGACCCATCATCACAGGTTACATAATTTTCTCAAGTTTTAGTAAGGAGCTCTGTAGACATTATGCAATTCCTGTGCTTAAATGGATGCTGTTGAGAATCACAGGCTGGGGGACTCAGGAGCTGTTGGTGACAATGCTAGAATGAAGTAACCTGCTAGAGCACAGAACAGAGGCAAAGAGAGTCCTGGTAGCCTTCAAGTCCTTGATTCCTGTGTTCTTGAAATTCAGCAGAATTTCCTTCTCTCTGCCTTCTCCATAGACTTGTTGTTCAAACCTCCCTTCAAATTACTCTGTTGAGAGCTAGTTCAAGTTGCATTTATTCTACTTGTACCCAGAAGTCCTGATTCAGTACAAATACTGTGACCATCATTATGTTTGTCTTTCCATTCTGATGACATTTACATAAGCTGTCCCATGTGAAATAATACAAAAGTGAACATGTCATGGTCTCTGCCATTACAGAGATAAAAATTTAGTGAGGGTGTCTGGAGCATAAAACAATAATTTCAATGCAAAACCCATGCCTAATGATGCTTCTTTATGATCAATGATTCTATAAGTCGTTCTGGGGAAAATGTCACTGAAATTAGGTGAACTTTCAATCTGCCATTAATAAAATTTTTTTTTCATATTTGTTGATTTAACAAGGGAGATAGCCTGATGGATCATTCTGTGAAAGGAAAATCAACTGTTTGGAGAATTGGAGAAGCTGAAGATTATTCACAGGACATATCTTACTTGGAGGAACTGGAGGAACACCGATTTTCTGTTTGGTGAGTCACTATATCCTTTCTTTTCATTTTCAAATTTAAATTTATTGACTCCAGCAAGAATTATTATTTCATAATTTGTTTATTCAAAATATTGATTGCCTTCCTATTGTAGGCTATAGAATGTGTACTCTGACTTCAGAAAGTTCATAGTCCAATGAGGAATATTAATGTTTAAAAACATCAATGTGATCTGATGATGGTATTTTTAAAAATTGCTCAAAGTGCAACATGCGCACACAGAGAAGATGATGGCTAAATTTACTAGAGAATGGAGAAGGGTTCTCAAAAAAAGTTTAAGCCAAGTCTTGGGGAGAAGATTGTAATAGAGAAATTGTGACAAATTGGTGTGGGCAGAGTCCAGAGGTGGAATTAGGGGGATAGTTGGGTTTGACACATGCTGGATCCCTTAGTTCACTTAAGATCTAACCAGGTCATAATTACTGCTCTCTCTACTTGGTGATGTGTTTATGGGTGTATCTGTTTCTGTGAATGCGCATGTAACTGATATGGAAGAGAAGTGCTGGGAAGTGAAGGGTGTGGTCCCTTTAAATGATACAGAAATGGGCAAGGGTGTGGTCCCGGCTAGGGCTCCACCCCCAGGCCTGTGCCCATGGACCTAGGTGAGGACAGGCATTTTTGATTTCCTGCCCAAATGTTGCATTTTCACCCTGCCCTGCCACACCAACATCTTGTGCCTATAAAAACCCCAAGACCCTAGCAGGCAGACACACAGGTGGCTGGACGTAGAGAGGAGCACATCAGCAGAGGAACACACGGGTGGCTGGATGTTGAGAGGGACACACTGACAGGCACCAACAGGCTGGCAGGCCACTGACTGGCAGAATGGCACAGAGTTTGGCTGGGGCAGTCAGAGGAGAGCCAGGGCTGCCTTACTTCAGGGGAGATCTTTTCCACTCCATCCCTTTCTGGCTTCCCCCATCTGCTGAGAGATACCTCCACTCAATAAAACTTTGCATTCGTTCTCCAAACCTAGGTTTGATCCGATTCTTCCAGCACACCAAGGCAAGAACCTGGGATACAGAAAGCCCTCTGTCCTTGCGACAAAGTAGAGGGTCTGATTGAACTGGTTAACACAAGCCACCTATGGAAGCTAAACTAAAGGAGCACTCTGTAACACAAGACCACTGGGGCTTCAGCTGTAAACATTCACCCCTAGACACTGTCATGGGGTCAGAGCCCCAAAGCCTGCCTATCTATATGGTCCCCTAGAGGTTTGAGCAGCAGGGCACTGAAGAGGCAAGCCACATCCCCATCGCATGCCCTGCAAGGGGACAAGGGAACCATTCCCGTTTCATAACAAACATAAAAAAAAAAGCATAAAAGTGTGAGCAATGGATCTTCTCAGAGGTAAGGAGAAGGGGACATGCCCTGCAAGGGGACAAGGGAACCTTTCCTGTTTCATAACAAACATAAAAAAAAAAAAAAAGCATGAAAGAGTGAGCAATGGATCTTCTCAGAGGTAAGGAGTACAGAATTTTGCAATGGTGGTGTCCATCAATGGTGGTGAGGAGGAATGACAGTGGCCATGTGACATGAAGAGTGACCTTGGAAAGAAGAGATGGTACCTAGTCAAAGTCATTCATACCTATGCATGGCCTCCCTGCCCACCCCAAGATCTATTCCTGAAATTCTTTTTCCACTGGGGATTTATCTGATTTGGTTCTCAGAATTTACGTTCACTCTTCCATCCTGGAACCACCATCTGAAAACATGGTATCAGCTCAAATTTCCTGTGCCCAGTCACATTTTTTAGAACTCCCATTGGTCTTAACTTAGAACTCTAAATGCTTTCACCAGTGCTTTCCTGATGCTGCCAGAGTGTGGTATTCAGGCTAAAGAGTGAGTTGTTTTCCAGATTAAGAGAAGCAGGTCTGTGACTGAGAAGCATCAGGCATAAAGGGAAGCTACAGGGCTCAAAGACAAGAAACACGCATGGCTCTCCTAGGAAGAAAACATGTACAAGAGATGCTATTTGCTAGTAAGAAAAAGGCATGCTCCCTATTCTTCAGAAACTCTGTGATAGTCTCTAAGGGGAGTAGTGACATACTTGTTAGATTAGATTCAATAAAATAACGTCCAGAACAGAGGTTTTAGGTGCTTACTTTGATGTATGTAGATGAGTGATATGGTTTGGCTGTGTCCCCACCCAAATCTCATCTTGAATTGTAGTTCCCATAATCCCCATGTGTTGTGGGAGGGACCAGCTGGAGATAATTGAATCATGGGGGCAGTTTCCCCCATCCTGTTCTCCTGATAGTGAGTTAGTTCTCATGAGATCTGGTGGTTTTCTAAGGGGGTTCCCCCTTCACTGAGCACTCATTCATTCTCCTTATTGCCTCCTTGTGAAGAAGGACGCGTTTGCTTCCCCTTCTGTCCTGATTGTAAGTTTCCTGAGGCCTCCCTGGCCATGGTGAACTGTGAGTCAATTAAATCTCTTTCCTTTATAAATTACCCAGTCTTGGGTAGTATATTTGTAGCAATGTGGGAGCAGACTAACGTATTGAGAGAGCTGGAGCTTCTGGTGAGTCATACGCTAAGTTCTTAATTCTTATTCAGGGTTCACCAGGGCTGGAGGAAAAGCTTCATTAAGCCCTCAGGCTCCCAGCTCTTCCATTTCCCCCGTTTTCCAGGCCTTTGATGACTCAGCTCCCTGTTGCCCTTCGGGAATGACCTTTCAGAGTCTAGAATATGCAGTGTCACAATGCGGTTATTATCTTATGTGTTAAGTTAAAAGGCTGAAGGGTTTCTCCCAGGATCTCAGAGCTTCAGTTCCTCATTGATCCTTTAAGATGCTTTACTCGCAGGCACTATGCCTTCAGTTGGCTTCCTCTGATGCTCTAAGAAGGCCAGATGCTGGCAATTACAGCTCCTGGGGCCAAATCCTGTTCTCCCTCTGCGTTTGTAAATAAAGTTTAATTGGAACTCAGACACATTCGTTTGGTTATATGTTGTCTTTGGCTGTTTTCCTCTGCAATGGCAGAATTACGTCCTTGAGACAAAGACAGTGTGGCCCACAAAACCTAAATTATTTACTATTTGGGTCTTTCCCAAAAAAGTTTGTCCACCTCTGCTCAACACTGACTTAAATGTTTCTCCGCTGCTCTCTCATGATGCCGCTCACACTACTTTTAAATTTTAAAAGTCGTTTATTTTCTAATTGACAAGTAAAAAATGTATATATTTATGGTGTATAACGTGATGTTTTGAATTATGTATACTTTTTGTAATTGTTAAGTCAAAGTGTTTAACATATGCATTTCCTCTCATAATTATGTTTTTCTTGTGGGAACACTCTCTTAGTAATTTTCAAGTATACAATATATTGCTATTAATTGTAGTCACCATCTTGTACCATAGAACTCTTGCACTTATTCTTCTTGTCCAACTGAAATTTTGTATCCTTTGACCTACAACATTCCAACCTCCCCATTCCTTAGCCTCTGGTAATCATCCTTCTACTCTCTGCTTCTGTAGGCTCAACTTTTTAGATTCCACATATAAATAAGATCATGCAATACTTCTCTTTCTGTGCCTAGTTTATTTCACTTAACGTAATGTCGTTCATGTTCATCTGTGTTGTCACAAATAACAGAACTTTCTTCTCTTGTAAGGCAAAGTAGTATTTCAGTTGTGTTTATATGCTGTGTTTTTTATCCGTTCATCCATCAATGGACATGTAGGATGCCTGTGTATCTTGGCTATTGTGAATAATGCTGCAATAAATATGGGAACACTCACATTATTTTAAAGATATTTGTATGCTTGTTTCCCTCTCCACGCTGAGCTCCTTATGCGTTTTGGTCATGCGAAATCACTAAACCACTTTCAAGGCTTCGTTTCTTGAGACAACCATTTTATTTGCTCACAATTCTGAGGGCTGGGAATTCAGGCAAGACATAATGGAAAGCTCTTCTTTTGGTCAAAATAAGTCTCAAGGCTAGCAAGAGAAGGAATAGACTTCCCTCTTGATGCAGGAGTGGAAAGGTGATATTGCAAAAGGGCATGTTGGAATGGAAGATACTGTGTGGCCATCTTTAGAAACAGTCCACAACATTTTGCTTCATTCAGTTCTGTGTGCACAGTTTCTCGCATAGGGTTCAAATATTTGCTGAACAAAACAAGTTAAAGGAAACGAAAAGGTGTAGGCTCTGTAGATAGATGAACCTGAGTATGAATTCCAGTTCTGCCACTGCTGTGTAATCATGAACAATTTGTCTGAGCTCTCTAAGGCTGCCTTCTCCTGTGTCAAACTAGAATAATAATATCTGTGTTTTGGGATTTGATGGATATTGTGAAAGTTGAGAGATAAGGTACAGAAGATATTCTTACAGCAACTAAAACACATAGATTTTTAATAAAGGCAATTATTATTAACATTATTAATAATCCATTTTAAGGAAATACATTTTCCAAGGATTAAAATAGAGGGCATAGGTCACTCTGAGATGATTTATCACTTTCTATATCTGCCTTTCTTTCTGTTCTTCAGACACACTGAATGCTTGATGACATCAGCGCCTTTCCACTTTATCTGGCATGTTCTGCCTATTCCTAGCGATGTGATTGGAGGTTGCAGCATCCACTTTATGTCCCAGAGAAGCCTTTCCTGACTCTCTATGCAAAGTGGGACCCACTTCTATTTTGGCAATTTGCTTTTTCATCACCTTGTTGGTTTCCTTTAAAGTACTCACCGCCAATATAAAATAATCTTTCCTGTTTATTTCATTGATTTGTTCATTTCTGTTTCCTCTGACTAAACAGAAGCTGTAGGCAGGAATCCCTCTTATCTGGTCACTCCTGGGTCTCCAGGTCCTAGCTTTAGGGTACCTGATACATAATATGACCAGCAAATACTTACTGAATGAGTAAATAGAAGGAGGAATACGTGACCACTTCTCTCTCTCTCCCAGCCCCCTTGGCTATTATACCTATTTATTGACTTCCAATCTCTCCCTTCTCTTGAAACTGCTACCATTAAAAAAAGGGTAATATGGGATAATTAATCACTATACACATTTCTTTTTAAACCAGGGGTTGAGGATATGGGGGCTGCTGAAACCTCTATAAATGTCTGTTTTAAATGGTTTGAGATACAATCTGAACAATTTCCTTGATGTTTTATTAGAGCTGGTAAATCATTTATTGGGGCAGTCTTTACCTAAATCCTCTCCAAATCCCCATAAAATGCATTTAACACAGAATACTGTACTACCCAGCTTCAAAGATATTATATGATGTCGGAAGCATTCGCTGCAGTGCAGCAAGTTTAAATGTGTATGTTTTCTTTCTTTCTATCTGATATGCTCTATCTCCTACCCCCAACTCACTCCTCCCTTTTCCTCCAGCACTCATTTGAATATGCCAGTGTTGGTGAATTTGGTAGATTGTGAAAGCTTCAGGAGGTTATAATACGTATTTTTGATGTATAGGACTCTTAGCTAATCAAATGCAAGTTTATTTCATTTGTAGCTGCCAATAATTTTTTAAAAATGGCTTCTGAAACATAATTTTAGGACTGTCCTACTTTTTTTCTCAACCAAAAAGATACCCAGCTGAGTTGCCCCTAATGACATCCCTGTTGCTACACGTCTCACTCTAGTCGGTCAGCTGCCAGCAGGGTCAGGTAATCTTAGGTGACAATCTTTGGGATAGTCCCTGAGAGGGTCTGCATCATGACTGCCTTTTTTCTCAGCTGCAAGACCTCTATTCACAAGATGTTTACATTTTTACTTTGAGATATATTCCTGTGTGACAGGTTGACTATCTTTTGCTTATGCGTTGGATAATATGAACTGCCCAAGATATTCCTCAATACTTTGATAAATTGCAAGCACTGAATACATGTTTGTTGAAATAATATACAAAAAGTTAGGGTAAAATAAGGAATATTGGTATTTCCAGAAGAAAGTTCTGGAGAAAAGGCCAGTGGTACAAAATTTGAGGCTGACTTTAGATGTTCTGAGTCAGATTGTCTGTGGTGGCTCTCATTTCTTCTTGGTGGACATGTTTCTTTCCCAAAAGTGCCTTTGCTTCCCCTCTTTTCTGATAACAGATCTCCCCTCACCTCACACATACTCCACGGGGTTGGGTGTGATATATGTTATGTTCCTATGACCACCGTGATTGGCCCAGGGGTGAGCATGTGATCTGAACCAGGCCACCCAAATCCTTCCCTGGAATTTTATATTCTATTACTTAGAACTAGAGATTCCTTCTTCTCTCCCAGGTACTAAGCTGCACTGATTTCAGTTTAATGCTCCCTATGGCCAAGGCTACTATTTTGCTAGTTATACTTCCTCTACTACCTCTTGTTAACATTTATAATTTCTAGCCTGCTTGAAACCAGTAGCTGTAGGAGCCCTACTGATACTTTGTAGGTGACACATGTATGTTCTGTCCTACAGAAAAGAAAATGAACAGTTGAATCCTAAAAATTATATGTTAGACATGAGTATATAGAGATAAATGGCATATATATATATATGTGCATTTCAGGTCAAAAAGATACTGTCCACTGGGAAGCTTTAATTATTATTATTTTCTATGAGTGAAAGGACTTCAGGGAGAATGTTTACAATGTCCATTCAGTTAATTATGCAAATAGCCACTCATTTGCCTGTGTAAACAGAGCTATAGAATCCATTCCCTGTGGAGTGAATTGGGTTCCCTGCTTCCTAATGCAGTACCTTAATCTTTGTACAGTGATTTCTCCAAAGAAGTAAGCCAGATTATGTGATAAGTACCTCTGGAAATTGCACTAAAGACTGTTTCAAAACAGTAGATGTCACTCCAGTGGTTTAAAGAAGTTAACATAGTTTTCAGAGATACCTAACTCCTAAATGGGGAGAAGATTCAGTAACAAGACAATCTTAAAATGTTTCCATTAGTATTCAAAAGTAACTTCGTGGGTAAGCAACCAGAGAACCACATATTTGTAGAGCAGAAAGGGGTTTTGGGATTATTTGGTTCAGCCCTGCCAGTTTATACAAGTATAAAGCTGAGACCTACAGAAGCTAAGTGACTTGCCTTAGGTCATCCAGCTAATAAGAAGTGGAAATGACACTAGAACCCACTTCCTTTCCATTTCAATTCGGTTCCAATCATAAAAAGTAAATTCTCCCTGGAACTCTGCTAGTCTTTTCGTAGTTTCCTGTTTCTATCAATTTCAAGCTTCTTTGATATTTATCAATGCATTGATGAGAGTGCTGATTTGGGGGAAAATGCATATGATGGAATTACCTCTGTGGCAAGTCTCCTCCTAGCTACAAAGGTAGGGAATAGGCATATGCCCAGATGTTTGCAAAATGCACATTGCTGACCACGCAGGCTGAGCTCTTTTTGTGTTCTCGGCCAGTTGTCTATGTGGCTGACCTGACTGTACTGCTTAGGGGAGGTATGGGTTAACTATACACATCACAACAGGAAAGTTATTCTTTAATAAAACGGATACACTTTCCTTTTTATAACACACATGTGATTTGACGTTGAAATAAAATGCAGATGCTTCTTTGATTGGCGTATTCCCTGTTGTGCTTTTCTGAAACACCTTCACATATGGTCTGCCTCATTCCTGAGAAATGACTTGTTGTTTATATCATACAAACAGAACAGATTGATTTTACAGTGAGTAAGGAGGTTGATGAATTATACATTGGAGAGAAATCTTTGTCTCGCCAATCCAAACATTTGAAAATAAATGTTGCCTTTTGGAAAAGGCTCTCATGATACAACCATGATCCCTTTATTCCATGCCTCCTTTATAGGGGTTAAGTAGGTACAACACATGCAATCTCAGCAACAGAAAAGGTAGTTGCAGTCACCTCAAAATATAATTTTTCTTCTTGCTTTGAAGCATATCCTGAAACCTAACAGGTCAAAAAATGGCAGAGTCGTCCCGAAGGAACAAACCCCAAATATTAACTTCAACGTTGTGTCTGCACTGTGACCAGAATGAAACATTCCTGATATTTGGTAGGAGAGCAGTACTCTTTTCTTATTTATCAACTGAATCTTAAATATAAAATTCTTATGCTAAGAAGCCTTCTTAAGGGCCTCCAACTTTCATTCCTTCAGAATTATTCTGTGCAATATGGTGAAAGCAATGTGTGCTCATTCCTCTGATGACAAGCTAACCATATCCGTGGGTGCAGAATTTTACCGTTTATAAATCTCTTTTCCACATTTTTTTCATTTGGTGCTCACAACACCCTTGTGATACTGTTATTCCCATTTTACAGATTATGTGTCTGAAGTCCAGAGACATTAGGTGGCTAATTTACCAATACTCAACTAGTGCATCTATGCTCTTTTCATATAGCGTGGAATTCTCTAACTAGTCTCAGATTCATACATAGACATTAGTTCATGCATTCTGCAGTTTTAAAAATGTAATGTCTTAAGTTGTATTCTACTGGCATGTTCTGCAGAGTTCAGTGGGTGTGGAGTGAGAGTGAGATGCCATGCGGAGGGAAGCAAAGTCAGCTTGAGAATGGTTCATCAGAGCAAAATAACTATGGAGGTCTATTCCTGACAGTAATTTATCAATGATGCACATATAATTAGGGAATGAGTGATGTCTTTATTAGGTGTGGCTAATGCATGACCATATATTTGTACTGAGAGGGAATAAGTCATGGTGGCTAAGAATACAGGCTCTGGGAGCATAGCACCTAAACTCAAACAAATTAGCTTTACAAATTTCTAGTTGAGTAAACTTAGGCAGGTTTCTCAAACTCTTTTTATCGGAGTTTCTTTATCTGTACAAATGAAGCTAGAGGTACCAGCCTTATTTTAGTGAATTCAAATATGTATATAAAAACTAGAATAGTATAAATGCTCAAAGTATATAGCAAATGCTCAACAAACGTTAGCTATTACTATTATTGGTACTAGTATTATCTCTTAGAGACAGAGTCTCAGTCTGTTGCCCAGGATGGAGTGCAGTGGCACAAACACAGCTGACTGTAACCTTGAACTCCTGGGCTCAAGCAATCCTCCTGCCTCAGCCTGCCTAGTAGTTGGGACTACAGGCATGCACCACCATGCCCAACTAATGTTTGTAATTTTGTGTACGGATGAGATCTTGCTATGTTGCCCAGGCTGGTCTTAAACTTCTGTCCTCAAGTGATCCTCCCACTTTGGCCTCCCAAAGCACTGGGATTACAGGTGTGAGCCACCATGGCTGGCCCTAGGTATTATTACTAGCTGAGGCTCTGTCTTCTCTGCTACTCTTCACAACTATCTGCTCTCCAGCCTATATTTTAACTATTAAAATAATGACCTGCTTGTTTTTGGGAAACATGCAAAGCGTTTGGTAGTAACTAGAAGATCTTCAGTGTAAAAATATGATGCTAATGGTAGAGGGGAGATACCAGGGGAGTAAACATAATGTGTTAGTTTTCTATTGCTGTAAAACAAATTACACAAACTTGGCAGCTTAAAACAACACATTAGTTTTAGTCGTATAGTTTCTATAGGTCAGGAGTCTGAGCATAGCTTAACTGGATCCTCTGCTTAGGGTCTTACAAGGCTGTAATCAAGATTTTGTTTGTGCTGTGCTTCATCTGGAGGCTCAACTTGGGGAGCAATCCTCTTCACACTACTTTGGGTTGTTGGCAGAATTGATTTCTTGGTGGCTGTACGATGGGGCGGGGGGGTGGGGGGACAGATTTTTACTATCCATGGGTAGAAGGCTGATCACAGTTTCCAGAGGCCACCTATAGTTCCAGGCAATATAGTCTTCTCTATGGCCTCTTACTTTATGAAGCCAACAAGGAGAGTCTTTCATTCAAGGAGGGCCAGTGTTTCTTTCAAAGGCTTTTATCCAGTTAAGTCAGGACCACTCAGGGTAGTCTCCCATTTGGTTTCAAAACAGCTGATTGGGAGCCTAATTACCTCTGCAAAATCTTTTCACCTTTGCCATTTTCAATTGGCCAGAAGCAAGTCATAGGTCCCACCCACACTCCAGGAGAGAGGATCACACCAGGTAGGAATACCAAGGGGCAGAAATTACAGGGGCCAATCACGGGATCCTCGTCTGTCTGCCCCACATAGGGAGGCAATGACACAGGCTGCTGCTCTTTGGAGTGGATGGTAACTGTCTCCCTACTGGTGCATGTGAAGGATTCTAATCCAGTTTGCCTTTTAGGTGACATTCACATCTGCTTGTTTCCTATGGGTGGGCCTGAGGCTGACATGGCATATGTTCCCTGTTGATGTCTCAGGGCCTAACTCCTTTGCTCCAAAAGCTTCCTTCTTCCTCTCAGAAGACTTTTTATTTTCACTCTACTTTCCTTATTGCCTTGTTCATATGACCACAAAACACCATTTTCTTCTGTAGCCCCTCTCCTGCTCCTATGTGCTATCTCCTCTGCATGTTGATTTTGGTACTATTTTTATGAATATGATTTTCTCTTTTGGTTTTAAGCTTTATATCTATTTTTTTGGTGGGGAGGGGTCAGTGCTGTTGGTGCTCAATGAACTCATTTTAAAAGCTATTCCCTAACAGGATGTCTTCCTGGTAATCAATTTTTAAAATATGGCTAAGAAGCCATAACAGCTCTGATAAATGATCTCAGTTCATGGATACCACAGTCCACTAGATTTCTAGATAGATAAGAAAAATGACATCACCTTACCCCTATCTATGTCTCCATAAGGAGAATAACAATGAAGAATGTAGTTATCACGGACATCACTAGGGCAATTAAGGCTTTGATCCCTGTGTCTTCCCTTATGTTTGAAAGCAGATACGTTTTGTGTTGTACACTGTTGGTTGCACCTCAGCAGCCATCTTGTCTCCCATCTTTCTTACTGGGGACAGTGCCTTCAATGGTTGAAAATAGTAGATATGTTCCCAGTCCACCATGCCCTATGGGTGGTCATAGACGCAGTTCTGATCAATAAGATGTGAGAGGGTATCAGCTTGGGCTTCCTTCCTTTTAGAAGGGAAACAGGGAAGAAGAACCCTTTTTCCCACCCTCTTATTTCTTCCCACTTGAATCATTGCTATAAGGATATGATATTGGAAGCTTCTGCAGACATCTTGCATTATGAGAGGAGGAAATGAGAGAGAAATCAACCCAGCATTCTGCTGTGTGGAGCCACTCTTATCACCCCCTTCTACCTATTTGAAAGTTTCTTTCACATGAGATAATTAAGTGCGCTATTGTTCAATACTCTTGGATGAGCATTCTGTTGCTCATGGCCAAAAGCAATCTTACTGAGACAATTAACCTGTATACATGTAATCCTGAGTGGTGGACCCTCACCCCCATTGAAGAGCAGGTATTCATGCTTTCATTCACTATTTAATAGGTTTACATGATATCCTGTATTCTGGACTTGTAATATTAGAATTTTTTCATATTATCTGGGATCCACCAGAGCATAGCATATAACTAGTTGCTTTTTAGCTCAGTACTATTTGGAAAATGAGCACGGTATGGTGCAGGAGATTCTTCTCCACAGATACCACACTGATTCAGTTGGAGAGATGGAGAATGAGGTGAGTAGAATTAATTTAGCCAACTGTCTGGAAACCTAACGTGACATCAGTGATAAGATTTAAATATCCAGGAGCTTCAGATTATGAGTCAGTCCAAATCCAAGCTGCATGATTTAAATGATGAAAGGGCAAAACTGGGCAGGAAGCAATGTAGGGATTTATTTGATCCAAAAACTCAAATTACCAGTAAAATAGATAATGTTCTGTTGCAATAGTTTGCAAACAGCAGCAAGAAAACAATTGAGTGGGTGTATTTTGAGCTTCAGGCATTGTAAATTCTTTCACTCTCATATACTTTATGCCTTCTTTAATAAAGTGGAGCGTCTTGGGCCAGCTTCATTGGTGATGGTAGGTGGTCATTCATTTCACAATCCACTAATTTTCATGATTATTCCGTATTTTATGTTACCTAAACTGCTCTGGATTTTGTCTTACTCAAATTGTAATATGGCCGTAGTTTATATGATTTCAGAATCATTAATTCAGTTGGCATTCTCAGCATATGGAAGTTACTCCCTCATCTCTCCAAATACGAACAAGAGTGGAAGGATCTTAAATACGCTGATGGTACATAAAAGTTTCTTAAATATACAGCAATGGTGTGTTAACCTGGTGTATCTTATTGGAAAGATGCCAAGTGCTTAGAAAATTCCTAAGAAGAAAAGCAATTGATATCAATGCATATTTATCTTAAATTTATTTCTACTTTAACAACTGAATTCTTGTATAATGTAGAACAAATAATAAAGATAAGGTAATTTAAGGTTTTATGAACTTTTTGCTTTTAAATATTTGCATGGTACGAGCTTTTACAGAAATATTTCAGGAATATACTCTAAAGACACCTAGCATTATGGTCCATCTCTCTGCCGCTCCTTTCTGCCATGTTGCTGCTGACCTAAAATTTGATTTTCATTGGCAGCTTCCTGTTGAGTTGTCATAGAATCTATGTGGCTGCTTTAAGGGTGGACCACTTCCTATTTTTCAAGGCCATCCAATTTGTTTTGGGAAATTTTGACAGTGAAAAAATTCTTCCTAATAGTAAAATCTGTGATTCTGTGTTTTAAATTATTAGTATCAGTTTGACTCACTCAAATCTCAGGTCAAAAACTAATCTATTTATTCCTATATTTATTTATCCTATTTATGTAGCCAAATAACTTATTTATGCATTTATCTATCTCAAGATGTAAAGATTTGTTAAACATCATTAGATCAATTGCATCTCAATTTCAGTATTCCTCATTATCTTCTTATCTAGTCACTGCCTACAGTGGCTAGAAACTTAGTACTCTCAATACACAGCTCTGCACAAATACTTGGGAAGGATTCAAGGATAAGAATGAACATAGCTTTCACCTTTTAGGAGTCCGAAGAACAAGCAGTGTATACTATTTTCATTGATGGGCTGAATATTACCATGGTTTAGCCTGTTTATGGATTTGATAGACAGATTATGGATTACTCTGCTCTCCAATATTCTGTTCTCTTGCCAAACACATGGAAGACTACCTATTCCCTTTGTAGTTGGTCTGAATGCCTCTGGCCAATTGATTAAGAACAGAAAGACATGTGTGTCCTTCCTGCTCAAAGCATTTAATCACCACTGTGACATCCCCTCTCTCCTTTCCTCTAGCTAGTGGTTATGGAAGAGGCCTGTATCGAGATTGTAGGATGAACAGATCAAAGTAGCTTAGACTACTGAGTCTTCCTATGGAAGAGAGCCACTCTGCAGCAACTATCCTGTAGCAAACTTTGCATGAACAAGAATGTCGTATATTGTGTGAAGTCATTGAAATGTGGGAGTTGTCACCATAATATAACCAGCCTACCTTAACTAATACCATAATCAGCCTTGAAAGCCTACAGTCACTCAAAATTTATGATGTTTTTGGTAAACTATTTTAAAAATTGCTTGCAATGGGGCTAACATATGGAAGCGGTCTCTTAGCTAGTGATGACGGAGCCCGTTCAAACTGCCATGTCTATACCTATAGGATACATCATCTTATTTAATGTTCAAAACATCCAGATGAAGTTGCTAATATCTGCAATACATCTATGGAAGTGATATAATTTGCTGTGAAAGTAGTTTTAAATTGGGAAAATTCCAAAGGTGTCACGGTGTATCATTCAAGAATGTTCAAGTGTGGGCCAGGTGCAGTGGCTCACGCCTGTAATCACAGCACTTTGGGAGTCCAAGGCAGGTGGATCATGAAGTCAGGAGTTTGAGACCAGCCTGGCCAAGATGGTGAAATCCCGTCTCTACTAAAAATACAAAAATTAGCTGGGTGCGGTGGCAGGCACCTGTAATCCCAGGTACTCGGGAGGCTGAGGCAAGAAAATTGCTTGAACCTGGGAGGCGGAGGTTGCAGTGAGCCGAGATCCTGCCACTGCACTCTACCCTGGGCTACAGAGCAAGACTCCATCTCAAAAAAAATGTTCAAGTGTATGTTGCCCTAAAAGGGAACAAATCAACTATCAGTGTCTTTATCCTTTCCCCCTTAACGTATATACTAAAAAGCCATTTCACCCTCGTATGTTTTGGTAAAACAGGAGTCCTTTCACTCCTCCTCCTGAATTGCCATCTATGGAGATTTTTTTCCCAAGTCAACATGCTCCTATTGGAGCCTACCAGCTTCCCTTGGATCCCATGTACTCTGCCACTGCTGATTACCACGGGGACCTTTGGAATCCCTGCTTTTCTCAATTGTGCTACTTCTGTGCTGACCTCAGTAGATGAATGCTGTGGGTCGGGCCACGCCCCTTTTCTCTTTACTGGCCTGTCATAAATCTGTGCTAGTACAGTAAGGCCTGTCATCAACCTTCGTAGTGTCCATTTTTACTCTCCATCCTCTACCTATAGGGTTTTATCCTATGATCCTCACTTGACTAATTTACAGGCCCATGTAGACCTCAGCAGAAAGTTACACAAAGATGGCTTTAGTGGGTATAGAATGAAACCAGAGTCTGTTGTGCGCTTTTATCTTCAAACTGCATTCCTCTTCTGTCAGCTGAAGTACAGCTTTGTCTCTTCTTTTCCCTGATGTTTAGCGAGTGACTGTTGTATCAAAACCACACGAAATATGTTACATGCACATGTATACATTAATCTCACGGACAACTTAAAATTCTCAGAAAAAAACCCAGGCTATGATCATAGTTAAAAAAATTTTTTTTTTCTAATCACAGTATCATCTTTATTGATTCTCTCTCCTCAGGTTTACTAGTGGTTTGCAGTACTGGGCATATCAATGGTTTGTAGTGAGGGGCATGAGAACGCCAGTTCCCGTAAGTGACTGTTCATCTTCCTCTTTTCCATTTAATTCTAGGATCCCCCAGTGCTTGAAAGATACAGCCTATTAGAGGGCCATCCACCCAATGATGTCCATTTTTTTAGCTACAGTGAAACTCAGATGTGACATTAGAGCTTTTTATTACCTGATGCTCAGAAACACTCTTTTTTTTTTTAGATGGAGTCTCGCTCTGTCGCCCAGGCTGGAGTGCAGTGGCGTGATCTTGGCTCACTGCAAGCTCCGCCTCCTGGGTTCAGGCCATTCTCCTGCCTCAGCCTCCCGAGTAGCTGGGACTATAGGTGCCCGCCACCACGCCTGGCTAATTTTTTGTATTTTTAGTAGAGACGGGGTTTCACCGTGTTAGCCAGGATAGTCTTGATCTCCTGACCTCATGATCCTCCCACCTCGGCCGCCCAAAGTGCTGGGATTACAGGCGTGAGCCACCGCACCTGGCCAGAAACACTCTTAGGTAGTACTTCTTTCTCATATCCCTGTACAGACTATGGCTGGAATTTGAAGCAAGATGAGTTCATCTTCCTAGCCCATTCATTGTAAGTCTAGCATTAGTTTTACAACAATGATTATAAAGCTTCTCTCATGTAGACAGGAACTGATATGTGTGCTTCTTCATAGTTTCCCATTATTTGATGATAGTTCATAAAATTCTACAAATGTTTCAATGCACATGAATTTGGGCAAAGCATGAACCTTTCTGTTTGTCTGACTATAACAAGGGGACATCTGCCATCAATCCATTTTCTAAATAACAATGAGTTCTTTTCCTCTTCCTTCAGTCTGTCATACTTTCTATCACTAAATTATTATTCTCCTTCACACATTCTTGAATTTGAGATTGCAACGTTCCCCCCAAATCAAATCAGTTCCTAAGCACATATATTCTTTCCTCGTAACATCTCTAGCAAAACATCTCTTTTCTTCAAACCTTTTTGTGGCTAAATTATTGGGATGACCACCTTAATAATAATCTTAAATCCAGCAGATAGCATGTTAGAAATATTTAGTAGGCATGAATTCTAAGTGTCTGAGAGGTGCAGTTCTTTGACGTGGCCAATATGTCATGTGGGATAAATCTGTCTGGGAGCGAAGCTATGAATTTAGCTGAGGCTTTCTGAAATGTGGGGTCTCCTACAAGAGCACAGGTGGAAGAGTTTCTTTTTTTTTCTTTTTGCTACTTTGGGAGAAACATTTGTTGCACCCTGTGGAGCTAGAACAGGAGAATTGGGCTCAATAATAGTAAATCTTAAATTTATCTTTATCTTGGGTACCTTTCTGATTCTGGCTGATAGCAGATTGGAACCTAGGGAATAACATAAGAACAGCAGTTCTCAGGATATTTTAAATTAGAGTTGTTTGAGGATTTATCAGGCCTCAGAAGGCTCCTCTAGATAATTCCATCTATGGATTTGGGGATAGAGATTGTTATTCTTATTTTTAATTTGATTTCTGACCTTTCTGCTCCTTCTCCCTTTCTTTTCCCAAATATGCCAATTTTAATTTTGCTCCTCAATAGTTAAAACACACAATAGGGCAAGCAGTTTGAAACAAATGGCTTGGGTTATTTAGGAGTTTTGCCTCTATATACAGTAGTAACAAGTTACTACTGTATCCCTCTGATATCACTTCAACTCACCCCTCCGTCCACAGATAAGACTAAATAATCTTTTCCCCTCTACTGATCAGTTCTTATGTCCTTTAACCACACATCGTTCCCTTCTTGTACTGTTTTAATATTATGCCAGCATTACCATTGGTCCCATTGCCCCTCTACCTGCTACTTTATTCTCTTCCTTTTACTTCTAAAACTATCATCTATTGGCAGCTGAGACCCAAATCTAAATTCTTCCTGAGTACTAGACTTAGGTAGACTACTGGCTCATTATTTGTACCTCAAAGTCAAAAGATATGGAGCTGAATGTGCAGACCTTCCCCGTCAACTGGATCTGTCCCCTGTTCTGAGAAACACGTCTTATTTGCAAATGATATCTGCTGTCACATCCACTCAAAGGTTTGGAATCTCTTTGAATGTCCCCTATCTTTGTTCTCTGCATTGAATTATGGATTTGCTCAGCAAATATTTATCGGGCACCAACCATTCTGCTAGGCTCTAGAGATACAAAGATAAATAAAATGGATATGTAACCATCACAACATATTTGTGTTCTTGAGTTTTGGGTCATTATTAAAAGGAGGTACTGTTGTTTCATATGGGTTTACATGAAAGACATTCAACTGTAGATATCATTCTGTTTCTCATGTCTTCAGCCCTATGCCTTTAAGATATCTCCATGTTGGCTGAGCGCAGTGGCTCACACCTGTAATCCCAACCCTTTGAGAGGCCACGGGGATGGATCACCTGAGGTTAGTAGTTCGAGACCAGCCTGGCCAACATGGTGAAACCCCGTCTCTGGTAAAAATACAAAAAATTAGCCAGACATGGTGATGGGCACCTGTAATTTCAGCTACTTGGGAGGCTGAGGCAGGAGAATCCCTTGAACCTGGGAGGCAGAGGTTGCAGTCAGCCAAGATCATGCCATTGCACTCCAGCCTGGGCAACAAGAGCACAAGTCTGTCTCCAAACAAACAAAGAGAGAGAGAGAGAAAAAAAAGATGTCTCCATGTTGATGCATGTAATATTCTGATAGCTAATATAATGAGTGTAATATTCTAATAGATTCTAATATCTGTGCATGTTTCATTGTGTCTATTCACCCTTTTCAGTGGAGGAGGGTAGATAACTTCCAATTCCACTAGCAGAAACAACATTGAAGTCAATATATCCCTTTAGGGTCCTATATGAGAATTTCTCTGGGAAATACACCTAGGAGTGGGATTGCTGGGTCACCATGTACAGTTGTGCTTTACTTGACTAAGCAGTTGCTGAATAGCTAAATGAGCCTTCCACCCACCGGTGGTGCATGAGGATCCTGTTTTCTCACATACTCTCCTATATGTAGCATGATCCAGTTTTCTAATTTTTGACAATATGATGCATTTCAAATGATGGCTCATTGTTTTAATTTACTTTCTCTAATTACAAATATATTTGAGTGTTCTTTCAATACTTACTGCCACTGAGGTTTCTCCTTCTGATAGTAGTTTGTTCACATATTTTGTCTGCTTTCTATTGAGCTTTCTGTATTTTTCTTGTTAATATGTGGACATTTCTAGTGAATTCTAGGTATTTGTACCTTGATGATGTCCAATTTTGTCAGTATCTTATCTCAGTCTGTCATCTGCCTATTCAGTACCTTTTTTAAATTACTCATCTGCCAGTTTTTCTTTGTTGACTCTTATTAAATTGATACCCTTAATTGCAATGTTGTCATAACATTTTCACCTTGTGGTTTATGTTTTTTTGGAGTTATGTTGAAAAAACTTTCTTCCGTATTCATTTATTTTAAGTTCCGGAGTACATGTGCAGGATGTGCACTCTTGATCATAAAGATAGTCTCTTACTTTTTTTCTTCTAAGGTTACAATTTGCTATTAACTATACATTTACTCTACCCATCCATTTGGAGTTCGCTTAACCCAGTTTTATTTTTAATCCATATAGCAAACAAGTTTTCCCTTTTCTGTCTACTAAAGAGTATGTTTTCATTATTATTATTATTATTATTACATAGAGGAGGAAGCAGACACTTAGAAATTTAAATAATTTGCCTCATAACTTAAGCAAGTAAGAGTCAGAGCTGTGATTTTCATCTAGTTCTTTTAACCTCAAAGTTCTTAAGTGGTCTTTCCTCTTCACCTTCTATAGAAGCAGTTCCCTTCTATGTTGCAGTCTCCTTGAAGGCAAAGGTTGTGCACTGTCATGTTTTGAAGCCCAGTATCGCTGAGAACAATGACAGACACATGCAGTGGCTCAGTAAGTATTTGCTGGAGTTGCAATATCTTGCTCTATCACTTTCTGTCCTTTTTACCCTCCGTAGATTATCATAAAATCTTGTAGAATTGCCTTTTCATCCATTCTGCTGACAAACCATTTCCCCAAAATGCTGTCATTTGATTAGATTTGCCTCAACATCTGAAAGCTGGACACAATCCAAGGCCTGCTGGTGGAGATTTGACACTGCCATTTGACTTGGAGAATGGTGCTTTGGTGGCGCTAGTGGAATCGGCCCAGTAACTAACGGGAACATCAATGATGGGTTCAAATCTGGGATGCATTAAGGTAATTGGATGGACACGCCAGCTTAGGAGACATGGATTTTCATCTCTGTGTTGATGCTACATTGGTGCCATGTTTCCCGAGGATGCACTCACAAGCGTAATGAGGGCTGCTGTCTCCTTCTCCAACTGTGCGTTGTTGGAGTGCATAGTATGGGGGGAATTCAGTTCCAGACTTTGGTTTTCTGCCATATACAACAGTATTTGGATGCTTCTGTGACTTTTCCAGGTGTTGGAAAAGTATCTGACCTAACTTTCTGCCAACTCATAATGCAATGTGGCTCTAGTAAGGAAACTATCAGCCCATCTCTGAGCCTGTTTGCTCATGTATTTCAGTACAACCATCAGCATTTGCCCAGAAGATTGCCTTAGAGGTTTTAGTGGTGGCTGACTCTTTAATGCAAAATAAACAAAGCTGTCCATCAGAGCAGAATTTAATTTTTATGATGATGACTTGAGATTTGCTTGTTTTAAAAGTAGGGGATAATGCAGGAGAAAAAATTAAACAAACAGAAAATATCAGATCAGGTCTTCAGTTCTCCATACTACCTGGTGAGATGGAACCCAGCTCCAAAAACTTTTAGCAATACTGATTCACCTTTGCATGTCAGGGTAAATCAGGAATTGGGAGCCAACAGGAGATGCCAGACTGGGGAAGTCTGGAACTTTGTTTTAGGAAGAACCACAGCACCAAGATGAAGATTATTTGTTTATTCTCTCATGTGTGAACACAGCACACACTCACTTAGGAACACTGACTATGGACTGGCTGCTAGGGACACAAAAATGCATCAGATGCAACTTCTAATCTGAAGGTATTAGTAGTTTACTCAGAGCTACCAAGTCCATTATTATGAGCACTCCTATCTTGCAGGTGTAGGAACTAAAAGTAAGGGAGGTTAAGTAACTCACTAAAGTTTACTCAGCTAGCAACTATCAAGTCTAGGTGCTAGTTCCAGGACTTCTTTTTTTATTATTATACTTTAAGTTCTGGGATTCATGTGCAGAACATGCAGATTTGTTACATAGGTATACACGTGCCATGGTGGTTTGCTGCACCCATCAACCCATCATCTACATTAGGTATTTCTCCTGATGCTTTCCCTCCCCTAGACCCCCAGCCCCTGACAGGCCCCAGTGTGTGGTGTTCCCCGCCCTGTGTCCACATGTTCTCATTGTTCAACTCTCACTTATGAGTGAGAACATGTAGTGTTTGGTTTTCTGTTCCTATGTTAGTTTGCTGAGAATGATGGTTTCCAGCTTCATCCATGTGCCTGCAAAGGACATGAACTCATCCTTTTTTATGGATGCATAGTATTCCGTGGTGTATATGTGCCACATTTTCTTTATCCAGTCTATCATTGATGGGCATTTGGGTTGGTTCCAAGTATTTGCTATTGTGAACAGTGCTGCAGTAAACACAGGTGTGCATGTGTCTTTATAGTAGCATGATTTATAATCCTTTGGGTACATACCCAGTAATGGGATTACTGGGTCAAATGGTATTTCTGGTTCTAGATCCTTGAGGAATCACCACACTGTCTTCCACAATGGTTGAACTAATTTACACTCCTACCAACAGTGTACTTCTAACTCTAACTCCTGTCCTCTTTGCACAATGATGCAACTATAAAATATCAGCAACCTAATCATAAAGAAACTACAGGAATAAGTAAGAGCTTCATTCACCAGAGATGGAGCTTTAAGACAGGATGGTGATTCACTAAAGAGGCAGAGTATAAAGAGTTATGCTTGGTAGGAAACAGTTACCAGAGAAGCGGATAAAAGCACAGAATGGAGCCCTTAGCAACAATCTCTATACAATGCCAGGGGACATCTTTTATCAGACTTTTGCTGTAATCCCCTTCTTGTGACCAGAATTGGTTTTGGAATTGGGTACCTAGCTGGTGATGAACTAGGCCAAGGGATTTTAAAGCCACTGAGTTTAGAAAGCTAGCTTTAGAAAGCATGGAGCAAACTAGAGATTATTGCATCTTTTATCTAGTTTGTTTTGAAGGAGTATTTTTTAATGACTTCCTCAAGATATTTGGGTACAGATTTTATAGAATAAATACTGTTATCAAATCAACACATACTATTTCTTTTCAAGAACTAAAAGCATCATCAAACCTCAAAGTTAAAAATGATACTTTAACCAACCAAACATTTGCAACCACAAGTTGAACAAAACACAGTATGTTTCATATGTACCAACTATAATTACACAAAATGTAAGGTTTAACTCACAACTGTCATTGGTTTGAGGTGGTTTTGTTCTTCTATACTTTTGTGGGATATCCCTTGGAGACATTGTAATCTAGAAATAGGACTTAGCTTAATGGTTAAGAGCAAAGGTATGTAACTTACTATTTGGATTTAAATCTTGGCCTTATCAATTAATAATGTCCTTGAGCAAATTTAGCCTCTCTTTGTCTCAGTTTCTGAAGGCATATGACAGTATCTATCTTGTAGGGATATATAGTAATGATTCAATGGGTCTCTACAAAGAACACAGGAAAGTGTCTAGCACACAATACGTCTTTTATTAATATTAAGTCTTATTCATTTAGACTAACTAATTCTTTGTAATACTTTCCCAGTTGCAAAAAAAATCAGCCTTTTCAACTCATGTACAGTTTTCTTAGAGTGTCAATTATTTAGTTAGATATTGCCTTGTTCCAGATGAATTTAAAATATGTAGACATGGAGAATTTCCTTCTTTGTATCCCAAGTGGGCTTGGAATACAATATAGCATACCATTATCTCCTCTCTACAGCCAAATTAAGATCTTGGAGTTCATGGTAGGGCTATGTTCCTTATGTTTACCAACTAATTCTACATCAACCAGGAACATCCAGCACTTATGTATCTGGCTTGGGGCCAAGTGTCTATTCCTATTTAATTCTGCCCTAAAGATTCCTGGTCCCAACCAGGATTATAGTCAAAAGCTAGAGAGGAAGGGCTTTCCAGTTCTGCCTCAGTACCACTGCTGAGGGTAATCCACCTGGAAGCTATGTCAAAGATATCCACTGTAGAGGAGAATTCATTTCCAGGTACATGGAGGTCCTTTTAGCATAGTGTATGGAGTTGGCATAATGTATGGAGATACATAGGGTGTTCTGGTGGATGTCCAACTGGCCTTAATGGGATGGGTTTGTTGAGCTATGTGGTGGAGAGACAGATTGACTTGCAGCTCTGTTGTGCATAATACAACCAATCTTTTCATCCTAAGAGACAAAGACGTGGGTCCTAGATGCATCTACCATGCGTCAAGATAAACAAAACACTTTATAAAACACATCGACAAATCACTTTGTTTCTTCCTCCTATATCAAATTAAATATATCCTTTGCCCTCAGTTTTGCTATCTGTAGACATGCATAATAATTAGTTTCTTAGCTTAGTTGGGTTTCCAGTTGCACCCAAGAAGACATTGCAAGGGACTATATATGTCTAGTGATTCATAGGAACCCCAATGAATAGAATAATACAGGTATAGGGCACCACAGATAATACTGGATATTACTTTTTGGATTTCTAGAAAGGTCTGTTCTCTCTCACCTTTTTAGGTATCAGAATGCCATATTATGCATTTCTTCTTCTTGGATAAGCAACAGTCTCTCTCTACAATGCTAGGAGACATCTTAGTTTCTCAGCTTAGTTGGGTTTCCAGTTGCATCCAATAAGACATTGGAAGGGACTATATATGCTTAGTGATTCATAGGGATGAATCATTAGACATTTCATTTTTGAAAAGTTTTAATGTAACAGTCTTAGCAAGAATTCTTTGATTTTTCCAGATAATACTGCTTTCTGTCTCTCTTGTTAAAATGTCTATGTATTGAGAAATATTGCAGTTGTTTCCTCTGGGACAGAACCCACTTAACAAATATTTCCTGAACACATACTATAAGTGAGGCACTATTGTTGAAACTGAGGGCACAACAGTAATACCTTTTTGAGATTTTAACTTCCTGAATCTATTATATAATTCTTATTTATAGTGCCTCAGATAACAGTATCATGCTAACAGGCTATTAATAACTAATTTATTGGTCTAACGAATCTAGGTAAGAGAAAATCCATCTTATTTCTCCATATGTTATTGTGCTTTTCATTAAAACAAACTGATTCACAGTAGTTTTAATCTGGGAAAAATAAATGTACAAAGTCGCAGTGAATTCATCACATGTCCATTCTTGGTTTCCCTTCATTTTTGACTATTTCTAACTCAAGGCTGTCAGCATTCACACGTATCTGGCCACAAGCCCTAATGAGTCAGTGCAATCACATTTGTTCTTGTGAACTGAATTATTAGCTAATGTTTTCTCCTTTTGGCCAACAAGAATGGAAGAAAAAGTGAGGGTAATTAAGGAGCTATACAATGCTGTTCTTCAGCTATTTGGTCATAAAGTACTTGGCATTGTTTAAACCACTATAAATTACTCAGTTTATTCCCCACCAGTAAAGATTCTCTCATTCCTTCCCAGTAAATCCCATTTCATGTAAAAGTAACTGAATGCAGAACTTATCCAAGCTACCCTTCTCCATAAAAGGCCAAGAATTTGACACCTTGTGGATGATTCCTTTTCCTTGATTTAGGAAGATAAAACTATTTAGGAAGGAATTCCTAGGTCAAACGTCATGAGCTTACTGTGGCCTTGAGGTTGTGACCTTCATTGGAACTCATCAAGAGTGTCCTGCCATGTCTTTAACCTTTCAATCTAAACAAGAAGTTAATTTGGGTGTGGGGGCTGCGGAGAAGTTTATTTGGTTCTTTTTAAAGAATTTTTTTGGTGAATCAGCATTTTGATGTCTTAGAAGTTCTTGATGAATCCCATTACTTAAAAATACAGGATAAGTTATTTTTATAGGGCGTTTAACTAGTTACTGATGTAATTTGCTATGCATTGTTTACCAGTTGATCCCTAAATTACTGTTATCTTTGACATTTTCTTTAAATAAAGGAAGACATTTTGACCTTATGCTTCAAATATGCTATTTCTGTTAAAAAGAAATACCAAATGTGAATGGCTGTGTTATTTTTATACTTAGTTTGCTAGTTTCAATTTGTATTTACTATGGTTTTAAAATAATTGAAAGCAAAATGTATAAGGCTTTTGAAATAGATTTGTGTTCATGGTATCCTCTTCATTCCCTGGAAAGACATTTAGATAGATTTACAAATGAGTTTAAAATTTTACTACACTTTTCAAAAAAAATTAAAGCCCAATCCTAAGACTTTATGAAATAGATCCCTGTTCCTAGACTCTTCTCTGTTCTTGAAAATATGTTTCTTGTATTCTTGCAAATGAGTTTAAGATAATTAGCAGACACTCTAGAAGGAATTTATTAATGGGTTGAGGATGATCACAGGTGATGCTAAGAATGAATGAGCTTGTCTCTTTATCTATTCCATCACATGTGAAATGCTACTGTATGTTTAACTTTGTGTTCAGTGGTAAGGCAGTAAGTAGCAGTGCAAATAGACTATTTCTCATTTCAACTCACACAACCTGGTGAGTAAGTTTCCATTCAGGGCTAGGAGGGAGGCATTTGAATATTAATCCTTTTCAAAGGAGATTTTTTTTCTCCCTAACAGTCATAACATTCACATAGTATGGGGTCTTGTGAAGTCATAATTCTGGATGTGGCATTCCTTTTCTGTTTTGACTGGCTTACATGTTATTGTGCTTCTACCCTCATGCTTTATAAGAATCTCCCTAATGAAGAAAAATCTACCAAGCAAATGAAAAACAGAAAAAGCAGGAGTTGCAATTTTAATTTCAGACCAAACAGACTTTAAACCAATAAAGTTCAAAAAAGACAAAAAAGGGTATTACATAATGGTAAACAGTTTAATTGAACAAGAAGACCTAACTATCCCGAATCTATATGCACCCAACACAGTAGCACCCAGATTCCTGAAGAAAGTTCTTAGAGACCTACAAAGAGACTTAGATTTATACACAGTAATAGTGGGGGACTTCAAAACCCCACTGGTAGTATTAGATAGATCACTGAGGCGGGAAATTAACAAAGAGATTCAGGACCTGAACTCAATACTTGACCAAATGGACCTAATAGACATCTACAGAACTCTCCACCCAAAGATGACAGAATATACATTCTTTTCATCACCACAAGGTACATACTCTAATACTGACCATGCAGTTGGCCAGGGCAATTAGGCAAGAGAAGGAAATCAAGGGTATTCAATTAGGAAAAGAGGAAGTCAAATTGTCCCTGTTTGCAGATGACATGATAGTATATCTAGAAAACCCCATTGTCTCAGCCCAAAATCTCCTTAAGCTGATAAGCAACTTCAGCAAAGTCTCAGGATACAAAATCAATGTACAAAAATCACAAGCATTCTTATACATCAATAACAGACAAACAGAGAGCCAAATCATGAGTGAACTCCCATTCACAATTGCTTCAAAGAGAATAAAATACCTAGGAATCCAACTTACAAGGGATGTGAAGGACCTCTTCAAGGAGAACTACAAACCACTGCTCAAGGAAATAAAAGAGGATACAAACAAATGGAAGAACATTCCATGCTCATGGGTAGGAAGAATCAATATCATGAAAATGGCCATCCTTCCCAAGGTAATTTACAGATTCAATGCCATCCCCATCAAGTTACCAATGACTTTCTTCACAGAATTGGAAAAAACTACTTTAAAGTTCATATGGAACCAAAAAAGAGCCCGCATCGCCAAGTCAATCCTAAGCCAAAAGAACAAAGCTGGAGGCATCACGCTACCTGACTTCAAACTATACTACAAGGCTACAGTAACCAAAACAGCATGGTACTGGTACCAAAACAGAGATATAGATCAATGGAACAGAACAGAGCCCTCAGAAATAACGCCACATATCTACAACTATCTGATCTTTGACAAACCTGAGAAAAACAAGCAATGGGGAAAGGATTCCCTATTTAATAAATGGTGCTGGGAAAACTGGCTAGCAATATGTAGAAAGCTGAAACTGGATCCCTTCCTTACACCGTATACAAAAATTAATTCAAGATGGATTAAAGACTTAAATGTTAGACCTAAAACCATAAAAACCCTAGAAGAAAACCTAGGCAATACCATTCAGGACATAGGCATGGGCAAGGACTTCATGTCTAAAACTCCAAAAGCAATGGCAACAAAAGCCAAAATTGACAAATGGGATCTAATTAAACTAAAGAGCTTCTGCACAGCAAAGGAAACTACCATCAGAGTGAACAGGCAACCTACAAAATGGGAGAAAATTTTCGCAACCTACTCATCTGACAAAGGGCTAGTATCCAGAATCTACAATGAACTCCAACAAATTTACAAGAAAAAAACAAACAACCCCATCAAAAAGTGGGCAAAGGACATGAACAGACACTTCTCAAAAGAAGACATTTATGCAGCCAAAAAACACATGAAAAAATGCTCACCATCACTGGCCATCAGAGAAATGCAAATCAAAACCACAATGAGATACCATCTCACACCAGTTAGAATGGCAATCATTAAAAAGTCAGGAAACAACAGGTGCTGGAGAGGATGTGGAAAAATAGGAACACTTTTACACTGCTGGTGGGACTGTAAACTAGTTCAACCCTTGTGGAAGTCAGTGTGGTGATTCCTCAGGGATCTAGAACTAGAAATTCCATTTGACCCAGCCATCCCATTACTGGGTATATACCCAGAGGACTATAAATCATGCTGCTATAAAGACACATGCACACGTATGTTTATTGCGGCATTATTCACAATAGCAAAGACTTGGAAGCAACCCAAATGTCCAACAATGATAGACTGGATTAAGAAAATGTGGCACATATACACTATGGAATACTATGCAGCCATAAAAAATGATGAGTTCACGTCCTTTGTAGGGACATGGATGAAATTGGAAATCATCATTCTCAGTAAACTATCGCAAGAACAAAAAACCAAACACCGCATATTCTCACTCATAGGTGGGAATTGAACAATGAGAACACATGGACACAGGAAGGGGAACATCACACTTCGGGGACTGTTGTGGGGTGGGGGGAGGGGGGAGGGATAGCATTGGGAGATATACCTAATGCTAGATGACGAGTTGGTGGGTGCAGCGCACCAGCATGGCACATGTATACATATGTAACTTACCTGCACGTTGTGCACATGTACCATAGAGCCTAAAGTATAATAATAATAATAATAATAATAATAATAAAAAAAAAAAAAAAAAAACAAACTCAAAATAACTGAAATTATGTCAACCATACTTTTGGACCACAGCACAATGAAAAATAAAAATCAAGGCCTAGAAAATTGCCCAAAACCATACAATTACATGGAAATTAAACAATGTACTCTTAAACAACTCTTAGGTAACTAACGAAATTAAAGCAGAAATCAAGAATTTCTTTGAAACTAATAAGAACAAAGACACAACATACCAGAATCTCTGAGACACAGCTAAGGCAATGTTAAGACGGTAATTTATAGCACTAAATGCCCACATCAAAAAGTTAGACAGATCTCAAATTAACAATGTTACATCACAACTAGAAAAACTAGAGAAGCAAGAACAAACAAACCCTAAAGTTAGCAGACGACAAGAAATAACCAAAATCAAAGCTGAACTGAAGGAGATTGAGACACAAAAAACCATAAAATAGATGAACAAATCTAGAGGTTTTTTTTGAAAAAATTATTAAGATAGATGGACTGCTAGCTAGACTAATAAACAGAGAAGATCCAAAAAACATAAAAATGACAAAGGGCACATTACCATGGACCCCCCCCCCCAGAAATATAAATAACCACTGGGGACTGCTATGAACAATTCAGTGCACAAGAAGTACAAAATTTAGAAAAAATGGATACATTCCTGGACACATACATCCTCCCACAAGTGAACCAGGGAGAAATTGAATTCCCTGAATAGACCAATAATTAGCTCTGCAATTGAATCAGTAATAAATAGCCTACCAACCCCAAAAAAGCCCAGGACTGGATAGATTCACAGACAATTTGTACCAGATGTACAAAGAAGAGCTGGTACCATTTCTACTGAAGCTATTCCAAAAAATTGAGAAGGGACTCATCCCTGGCTCATTTTATGAGGAAAGCATCATCTTAATACCAAAACCTGGCAGAGACACAACAACAACAACAATAAAACATTTAAGGCTAATATCCTTGATTAACATAGATGCAGAAATCTTCAACAAAATACTAGCAAACAGAATCAAGCAGCACACCAAAAAGGTGATCCACCACGATCAACTAGGTTTTATCCCTGGGATGCAAGGTTGGTTCAGCATAGGCAAATTAATATATATGACTCATCACATAAATAGAACTAGAAACAAGACCCACATGATCATTCCAATAGATGCAGAAAAGGCTTTCAATAAAATTCAACATCCTTTCAAGTTAAAAACTCTCAAAGTAGGTATTGAAGGCAAATAATTCAAAATAACAAGAGCTATCTAGGACAAAGCCGCAGCCAATGTCATACTGAGGGCAAAAGCTGGAAGCATTCCACTTGAAAACTGGAACAAGACAAGGATGCCACCTTACTATTCCTATTCAATATAGTATTGGAAGTCCTGGCCAGAGCAATCAGGCAAGGGAAAGAAATAAAGGGCATCCAAATAATAAGAGAGAAAGTCTAACTATCCCTGTTTGCAGACAACATTATTCTAGATCTAGAAAACCCCATAGTCTCTGTCCAAAAGTTTCTTGAGGTGATAAGCAACTTCAGCAATGTTTCATGATATAAAAGCGATGTACAGAAATCACTAGCATTCCTACACACTAACAACACGTGAACTGAGAGGCAAATCAGGAATGCAATCTCATTCACAACTGCCACAAAAAGAATAAAATCCCAAGGAATACAGCTAATCAAGGAGGTGAAGGATCTCTACCACGAGAATTACAAAAGGCTGCTGAAAGAAATCAGAGATGACACAAACAAATAGAAGAACATTCCATGTTCTTGGATAGGAAGAATCAATGTCATTAAAGTGGCCATACTGCCTAAAGCAATTTACAGATTCATCACTCTTCCTATCAAACTACCAATGATGTTCTTCACATAACTAGAAAAAACTATTTTAAAGTTTAAATGGAACAAAACGAGAGCATGAATAGCCATTGCAATCCTAAACAAAAAGAGCAAAGCTGGAGGAATCACACTGCCTGACTTTGAACTGCACTGCAAGGCTAAGTAACCAAAACAGCTTGATACTAGTACAAAAACAGACACACAGATCAATTGAACAGAATACAGAACCCAGAAATATGACCTCACAAATACAACCACCTGATCTTTGACAAAGCTGACAAAAATGAGCAATGGGGAAAGGACTCCCTATTCAAAAAGGGTGCTGGGATAACTGGCTAGCTATATGCAGAAGGCTGAAACTGGACTCCTTTTTTATACATATAAAAAATCAACTCAAGATGGATTAGAGACCTAAATGTAAAACCTGAAACTATAAAAACCCAGGAAGATAATCTAGGAAACACCACTTTGGACACAGGAACTGGCAAAGATTTTATGGTGAAAATGCCAAAAGCGATTGTAACAAAAGCAAAAATTGACAAATGGAACCTAATTAAATTAAAGAGCTTCCATACAGCAAAAGAAACTATCAATAGAATATATAGGCAACCTGCAGAATGGGAGAAAATATTTGGAAACTATATAGCTGACAATGGTCTAATGTTCAGAATCAATAAGGAACTTAAGCAAACATACAAGCAAAAAACAATCCCATTAAAAACTAGGCAAAGGACATGAACAGACGTTTTTCAAAAGAAGACATACAAGTGACCAACAAACATGGAAAAATGCTCAATACCACCAATCATTAGAGAAATGTAAATCAAAACCACAACGAGGTACCATCTCACACCAGTCAGAATGGCTATTATTAAAAAGGCAATAAACAACAGATGTTGGCAAGGTTGCGGAGAAAAGGGAACACTTATGCACTGCTGGTGGGAGTGTATATTATTTCAATCATTGTGGAAAGCAGTGTGGCGATTCCTGAAAGAACTAAAAACAGAACTACCATCTGACCCAGCAATTCCACTACTGGGTATATATTCAATGGAATATAAATTGTTCTACCACAATGATACATGCACATGTATGTTCATTACAGCACTATTCACAATAGCAAAGACATAGATCTAATCTAAGTGCCCATCAAAGGTAGACTGGATAAAGAAAATGTGGTACAGACACACCATGGAATACTGTGCAGCCATAAGAAAGAATGAAATCATGTACTATTCAGCAATATGGATGGAGATGGAGGCCATTATCCTTAGGAACAGAAAACCAAATACCACATGTTCTCAGTTATAACTGGGAGCTGAATAATGAGAACACATTGGCAGAAAGAGGGGAACAACAGACAAACATATATATCTATATATGGCTCATGCAGCCATGGAGGCTGGGAAGTCCTACCACTTGCTATCTGTAAACTAAAAACCAGGAAAGCCGGGGTGTAATTAAGTATGAGTCCAAAGACCTGAGAACCAACGGAGCTGATACTGTAAATCCCATTCTGAGAACAGAAGAAAATGAGATGAGATGTCCCAGCTCATTAAGTGAGGCAGGGAGAAGGGGTTGAATTCCTCCTTCCTTCCCCTTTTAATTTTTAGAAACACTATTGCTAACATTCAGTATATTTAGGCATTTTTCTTGTACATTTCAAAAATTGTATAACTTCTTGGCTTCTAATCATGATCACTTGAATCCAATATGATACATCATGTGGTAACATTTCCAGTGGGTTATGAGTGTCATATTTTGTCAAGATGCACTTCCTTGTGTAGAATCTGAACCTTCTGTTAATTGACTTTTAGTCCTCCACTTTGATATAAATCTTTGCCTTCTGGGAGGAGTTGATTACATCAAACATGACCTGTGGATATGCTTCTTGACAATTAGTAAGAATTCTCTTCCTTTTCTTAATGACAGAATGGAAATTTCTGTGACATACTTTTATTCAATCTCATTGATGAGGAGCTTCCCATGGGTCATTGTAAACATTACACAAGGATCACTCAGCAGCAATCAATTAGAAGCCTTTGCATAGACAGTTAATCACTACGTACAAGAGTCTATTCATCTGAAAAAAAATTACAAACCAAAATGTTGAAACAAATAATGCAGTTCTTTCTTATACAAGCACTTCATTTTTTATTTATGAAATATATGCCTCTGATTAATAATTATGGAGATTGATCTTGCCAGCTCATTAGATATCTTTTTATCTTAGTAAGAAATGGGCTGGTAAATAATATTTTGGCAAATGCCTAGGCTCAATCTATATTCAGGAGTCCTGCATTTTTCTGTTCAGGGATTCATGTTTTGTTTACTTTAACAGAGAAGGATTCAATTCTTTCAAAATATAACTTTTCAGAAACTATGCTAATGGTTATCTGTTATTTGCTTTGCCTCAAATCATTTTCTGGATTAGTTTTATTCAAGCTTTAGGACTGAGACCGCCTACTGGTGGTATTTGTATTTAATAACTTTACCTGCCTGTTAATGCTTAGATTATTTCAAAACATCACAATTAGACTCTTATAAGCTTTTGGACTCTCCCTCCAGAGGGGGTTTGCCAGGTGGTTCCTCTGCTTAGAAACTCTTTTCTCTCCTTTTGGCCTTGTTACTTTTTACTTATTCTTCAGATGTGCGTTTTCCCTAAGCCTTTATTTTGATTCTCATAATATCATGTACCTCTTCTTTGTAATGTCTACCATTGGTGCAGTTTACTTTTATTGATAATTTTATTAATATTTATCTATATTTACAAGACTGAAACTCTGTGATAAAAGAAAATACATCTATTTTTTCTTACTATTATATCCTCAATAGCAAATGAACCTGGAATTATATACATGTAAGTATATAGGCTTAAGAGATGTATCCATTACCGATTGCAAACAATCACTTTCTGTCCACTCTTTGGCCATAATTATTTACAACCCTTCTACATAAAGAAGTACTACCTTCTCCTCAGGAGTCTTATTCCATTATGACATTAGGGTCAAATCATCCAGGATCTCATCATCTAAATCAGGACCAGATCTGAATTGAGCTTCTTAGATGCAGCTCCTCAGATATGGCTCCTCTTGATCCAGGGATCAGTGCTAAAAGGACTTGTTATCTGTATTTCACCCCTGACCCCATTACACACACTTAGCCAGGTAATCATAATAGATACTCTCTTCAAACGGTGAGGAGTAAGAAGCTTGTATCAATCGCTGTTCCATAGCAATTCTGAAATCCAGCTGGGCACAAGCTGCTTTAAGGTCTCCTATTTCAGGGGCAGGGAAAATGTGTTGGTTAGGGTTAAGTCATATTTGCAGAAAGTAGTTGCCTAGGCCATTGTTCCCTTCTGCTCTTAGCTTCACCTCCAGGCTCTTAGTTCCAGTCTCTGAGACACCTTTCTTGTTTGATAAGAAATTCTCCGTGTTTGCAGCTAAGCAGCCTTCTTACCCTGCTTCCTGCCCATAGAAAGTTGGGGGCCCAGAAGCCATGTCCATTTGGAAGTGTCTCTGTTCTATGCTTTTACCATGCTGGCAAAAGTCCCTTAAAAAGTTCATGTGCCACATCAAATGTATATATATTCTATTACGCTCTCTTGTAAAAGCCACACACCATTATTTTGGAAATAGTCCTGTTCTACTTTGGGTGGCAGGTCAGGATGCTGTGGGACAACCTTCTTAAGATTCATAGAGGCCCTTTGCCCTACTGAGAGGATCTACTAGGCACTTTCTTAAGTTATTCTTAGGTCTTAAAAAAGATTTTATAGCCATACCTTTATTCTTTATTCTGGAGCTGTTTCTTACTGGGACAACTTTTGTGGGCTGTAGAGACATATAAGATGAGAGTTTTATTTCCCAACCCAGGAAGTCTTGGCCCCTCTGTATTTCCAAACTGAATAGTTTTTTTCCTTAGCTTATGTCTCTCTTACAGTACTTTGTCATACACAGCCAGATGTACCAAATCAGTAAGTTCCCATTCTCTCCGAAGTTCTTCTTATCCAGATCTGCAAGTTATTTATGCATATTTTCTACTTTCCAAGTTACTACAGGGATCATTTTTCAAATCTTTCCACCTCTATATACTATAGGGGACTGGTATCTTCTAGCAGTTTCTCACTGCTTTTTCCCTTTCCCAAAAGTTTCTTTGCCACTTCTGTATGCTTCACCCATAACCCATCTCCTACCAGAGCCAATGCCACAGGTTTAAGATTTTTGTTATGACAGCCCTTTTTTGATCTCATTATTAAAAATTCAGTTATCTGTTACTGCATTAAAAATCCACTATTTTATTGGCTCTCAATTCTTGGGGCAGGAGTTGGAGCTCAGCTTGTTGGACAGTTCTTCTGTGGGTCTTGCCTGGGATGAATCATGGCTTCAATCAGTTGACAGTCAATGGGAATGGCTCTTCTATGAGGGCTTCATTCAATGGCAATGGCTGTTCTGTGAAGGCTTCACTCAACAGGAATGGATGTTTTATGCAGGCTTCTCTCAGTGGGAATGGATGTTCTATGAGAGCTTCATGCAATAGGAATGGATGTTCTATGAAGGCTTCATTCAGTGAGAATGGATATTCTATGGGGGCTTCCCTTAATGGGAATGGGTATTCTATGAGGCCTTCACTCAGTGGGAATGGATGTTCTATGGGGTCTTCACTCAATGGGAATGGATGTTTTATGGGGGCTTCACTCAGTGAGAATGGATGTTTTATGGGGGCTTCACTCAACGAAAATGAATGTTTTATGGGGGCTTCACTCAACGAAAATGGATGTTCTATGGGGGCTTCACTCAGTGAGAATGGATGTTCTATGGGGGCCACACTCAGTGGGAATGGATGTTCTGTGGGGGCTTCACTCGATGAGAATGGATGTTCTATGGGTGCTTCACTCAACGAGAATGGATGTTCTATTGGGGCTTCACTCAATGAGAATGGATGTTCTATTGGGGCTTCACTCAGTGGGAATGGATGTTCTATTGGGGCCTCACTCAATGAGAATGGATGTTCTATTGGGGCTTTACTCAGTGGGAATGGATGTTTTATGGGGGCTTCACTCAACGAGATGGATGTTCTATTGGGGCTTCACTCAACGAGAATGGATGTTCTATTGGGGCTTCACTCATTGGGAATGGATGTTCTATGGGGGCTTCACTTAATGGGAATAGCTGTTCTATGAAGACTTCACTCAATGGAAATGGATGTTATATGAGGGCTTCATTCAGTGGGAATGGATGTTCTGTGAGGGCTTCACTCAATGGGAATGGATATTCTATGGCAGCTTGACTCAACAGGAATGGCTATTCTATGAGGGTGTCACTCATCAGGAATGGCTATTCTGTGAGGGCTTCACTCAACAGGAGTGGATGTCCTATGAAGGCTTTACTCCATGGGTGTAGGTGTCCTATGAAGGCTTTACTCCATGGGTGTAGGTGTCCTATGAAGGCTTTACTCCATGGGTGTAGGTGTCCTATGAAGGCTTTACTCCATGAGAATGGATGTTCTATGAAGGCTTTACTCCATGGGTGTGGAGGTTCTATGAGGACTTAACAGGAGTCTCTGGCTTTTTAATGAATACATTGGCTCTGTTTTTGAGTGATTGCAACCCAAAACTCTTCCCTATAGGGAAGGAGATTCTAGGAAATGTAGCTCTTAGCTTTTCCAAGTTTGACACCTAGCCCAGGAAAGCATGAAACAAATTCCAAACTATGGCAACAGTATTTGTGGAATGCAGACTTTATTCTTAATGTTTCCCCAATGTAAGGGTATGTAAACTAGTAGACATATGGACCCTGGTCCTACTGAACTGAATTCCTGTTTACCTATACTTGTTCAAGGTATAGAATTTGGCATACAACCTGACATAGTCATAAGTGTCTTTAATGGAAATTGCAGTTTGGCATTTCCCATTTGAGTCTCACTAAAAAAAATGGAAAAACGTTTCCTTGCTCTAAAACCATGAACCTTCCAAACTTATATGGGATCTGACAAGTACAAAGGTTGTTGCCAAGGCCTATCAGGCAGGCACGACATCCCAGCTATAGATGCATATTCATTCCTTCTTTTATTTTATTGTTAACCTTTGCTTCAGTGCACTCATAACAAGATAGCATGTTCTATAGTTGTGTTTTAGAAGTTTTTTAATTTCAGTTGTTGCTGGAAGCACTGCATTGGAAATTAGATGCTTTTAGTACTTCATCTATTGTGGATTTATTCATTCGCCTTGTATATAGATACAGTGGCACTACAGTATGGTTTTATAGTGCTGGATGCAAATGCCAGCGTCCAGAGAACATTTCTTGGCAACTTACTGGCCTAGAATGGGCCATGCCAGCATTAGTGCCTGGTGGCGTTTGGCTCCCTGCTCTTCATTAAATGGCAGAAGACAGAAGAGAAGAGTAATACTTGAACTTCTTGACGATAACGGTTTCTGGATTTTTTAAAGTAGCAAATTCAAATAAACCTCAGGCCTCAACTTCTCGTGAGGACACATTGCTTTGATATTTATTTAAGTGACACTCTTGCGGTCTTCCAGTAAATGCTTAAGACTTATTCTAAGTTGTGCAATTTCTAGAAAAAGTAAGCATTTGGTTTCTTGAAATATATAAAAATTCTCAAAGCATTCTAAAAATCCATTATTTAAAATACCCTGGTTTTAAAAATGTAATTTTCACTGATCAATTTAGTGCCTAGGATAGTGCCAATCAGATAAACAGTTTTAATGAATTTTTTAAAAATAATAACTGTTAAATGGAAAGGAAGTATTTTCCCAGGGTAGCCTGATTCCCCAAACAATTGGCTTACTTTTTCATTATACAAAAGCATTTAAAAGAAATTGGACCCTAAGGTCTAAACAGATGCATTAATAATTCTTTCTTCTAATATTAATATTCACAGCAGTTATAATAAAACAACCTTGGTTTATGTTAAATTTGCCCTATTTTCCTTATTTAATAATTAAAATAGCACATTTGTTTGTACATGGTTCTGGAAGAGAAGTCTGAGGAATGTTTTAGACTTAAAACAGGTTATGGATATTGTTTCAACAACATTTAATGTATTCTCCTTTTCCTCATTAGTTGGGTGACTATCTAATGAAATTCTCCCTATGTTAGAAATTAGTAGAAAAATAGTGTAAAAGAAACATTCAGAAAGCACACTGTGGAGTGTTTGGCTGTCTCTTCACTTTTAGCACAGGCAGCTGGAAGATGCTTTAAGGACTTTGGATTCAGGTCCCCTTGTAAACATGCTCACTCTGTCTTCTTTATATCTTGTGGACGCTCCGTTAATGTTTATTAAATGGGTAAGTAGTGATTCAATTATTTTGCTATTATGATAAGGTGGCATTGACTCAGCATAGCTATGTGTCGCCCAAATTTTCCCCTTAAGAAACTTTTTCAGGAATGTGTTATTCCTGCTTTTGAAAAGTAGATAAAGTTACCCCTCAGACAAAGTGGTCTACCTCATTCCTTATGGCTGGAAAATAGCTTTTGAAACCTATTGCCCACTAAAGCTAAAATCCACGCTCTTTAGACTATGGAAGCAAACAAGTTGAAAGGCCTTTGAAAAGGCAATCCCAATTATTGTTTCCATATTCTTACTATTTTGGAACCCAGCACAAATAAATTGTGATGACATGAGGTGACACTCATGCTGCCTGTGGCGGGGCACATATTTAAACTTTACCACAATTTTTGAGTCGTTATTTCAGTGGACCAATTTCAGATTGGTCTACTGATAGGCATTATGGTACCACGACCTTTAGTCACTCGTGTGTGTCCTGAATTACGATGAAGTGCACATAATGCTTTCTGGGTTCAGCATTTGGTGTGATTGTCTGATTTGCTTGTTTATTAAATCATACTTTTCAAAGAAAGTCTAATCTTGAATGGAATATAAGAATGATAATAATAGAAAATTATCAATTTTCCTTCAAGTTCTGAGCTTGGAAGCTCTTATTGGCTGTGTTAGGTGTATAAATTCTGAGCGAGAAGTACCTTAATAGCTTGGCCCAATATAAAACATTATATTTTTTTCTAAGCAGAAAGAATAGATTAGCTTTTTCTTCTGTATTTTCTTTTCGAGAAGTATATAATTCTGGATATTGACAACAAAGGGTAAATGAGTCTTTTTAAAAATTTACTTATTGCTCAAGGCCTTTTTAGGGAGGAAATATTTCCTCTCTCTGTGAAGAAAGATGGAAGGCAGCTAAGTTTGCCTTGTCACTCTGCCATGTCCCTCTTCTTGGATTCTTTCACATTGTTATATAATCCTCAGACTTACACTTTTGCCAGCCCAAATCCTACCAGTCCTTCAGAGTCCATCTCACAAACCATTTTTCCCAGCAGATGGTCCTTAGACATTTATTTCCAGCTACAAGTGGCCTCTTATCTGCTCCATACCTTTTAGAACTTTCCAACTAGACAATTAACAACAGGGCTGTGGTATGTCTTCTCTCCTTGCAGAGGAGGAAGGACAGAGCCCGTTGTATTTGTGCTCCATTGTTATCAGTACAGAAAATCAGTGCAGTTAAGTCATGGGTGATGAATAGAAGAATTTTTAATATGTCCAATTAAACTCTAACTTCCAAAGGGAAGAACTAACCCTTCCCACAATTTTGCAGTTAGATCTAACTTCCTGCTCTGTGGTATTAGTTTTCAGGTGGCATGGCTTGCAGGATGGATGAACTTGCCTCAGCTGAATCACTGAGAGCTTTAGGTTTGTTTGGGGGACTTGGTGATTCAAAAGGAAGTAAGAACCTATATTGGAGAAAAGGAGAGATGTGCTCCTGACAGTGGCAGTGTAAGCAAATGGCACTTGTTATTTGTTAATCCTGTGCAATTAACAGCGACACGGGAAAAATATGGTTTGCAAGGACTACGATGTGATCGTAACATATCCCAGGAAATCATGTTGGATTTAATCGCAGGTGTGAAATTAAGCAATGCTATTTTCCTAAATACTATAATTAACCTAGATTTCCAGGAAGAGGTCTTGAAGGTTCCATACAATTCTCTGTAGTCATCCCTCCTTATGTGTTTACTTCTGAAATGGTGGGCGTACCTCAAACAGGTTTTCTCCATGAGTTTTTGACCCGTTCCTAACTCTAAGGCAAGTGGTGAATATCAGAACAATCCTTGTTTATCTCCAGCTATCCCTCTTTTGTTCCCTGTGTTTTAAAAATGTGTGTTGCAGGTTTTTGTTAATGCTTAATTTTGCTTCCAGTAACAACGTTCTCTATATTTGGCTTTGTTGTATTTGCCACTTAAGAATGCAGAATTTATTATTATGTGCTTAAAGCAATCATTTAACACTGACATTTTAAGTATGACAATAATCCAAGTAATTGTTACCCATTCAGTTAACTGAAAACATCTTTACTTCCTGAGACAACTAATTGTAATGCAGTGTTACTATCTTTTAATTGTAGACATGTTTGTTTTTGTGTTTGTTTTGGTTTAGGCTGTCTTCAAGGACATCCCTAGTCTCATATTTGGCAATCTGCCCTTATTCTCTGTCTGCTGCTTTCTGAAAATAAATGAAAAGACTGTTGTGACACTCTTGAAGGAAAACAAGAGGATTTTTATTTTTCACAAGCTTTGCTCATGACTTCAGGACACTGGATGATGAGCTATTTTTAAAACTATCTGATCAATTGCTATATAAATAGAAATTAATTTCTAAATGTACTCAAAAATCCTAGAAGATGAATTCAGACATCTCAGGTACTACGCGTCTATGTGGCTCTTTACCATGGGAGAAAGGCGGTGTTGCCTTCTGGCTTCATAGGACTTGAGTTCAAATTCTCACTGTGGCTTTTACCCCTGGGGGGAGTTCCATTTTGATTTGCTTTACACAGGGGTTATTGCAGTTTCCCTTCATTTTAAGAATCCCCGACATTCAGGAATTTTTAATTTCCTAATTTAGTATTAGATGTTTCCATTCAGAGCTAATTTAGAAGGCATTTAAGTATTTCATTCACTTTCTCACATCATATTCTAATCCTTTTTTTCCATTTAATACAGAGTTCTCCTGAATAACCCATTGAGTGTTTTGTTTTGTTTTTACCAAGTAGGACCTAATAATTAATGTTGCGATTATGAAGAATAGTATGGGAAATGTAACATTTCACATAAAAGCAGATTTTCCCCGTGTTTCTGAATGTATTTGTGTGTGCATTGTCTGTGATTGCCTCCAGGCAGATGCAATCCTAGTGCTGTGAATTGCTTCTGAACACATACACACACAGTCACACTCACACAAACACACACACAGAGCAGTTTTGCTGAGAAATATTTTGCTAGCAAATCTCACAGCTATCTCTCTAAATGACACTTGCTGCCCATATGTGCAGTGTGCATTTAATAATCATTCTGTCACCTACGAAACACACACTCATAGCACCAACTCCAGCCTCTAAATCAATAAATAATTCAATTATTCTTTTACCTTTGCCATTCAACTGAAAGACCATCCTGAGTATTTAAAACAAAACTAGCAGAAACTTAGTTCCTTTGGTTTCCTGGCTTTGTGACTTGAGTGACTCCATCAAGGCAAACATGATGATGGCTGTATTCTGCTTTCTTATATTTTTCAACTCTCTTTAATTTTGTTTATGAAGTAGATTTTTATTTAATGCCAATTTCTATTCTAGGTCTTGCTGGGTTTTAGGAATTCAATGTATTACGGCGGTCAGTATAAGTAAATAATATTTTCAAATTGCAAATAAAAGGAAAGCCAAATACCAATGGCCTAAATGATGAGAAGTCCATTTTTCTCAGGCAACAAGGAGTTGATAAGCATGCAGTTGCTGGTATTCTTTCTGTGGCTTGGCTGTGTCAGGATTCTGGCTCAGCCTCTCCATGATTCTCTCCTTTGACCCTCATGATTTCACAAGCTCTAAATAACAAGATCACATTCAAAGGGAAAGAGGAGCTAGTGGGGAGTGAACTTATTTGTGTTTTCCCTTCTGCTAGGGAGAGGATTCACATTCTCAGAATCTCTTCAGCAACCTTCCCTTTGCATCTTATGGTCCACAACTGGGTCATGTGCCCACTTTTCATTACAAGAGGAAGTTGGAAAAAGCAATATCTAGACTTTTCCAGCCTCTACAGTTGGAGGAGGGCAAGGGACAGGTGGATTGGAAAGTGCTTTTGGGTAGCCAACTAATTATTGCCACATGGTCCCTGCAAATCTTACAATTATTATTATTAACTTTTTTTGTTATTCACAGAAAATAGGCTCACCATCCCAACTCCACCCCAACACAGCGTATTAATACTAGGGTTTATATTAGGATTTGTTTTAGTCAGTTTGGGCTGCTGTATCAAAAATATACACTGCATAGGATAAACAACAAACATTTATTTTTGGAGGCTGGAAGCTTAACATCAAGGTGCTGGCAGTTCTGGTGTCTGATTGGGTTCTGTTCCTGGTTCTTGGATGGCTGTCTTCTCCTTGGATCCTAATGTGGCTGAGAGAACAAATTCTAGTCTCTTTCTTTTCTTATAAATGCATGAATTCCATCCTGAGAGTTCCCACCCTCATGACCTAATTTGAACCTAATCACCTACCAACATTCCACCTCCTAACACCATCCCTAGAGGGTTGGAGTTTCACAATGTGAATTTGCGAGGAACACAAACATGCAGTCTACAATAGAATTATTTGGTCAAAATCACAAATTTTAATTTAAATGAGCTCGTGTGTGTGTGTGAGAGAGAGAGAGTGTGTGTGTTTGTGTGTGTTTATTTTTCTTTCTTTCTTTCTTTCTTTTTTTAGAAGGAGTCTTGCTGTATCACCCAGGGTGGAGTGCAATGGTGTGATCTTGGCTCACTGCAACCTCCACCTCCCAGGTTCAAGGGATTCTCCTGCCTCAGACTCCTAAGTAGCTGAGATTACAGGTGTGCGCCACCACACCTGGCTAATTTTTGTATTTTTAGTAGAGATGGGGTTTCACCATGTTTGCCAGACTGGTCTCAAATTCCTGACCTCCAGGTGATCCACCTGCCTCGGCCTCCCACCAAAGTGCTGGGATTATAGGCATGAGCCATCATGCCTGGCATCAATTTTTTTTTTAAGGAGGATAGTGGCAGATAGAGAATAAAACTGGCCACTGACCTCAGGTATGATTTGACCCAGGGACATAATAACTCTATCTAGAATGTTTTTCCCTATTGTAATAACCTGACATGGTTTCATCTCATTCAGGTCTTCTCAAATGCCACCTTGTAGCCTTCCATGTTCACCCAACAGTCAATCCCTATCTCATTATCCTGATTCATATAATTTTTTCACAGCACTTACCAGTTTTTGATGTAATCTTAATTAGGTATAGTTGATGTACCCCCCCAAAAAAAATCCTGCACATGTATAATGTATACAATTTGATGACTTTGGACATATGCCATATCTGTGATACCATACTGGTGGAACCATGCCATCTTTTGGAGATGACCTTAATTTTAAAAGTAAGCCATATGAGCAGATGATTTAGACTTCCATACAACCTAGCACTGATGCATTGGATTCCCTCTCTGAACTAATATCTGTGTCAATATAGGACAGAGGGCTTTTATGACCACCTGATGGAAAAGAAAAAAAGAACAAGCATAGTTTGCAGGTCATTCATGCAGTGGAAAACAGACAGCTGCTGCATTACAGCTCACTCGGGGTGTCCCTGCATGGTAGCAGGCAGGGGACATTCTCCAGTGGGTAGCACTCTTGCAGGTGCAACTAGTCGTTACCTTTGTGTTGAAAGTGACATGGCCTAAGGTAAACATCTGTGAGGGCTCATGGTAGACACAGAGGGCCTGGCTGCTTTGACAGGGGCCTGAAAGGGTAAAAAGAAAATATATGTAATAAGTTTTGAGAAAGAATCACAGGAGTTTACGTTTGAAGTGGATACAAAGTGTAAACATTTTTGGGTTGCATGTTAACACCCACAGGTAGCATCCATCCTGGAAGAGGCACCAAGCAAAAAGTAAACACAGTGTCTCAGCTGTTTAACCTGAGCTTGTCTTTATAATTGACCATCTCAGTGCTGGCACAATGAGTTCATGAACCAAATAGACATGTGGGCAGAGATGAAACTATGTGCAGGCGAACAGTATGGGCTGCCATTCACCATGACTTACATTAGCTAGTGCTGCCAAATGTGCAGCCCATCACCAATAGAAATAAATGCTGCCCTTGATACAGCATCATCTATCAAGGAGACCAACCAGCCATTTGGTGGCAAGTTGACTACATTGGGCCCCTTCCTCCTTGGAAGATGCAGCAAGTCAGCTTGACTGGGAGCAATACATTCTAGATATGGGTTTGCATGTATTACTGTGTCCGGAATTGGTTCCTTCCGGTGGGTTCTTGGTCTCACTGACTTTAAGAATGAAGCCACGGACCCTCGCGGTGAGTGTTACAGTTCTTAAAGATGGTGTGTCCAGAGTTTGTTCCTTCAGATGTTCAGATGTGTCCGGAGTTTCTTCATTCTGGTGGGTTCATGGTCTTGCTGACTTCAGGAGTGAAGCCGCAGACCTTCACAGTGAGTGTTACAGCTCTTAAAGTTGGCGCATCCGGAGTTGTTCATTCCTCCCGGTGGGTTCCTTGCTGACTTCAGGAGTGAAGCTGCAGACCTTCGCGGTGAGTGTTATAGCTCTTAAAGGTGGCGCATCCAGAGTTGTTTGTTCCTCCCGGTGGGTTCGTGGTCTCGCTGGCTTCAGGAGTGAAGCTGCAGACCTTTGTGGTAGGTGTTACAGCTCATAAAGGTAGTGCAGACCCAAAGTGTGAGCAGCAGCAAGATTTATTGCAAAGAGTGAAAGAACAAAGCTTCCACAGTGTGGAAGGGGACCCAAGTGGGTTGCCGCTGCTGGCTTGGGTGGCCAGCTTTTATTCCCTAATTTGGCCCCACCAATGTCCTGCTGATTGATCCATTTTATAGAGTGCTGATTGATGTGTTTTTACAGCATGCTGATGGGTGCATTTACAAACCTTTAGCTAGACATAGAGCACTGATTGGTGCGTTTTTACAGAGTGCTGATTGGTGCGTTTACAAACCTTTAGCTAGACACAGAGTGCTGATTGGAGTGTTTACAATCCTTTAGCTAGACAGAAAAGTTCACCAAGTCCCCACCTGATTTAGAAGCTCAGCCGGCTTAACCTCTCAATCCCCCCTCTAAACAGGACACACCAACTGCTGTTGGGAATTGGGCAGTGACTGCTCTAGCTACTTCCTGCTGGACAGGGGTGAAGAAGGGGCCCTGTAATTGTAGTGTCCTCCAGAGGGGAACTCTTTAGGTCAGTGAAAGGGCCAGCAGGTTGGTCTGGGGGTCCTCGATAGAAGTTGTTAGTTGAGCTCATTTGGGGTTCCATTTGTAAGACCATCTGTAGCTTGATGGCCTCGATCCTAGAGGAAACAAACTTGACAAGGAGGTTAAAAATACAGGGCCCGAAGGCGAGTAATAGCAAGATGGCTGCCATGGGACCTAGAAAGGGGAGAAACTATGTTGCCCAACTCCAGAGATTGGTATAAGAATTTGAAAGGCGTTGTCTGATTTCAGAAGCCTTTTCCTGTAAACGCTGGGTGGCATCTTGTACTATCCCTGACTGGTTAGTATAAAAACAACACTCTTCCCCTAAGAAGGTGCAGAGTCCTTCTTACTCAGCAGTGAGGAGGTCTAGGCCTTGGCGGTTTTGGAGAGTCACTGCTGCCAAAGAGTCTATTTGGGATTGTAGACTAAGGATAGATTTCATCATTTCTTGCAAACTGTCTGAGAAATCCTTTGAGAGTGTGTGGTAGTAGGATAATGAAGTAGATAAACTGACAATTCCGGTTCCTGTAGCAGTAGCCATTCCTAACCCTATAAGTAGGTGTATTAGTTGTATGGCTCTGCGCTGACAGACTTGAGCTTTGAGGGGTACTGATAGGGTCTGATTTCCACAAGATTAGAAGTTAGCATAATATATGTTTACACTGTTAACTTTTAGCAGACTTTACTTTTGTTGGAAACCTTGTAAGTTTGGGATCTCAATTATTCTTTGCTATTAGTAAGACCTTGTTCAGTCCATGTTAACTTAGAATTGGTATAGATGGCTCCTTCCTGATTCTGTAAGTACTTTAAGGTTTGGCTGAGTGCAAACAGCTTGCACATTTGAGCAAACCAATTATTAGGCAATTTGCCTAATTCTGCTTCTACAAGAGTTTCCTTATCATTTACTGAATACACATTTTGTCTTTTTTCCTTAATCCCCTGGGAGGAACTATCTGTCGTCCTGTCCTGAAGGGAGTTCCTCCTAGATCTGGTCAGACCTTTGTATGGTAATTAATTAAGATTTAGATCCCCTGTTAGGAATCCTGCTGGATTAAGGATTTTTGATAGGAAGGCTACAGGTTGTCAGTGGCTTTAGTGCTTTCAGGCAACGCCCTTGTTTACATTGACAACAAGGTGGTATTGGAGTGTTACAGGGTTACAGAGAAGACCTTCAATTATCAATTATAGGTTTTAACTTTACCCTGGCTTTTAAAGGAATAGGGTACACTGTTTTTTGTTTACTACTTCCATCTCTCCCTTTGACTTCTTCATCTCTCTCTTTCTGACTCCCTCTTTGTCTGTCTCTTCCTCTCTCTCTTTGACTTTCCATGTCTCTCTTTCTCTCTCTGACTCACTCTTTGTCTCTGTCTCTTTCTGTCTTTGACTCTCTGTCTCTCTCTTTCTCTCTCTCTGTCTTCCTCTTTGTCTCTCTTTCTCTCTTTCCTTTCTGCTGGTCTTTCCCTGCCTCTGCCAGCTGCTTATGCTGCTGTTCTGCCCTCTCCTTCCCCTTTTTGATGGCTTCAGCAGTGTAAGACTGCCACTTCCTTGGGTTTTTGCATTGCATGCAATAACCCCATAATTTCCTTGTGGTATTTAATGGGGGTTCCCCCAGAGGTTAGGAACTTCCTTTCTTTCCATATTGCAGCATGGGCATGTAGGATTAGATAAGCATACTTACTATCTGTAGCAAAGTCTCCCAATTACAACTGAGGAGGTGGGAGGAATACCTGGTTACAGGCTATCCCAGGATTCCTTGGGTGGTAACGGACCTTGAGGACAGCTGTCCGGGACAGGAGATTAACACTGAGAAAGCCGTGCCAGTGTCCAGGAGAAAGTCAATTTCCTGGCCCTCAATGGTTATACGTACCCGGGGCTAAGTGAGGGTGATGACATGAGCTGGCACTTGCCCCAGGCACCCTCAGTCCTGTTGTTGGATCATCTGGTTGGGGGCTTCTGGCCCAGAGAACCATTGCACTCTGGGGCAATGTGCCTTCCAGTGATTGCCTCGGCATTGCGGACATGGACGAGGGGGTGGCTTCTTTCTTGTTGGACAATCTTTTTTAAAGTGTCCTTGTAAACCACACTGATAACAAGCCCTGCCGGGTGATTGGCCTGCTCCATTTTCTGTTCTCTCTGAACCACCAAGGTTTGTTTGTCTGAGTGCCATGACTAAGGCTGCGGCCTTTCTCTGATCTCACTTTTCCTTTTGGGCCTGTTCCTCTTGGTCCCTATTATAGAACACCAAGGTTACCAGATTTAATAATGTCTCCAGATTTTATTCAGGGCCCAGGGCTTGCTTTTGGAGCTTTCTCCTGATATCTGCAGCTGATTGGGTAATAAACTTATCTTTTAGAATCAACTGACCCTCAAGTGAGTCAGATGACAGTGGAGTATATTTTCTTAAGGCCTCCTGTAGCTGCCTGAGGAAGGCAGAAGGATTTTCTTCCTTTCCCTGAGTTATTGTGGACATCATTGAATAATTCATGGGCTTTCTCCTAATTCTCCTTAGTCCTTCTAGAACACAGGTCAGCAGATGTTTATGACTGCAGTCCCCATGATCTGAGTCGAGGTCCCAATGGGGATCCATACGGGGGACAGCTTGCTGACTGGTAGGGAATTTGTCCCTTTCTTCGGCTGTCATTCTATCATTTACTTGACTAAGATACCAGGTATCCAAACTCTCAGGTTGTAGCTAAAGCCACATTCTTTTCATTAAAGGCCAGGGTTTGATCTAATAATAGCCCGACATCTCTCCAAGTGAGATTGAAGGTTTGCCCTAGACCCTGTAGGACATCTATGTACCTATCAGGATCATCTGAAAACTTCTGCAGGTTTGCCTTGATCTGCTTTAAATCAGAGAGGGAGAAGGGGACATGTACCCGTGTTGGGCAAAATTCCCCTCCCTCTACAGCTTGAAGGGGACATAACTGATAGCCCAGGGGTTTTTGTGGTCTCTTGGAGATTTCTTTGCTTATTTCCTTCTGGGCAGGGGAGATTAGAGGAGGCTTACCATTAATAGGAAGGGAGCTCTAGGGAGGCTAGGATATGGGGGTAAGCTGAAAGGTCCTCCTGTGGGATGTAAATTGCAAGCTTTGCATAGTTGTGTATTCTCCTTCAATGAAAAGAAAGCTTGGACATAAGATATTTCACTCCATTTGCCTTCCCTCTTCCAGAAAAGGTCAAGCTGCAGGATAGTATTGTAATGTATACTTCCCTCAGGTGGCCATTTTTCCCCATCAGAGAGAGAGTACTGGGACCAAGCCATAGTGCAGAAAAATAATGAGCCACCTCTTTTTCAGGGTTTGTGGGTCAAATTGGTCCCAATGGCCTAGGCATTTCAAGGGTGAGCCTGTTGATGCCTGAGTGTTTCCCACCTGAAAGACAAAATTGCCAGCAGTTTTGGTTTGTTTGTTTCTCCTCCTGCCCAAGAACCCACAATAGTCCCTGAACACTGCTGATCAGAATAGTTGCGCTCACTGATGCAGCAGCAGAAACACCTCTTGCCCAAGAACCCACAACAGTCCCTGGACCCTGCTGATCAGAATAGTTGTGCTCACCGACGCAGCAGCAGAAACACTAGTTTTCCTCCTAGACCACAAGGAGGACTGAGGCAGGTCAGATTTAGTGGCCCTTACCAATGCATTCTCAAAAACCTGCACCCTTGCCTATCCTCCTAGACCACAAAGAGGACCGAGAAAAATCAGATTTAGTGGCCATTACCAATGCATTCTCGAAAACCTGTTAGAGTACTAAGCATTCTCCTGTTAGTATTGGGACTTTACCCCTGTCCTATAAAGCTGTTATGCCCCAAAATTGAAGTGGAGGGCCATACCCTGAGGGAGGGGAGGGATCTCCGGAGTTGGAAGAGTGATGCATTTTGTCCTCACTGTCCTCACTTATATGAATAGGAAAGATACAATTGCTGAGGCTCCCCATATCCTAGCTTCAGGAATAGCTTTTGTTAGGCCTGCTTGTCTGAGGAGGGATCCTAAAATTCCAGATAGTCACCTCATGATGGGGCTTTGGGCAAAAATTATGTCTTTCTGATTGGTGAGCCCAGGTGCCTAAAGAAGGTAACAGAGTCCTGGAGTTTATACTAGAAATCACTCTTATAGGAGAAACTAGAAAAGCACCAGAGACAGGGAGTGGTTTTTAGAAGTGGGACTAGCCTCGGAGAAGAGAGGCAAGAAGAAGTTTGTCTGATAGGCATTAGGACCCAGGAGGCAAGGGTTAGGATAGATAGGATAGATGGACGAGTCTCGCGTGGGTGACATGACTTTGAGAGTTCTGCTCATGGCCACAGGGTCAACCAACTTGTTGTTGGGACCCCAGAGCCGAGTGGCTTTCCTCTCTGTCGACCCTCGGCTCAGCCCAGAAGTACAGGAAAAGCGGAAGCTGGTTCCAGGCAAGCCAATGCTCCCAACTCTGAAGAGTTGGGGTTTGTTAGAGAGCCCTTTCCCAGAGAGCCTGACACCCATGTCTTTAGTCTGGCGGCCGCGCTAGTCACTTTTAACTGGCCAACAGGTGCCCAGTATTTAGCCCCCGAATTCTAAGGAAAAATAGGACAGAATAGCAAGTGAAAGGGTTCCGATGGTACTCACCACTTGGCGATAGGCGATGGTCCCTTCATGGTTGCCAAAATGTGTCCAGAATTGGTTCCTTCCGGTGGGTTCTTGGTCTCACTGACTTCTAGAATGAAGCCGCAGACCCGCGCGGTGAGTGTTACAGTTCTTAAAGATGGTATGTCCGGAGTTTGTTCCTTCAGATGTTCAGATGTGTCTGGAGTTTCTTCCTTCTGGTGGGTTCATGATCTTGCTGATTTCAGGAGTGAAGCCGCAGACCTTTGCAGTGAGTGTTACAGCTCTTAAAGGTGGCACGTCCGGAGTTGTTTTTTCCTCCCGGTGGGTTCGTGGTCTCGCTGGCTTCAGGAGTGAAGCTGCAGACTTTCACGGTGAGTGTTACAACTCATAAAAGTAGTGCAAACCCAAAGCATGAGCAGCAGCAAGATTTATTGCAAAGAGCAAAGAACAAAGCTTCCACAGTATGGAAGGGGACCTGAGTGGGTTGCCGCTGCTGGCTCGGGTGGCCAGCTTTTATTCCCTAATTTGGCCCTGCCAATGTCCTGCTGATTGGTCCATTTTACAGAGTGCTGATTGTTGCGTTTTTACAGAGTGCTGATCAGTGCATTTGCAAACCGTTAGCTAGACACAGAGCGCTGACTGGTCCATTTACAAACCTTTAGCTAGACACAGAGCACTGATTGGTGCGTTTACAATCCTTTAGCTAGACAGAAAACTTCTTCAAGTCCCCACCTGACCCAGAAGCTCAGCCGGCTTCACCTCTCATTGCCAACTAGGCCGTGGCTAGTACACTGTCTGACAATTTACAGAGTGTTTTGTCCCTTCAGCCAGAATGCTGTGCAAGACTGCCTCAGAACAAGAGGCTCATTGTATTCCAAAGGAGATGCAGCTGTGGTACCATGATCCACTAATCTTAGTATATTTCTCACCCTCCATATGCTTCCAACCTGATAGACGGGTGAAATAGCCTCTTGGAAGTTCAGCTCAGTCACTGGATTGAATATATTACCTTGGAAGGTTGGGGAGCCCAACATACACTAAATCAGTAACCATAATATGGGATGTTCCCAGTACATAGAATAATTGGAAGGCAAGAGCTGGAAATGGAAAGGGCCTCACTTAAAATGACTCCTAGTGACCCACATGGGGAATTTGTTTTCTAACCCAACAATTTTGAGGCTGTAGAATTCTGGAGGCCTTGCTTTGCAGAAAGAAACCATTTCCATCTCAGGACACAGGACATTAAGCCATAGCCACCACCAGGTCATCTCAGGCTCCTTATGCCAAGAGACCAGCAGTCAAGGAAAGGAGTCACATTATTGTCAAGGTTAATTATTTCTTATCTTTGGTGGGAGGTGGAGCTGCTACTACACAATGGGAACAGGGGAAAATAGGTTTGGTTCACAGGTGATCCATCTGGGGCTTCTTCTGGTCCTCATGCCTGGCTTTAACTGTCAATGGACACAGAAGGGAGCCGAAGCCTGGGAGGGTCACACAATCTAGGACTCAGACCTTCAGGGCATGAAGATTAGAACATTTCAACAAGCAAGACATGTAGACCAGCAGAAGTGCTACTATGGTGTAAGTACGGTGGAGGAGGGTGATAAAGAATGTCGATGTTAACCTCGAAATCAACTGCAGCAGTTGTATGGTGGCAGTACATCTCAGGGTGCCATTGTCCCCACTTACCCTTCTCCACTAAGGTTCCCAGGAAACAAGACTGACCAGAATCCTGGAGGAACAGTTTCCAGATGGTGTTAATTTACTATATGAAGCAAGCAGATCTGAGTGTCACAATGGGTGGACTATGATGGATACTGTCATGTTTCATTCAGACTCAGCCCCCATCCTTCTGTTGCTGGGAATATTGGTTGTGGATGGCTGAGACCTGAGGGCCTCTTTGGGAATTCTCCTTGGTCATAGGAAATTTTCTCATCCAAATTGTGCCCTTCTCATAGGGCAACTCATAGCTGATGACTAATGTGGAAACACAAAGGCCTGATCCCCTTGCCTTATTTCGGGACAATATGAAGGGCCACTCTAACTCTAGATCGTGAGCAAAGGCCTTGTGGGTCAGGTTCTCCTTCTGCTCAGTTCTACCTTCTTTCCTTCATGACAGGTACAGCTCTTATAATCTCTCCTCAAGGGAATTCCTGCATTCGACTTTGCCTCCAAGAAGACAATTACTTAGCAGGAGACAGCTCAACATTTCTGTGGCTTATGTTTACCTTTCTATTCTAATCAGCATCATGTTCCCAGATTTTTGTCCCGTTTGAATAAGAGTGCTTCAGTAAATTTTATATTCACTAAATTTTACATGCTTTAGAATTTAAAATTTAAATTTTAAATATAATTTTATGTTTAGATTTTAAGATTTACTGACGTATACTTTGATAAACGCATATGTAAAAAAATGAAAGATCGAGAAACTAATGAGTTACATTTAAAAATAAGAGATTTGCTATTATTTATATATATCAGAGCCCCAGGTGAAAAAAAATAGCACCTTTGTTGAAATATAGGAGTATATACACGGAATTAAATTAACAAAGGATTTTGCAAATTATGATGGTATTTTTGTTTCAGGGTGAAATTTTAGAATTATCACACCAGTTATAGCTTCTTTATATTGCTTTCATGATATGTTTTAAAAACTCCTTTTCTTAAATATGCAAGTAAATTATAAAAATATTATTTAAATATAACTTTGAAGATGCCAAACTATTTATGGAAATGGGACCATTATTTAAATATTTTACAGGGTATTTATTATTATTATTATTTTAGTTAAGAAAGTAAAAACTTCCTTGAGATCTTCCATCCACAGTAAATTCACAGCAAAATAGGTCAGCTTCTCATTACTTCTCTTTCCTATCTTGATCATAATTTCTGACATTCTAGTTCAGTTCTATGAGGTGCATGATCTATGATTCCTTTGCAAATGTGGCTTAAAGGTTAGGTTTGTTTGCCCAGAGGAAAGGGTTAGTCAAAGTAGACATCATGGAAGGTCAATTTCCAGAAACATCCTGCAGTGCTTGGCTATTCGTAGTTGTTTGAATGTGTGAGCACACATATATTGATACAGAGACTCAAAAATTACTGAGAAAGAATTTAATTAGCTCTTTAATTTCTAGATTTCCTCAGAGCTATCAACACAAATTACTTTTTATAATAGGTGACTAAATAAAACAACTCAGGATTAAATTGGAAAGCAAAATAATTAATATATTATGTATTTTGTTGCATTAAATTATGAAGACATATTTTTCTCTATTTTAGGTCTTTATTTAGAAGTCTTAAAAGAAGATATGGATTAATAATTACTAAAAGTTCTCTTGACATAATTGGAAGGATGTAAATCTTATTTCTATAGCAAGGACACCTCCTTGTAAGAAACTAGAAGAGAGTGGAATTCAAGTTATTTCCATTATTTGTTTAGAAAATGCTGCCATCATGGTTATTAATAATAATGATGGTAACAAAAATAAGAATAATTCTATTTGGCTAATATTAACTGAGCACTTACTGTGAGATAAATATTATGCTAATAGCTTTACATGTATTCTCTGTTTTCTTTTTCTTTTCTTTTTTTTGAGATAGGGTTTCACTCTGTCACACAGGCAAGAGGGTAGTGCTGCAATCACAGCTCACTGCAGCCTTGAATTCCTGGCTCAAGCAATCCTTCCAGGTCAACCTCGTGAATAGCTGGGATTACATACATCGGCCACCGTGCCTGGCTAATATTTGTATGTTTTGCAGAGATGGGGTTTCACCATGTTGCCCAGGCTGGTCTCCAACTCCTGGCCTCAAGTGATCCTTCCACCAGGGCCTCCCAAAGTGCTGGGATTACAGGCTAGAGCCACCACACCTGGGCTCCTTTACATTTCTTCATGAACCTTTAAAATAGGTATTATCGGCTGGGTGCAGTGGCTCAGGCCTGTAATCCCAGCACTTGGGAGGCTGAGGCAGGTGGATCACAGGGTCAGGAGTTGGAGCCCAGCTTGGCCAAGATGGTGAAACCCTATCTCTACTAAAAATACAAAAAATTAGCCAGGCAGTGGCAGGTGCCTGTAATCCCAGCTACTCAGGAGGCAGAGGCAGGAGAATCGCTTGAACCTGGGAGGCAGAGGTTGCAGTGAGCAGAGACCACGCCACTGCACTTCAGCATGGGTGACAGAGCGAGACTCCGTCTCAAAAAAAAAAAAAAAAAGGTATTATCTTCTTATTATTAAAATTATTATTTTAGAGAAGTTAAGTACTTTACTCAGGTTTCTATAGCTACTTTGTGATGGGGTTAATATTCAAACCCAGTTCCATCTGATTTTAAAAATTTATACTTTTAAAACTCTGCTATACATTTTCCTTTTGATACTGTATTCATCAAATAGATATGTGTAGGTCATATATGTACATATTACATATACTGCTAAATACAGCTCATTCTTTATGCTATGTGCATTTTCAATTCAAATCAATTCAGTTGAGCTATGCCTTCCTGAGCAGTACTATGTGTACTGTTACTCCAGACACTGACAGCATAGCGGGGCTGCTACCCTTCGACTTCTCGTCAACACTCAATTATTACTTTTTCCTCATTTGTCTTCATTTTCATTTTAATCTGAGTTATATCTCAATTACACTGTTATGTCAGGATAAGATGTCAGACCCACACTGTATTTGACAGATGTCCACATTTTGCTAGAAAAAACAAAATTAAACTTGATCCCACAAGAAAGTCTGAGTGGTAGAGTGTGTTCTACACAAAATAAATTTATCGACCTCCTGTTTAAAATCATATACACTGTGTATATTTTTCTCTTTCTACTGTTTTCAACATATCTGATATTGTTAGTGGTTTGGGTTGCATTTCTAAATTTGGACTCCTTACTGCCAAACACCTATTTATCTAATATATACAATTCAAACTATGGTTTTAGGAAGGAAACAAAGAAGAGATCAAGCTATGTCCTTTGTTTCTTGATTTCAATGTCTGAGCTGCTTATAGATGCCGCTAGAATCAGAATGTGATTCTTTTCACTGAACTGTGTTTTCCATTGCAATGGTGACTACACAATGAAAAACTAATTTTGTGGTTCAAAAGTACTTTCTTTGACCAGTTAGTGACCTCTCAGCTTCGTATAATAAGCAATTCTTTAAAAGTGGCATATGCCTTCCTAGGAATCTGACATATTCTCTTGTTTGATCCTCATAATAATTTGAAGTGGTAGACAATATAATCTCTTGTTTTTATAGAAGGCATTTGAGGCCCAGAGACTAGATAATTTATGAAATATCACAAAACTGTAGATAGAAGAGCAAAAATTTAAGCTGGAATCTCTGCTGTCAGCCTGTACATAGCCCTACCTTCCTTCGTCCTTCAGTGTGGGCAGCCTTATGTGTCTGGGAGGCTCCTGATGGCATGCTTCTGGCTAAGCTGTGAAGTTCTTTTTCTTTTTTTTTCTTATACTGTTCTGTTTACACATTATCACACAGCTCATCAATGTAATTGTTTTCAAAGCTAACTGCTTTTGCATTATTTTTCCAATTATTAATAAAACTCCCATTATGCATAAAGTATTTAGCTATTTTCACTTATGAAGTGCTTTGTAAACATTCTAACTAATTAGGCCAGGCAAATACCAGCAAGGTAAATGTTCTCCTTCTTTCTAACAGATTAGCTGCAAAGCTAAGTCACTTCCCGAAGCCAGAAGGTAAGCTGCGATAATAACTGTGACAAAAGTCATCCATTTCTGCTTCCCGCTTTGCTATTGTTGTTAAGTCAGGGACAATTGTTGTCCTTAGTTTTCATACATCTTAATTATCATAAAGCACTGCCCCTATATTTATTCGTCTTTGACTCTAAGAAAATTTCTCTTGGAAAAATAAGTGCATTCAAATATTGCACCCAGTATTTACTAGAGAATGTTAAGGAAAATGTTATTTTCAAATGGCAAAATTAACGTTCTAAAACAGACACATACAACACACATTGAATTTCAAAAAATATATTTGCGAAAAGGCAAACAGACTTTGGCATCCTTTGCTTCAAGTGGTGAAGTTTGCTTTCAATTTTCTTTTTACACTGTGTGATAATTTTCATCATTCCCTGCCCCCTCCAAAGCCTCTCTCTCCCATTCAGAGACTGTCACTGGAAATAACAGCCTAAAGAGTTTGGAGTCTCTTTGGATTCCTTCAACATACTTCAATCGCTGTTTTCTCATTAGAACATTTATACTTTTGTGCCTCAGTGGGAATGATCAATTATTTCAATGTCAGTAGTGGTAATATTACCCCTAAGATTTAGCAATTTTCAAAGATCTTTTAACTTAATTAGAGGCATTTGTTGTAAATTGAATTAAACCTGTTAAAAGTACAATGTGTTATATTAAAAATATAATAGCCATGTTGACCAAGGAGACACAATTTTAAGGGGAAATGTCCAGTTTAAAAATGTCAACATCAAAATAAAGTTGTGAAGTTTTTCTTTTCATCAAGTTTTCTAAAAGTTGAAAGAACAGATAACAATTTTATCCAGAACATTTTGGCAAATATATATGTACAGTTACCTATGTAAAAAGATACACATTTCACAGAAATACTTGAAATGAAGACAAAAACAATAAAAGATTGGAACATTTTAATAATTTTGTTAAAAATGAAACTGATGTCACTTATAATTAATATGTTAATATTATCTAATATCAACACACGATTATAGTATTGTCATAACTTATTTTTGATTAATGCTCCTTCTTTCCAAATAAGTGCTTCCTTATCTTGACGTATTTTACCTCATTTTCTTTTAAACATGGTGTCACAATGAACTTGCCCAAAGAGGGTCATACAAGCCGCATCACATAATGATATCCTGTTGTACCTTTCTTCAGAAGCCATTTAGAAAATCCCAATGGTGGCTTTCAAATTTCTTAGGTACCAAACACGTACATTGGCATGGGCTGTATGAATATTGAAATGGTAAATTATAGGAATAGGCAGAAGCAGATCATAGTTTTAACTGAAGCCATTTAGAAACCCACTTATTCTAAAAATGTATTCATTCAGTACATGTTCATTTTCAAGCACCTGCAATGCAGGAGGCATGGTGCTAGCACCTGGGAACATAGCAGTGAGCAAGACAGACAGTTCCTGCCTTCACAGAGCAGAGTCACTACCTCATGAACATCAGTTTGCATTTTAACTGAGTTCTGGGTGTATGTGAGTGGGTTGTATACCTCCTTCCTGCCATCCCTACCAACCCCCATGTAGTTAAACACGGCATGAGTTGTCGAAATGCACAGGTTTTGGCATCAGACGAAAATCACGTTTACATCTAGGTTCTGGTCTTGATCTGTCTCTTAATAGCTGAATGATCTATAGCAAGTAAATTTAACTTTCTTAGTTGTTTCCTCATCTGCAAAATGAGTACAGTGCCACATGTCCTCCAAACTGTCCCTGTAAATTAGATATATTTAGGAAAAGCTCCCAGTACATAGTGTATTCAATGCATAATAGCTGCTAATATTACATCAGTAGTATTGTCTATGTCAAATACTCTCTCTCAACTTAAAAACTCTTATTCATAAACTTTTTCGGGGAAGTGAGTGGAGGTGCGTTCTTTCCTGATTAAGTGGGTTTTCAGCCATCAGGCAGCATATGGAAAAAGAATCGCTTCAATGGGTGCTGGAGTGTCAGTTGCTCCAGCAATATAGTAAATTCCATCAGAAGAGAAAATGTGTATCGTACTAGTAACCAACAGTTTTATAATTTTTTAAGTTTCAGGTAATTTTCACACCATTCTGATTGCTTCTTGTTATCATGCATATGGCTTCAAATTGTATTTCCAGTCCTGACATCTCTTAAACTCCACTTCCATAAGGAAAACTGACAATTGGGAAAATTCTCTGGGATATTCCACTGCCATTTTCTATAAGAAGGTCAATATGAGCTTATCTTTTTCCTCATCTTCTCCACTCCCTGACCAATGATGTTTTTCTAATATGTCCTCTATTCAGTCACCATTGGGTAAGCTACCAGAACCAGAAACTTTGGAACCCTTTCTGAATCTTTTCTTTCAGCTCTCATATTCAGTCTCCACATCCTGTCTATAGTAGTCAGACTTCTCTGGAGTACACTCCCTTATCTCTGTTCTACCACCACTTGAATTCTCTTTTCTTCAAAAGCACTGCTGTTCATGTTTGGGACTGTTAGGGATTAAATTGTGTTCCCTGCCCCACCCCCACAAAGAAAAAAATATATATATATATATGTTGAAGTCCTAACCCACATTATCTCAGAATGTGACCTTATCTGGAAATAGAGTCATTGCGAATGTAAGTTAAGATGAGGCCATACTGGAGTAGGGTGGGCCCTTTATCCAATATGGTTGGTGCTCTTATGTGTGGGGACACAGACATACAGACGAAGACAGCCATGTGAAGACTGAAGCAGAAACTAGTGGTATGCTGCTATAAGCCAAGGAGTGCTGGGGGCTACCAGAAGCTGGAGGAAGCAAGGAAGAATCCTCTCCAAGAAGCTTTGAAGGGACCATCGCCCTACCAGCACTTTTACTTAAGACTTCTAGCCTCCAGAACTGTGAGAGAATAAATTTCCATTGTTTGAAGCCACTCATGTTGTGGTTATAGCAGCCCTAAGAAACTAACACGGGGACAAAAGAGTTCTTCCTTGTCTGAGACTTCTATTCTCATTTCAGGAAACTTAGTGTCTTAGCCAACTTTCATGTTACTGTGACAACAAGGAACACCCACAACCACATGTCTGAAGACTCCAGAGTTCCGCCCCTGGTTGGGCATTACTGATAAATCATTGATGTAGGTCACCATCCTTTCTGTCCTTTAGTATGGACCCTCCCAAACCTTTATTTATTCTGCAGCCAGAGCAATGTTTCAAAAATACAAGCATAATATTCCTCCCCATCCCCAAGGGAAGAAAAATTCAGTCTGCTGATGGTGTTGGGACAATGTCCAAACTCCTTTATATGGCATAAACTGGCCAGGTCTCTTCCCAGTAGTTCATACCTACCTCTCCAGCTTCACATTCTGGAACCATCTTCTCCTACTTGGACTTTCACCAGCCAGTTCCATTTGTTTTCAGTTTTAGAGACAGAACTTTTTCTTCTGAAAGCTGCATAGTGTTGGAATGCCTTCCCAGTTTTCCTACCCATTTGTCTAATTCCTCTTTACCTTATAAAGCTCATAAGAGAAGTCTTCTCTGGCTAAGTTGGAGATAGGTCTATTCTATATGTTTTTTCGTAGTATTTAGTACAACACTAAAGCACTTATCACTGGATTTTAGCTCTGTGTTTTATTTTTCTACACTCATCTGTCTCTACAAATGGATGAAAAATTCTGTGGGTGAGTGGGGGTGTTATTCGATGGTGGGAATCGAATGGTGGGAATCCAGAGCTCATCTATATTAGCAGTCTATTGCTGCTGGAACAAATGACTACCAACTTGTGACTTAAAGCAACACCCGTTTGTTATTTTACAATTCTGGAGGTCAGAGGTCTGCAATGTGTCTCACTGGGCTAAAGTCAAGGTGTCAGCAGGACTGCCTTCTTTCTGGAGGCTCCAGAGGATGCTCAGTTTCCTTGCCTTTTCCAGCCTCTAGAGTCTGTCTTCAGGCCTTGGATCATCTCCATGTTCAAAGACAACCAATTTGCACCATCCTTCTCACACTACCCTTTTTCTGGCTCTTTCCTGTGTTTTCACTCTGTCTCTTCTGCTTCCTTCTTCCATTTTTTTTTTTAAAGAACCTTTGTGATTACATTGGGCTTGGCTAAATATTCCACAATACTTTTCATATTTTAAGCCCAGCAGTTAGCAACTTTAACTCCATCTGCTACTTAATTTCCCTTTGCCATATAATTTCACATAATCACAGATTCCAGGAATTAAGGCATAGACTATTTGGGGGCCATTATTCTGCCAACTGCAGTATCATAAAGCCTGATATTCATTTATTAATAATCTGTTGAATAAGTTATACCCAATTCAACCGGCTTCTACAAAGGAAGAAATGCTTTCTTTACCTGGGTTCTAGATAAAGATGCTCACTTTCAATCAGCCTAGAGTTTCTTGGTCATTGGGTTTCTTGCTAAAGTGATTCAGTAGCTGACTGATGAAGAGTCCTCACGAAAAAGCAGGTGGCACTAGTTTAAAAATTCTTTGTTACCAGTAAATGTTACTTAGGCAAGTGACTTAACGTATTTAGGCTTTAGTTCAGCCTCTGGAGAAGGGAATGCTGAGAGAATATAATAAGGCTTTCTCCAACAGTGACATGATATGATGGATGCATGTTTCTTTGATATCTTCATGATAATGACTCCCTGAAAAGGTGACTATTAAGTCTTAGAAAGCCTCAGAAGTCACTGAGGATATCCATGCTTAAAAACTTGCTGATGAGTGGGATATGGTAGAAAAGAAATTAATAAGTACCTAAATAAAATAATTACTTATAGATGATTATAATGAAAAAAGCACCTTAATGTATGTTTGATTATGCCAAAAGAAAGGAATATGGAAATTTTTAGTGCCATCTATTGGTAGTGATTTTTAAATAAGAATTATTATGCATAATTGATGAGTGGTGGCTCTTTGTTTTATCCAAATTCCTAATTCCTAAGGATTCTTGTTAACTATAGAAGAGAGTAGTTTAAGAATGCATTCTCTTTTTTATGCATTCTCTTTTATTTTTTCCAAAGTAATTTTGGTCTTTTTTTATTATGATTACATGGATGGATCATAGAAATCTTGTTTGATTTCAGGTCTTTATTAGGACTGAGCATGGAAGGTGGATATATGTGTGTCATTTAAAATGTGGCTAAAGTTCAGAGAAATAGTTTTCATTTAATAGCTGAATACTGGATGACCTTACCATTCTTCTCACCCTCTGGCAGCTCACCCCGTGAGAAATAGAGGAGATGTCCGCGTGAACTGAGAAGTAGCTGCTGGCCTCAATGTGATTTTGCAGTGATCTGTGTGCTCTATGGCTTCCTTCATAACCAACAAATCAATTCCCACTATACGTATTACACACCCCAGTGGCAGAGGCCATTTATTATCCTTTTGATGGTCATACTCTTTGTACATAACCAAGAAAGATTACAGAGGAAGGAAAAGAACAGTTGCAATATGGATGAAGATATTCCACAATGGCACTGCATTTTATCATGTGCCTTGCATGTCTATAAGGATACAAAAGATGTTCTCTTTCAAGACAATTTTGAAACATGGAAGCAAAATTCTTTTTAATGAAAAATATTTCAAGAATGATAAGTGAAGAGAAAGTTGTAGAGATAATTCTACAACAATTCTAAATTATATACATTTAGGTTTCAAGGGCAAATTTGAAATGATTAAAAGACTGTCATATTTTGTTTCTGTATGGGCATTGTTAATAACACTATACTTGACTAGTTTTGCTCAATTAATTAGCTTTTGATATAGCTTTTTATTTGGCATCATTCAGTATCAACTGATTGTTTCGTTAATTTCTAATTTGCAGTATATAAATTTCTAAACTCTCAATGATTGATTCAGGGGCTTTCCTGATTCTTTGAATCCACATGTATCTAATAATAGTTACCATTATTAGATAAATCAAAAAACAAATCCTGACTTGTAGTGACTAGGTATAAAATAATTGAATATTTTGAATTAGAGCTAAGTGGTTCCTAATGAAATTTTAGTGTTATTTGCCCTAAATCAAAAGTCTGGTAAAAAAAAAAAAAAAAAAAAAAAAAAAAAGCACATATATGTGAATGTGAGTAGGAAACATTTTATTAGTAAAACTAATAGTGAAAGAATCACTTTATAGTAGATTATGTGCATACACCACTTAAACTGCTTAGTCATTTATGTCAATGGATATGAAAAGAACAGTGGAAATTTCCAAAGGTCAAAGAAGCTACTGTCTTTTCTGTTTTGCATCATTTGAGGCTTTCCAGGTTGTTGTTTTTTTTCTCAAACAACACAATGCCAAATCTGCATTTGATTTTCCCTTCCCTTTGAAAAGGCAAAACAATGACAGAGTAATTAACTGAGGAGGAGATCATGTACAGGGTATTTTGCTTTAGCAGTGTGGAAAGTTCTGCATTTCATTTCACATGATGGTAAATGGAGTGAGGTATTCTGAAATCCCTTCTATAAGAGAGTTAGCCCCTGACTACATTACTGTATATAAACCAAACCTTCTTGGGGTCTGTTTCCTGTTTAACTGTTCTTCATTTGTGTAATTGAAAAGAATGCTCAATGCAAAGACTGCATCTTGCTTTCCATTAGGTGAGGGTCTACACCTTCATGGAGAAACACACAGAAGAACAACAAAAAGGAATTGTCAATATCAGGTTTGGTGCCTCACTAGTTCTGTGCAGACCAAAAGGCTGTAGTCATGGTCTGGAACACTAAGAGGGAATAGTAGATTTATTTGTTGTTTTTTCTTTCTTTCTTTTTTCCCCACTGTTGTTTTCATGATTTATCTTCTCTTCCCATGTTATGTCATCACATTTGATAATCTTCAGAGAGCAATGAGTTTTTGTATGTAACATCTTTTGAATATGTCCATGAATTCCATTTCTGTGCTGTCCCGAGCACTGCTCTGACTTGCTGTGGTTTGTCATTAAGTCACTGAACTGCTTAGTCTGTTACTAGTTTCTCCTTTGGTAACATGTTTATTATTAGGACTATTTTTCATTGAGGAATGTACTATCTCACTCTGGAAAATCTTTCTAGAATAAAATTAGGCATACTAATCCAGGAATTTACAGTCTAGTTATTATAAAGATCAATTACTGGTTTAATAAAACACATGGTATATACCCATGTGATTTACTGTTTTAATTAAATAAATATTTGCATATCCATATATATATTTAAAAATAAAAGGCATCATATCATCATCTAGACAGGTTTTCTACATTTCTTGGGCTCAGTGGAAGCCCAGACTAGTTCAAAGTAGGACTGGGAAATATTAGAAGAGGAGAAAGAAAGAGAAGCAACAGAGTATGTGTTCATTGTTTTGTGTATGTACCACAGTGATAATGTGGTTCAAATTGTTTTATATCTGTTAACCTACTCATCATGCTGACCCTGAGATGTGGGTGCTATTACAAACTTCTTTTTCCATGTGAGGAAACTAAGGCATAGAGAATAATTATATCCAGGCTGTCAGCTCCCAGAGATTTTAGTCACAACACTGTGGTAACTCTACTGTATACTACCTCCACAAATTATTTGGACTGAGTAGAAAATGCTTTCTGATTGTTCAGTTATCTTCAGATGGCCTCTTCATCTTTTCTCTTGCAAAAACTATAATTTTAGAAACTTTGACATCTCTTGTCCTTAATGCCAAATATAGAGAAGAGATCAGAGCTGAATCAGAATACTTTGTATGAGATCCTTTTATATTTTATTTCAACCAAAAATATCAGTATTTTATTATGGAATGAAAAAGTTCTTAAGTTTTGAATTTGTATTCATAGATTTTTAGTGGCATACTGATAATTTCAATTTTTAAAATGAAAATTGATCTTTAACAAGTCACATGCAAATAATTTAATCTTCATGTAGAGAGATCATTGTGGGTAAGTGAGATAAGCAGGAATATATTTTAGATTTTAAAGATAAAAAATAAATTTACCATTTACAATAATTTACTTTCATGTTTATTTTAAAAAACTGTTCAATTATGGTAAAATCCGCATAACATAAAACTTACCGTCTTAGCCATTTGTAAGTTACAGTTCAGTGGTAAGTATATTCCTGTTGTTGTGCAACAAATCTGAGTTTTTTTATCTTGAAAAACTGAAATTCTATTTTAGCTTTTAATACTACTAGCAACTTCTCATTTCCCCTCTCCTCCACACCTGCCAACTACCATTCTACTTTCTGTTTGTATGATTTTGACTATTTCAGATACCTCCTCGTGTAAGTGGAATCATAAGTATGTGTTCTTTTGTGACTGGCTTATCTTTCTTAGCACAATGTCCTCAAGGTTCATCCATGTAGCATCCATGTTGTAGAATTTCCTTCTTTGTTAAAGCTGAATAATATCTCATTGTATGTATATATATATATACCACATTTAGTTTATCCATTCATTGACCAATGGACATTTATATTGTTTCCACATCTTGGCTATTGTGAATAATGCTGTTATAATCATTGGTACACAAATATCACTTCTGGACCCTGCTTTCAATTCTTTTGGACATATATCCAAAGGTGGAATTGCTGAATCATATAGTAATTCTATTTTTAATTTTTTTGAGGACATACCATACTTTTTTCCATGGTGGTTGAACCATTTTACTTTCCCGCCAATAGTACACAAAGGTTTTAATTTCTTCACATCCTTCCAAACACTTACTGCGTGTGTGTGTGTGTGTGTGTGTGTGTGTGTATTTATAGTAGGCATCTTAACAGATGTGAGGTGGCATTTCATTGTGGTTTTGATTTGCATTTCCCTAATTCATGTTTCTTTATGTTCTCCTGTAATGTGAACCATCCACTATAGCTAAAAGGAACATAAATAGTTTTGAGTCCTAAGTATTTATTTAGGAATAATTTTGTTCAGTTTTCCTTTCACAGTGTTTCATTGTTATTCTCAAAATATCTTACTTTTGGTTGTGCTTTAAGCCCAGATTTTATCTACTGTTTCTTTGTTTGTAGCTGTTCTTCAGTTGCTGATAGTAGATCTGGAGACATCTTCAAGCATCTCCATTTTGTGCTGGTATCAGTGTCTTCAGAACTTCAGTTATCTCAATGGCAAAGCCAGGGCTTCTGGTACATTACACTGCTGATGGTTTCTCTCTGGTTCCTGAGGCTCTACCTGCATTACTTGGGCCAGTGGCTTTTCCTCCAGGCCATTTCAACTCCTGTTACAAAGTGAGTGCTTTCCTCTGAAAGTCAAAGGAATGTATTTTCATCTTAATAGGACAAATGAAACTACAAAACACCTCTCCCATCCATTTACCGTACAACCTAAAATGCAGAGATTATTTGAAAAGACAAAAATGTCTTTATCTAAGAGCAAAAACTTCTATTATAGTTATAGTCTCACCTTATGGGCCTGTATATATAAGTACATAACTGGTACATCAATATTTATTTTAAATTTAGCAGATTCAAATATGTTCTAATATCTGAGCAAGTTCCAAAAAGGAATTTAGCAACAATGTTTTATTCTATTTTGATTTTATCATAGTGACTTAGGCTGAAGGTATTTTAGAAGTAATGTAAGTGTGATTTATCACCTATTCACAGAGAAGCAAAGATTGCTTCTTCTGCAAAATGATTGAATTCAAACAATTACCAAACTCAAGCCCAGGCAGCTTTCTGGGCCATTATCCTCTGGAAAAAGATGACACTTTAAAGGTTATCTCTTTATAAACATGATTCCAAAGACACTGTAGCTAGACACACAGATAGATATCAATACAAGTAAAATTCATTTTCTCAAATGTAGATGGTACAGATAAAAATAAAGTTGTGTGTATGTTTTCAATTAGGAAGATTACAAAGAACTTTAAGACTTTATGAAAAAGAATATATATGTATATATTTATACATACATATATAGTTATTGATATTCTTTGAAAATTAAATCATAAAGGTCTGAATATATTATGGAATATGCAAATATGTGTATAATAAACTGTATTTTCAAGGGGGAATTTTTATCTGGGTAGTCTGTTTGTTCCTCCTTTCTTTCCTTCTCTTTTCTTTTTTTAAGGTTTCCAAAGCAAAAAGAACAAATATGATATGCTTGGCCTAGTTGTTTTTTGCTTTCCACTCTTATTCTTCGATAGAAAAGGAAGCCCTATCTTTATTAGTTGTTAATAAAATGAGACTGCAAAACGTATGTGGACAGCCCAGTTGAACCAATTTCTTAAGCAACTGAGGACCTAAGATACAAAGGATATTTTTCTGGCTATTGTCTCAGTCTGCAGGCTTGAGTCATACAGTAGCCAAAGCAATAACAACACCAACAATGAGCGTGTCTTCCGCTCTTGCTGTGGGTCAGATACTATGCTAAGATATATACGTAAATGGCCAGGCGTGGTGGCTTACGCCTGTAATCCCAGCACTTTGGGAGGCCGAGGCGGGTGGATCACAAGGTCACGAGATCGAGACCATCCTGGCTAACACGGTGAAATCCCGTCTCTCCTAAAAATAAAAAAAAAGAATTAGCCTGGTGTGGTGGCGAACACCTGTAGTCCCAGCTACTTGGGAGGCTGAGGCAGGACAATAGCATGAACCCGGAAGGCAGAGCTTGCAGTGAGCCGAGATTGCGCCACTGCACTCCAGCCTGGGCGACAGAGTGAGACTCCATTTCAAAAAAAAAAGAAGTGTATGTACATTACTTTATTTGATATTCACGTATGAACAAAGCATAAAACTTTATTTGAAGCACAAGTCAAGGAGTGGATAAAACAAACAACTCCTTTTAGTAGATGGCAGATAAATAGAATGCACAAGCAGGATTAACTATGAAACAGCTTTACATAGGCTGAAATTCAGGGGAGGGAAATCTTCAAGTGAAATAAAGTCTCACTGCACAGAAAGACAGTGGCAAAGCTTGGGTCGAGGATACTTGAATGACTGGGTTCAGATTGGATCTAACCCTTGGGTTAGGTCCTTCAACTGTGTCTAGTTGACTCTTTCAGAACAACAAAGGAGTATGATATTTTGGTTGTTAGTGGTGATAGTGTCATTTTTGTTGTATCTGGGAATCTAGTTACAAGAATCATGATTAAAATTAATCCATTATGCTAAAACTCTAAAGGATTATTAGATTTACATCTAGTTCACATTTCTGTTAAAGATTGACACAGTAGAAAGTTCACTGGTATGTTTTGCATTTTAAATAGCCTGCTAAAATGTACCGTGTGAACTGCAGAAATGCTCTTAGTCTTTAGAATGATCTGTTCAGTGGCTCAAATTGACATACTTTCTATGGTGGCACAGAACACTTACAACAACAATAAACATGATAGAGTTTACCTTTTCCTGGAAAGCAACATGTTGAGGGGCTGGGAAAAGATGAAAACTTCTAACAATAAATTTGGGGGTACTACTAAGTGTTGAATTTTATGTATTTAAGAAAAAGAAAACAAAACACAGAGTTCTTTAAATTGGTTTGCACACTTGGCATTTGGTGCAGTTCCTCTCGTTTTCCCCTATATGATTGCCTTGTTTTCCCACAGATTCCATTTTTCCCTTCACACCGTTGAGCTTTGCTACCCAACTTCCTCACTTCACATTGGAGAAGAGCTTCCTGTGGTTGTGGTGGGGCCTTTAATGCTGAATGCAATCCTACCTCTTTTGGTTTTGATCAGATGGGGCTGTCAGCTACTGTTTGCCTCCTGTCCTGATGTCTTGTCAAAGTTAATCATTACCATGGAACTATGGACAATTCTAGACCCACTGGCAGTGTTTATAGTGGATACTCTCCTGGGGGTAAGTCAAATGAAATAATCAGGATATGAGTCCTTGACATAGAATTTAGCTTTAGTGGATGAATCATTTGACATGGAAAGTTTCAATCATAATGAACAATCAGTATGCATCTTAAATCGAAGTTAAGTTTCTTCTGATAAAAAAGTCATGGATGTCTAATATAATCAATTTAAGTGTAATTTTAACTCTCATAAATAAACACTTGAAAAATAAGCCAGAAGTCATGTTGAAGATCAAATCCAAGCTAGCTGTCACATTTTTAACCTTATTACAAAGAAGCTTTATTTTGTTATATTCTTTTGGTAACTTCTTTTAGGTAACTTTTTTAATATTAAGGATTTTCATAGGCAAATTTTGCAAAAAGGTAATTGCGCAGTAGTTCCTTTAATTGGTTAGGTTACTTATTGACTATGATGTAATACTCTTCTGCAAGAAATACAGTCAAGAATGTAAGCTTTTCAAACATTTCTAAGTAATAAATGTATTTTAAAAATTACCACATAGGCATTTATTTAGACTTTTGTGGTGATATTGAAGTGACATGGTGCATTTTCACCTTAAAATATATATTTCTAGGATTTCATAATTATGAATGAAGTATTAAGATACATAATGACATGTAAATAATGGCAATAACGATTCTAATATTTGAAGAGTGCTCTTGTATTTTTCAAGCATCTTCGCACAATGTCTTTGATTATATATTTATGACAATCCTGTAAGTTGATGGGGTAAGTATTCTTCTCACTTTACAGCTAGGAGAAACCAGATACAGAATTACATGACTTATCTGAGGCCATATAGCCAGTTCACACTGCACCCAGGACTGGGACCCAGATTTCTGAATTCTGAGGATGATGTTTCTTCCATCATGTTAAAATCTCTACTTCAAGCTTTCAGTGAATATATTGCTTTGTGAAATCAAATGTATGCTATCCCTGATGACAATTTTTTGATTACCCCAAAATATTTAATTTACCAATGAATTTGGGGGCTATAATTTGAGGCAAAAATGATGTGGCTCTTAATGTAAATTTATTACCATATCCAAATCTTCTCGTTGCTTTGAATTTGCAAGGCATGGGGTTTCCTAGAGAGTGTTACTGAAACATACTGATTCTCAAACCTTATTTTGTATCAGAATCTACTGTAGGCTATGGTAAAAACAGATTGCTGGGCCCCATCCTCAGAGTTCCTCCTCTAGTGGGTCTGAAGTAGAGCTCAAGAATTTGCATTTCTAACAAATTTAGAGATGACAGTGATGTTGTTGGTCAGGGAACACAGTTTGAGAACCACTGACATTATAGCTGCATAGGAAAGCTCTGATGAGCCGACTAAGAAGATCTAGGAATAGCAACATACGTTGGAAGAGGCAAGCTCCTGCATAGGGAGGGTTCAATGGGGCATCCTTTCCTAGGCAAGGCTAGGCAAGGCTCAATGGGGGATCCTTTCCTATCCTGCCTATTAGCCATGGCCCCTGACCTGCAATTTAGCAACTTTATCCAAGCTGCATTTAAATTTCCAAATGCTTTAGATTAGATCATCAAAGCAAAATTAAAGATACTGGCAAACAGTGGAATAATTCAAGCCAAGAAACACTTTACCTTGGAGTCATCACATTTTTAAGCAATTTCAATAGGCGAAAGAAGAGAGATCTGAATTTTAACTAAATTTCTATACTGTAGACCTGGCCATAAAATATCACTCCAAGCAAGAGAGCAGATAGATACTATAAATTAATCAATATGATCAAATATTTATTTATAAAATTATCTTGATTTATGAAATAATGTTCCACATTTGGTATATTTTTTCTTTTAACAAGAAAAAGGAAAGTTTCATAACTGGAATGTATGTGTTTGGATTATATTCACTGTACCAAGCAAATCATAGAGATGGGTGTTTTGATGGTCTCTACTTGTTAACTGTGTTTGAAATTGATTCTTTTTTTAATAACGTGCTTTTAGAACATTTGCATCCATGAAGGTATCTCCCACCTTGGGTGCTATAGTAGACAGCTAAGGTCAGCAGAGCCTGTCACCATTTTTCGCTCTCACAGGCCATAGCATGCTATAGCAGTGTTTCTCAAACTAATGTGCTTTCAAGTTCCCAGGGGATCTTATTAAAATGCACATTCCTGTTCTCACTTATATGTGGGAGCTAAATAATGAGTACAAATGAACATAGAGAGTAGAATAATAGACATCAGAGACTTAAAAAGGTGGGAGGATGGAGGATGGAAGGGGCGTGAGGGATGAGAAATTGGCGTGAGGGATGAGAAATTACCTAATGGTTGCAGTGTACACTAGTTGGGTGACGGTTACATGAAAAGTCCCAGACTTCACCACTACACAACATATTTGTGTAATAAATCTGCACTTATAGTCTCTAAATCTATAAAAATAAAAATAAATTTAAAAAATGCACGTTCTGAGTTAGCAGGTACAGCCTAGGATTCTTCATTTCTGATAGACTCCTAGATGGTGCCAACGATGCTAGTTCCATGGACCACACTGTGAGTAACAAGGTGCTACACACTTTGCTGAGAAGGCCTTTCCTTTCATTTTCCTGCTTGCTAGGCTGGGCTTTCGCTCACTGAGGATAGCTGGGCTGCTCTTCATAAGACTGGAGTTCTCGAAGATTTAAGTGCACTAATGTCTTTGTAGATTTCATGTGAGAATTCTGACTGCTTATTCCTGAGTGGAAATGACCTCTGCCAGAAATGCCCAGAACCTGCCAACAAGTGTGATTGTTGACTCTAACCATGTAGACCATTTAACATTATTAAAATGAACTAAACCAGTGTACCTCAAGCCCACTGGTGTATCTAGTTTCTAGTCCCACTGTTAGGGATTAGCGAAAGAATCATGTGCCGAGGAAAGCTCCTCAGTACTTGAAGGGCAGACCACTGTGTGAAGCCTCCATGCCTTGTAGCACCTTGACAACATGACAGAAGAGGGAGCCTTTTGAGTTAGAAGTGGCTGTGTTTCCTACCCCATCTCTAAATTTTTTTCACCCTGCTGATTAGCACCCTGCTGATTCTCAGTGAACTGAGCTGCAGCCAGCTGGATAACATCTACATTCCTACCTCTCTCATTCTCCAGGATAATAAGGTGACTGTGGCATAGAGGATTGATGAGCAGGAGATGTAGAGAAAAATGCTGTCTGCATTCTGGGAGGACCACCTTGCAATTTCTCCCAGAGGCCTGATGTGCATATTGAGTAGACAGGGTGCTGGGGCTGAGCCTACAGCAACATCACATGTGAAGACATTTGGGGAGGATGAACAGCTGTCCCTATGGTCCTCTGAGATCTCCTCAGAAGGATGTCTTCAGCTCTCTTTGAAGGACTTTTCTTGTTTCAGTTAGTTCCCTCAGGCAGATAAATAGAAGACCAGTCCACTGTATCCAAGGCAGCTGACAAAATGAGCAGAACTTAATTTACTCTGGACCTCTGATGTAATCTATAGGAAAGTAACCTCCAGCATGGCCATCTCAGAACAATTTCAGAGGTCTGCAACCTGATAAAGGCTGACTTGGGTTCCAGTAGATCTGTAGAGCACCCTTCTTTCTCTCCACTTGAAAAAAAAAAGGCTAAATTGTTTTCCAAATGTGCACAAGTTATTGGGCAGTTTGAATCCATCATGTTTTATTGCAGATGACATCTAATTTTGCTGTCTTTTAAAAACCTCTAAAGCTGTCTCTAATCCACAGATAGACAGCATTAGAACCCTCTGGGAATCTGTAAAAATGCACCTGGACATGGCCACCTTTTGATTGGAAACATACTAACATATTCTCCAGGTGACTTGACAGCATGCTGAAGTTTCAGAAGTATTGATTTAAATCTATGGTTCTCAAAGTGTGGTCCTCGGACCAACAGCATTAACATCACCCGAGAACTTAATAGAAATGCAGAATCTTAGGCTCTGCACCAAATTTACTGAGCTAGAAATGTTGGGAAGTGGCCCATCGATATGTATATTAACAAGCCTTCCAGGTGATTCTGATGTTCATTAATTCTTGAAAACTACTCTTCCACATGGGATTGCAGTTATCATGGGTTGAATGTCACTTGGGAGTCTCAGGTTGCCTGAGTTCATACCTCCAGATCCTTCAGCACTTCTTTTTAGCAGACAAAGCTGAGTATCTTCTGGGTTTGATCCAGGTCACCCAGCTCAGAGAGATGCTACCTAATTTTACTGATATTTTCTGTCCTAAATTCATTTCATTTATGGAGATCTAAAAGGAGATGTGGCAGATGAATTGGTTTGAGGCTGAAGTGCTGAGTGGCTGTTGATGTAATTCTTTCCTAGTCCTTCAGTTTGTGGGCTCAGGGGTTGGCAATGCATTGATGATACTATGCTCAACAATTTCATTAAGTGGATAAATGATTTCTCTGCCTGAGCCCTAATCTGGATAAAAAGTAGAGGAAAGATTTGCTACTGAATGTTTTAGTCCATTAGCACATATTTATTGACTATATACTCTTTACGTAGGATTTTAAAAGATGCCGAATAAATATGGCATAATTTCTGCCCTCAGTATAAATAGGGAGATAAGAATAAAACACGTAAGCAAAGATGAAAGATAGAATGCAAACACAGTCATTCAGCAAATGATTCTTGAGACTCCAAGACTTAATCCCTTTTGTGCTGCTATAATAAAATACCTGAGACTGGTTAATTTATAATGAACAGGAATTATTGGCTCATGGTTATGGAGTCTGAGAAGTCTGAATTTGAGGAACTGACATCCTGCAAGTGTTGGAGGCCGCACAAATGTTTCTTATGATTAGGCATAATTGAAGCCTGTCAGTAACAATATGAACCTGTGATCACTTAAGCAGCTGACCAGTCATTACCTCCTCCTCCTTGCTCTTGTTATCCAATGAATACAAAGGGTTGTAGAAGCTCGGGGCTGTCTTTGCTCACTAGAAGCAAGGAGCTCTCTTCTTCCCCATGCTAGCCTTTCCTTAAAATAGTTTCTTTTGTTTTTTGTTATCATTTCTATGTTTGTCTCTTCGTTCAGTCTTGTAATGACGGTCTCAAGCAGTAACAATAGTAACTGCTGTAATGACGGTCTCAAGTAGTAACCGTGGCAGTCAGCCACATGCACGGGCCTTCTTGCTGTGTCATCCCGTGGCAGCAGAGCAAAGAGAGGATGAGAGATGGTAAGAATTCAAACTTGCAGCCTCAAGCCCTTTTATAATTGGCATTAATCCATTCATGAGGGTGGACCCTTCATGACCTAAACATCTCCCATTAGGCTCTGCCTCCAAACACTGTTGCACTGGGATTAAGTTTCCAACACATGCTTTTGGGAGACCCATTCAAACCACAAACACTCCATTAGAAGCGAGCATGGAGTAGCAGAAAGACCACAGGCGTGGAGTCAGAGAGAGCTGGCCTCTGGTCCCAGCTCTGCTATTTGTCACCTATATGATGTTGGTTCGGCCAGTTTACCTCTTTGGACTTCAGTGTCCTCATACGCATCATGAGAAAATAGTAATACCTACAAATACAAAATACCTACCTTACTCTTTTTATAGTGTTGTTGGGAAGATCAAATAAGAGACTAACTGGGAATAAACCTTGAAACATATATATAATTATATATGTAATATATATATTTAACATAAAAGGAATAAAGATGAGAGTATTAGCATGAAATGATGATGCTGTGCTCTGTGAATGACACAAGATGTAACAGCCATTGCCCCAATGGTCCAGGCTAGAACTTACAATCTAGTTGGAGAATCAAAATACACACACATACACACACACACACAGATGTAGTATGGGCAGTGTGTGATGAATGCCATTTGGGAGGCACCTGGCTCATTCTCTTATATCCTTAGGTCTTTTCTTAGAGGCCATCTTTTTAGTGACACCTATTCTGACGGCAATATTTAGTGATACACTTCTATCCTTCCTATACCTTTTCTGGTTTATATTTTTCTTTATAATACCATCCTGTGATATATCATATTCAGTAAATTACTTATTTTAATCTTGCATATGTGCTTACTGTCATTCACCTACCCCCTTCTCACCTAAATGTAAGCTCCAAGAGGGTAGAGATTTTGTCTAGTTTTATTCACTCTTTTATCTTCAGTTCCTAATGACACATAATGGGCATTCAATACATGTGGGTCAAAGAAAATAATTAGAATATATTGGTTAGATTATGTGATTGTCATCAAATATATATATCTTTTTTTGTCTCATTAATGAATCTCAAGTCTATTTCATTACCTTTAAGAAACAGTAGAAAGGTATGATGTGGAATAGGAGAGACACATGATGAATTTACAATCTACTGCCAAAAGTCCTGGCAGCAGACACACACTTTTGCAAGGTCAACTGGTTAACAAGTACAGAGTATAGAAATAAAAGTTTTGAGATGGTGCTCAAAGAAGCAGTAGTTGAGAGTTGGAACATCTCAATTCTACTCACTGCCCAATCACTAAAGTATATTTTGGTAGAGGGAAAATACACATGAATCTGCTTAGGCTTCTGTTTTCATCTACACGTAAGTGATTTGGATAAGCCTTTTTAAAAAGTGCCTTTCAACCTATATTTATCATCAGTTTAATCATCGGTTTAAAGACTAAAGAAATTCTTCCTTCTCTATTGCATTGGAGAAAAGCTACCTTACTTAACATTTATACTGCATATTACTTCCACTTGATATCAAGAGACTTATAATTAAAGAACATCCATATTTTATAAAACTCAAAGGTCAAAGATGTCATATGATGATACTGTAGGTCCTTACAAATGTATATACTTTTAAAAACCCCATCGTATTTTTTTTTTATTTCTAATCCAATGTAGAATACATCTTTCCTTGTCTAAAATAAGGACTTATGGTTAAATTAACCTAATGTAAACTTGGTTTTCAAACTCACATTAAGTAGCCTGACAACTTTTTTATAAGTTTCTAAAATAAGCCATCTCTTTTATGCATAGCACAAATTAAATTCCTATCAAATCTGGAAAGGACTTTTTTCACCATCATATTTAATTTCTTCATATCTTGTGCTCATTAAATTCAGAAGTTAATAGTATATAAATAAAACATGGCTTTTACTTTATGAATTGCATGTCAAGTGTGTGCATGTAAAGGCTTAGAGGGAAGATGAGAAAAACCTGGTAAAGCAAGCATGCAAAACCCAGCCTTTTTTCTTTTCCTTTGTGTACCTGAAGAGCTGGCAATCTTCAGTACCTAGAAGATTTAATTCTAAAACAAATTGTAGGGTCACATAGTCTTTGTATATTTACATTCACCTAACTTGATGATCAGTGTTCCCATTCTGAGTTTTTCAAATCTGAATTTGCTTTTGTCAGTGGCTTACAGATAATGAGGAGACTCCTGTGGCGGATGCCGCGAAGCTCTACTGGATGTTTGTAAGAACCATGCAGCCAGGCATTCTTGGCGTGGTGATCACAGTGCTGCTTTACATCCTCCTGTTCATCATTTCTTCTTTGATTTTATATTTATATTGTCTCAGGTAAGGTGCTTCAATGACTTTTTTCTTCAGTGTGTTCAGCCTCCAGTCTTCTTATTACACCTTTAGGCTGTGAGGACATGGTTAAAGAAGAGAAGTTAGAACCATCTCTGCATTGCTAAGGTAAACATTTATTTGGTTACCTGTAACCCTTGTCCTGAAGACCAGCCAGGAAATTATTCGACTTTAGGAAAATATTTTCCCCATAATAGAGAGAGCTAATTTTGCTGTGAATTATTAAACTTGCTTCTCCAAACCAGAGACCAGTAGCAAACAAAGAGTAATCTCTTGATATCTAATGACATTCTGAGAAATTTCCTGAAAAGTTTGTCTTAAATCCTCTTTTTCTTTTCCTTCCAACCTGCTTCTTCCCACACTTTCCACCTCTGTTAAAGTCACCAACAGAAAAATTATTCTTCAGCTTTGATCCTGAATATCATGGATTTGGCTTGCCAGGTCATCAATTTAGCAAACAATGTATGTTTGTGATGAAAGAAAAGAGAAGGAATAAATACAAGGTAGTATAAAAAGTACTAGGAGGACATTTTATTCTGTTGATTATTTCCTTTGCTGTGCAGAAGCTTTTAAGTTTCATGTAGTCCCACTTGTCTATTTTTACTTTGGCTTCTTGTACTTTTGGTGTCTTATCCATGAAATCATTGCCAAGACCAATGTCATGAAGACTTTCCCCTATGTTTTCTTCTAGGAATTTTACAGTTTCAGATCTTATGTTTAGGTATTTAATCCATTGATGTTTGTATTAACATATGGTGTAAGATAAAGTTCTATCTCATTCTTTTGCATGTGAATATTCAGTTTTCCCAGTGCCATTTGTAGAAGAGACTGTCCTTTCCCCGTTGTGTTTTCTTGGCACCCTTGTTGAAGATCAGTTCACTGTATATGTGTAGATTTGTTTCTGGGCTCTCTAGTCTGTAACATTGGTCTATATCTGTCTTTATGCCAGTACCATTCTGTTTTAATTACTGCAGCATTGCAATGTATTCTAGCAATTCCACTTCTGGGTATTTACCCAAAAGAATTGAAATCAGAACTTCAAGGAGACTTTAGCATTCTCTGTTCATTGCAGCACTGTTCACAATAGGCAGGACATGGAAACAGCCTAAATATCCATCAGTTGATGAATATATTATGTGGTACATACATCCAATGGAATATTATCGTAAAAAAGAAAGAAGTCCTGTGATATGTAACAATGTGAATACATGTGTATAAACCTTGAGGACATTATGCTAAGTGAAATAAGCCAGTCACATAGTGTCAAATACTGCATGATTCCACGTATATGAAGTATCTAAATAAGTCAGACTCATAGAAGCAGAAAGTAGAATGATGATTTCCAGGGGATGGGGAGAAGGGTAAATATGGAGTTGCCATTCAAAGGGTAAAAATTTTGGTTACAAATGATGATTAAGTTCCAGAGATCTGCAGTACAACATTGGATGTATAGTTAACAATATTGTATTGTGCACTTAATATTTTGTTAAGAGAGTAGATCTCATGTTAAGTGTTCTCACCACCATTTTTAGCAAAGTGCCAGAAAGAGATCAACACAGGGATCTCTAGGAGCATTGAGAAAAGGAAACAACACAGCTCTGGTGGAGGATGTGGGCAATAGGTGAAGATTTCAGTGGAAATATGATACTTAAGTAATCTTTGAAGGCTTAATATCATTTAGCTAGATAAAAAACAGAGGGAAGCAGGTTTGCAGGCAATGGGAAGATATATAAAACCATATGGTCCTTCAAAAGTGTGACGTATTTGGCAAATCAAATGTATTTTGACATGGCTGGTGTGCAGGATATGGGGAGATGGCAGTTACTGGAGTTAAAGTTGGAAATGTATTCAAGGACCAGATGATAAAAGACTTGACATCATGCTATGGAGTTTGACTTTGTTCTAATGGTAAAGTGAAAACATTAAAGGATTTAATGTTAACTTTTAACTTTAGGAAAATCACTCTGATAGTAGAAGAAAAGGTGGGTTTAACAGTGCCCAGGTTGGAAGTAAGAAAATCTAGTTAGAAAGCCATTTGATAGTCTAGGCAAGGAATATCAAAAATTTTAAAGAGAATATCACTAAACATGGGAAGCATATATTTAAGAAATAGTTTTCTGCATATGGCTAGCCAGTTTTCCCAGCAAGATTTATTGAATAGGAGATCCTTTCCCCATTGCTTATTTTTGTCAGGTTTGTTGAAGATCAGATGGCTGTAGATGTGTGGTGTTATTTCTGAAGTCTCTATTCTGTTCCATTGGTCTATATGTCTGCTTTGGTACCAGTACCATGCTACTTTGATTACTGTAGCCTTGTAATATAGTTTCAAGTCAGGTAGCGTGATGCCTCCAGCTTTGCTCTTTTTGCTTAGAATTGTCTTGGCTATACGGGGTCTTCTTTGATTCCATATGAAATTTAACGTCGTTTTTTCTAATTCTGTGAAGAATGTAAATGGTAGTTTGATGGGAATACATTAAATCTATACATTACTTTGAGCAATATGGGCATTTCCATGATATTGATTCTTCCTGTCCATGAGAATGGAATGTTTTTCCATTTGTTTGTGTCCTCTCTTATTTCCTTGAGCAGTGGTTTGTAGTTCCCCTTGAAGAGGTCCTTCACATCCCTTGTTAGCAGTATTCCGAGGTATTTTATTCTCTTTCTAGCAATTGTGAATGGGCTTTCATTCATAATTTGGCTCTCTGCTTGTCTATTGTTGGTGTAAAGGAATGCTTGTGATTTTTGCACGTTGTTTTTGTATCCTGAGACTTTGCTGAAGCTGGTTATCAGTTTAAGTTTTTGGGTTAAGACGATGGGGCTTTCTAAATACAAAGTCATGTCATCTGCAAACAGAGACAATTTGACTTCCCCTTTTCCTATTTGAATACCATTTATTTCTTTCTCTTGCCTGATTGTCCTGGCCAGAACTTCCAATACTAAATTGAATAGGAGTGGTGAGAGAGGGCATCCTTGTCTTGTACTGGTTTTCAAAGGGAATGCTTCCAGCTTTTGCCCATTCAATATGATATTGGCTGTGGGTTTGTCATAAATAGCTCTTATTATTTTGAGATATGTTCCATCAATACCTGGTTTATTGAGAGTTTTTAACATGAAGGGATGTTAAATTTTATCAAAGGCATTTTCTGCATCTACTGAGATAATCATGTGGTCTTTGTCTTTGGTTCTGTTTATGGATTATGTTTATTGATTTGCATATGTTGAACCAGCCTCCCATCCCAGGGATGAAGCTGATTGATCATAGTGGATAAGTTTTTTGATGCGCTGCTGGATTCAGTTTGCCAGTATTTTACTGAGGATTTTTGCATCAATGTTCATCAGGGATATTGGCCTGAAGTTTTCTTTTTTGTGTGTGTGTGTCTCTTCCTGGTTATGGTATTAGGATGATGCTAGTTCATAAAATGAGTTAGGGAAGAGTCCCTCCTTTTCAATTGTTTGGAATATTTTCAGAAGGAATGGTACCAGCTCCTCTTTGTATTTCAGCTAGAATTCAGCTGTGAATCTGTCTGGTCCTGGGCTTTTTTTGGTTGATAGGCTACTAATTACTGCCTCAATTTCAGAACTTGTTTTTGGTCTATTTTGGGATTCAACTTCTTCCTTACACGTTATACAAAAATTAACTCAAGATGGATTAAAGACTTAAATGTAAAAGCCAAAACCATAAAAACCCTAGAAGAAAACCTAGGCAATACAATTCAGGACATAGGCAGGGGCAAAGACTTCATGACGAAAATGCCAAAAGCAATTGCAACAAAATCCAAAATTGACAAATGGGATCTAATTAAACTAAAGAGCTTCTGCACAGCGAAAGAAACTATCATTAGAGTGAACAGTCAACCTACAGAATGTGAGAAAAATTTTGCAGTTTAACCATCTGACAAAGGTCTAATATCCAGAATCTATAAGGAACTTAAGCAAATTTACAAGAAAAAAACAAACAACCACATTAAAAAGTGGGCAAAGGATACGAAAAGACAATTTTCAAAAAAAGACATACATGTGGCCAACAAACACATAAAAAATAGCTCAACATCACTGATCATCAGAGAAATGCAAATCAAAACCACAGTGAGATACCATCTCATGCCAGTCACAATTGTCATTATTAAAAGTCAAGAAACAATAGATGCTGGCGAGGCTGTGGAGGAATAGGAATGCTTTTATGCTGCTGGTGGGAAAGTAAATTAGTTCAACCATTGTGGAAGACAGTGTGGTTATTCCTTAATGATCTAGAACCAGAAATACCATTTGACCCAGCAATCTCATTAGTGGGTGTATACCCCCCAAAATATAAATCATTCCACTATAAAGACACATGCACATGTATGTTTATTGCAGCACTATTTACAATAGCAAAGACATGGAACCAACCAAATGCCCATCAGTGATAGACTGGATGAAGAAAGTGTGGTACATATACACCATGGAATACTCTGCAGCCATCAGAAGGAACGAGATCACGTCCTTTTCAGGGACGTGGATGAAGCTGGAAGCCATCATCCTCAGCAAACTAACATAGGAACAGAAAACCAAACACCGCATGTTCTCACTCATAAGTGGGAGTTGAACACTGAGAACACATGGACACAGGGAGGGGAACATCACACACCAGGGCCTGTTGGGGGGTTGTGGGAGAGGGGAGGAAACTTAGAGGACAGGTCAATAGGTGCAGCAAACCACCATGGCACACTTATACCTTTGTAACAAACCTGCACGTTCTGCACATGTTTCCCATATTTTTTAGAAGAAATAAAGAAAAACAAAACAAAAAAGAAATAGTTAATGAGCAGAACATAACTTGTGGGCTGATTGGAAGTTGAAAGTAAAGGAGAGGATGGTAATTAGTATAGTCTCAAGATTTGGAGTTGAGCAGGTGAGGGATAGCTGTAGAATCCTCAGAGGCAGGGATTAGATTGAAAATAAACATTTACAGGAAATGGATAATAAGTTAACTCAGTTTTCTTTCATATTGAGCTATCTTTGATATTGCCAAGAGAAAATATGTTACGAGAAGTTGGATAAGTAAGTGCAGAGCTCGGGGAAATCAATATAGACGATAGATATATATGGTTGAAACCTTGAGCTTCATTGCCATTTGGTAGAGACTAAATTGCAGTGGGCTAACTGAGCCAAGTATGTGGATGTAGAGTTGGTACTTTGTGACTTTTTAAAAATACAATTATGCTATAAATAGAAAGTGGTTAGAAAAATGTCTTTTAAAAATGATTTTTAAATATGGGCGTGGTTTGAACATATGTCTATGCAGAGATGAAAATTTACAGAAATATTGTAAATAGTTAAACAAGGGAGTATATTTGAGGGAAGTCTCTGAAGACATGAGGTAGAACTCAGATGGAGACAAACCTCGGATTTTGGAAAAAGATTCTGTCTCTTGATGTGATAAGGAAAAAAGGTAAGGGTGAACGCAGCTGCTTGGAGGTTTGTGGCTGGGTGCCGAGGGAGTACACATATGATAGTCATTATTTTTTATGAAATGCGAGGTGAACTCACTCCTCAAGTCTTCCTTCAGTAGACTGATCGTTCTCTGATGCGGCCCTTAGGTCACTAACATAGCTGTTGTAAAATTGCCTAATTCTCCAGGGGATGTGTGTTGTTTAGGCACAGGCTTGGTTTATATTTTGACATGTCATAAGCACTGTATGTCATCTTTCCAGAGCACTTACTTTCTTAGGGAAGGGCAGAAAGTCTTCTCTGATCACTCAGTTTTCATTTGACCACAAACTTGTCATGTGGCCCTAGGCAAAGATGTTCATTTGCTAGATTTTAGGCATTTGAGTGTGTGTGTAACATGATGAAAATAACATGTATGTGTAGATTTTTATAACGGGATCTACATGAATAATAATTACTCTATTATTTAAAATGACCAGAGAAGTTAAAAAAAATAAAATAGCATGACGTGTAGTTTAGACTTTTCTGAGATTAAAAATATTATCAGATAATGTTTTGTATCATTTATTTCCACATCAATATAACCCTTTTCACTTAAAACAAAATGAATGTTTACAGTCATATTCTTCATTGTCTGAGGTCTACAACTTTATTATCTAAATTATTTGTAAAGTTAAAAAAAAAGTAAGCACAGAATTTATGCACCAAATAACTATGACTTAATGTTTTGCTACCTAAAGTAAGTGGGTATTTGAATTAAAATAGAAAGATTACCCCACAGGTAATTATGGGTAGGAAGAGTGGGAAGCTCTATAATGGATGGAGAAATAATTTAGGGACAAAACAAAGATAGATGGTCTGCTTGGCCATCATAGAGAATGAACTTGGAATAATTTAGGAGAAATAAACAAATTTTTCTCACTCTCTCAACCTAGTCCTCGTTGTTTTCCATGCTTAACCTATTCTGTCTAAACTAGGCATGCTTAGTTACCCCAAGCAGGGTTTTCTTATATTTTAGAAGCAGATGCTCTTAACGTTCCTTCAGATGTTGATAAAATGACAGTAATCTCCTACAGGAAAAATATCTGTTTTTTTCCATCTGAATAAATAAGTCCCTCCAATATATCAGCTGAAAAGTCTCTGTTTACTGCTGTTTGCAAAGTGTCTTTCTCTGAAATGATGGCATGCTAGGCAGCCCAGTCCCTCTGTGAAGCCAGCACGGTCCCCAGCAGATGCATCTGGTCATTGAGGTGGGGTTTTGCTCTGGCATAATAATAGTCCAAGAGACACAGAAGTCATAAGAACTCATCTTAGTGGAAGATGCCAAGGTGGATTTGTGCATGTTTGATTGATTTAGGTTAGCATCCTTAATCAATATATTAGAGCAACAACTGTAAGTCGTTCTGGACTTCTGGATCAGTGCTGTCAACATGGCAATGTTAACATGGCTAGCATGATAGGAATACAAAGGAGACCAAGTCTGTTGTGCTGGCAGTTGATAAAGGACGTGTCTACCTCTGGGCCCCGGAAGCTCCACATTATGAGGACTAGCTGTGCAGGTTCCAGCTTGGTCCCTGTTAAGTTTGCTTGTTTGGATCTGATTCCTCCAAGAGCCTCAGTAGTTAGATGCTAAAGGATTTCTACTAAAAAAATTCTTACTCTCCATGGTTCTGAAAGGCAAGTTGACTGGGATACCAGTTTCTCACCTCTGTGCTAGATGTAATCATTTGGACTTGATTTTATAATTTTTAAAAAGCATTAATATTTTTAGTAATTTTTCTTATTCTAGAAAGAATTTGTGATTTATGAAAAAAATTGAAACTACAGAAAAAAGTCAAAGAATAAATTTAAAAACACCAATAATCTCATCTAGATAAAGCATTGTTAATTTTTTAGGAGCTTTTATTTAAACTGTTTTCCCATTTTATATTTTTTTTACAAAGTTGGAATTATATTCTACAAAAACAACTTCATATGTTGATTTTAAACTTAATATTATATAATACATATTTTTATAATTCTTTACTAATCTTATGAACACTTATTGCATACACAATATTTTATATTATACAAAGTATACTGTAGAGGCAATATAAAATACTTACATATTTCTTTATTGCTGGAAAATAGATTGTTTTACATTTTTGTACATCTTATAAATAATTCTAATGAACATCCTAAGACGCAGGTGCTTGTTTACATTTTGAAGTATTATTTGAATAGAATCCCAGAGACCCAGAAATACAGGTTTAGAGGGTTTGATATTTCTAAGACATTTGACAACTATTGCAAACTTGTTTTCCAGGAAAGTAGTATGGATTTATTTTTCCACAGTAGTGAATGAAGGAAGTTTTAAAATAATGTTCATGTCATGTCTTAACTTTTTAAAAATTTATTAGAAGAAATGAAATATCATCCTTTTATAAATGGTAGTTTTTGTTTACTCATCACTAAACATTCTTACTATGCTCATTATTCATTCGTATTTCCTTTTCTGTGAATTGCCTTTTTTTTTTTTTTTTGAGATGGAGTCTCATTTTGTCACCCAGGTTATCTCGGCTCACTGCAACCTCCGCCTCCCGGGTTCAAGTGATTCTCCTGCCTCAGCCTCCCCAGTAGCTGGGATTACAGGCACCTGCCACCACATCCAGCTAATTTTTGTATTTTTTTTTTTTTTTTTTTTTTTTAGTAGAGATGCGGTTTCACCATCTTGGTCAGGCTGGTCTTGAACTCCTGACCTCAGGTGATCCACCCACCTCTGCCTCCCAAAGTGCTGGGGTTACAGGTGTGAGCCACTGCACCTGGCCTGTGAATTGCTTTTTAAGTGTCTTTTTGCCTTCCTTTCCACAGAGCATTCAAATGTTTGTCTTACTCAGTTATATGAGTTTTTATATATATTAACAGTATTAACCCTTTTGTCATAATTTTAACAGATATTTTCTCTATTTTCTGCTAGCCTTTTAAATTTATGTTTTGATTTTAAAATAGTTATTTAAAAATTACATAAAGTCTTTTATAATTTTTTGACATTTAAATAACAAATTTGACAAATAATTGTTCCCCATTAAGAAATTTTATAACTATTTACTTCTATTTTTAGAAAGTTTGAATTCTTTTTATTGAACATCTACTCATAAGCCATGTAGAAGTCATTTGATGTGGCTAGTGTCTAGATCTAAGACATTCTTTTATCCTTTATTTTCTGGTCTGTTCTGTAAGTTGGTATCATCATTAGATCTTAACTGTTTTGTTATTTTATCTTAACCAGGTTTTATTTTAAATAAATTTACCTCATCGTTTTATGTTTCCAGTGTGATGGACAGAGTAAGCTTCTCTTTTTTTTTTCTAGATAATCTTCTACAAAATTTACCTTTCCCTAAACATTTATAAATGACTACTATGGATATTGGCATTAGGGAAAAGCTTTGAGACCCATCTATGACTCTCTAAGTGTTTGGTCTTGTAGCATTCTTCAGATAGAGCTTCCATTGATATCAGATAGATTCTTAAATTCTAAACCATTTATCTAAATAGTACAAAGGATCTCCAGGCTGTTTACATTTTTCTTTAAAATATGCAGAGAACAAGAAATCACAATTTAAGTGTTAGTTAGATTTGTTTAAGCTTGTTATAATCCTGGAAGCTGTACACAAATCTAAAAGACTGATAGTCAAGTTAATTAGTTTTTGAGGGTCTTTATGTCTTCTTAATCATTGACTTAATAGTTCCAAATAGCCTCATAAGTTTTAGCTGCTGTCATTTATTACTTAGGAAAATTAATTTAGATTAAAATAATTTAAAGACAGGTTTTGATGAGAATATTATGAGCATATTCATTGTCTAGGGACTATGTATGAGATAATCAAAGATTTTCTACTTTCTAAATCATTTCACTGTAGAAATTTCCACAATCTTCTTTACAATGTTCCTTGGTAAAGGCTAAATATTACTTACCAGGTAAAGAAAAATATTCTAAAATGTATGTAATTAATATATAGCTAAGCAATTCTTATTCTCTGAAATTGTCACCTAATTAGTTCATGGGCACTCTATGCCCTGATAGGCAGAAATGAACTATGTACATTATGACACACTTGTATAGGAATAGACGTATTTAAAAGATTTAGATACTACATTGTGTCAGCTCCAGTAAACTGAATGATTGTAACTCAATGGCTCAATGCTGCAGGTCCAGATACATTCACTGAATGCTCGTTTGCTAAAAGCCCTTCAATGTTTCTCTCTCTGCTCCTTAGACCTTAAGCTCTCTTGTGTGGGCAGCTGAGACCATGTTGTAGCTGACTCCCCTTCCGTCTTTGTTTCAGCAGATATAGTGCTCTGTTTCTACCCCAACTCTTCCCATCTATAGCTGCAAGAAGCTAGGTTGGAGATAAAGTGAACATTCCTTGGCAAGATGTTTCTTCTCTTATAAACAGAAAAGCTGGTCAGTTTAGACTCAGTAGTTAATCACTCATTTGATGAATTGACTTTTGGTAAATTTGCCTGTTTTCAGAAGCTCTAGGGTAAAAATAATATAAAATAATCTATTACAATTTCTACTTTCTTCCCGAGCATATGGGAAACAGGGCATGTGAGTTTTGACCAATGACAAACAGGTGTCAAGAAGCTTATGTGTACCCGAATGAAGTGACAAGGTGCAGACTACCTGGCTGGCACAGTCTAGATTCCTGGTTTGAGCTTATTTTAGGTCAATGGGATGAAAGGTTTTCTTGTCTACTTTCATGTAAGTACTTGCATCTGATAGCATAGTTAATCTGCATTGACCAGTGCCACTCCCCACTTTTCTCTGTCAGCAATATGTATAGTTTCTAAAACTCTTCCTGAAAAAAATCTTGCCCTCCTTATTACTGAAACAGTTGAACAAACAACCAAAAAAAAAAACTATTTTGGTTCGCTGCCACAAACCAAGGAGGATTACCTGTGCATAAAAATGGTATGTTGAATTCTCTTCACCTTGTATTTTAATGTTGCATAAGTAGTCAGACCAGAATGAAACAAATACTGTGAGAAAATGATAGGGCATTCTTGAACTGGCAACTGAAGGCAAGATTGTGGACTCTGTAATTCACCCTTCTCTTCTCTATACCAAGAAAAGTACCTGGAATACAATGGAACACTACAAAAATTTGCTGAATTAAAAGCATGAATAAATAAATGAATACATTTTTTATGTGGTGAAGACACACTTTCCCTTTCAAATAAAGTGTAAGTTACAGGCTGCATGTTCATATGACACTTGTCCCCAAGTGTTTTTCATTTTGAACTGTCAGCTGGAATATAATGAAGTGTGGAAAAGTACACACACAGCTCTCGCGTGTGTTAGTTTGACATATCAAAATGACCAGAATAGGTTTTTAGTTTGACTTTTTTGGTAACAGTCAACTTTAAAAAGTACAATGCAACGTGGAAGGAGGAATTAAAAATTGTCAGAATTATGCATAGCAGGAGAAATGCAAAACATTTAGTCAATGTAAATAAAAAATTCAGAGAACCCAGGGTGGTAATAACCATGGTATAGATGCAGAATGATCTCTGAATTCTGTCTTGACAATTCTCTGTTCTAACTTTGGTATTTCCAAATCTCTATTCCGTGGCTTCCAGCCTCCATCTTCTGCTTTCCTCCCCAAGTAGTCTTTTTTCTTTATTGATCTGTTAAGTAGGCTAATATAAGGCATGTTCAGATCCTCAAAACTGCAGACGAGTTCCTAGTGATCTTGGTCACACTTACAAAGGGGCTGTCATTCTGCAAAGGGACAATGACAGAAGGTGCCTCCTCCTTAGGCTAGTTCTAGTGCATAAGCAGTGGTCTTCTTCACCATTGGCATTGACTGTGACACTAGACATCTTCCCAGCACTGGGTTTTCCCGGTAGCTAAGACCTCATAGACGAGTTGGATTTGAGAAAGTGCTGCTGTAGTTCTTCTATTAATAGTTAATCTTATGCTTTACAGTTTGGATTTCCCTAGTACAGATACTGTAACAGATGCAGCTATATAATCTAATGAGTCAGTGCCTTCAAAGGAATATCAGACAATATGGACTGGTAGATCTGACCCACTAAATAATAACATCCTAATTATAACCAATAGCTGTCACAAAAATCTCAGAATCTCTAAGTATATGTTCAAAACATTTCCTATTTCATGCTATATCATAGGAATTGGCATAGGGAGATTACACAGAGGGTTTTCACACCAGACGACGTTGGTCTTGGTAATGATTTCTTGGATATAACACCAAAAGCACAGGTAATAAAATCCAAAATACACAAATGCAGTGACATCCAACTTAAAAACTTCTACCCATCAAAGAAACATTCAATAGGATTAAAAGGCAACCTATGGGATGGGAGAAAATGATTGGAAGTCATATACCAGGTAAAGGGTTAATGTCTAGAATATATAAGGAAATTTTACAACTCAACAATGAAAAAAACCAAATAACCCTATTTAAAAAAGTGGGCAAACAACTCAAATAGACATTTGTTGTGGGAAGTCAGGGACCCCGAACGGAGGGACTGGCTGAAGCCATGGCAGAAGAACATAAATTGTGAAGATTTCATGGACATTTATTAGTTCCCCAAATTAATACTTTTATAATTTCTTACACCTGTCTTTACTGCAGTCTCTGAAAATAAATTGTGAAGATTTCATGGACATTTATCACTTCTCCAGTCAATACTCTTGTGATTTCCTATGCCTGTCTTTACTTTAATCTCTTAATCCCATCATCTTTGTAAGCTGAGGATGTATGTCACCTCAGGACCCTGTGATGATTGCATTAACTGCACAAATTGTTTAAACAGTATGAAATCTGGGCACCTTGAAAAAAGAACAGGATAACAGTGATTTTCAGGGAACAAGGGAGATAAACTTAAAGTCTGGCTGCCTGTGGGCCGGGCGGGACAGAGCCATATTTCTCTTATTACCAAAAACAGGTAAGAGAAATATGGCTGAATTCTTTCCCCAGTAAGGAATATTAATAATTAACAGCCCTGGGAAAGGAATGCATTCCAAGGGCAGGGCCTCTAAAATGGCCGCCCTAGGAGTGCCTGCCTTATGCAGATGTAGATAGGGATGAAACATGCCCTAGTCTCATGCAGTGGCCCCAGGCTTGCTAGGATTAGGAAATTCCAGCCTGGCGAATTCTAGTCAGACCCGTTCTCTGCTCTTGAACCCTGACAGCGCGTGCACAGCGGGAAATGGAAGTTCATTAGTGATTCTAGTTTTGCCCTGACCTTCTGCCTTGTGATCTTTTGTCGCCCTTGAAGCATGGGATCTCTGTGACTCACACCCTATTCGTGCACTCCCTCCCCTTTTGAAAATCACTAATAAAAACTTGCTGGTTTTATGGCTCAGGGGGCATCATGGAACCTGCCGACATGTGATGTCTCCCCCGGGCACCCAGCTTTGAAATAAAATTTCTCTCTTTTGTACTCTTTCCCTTTATTTCTCAGACCGGCCGACATTTAGGGAAAATAGAAAAGGACTCACATTAAATTATCGGGGGTGGGTTCCCCCGATAGACATTTCTCTAAAGAAGATATAAAAATGGCCAATAAGTGCAGGAAAAGATGCTCAGCATCATCAATTATTAGGAAAATGCGGATCAAAACCACAATGAGATATGACTTCACACCCAAGAGGATTACCACTCTCAAAAGAACAGAAAATAACAAATGTTGGAGAAGATGGAGAGAATTTGGAACCCTTGTGCACTTTTGGTAAGAATGAAAAATAGTGCAACTCTTATGGAAAGCAGCATGAAGATTCCTCAAAAAATTTAAAATACAGTTACCGTTTTTATGATCCAGTAACTCCACTTCTAGGTATGTATCTGAAATAATTAAAAACAGAATCTCCATGACATATTTAAATATCAATTTTCATTGTAGTATTATTCACAATAGCCAAGAGGTGAAAAAAATCCAAATGTCCATTGACAGATGATGGATAAAGAAAATGTGTACACATGCAATGGAATACTACGTGGTCTTAAAAAAGGAAAAAAATTCTGTCATGTCCTACAACATGGATTAATCTTAAGGTCTTTATGCTAAATGAAATAAACTAGAGAAGTGCTCTTTGATTTCCCTCATATGAAGTATTTAAAGTAGCCAAAATCGTAGCAATCAAAAGTAGAAAGGTGGTTACCAAGGACTGGGGAAAGGGAAGAAGGTGAACTGGTATTTAATGGCTGTAAAGTTTCAGTGTTGCAAGATTAAATAGTTCTAGAGATCTGTTGCATAATAATATGAATATACTTAATACTACTAAACCGTACACTTAAAAATAAATATGATGGTTAAAAAATCACATTTGTAGTTAATTTTCCTCTAATTTTTAACCATATGATGGTTAAAAAAATATATTAGTGGTTAATTTTCCTCTAATGAATGAGTGTAATGTAGTGGTTCATTCCTGGCTTGAAGGCAGGCAGGCCTGGCTTAAATCATGGCTCTGTTACTTATTAGCTGTGTATGTTTAGATAATAGTTTTACCTCTTTGACTCTATTTCTTGATAATGTGAATAATAAAATCAAATTAGAACTTTGAGGAATAGACTTAATGTATATAAAATATATATTACAAGTATTTACTCAATAAATATAAATATTAACTATTACTCATTTCTATTGGCAGTATGAAAGTAGCTAATGAGATCTGTTCTTTAGGAATAAGTTAATGTATTTAGTGTATTTCTAACTAAACTGTAACTTAGGCCATTTTTTTTTAGTTATGATATTTGGTTCTTTCAAGGTAAACATGAATTTAGTCCAAAAATATAGAACTTTCAATTAATGTTCACAACTCCACATATATGTGACAAGAGGACTTCACTATTGACATTTTGAAAACAAATTCATTGTTTTCTCCTCCAAATCACTCTTCATTCAGGTTCCGTATGTTGGTAAATGCCAAAATCACTCATCTAGTTCTGAAGGAGGAAGGGAAGGGAAGTGGAGGGAAGGAAAGGGAGGGGACGGGAGAGGAGAGAGAAGCTATTTTGGGGAGCTATTTTTGAAACTGCCTTTGTGAAGTTTTGACAGTAAGCTAAGTCTGACGTGGTTGACTCCATCTTGCTTCTGACCTCCAGGTTGTCCTTGGTAATTCCTGGGCATAGGTCAAGCTAATTTTGGGAGGAATTTAATTTATAGTTTAACTTTGAAGCAATGATAATACTAGTTAACAGTCTCTCTTTAAAATGTGTCCCCTCCCTGTTTGGGGGCTGAAACTCCCTTAGTAAGACTAGTGAAAGGCCATAAGATTAGGAATATTGGATGGGCCTCACTTCTGCTAAAACATAGGCATAGTTTCCACAGTCTCTTACTGTTCAGTAGTCAAGTGGCCAGAGACCGCAAGATTTGTGACTTCCCCAATTGCTCCTGTGGAAAACATCACTATTGTAAAACATAAAGGGTTGGTTTTTTGAGGTATTCTTCAGACTGACCCCACATGGAACTGTGACTCATGACTCAACTTGTCCCATGGCCTCACCCAGAGGTAGACTCACTGAATGGGGACCATTTTCTACACCCTATTATTTCACCCCCAACCAGTCAGCAACACCCATTCCCTAGCCCCCTGACCACGAAAGTGTCTATAAAATCCCTAGTCTCTGAGCCTTTTGAGAGATTGATTTGATTAAGAAGTCCATCTCCTATGTGGCCAGCCTCACATCAATTAAACTCTTTCTCTACTGCAATGTTGTGATCTCAGTGAATTGATTTTTTTCTGTGCAGTGGGCAGAAAAAAAACCCATCCTTCCTCTCCTTGACCCTCCATATCAACCATGTCCAGATTCTGGAAATTCCCTCACTCTTTAATGTGTTCATCTAGTTCCGTACATATTTGTTAACCAAGTGAATAAATTAAAGAGGAATGAATGAAGAAGAATATGATTGTCCCCTTACAAACGTGAGACTACACATATAGAAAAACATTGACTTCATCACTACAAACCTACACTACGACTGCCTCTAGAAATGGTCAGGGGCTAGGGGCGTTCTTGACTCCTTCCAGCTGTGTCTACTTTATTATTTTGTGAATTTCTTTTTCCTTTTTCTAAAGTTCTGTTTCCCTTTTTATTCTTTCTCTTCTTTGTTCCTCCCTTACATTTTCATTATTCTTTATTTAGTATGACTTCAAACCAAAGCTGTTTGAATTTCAATGACTATTAAACAGAATGGTGAGCACCTAAGAGTTTCTAGAAAACAAACCAAAACTGTCTCCATATGTCTCAATACTTTGCTATCAGACACCTCTTTTAAGTGTTCAACAATTTTGCTAAAGAATATGTGGGTTTTAACATGTAAAGACAATGAAAATGAATTTTGATGAGCATATGCTGGTTGTGCCAAAAGTTTGGCTGTTTATATCCTGTCTGTTTAGAGCTGTACCTGCATCATTCTAATGCAAATATGCCCAGAGGTAAGTAGTTTTCCAACTTACATCATAAGCACATTGACTACTCTATGTGTAAAATCCCACTGCCAATCTGACTTGTAGCTATTAGAGTTAGAAATAACCAATTATATTTGATTCTTCTTCTTCATATGTACATTTGCATTTAGAGCTAAAGTTATAGATTCCTTTTTATGACCCTTAAAATACTATGTTAGGTAAATATTCACACTTGTCCTTTTTAGCTTTACAAGAAATGTCACACACTAGGTTTCTGTAAATGATCCACATTGAGATGTGAACCAAACATAATAGCTTCTGCCACTCACAAAGCAATGAATTGCTGCAAATATAGGACACAGGGCAAAGGACTTTGTAAATTACTTTGTTTCATTGGCCATCATCAGAACCTGTAGCATAATATGTCACCTATTTCTATAAACAACAATGCCTAAGGCTTTATGAACAGGCGGAATATAGTTTCTCTTTTAATTATCTTTAGAAGACATAATTTAGAAATATAAAATTTTCAGACACATTGAATAGCTGTATTTTTGAAAGAAATTCAAATTTGCAATCATCACCATATAATGACGTATATTGCAATAGAATATTATACAATTTTAGCTTTTTATTTAAAAACAACCCAAACCTATAAAAATTATAAGCATAAAATGAACTTATATCCTTCTCCTAGAGACATTAATTGTTAAAAATTTTCCATGGTTGGTTTAATTTTTCTCTTCTGTCATCTAATATAATCCAATGTCTTTACTTTTTTTGTCTGTTTGTTTGTTTGAGATGGAGTCTCGCACTGTCACCCAGGCTAGAGTGCAATGGCGTGATCTCGGCTCACTGCAACCTCTGCCTCCAAGGTTCAAGCGATTCTCCTGCCTTAGCCTCCCGAGTAGCTGGGATTACAAGCACCTGCCACCATGCCTGGCTAATTTTTTGTATTTTTAGTAGAGATGGGGTTTCATTATGTTGACCAGGCTGGTCTTGAACTTCTGACCTCGTGATCTGCCCACCTCAGCCTCCCAAAGTGTTGGGATTACAGGTGTGAACCACCACGCCTGGCCATATCTTTACTTTTATATAATTCAATTTGATATTCACACAAACACATACACGAGGTGGCAGAAAATGGGTGAAAATGTGTGTGTGCATTTGTGTGTATTATTGCTGATGCATTTGAGGATAATAAACTTTATAACTAAATATGATCATGAAAAATTTAAACTTAATATTTTATTGAATGTTGCATATACAAAGAGAATAGTCTATTGCTCTTTCATCAATGGTAACCAACACCCACTTTATTTATGAAATTGAGACTGTTTTTACATTGTCTATCATTACAGAAATTCTCCTAACATATGGATGGGCTCCTTCACTTTCTAAAGAACACCAGAGAAGTGAAATTTCCACAGATATGTAAAGGGATAAAATATCTTTTGAAGCAGAAGATAAAATAGTTCACCTTTGGATAAATCTTATATTGCTTAATATTATAAAAGAATTATAAAAAGTATAATTATCAAGTTATAAATTATTAGAAGAATTACATAATTCTCAATTATGTTGAGAATTATGTTCAATTTATTTATTTTTTAAATTTTGCATATACAACCATAGATTATTTTTTCTTTGTTTGTATGAGCTTGCTTTATAGAGCTGAGAAATATGCTAAAAACTTATAAAAGTTGGTAATTTAACCCATTAACAACTCATCATGGAGCTTTTTGCTGGAAAATGCCACCCAAAATAGTATAATAATAATAATAATAAAACTAAAATGCAATTAATCTTTGTATCGCTTTCCCTATTCCAATGTGCTATTTTGTTCTCTGTCAAAACATTTGTTTACCATCCTGTAGATCCGGGCTCGGATGTTTACATAATTATTCTTTCACACATGATGAAGGAGAAATAAAGAGGATGCAGATATTTTCTGGGCAAAAGGAACAGAAGCCAGCAGAAACAGGACTGTGATTCCTAATTAATTCAAAGTTAATTGCATTGTTGATAATCTTGCACTTAAAATCTTCATATAGAAAATGTTTATGGAGGCAAATTGACAGTAATTCAACTACATTAAATCTTACCGCCATTAAAAGAAAAAGATGAATGTTACTTTAAACAAACTTAGGAGAATGGTAAAGACTAGTTCTTGTTTAACAAGGCAACTAGTAAATCATTCAAACAGCTGACCTAGAATCTGAAAGTGCAGTAAGAGCAGTAGTTGCATTTCAAGATGGCACCAAGCCATATGGCCTGTCTTGGACCATCAGTTAGGCTGAGTGGCAGTTTTGCTTTTATTTTCACTGTGTGATAAATGTGGAATAGCTGGGAAAAAAACACAGAGACATTATTTAGCAGCTAGGGTCAAAATGTTTATTATACTATTTTGGTAAGAATTGAGACAGGTAGTTAAATGAAGATACATGTTATATCAGTTATTTTAACTGAGTCAACATGATAGAACAAAATAAACTTTGGGCTGGGTGTAGTGGCTCACGCCTGTAATCCTAGCACTATGGGAGTCCGAGGTGGGCAGATCACAAGGTCAGGAGTTCAAGACCAGCCTGGCCAACATGGTGAAACCCTGTCTCTACAAAAAATACAAAAATTATTGTGAATAATGCCGCAATAAACATACGTGTGCATGTGTCTTTATAGCAGCATGATTTATAGTCCTTTGGGTATATACCCAGTAATGGGATGGCTGGGTCGAATGGAATTTCTAGTTCTAGATCCCTGAGGAATCGCCACACTGACTTCCACAAGGGTTGAACTAGTTTACAGTCCCACCAACAGTGTAAAATTGTTCCTATTTCTCCACATCCTCTCTAGCACCTGTTGTTTCCTGACTTTTTAATGATTGCCATTCTAACTGGTGTGAGATGGTATCTCTTGGAACCAACCCAAATGTCCAACAATGATAGACTGGATTAAGAAAACGTGGCACATATACACCATGGAATACTATGCAGCCATAAAAAATGATGAGTTCATGTCCTTTGTAGGGACATGGATGAAATTGGAAATCATTCTCAGTAAACTATAGCAAGAACAAAAAACCAAACACCTCATATTCTCACTCATAGGTGGGAATTGAACAATGAGAACACATGGTCACAGGAAGGGGAACATCACACTTCGGGGACTGTTGTGGGGTGGGGGGAGGGGGGAGGGATAGCACTGGGAGATATACCTAATGCTAGATGACGAGTTGGTGGGTGCAGCGCACCAGCATGGCACATGTATACATATGTAACTTACCTGCACATTGTGCACATGTACCATAAAACCTAAAGTATAATAATAATAATAATAATAATAATAATAATAATAATAAAAGAAAAAAAATACAAAAATTAGCCGGGCATGGTGGTGTGGGCCTGTAATCCTGGCTACTCAGGAAGCTGACGCAGGAGAATCGCTTGAACCCAGGAGGCAGAGGTTGCAGTGAGCCGAGATCGCACCATTGCACTCCAGACTGTGCAACACAGCAAGACTGCAGTTCAAAAAAAAAAAAAGAAAGAAAGAAAGAAAAAAGTAACGAAATAAACTTTGGAGTTATCTCTGAGCTTAAATCCTGTCTCTGTTACTTATAAACAGTGAGGCAAACTTTTTTTTCATATCTTAGTGTATTAATATGTAAAAAGCAAGATTAAAATAAGGCTAGAATAATACAATGAATGTGAAATTGACTGCCATTATAATGGGAAATCAATAAGTTCTAGCATTATCTAGGCTAGTTAAAGCAAAATGTAATTATTGAACTAAAAATAATTCTCCACTTTGAATGTGTAGGAAGACACATAATTATGTGATGCCTAAATATCTTGATAGTCCAATTTATATCTCAGGCCATTTTCTAAAAACTTACTTCTCAGAAGGGTTGTTTGTTGACACTGAGACATAAAAGATTTTGGTCTGGCCTCTCAACTGTTAGTGGCACAATTTTGTGCTTCTGAAACTACTTCCTGCTATGCATGGTGAGACAAATGTACACTAAGTCACAAGATAAAGATTATATTTCCTCAAGTTTCAATTTCACTCAAAGTTTTGAAAAAGAAAACATATTGTATTAAACACTGGTAGATTAGGGAAAATATACACATTTTCTCTTCTCTACCTTTAGGGGTATTCAACAGAAAAGTTTTATAAGCATTGACTTAACAAATATTTCTACTACTCATCTAAATATTACTTAACAATATCAAATAATATTTCTTATTAAAATATAAATTTGGGGGCAAGAGGCTGTCACTTTATTAGTATCACAAGAAAAGCTGATTTTTCAAAATCAATATTGGAGTTGTTTTGATAAATGGTAAAAAATTAAATGAACATTTTATCAAGTTAGATGCTTCAGCAAATTAATCTGTTTACCATTCAGGTTGGAAGAAAACCAACTAAGAGAAACCCCTGTGCTATCTGACCTGCCCCAGTGGGGTTTCTACCACTCAAGAATGAACCCAAATTTAAATTTTCTTTAGATACATTCCTCACATTTGAACTAATTTGGATATTTATAATCCAAGTTAACAGCTAAATATTTTTACACTTTTTTCTTAGACATCAAAAATAAGAAGCATGAGTTCAACTGTTTTGATTTTTAGATCCCACGATTAAGTAAGAACATGTGATTGTCTTTCTGTGTCTGGCTTATTTCACTTAATATAATGATCTCCAGTTCCATCCATGTTGTTGCAAATGATTGGCTCTCATTATTTTTTATGGCTGAATAGTACTCCACTGTGTCTATGTACCATATTTTCTTTATTCATTCATCTGTTGATGGACAAGTAGGTTGTTTCTGAATCTTCCTGCTATGCACCCACAAAAAATAAAAATTTTTAAATTTTAAAAAATTTAAAATAAGAAGCAGTAGGCTTATAGGAAATAACTGCAAAAACCTCCCGACTGCAGTTGTTAGATTATGGGATTTTGTTGAGGAAATTATTGTATAATTTCTGAAATCTTAATCATCAAATAGTTTCTGAAAAAAGAATGAGGAATGTGAACTAAAATAGAAGATGATAAAAGAAATATGAATTAGTTAACACTTTGGGAGAAAATCTAAACAAGACTTGGGGAAAATAAAAAACAGGTAACAGATGACTTTATTCTTAGGTTGCACAATGACTCTTGGATATTAGATGCATTTCAGCGCATCCACAGTGAAGAAACCAAGTTCTTCATACCGTATGACTTGGAGATTTCCAATCAGGAGCTAAGTTATATAGTGAAACGATCTGAGAAATGGAGAGTAATCAATGGTGAAAGAAGAAAGGTGAGATGGTCTGAAGGAGCTTTGTTTTTTGGACTGCTCAGAAAACTCTCACTCTGCTGGTGTATCAGCAAGTTGATGCTTCTTGTGTCGTTCTTGAAGTTATTTACTGTTGTTCTGGCCACCATGATACAAATCCTTACTATTGTATAACTGCCATTTGACCTGATTCTTTCTTACCTCTTCAGCCTCATGTCCTGTATCCTCATCCATCCCACCTCTTCCCAGCCAGCATGCTTCTTACCACAACATGATTAAGCTACATAAAAATGTGAGCAATTCACTACACATGCCATACTGTTTCTCATGTCCATGCATTCCTCTCTGTTTGGAGCAATATCCTCCCAATTTCTCATGTAGTATTTGGTAAACTAATCATTCTTCCAGGGCTCAGCTTGAGTATTTTCTCTGTGGAGTCAACCCAGCGGAAGATTTTAATCAAAATCATCTGGGTCTTAAGTGAAATATTTTAGCATTTTCTTTTTGTAAACCTGCCTGTCTTACCTGACAGCATCCAACACACAATTTGAGAACTACCTGTTCATGTGTCCCTCTTTCTTTGTAGACTTGCGATATCCTTGAGGAATAAAAGAGCAGTTTCTTCATCTTTATGACCTCCATCTCTGACCTCAATCTTTATGCCCTTAACCTCGATCTCTAGAACATACCACTTGTTTACTGGCTATTTGTTCAATACATAAAAGAATGCACGCATGAATGAATAGTTGAATAATTGAATATATTTAGTTAGCCCACAGAATGAACTTATAACATACCTTACCTCATTTCCTACTTGATAGGAATGTAAACATTAGCGTTAAAAAATTGCATGGGCTCACTCAATGTAATCAATATGTCTTGAATTCTGTTTATTTGAGAGTTCATATAATATTATAGCAGACATTTTCAAAACCCTAACTTGAAGCAAAACAAATTTCATGTTACTATATATTTGTTATGGTTACTTCTTCTTCAGAAATCTTTGACTAACAGCATAATTTGTAAAATACAAAAATTGTTGAAATTATCCTAAAAATTAAGCAAAGAGCACTTCCTCTTTAGGATAATTTTACAGTGCTTAGAATCGGTAGAGCGCATGTTGTTTCATTATTGTCACAACATGGAAGTTCAAGAATTTGGGAACAATCCAAAGTTGAGCACCAAAAGAATTTGAGTTGAACAACAGTGCCTAAGTAGATCAAACAGAGGAAAACAGAATTACTTGACATTCATTATGTCTATTTTAACAAGGGATGAGAGAGAGTGCACACACAGGAGAGATAATTAAAATCTAGGTGCTATAAGAAAAATTGAAGGGGGCTGTGAAATTATTTAATTCTTTAAATGTAATATTTATTCTCTTCTTAGTGAAATGACTTAGCTGCCCCATGATGGACACGACTAGAACTCAGAAACAGACTTCACACCTAGAATGTCCATAATACTGTGTGTAAACTTCCAAATAAATCAAAGAAAAGACAATTTAATGAATTGGAATTGAAGTAAACAATTTAATCAAAGTCATTTGGGTCTTAAGTAAAATATTTTGGCTTTGATTCAGTTGAACCATTAGTAGAAATTCAAATTTCTAGATAAAGGGCAGCTGTTGTTGTTACACGTATAGACTCAGTAACCATGAGTGGTAGGAATTATAGAAATGTTTATGCAAATCATTTGAAAATCTGTAGAGCACCTGTTATTTCTTGTTGTTGTGGTTATGTGTCTTAAGCATACACAAACATTCCCAAACTTACAGGGGTTGACATTGTTTATTTTATTTGTTTATTATGTCTCCTCATGCCCTTGGTATTTACACCATGAAGCTATTTTCTTTCTTATGATTTTTGTGTGTTATTCTTCTCAAGCTCTCTTATGTTTGCTTGTTTAGTTTATTTTAATAGAGAAGCAAGGTAGCCCTGTGGAATAACTGATGTACTAATCTCAAGATATAATGCCAGTTTAATTGAGAACAATCATCTATAATCTAAAATGCTAAGAGTGGAGTAGGCATTTTCATATATAAGTATTTCAAATAAGTAGTCTAGAATTCTTGTGCTTTAAAAATTTGATCTAGATGTTTGCCATAGTGCTAGCTATTAAGCATGTGCTTTTCATTTTTATGATCTGGAATATAAATTGCCTCATAAATGGATGCTTTATAATATGCTTAATTTCCTTTTATTAAGTTGATAAATGCAGAAGCACAGGACACATTTACAGTATGATGAGAATTTAGGATTACTGAGTTTTATAATTTTTATATTGTTAATACATATAATTTATCATTTGTGCAAAGACAGTCAGATGATAATTTCAAAGTATTTTAGCCATTTTTTTGATAAGGAAAAGGTCACTTTCAGTAGTCAGAAAAGACATCATTCTATTAAACTAATTTGCCTACATGCAAATTTTGTCATTTTTACCTCATTAACTATTTATCATGGGGTAAAAAAATATATATTCATGAAGGGGCAGCTCACAGCCTGATGGAGCTGGAACTAATATTTTGCAACTCTAATGATTTTTTGCATCTTTAATTAGATAGCATAAGGTTGATATGATTAGGTCAGGATGTAGTGTTTTTCATTAAAATACATTTTAGAAGCTGTATTCATAATCTGCCCTTGCAATTAAATAATGAGCCTATGAATTTAATATTATCGACCCAATTATTATCCCATGCAAACATATACCTTTAATAAATTTGTGCCGTAGGACCTTCATTAGCAACAGAAAGAATGATATTTCTAGGTACACAGATTGAATGGTTATGGTTAAACTTATATAATGGTTTTAAACATAGCAAGAATCAAAGCTTCAATACCTACACATTTAATTCCAAAATGTGCCTTACTATTTGTTGAAGACTAATTTACATTGTAATTATTTTCTTAAAGAAACTACCACTTTAAAGCAGGCTATTGAAGCTCATAAAAATAGCAGGATATTAGGTAGATACAGGGGATTGGAGAAAGTTGTGTATCATGGGACAATGGAGTGTAAATTTAGAGACCCATTCAAGAGCAAAATTGGAAAGCATAAAAAAGAAAATGTCTATTTCTCAAGTGTCTGCATTACCTGGGAACAACCATAAGCAATTAATGAAGATTATTATTTTTGCTGTTGTATGTTATAATAGTTTTTGCTAATAGATGGTTGTAGGATGGAAGTATATAAGGTACTCTAAAAAGAAACTGCTCCTCTCTTATTGTGAATATGTGCAGGAAAACTTATACACACATGAAACTAACCCTGTTTCCTCATCTTTTTGTAAGTGTTGCTACTGAGCTGTTATTTTTGTGCACCAAAATAGAGACTCCAAACATTGCTTGAGATCTTTAGTTCATTCTTGTTGAAATTTTCTGAAGGTTATATGCAATTCGTAATTTTTTAATAAAAGGAGATAAGAAAAACAACCCCCATTTTGTAATGAATTACATAGAGAGGTAACTTACACACACATAAAACTAACCCTGTTTCCTCATCTTTTTGTAAGTGTTGCTACTGATCTATTTTTGTGCACCAAAATAGAGACTCCAAGTATTGCTTGAGATCTTTAGTTCATTCTTGTTGAAATTTTCTGAAGCTTATATGCAATTTATAATTTTTTAATAAAAGAAGATAAGAAAAACAACCCACATTTAGTGATGAATTACATAGAGAGGGAAAACTAAGCATTGTTATCTACGTAGCAAACTGCAGATGGTGTGTTGGTATGATGACAGTGTTTTCCTAGAGAGAGAGTTTATGTCTACTTGGAGGATACAGTCAGGGTGGGGAGAAAAGCTTTGATTAGAGTCATGAAGGGCAACATTGTAGCCATGCAGATAAAATGGAGGCACGTTGATGGAAATTTGGGATGGACTTACTTAGACTTTTGCATGCAAAAGGAAACAGCCAATAGAGGCATACTGATAGGAAATACCAAGGCAAGTTTGAAAACTAAAAGTAGTTTGTTTTGGCTGGAACAACGGGCCGGAGGGTGAAGATCTGCAGGAGAGGTGGACTGAAAACTGGAAATTGCCCAATAGTGGGGACCATGTATTTATCATAGGCAATGGGGAGCCATTGAAAATTTTAATAAAAAAGAAGTAACTCATTCAGTAAATAATCTGGTTTGCCTGAGCCTTGAACTCTATAAGTTGCTTATTTTAAAGCTCTAATACTTTTACCTCTTGGGAAGTATATTGTTTCATGTAATCTGTTTAATACACAGTTCACCCTTCCGCCATTAAGAGCTGCTTATTCATTGAAATGTCTAAATTATCCATAGAGGTGTCTATCCAACTCAATCCAATTCCACAATCACATCTGAGTAGTGTTTTACGTGTCATCAAATATTCATCATCTTGACCTGCAGTGGAGGTCTGTCTGGAATTGGTTCCTTCTGCTGGGTTCTTGATCTCGCTGACTTCAAGAATAAGCCACGGACCCTTGTGGTGAGTGTTACAGTTCTTAAAGATGGTGTGTCCAGAGTTTGTTCCTTCAGATGTTCAGATGTGTCTGGAATTTCTTCCTTCTGGTGGGTTCGTGGTCTCGCTGACTTCAGGAGTGAAGCTGCAGACCTTCTCAGTGAGAGTTACAGCTCTTAAAGGTGGCGTGTCCGGAGTTGTTTGTTCCTCCCGGTGGGTTCCTCCTGGTGGGTTCATGGTCTCGCCGGCTTCAGGAGTGAAGCTGCAGAACTTCATGGTGAGTGTTACAGCTCATAAAGGTAATGCAGACCCAAAGAGTGAGCAGCAGCAAGATTTATTGCAAAGAGCGAAGAAACAAATCTTCCACAGCGTGGAGGGGCACCTGAGCCAGTTGCTGCTGCTGGCTCAGGTGGCCAGCTTTTATTCCCTTATTTGGCCCCACTCACCTCCTGCTGAATTGGTCCACTTTACAGAGAGCTGATTGGTCCGTTTTTGCAGAGCCCTGATTGGTGCATTTATAAACCTTTAACTAGACACAGAGCGCTGATTGGTGCGTTTTTACAGAGTGCTGATTGGTGTGTTTACAAACCTTTAGCTAGACACAGAGCGCTGATTGGTGCATTTACAATCCTTTAGCTAGACAGAAGAGTTCTGGAAGTCCCCACCCGACCCAGAAGCCCAGCCAGCTTCATCTTCCAGAGGGATGGTCCCAGGGTTCTGAGCACTTTCCAAACTTGATGGGGATTTGAATGAAGGTGAGGACAAATAAAAAGCCAACTTTGGACCTGGCCAAATTTGAAATTTGGAATGAAATGTGGGAGCGTGTGGAAATAGAAACCAGGAGTGAGACTTAATCCAAAGTAGTAGGTGAGTGAGTGGTGATTACAAAACAAAGAACCTTTGATTTTTGTCAGTTCAAGCATAAACAGGTTGCCTTGATTAGAGGAGATGGGAAGCAGGGCTCGAACTCAGTTAGAACCAAGGAACATCTCACAGCAAGAGAACAAAAGGAGGGCACTCAGACAGTCCAAATGGAACACTTGTGGTTCCCTGACTGCAGTTCCAGGGACATTTTATACTCCTAGGCTGTCTTGTGGAGGCTCCCACCTCGAAATTGACTCAAAGGCTTTTGACACCAAGGGTCAGGCACTGTCTTAAGTATTCACAAACAAGAAACAAGCATTTTTATTTCCAAAGAGAATTCTTAAAGAGGCCTAAGCAGCAAGGTAGGAAAGTCAGTGAACTGTTTTTTGATGAAGTCAGTAGACTAGTCAATAAAGAAACATTTTTTGCATTGAAGAATCACATCAATTTTTTTCAGTAAAGAACATATCTTAGACACCTGAGTGAATACAGCCTAAAAACATGCCTAAATGAGCTTAAACAAAGGGGTTTCTATACATTAAGCAAGTATACGTTCTGAACACCGTATCCAGCATGATTTTCTTCTTGTATTGACAAAATTCCCAGTTTGCCATAAGCATGAAGACAATTATCTTTTAAAGGTTTTTACATAAATGTGGACTGCAATTAGAACTACTAACATTATATAGGTTTCAGTTTTGTGCAATGAAGAGATTGATATTTACTAAACTAATTTGAAAATATGAATCATTGCTGCAATTTAAATATATATGTGTGTGTGTATATATATATGAGAGGATGGTTTTAAAAATATATAAAAACTGACATTTCTCTTTTCCTTTACTTTTTAAATTGTAATAAGCAAGGAGAGGAAGAAAATGTTCTGTTTTAGTATGGTGGTTTTGGTTAATTGATACACATTTCCCCCTTGATCTTTTCTTATCTCTGAACTTCTAGGATGTTTGTTTATAACTTACCCAATATATTGTTAAACTTTTGAAAGGTCATTTGGCCATAAAGAGATTGATCTCTTCTATAAAATGAAAATGATAGATAACAACAAAAGGAAAGAATCACTAGGAGCTTCCTGAAGATACCTTAAATGTTTAGGTTTTAAGACTGACAAAGACCTATTACATTTTGCTAAGTACTTTTCCCCTTAACTCTAAAATTATTTCTATTTGAAGTGAAGTGTAATCCATATGTTTTTGATTCATTAACACTTAATTTGTTAGCATCCTTTTGCTACAGTGCTATATAGCAGCCTTTTCATCTTTTTTATAAGCTTATTTTCCTCAGACACAGGAAATCAAGTTTTTCTAAGAGTAAACAAACTTAAACTCAGAGACATGAGAGAGTTTTCTTTGTAATAAGCACCTATTAGCTTTGAACTACTTCTGTACTCAGTATGCAAATCTCTTCTTTAGAGTTCCTTAAGAATCAGATATATTTGAATGAACTGAGACAAAATATGCAGCACTCTATGTTATTATTTACTGAATTTTTCTACTATACATTTTTGTTTGTTTGTTTGAAATGGAGTCTCGCTCTGTTGACCAGGCTGGAGTGCAGTGGTGCGATCTCAGCTCACTGCAATCTCTGCCTCCAGGGTTCAAATGTTTCTCCCCACTCAGCCTCCTGAGTAGCTGGGATTATAGGCACACACCACCATGCCTGGCTAATTTATGTATTTTTAGTAGAGACAGGGTTTCACCATGTTGGCCAGGCTGGTCTCGAACTCCTGGCCTCAGGTGATCCACCCGCCTCGGCCTCCCAAAGTGCTAGGACTGCAGGTGTAAGCCACCGTGCCCAGCTTTTCTACTATCTTATATTAATTTATCTTCATGATAAAACAGCCAACTACTAACATATTAATGAACAAGTCATTAATGATAGTTATTTAATTGCCATCTTATTTATTCTTATTAATAATGCAAGAGCTACTTATATTTTAATAATTATGTGGTGGAAAATGAAATTTAATGTACTACATTAAGCAATGTCCTTTTCTTTTTTTTTTTGGAAAATAGAATGTTCTTTACCAGGAATAATGAAAGTCACTTTTTCATATCTTACTGGTATTTGAGACACCCAAGTTCTCCAAAATTACTTGCATCTAATAGACTTTAATGAAGCTAAAATACAACTTTACCGAAATACCATCTCTCCTATTGCCATTAGTTCATTTCAGCTTATCTAATTGCTACTATAGAACATTCTTTGGGCTTTTAACAATCACAATGCTTCGATAAATCAGTGTCGCAAAAATGTCACCATGATATCACCACCTGCTAAGAGAAATCATTTGACTCCTTACACTCATGATTTTAGTAGTTAGGTCAAAGAGAGGAAAAAAGATCTTATAATTTAAGTCATCTTACGAATGAAGGAAGGGGGAAAACAAATGGGTCAGGCACAATATAGGCAATTTACATGTTGGTTCATTTAATTCTCAAAGCAAATATACATGGTTGGTATTATTCACATTTTACAGATGAGAAAACGGGGGCTCGGAAAGATTAATTAATATCATTCATTCATCTATCTGTTCATTGATTTCCTACTTTTTTATTGATTACCTTTAACGAACTAGGCACTTTTCTTAGATGCAAATGAAACTAAGATAAAACTGTCTCTTTCCTCATATTCCAATAGGGAAGATAAAAATAGGAGAAAATAATAGAAATACAGTAGGATAGTGGAATAATAGAGCCATGGGTTGGGTCATATGGTGGTAGCTTGAATAAAGATGGAAGTAACTCATTTGAAGAGTTCAGGAGAAGATGATGGAGATGGGTATTTAAGATTGTATTAGGCCATTTTCACACTGCCATAAACTGCCTGAGACTGGGTAGTCTATCAAGGAAGGAAAAGGTTTAATTGACTCACAGTTCAGCATGACTGGGGAGGCCTCAGGAAACTTACACTCATGGCAGAAGGTGAAGGCGAAGCAAGGCAGCTTCTTCACAAGGCAACAGGAAAGAGGAGTGCCCAGTGAAGGGGAAGAGCCCCTTAGAAAACCATTAGATTTCATGAGAACTCACTCACTGTTACAAGAACAGCATGGGGGAAACCATCCCCATGATCCAATCACCTCCACCTGCTCTCTCCCCTGCCACGTGGGGATCATGGGGATTATGGAGATTACAATTCAAGATGAGATTTGGGTGAGGACACCAAGCCTAACCATAGAAAAGATGAAGAACAGATCAAAGACAAATTTGGCAGTAAAAAGGGGTACTTCAAGCAGAAAATGAAATATCATGGTATTTTGGAGAGCAGAAAAGAGGTTGCTATGGCTGCAATGTAACTGATATAGGCAATATAGGCACTAAGTCTGGATAGGTAGGCAAGAAATGGACACATGGAAAGTGTCTGGATTTAGCTTGACCACATGACTTCTTGATTGGTCTGGCCTGTTAGTATAATTTGTCAATATTTAAATATCTTTGATTGACCAGGAGGAGTGGCTTATGCCTGTAATCCCAGCACTTTGGGAGGCCGAGGCAGGTGGATCACCTGAGGTCAGGAGTTTGAGACCAGCCTGGCCAACATGGTGAAATCCTGTCTCTACTAAAAATACAAAAATTAGCTGGGCTTGGAGTGAGCACCTGTAATCCCAGCTACTCAGGAGGCTGAGGCACGAGAATTGCTTGAACCCAGGAGGCAGAGGTTGCAGTGAGCTGAGATCGCACCATTGCACTCCAGCCTGGGCAACAAGAGTGAAACTCTGTCTCAAAAGAAAAAAATGTGTGTGCATGTGTGTGTGTTCATATACACACACACACACACACATTTATATATATAAAATATATAAATATGTGTTTATATATAAATATATAAATATACATTTATATATAAATATAAATAAATTTATATGTATTTAATATATAAATACACATATGTAGATATAAATAAATTTTTATATGAATTTATATATGAACATATTAATATATAAATATATATTTATATATATAAATTTATACAAATATAAATTTATAAAGATTAGAAGATCTATGTTTTGCCAGACAAGACCAGCCTCCTGCCTACTTCCCACACCTCTAAATAAACCTTCTTAAGTCACCCCATTCCACATTCAATGACTAGAGCTCCCATTTAACTGGAAAAAGCACTCACTGGTTTAACTCTCTTCTCTATCCATATGTTTTTCTAAACTTTTGTAATACTTCTTTAACTTGTGAAACTTCTAGGATCCTTTCACATATTTTAGAAAAATAAGCAAAAGACTTTACATTATGATATGATGACAATGGAGACTGATTTGCCTGTATACAATTATTTCATTGAAATAATCATGAAAATAATCTAAGACATGCTAAGAGGGATTCAGAAGAAATAGATGAATGACAACTAATTCAACACCAAATATTAAAATTTCAGTTAGCAATTTTCTATACTTCACATAATTCCACTATATACATAAAACAAAAATTCTATAGTCAAACCATTCTTTGACCTTGGAAACAGTAGAACTAAGCAAAGCAGAGAAAATTAAGAGTTTACCCCCCCAAAAAAAAAAAAAATTTACCTCCTCCCTTCCCCACCCCATCACAAAAAATCATTCATGTGCACACATATGCATAATGAGACTCAGACTGACTCACACAAAATACAGACCACCACAATGTAAATGAAGGGGGCCTACTTTCTGCTGTGTTTGGGGTCATTTCAAAACTCTACTACAAAATTCCAACTTCTGTCTTACTAGTATATTATTTTCTGTGTCCATTCCAAAACCACAGTTCCCAGGAATTTAGTGAACTAGTGCAAAAATTACCCATAGCAGACTGTAAAGCCAAAAATTGAAAGGGAAGAAGAATGGAAGATAAAAATTAGAAGTTCTACCTAGAACCGGGGGAGAAAACTGAAATGACTATGAGAAAATTTTCTGAGATTAATAGGCAAACTAAATTTATAGGTAAAACTGAGTCATCAAATATCAGAAAATTAATGAAAAATGCTAATACCCAACGTGTGTTTAGGTTACGTCTTAGATTATCCAATTACACAGATTACTTAATTTAACATTTTTAGGACATTATAGATACAATTTTATATCCTGATTGTTTTCATTTGACATTTAGTCAAGAGCATTTCTCATATTATTTTAGAATCTTCAAAATCATGATTTTCAGGGTATACAGTATTCCAGTGCATAAAGGCATCATAATTTAGCAATATCATTATATATCTTTAATTTTTTGTTAAAATGTTAAACACTTAATGATACAGAATTTTTTAAATTCTGAAAATATTCAGGAAGAAAAACAAGCAAATCACCAACAAAGGCATATAACTCAAGCTGAACTCAGACTTTGTCTTTGTAACCCCAGTGTCAGGAAATATGGAATAGTGTGGTAAAGGTTTGGGGAAAAGTAACTCCATGCTCAGTTAAATATTTGCATGAGAGCCACATAAACATTTTCTAATGTATTCAAAGCTTGAGAAAAGATACCATTCAAAAATGTTACCTTCCACCAAAAAGAAAACATAGTCAAATATATTACTTAGTAGTTAATCAAAATTAAGAATTGGGAGTTGCAGCCACCTAGTTGTGGATCCTATTTATAGAATTTTTGATTATTAAAACGGTTTTTAGATTTTAAAAATAATTACTATAGGAGGTAGCATATAATGTAAATAATATTGATAAATCAATAATGAACTGATTCTAAAAAATTCACAATTCCGTTATCCAAAACTGAGAAGTAGATAAGCAGTACAGAGAGAAATAAAACTACCTCTTACCTGGCGAGCACCAATATATTGTTGATCAGAATGTAAACTGGTAAAATCCTTTTGGAAAGTCATTTGAAAATTATTATTTTACGAATAATCATATATCTTGAGCAAGGAATTTAACGAATATATTTGAAGAAAAAAATCAGAAATGCAGACAAAAAAATCATTCAAAAGATGATTATTCTAGAAAACATTGTGTAAAAGGAAAGAAAACAATATATGCTGAAAACTTGTTTAATTGTGATGAATTTATACATTAGAATGTTTTATATTCTTAATAATTATTGTTGAGCATTTTAAAATAATATCAAACATGCCCTAATTTGAATGTTAAATGAAAATATCAGGATGTAAAGCTGTCGATATGCTATGCTCCATGCGATTTCAAAGATATCCATAAAATCGTCACAGTTGTTATATCTGCCTTTGATATAAAAGTATAGGAAATTTATGTTATCTTCTTTTTGCTTTTCTAAATTCCCTACTTTTTAATGATGAGTACCTGTTACTTTTATATTCTTTTTTAAGGGTTTTTTTGTTATTGGTATTCACTTCAGTAACTTGAATCCACAGATATCAGCAGTATATAACCAGAAAGTTACAAGTAAACACAAATTATACATGCAAATTTCTGTTCACAAAGGTCACCTATGCAGGTACATGAATTAGAAGCATGCATCTAGGATTATGGCCAAACTGTTTTTAAAATGCAGAAATGTAAAACTGCATCTTGAAAATATGAAGAGATGGTCTACACACTTCAAAAATCAAATGTTGTTATACACCTGAGATGTATGACAATTACGGGATTCAAGTGTCAGCAATAAGATCTCAAAAATTAATACTGGTCAAAGAGAACAGGAATATTTTTACATTTCACTGAAAATACATTGACTACTAGAATATGAAATCTAGCAGGAACTCAGGGAAAAAATTACAAAATCTAAAGCCAATTACTTAATATTTCTTATTACCTAAACAACAGCATGACATTAACAGAAAACTGCACCTGAATTTGAATTGCCAATCTCACGTTAATGAAGTTCTCCAAAATGAAATGCAACCAGAACAGGTTCAAACTCCAAATGAAAGTCTGCAAGGCTCAGATTAAAACATGGAATGTTTCAGATGAAAGTAATAAAAAGACTATTGATTTTGTTCTCTATTGAATGGAATAAAATGTTGACATTTCTTTGAAACTTGGAACTACTAAATTTCATTTTTCCAAATGGTTCTACATTTTTTTCTTAGTGGCAAAACTTGTCTTAAGTAGCTTAGGAAGTCAGTCTCTACAAAGTATTTCTGTCTGTTGCCATTCTGATAAAATGAAAAGTATTCATTAACTTAACCGTATGTGTATTTTTTTTTTGCTATAACACTTAACACATGAACAGACATCTATCATTTCTCCACTAAAACAAAAGAGTACAATAGTTGTCTTCTATCAGTATTGTATTTAAAAAGGGTTAACGTTAAAAACAACCATTATTTTCTTTAAAATCATTAAATCTTTTTGCACATCTTAAGTTTCCTTCTTCTGTTTGCATTCTTCTGCCAATGTATTCAGAAATTTCTTAAAAGGACATAAAATTGCTATTCAAAAGGAAAAAGTATCAGGCACAATTTAAAATCTTTTTTTAAGCCACCATCTTGTATCATTCAGGAGCATCAGTTCTGCAGAAAGAATATGAAACAGACAAAACAAGCAATTCATAGTACTATGCTCACAAACAGATGTTTGAGCCATGGCAATCTGTTTGCTATGTATAGCTTTATTATCTGTCTTCAGGCAGGGAGGAAAGAAAATCATGGTGAGCATCAGTTTAGTAAGAATGTATTGGCCAACATGCTCATAAGGTGTCTCTTAATCCATTCTGATGATTCTCTTTCAAGATTTGGTGAAACATGTGCCCTTGCTTAACTTTGTGACAGAACCTAGTCACACTCGGTTTCTCCCAATGAGATTTGGCTGGTTGTTCTCTTGCCCACATTTTCTTCTTCCCAATTAGAAATGCAGTTTTGTTTCCTTTGTCAACCGCCAACAGCAGCAGTTGTGGTTTATGCCTTGATTAGGTCCTAAAATACAGCTAAGCTGCTGTGACTGTCCCTGCTGTACATTTGGCAGGAGTGGAGTCACCATGCGGTGTGCCAAGTGACACATGCCGCCATCTATATTTCGTTCCTGGTTTCCTGGCTGGTCCCTTGGCTTCTTCTCAGGCAAGCTGTTGGACAAGCTCTCATTTCACGCTCCAGCCTGCCACCAGGTCAGTCTATGACTCATCTGTCCCTTTGCTTTACATACGTGGTTATTTTTAATTTTTTGATATGAAAAGGATATTTCTGTTAATTTTTTTGTTAAATATTATAATTTATGAAATAAATAAGTTCTACCCTATCCAGAGGGTTGGTCTTTCTAAGTTGCCTTGAAACCCTTGGCTTTTTGCATTTTCCTGATATTCTCTTTCTGGGATTCTTCTAATTGTCTCAGTCACATATAAAACTTAAAAATTGTGAACAGCATGTTTATTTTTGTCTTTAGAAGGAAATGAGCCATGTCAATAAGTTTGTTTTTTAAAAATGTTTACAAAGAATGCAGTCTTTAAACCTTCAGTTTTCTTTTAAAGTTTATATGATACTTTTAATTATTGTAAGATCCAAAGTAAAGATTGAGAGAACCTAAGTACAGGTAATTAACTAATCTTGATCAAAAGGTAGTTAACTTCAAACTCTTGGCATTCTGCACAGGAAAATTGTCACAATCCAATCAGGGATAGAGAAGCTGATACATGCTACATGTATATTAGTTCAAATCTATACTTTTTAAATATTATGTGTTAACAAAGAAATGTTGAATTTGTAAACCAAATTGTCTCTACTGCCATGGAGACAAGTTAAGAGCCCATCTCTTTTAATGTCTATATCTTTCTTTTTAATATCTGTAGTTTTCATTTCTTTATCTCCATCCTATGCCTATATAGCCTTGGACTAAACTACAAACCCCTTTAAAGGGAATCTTGGGGATCTTTTAAAATATAGCGAAGAGCCTCACAGTGATCAACATAGCATAATAACGTTGAGTTAAGTAATGAAGATCTTATTTCATTATTTAAAAATATATTTGCCTCTTTAAAATGTGTAAAATAATCTTTACCAGCTTTATAAGATATAATATACATACCATAATGTTCATCTACTTAAAATGCTCAAGGCAGTAGTTTTTATCATGTTTACAAAATTCTGCAACCATCACCATAATCTTAATTTTTAGAATGTTTTCATCACCCCACGTATCATCATGGAAATAGAAACTTTAATTTAAAAATAAAACTCAGAGACCTTGAGATTGCTGAAGATATATTTTTGGACTCCAATTTAAGAAGCAATGTTCCAGGTTTTTACAGGAGTAGAGGACAGACCTGCATTGATTCTAAAGAGCTCAACACAATACAATAACCCTCTCACATTCCCAAATATTTACTTTCCCCAAACATACTTTTCTATCTCTAGGCCTTTGAAGTCATCTTCATTTTATGAAATCCCACTTTCTAAAACATTGTCCCATCAAAATCCTCTGCATTCAAAGGCCAGGTTGGCTATCAGCTCCACTATAAAGCTTTCTGGGGTCTGCCTGATGAATGACAGAAACCAACCTCTTCATCTCTGTGTATTCAGAGCAATTAAGGACTTTCTATTGACCATATTCTGATTGTATTTCATGTTTTTCACTGGATGTCATTTCTTTCCTTCCTCATTGGAAGCTCCTTAATTTTCTTGTTTCTTCTGTTAATTGAAGATATCTGATTCCCTCCCAGTGCTAGGTTAGGGACTCTCCCACATTAAACATTCAAGTAATGTTGACTTTAACTGAATACACCTGGGCTGAGGTCTTCCTCCTGAGGAAGTCATTTCTGGTTCTGCTCTTGATTGGCTGGTGGCCCAAGGCTTAATAAGCAGAAAGGAATCACCTGTAAGTTCCCATGATGACTCAGGTAGATCCCGCAAAGACAAAAATACTATTGCTCTCTCACATCTTTCAAGAAATCAGGTTACTTCATAGGATATTTGGTTCACTTGGAATTTATGAAGAATGCTCAATGTACACATGATCTATATTCTTTTGTTAAGCCTGAGGAATCCACAGTCTTCTTCCTCTGCCACTGCCCCCTCCACCACCTAGAATAAACTCTAAGGGGTTTCAGGATAAGAGAGCCTAGAGGGCTTTAACCCCAAAGTTCAGTAACGAATGCCAAAGAAAGAAACAAAAAGTGACTGATAATGGGAGATTGTTTTCCTCTTGAACTTCATGATAGTTCTTCTGCTATTCTACTGTTACCTACCACACAGTCACATAAAATGAAATGACACTGAAGATCATCAGGATGGAGAGGGAATTGATTCTCTTACGATAATTATACTTTTCCAAGCTCTCATTTTGTTTGTCATACCTTCAGGTTCATAGGAAACATCTACGTTTTTCCTGAAAATATCAACATTTTATGTTAGTCCTTTTTTTTTTCCTCTTGCTAAAAAAAAAGAACAATTTCAATCTCGTAACAAATTAATTATGTACAGGGCAGATCTAATAAGCAGTTTTACTATCATCCTGTTAATTACCATACCTGGAAGAGGGTTATTTTCTGCAATACCTAAAGAGACAAACTGTTTTTTTACCAGGGTCTATGGAAAGTCATGAAAAAACAGTGCACATTATTGAACATTTTGCTACAGTTCATGAAGAGATTTATTGTTATAATTAATTAATAATAGTTGATTACCCTGAGGATGGTTTGACAACAGTGTTGGACAAATGCTGCATTTCTATTTGCCTTCCATTTTTCTCAACTCACGCAAGATCATTTGTGTTCAGGAAGCAAACTGATGAAAATGTATCAAAGGAGGGTCTATCGACCAAGAGGTTGACAGAAATAGAGAAGCAAACACTCAGGTTTCTGGCCTATTTGCAATGCCAAATATTTTCAATTCCTGGAGGCAGGACATACTGCACATGCTACTTCAAATCCAGTAGACTTGATTAGCCTTAAAATTTAATGCGTTTACCTATTTGACAAGAATAATTAATATCAAGTCTAAGTTCTACAAATAAAATGTGACTTTTAGTTTTTCCAAGGAGTAACATTTTAGTACCATGTATTTCTTGTATTTGTTTTGTTTTGGTGTAGGGAATTCTATATCCAGGATAGTATCTATTTCATATATTGGAGTCATTGAGAAGGCAATTTTCTTTTCTCTTTGTGATGTAGTATTAGGGAACAGTTAAAAACGCTATACTGCAACTTTATTACTAAACCAAGTCACCTAGTAACTTAAGTAGTGGTAATCCATCCTGCTTTCCTCCCTTCTTCACTCCTTGCCACCTCATCCTTCTTGCCTTTCTCTATTCTCTGAGTAATTCTATGTGTAACACTTACACTTACTTATTTTTGTGCAGAAATTAAAGATTTAATACATAATACTCATGCTCAAGAACTTTGTGAGCCACTCTACAATGGTGTTGGCACCCCCTTTTCTCCTCCACTTTTACTACTTTCCATTTTCAATATTCAGCAAAATTGCCTCTAGTAAATTTTTAAGGGAATATAATGAGGCAGCATGATGACAGTAGTTTAAAAACTAAATTGAAGCAGCTTTTATTGATTGGGTATTCTAGTCTCCAAACTTAGCCAATTCTGATGTTTTTAAATGTACAACGTAATGGTGGAGTAGGGTCCTGTGTTTAGCCGTGTTGCCCTGAGACTGGTTGTTACGAATTCATTGGCTTAACAAATGAAGATCTATACAGTGTAAATAGATGAGATGGTTTCCATTAGTAGATACAAGAAAAGGGGCATACATATAGTTTTCACATGTAAAAAACACAGAAATATTCATTGAATAATTCTTTATATCATTATCCTCTGTTGTTTCTGAGAAAAGCTTCCCCAGCTCCAGCTACATTTATGAATACTTTCTAAGGAGTGATGAAGCACAGAAGTTAACTGTTAGATAGTTGTCATGGAAAGAAATTTTTACATCTGTCTTGATTTTTTGGTCCAGAATTATTTTATATTGTAGGAGTGTTATACAAATGTATGGATGAGACCATTGCTGACCATTTTTGAGTGCTGAAAAATGATCATAAACAAATGAAGTCTCTCTAAAGACGGCTGTTTTGTGCACTGGCTCTTATTTTTTACATTTTAAAACTAAAAGATTTTACTTCTGTCATAGCTAACAAACAGTTATTTGAATATCTCTTGGAAACATAATCAATTTGTAGATTTTAACTTAGAACACTGAAACAGATTTTACTTTATGTTAATATCACACATTAGTCTTCAAAATGTTGTCACATTATTTTATTTGTTCCTTAAGAAATCTTGAGGTAAAGCAGGTCAGGAATTTCACAAGTGGAGGAAATTAGTGAGTGTCAGAGAGGTGACCTGCCCATCTCAAGAAAGTGTCCCAGTCAGGACGAAATTCTAGGACGTTTTGCCAGCCATGATCTTTACACACATCAGGACGTTTCAGGAAATAGATGAAAACCTCCTGAATGAGAACCTTTTTGCCTTTACTTGCATGGTTGTTAGTAAGTACGATTTAAATAGGTTACATGACATTTTGCACTCAATTTGAAATCTAGAAATGATGAATGATAAAATGGACTGTGCTAGATGTCCAACCCAGAAATCTCAGTTTGTCTGTCCATGCAGCAAGAGTCAAACTTCAGGGAGTGAGTGTTTTAGTTTTTAAATTCTGTATCAACTTGGAACTATAATATTGATCCAATACCTTGCCCATGAGTGAGTCCTGCTCCTGTGGGAGGATCAGGTGAAGAAATACTCAGAGGACCTTGATGAAGTCCTACAGTGGGAGACTTTTCCAGATCATTGAAGACCACTTTAAAAACCAGAGTAACATATTTTATCTCAATCCTGTAACCTTAATGGAGAACGTTTTCAAGTCATATATGTGTCTCAACATATTGAAGTAAATAAATTTAAAGTTATCTTCCTGAAATAAGAAATCCGTAGAAAGTAGACTAAAAACATGTTCTTTTGTTCACAAAGAACCAAAATTATATGAGACTGAAGGCTAAAAAACTGGCCTGTTTTGTGCAAAGAAATAAAATCCAATCAAAGCAGTTATGTGGCTTTACTGTTTTCACCCAGATGGAGCCCTTGTCTAATTGAAAGTTAAGACATATCACAAAATGAACTTGAGAATCTTGGGAGTAGAACTTTGGATACTTTCTCTTTGCCTCTGCTTTCAGCTTGCTCTTGTACCCTTCTGTTGATGAAGAAAATGTGTAGCATAAAAAACTAGTGTTGTTGGCTGCAAGGCCCAAGAATGAAAATATCACTAAAATGCATGAGGTCACTCAGTACATCTGTTTTCAGCCCATTTACCTTTAGAAGAAGATTATTTAATGAACTGGTAGTGTCAAAAGATGCTTAAGAAATTTTGCTCTCTTTCCACCAATTCTCCTTAGCCTCTCACCTCCAGACACCCAAAATAAACATGTAACCTAAATTAAAACTGTTTGCAGATTTAAACGAGGTACCTTAGCCCACTTCCAAGCAGGATAACACCCTCAATTGCCTCCTATGTATGTACAAAATGTGGAATTCCCACTCCCTAAATAGTCCCCGGATTTGGTGTCACTATAGGGTTTTCAGCATATTTGCAGATACCACATGGTGGTTTTGCTATAGCTAAGTGGTTTCCTGCCAAAGTTCTTTGAGCTTCTTTCTCCTGAATCTTCTTATTTCCCCCAGTATTTTCTTTCCATGACATGTAACTAATATATACGTAGACACACACATACACATATAGACACACAGAGATACAGAGTTAGAGATTGATCCCTCCTTTTCTCTTCCTCTTTTTCTTCTGTTTCCTTAATTCCTCTAGATATAAATCATTGCTTAAGCTACAGATTTGAAGACCTGGGAGCTTAAAACCCCTGCCAGTAAGCACAGGTTTATAGACTTGTTATTTTCATTATTACTTTATAAACGACAGTGTTTGAAGCAGAGTGTAAGTTAAGTAAAAGTATGCTGAGGATTTCAACTGTTTGCATGTTTGGAAGTGATTGTCTTGAAAAGCACAGTCGATTTTGTGGTGTGAAGGAGCCAGGTTTGGAACATATTAGCACTGCTTTCCAGATTCAGTTTCAGTTTAAGAAAGGAAGCTTCCTAGGAAGCATAGATGACGCTTTTTAGGGATTGCACATTATTAGCTTTTGAACAGGCAGGTTGAAAACCTGACACAGTCTGTTAAATAGAATTGATCCATTGGAGGTGCAAGGAAGTGAGCAGTCTTAGTTTAGTGTTTATTTTTTAAAAAAATTATTATTGGCTTTCTCATTTATTATGAAATACATGAATGATGCATTTCTTTTAAAAGAGTATTGAATGGTAATGTTCTCTTAAAGGAAGAAGGAAAATTACTCAATTTCAAATTGCTGTGATCAACCATTTCATTTTCCCTATTACTATTTCATCTCTTCTATTTTTAAAAAAACTAGGGACCCGCCTTTGGATATCTTCTTTAAGGAATTTAATATCAATGAATATGACCATGGATACTGCAGTTAACATTACTATAAAATACAGCTAAGGCATGTATATTACGTCCTTTTTTGAAGTTTAGTTTTTAACGTGGAATATTTTTTATCCTCCCATTAAAGAACATCTTCTCCAGCTAAATGTATGAAAGTGCTTTTCTAGTTCCTGATAGATGCAGCTGCTTCTGAGAGATGAAGCCAGCTGGACTTCCTGGGTTGAGTGGGGACTTGGAGAACTTTTCTGTCTTGCAAGAGGATTGTAAAATGCACCAATCAGCACTCTGTAGCTAGCAGGAGGATTGTAAAACGCACCAATCAGCGTTCTGTAAAATGCACCAATCAACAGGATCCTAAAAGTAGCCAATCACAGGGAGGATTGAAAAAAGGGCACTCTGATAGGACAGAAACGGAACATGGGCGAGGACAAATAAGAGAATAAAAGCTGGCCAACCCAGCCAGCAGCAGCAACCCCCTCAGGTCCCTTTCCGTGCCGTGAAAGCTTTGTTCTTTCACTCTTCACAATAAACCTTGCTGCTGCTCAGTCTTTGGGTGCCTGCCATCTTTAAGAGCTGTAACACTCACCACGAACATCCGTGGCTCCATTCTTGAAGTCAGTGAGACCGCAAACCCACCGGAAGGAACCAACTCCGGACACACTACTATGTCTACTGCTACTGTAAATAACTTAATAAAGCACCTTCACATATGTGATTTCAATGAATTGTCACAACTGTAAGAGAAACATTTTAGTTTGCTATTTAGTAGTTAAATGAAGGCTTACAGGAGGCTGCAGGACTTGGATTATGTTACTTGTAAGAGGCCAAGCCTAGAATGAAACTGGTCTTTTGACTTAAGTTTCCTTGTTCTGTGTCTTTCCATTACAGCTATTTGAATCTGATAATAACTCATGATATGACATTTAGGTATATTTCACAAAAGAAATGAGGAGAAAACTCAGTAGTTTGTAGAATATGATAACTTAAACTAGTCAATTAAATTAAAAATTAATAATAGTTTTTAAAAATCTAGATTACAATCTACCTTTAAAAAACATTGACTAAGCCAGGCATGGTGGCAGGTACCTGTAATCCCAGCTACTTGGGAGGCTGAGGCAGGGGAATTACTCGAATGCGGGAAGCAGAGGTTGCAGTGAGCTGAGATCATGCCACTGCACTCCAGCCTGGACAACAGAGCAAGACTCAGTGTCAGTAATAATAATAATAATAATAATAATAATAATAATAAAATAAATGTACTATGTATATACTATATATATTGCACAGTATGTGATAATCCTTGTGAGAAGATAGCAAATTTTAAGTCACATCCCTAACGTCAAAGAACATACAGTCTTATTGGAGTAGATAGAAATCATAAACATCTTGAAAAAAAGAAAACAAGTTGAGATAATCATTAACATGATAGTAATTCTGTTTTGTAAGGGTTGAAGCATCAGACACCACGTTAGGGAGGGGTGGTATGAGAAAAATTCTTTCTTAGTCCATACAAAAAACCTGTAAGATTTTACTATTGAAAGGTGGTCTCCAGATATGATTGAAGCATATGACATGAGAGGCATCCTCTTCAGTGTCATTTTCCTTTTGGGGGCTGTCGACTGAGTTACTGCTGCTACTACCAGCTAAATTGCAGGATGCCTTCCACTTTCAAACTCTAATAGAAGTGTGGAGAAATTCCCCTCTTCTAGAATAGTTCAGTGTAGCTCAAGTAGGCCTGAACTTCCAAAAGAATTTGTTAAATACTTAGAACAACAGAGAAACAGGATGAAAATGTAAAAAATTTCAAGCTTACAAGCCACAGTTTATAATCCTCCCATAGCTAATTTACTCAGTGGCAAACCCCTGCCCTATTAAACATCACTTTGGAGACACAGCTACCACACCTTTACTTCTAAGACCTCATATAATTTTTAGGAACTTCCTACTTCCTTGCTTTTTAACTCCCAGTTTGCTTTAAACAAAGGAAACTCTTTACAACCAGTAAGATTGAAAATGATCTCCTAGGGTCCTTGATGGTGGCGTACTAGGATCTTTATGGAGTTCATTTTCTGGTCTGAGAGACACATTTTTTTCCTGAGGTGATTCACAAAACGATGGTGACTGACAGGCTAAATAATCTAAATTCAGGGGGATTTAAGTTATTTTCTTTCTGGGAACGAAATTCTTCCATGACAAGCTTGAGATATAGAAATACTATGTAAGTTATTATGACCTTTCTCCAATAGGAATTATATAGTTCATAAAATCAGGAAATGAAGATGCAGTTATATTGTTGGGTCATAGTAAGGGAACAATTTGAAGAAATGTTAAGGGTTTAGTGCGTCACCTGAATGATGAAACATTAAAAAGGGAAGGTGTTCTTATTTAACGTGACATCATAAGCCTGTTAGATTTCTTAAAACATAACCTTATTTTGCCAAAACTAAGAAATGTTTCAGCAAATGAACTTTCAATCAGCAGACTTCTTAATTAAAAGAATGTGACGAAAGAGAGGGAGGCGGCAGAGGTGGCTTGAGCCCAGGTCATCCTTCATCCCAAGAGGCATCATGTTGCTTACAACATCAATAAACTTTCTTCTTTAAAAGAATTTAGTCTGCAGGCAGCAAATAAAATTTTATTTTTCCCTCACACATAAAATATATCCCAGACAGACCACCAGCCTGTAGTTAAAAACAAAACAACAACAACAAAAAAAACACCAAAACCAAAAAACAAAAACCTCAGGGTTTATTTGATGTTATAGGTCAGAATATTAAAAGTCCCATGTGGGAAAAAATTATAAGTGTGTCAACTTCCGTTCAGGAAAGTCATTACAGATATGAGAATATCTCATTTTTGTCTTTGTTATTGGGGAAAAGAAAGGGTAATGTTTATCAAGAAATCTTTGAGGGTGTCAGGTTATTTGACAAATCCTCTCAAAGGAAACAATCATAGAGTTATCCCCAAACACAGGCCATGTCACTAAGAAATGGAAAAAGAAATCTGAGCCATAATTCCATGAAGTCATATTCAGAATATGTATGTATATTATACAGATTATTTGGGAGAAAGAATCTTCAACCTGTTAGTCAATCAGCGAATACATGTCGAATGCCTGCTGGGCTTTCAGAATGAGTATTCATGGTAGTTTACAGTGTCTGCTCTGTGTCAAGCCATGTGTGTTTCCCATGGATTATTATTTAGTTCTCAGAGTCATACTGTTAGGAAAGCATTATAGATAAAAAACTTGAAGCATAGAGGTTAGATAACTTGCTCAAGACCACACAGCTAGTAAGAATAGAATTAGGATTTGAAATCAGGGTATATGAGTCCAGGAACTATATCCTTTGCTAAGATTTGCTTCTGTTTAAATTTATTGTCCAACCCAGAAGTTCCACCCCTGGACATCTACCTAAGAAAAAGAAAAACATTTACATAAATGTTTGTAAAGTTATTATTTATAATAGCCAAAATTATAGAAATAGTTTAAACTTTCATCAACTGATAATTAACAAAATGTAGTCTATTCATTTTATTCACCAATAAAAAGAAATGAACTACTGATACCTAATAGAAGACAAATGAGCCTCAAAAACATTTTGCTAAGTGAAGGAAGTCATATGCAAAATATCACTGTGGTAGGCAGAATTCTAAGGTAGCCATTAAAATTCCTCCTCCTGGTGCACAGACCCTTTGTAATCCCCACCCTTGAGTTTAGAATGGACCAGTGAATGTGATGGGATAGTCACTGCTGTGCTTAGGTTATGTTATATGGCAAAGGTGAAGAGATTATGCAAATGTAATTAGGTTAATCAAATGGGAAATCGCCCTGAGTGGGTCTGAGCTAATTAGGTGGGCCCTAGTAAAGAAAGTCCAGATCTTGTGTGAAAAGAGAAGTTCTGAATGATAGAGATCCTTTTACTGACCTTGAAGAAATCTGTTTTGAGCTGCCTATGGAGGGGACCCTGTGGCAAGGACTCAAGGAGATATAAGCAGTGTCCTGCTGACAGCCAGGAACAAAGCGTGGACTTCAGTCTTACAACCATAAGGAACCACATTCTTTCAAAAACTTGAATAAATGTGGAAACGGATTCTTCCCTAGTCAAGCCCCAGATATGAACACAGTCTGGCTGACACCTTGATTATAGCCTGTTAAGACCCTGAGCAGAGGACCCAACTGGCCTGGGCTTCTGTCCTACAGAGACTGCAAGGAAAAATGGGTATTGTTTTAAGCTACTATGTTTGTGGTAATTTGTTACACAGCAATTAAAGTCAGTACACTATATATTATGTCATTATATGTATATGAGGTATCTAGAAGAGGCCTCAAAAGCCCTGAGAGAAAATCTCTAGCTCTGGATAGATAAACCAGAATAAATGGGCTTTGCTGTTGCATGAAGAGGGTGTTCAGATGTGTTTGTATGTTGGGGTGGGAGGTATATTGTGTATGAATTGACACAATTCTGAGCTCACCACCAACTTTTGCATGCATGGAACAAATCCAAAGAACAACAGCAAAGGCTTTGGGAAGTGAACAATAAAGCCCAAATTGTAGACCAAACTGATGGCACATGCATGCAGTAGATCCAAACAGCATAGCAATATCAAAGAAAACTGAACTGCCATTGGAACCACCACCAAACGATGAGGCAGAAGTAGAACTACCTGGGTTGATTGTTTTGCTAAAACAAACAAACAAAAAGCAAACATCCTCCTTCTCCAGAGGTATCTAAAAAGTCAAGGGTACAATCCAAAGTTACTCGATATACAAAAACCAGGAAAATCTGACCAATTTTTATGGAAAACATAATCAACGGATGCTAATTTTCAGGTGACTCGTGTGTTGGAGAGCCTTTAAATCATCTATGTTGATCATCCTTCATGAAGTAAAGGTAAAGTCTGAAATAAATGGAAACATACTTTCAGTAGAGAAGTAGAACTATAAAAAGGAAACAAGTGAAAATTTCAGAACTAAAAACTATGTGAAATGAAAATTTACTCTGTGGTCTCAATAATAAAGTTGAGATGACAGGGAAAAGAGTAGGTGAATTTGAAAACAGTTCAATAGAATCACAAGGCCAGGGCTTGAACAAAGATAATGGCAAAAACTTAGAGGGGTCATGCAGTATCAATAAAAGTTGAGGGATGGCTGAGTTATCTACAGTCCCTCACTAACCTCTGACCATGCAGAGAACCATGTTGTCAGTTACATCAGCTGCTGATCTCAGCATAGCATGCAGTGACCAGGAAGTAGATTGCTTCAATAACCAGAAGACACTCTGAAGTATCTCTTCTGACTCTTTGGAGAGGAGCAGAGAAACAGGAGAGCAATTTTTAAAGAATTATAGAGCTATTCCAAGGGTCCCTGTGAACTAGCTTTTATAGATTGGATGGATTTAGAATGTGAAGGAAAAAGAAATGCAAAATGGCACCCAGGTGTTAAGTCTGAGTAACTGGTAGATATTGTCTCACCATTTGCTGCAGTGATGATGAAGGCCTGAGAACTTCCTTTTCAAAGGAGTGGGATGGGGTGAAAGCCAATAGTTGTATCCCTGCCAGGTTAAATTTGAGGTGCCTAATAGATGTTAATGTGCAGTTGTCAAATAGTTGGATCCAAAGTCTGTACCTTGGGGGAAAGTCCGGAAAAGTGATATAAAGTGTTTAAAGTCCAGGAAGACAATGTTAAGAGAAGCCTGAGAGTTGATAGGGAGAAGACAACAGAACAGCAGTTCTATGGACCACGGTCAGAGGCCTTGTAAAGAAAAAAGAGGCCTTGCAAAGGCAGGGGCATGATGGTATAGCTAATGCCAGTGTATCTTCCCCAGGAAAGGACTTAAAATATTTGAGGTATTTATCACAGTCTGGAGGTAAAACATACTCAGCTGAGATAAAATTCCATACAAATGAGAAAATTGATAATGTTTGTGATTTAAGTAATCTTTTTGGCATTTAAGAAAGGAGAAATGAGAAAACTATGCTTAGAAAAACTATGAGAATCAGATACTCACATTCTGTTTATTTCCACCAGAACTTGATGAATCTGGGACAAAAGCCTCCAAATTGAACAGCTGGAATACAATATCCATCACACACACTGTGGAAGCTGGAGCTCCCATAGCTTTTTATCCCATATATTAATAAGTCTTGGGGATGTAAAAAGACAAAATTTAGTTAGGATAATGTCATGTACTTCTATGTGGGATTATGAATCCTTAATGTTATTGTCTGTACTGATGTTTGTTGGACTAGGAAGAGGCAGCTGGCTCTCTGTGGTTTTCAAAAGAAGATATCCACCTCACCAGGCTATCACAGTGAGAAAAATTTTAAATGCATAAATGAAGATGGATCATTTTCCCAGTCCCATTGCTTCTCTTTGTGGTGCTTTTTGCCCTGAGATTACACAAATGGATGGTTTTATGGCCACTGAATGTAGAACAGCTGTAGATACAATACATCATACAACAAGAAATTGTTCAGAAATGGAGGGATTATAGAAACATTATCTGTTTAATGCTGTCAAGTTCAAATGCTACATGTGTCACCCTATCCCCATACAGCACAGACTGGTCATGTAAGTTAGAAATACCCTAGAGCTACTTTTAAATTACAGGCATAACTCCTTAAAATATTATTGGCATTGTGCATTTCTTTTTTTTTTCTTCCTTTGTTTTGTTTTTTTCTTTTTCTTTTTAAATTTAGTTTGTGCTGGATGCAAAAGAAAAAAAAAACTTTTCTGTTATCTTTTGTCATTTTCTGCCGATCTTTTCCCTCAAACTAGGACCAACTTAGCATGCCCTGGTGTGAGGCCAAGCTACCAGTATATCAACCCATTGCACCAGAGTCATCAGAGTTGCAATTTCCTTGCAATCCACTAATTTTCAAAACGATGGAGTTTTACAGTCATTCATAACGAAGCCCCAGGAGCGTGAAACAATATTGAAATTAAGCTTAGTGTGTGAAAACATTATGTGCTTTTCTTCCAACCCCTCTGCATTTATGTCTGTGTTCTCTGAGTGATAACACTGCTATAAAACCTCACAGCTACACTGGAGTGTGTCACTTTGCTTATACCTAGGGGTGTGAGGCCCTTGTAAATCTTGGCTCTTCCACTGCTAGGAGCTGATTAAAGTGTGCTGGCTTGCTCTGTGCTTGGTTCCTTCCTGTGTTTCCACTGTCATTGCCAAATACCAGCAGTCACTGACAGGGCTCCCTGGTCTGCCTCTGCCAAGTGAAATGTTTTGAAATTAAAAATCTGAAGAAATGGTGCAATGAGTGCTTGATCAGGTGGTTTCTCCTTAGGAAATTGCTTAATGGGGGAAATTCAGCACAACATCCCAGTGGCGGCTCCAACACAACACTTGAATTTAAAGAAACAGGATTTCTTTCTTAAATTAGACAAATATACTCATGTGCCTCAAGGTGAGGTCCTTTGTTTCTTGAGATAGATATTTATTTTGGAATAATGTTTACTGCATATCTGATTCTAAATGTAATACTAGTCTAAATGTAATACATGCTCGTCCTAGGAAATACTGGAGAGTATACAAAAACTATACAGGAAGAAATAAAAATGATCCATATTCTCACTAAAATTTCGGTCATACTATATCAGTAGTTCCATTCCATCCATTTTAAATTTGAGATGCCTAATAGATGTCAATGTGCAGTTGTCAAATAGACAGTTGGATCTAAAGTCTGTAGCTTGGGGGAAAGTCTGGAAAAGTGATATAAATCTGACAGCCATCATCACCTAGATGGTGTGTCAAGTCCAGGAAGACAATGTTAAGAGAGGGCTGAGAGTTGACAGGGAGAGGACAACAGGACAACAGTTCTATGGATGATGGTCAGAGGCCTTGTAGAGAAAAAGGAACTAGCAAAGGCATGTGCGTGATGGTATAGCTAATGTCAGTGTATCTTCCCCAGGAAAGGACTTAAAATATTAGAGGTATTCATCACAGCCACACTTAGTTGAGACAAAATTCCACAGAATTGAGAAAATTGCAAATGTTTGTGATTTGGGCAATCTTTAGAAATATATATATATATATATATATATATGTATATTCCAATATGCCTAGAGCATTTTCCAGGATTATTAAAGGATCTATGAAACTATGTTAATATTTGTATACTAGTCCATTGCATGGAAGTACCAACAACGATATAATTTATTTCTCACTATTGAATATCTAAGTACTTTTCCTCTTAACTTTACGCCATTATAAATTATAAACAACATTTTATATGTAATTTTTGGTTCACATACGTGATACATTTCTTAGGTTCATTTTTTTGGAAGTATGATCACCGAGTCAAAAGATCCAGAAATCTAGAAGACCGAATATCAAACTACCCTCTAGAAATGCAATAGCTTATATTATCACTAGCAGCATAGGGAAGACCTAATATCAAACTACCCTCTAGAAATGCAATAACTTATATTATCACTAGCAGCATAGGGAAATAAACATTCTAACTCAGCATTGCCAGCACTGAGCATCATTCTTTTTTTAAAAAGTCACCTTTGCTAATTTGAAATAAGTTGCTATTATCTTAATCTGTATTTTTTTATTGCTGTGAATCTAAAGTTTTCCACATATTTAATGCCTTTTTGCATTTCTTCTGCGAATTATTAACTTATGATACTTGCTTTTTTTGTATTTGAGTGTTAGTGATTTTTAAAAATTTATCAGAGATCATTATAGACCTCAGCTATACTATTTTTCTGTTGCTATAATTTTTTTTTGTTACAAACATGTTTTCCATTGTCACTGACCTTTTAGTAAAAGCTATGATTTTTTTAAGTGAGCTTTAATTCTTAGTAACTGAAGTTTTTCTTTCTGAAGTCTTTAAGAATTTCATTGCTTTTATGATTCTTAAGTCTTTTTCCTCTCCAAAATTAAATAGTCTAAAAACATTGCTAATTTGTAAAAATAGCTTTACTTTAAACATTTAAAACTTTGACATACCTAGGAATTCATTTTGGTGTGTGGTATCATGAGAATCCAGTGAAGAATCTCTTCTCTATTAGTCATGCTTCTCTCTGATATTAAAGATATAGACACACACACACACCTTTATGTGTGTGTATATATATACACATAAACATATATACATACATATATACATAAACATATATACATACATAACCTACACACACTAGGACCTATTTGGAGGCTAGTTTATCATGTCCATTATCAATTCTTGTAGACTGTAATATTTTAATATTTCTTAATTTGTTGTGTATAGTCATACAGTCCTAATTTGTTGTGTATAGTCATACAGTCCTCACTGTCAATGTCTGACCATCATCCATAGAACTGTTGTCCTGTTGTCCTTTCCCCGTCAACTCTCAGCCCTCTCTTAACATTGTCTTCCTGGACTTGACACACCATCTAGGTGATGATAGCTCTCAGATTTATATCACTTTTCCAGACTTTCCCCCAAGCTACAGACTTTGGATCCAACTGTCTATTTGAAAGTTATTACATATGCTTGCCTATTTTTTCTTTTAGGTGAACTTTAGGACCATATCGTCAGGGTTATAAAGAAAAATGTTATCAGGATTTTAATGAGATTTGCTTTAAAACTAAAAGCAGTTCTCCCTTGGCACAGTTAATCGAAATTCATACCAAAGCAAGGATTTTGCTCTCATATACATACGTTTTAGTTAACCGAGTACTGTGTAGAGTGAGAACTGCTTGTATAACTTAATTTGTGAATGTATTTTAAAGATAATCTTCTAATTCAGGAACATTAATCCCCAAAACATTTATAACTTGCATTCTGTATTCCAAGCATATTAATCAATTAATATTTTCTTTTGTAAGTCTCTCAAGGAAATAGTATTGTATTCCTTATATAGACTGGATACATTTTAAGATATACCCTAGTTATTTTAAATTTACTTTAAATGAAATCTTTATTTACATTCGATCATTTAACCGCTTTTTCTCTTAAATAGAAAAATTACTGATTTAGCAGGATGTTTGTGTTGTATCTGATTTCTTTTTTGTACTCTGCTGCTAAAGTAAAAATAGACCTTTTTTTTTTTTCCTATTTATGCCCTTTAGTTTTGTGGAAGAATAAGGCAATTCCTGCCCACCTCTTATTCTCCAGTGATTTTATTCCTTCTTTTCAGTTCATGTCTCATTGAATGAAATTTTCCATAATTTTATAACACATTTGAACAGCACAAGTGATATCAAATATCACTTACTTGCTCTTTAATTTAAATTGAAGTATCTCCTGTGTTTCATTGCTAGGGAATTATGTTGGCTCTTGATTTAAGGTAAATAATCATTTTTGTGTTAAATAAGAATCCCTTTCTTTATACTTTTATTAGAATTTATTTATATTTATTTATTTATTTATTTTTCTTGGATGATGTCTTGCTCTGTCACCCAGGATGGAGTGCAATGGCACGATCTCGGCTCACTGCAACCTCTGTCTCCTGAATTCAAGCAGTTCTCCCTGCCTCAGCCTCCTGAGTAGCTGGGACTACAGATGCCCGCCATCATGCCCAACTAATTTTGTGTGTATGTGTGTGTGTATTTTTTTAGTACAGACAGGGTTTCACCATGTTGGCCAGGCTGATCTCAAATTCCTCACCTCAAGTGATCCACCCTCCTTGGCCTCCCAAAGTGCTGGGATTACAGGAGTGAGCCATGCCTGGCAACTTTTCTTAAGAATTTAATGAGGAGTATTTTTAGAATATTGTTGAATATCTTTTTAATTTTATTGAGGTTTCAGAATATATTTTCCTTTCAACTTATTGATGTAGATACTATGGTAATACATTTACCAATACTGAAATAATTTTGTATTTTGAAGAGAAACCTACTTGGTTGAGGGAGAAAATTCTTTCGTTACACTACCAAATACTTTCTCTAATAATTATTAAGGTTTAAAATATGACTTAGTAATAGGTGAGTTGGAGCTATCATTACTTTTTAATCTATATTTGGTTTGGATTTTATGATTATAATACTTCTGTAAAAATTACCTTTCTGTGACCAGGAAATATTTAAATACCATGAGAATAATTTCATTTTTGAAAAATATTATATAGTAATCACTAACAAAGTGCTCTTGTATAGAGCCTTTTTGAAATAATTTTGAGAGTATGTTCAGTTTCTTTCTTGGTTATTACAGTTTTCTTCTTGTTGTTTCTTTGGCTCATTTAGGGGAGATTTATATTTTCTCAGAAGATTTTCATCTTTGTTGAGACTTACAAATTTAGTGACAGAGTTATATGTCATTACATTAATAGAAAACATCTCCATTTTCAGGACCTGCATTTGTCTGGTGTACACACTTTCTTGCCATTATAACCTCCTCCCCCACAATGCTGTGAGTTATTTCTGCATACCCTCAAGGAGTCCTGGGTATTCAGAAACAAGACCTGTCAACTCATGGCACCTGATGTTACTGTTTGCCTGCCTTGGCCTTTTGGGGCTGACAGGTGTGCACCCAGCTCTTCCTCTCCATTGAGTACCACTCTTGCAAAGCCCAGTATCTCCCTCTAGGTCTGCCTACTTCTACTAGCCAACACTATTTCTCCTGGTATTGCTGCTAATTCCCTCTAATCACTGATGCAGATTCATAAGTTCTGATGTCCTCAGACACAAAATTATTAATGGAATTGGAATTTAAGAGGTAACTTTCTACCTTCTTTGGTATTACACTCTTCGTAAGAATACCCAGGAAACAGCAGACAAGAATCTCGTTCAAGATGTCTGGGGTGGCCCCCTGACCATTGCACTTGTTTAACACACCCTCAAAATAAACCTGAGGCACTACATGTGACTTCAGTTTGAATTGACACAAGGCTGGAATTGAAGACAAGTCAGGATGAATAAGACCATGCTATCCCCAGAACCAGTTCTTTCTGTTGACCAAGGCTTTGTTAATGGACAAGGCCTGCCTACCTTTAGCATGAGTACCTCTTGAAGACACTCCTCAGCTCCCTCTGTAAATAGACTTCTGCAATCCTAGTGCACCAATTGGCTAAACAGGTCCTATTATTGTCAACCCAGAGGAAAGTAGGCACAACTTGGTAGAGAACTTAGCTTCTTCCACTACATGTAACACATTCTCTTTCTTGTTTGTAAATTAAATCATGTTTATTTTTACCTATTTTTCCTCCCTTGCCTAGATTAGACAAGAATTATCTGTCTTCTTTTGTCCTGTTCACACATGTCCTTGATGGTTTAATGTATAAATTTAATTTATTTGATTTTTACTTTTATATTTGTTTACATTTTCTTTAAGTATGTTCTTTTTTCTAACTTGATTCTTTTTTTTTTTTTTTTTTGAGATGGAATCTCACCCTGTTGCCAAGGCTGTAGTGCAGTGGCATGATCTCAGCTCACTGCAACCTCCGCCCCCCGGGGTTGGAGCGATTCTCCTGCCTCAGCCTCCCGAATAGCTAGGATTATAGGTGCCTGCCACAATGCCAGGATAATTTTTGTATTTTTAGTAGAGATGGGATTTTTGCCATGTTGGCCAGTCTGGTCTCGAACTTCCGACCTTGTGGTCTGCCCACTTCGGCCTCCCAAAGTGTTGAGATTACAGGTGTAAGCCAGTGTGCCCAGCCTCCAACTTGATTTTTAAATTAGGCATTTAAAACATTTGTGTTAATCAATCTGTCTGTAAGCATTTACAAATTATATTTCATTGTATGTTTTTCGACTGTTATTTTCTGAAATTGTAGTTTTGATTTCTTGTCTGACCTACTATGAATTTAGAAGATGCTATTTGTTGTTGTAGTGTTATGCTTTAAATTTCCAAAGTTTTATGCTTTTCATTTAAATTTACATGGTTAATTCCTAGCTTATTGTATTCTATGAATGTATGTGTTTTGTATATTTTTCACTGAAAATTTTATTGAGGCTTTTCTTCATGGTCTAACACATGATTATTTCTATAAATGCTTAATGTACGCTTGCAAAAGGTTTATCCGCTGGGCACAGTGACTCACGCCTGTAATCCCAGCACTTTGGGAAGGTGAGGCGGGTGGATCACGAGGTCAGGAGATCGAGACCATCCTGGCCAACATGGTGAAACCCCATCTCTACTAAAAATACAAAAAATTAGCCGAATGTGGTGGCGAGTGCCTGTAGTCCCAGCTACTTGGGAGGCTGAGGCAGGAGAATGGTGTGAACCTGGGAGGCGGAGCTTGCAGTGAGCGAGATTGTGCCACTGCACTCCAGCCTGGGTGACAGAGTGAGACTCTGTCTCAAAAAAAAAAAAAACAAAAAAGAAAAAGGTTTATCCTCTGTTTGTGGTATTTACAGTTTGATTTTTTTTGAGATCCATTAATTCAATTCTTATTTATTAGTGTATTAAAATACCTATGTCTTTGTTTTGAACACTTGAAATATCAAAAACACAAATGAGTGTTTAGGAGTTCTACTGTGATGACATTATGGCTGTCTTATATTTGTAAGAATTTTGGATTTATAATTCTAGAGCTAATTAGCAATCAGGGCCATGATTTTACCTTTGAGGGATATGGAATGATTCATTTTTTTTTTTTTTTTACCTCAAAGACTATTTTGTATGCAATTGGAATTTCCACACATACTGTTTTTATGCTTTTGTAAATCTTTTTCAGTATAGTAATACTAGATGTAAGTGCAAATTTGGAGAAAAACTAGCAGAGTTTACATACTGACTGTGCCTCCTTAACTAAATGAGTAAGTCAGTTAGGATCATTTAGCTGAATCCAACTCAAATGAGTTTGACTTCATTCTTCATCATGGTTCATTTCTTTGAAATTCCTCTTCTGTGTCTCCTCTATATGTTAGCTTCATCCTCAGGCTGGCCTTATGCAAAGTTTCATCCTCAGGCTGGCCTTATGCAAAGGATTATTGAAGTTTAAGACTTAGCATCCATAGACTAATATGTCTTGTCTTCAGGAGCAAGAATACTTTATTGGTCACTCTGATAACTTAATAAAAGACAGAAAGAGCAGAAATCAACAGTAACCGACAATAATACCACTTACATATTGGATGAGGGCATCCCGTTAAAGCAATTAGAGGAGCATTTGGCACATTGCAAGCACTCAATAAATAAAAATGCTATTATTATTAACCTTTTCACATTGCTTTTTATTTCCTTGAGAGCAGCTTGTATTTCAATTTTAAAAATCTAGTCTGAATCCTGCTCTCTCAATAGAAGAATTTATACTGTTTTCTATTATTCCCAGAATTTCCATTTATTAATTGGTTCTGTCATCTTGTTTTATAAACCACTGGGCATTCAGTCTTCCTTTCCATTTCCTTGGTTCTGTGTCTTTTGCTATCTGAGCTGTATGCAGTTTCTTATTCCTTGGTAATTGTTAAAGTACAGCTGCTATTTTTTAAATTTCATAAGTGGCTACATTTAAGATTAAATTTAGCTTGTGCTTATGAATAATATCTAAATTTAAGATTAAATTTGGCCTGTGCTTATGAATAATATCTCTGTAAGGATCTGTGTAAGAATATAACATAGAGACATTTATCTCTCCCTATGTGACAAGAAGACAAAACACACTTTTTTCCTCCGTTTCCTGGTGTTTGTTCATATGAACCTGGGTAATTGAGGCAAATTAGTAGTTTTTTTTTTTAATGTAGTTTAGCTTATTTTTCAAGATTCACAAGACCATGACCTTCCCATGTGTCCCTTTGGCCACATCTCCTTGCTGCTCCTCCATGCTAGCGTTCTTTCCTACTAGGAACTGAGCAGTGCTTATCTCCTCTCCCCTCACTGCTATGCCACTCAAGAAGATAAAATATAAAGAAAATTTTCCAACAGGAAACAGTCTAGAAAATGCAACTGGACACAACGAAGACAGCAATTGAGGTTATTTTGCTCAGCAGTTTGCTCACGTGTTTTTAGAGGACTTCATTCCAAAAAGAACCGTAACTTTTCCCTTCGATACACAAATGGTCCAGTAAAATTATTTCCCCAAGACAAAAGAATCATCTTATTTCCAATGTGAATTTAAGTGTTTACAGTAAGAGAAACACAAAAGTGATATTTGGCCTTTAAAATGAAGCTTTCCTTCTCATTGTTTCTACTTGAATGTGTGAGTATATAGTTCAAATATGGTCCCATATGAAAGGGGAAAGGGGATGAATTTTAAAAAATCATAAAAGAGGGCCGCATTGTTTATCATTTCATTCTATATGTGCAAAGTCCTGAAACTAAGAAGACACTATGAAGTAGGGTGTCCTTAGGAAGTCTACCACACAGTAGGTGAGATATGACATTCATGCCATGGCCTCAATTTCTAAATTCTAAAGAAATGTAGAATTTAAGTGTGGTGAGAAATCAGGGAAAGGAAAAAAAATCAAATATTTTGGAAGCAACCAAGCTGATGGTGATATAGCAGGATTTTAAAAAATATGTTTAAAACTGAATTTGAATGTAGCTATTCATTGGTGATCTTTGCACATACACATGTAGGTCCAAGGTAGGTAGCTTCCAACAGAGGAAAAGCAGCATTCAGCATGCAACTAAGAATATAAAGGAAAATATAAGAGACATTCAATCTTGAGATACATATTTGGAAGAAATGTGCATGGAAGTGGCAGTTACTTTAAGGAAGGAAACCCAAGATCTAATATAAAGAAATCACATGTCAATAGCAGTGAAATAATGAGTCTCGGATTATTTTGGAATCCTGCCTAGAAAAAAAACAATCAGGTTATAAATATTTGTTACATTTACTCTAAATTATTCTTCAAACAAAATTCTAACATAAATGTCATGCATTGAATGTTTATATATTCTTGGAAGCTTATGATTATTAATAACATATTCCCTTCGAAATTACTTAAATATAATTACCTAGTTTCTAAAAAGAATAATTATTCCAAGATAATAATAAAAACAAAACTACAGACTTAATTTCACTCATTTTGTCATGTTTCATATCTGCATAACCATCCAAAGTAAGCTATAATTTTCATATTCCTAATGGGAAAATTTAGGCTCAGGCAGCTTAATGTTAGTGACTAAAATGCCATTCAAACCTTGATCTTTCTCGTCAGAGTCCAGTAAGTGTTCGTTTTCACTGTATTATACTTAATGATGTCAAAATAGTTCCATGAAAATGATTAGTTTTTCTTAGGAGCACATGCTTTCCAATAATCATTAAAATAAAACATAGCAGCTACCTACAAATAATCACATCACCTGGGCCCAGATGATATTGATCTGTCACATGACAAAAAAGGCAGAGATTAAAATTATACAGAAAATCCAGGGTAACATATCTCATGATATAGCAATATAGCATGATATCTAATGATTGAACAATGTTCAATCATTAGTCATGATTGAAAAATGGATGAAAATACAGATATAGTCTTTTGTGGATCAATAAAGCTTCTATCCCTATATTTCATCAAGTGCCCTTTCTCAACGCTGTTGCAGTTACCATGAATTCTTCAAGATTACGTTGATCACACAGTTGATATTGCTGGAAGCTGTGTTTTGAATGTGCAATTTTGGCTCATTAATGAAGGAGCTTCTGCAGGTCATTGCAAGGGGTCAATGAAACTAAAATCCTACTAATTAAGACATTACAGAACTATGAACCTGCTTGACTCTTTAAAAAAAAAATCATGAAAGTTCCAAATATCCTTGACAGTGAATCTGACATTAATCGAGCCATTTGCTCTGTCCAGCTCTGCAGTAAATACCTTGGAGGATATAAAGACATATAAAGTATGTAGTAAAGAAGCTTACTAGCCAGGAGTGTAAGACAAAAATTAAACACGTAAAACAATCATAGAGCAGAATAACAGTTACAATTAATTGCTCAATTGTTTGGTATGGTTTAGTAGCATATATATAACCCTTGAAAAAATATGTGTGTTTATATGATATAAGACATTTCTACATATCAAAAAGTTTCAGAGGTAACAACACTTCTCAAAGAGTTTGTTTATATCAGAGGATTTATTTGCCTCCAAATGAATCAGTTTTATTGTCACCTGAGGAAGTGTTGGAAGCAAATAGTCCTTAGAATTGAGCCCAATAAAGAGTGCACTGATAAATTTCTTCTGGCCATTTGGCACAGCTGTTCTGCCTATATCAAATGTGATCAACAGGTCTCATAAGACCATGCTCCAGATCACTCCTCTCCACAACAACACAGGAAAAGCCTGTATATGTGAGGTTGCTTGCTTTGCTGCAACATCAAATATCATGGAAATAATGCATATTTTGAAGAAAGTTTTCTTTTTATCAATGCTGTCCTTATTCACATAACATGCTTTTGAATGTGCCTGGAATACAATAGGGTACGCAATATTTAATTGAGGCAATGAGTAATAGTAAATGACATCAGCTTATTTCTGATAATGCTTGCAGATGTGTAGATACCTTATGATGGAAGAAAGGCACTGATAAAATATAGCACCTTGATTTTTAGGAAGTAATTAAAGTAAGGGAAGTTGCTAATGAGGAGATATTATGAGCTGATAATTTTTTGAATTCCAACCTTTAAGTCAAAAATGACATAAAAACTATGATTTCAAAAATGGGAATGATGGTTTATCACTTAATGGGCAAAAAATCTTGGGGCAGCCCTCGGATAACTTGTTGCAGAGAACAGAAATCCCATGGATAGTTTAAGAAAGAAATTTATAAAGGCGGATCATGGCTAAGAGGGAATCTGAGAAATACGGTCTTAGGTTTTCCTCTCCTGTATTCCTAGAAGGCACATGGTTAGTGTCTGGAGTATATGTTGAGTGAGCCAGTCTGTCAGATCTGCCCAAGAGCTTCATGCAGTATATTCAATTGATCTAAATTTAGATCAATTAAAAGACTTATGACTAAGAATCATTTATGAGTTGTTTGGGGTTTGGGGGATATTATTCTATAATCTAGCTTTTGCTAGCATATAGCAAGAATAAATGTATGAACTTTTTCTCTGTTAAATACTCAATCTAATAAATACTAGGCAAACATGGAATTTTAGTGATTTGGAGAAAAACAAAGAGAAATAAAATAAACGTTCTGCCTTTAAGGTGCTTTTGTAGGGAAGGTGTTGAATTTTGAGCCTTTTGATAATTAGTCCCGGGTGGCTTTGTAGTTGACAGTCATGAACTCTGTGACATTCTATTCATACATATTTATTTTGGGATGTAGTAGAATTGTTTCCCAGTTAACATCTTATTTTGAATATTAAGCTTGGCCTAGGAGATTTGGAAGATAAACAAAGACCACTTTCCTGGACAATAGTTAGTCAGAATATGTTTTCAATGACTTGGTTAAATAGTGAAGTATTCAGTTATTGTGTAGTTTATGTATGGTTTGATTGAATTATTATTTACTGAATGTATGAGTTATTATTCACTATTTGATAAAAAACAGATAAAAATTAAATCTGTCTAGTTTGGAAGTCAGCTGGCTCCTGGTGTGTGCTCTAAAACTAACTCCAGATGAATTGCCCTTATAGTAATCAGATCCAGCGTCTCTGGCTGATCTCTATTAGATTCTGGAACATATACTAGGCCAACTGGGCCATTCTGGGTGGCAGAATGTGACAAAATAAAATCATAAGCAATGGGCTTTGCCACACAGAGTGCTGAAGTGTCAGGTTTTTTCACATTCTGTGTCTCAGGCACCCGCCAAGCAGGAGATTTGCGATGAATAGCACCCATATTGATTTTTCCATAATGGAGTGTAAAAGAAAAATGGACAGGTTTTGTTGCAGGTATTTTCATGGGGTACTAAATTGGAGGATTAGTTGCAAACAGCAGTACTGATAAAGTCTGCTGTCCATCTTGATGGTTGGGTCTTTCTATTAAAATGACACATAAATAACCTATTATATCCCCCACCCATGGAAATTCAAATGCACCTGTCAACTTGATAAAGCACTTGCCTGGAGGGAAGCATTGTTTACATTTTCACTCCATTTTTCAGAAAAAGTGAGATTCTAATTATTTCTCCCACTGTAAATTAATGCTGACTATGATGGTTAGCATATCTCTGTATTGTTACATCTTTTAGAAAGTTAAATAATAGAACTGATCCATCATGCATTATGCAATGTGTATTTTATGACAGCCTTCCCTGGGCTCGTTCATCTCCTCTCTATATAAATGCTCATTTCTTTTCTCACTTGTGTGCTTTCTGAATCTTTCTTTCTCTTTCCTAGCCCTTGAGAAATCCTTGTTTGATATCCAGTTAGTTCCAAAACTTTGAACTTTCACCCTCGTTAGTCCACTTTTTTCTTTATTGAAAAATACATTTATGATTTTCATCTGACGACTACCTGTTTTCAATGAACATACTCTAATATGTGATATTTATTCTTCTCTTTGGGTATTTTATGCATTTTATGTATATGTGATATGTCACTAGACATACCATGTCTAGTGACATATCATTTGATTATACTCAGAATTTCTACCTTTTAAGCAATCAGGTTAATTTTCTTCAGAGTAATTTACCTTTTCTCTGTTCTTGTTATCACTTGGTTAATATATTGACATTTCTTGGTTAACACTTGGGATAATTACATTAAATTACGCACCTTATAATAAGCTCCTACAACTATCCCCAACTTATTAAATATATTTCTCCTCCAAGTAATTCTTTTATCTGATCTTTCCCCACACTGCCTAATCTCTACCAAAAAATCATTTCTTCACGGGCAGAAAGCACGTAGAAACACATAGTCCCTACAAGTTCCTGTAATAACCCAATAACCCAATAACAGTTACCTAAGGTAACTGAGAATATAATGTTAACTTATAATTCTGAATCCAGAATTTTCTGTTGTTTCCTGCATATACTCATTAATATATTTATCAACTGAGTGTTGTATTCATTGAACTCTATGTGTCCACTAGATGACCTTGGACTTAAAAGCCTGAAAGATAAAAATTCAAGGGATCAAAATTGCAGCTGCCGCCCATCTAAAGATTCCTGCTTAGCCATTTTGAGAATTATGGCTGAGCAGAATGCCGTGCCTCTTGCACTCTGAGCACAGCCTCCCCAGCTATTTTCTTAGTATCTCTAGGGGGTGAATTGATTCCCCAGCGGATCTTCTTCCTCAGTTTGTAAATTTCAAGCCATTCTCTAGCTGAATCTTCTCTAATGCTTATTTCTTTCCACAAGTGAATTCCTGGCAGAGTTCAAGGTATTATACCAAAAAAAAAAAATCACTGGTAAACCTAAATTAAGCATTTTCAATATAAACAATTTTAAAATCTGTAAATATCCTTCTATTTAGCTAATTTAGCAAAAGCTAAATTAATGGCAACACTCTTTAGCTAAAAATAGTAAATCAATTCCATAAGTTCATTATTTTGAATGTACAAGGTTTGAAATCAGTTTTTAATGATCAATTTATATATCTTTAAAACCTCTATTCAATTATCCCATCAATCAATCAAGGGATACTGTTGTATTTTCAGAGTTTCTATATACTAAATGATTTGTAAAATATCTGAGTATATTAGCTGTCAATTATCATTTTCCTTATAATTCTTTTAGACTATGGTAAAACTTGTATCTGTTACAGTGAAAATTGGAACATTAGTTTTATCTCCTTTCTGTCTTCATTCTTGCAAAGGAAATGGGTGGATTAAATGTCCTACTTAACATTTTTGGTTCTTTTAGTACACTTAAGGGCATTGTACTCTTTCGGAATAAAATGAAGGTGCAGGAAAAAATCTGTTTACAAATATGTTTATCATGGTTTTCTGATGTATAGGCATTCAAAAGTGAAAATATTAACTTCATGTAATATGATACCCCTCAATCTTGGATTTCCTATGCATTCCCATTCTAGTACTTGTTCATTACTCTGATACACTGTACTGTATTTCAGAGATTGTGATTATCTTAGAAATTATTGGGTCCAATATGGATGCTTCTTGACTTACAGTGGGGCTATGTCCAATAAACCTATCCAAATTGAAAACACCATGAGTCAAAAATGCATTAAAAACACATAACCTGTTGAACGCAGTTTAGCCTAGCCTACCTTAACGTGCTCAGAACACTTACATTAGCCTACAGTTTGACAAAATAATCTAACACAGTGACTGTTTTATAATAAAGTGTTGAGTATCTCATAATTTATTGAATACTGTACTGGACTGAAAAACAGTAGTTGTATGGGTACTCGAAGTACAATTTCTACTGAATGCATATCACTTTCACATCATTGTAAAGTTGACAAATCATTAAATCAAGCCATCATTAAATCAGAGACCATATGTACTTCATTTCATTGGTGAGGAAAGTAAAAAAAAAAGTCAAGAACTTGCCCTAATGATAAGAATCTAGATCTAGAATTTTATTTTCGTAACTACTGCAGAAGACTGTTCCAGAGATCAGGAAGGATGAAAAGCTGCAAGCATGAGCAAATGTAATCAATAGTTTATTAATATTAACATAAAAATAAATGTTAAAAATAACATTATCTATATTTACAGAGTTTATGATCACACTGTGACTAATCAAACAAACAATCCAGAAATCTGGGTCGATAGATACTGTTACATTATCATCTGGCCTCTGTCTGTTTTTGTTTTTGAAGAGAAGTCAGAGGTCATTTACATCCATTTCTCCTATATGTCATGTGTCTTTTTTCCCTTGGTTGATTTAAGTCTCTATTATTTATCTCTGGTTTTCAGCTGTTGGACTCTGATTTGTCTAGGTAAAGTTCTTTGTGGTTTTATGCTGCTTTGCTTTGTAGGAAGTGATCTTCAATTTAGTTGGGATGTTTTCAGTCATCATTTATTAAAATATTTTTTCAGCTCTAATCTCACCCCCTTTTCCATCTGTAATTTTAATTGCATTTATGCTGCATTATTTAATATTTTACATGCTTCTGATTTGCTTTTTTATTTTCTTTAGTATTTTTTCTCTGTTCTTCAAATTGAGTAGTTTCTTTAGATCTGTCTTCAAAATCACTGGACCTTTTTTTTCTGACATCTGCAATTGGTTGTTAAGCCAAGTCAATGAATTTTTCATTTCAGTCATTGTAGTTTTTATTTCTGAAATTTCTATTCAGTTATTTTTCATAGTTTTTGTTTCTCTGCTGAGATTCTTTATCAGGCTACTCATTAGGATCATATATTTTTTAAATTCTTTGAATATGCTTTTCTTGGTTCTTTAAACAATTACAATAGATGCTTTAAAGGCTCTGTTTTCTAAATCTAATATCTGGACCATCTCAAGGTTGATTTTTATTTATTGCTTTTTCTCTTGATGCCTCATTTTCTCATTTTATTTATTTATTTTTGCTTTTGCATGTATTGCATTTCACATATTATGTGTTTTAAGATATATAAACTCTGAATTCAATTACCTTTCTATGAAGTGTGTTTCTTCTATGAAGAGTGTTTCCATGAAGTGTGTTACCTTTCCATGAAATGTGTTTCCATGAAATGTGTGCTCTTCTTCTTGTTTTATCAGAGTTAAATTCTTGAATGGTCACCTTGAACTTCTGTGATTTTGGTTTTAAATTTCACTAGGAAAAAACTGAGGAAAACACAAAGTATGTCCTAAACTCCTCTAACTTGAGGGATCTCAAGCTGCAAATGCAGTCTCCAGTGTGAACCTGGCCCACTGAGTGCCTGTGGCTCTTCCAGATGCCCAGTGCAAGTTATTGATGGATCTACCATTTTGGGGCCTAGAGCACAGTGGCCCTCTATACTCATAGCTCTACTAGGCAGTGTCCCACTGGGGACTCTGTGTGGAGGCTCCAAGCCCACATTTCCCCTTAGTACTGCTCTAGTAGAGATTCTCCATGAGGGCTCTGCCCCTGCAGCAAACTTCTGCCTGGACATCCAGGTTTTCATACATCCTCTGGAATCTGGGTGGAAGCTTCCCAGCCTGAACTCTTGCCCTCTGCACACAGAAGCCATGAAGGCTTATGATTTGTACCCTCTGAAGCAATGGCCCAAGCTGCACCTTGGCCTCTTTCAGCCACAGCTGGAGCTGGAACAGCTGGGATGCAGGGCATCATTTCCTGAGACTGAGAGCAGCGGGGTTCTGGCCCTGGCCCCTGAAACCATTTATTTCTCCTGGGCCTCTAGGCCTGTGATGGGAGGGGCTTCAATGAAGGTCTCTGAAATGCCTTGGAGGCATTTTCCCCGTTGTGTTGGCTGTTAACATTCAGTTCCTCTTTACTTATGCAAATTTCTACATCAGGCTTGAACTCCTCCCCAGAAAGTGGGTTTTTCTTTTCTACCATATGGTCAGGTAGCATATTTTCCAAACTTTTATATTCTGTTTCTCTTTTAAATATAAGTCCCAGTTTCAGATACTCTCTTTGTGCACACATATGAGCGTACACTTTTAGAAGCAGTGAGGGCACATCTTGAATGTTTTGTTGCTTAGAAATTTGTTCTTCCAGATACCCTAAATCATCTCTGTCAAGTTCAAAGTTCCACAGATCCCCAGAGCAGGGGCACATGCCTTGCTAAAGCATGGCAAGATTGACCTTTACTCCAGTTCCCAGTAAGTTCCACATCTTCTTCTGAGACCATCTCAGCCTGTACTTCACAGTCCATATCACTATCAGCATTTGGTTACAATTTAACAAGTCACTAGGAAGTTCCAAACTTTCCCTCCTCTTTCTGTCTGCTTCTGAGCCCTCCAGACTGTTCCAAACTCTGCTCATTACCCAGTTCCAAATCTGCTTCCACATTTTCAGATATCTTTTTTTTTTTTTTTTTTTTTTTGAGATGAAGTTTTGCTCTTGTTGCCCAGGCTGGAGTGCAATGGTATGATCTTGGCTCACCGCCACCTCCACCTCCCAGGCTTGAGCAATTCTCCTGCCTCAGCCTCCCGAGTAGCTGGGATTACAGGTATGTGCCACCACACCTGGCTAATTTTGTATTTTTCATAGTGACGGGGTTTATCCATGTTGGTCAGGCCTGACCTCAGGTAATCTGCCCGCCTTGTCCTCCCAAAGTGCTGGGATTACAGGCATGAACCATGGCGCCCAGCATCAGATATCTTTCTAGCAATATCCTACTACCCTGGTACCAATTTTCTTTATTAGTTTGTTCTCCCAATGCTATAAAGACATACTTGAGACTGGGTAATTTATAAAGAAAAGAGGTTTAATCCACTCACAGTTATTTGGGTTGTACAGGCTTCTGCTTCTAGAGTGGCCTCAGAATCCTACAATCATGGCAGAAGTCAAAGGGCAAAGCAAGAACATCTTCAGATGGTCAGCAGGAGAGAGAGTGACGGAAAAGGGGCTATACACTTTCAAATACCCAGATCCTGTGAGAACTCTGTCACAAGAACAGCCGGGGGGAATTCTGTCCCCATGATTCAATCACCTCCCACCAGGCCCCTCCTTGAACACCAGGAATTACAAGTTGACGTGAGATTTGGGTGGGGACACAGAGCCAACCGTATCATCTTTACTCTGGTAACGTCGGAACTCTAACTTCTCAAGACATTGCTCCTCTCATAGTACTGTTCAGCTCCTAGAATCTTTGTTCTACTCTTGACCTCATAGCAGCTGCTATTTGATGAGCCTTTTGTAGTCTCACCTTGCACATGGACAGTCTACTTCTCAGATGGAGACTGAAAGAGTAACTTCCACGTATTCTTCTGAGACTGCCAATTTCTTACCCTGAAAATTCCAGCCACATAGACTACCTCAAACTCTGCCTCAACTCATCAAGACCTCAATTTTTTGTTTGTTTTTTTATTCCAGCTGTCTGATCTATGATTGGGAAATCATCCCTAAGAAGAGAGCTGAATCATCACATAGTCTACCTTTGGAGTTTCACTTCTCCCTGGGAGTCTTGAAGTGCTTTTTGTAAAATGCCTGAAATCCTGAAATACAATTGTAAACATATATGCACTCAACATTAGAGCACCTACATATACAAAGCAAATATCAACAGAACTAAAGGGAGAAATAGTAATACAATAATTGTAGGAGACTTAAATACCACACTTACAACAATGAATAGATCATCCAGACAGAATATGAACAAGCAAATAGTGGACTTGAACAACATTATACACCAAATGGACTTAACAGACATACAGAACATTCCATCCAACAGTAGCTGCATGCACATTTTTTTCAAGAGTATATGAAACATTCTCTGGAATAGATAGTATGTTAGGCCTGAGAAATAAAACTACAATCCTAAATCCCCCATCTGACCGAGTGAACCCCTTCTTGGCTAAGGGGACCACAGGGAAACCTTAAAAGCTGAATTCCTGATCATGACAAGATGGGAGGTTAGACATGCCTTATTATACCCCCTCTCACTAACTACCATTAGACTTTTTTTCCTAAGGGTTAAACAGAAAGCAGCCCTTTCAAAACACTTGCTGGACTCCTTTCCCTCTGTGTGGTTTTGATACAACTAACCAGCATTCCTTCTTGATAGGAGACCACCAACCATGGACTGGTTCTGGTTGGTTTACAGAGGCTGCACACAGAATGCCTCTGTGTTTACCATTTCACCTTTTGACAAATATGGCCTAATTTTACTGTATTTAAATTTTAAGTCTCCAAACCAAAGTGAACATGGGACTGTTATGTGCATGTTTGCTTACTGTGCATGTGCATGTCCCCCTTTTGTAAATATCCATAGCTCTTTCTGTAACCAGTTAAATATGTATACTTAGCCAACTCATTTAATAAATTCCTGTTCTACCCTTCCCTCTCTCGAAGTTCCTGCTTCTGGTTTCTGCCAGAAGCTGTGCTTTTCAGCCTGCGGGATAGCCAGCCTGCAGGCTGCAACTCCTTAAAAGAAATAAAACTCTCCACTCCAGATTTATGAACCTCATGATTCTTCAGTTGAGAGGCCACAAAGCAAGTCTTGCAAGCCTTAGAAGATTGAAATCATATCAAGTATTTTTCTGACCACATGGTATAAAACCAGAAATCAATAACAAAAGAAAAATTGGAAAATTTACAACTACATGGAAATTAACATACTTCTGAACAACCAGTGTGTCAAAAAAGAAATAAAAAAGAAAAGAAAAAAAATCTTGAGACAAATGAAAGTGGAAACACAACATGCCAAAACCTAAGGGATGCAGCAATAGTATTCTAAAAGTGAAATTTATAGTGGTAAACACTACATTAAGAAAAAAGAGAGATCTCAAATGAATAACCTAGCTTCACACTTCAAGGAACTAGAAAAAGAGCAAACTAAGCCCAAAGTCAGCAGAAGGAAGAAAATAATAAAGATCTGAGGAGAAATAAATGAAATAAAAACTAGAAAAACAGTTAAAAAGATCAGTGAAACTAAGAGTTTGTTTTCTGAAAGATGAACAAAATTCACAAACCTTGTTAGACTAAGAAAAAAGAGAGAATCCAATTATAACTGAAATAAATGAAAATTACAATAAGTAATTGAAATAAAATCATAACCAGAAGAGAAGACATTGTGGCTGATAATCTCAAAGAATTATGAGATTTCTATGAACAACTATCCATCAACAAATGAGATAACCTAGAAGAAGTGGATAAATTCTTGGAAACATACAACCTACCAAGACTGAATCATGAAGAAATAAAAAGTCTGAACAGACCAATAACAGGTATGGAGATTGAATCATTAATCACGAACCCCTCCAACAAAATAAAAGTCCAGTACATGATGGCTTCATTGGTAAATGCTACCAAACGTTTAAAACATATATTTAAAACAAACTTTTCTCAAATTCTTCCAAAGGAATGAAGAAGAGGGAGCACTTTCAAACTCATTTTACAAGGCCACCATTACTGTTATACAAAAGCCAGTTAAGGACACTATAAAAAATAAAAACTATAGACCAATATCCTTAATGAGCACAGATGCAAAAATGCTCAACCAAATACTTGTAAACCAAATTCAATAGAGTATTAAAAGGATCATACACCATGATCAAGGAGGATTTACCTCTGGGATGCAAAGATGGTTCAATATATGCAAATCAATAAATGTGATATGCCACATTCACAAAATGAAGGATAAACATTATACGATAATCTCAACAGATGCAGAAAGATCATTTGACAAAATTTAACATCATTTCATAAAAATCTGAACAAACTAAGTATAGAAGGAATATACCTCAATGTAATAAAGCTATTATATACATCTCTAATAAAAGCCACATATGACAAGCCCACAGCTAGCATCACATTCAGTGGTGAAAAGTTGAAAGATGTTTCTTAAAGAACAGGTAAAGGACAAGGATGCCCATTCTCACCACTTGTATTAAACATAATACTGGAAGTCCTAGCCAGAGCAATTAGGCAAGAATAGAAATGAGGGATTCAAGTCAGAAAGGGAACAGTAAAGTGATTTCTCTTTGCAGACAAGATAATCTAATATAGAAAGCTCTAAAGACTCCACCAAAAACTGTTAGAACTAATAAATAGAGTAAACTTCCAGGATACAAAATCAACATATAAAAATTAGTAGCATTTCTATATACTGAGCTATCCAATGAGCTATCCAAAAAAGAAATTGAGAAAACAATCCCATTTACAATAGCATAAAAAGATAAAATACTTAGAAATAAATTTAACCAACAAGGTGATAGATCTGTACACTGAAAGCTACAAAACATTGATGAAAGATATTGAAGTCACAAAAAATAGAAATATATTCCATATTTATGGATTGGAAGAATTAATATTGTTAAAATTTCCATACTACCATAATCAATACACAGATTCAATATAATCTCTATCAAAACATTAATGGTATTTTCATATAAATAGAAAAAGCAGTTCTAAAATTTGTATGAAACTACAAAAAAACTCCAGAAAGCCAAAGCATTCTTGAGCACAAAGAACAAAACTGGAGGCATCACACCACCTAATTTCAAAATATACTGTAAAGCTATAGTAATCAAAACAGAATGGCACTGGAATTTAAAAAGATGCATAGACCAAAGGAGTAGAATAGAAAGCCTAGAAAGAAATCCACACTATTCTGATAAACTGATCAACAAATGTGCCAAGAACATTTAATGGGGAAAGGCCATTATCTTCATTGAGTAGTGTTAGGAAAACTAAATATCCACATGCAGAAGAATGAAATTGGACATTTATCTGGCACTACATCTTAAAGTCAACTCAAAATGGACTAAAGACTTAAAGACATGAAACTGTAAAACAACCACAAGAAAATGCAGTAAAAAGGCTTCTTGACACTGGTTTGGGCAATGATTTTTTTGGATATGACCTCAAACATATAGGCAACAAAAAGAAGAATAGACAAATGGGATGACCTCAAATTAAACAGTTTCTGCACAGCAAAGGAAACAATCAACAGAGTGTTGATTCTTCCTACAAATGGGAGAAAATATTTGCATATTACCATATACCTGGTAAGAAGTTAATATCCAAAATATATAAGAAATTCAAACAACTCAATAGTAAGAAAATAAATGATGCAATTAAAATTGGGCAACAGGCCTGAATAGACATTTCTCAAAAGAAGACATGCAGATGACCAACAGTTACATGCAAAAGTACTCAACATCACTCATCAGGCAATTGCAAATCAATATTACAATGAGAAATCACCTAATGCCTGTTAGAATGGCTATTGCCAAAAAGACTAAAGACAGACAATAAGTGTTGGTGATGAGGCAGAAAAAAAGAAACACTGGTACCCTCTTGGTGGAAATGTGAATTAGTATAGCCATTATGAATAATAGTATCGAGGTCCCTCAAAAATACAAATATAACTGCCATGTGACTGAGCAATTCCGATTCTGGGTATCGGTATGTTGAAGAGAGAACTTCATCACCATGTTGATTGCAGGAGTATTCACAAAAGAGCCAAGATCCGGAATCATCTTAAGTAGCCATCAATGAATAAATGTATAAAGAAATTGTGTTATATATGATGATGGGATATTATTCAGTCTTAGAAAATGAGGAAATCTTGTCATGTGCAGCAACATGGATGAACCTGAAGGACAATGTGCTAAGTGAAATAAGCCAGGCACAGAAAGATAAATACTGCATGATGTCACTTATATGTGGAGTCTAAAAAAGTCAAGCTCATAGAAGCAGAGAATAGAGTAGTGATTCCAGCGGGTTGGAGATTGGGAATATAGACATTCTCTTTCCCAGAGTGTTATTCTTCCTAACTGAAAACAGTCAGGAGATAATTCCCTACAGCCAAGTTCTCTTCAAACACTTGCTCTCCGTAGCTCAACTTCAACAATAAAAAAGCACAGAAAAAGCTGTTGGATATATATTTATGACTTAAAGTAAATATACATTCTTAATTTCATTGAAATGGATACTTTGGAAATATTTTCCTCTCATGTTACAATTTTAAAATGTGTCTTTTAGAGAAGTAGTAGAGACAGAGATTTGGAGCCTGGGCTCTGGGGGTCAGATTTTCTTGCAGTCATATTTTGACTCTACTATTCATTCATTCTCAGCTATAATGCATATTAGTGGGTCATTTCCTGTGTTAGTTTCCTGGAACTGTCAAATCAAAATGCCACAACTGGGTGGCTTAAACAACAGAAGCTTACTGTCTCACAATCTTGGAGTCAAAAAGTCTGAGATCACGGCACCAGCAGGATTGGGTCTTTTTGATGTCAGCGAGGGAGAATCTCCCCCATGCCTCTCTCCTAGCTTCTGGTGGTTTCCTGGCAATCTTTGGTATTTCTTGGCTTGTAGATGTGTCACCTCAAACTCTGCCTTCATTTTCATCAAAAAACTCATAGTCCTTCAGCCACCCACACATCCCTAAATGCTCAGCTCCTTCCCCAGCTCACACAGCTCTCATCTTATCTCCTATCTTTCCCTTTTTCACCATGTTTCAGCTCTTTTGACATTTTTTCTTTTTCTGGAACACAAGTACATCCCCCCAGTGGATGCCTGAAGCTGTGAATGGTACCAGATCCTATATGTACTATGTTTTTTCCTATACATACATACCTATGATAAAGCTTCATTTATAAATTAGGCACAGTCAGAGATTAACAATAACTGATAATAAAATAGAACAAGTATAACAATATGTCAGCATCGCTACTGTTGCACTCAAGGGCGATGACTAAGTTAAAAAAAAGGGGTTACTTACTTGAACACTAACATTGTGATACCTCGGCAGTCAATCTGAGGACCTACAGCAATACTGAGTGGCTCCAGGTAACTCTACAGCACAGAGACGCTAGACAAAGGGAGGATTCATGATCCGGTAGGGAGGGAGCAGGATGGCTCAAGATTTAATCACGCTACTCAGAATGGTACACAATTTAAAACCTATAAACTGTTTATTTCTGGAATTTGTCACTGAATGTTTTTGAACCACAGTAGACCATGGGTAACTGAAACCACTAAGTGAAACCTCAGATGGTGACTGTCTACCCGGACAGCCATGTACTTGCTGTTTCCTCTTCTTACTATGCTGTTCCCCTAGTTATGTACATGATGCACACCCTCCCTTTATTCAAGCCTCTGATCAAATGTCTCTATTTCAGGGAGGCTTTCCCTGAATAAGAAACAAGCTCTGAATAAAATAGCAATAAAATAGCCTTCTACCCTCCCACTGTCTAGTCTCCTGCCCCGTTTCCCTCTTCTCCATAGCACTTACGATGTACTTAGTTATTTATCATCTATCTTCTCAAGCTGTAGATCAAGGACTCTGTCTCCTTGCTTTAATTCTTTGTCTCCATTTTCCTCTGGTACAAAATGGGATTTCAATAAATACGTTTTGAGTGGATGGTTGAATGAATGAATGAATGGGCTTTGAAGAGAGCCTTTTACATAATGAGTCCTAAATAAGTATTATTTATAATTCTTATTCCTAATTAATCTTTCCCAAAATAGTCACTGCTGTGATCAATTTTCTGTATGCTTTTCTCTTCTCTTATTCTGCTCTGAAAATGTCATGCTGAAAGACAGAACACATTCAAACAAAGGGCAAGATCCAATGTCCAAGTGTGATAGTAAAATAGGAAGCCTGACAATATCCCTTGAAATCTCAAAAAGTATAAACATTCTGGAAACCTAGACTCACTGAAAGGCACTATACTGGAACTTTGGTTAAAATATGAACACCAAATTCCCTTATTCTTTATTTTTTTAATCAAAAATATTCATATTCACATGTGTGGCCTTTTTTCTCTCCCTTCTAAGTTCCAGTCCAGGCCCAGAGGAGATATCTAACCTGGGCCATCTATTTTCATTGCTTGCAGACATGAATTTTTCTTCCTCAAATGCTTAGAATTTTAAATCTCTCATAGAGCATTTATAACTTACTAGCTTTAAATTATAATAATTGGTATTTGTTTCTCATCTCCCTTACTAAGTTATAAGTTTCATGGAGGCCAAGAAAATACATTTTGTCCTGTATTTCTTTCTTTTTTTAAAAAGAAAAAGAAGTAGAGATGAGGTCTCACTGTGTTGCCCAGGCTGGTCTCGAATTCCTGAGCTCAAGTGATCTTCCTGCTTCACCCTCTTGAAGTGCTGGGATTACAGCCGTAAGCCAATGTGCCTGGCCTTCAACCTGTATTTCTCATGGCATCTAGCCTGAATGAGGGATAGAAAAATAGTTTTGAATAATGAAAAAGACTTAGTCAAACTAAATACACTGATATCTTTTCTTTTTTTTTTTTTTTGACATAGAGTCTCACTCTGTTGCCCAGGATATAGAGTGCAGTGGCATGATCTCTGCTCACTGCAACCTCCACCTCCCGGGTTCAAGTGATTCTCCTGCCTCAGCCTCCTGAGTAGTTGGGATTACAGGCACACACCACCACATCTGGCTAATTTTTGTATTTTTGGTAGAGATGGGGTTTCACCACATTGGCCAGACTGGTCTCAAACTCCTGACCTCAAGTGATCTGCCCGCCTTGGACTCCCAAAGTGCTTGGATTACAGGCATGAACCACCACACCCGGCCATTCTGATTTCTTTTGATAGTTGTGAAAAAAACAACTGTGAAATAGCTCTGGCTTCTCTGAGTGGAAAGTGGTAAATTAAATAAGCTCATTTTTGCCGTTAACCATTAACATCCCTATAAACTCATTGCATGAAGATGAATTTAATTCATTGTTTCTTATCCCTTTGGTATTCTTATTGAAGGTAGAGATGTAGTTTTATTTTCTTTTTCTGGGACTTACCATCCAGAAAATCAAAATACTGTAATACTCTCTTGCTTATAGGGCTGAGTAATGAGGCAATTAATTATCATGTAATCCATTGTAACTCCTGGAGTAAAGGTTTTATATGCGTGCAAAGGGGTATTATTCTAGGAGAGTTATGACACTGGCAGTCTTTGACTCGTGGGTGGTGTAGGTGGAGTGAGGTGATGAGACAGCAGCTGAACAAACTTCACTGAATTAAGAAATAGGGATTTAAAATTTGCCTTGTGAGATGCTGGTAGAGTGATGGCCTCACTGATACTTCTGAAGGAATGGCCTAAGCATTATTAGAAACACTGACATAAAAGAACAGTTGGATCTTACCTATCAATTTTGCAGTTTAGCAAAAATAAATTGATTTAGTAGCCTCAAAGGTAAGCTTGAGACAAGCAAAACAAAACAAAAAAACAGATTGCCTTAAATATTGAATTCATTTAAATCACTTATTGGATTTATTCGTTACTTCAACAGATACATACTTAGCTCCTCTTATGAGCCAGGCTCTATTCTCTTTCCCCATGAACCTGACATTTGTGTGCAGAAAGACAGATAATAAGGAAGTAAATCTATAGTATGGTTGGTGTTGTAGGGAAAATAAGACATAGGGTATGGCTGAGGGTGAAGGTGCTATATCTCCTTCAGGTTAGTCAGGAAAGACTCCACTGATAACGGTGCATTTTAGTAGAGTCACAAAGAAAAGGAGTGATCCAAGTATTTGTATGGGGTAGACTCATGTGATAACCTTTGCCAAACTCACATAGGAGTATGCTCAGTGTTTGATGAGTTCATGCTTGCTGTTACTAATTCTCCCTCCAAAAGTTTCAACCAATTTGTACTACTTGGTTCTTCAAATAAGTTTGGTTAAAGTATAAAAAATTATACTCATAAGTTATATAGTTTTGTTCATTTCCGTTAATACAAAAATATTTGTGCAGCTAAACTTGGAGATAATTTATTCTGAAAATAAGGCAAAGTACACACACACACACAATCAGACAACCTCCCTTACCCACCACCCATCTTTTGCTTGTCTTGTGCTTTGCTATTTTCCAACCACTAGAGAAAATTAAACCGAAGGATAGGCTAAGAACCAAGTATTAGTCACCAGCATGGACAACAGGCCAGGCCACCCTCTTAGGTGAATAATTCCCAGACAGGGAGGAAGCTCTTTACGCTTCAGTGCTTTACACATCAAAGGAGAGGTAAAGGCGCTGGCTAAATAATATTTTAAAAAGAAAAGGGTAAGTAGTCTTCATACTAGTAGACATCTGAAGCTCCTTCTATCAGTGATTTAGTGGCTTAGTGGCTGTGACAATGTCTAGGCACCACATTGCAAGTCTATCATCTGGAAACAAACAAACAAACAAAAATTATAGTCAGATTTTTTTTTTTTTTTGAGATGGAGTCTCACTCTGTTGCCCAGGCTGGAGTGCAGTGGCGTGATCTCAGCTCACTGTAAGCTCTGCCTCTCGGGTTCATGCCATTTTCCTGCCTCAGCCTCCCAAGTAGCTGAGACTACAGGCACCCGCCACCACGCATGGCTAAATTTTTTTTTTGTATTTTTAGTAGAGATGGGGTTTCACCATGTCGGCCAGGCTGATCTCGAACTCCTGACCTCAGGTGATCCACTGACCTTGGCCTCCCAAAGTGCTGGGATTACAGGCGTGAGCCACCGTGCCTGGCCAGATTTTTTTTTTTTCTTTCTGATAATTGGACTACCACAATCGGTTGTCTTAAGTAAGTTTAAGTATTTTTCTTCGGTTCCACCAGACCAAGTATTAAAGTATTAGAGCGAATCAATAACCTTCAAATTTCATTTTTTTTTCTTCCCAGAATTCAAGGAAAAAGAGAAAGTATTTTCTAAATTTGAAGACATGAGTATATTGCACAGTTCTCTGCTCATGATTGATGTTTTACAGTCTGACTTTAAAAATTAAAAATTTTCTTTCCTGTATCTACAGAGTGGAGTAGATGAGTGGAAACACTGCTGGCCGTGTCATCACGACTACTTTGTGTTCAAGCAATGCATCCACCACCTGTAGATTTATCAGAGAAGTGGGTGGCTACAGTAAAGAAGTGCTTTTTGTTTTTTTGTTTTTTTTCCTTTTCTTCTTTCTGTCCTCACTCCTACATCTCTGATTTGCCAGTCTCATCTCAGATTTGTGGAGGACTGTTTTCACCTTCTTCTTCTTCTTTTTTTTTTTTTTTTTTTGAGACAAAGTCTGGCACTGTCACTCAGGCTGAAGTGCAATGGCGTGATCTCGGCTCACTGCAACCTCTGCCTCCCAGGTTCAAGTGATTCTCCTGCCTCAGCCTCCCAAGTAGCTGGGATTACAGGCATCCACCACCACACCCAGATAATTTTTATATTTTTAGTAGAAACGGGGTTTCACCATGTTGGCCAGGCTAGTCTTGAACTCCTGACCTTAGGTGATCCACCCACCTTGGCCTCCCAAAGTGCTAGGATTACAGGCGTGAGCAACCAGGCCTGGCCCTGTTTTCACCTTCTTAATCCATTGTTCATACTTGTAGCCAGTGCATCACATGCGCAGTGAAAAGTGGCAGAAAGAAGCCAATATATGCTTCTACTTGTTCTGAAACTAATTTATAGCATGTACATACGTAGTTGCATTGCTACTATTAAAAGTTGCATGCATATTTACAAGCAAAAGCCTTGGAAATACTGTTAAAATCTGTGACTTTCTACTTTCATGAAATGCCTTGCATTTATTCCTATTTCTAAAAGCTTTAAAAATGTCATAACCAGAAGTCAAGGTCTTTGTGGTTTCCTAGGAGGTTTCATAAGAATTTTGGAGCAGTGTTATGAAAAGCACATATTTCTAGCCAGGTGTGGTGGCTCACGCCTGTAATCCCAGCACTTTGGGAGGCCAAGGCAGGTGGATCACCTGAGGTCAGGAGTTTGAGACCAGCCTGGCCAACATGGTGAAATCTGGTATCTACTAAAAATACAAAAAAATAAGCTGGGCGTGGTAGTGGGCATCTGTAATCCCAGCTACTTGGGAGGCTGAGGCATGAGAATCGCTTCAACCTGGGAGGTGGAGGTTGCAGTGAGCTGAGACCGTGCCGTTGAACTCTAGCCTGGGCAACAAGAACAAAACTCCGTCTCAAAAAAAAAAAATGAAAAAGAAAAAAGAAAAGATAAGCACATATTTCCACTAACAGATGCAGGATGTAAAATTGTTGGTTACCAAAATTTGAGATGTTCATGATAACAGAACTTACTGTATAATGTGTGTACAAATACATATGGATATACATTAACTTTACTCAAAATTACATAATTTCTATCTAATTTAAGCACAAGTAATTTTATTTAGAAGTATAGCTTTCTGGCATTGCAACATAGTTTATTGCCTTTCTCTAAATTGGCTCAAATTTACTTAAGTGCTTGTTCTATACCCTTAATGGTTACGTTAAAGAATGAAACATCAAGGCATAATCATTTTACTTACCTAATTTATTTGTAGATCATCTTCTATTAATTTTTTGCATTTTTTATTCCAAAGCAACAATGTGCAATATTGCTGACATACATAGAATGCACAGAAATCTAAATAACAAGATGAAGACTGAAAACATCAAATATGCATATGTTTCCCAAATATCTGATGCTATCCAAGGTTTCAGTGTTTAAGTCAAGGTCATAGGCAAGATTCTAATATAAAGCAGCTAAGTTCTTGACCAAAAAGTGGATACTATGGCTGGATCTAGGAAGAGCCCTCATTTTTACCATTTGGAAAATCAATTCCTGTTATGTCTTTTATTATATTTTTTGAACAGGAGTTAGCATTTTTTACTAGACACTGATCTTTGGTGTTTTTTTGTTATTTTTTTTTTTTACTTTTTAAAATACTAGAATATATGATACCGTGGAACCACAGACACAGCCACAAGCATGCATTTGGATTCATTAATTCCACAGGATGTCATCACTTTCTAAGACAAAATGAAGCATTCGTGTCCATTTTACTGAGACCCAGTTTTTTAAATGAATTGTTTGCTCCTAAAGAAATAGTGAATAAAATCACGATCATCAAGGCATAACTTATTTGGTGTTCTAAGCTTTAAATACACAGGAGACCAACCAGATCATCCAGTATGACCTAATTTCTTGACCCTGGTTCCCTTTTGCTGACTTTCCATACTTGGAAACTGAGTGCAAATTTAAATGAGGAAAGAAAAGAAATCCACTCAAGAGCTGTTAAAAATGTATCTATGCAGTCAATCTATGTACCACTGTGTAATTATAATAACATAAACAACTCCACTATAAGGACATTCACATCAGACCTAATTTCATGCTGAACTATTATAATACAATTAACAGCCTCATAGTCCTGTTTTAATTAAGCTCTGTTGTGAAATATGCAGCATTTGAACCTGTTCCGGCCTGTTTCGTCTACCATTGAATTACCGTCCTTAACTTGTTTTTCTGCTGAACGATGAATTTCATTTAAGGATTACTGTTCGTGGGTCTGCCAGTTTGTGGAATCTTACAGGTTTTGTGCCTCCAGATGGAGGTCAGCTTCAGCCCCTCAAATGTGTCCTATATGTGTGGTCTCTTAACTCACTTGTCTCAATACATTTATTAACTTACACTGGGCTCTCCCAGAAATAAAGGGGCACGTTTGGCTTAATGAAAGAGATTTTAGATGACAGGAGAGAGACTTGTGGAGCTAACTTCAGATTATGTACAGCACCATAGCTCTCTTCTGGCCTATCATTTTGCAGAAATACTAAGCGATCTCACTTTTCCATGGATGTTAGTCTGCCAAACAGTTTACCCATTACTCACTAGAAAATGGAAAACAAAGACACTTATAGAAAATGCAGTTTATAGAAAAAGCATATCCTGCTTCCTTCTTTTTCTCCCTCACCTACTCTAGGCAAGAAGGTCTGGGTTGTCTGGTATTTGCCTTAGCAGATCGTTCCCTTCCTCTGTTTGAATTGCCTTCATAGCCTGAAATAAAATGAAATGAGAAATGTTATAATGGAACATTTAAGTTGATCATCAAATATCATAGGTCAGATTGCTGAGTAGCTGGTTCCTCAACAGCTAGGTTTCAGGACATAAATTAAAAAATCAAGCAAATGAAGTTGCAGAGACTCATGTTTACCTCTTTGAATTGTTCAGAATTGAGCCACGTGACCTAGACAAATGGGGATTTCTTCATCACTCCCTACCTTTGTATCTGTCCTCTCATTAGCCTCTCTTCAGATTTCATCCCTGTTATAAAACATCCCTCTTCCTCTTCCTCTTCTTCTTCTTCTTCTCCTTCTCCTTCTTGTTCTTCTTCTTCCTCACCTTGCCCTACTTTCTTAACCCTAGGGAGGATTTTGCAGAAGTTTTCAAAACTAAGCATCCCCAATTGCTTGGGGCTGTCGTTGGCTGTAAGTCAGAATATAAAGCATTTACCTATAGGGTAGGGTGTTTTCATGGCCAACGTGAGAACACTCAGCAGCTAGCCGGAAATATCCTCTTCTGTATGAGCATCTAATTCAGAACCTTAAGCCATTTCTAGGCCAGGCGCAGTGGTTCACACCTGTAATCCCAGCACTTTGGGAGGCCAAGGTGGATGGATCAACTGAGGTCAAAATTTCGAGACCAGCCTGGCCAACATGGTGAAACCCCGTCTCTACAAAAAATATACAAAATTAGCCAGGTGTGGTGGCAGGCACCTGTAATCCCAGCTACTCGGGAGGCTGAGGCAGGAGAATCACTTGAACCCGTGAGGTGGAGGTTGCAGTTAGTGGAGATTACGCCATTGCACTCCAGCCCAGGCAACAAGAGCAAAACTCTGTCTAAAATAACAAAAAACAAACAAACAGACAAAAAATATTTTAGTGAAGTTGTATGGGTCACTCACTCTAATTTCTCTCTTTCTCTCTCCCCTTTCTTTCTTTCCAAAAAAAAAAAAAAAAAAGGTGTATACTCATACAGCAATATAGTAGGATCTAACCCGGTCCACATACTTTGCTGTTCACAGGTGTTTTGAGTGTCCTGTCCTGTGTTAAGAATTGATGGCTAGAAATTCTGAAATGACCATAATAGCTTTGGTATTAGACCCTTATGGTTCAAGGAAGGGAGAAAAAAAATGTATTCCAGTACCTTTCCTAGTTAATCTTCAATTCCAAGGACCTTGAGAACCTTCCATGGGACATTAGTAGAACGGAATGTCCGAGGTGATTTGAATGCTGCCTCTATTTCTGCTAAGTTTCCACCCAGACCAAAGATAGGAAAATCTTCCCACAGAGTTTTCCATATGCACACTTAGTAAAGAGGAAATTCAGCACCCAGATCGTGTTCACACATATCCCCATTCTGCAGCAGCACACGCGTGCACAACAGTAGTGCACTCTGTGATCAAACATTTTACCACATGGTGTAAGCAAAAATGCGTGGGCTTTAGAGTCAGACCAATATGGGTTCAAATATCAGAGCTGCCTGATTACTGTTGGGTTCTCAGGGGGCTAGTATGTTATACCTCTTTTCCCCACCCTGAGCTATTTGACAAAATTAAGAAGACACAGGAACCAGACCAAAGGAAATAAAAATACCAGCCTCATTACTGCAAAAGCTGTTTGGAAGATGTGGCTGTAGATCAGCAGCCAAGTGAGTTTGCTACTCTATCACTCATAAGGAAGGAGACTCTTTCTGAAAGGGGCCTGCTCTGGTTAAAATGACATTAGAGATAGGCAAAGAATATAGGTACTTCCTGGGGCAGCCTGAATCCAAAAGAATGAGAGAGAAGGGACAAGGAAAGCTCCTCTGCTTTCTTGTTTCAAATTCACCGGGGAGAAGAGTAAGTTAAACTTGAGAAGAAAGGCCAGGAAAATAGGGAAATCTGAGCTGCAGGAGTAAAGGTTACCTCTTAGTAAATATCATCACGTAACTGTGTCTTTGAGCAAGTTACTTAACATTTCCGAGTCTTAGTTTCTTTGTCTATAAAATGGGAATAATAATACTAACCTGACAGCCTGCACATACTTAAATTTTTAAAAATGTGTGTGTGTGTGTGTGTGTGCATGTGTGTGTGTGTGTGTGCGTGTGTGTGCGTGTGTGTGTGTGAGTGTGTGTGGCGCGTGTGTGTGTGCGCATGTGTGTGCATGTGTGTGCATGTGCGTGTGTGTGTGTGCATGTGCGTGTGTGTGTGCATGTGCGTGTGTGTGTGTGCGTGTGTGTGTGTGTGCGTGTGTGTGTGTGTGTGCGCGCATGTGTGTGTGTACTACAACTGCTACCTTAGGGCCTGCCACTAAATAATAAATAATGCCACCTCACTTTCTAGTCTATCCCCCACCCCTACCTTTCCTCCTAGATACTAAATCAGTCAAAGATGTCTCTGGGCAGAAGACAATTCAACCCTCTCTCTCCTACGATTAGGAGTGGTTAAAAAGGAGAGGAAGCACTGGGCACAGTGGCTCATGCCTGTAATCCTAACACGTTCGGAGGCCGAGGTGGAGGGTATCACCTGAGGTCAGGAGTTCAAGACCAGCCTGACCAACTGGGTGAAACTCCATCTCTACTAAAAATACAAAAATTAGGCGGGTGTGGTGGTGAGTGCCTGTAATCCCAGCTACTCGGGAGGCTGAGGCAGGAGAATCGCTTGAACCCGGGAGGCAGAGATTGCAGTGAGCCAAGACTGCACCATTGCACTCCAGCCTGGGAGACAAGAGTGAGACTTCATCTCAAAAAAAGAAAAAAAAAAAGGAGAGGAAGAAGGAAGTACGTAATTCTTAAGTGAATAAGAATTATTGTTAAAAATCTGCTCTGCACAGTTTGCTGCCTGTATTTTCAAATTCACTCACACTTTTAAAGGAATCAGCTTTTGAAGTGAGAGTTAATCTTTAGGGACAAATGTGTCCGTCCTCCTATTCCTTTAAACATGCAAATGCCACCTAAGGAAGTGGCAATGTGGGTTTGTTCCATGTTACGTTTCCAAGATGGGGAGTGAGGCTCCCATCTATCTGGGTCACAAAAAGCTGTCTCCTAACTCCTGTCTCACCAGTGTTTTGTGGCATGAGTGGAGACTCTGTGGTTCCCCAGCATGCAGCATGCTTGTTCTCATCTCATTTCTTTTATTCTGCTTGGCCTAAAGTTAAACATTTTACATCCAGAGGCTGGGAAATATCAGTGAATGGGCTAAACCTAAGGGAGAGAAGGAGAGGTGTTTGTGATAGCTGGCCTGGTGCTGTGTGCACAGGAAGGGTGGCTAGGAGCCCTCAGTTTGGCCAGTCATCATCCACGTCTAGGGGGAGGGTGGTGTTGCTTAATGTCCTCACCAGGCTGTTATGAAGAGTAAGAGTTCATTCTGTAATTTGACTTATGTTACTGTAGTTGCTAGTCTTGACATAGTTTAATAAATATCTCCTTTGGCCGGTGCGGTGGCGCCTGCCTGTAATCCTACTTGAGCTCAGGAGTTTCAGACCAGCCTGGGCAACATTGATTAGTTTGGGGACCCCATCTCTACAAAGAATACAACAATTAGCTGGGCGTGGTGGCACATGTCTGTGGTTCCAGCTACTTGAGGGGCTGAGGCAGGAGGATCATTTGAGCCCAGGAGGTGGAGGCTGCAGTGAGCCATGATCACACCACTGCACTTCAGTCTGGACAACAGAATGAGATCCTGTCTCAAAATAAAATTTCAAAAAAAAAAATAAATTTCTTTTTTAGACATATTCAGTGCGATTTAATCACTGTGCTTCCTCAAACCTTCCCTGCCTGCTTGCTTTAGCCCCATTTCAATGTCATCACTGGTCATTGGTGTCTCATGCTGATTGCCCCTTTTGAGGCAACTCTGACTCATACCTCCTATCTAGCTAGCATCCTTAACTCTTATGCTGATTCTGTCTCAGAAAAGGAAACCATGGATTTGGTCTCCAATCCAGTTGCCGCTGCCCCAGTGCAGGGTCTCATTATCCACTTTTCATGGAATGCGCTCCAAACTCATCCTTCTGGTCTACATTTCAAATTGCCTCAGCACATGACCTTAAAACACAAATCAGGTCAAACCTCTTCTGCTTTCAAACTTCCAGCAGCTTCCCCCATGTGTGAATTACATTCAAAATGACTCAGCACGGCATCCAGGGTCTTCGCAGTACCACTTGACTTTCCAGCCTCATGTCCTTGTCCTCACACGCCTCCTCAGTCCCGTCCGCTGAACCCTTCACTGGTCCCTGGGCCTGCTGTGCCCTTCTGCTTCTCAGTGCCTTTCGGGTGCTCCTCCTCTGCCAGCAGCACCTGTCACCCTTTTCATACCTATTGAAATCCCACTCAAGTTTTGAGATGCAATTCAAACTTCAACTCCTTGGTAAGGTTCCTTCTGCACACTCGTCACAAACTTATTTTAAGTCAAATACACACCAGTTTCTTACTGTGAATTTTTGGTGGATTGTTAAGCTCCTAAAGCATGTTTACATTGTCTCAAAAACCTCTCATAGGATGGTTCCTCAAAAAACCTTTGTTTTAATCATTTTAGAACTTGATATTTTCTCGTCTTCAAGCCATTTCAAGATATTTACACTATTTCCCCACTGTCTGTCTGAATTTTAATTATACGTTTTCAGCTTCAAAGAAAAAGTCATCAGAATCTTGGGAGTTTATTGTCAATTATGAACTTGATTTAAAGAGTAACTGGCCAGAATTTTCTTTCATATTACTAAGTCTTTCCATATTTCTGAGGACTTAAAGTATTTCTAAGTCTTAGGGGGAGTTAACATGTTTGATGTGGGATTTCCACTGCAACACCTGAATGTTTCCTGCCTTAAAAAGAGCCAGTAAGAAAAGAATCTATGGCAAACTTTCTCCTGCCTACTTTTGAAACTACTGCCATCTGTGAATATGGAAACTGGAAATTTCAGAAAGCGTCTATATAGCTCAGCAGTTGTAGAAAAAGATAACAAAGATATCTGGAGACCAGACAGCTTATCAGCCTCAAAGTTTAGAGTGGTACAGTCTAACCTTCATCGTCAATAGTTTAAACAAAAGGATAGGATCTTTGGAACACATTTATAATTCAATTAATATTAATGAAGGCCTCACAAGCTTCATTGTATTATATTAGACAGTGAAATTGTTACCTGAAAAATCCTACAAGAAATTAAAGTCCAGTACGTGCAAAAATTGGGATTGCTGTAAAGGAAAAAATAGTGGGTAAATACATGAAATATACAAAAATCCTGCCGGGTGCACCTCTGTAAAGTGTGTCTTTGATGTATCTTGTCCACTGTTACAGTGATGCCAGAGACTTAGCACTTAGCACAGCACCAGTAAGTAAAAAAGAACAAAGATTTCTTTTGGATGAGAAAGCATAAACACCCATTCATAAAACCATTGGTAAGCATTTTTTTTTTTTAATCAACACTGTCATTGTCACAGCCTGCTTGATCTTCCTACTTTGGGTTAATATGGAAGCCAATTACAGCTTCATCTGTGTAGAATTAACTTTATGGAGCACACACCGGGGATTTGTCTATCTTCACTATTTAGATATATGCCATAAAAATATGCATGGAATGGAGTGCAAGCACTGCAGATGGCAGAGACTTTCAGATTTATTGTAAAATCATTTAAAATCGGTTATGCTCTCGCCAGAAGTTAATTAATTTTTTTCTGTTCTTTTCTGGGGCTGGGGGGCTGGGTTGGGGGGGCTGTGTCTCACTAGGTGGCAGTGTATGATTACATCTGGAAAAGCCATGGCATTAAGTCCAGTGTCTCCAGCTGTGACCTCCAACATCAAAATGAAATTTCTGTGTCTGCGCTTGGTCCAGGAGATATTATTTCTCATGTATCTGTATATACCATTTATCCCAGTGGGTTGCAAGAGCTGTACCACCATTTTCTGAGACTCCCCGGTGGGCCATTGTTGAGGTATGTATATATGAAAATATCTGATGCAAATGCTGGGTATTTTTTAGTGCTTGAATGTACATATCCATATATATATATGTGTGTGTGTGTGGGTGGGTGTGGATGTGTATGTGCCTATGTGTATATGTATACGTGAGCTTCAATATTACCTTACAGACATATCATAACTTATGTTTTTAACATATGGTGGGCTTGAAGATGTGTTTTAGTTTTTGCCTAAACAAAGGCACTACATAGAAAAAAAAAGTTTCTGTGCATAACTATGTCCGAGAGAGGCAAGAAACAAATCAAGTAAAATAATTGAGGATTCTGACTGCAATAACTTTTACTCAATGTTTGTAAACATTAGCAGGTTGGTGAATAATAGTTCTCGGAGTTCATGAACACCTCCATGCCTCAGGAATTGCACAGTCTTTTCCTTAAATGATCTCGCACAAAATAAATCAGATGGTAGCATTTCATTTTGTTTTCCCTGAGAGAAAAATCTTTAAAAATAAAGAAATGTGCCCCATCCCTAAATCTTTAAAAACATTTTCAAGTAGCATTTGGCAAAGATTTTAACGTTATGTTTTCTCCTAAAAAGTCAGGATCTTTCAGTGGGCTGACTTTGAGTTTTTTAAAACTCTCTCGCACTCCATTATATTCTCCGAATCCAAATTCATGGTATGTCCCATTAGCATCACCCTTGAATAGTGAATTCTGAAGGAGTGTTATTATTTGGTGGAAATAAAGAGTAGTGGAGAAGGAAAATTAAGATACATACAGCATTTGGTTCCCTAGTCCTGTTGGCATACAAACATCACTTAACAGTGGCACAATACTGGTTGATTATAATTGGAAGAATATTTGAATATTCTATGGAATATTAGATTATTGAAATTCTAATGTTCCCAGCACATTTTCCCTTTGAACTTTAGCCATTGTTGTTTTTGTTACTAAGTTGATGAAAGCGTGTCCTCCTAAAACATCCTTTTCAATATAACCTTCAAGCAATTTCAAACTGTTTGCACCCAGTCTTGCAGATTGGGAGTTTCTTCCTCCTGGTATCCCAGCCCACAACATTGCTTGGGTACTTGAGTGAGTCCCACGGACATCTACTCGGAAACGACTTCCCATCAGCTTCTCCTCTCCCCCTGACCAAGGTGTAGTATGAGAGGGAATTGCCTATATTGTAGCAAAGCAGCAGGTAGGCAGATTATGACAGTATCCAATGTAAGACTTTGGGAGTTTGGGTCTCAGGCTGCTATTGCCACTTTTGCATATAATCCTTTTCAGATTTCTGAAACATTTGCTTAAGAAATCTCTTTGCAGAACAAAACTGCCAAGGATGAATCTTTAAAACAATTTGCATAGGCTTGTGCTCAAACGTGTGTGTACAGCACACACTGAAATAACACGAAAAGAAGAGACATCAGGGTGATCTGCCCTTCTGCTACAAAATATCTTGTAGATCCCAGAGCCTTGGGGCCTGAATAGAAAACCCAGCTGTAAGACAGTTGCAGTCCCCTGAACAGAGGGATCACCACCACCCTTCGATTCACTCACTTCTTCATTTGCTCCATAACCTTGGCTAAGTCATTTCCCACTGCTCTGCCTGTTTCCTTATCTGTGAAACTGGGTTATGAATACTCATACTACCTGGCTCATAGGGATTTGGGGCAGATTAATGAGATAACATCTGCAAAGTACTTTTAGCTCTTAAAAAAAAGGTGCAATAAAGATTGCGAAGTATTACGAATCATGCACAATTAAATCCACTGAACTTGTAAATATTTTTTCAAGTACTAATACTAACATTATGCTAAAAATAAAATCAACTCACTTCTGGAAGAACTGAGCAGTGGGGCAACAGGTGTTATTGACCCGTCTGACTCTTTTATTGCGTGTGTTTTCCACACCATTGCCTTATATGATGGTAATGGTAGAACAGCTGGGCATTGGTAGGAGCCTGTGCCCAACTGAAATTCCAGCAGGTATTAAACTGGTTTTACTTCATCTGTCCCCTGCTCTATGAAACCTATGAAGTGCACTTTCAAATTGATGTAACTGGTTTGTTCCTTCTCTAGCACTTGTCACGATATTATATTTTATTCTTTAGCCTTTCCAAATTTGTTTCCAGTGTTAAATTGTGTCTCTTAGAGGGTAGAAACCATAAAACAATACCAGTCCCAGAGAAAATTGAGAATTAGACAAATTTTCTTCCAGGTATCTGTCTGACTATTCAATACTCTTCCTACTTTCCTTTTGCTCTTTCTTAATCTCTGAGAGGTTCTGCCAGGCTTATTCATGGGCTTTCGAGCTACAGAACTTAACACTGGAAGGGGTTTGAAACTGGTCTTTTGCAACCTCAGTGAGAAACAAAACTCATTGTGTTATCTTTCCCAAAATGTGTGCGTTGTAAAGAAATATCAAATACCAGCAAATGGGTAGATTATATTTTCTGGATTAAAGAAATATCCTTTAATTTTTTAAAATGATGGTTTATAAGCAGTCACCTACTTGCCCAAAAGTTAACTTCAATCACTGAATTTGCCTTCTCTGTACTTTGTATGTAGTTGGTGCTCAGAGATATCTATTGAATTGCATTGAATTTCTGTATTCCAATTTATGCTACATGATAGACACCAGAAGATATTTACCATCAATGCTACAGTGAATTAAGGGACTTAGAATTAGGAAATGACTTAGACTCATTTAAAAATATCTGTAAGACTGATGCCATATGTTGGTAGGATATTCTGATAATGGAAGAAATAGGTAGCTGTGTCTGGGCCTAGTTTCTTTACAAATTAGATATGGCAACAAATATGAAACAAAAATGAATGAGGTTTTGCTTCACCCTTATAACCTGAACTCTATTCTTGAAGGCTTTATGGTGGTTTTTAAATAGGGTACCTAGTTCTCTAAGTTCCTTTTGCATTTAACACAGCTCCAACTTGGAACTAGAGTGATTTTTTAGCCTTTCCTAATTCTGATATGAAATATAGGTCATATATTCACATTTTCTTTTTTTTTCCTCAGTAAACACCTAGCATCGTGGATTTCAAGCAAATTATTTTCAAGTTTAATTTGCGTAGACAGCTATGCTTTTGGAAAAGAATAATTCCTGCACGAAAGAGATCAGATTTCATGTGTCTGAAATAGAAATTACATTACAAGCAATATTTCCTATAGATATGTGTTCATACTGTTTTTCATCCAGGCTTGTGACCCAAGAAGATACAGCTCTTACCGTGTTCTATATATTTTGCTTTGTAAAATATCCCCTCCACCGTTTGTCAGAGACGGTCGTTGGACGGCCAAGCTGTGAGCACTCTCTTTAATTCTATTTTTATCAGCCTTTCTGGGCTCCATGGATTCCAACTCCTCTCCACAGAGCAATGCTTTGTCTCTTTGTTCCATAGGTAGTGTTATCTTGAGGTATTTTGTAAGAACAAAGTTATCTTAAAGTTTTTAGTGCTACAAAACCTAGAAACCCAGGCAAGATTGGTGCAGATTCATCAAGTCACAAATAAGCTTCCCAATCCCAGGGTATCAGTCGCAATTAAGAAAGTCCTTGGAGCATTAGTTGGGGTGGAATGGGAAAACAGTTTTTGTCATTAGAGGCAGTGTCGCCTGGTGGTCTGAGCGGAGAACTGGGAGTCAGGAACCGAGCGATCTAACGCAGGCTCTGTGAAGCCCTCCTGCGCGGCTTTAGGCAAGCAGCTGCGTCTCAGGAGACCAGGCTCACCTACTTTGAATCTCCCATTTGAAGCACTCCTTACCCAGGGCCAGGGGATACGCAGCAGGACGCCTCATTCCTTGTCTGCAAAATTAGAATATTAATACTTGCCTAAATAACAGATTAACCAATTAGTGATTGTTAAGTGCTTGGCTGATAGAAAGCAGCAGGAGAAGAAACGAGAAAAGAAAAAACCGAAACACGATTTTATTCTTAGATGGGTTTTACTCAGCTCTGGATTTTCCTACTGCCCATGCAATCGAGTGACCACACAGTGCAAGGAGCAGGTGTAGAGAGACTGGACCTTAACTTTATTTCTCTCAAGATAGCAGATGAAACTGACTACCCTGCAAGGCTGCATGAAGCTTTGAATAAATGGAGAAACGGAAACCACACTTTGTCCTTGAATCGATGAATTGCAGGGCAAGACCTCATGACGAATAACTGAGAATGTTTCAGCTTTCACTCTTCTATTTTGATTTCTTACAGAAGGGATAATTCAGTGTATTTGGAACTTCCCATATCGATATTTTACAATGACCAATTTGCAGTGCATATGTGTGCGTGAGAGAGAAAGAGTAAGATTAAGAGAGAGGAAGAGGTTGTGCAGTGAGATAGAAGAGAAATCAATAGAAAAATCCGGAAAAATTGGGACCTATGAACAACATTCATCTAATTAATTTAAATTGTTAACGATATCTTATATTTTTAGGGAGAAAATGACCCCATCAATTTTTCCTTTTGTTCAAAGTCATTGCACATGGGAAAGAAAAAAGCCATCCTTGTGTTTCCCACTGTACATAGTTTTAGGCTGCTCTGGATTTAATAGTGGAATGAATTTATTTATACAAAATAGAAGAAAGGCACATTTTCATTCACCAAATCTAGAACACTTGATGTTTTGTGCACAACACCTGCAAAGGAAGATTCAGTATGTCCTTTGGGTACATTTGCTCACATGATAATATCAAAAATGCACGTTAAGATAAAAAAACAGTAATAATGATGATTATGGATTTCCATAAAATATTGCAAAAAATGTTAGGCATACTAATATGTCTTATTTCTATTTTTCAAATTCAAACTTCATAGTTGCTACTTCTATTTTTTAAAAAGTAAAGTCCTGATACTATTTTGCCTCTTCCTTTCACTAAGAATGATTGATGGGCCATTTTAACTAAATTGTAAAATATCAGCGTTTTGCTATATCTGAAATTTAGACCTTATTATAAGCGACATGTAAAAAGAAGAATAGAAAAGCAGAGTGGAATTCCATTATCAGACTAGTATTAGAATATAATGACACTTGTAAGACAATTTTCTGTCACACCCTCATGAAAAGTCTTAGACATATTTACTAATCATTTACATATATACACAGGCATTTAGCTCCCTTTAAAAATTAATTGACAATATAATTATTCCCATATGCATGTGTCAAAAGAAGTGATTTTTTGTCCATTATAACTGGGTCAGTGCAACTTGCTGTGAAATGGTTAGTTTTTCACAAAAATGAAGCAAGAAGACTCTCACTTCAGGCTTCATTTATCATTTTATTTGTATTATTGGTAACCTGAGAAGGAAAAATCACAGTTTTGTTTGTTTCAAAACCTAGCACACTGTAAATTTTGAATGACTACATTAGATTTCAGACACATTTTTTTGTAAATGCAACTATTTGCTTTTAAAAGCTATTTTAATAATAAGGTCAAAAATATTAACTTTTAGTGACTACACGAATTTTACTATAGCTATGTTTGGTTTCCTTAGAAAATCATGACATCTTTTTTTATTCCATTTACTGTAATTTAAGATGTAATTGTTAGAAATATTTTAGAGATTCTACAGGCCTTTACTATAAGAAGCACTACAGTTCAATCTTACAAAATATTAAATTTCTCTATACTTCATTTATATTCTTTTGAGGTAATCAATCATTAATAATTCTTGCTTTATATGGGTCTCATATTTTTAATTTATACATTTATGAAAAACAATAATAAGATACATATTTTTAAAAATATTCTTACATATAAAACAATTTTTGGCATTTTAGATTTCCTTTAAATCCCTGAATAATTAGGACTTCTGAAATCTGTAGAAAAGAATTGTTCTGTTATTGTGTTCATATGTCCATTAGAAATAATATATGTACCATATATTGAATAAGAAAACTTTTCTTGGATTCTAAGTCATAAGAAATGTTTTAAAAGTTATAAATGCAAAGAAGCAGTCAAAATTTAACTTATGAATTATAATATATGGTTAAATGTCTAACATAAACATTGTAGAAATGAAGAATGGAATCTTTATTGTATAATTGATAAAGATTGAATGTTTTTACTTGAATAAAGGTATGTTCGCTTTTAATTCTGTATATTTTTCTGTTATTGAATTGGATCTCAGAAAAGACATCTTGAAAGGTGACCTTCTAAATGTGAAAAAATACTTTCATGTAAATTTATTTATCTTAATAATTGGAAATGTTTTGAGTATTTACATTATGAATATATTTTAAATCCATGCATCCAAAAGGCAGTGCTTGAGATGAGCATTTTCAGAATATGTGATTTTTGTCTTGACTCCATTTGACAAGACTGCCTAATACTGATGTCTAATAAGGTAGAAAATAATTCGCTCATCAAAAAAAGCAAAATGAAAAGCAATATTATATATATGTGTGAATATATATCTACACATGTGTAGATATAAAAAGATACGATTATGTTTAGGGTTATGATAAAGTATCATAATGGAAATACGAAAATATTTTGGTGCATTTTGGAATTATATTAATATTAATCTAAGAACTATCTATCTACTAATATATTGATTGTTCTCTTTTAAATTCATAGATAATATTAGTTTCTCCATTATAGTCTATGGAACAAGTTCTTCCATAATTACTTGAAACAATTATTTTAAAATAATATTATAAAACAATGTAAAAAATCCAGGTGCTTAGCATCAGTTATTTAAAAATATTTGTTTCCTATAAATTATTTTTAATCCCACTTACATTTTCTGAAACCCGAACATAAAATCACAAAGTTTATTTTATGTGCAAAATTGCATATAGTATGCTGAGTGCCACTTAAAAGGAATGAAGCAGTAACAGTAGCTTATTTTCTGAAGCAATCTTGACACTAATGCTAAATTACAACTTGAAAACATCTAGCATTTTTACCTTTATGAGAAAAGGCTTTTTACATATTTAACATAATTCTAGGGAAAATAAACTAGAATTACGTATAAAGATATGTACACTGTAACCAAAGGGCATTTATATTCCCCTGTAGAATACTTACAATGATTTTATTGCCATTTTGTGTCATTTTCTAAAGGATATAAAATACAGCCAGTAAACAAACTAGACTTTAGATTTGAGCTGACAGCTGTTCTTTCAGAAGCAATATTCAGATATTTAATCTTAAGAACATTGAATAGTTTACAACCAAGTAAAGTATACTTTTGCAAAAATAGAAGGACTGAGTGCTGTGGCTTATACTTTTCACAGCCATGATGATCAACAGAGCCCCCACCACCGATACCCAGGATCCCTATATTCCAGGGAATAAATCCCAATGTCAGCCCTGAGTTCAATTAACCCCTCAAGGAAATTAACCTGTGTGCTTTACTTTTTCAAATTGAAAACATCCTTTCTCTAAAATGATGATGATTCAACCTATAACTTATACAGTGTCAAATTATTTCTAGTACTATTTTTGAAATCTATAGTTTTAATCAGGTGTAGCAATCTGAATTTCATTGAGGGACCCTTCCACTTCATTTCCGAATCATCACGAGTTGCATCACGCCTCCAAATGTTGATATCTTGCTGCACTCAGTGAATTAGTGCTATGAATACATACATCTTAGTGTTAAGTGGGCAAGTGAAATCAAAATTTACTACCAGAATTCTGTTTCTATTTTATTTTTTCTCCTTATCTCCTATTTATAAAGGCCTCTCTCTGAAACTTTATGAATATTGTGTATTTTTGGCAGCTAGATTTGACCCATCCCACCGGCTCAATGATAAATAAATTTCATTTTTCCAATTTGACACTTGAGGAGATACCTACCCTTATTAGCAACCAATTAACTATCTCTTTCTTAAGGCCTGTTTTAGCTAGAAAATTTCTTAAGAAATCCAGATGCTTCTTTACAACAGAGGACCAGTCCTGCTTCAAACACAAGACAAGAGTTTATGTGAGCTACTGCCTCCACTGCTATGGGTGTCACCATTGAGCACGGCCTTGGCACGGGCTAAAAGATACTTATTTGTCTCTGCCGAGATTATTTTCCAATCACACTGTCTGGCAGTGACACAGCGGTGTTTCAAGCTTGTATTCTATTAGTTCACAATTGTAAGTCCCTAACACCATTTTGGTGAGGCCCTGAGTGGCTAGTCAAGACCTCAGTGGCTTCAGCCTCAGCCACAGAGAGTGCCAGATCTAATTTTCCTCCAAAAAAGTTGATTCTGAGTTTTTGTCCATTTTTGTTGTTGTTCTTGCTGTTATGGAGGGATAGAATTTGGAGTTCTTTCCTCTGCAATTTTCATTAATACCCTATATTACTTCTCAGAGGTAGATTCTGACAGTGAAATTACTAGCTTAAAGAATATGAGAATTTAAAAGGATGTTTATATGTGTGTGTATGTAGTATCTGCTACATCTATTTGTGTCTGTGTGTATCTGAATTGCCCTCCTGAAATATGAACAAAGGTATAACCAAAACTGCAGTGAATGGAAAGCTTACCCAATAATTTGATAGTCTTTTTGGCTGTAGTCACACAAACCGAATTATACTTCTATGACTTAATGGGATAATACTATATTTAAAATATGAAACCACATGGGTATCATCATTCACTGTCCTTTTCTACCTTCAAAAGAGGCTACATGACTAGGTTTGTTTTTTGTTTATTTTCTAAGCATGACCCGTTTAAATACAAGTTTGTCATAAGATTTCAGTCATTAGTAATATTCATTTTCTAGCCACATTTCTTCCCATTGATCAATAATATCCACAAAACAAAATAAGTATGAGTACAAATGACTACAATGTTGTTTGTGTATTTTTAGCACACATCACTTAAATGACTACACAAATGAATACAAATTTAAAATGATCTAAGATTTCTTAATGATCACATTGTAGTGATTAGAAAATGAACTTTTTCACACAGAGTTAACTTAGAAATGACAGTCTGCTGGGTGTAGTGGCTCAGGCCTGCAACCCTAGCACTTTGGGAGACTGAGGAGGGTGGATTGCTCAAGCCCAGGAGTTCAAGACCAACCCAGGCAACATCCCACCTCTACAATAAATAAAAATATTAGCTAGGCGTGTTGGTGCATGCCTGTAGTCCAGCTACTTGGGAGGCTGAGGTGGGAGGATCACCTGAGCCTGGGGAGGTTGAGGCTGCAGTGAGCTGTGATTGTGCTGCACTTCAGCCTGGGTGACAGAGCAAGACCCTATTTCAAAATTTTAAAAAAGAAATGACAATTAATAAATTTAGGAATGGCAATTGAGGGTGATTATGTGTTTATTTCGTCTTCCCCAAACCTATCAGGCCAAATTTGCTAATTTGATATATATCACGTATACATACAAATCATTTTTTACAGGTACATTTTTGATACATTATGGTGGCAGCTGTGATGAGGACAAGGGGAATAGTTATAGGTGTGGGAACAAATTAGAAAAATCAGAGTAACCTGAAAGGCTGTGTGCTTCTGGTCCACGTCCCTGCTGATGTATAACCAGGCAGAAAAATGATTCCAGGTAATTCATCCAGATGAGAATTGGAAAGTTTCTGAAATCTCCAGCAAAAAAAACCACTCTTGCTCCGGCTTCCTTCTTATCCAAGCACTGTAGCTTGGGTAAGCTTCTGTTACCATTTAAGACTCTTTAAAGAATTCGTATTAATAAAGAGGTACTACTGAGTAAGGAGACATCCCAACAGTTTGTTTTCTAGACAATAAAGTGATGAGGAAGGTTGTTACTCTGAATCTAATTCTCAACAAGAAAGAAAGATTGTAAATGACAAAAAACTGAGGAGAAAGTGACCTTCTCATTGTGGAACTCCCGATGAAGGCTGAGCACCATTTAATTTAATATTCGCAAGGGCATTTCAGAAGTTCAGAGAACTGGCATGATGGATCTGAAAGGGAAGGCATTTCAAGAGCCTTGGAAAACGCTCTAGAATTGTAACTCTGGCTTGCATTATTAGATAGTCTTGATGAGAAAGAAGATAAGGCATCTAAATAAATGCCATGGTGCACAGAATGTTTCCTAACAAACTTATGTTTTAAAAGATCACATACCAAGAAATAGAGAAGTGCATAATAAAGAATAAAAGCAAAAGATAGTTAATAAGAATGACAGTTATGCCTGGAATTCCAGCACTTCGGGAGGCTGAGGTGGGCAGATTGCTTGAGCCTAAGAGTTTGAGACCAGTCTGGGCAACATAGCAAGACCCCATCTCTACAAAAAATACAAAAAATTAGTCAGGCATGGTGGCACCTGCCTATAGTCCTAGCTATTGTGGAGGCTGAGATGGGAGGATTGTTTGAGTCCAGGAGGCAGAAGTGACAATGAATAGATATCATGCCACTGCACTCCAGCCTGGGTGACAGAGCCAGACCCTGTCTCAAATTAAAAAAAAAAAAAAAAAAGAAGAATGACAGGGAAGCCAGTAATGGAAAAGGACTTCACAATTTCAAGTACCATAATGTACTATCGATCCTTGTTCAAGGATACATAAATTTTCCTCAACATTATTTAGTTGTATATATCAAACACCTAATGTATTTCTGCATAATCACAAAGGATATTTATTAACTCATATAAATGGGAAGTACCATAGCTATTCTGATGGGATTTTGACTCAAGAGTTAAAAAAAATTATCAACTCTCTTCTCCCTTTTTTTCATCTACATTGGCTCATTCTTGAGAATGTTTTCTTCATAAAATGACATTGATCCAGGCTTTTGTGATTCCTCCTACTCACTATCCTGGAAGATTTTCTTTTCCTGGTATTTCCATCAGTACCCTTTTTCTCTATTTGCTCACCCTGGAGAGAGGCTTTATGATTGGCTGGCTTGAAGATTTATAGTCTCATCAGGAGATGGAAGAGTAGCTCTAGTTCTGCACATGTACCCCAGAACTTAAAGTATAATTTAAAAAAAAAGAAAAAAAGAGAAAAAATGGCTTTTGCAACCCAAAAAAAAGAAAAAAAGGCTTGTCAAGTAAGTGCATGTCCCCTTTGCTATCCAGAGAAATACATTCAGTTTGCCAATGTGCACGTAGATGTGGCTCCCGCCTTTCTCATCTGAATGGCCTTTGGTACAAGAGGTCATAAATTCTGGTGGAAAACAATCCTTCAGCAGAATGCTTGGAAATGTTAGATGCCTTCAAGATGTAGGAGAGGCGTATGAAGTCAGTGAAATTGGTGATTATTCTAAACAGGCCAGGAATAAACCCAAACTGTGTGTGACAAGGGAAGCAGGATGTTGGCATGGCTGTTAGTTGTGCTTGAGTATAAATAGTCTTGTATATACAGAGAGCTTCCTTAGGGACAGTGAGTTCCTACTAAAAGGAATGTTATTCCTTATTTTCCCCAGACAGTTTTTTATTTCTACGCATTTAATCAAACAGTAGTTATTCAAGGCATAAAAGAAAAGTCCAGTCTTGTTTTTGATTTTAGATTTCAGTAGAATTAGAAAAAAAAAACTTTTCAAACATGGTTGAATTGTTAATTATAATCCCATTTTCTATACTACTAAATATATTTATACAAATATTACGATATTGGATAGAGCTGCTGTAACATTATTGTAAATGTCAGAAATGAAACTCAACCATAAAATCTAAATGATAAGCTTCTGTTATACTATGGAATTAGAATAATCATGAGGTATTTCAGGGGACTTCCAAGCTACAATTCCAATAGAAAAATAGGAAAGAATTAACAGTTGTGGTTTATTCCAACTAAATATTTCTTTGAAACATGGTTAATAAATATATAGCCATTTGTCACCACTTTTCAGGTGTTTGGTGATATCAGTGGCTTAAAGCTTGTCCACAGTGAAGTGATCACAGCTATTCAGGAGTATATAAGCAAAATGGACAGCATCCTGGGAGACTCATTTGACATTTAATTGAGAGACATGAAAAGAACCCGTTAAAATAAAACAGTATTTATTTGCTGATTAAATATTTAACTCATTGCTATAAATGAATGCATCAACTAGGAAGGAGCCACCAAGTGCTACCTCTTTCTTCTTGTTTTTCTAATGCTCCATGTTGCACAAGTCATGGTGAGAAGACTAAGTTCAACTTCCTTTTCAACCCTACTGCCTTGTAATATGTAGTTGACTTAAAGTCAATAATGGGCATTGGAAAGAACACCTAGAAGTCAAGGTCATTGCAAATGTGTTTTCAGAGAGAGGAGAAACCATCTTAATCTTTGCTAGCTTAGAGAGTACTATTTGGCTACTCTGGAAGATGAAGAGGGACAGGACGCCATTTTTAACATTGTTTGACAGTGGTATTCTTTCATGAAGAGGAAAATAGAGGAATGGCTAAAAAATGGTAGGGTCAAGTCTAAATAAATTCCCCCTCCTCTTCATTTAGCTTAAAAATTTCACTTTTTTTTCTAGAAGGAACTTCAAGAAAAATGGAAGAATTAAATAACAACGACAAAAAATCAGGTTACTTAAATGAGTTCATTTGTGTAGTATAACTTTTGTATTCTAAGGTAGCAACCACCAAGCCCAAACTGGCTGGCTCAGATTTGGGCTGCTCCAATCACCATTCTTTTTAAAGGGTTCAAAGTAGCACAGCCCCCTTTCTGGTCCTCATATAATCTCTTTCCTTTCCCCTTTACTCACTTGCTTTCCTCTCATTCAACTGAAGATTAGGTATCAGATGTATAATCATAAAGAGACAATGAACCCTAAGTGGGTTGAATGGTCATAAAAAGTCCAGCATCATTAAGAATCTTTTGTCCACTGTATAGGGGACATCTCAGCTCCCTGACCTTCCTCTGCACATTTAAGGAAGGATGAGAAGTGCTTTTTTAGCCGTATCTCTCAAACAGAAGGCAGTGCTTATTAGAAGGGTCAAAATAGATACCAATAATTAGAGAACATGTGAACGCATCCAATCCTAGTGATTTTTCAATTCCCAGCTTTAGTCATTGTCTACTATGATATTGTCAGTGTAACATAAGAAGTTTGCATTAAAGATTACACAATGTATTCCCTCTGTCGGCAGAAATTATCAAACATATATACTATCAACACGTTTTATCCTCTATGGCTATTATTGAAGAGCAATCAACATACATTAGTGTCTCTGTCAACAGATATTAACTTTACAGAAACTAATAAATATTCCAAACATGTTACAATAGTTTAAATTATCGGCCAGACGTGGTGGCTCACATCTGTAATCCCAGCACTGTGGGAGGCCAAGGCGGGCAGATCACGAGGTCAGGAGATCGAGACCATCCTGGCTAACATGGTGAAACCCCATTTCTACTAAAAATACAACAAATTGGCCCAGCGTGGTGGCAGGAGCCTGTAGTCCCAGCAACTCGGGAGGCTGAGGCAGGAGAATCACTTGAACTTGGGAGGCAGAGGTTGCAGTGAGCCGAGATCACATCATCCTGGGCGAGACTCCGTCTCAAAAAAAAAAAATTTAATTTATCACACCTGCTCACCTCAGACAACTAGAGTCTTCCTTCAGATACTTAAAAGTTACTATCACTGACTTCCTTCCTTCCTCCCCTCCACTCTTGAAAATATTAATACTTATATCTGTGCTCACTATATATTTACCTCCACTTTTACTTAACAGATTTATTAAGTAAAACTAATTACATACTTTTGTTTCCCATTACACCATGAGTTACCTGTTAACAGAGAACTTTTAAAATGTATCTTCCTATTAACAGAACTTGGAATAGTGCTTGGTACCATGGGGGAGCTTGGTAAACATTTGATGTCGGAAAGAAGGCATGAAGGAGGCATAACGATAGCATTAGGTCCAGTTCTTTATTCTGCTCTTATTTACAGTAGAAATAAGTCCACACAAAGAGACAAAGAAAAAATGGGGCTAGATATATTAAAACAAATTCTCTGATAGACCTATATCAGCACAAAATACCCTGAGAAGGAACAAATGTATATATAGAAGTAGATTTCTGCATCTTACGCAGTGTTTCACTAAATTATTAAATCAAGTCGATAAATCAAAAGTACTATAGTAAATTTTTAGCCGCTGTTTGCTTAACTGAATTAAAGTAAATATCTGCCAATTTTGCAGGTCTGTCATTTCTATTTATAATTTTCTCACTAAAATTTAAGGCCTATGAAGGCAGGGATCATTGTCTACTTTATTTAATGTTACCTCCCCAGTTCCTAATACTGTACTGAATTAATAAGTGCTCAGTATATTTTTGTAGAATGAAAGAATAAACTGATATGTCACATTTCACTTAAATTTATGTTTAATGTGCTAAATGAATGAATTGAATGAGCAGTGCAGAAATCAGCAATCAGTCCATTGATAACTTTTCCTTTTGCGGGTTTCCTTTAGGAAATTGGTGGCCCCAGTGGAAGGATGAGTAAAGAAAAGCAATATTTTCTGCACCTGAAGAATTCCCATGGCCACAGTATATTTTCTAATCCGAGGCATCTTCTACTACATTATTGCGAAGCATGAGTTCAATACTCTAAAATAGAAGTCTGCAGAGTTTATTTTGTCACTGTTATTGATTTTCTATATTTGTTTTCCCTGCCATTGATCTTCTCTTACTGGGCACTATGTACTAAGTAACAGGTTCAACACTTGAGCTTGTCTTAATCTTTTATAACAATATATGTACACATAGGTGTTTGGTGTGTAGAAATTTACTGACCTGTGTTTTCACGAATTCTCTCTTTTTGTTAAAAAGTACCATTCCGAGGTTCAGGGCTCAGTATTATCACCCAGTTCAGTGTTGAAATAAGATTTGACACAATCTACACCTGAAGTAAACACTGTGTACTGGCATTGAAAGAATCTATTGAATTTAGACTTTTTTGATGTGCATGTATGCTTAGTTTCTTAAGAAGAATAGAGACAGATAAAAGAAACTTTATTCTTATAATCAATTTCTCTCATTTTCTGTGACTCTTTATGGACCGCAAGTAATAATTCCATGGATAAGGAGAGATGGGTATAGTCTTTGTAAACAGATTCTCTGTAAGAACTGAGTTCTAATGTAAGAGGCATCGGTACAATGTCCCCTTAGGAGAGTACATGTGTTTACGCACAGTGCAAAGTACTATTTCAAAATTCAGAACAGGTTTCTGAGGGACTACATATCTGTGAATTTAGTCATCAGTCTTTTTCAGTCTATTGAGGATAATTTATAATACTAACAATTATTTTTAAGGCCTCTATTAGTAAAACAATATCAAAAAACTTATGTGTATATTTTCAGTGATTTCATTGGTAACTTCATCTCTAGTATTATAGTTGGTTGCTAATTGACTTGTGTCATTCAGACTGACATTGTTCTTCCCACAGAGTAATATACAGTAGAAAATATGATTGTAATTGAAAACTGTAAATAAAAAAACCTTTTAATAGATTATTTTTGCTAGTACCTACTGTGCTCTTATTGTCTAAATAAATTATCCGTTTGGAATGCAATTCTATTAAGGATAAAAATATAAATAAGAAGAAATTAAAATTTTAAACGCTTTCTATAAATTCAAAAGTGAGATCTAGTAAATATTTCTTGTATTAAGTTCAGTGACAACAGATAGATTATATTAAGTGTCAGTTAAGCAAGTGGATGAAAAATGAGTGATTTTCATCTTTCAGTTAAGTATGGTGCTAAGTGGTATGTTGCTAGCATTAAAAGCAAATTACTTATCACTTCAATAATCACAGCATGAGAACATTCTATTGGAAGCTGTATTTCCAGTCTATCTGGGTCCTCAGTTTTATTAAATAAATCAACTGATAATGCTTGGATAAGCAGAAGGAAAAGCTTTTATGGCACTGTGGCATTTCTGTTTTATAAGTGCTTATTCAAGATGTCTCCAAAATGGTCTTTCCTATATATTTTAGTCACTAACAATGCATACACACACATGCGCGGGCTCTATATACATATACACATATGTTTACACACATATACACATATATATACAAACTATATATATATACACACACACACACACGCACATATATAAGCGTGTACATACACACAGGTTCTTTGGGTCCAGCCAATCATCTGTGTGAAGCACAAATCTCTTTTACTACATCACTTCTAGTTGGCCATCTAGCTCAATATTAAACACCTCTAGACATGGGAAAAATTGTCCTTTCAAATGAGAACTCTTACAACTGGGGAATTCTTCCAATAGTTTGAAAATACCTACTACCAATTTGGAGATTCCCCTAAGAACTTGCTTAGTATAACAGTGAAGAGCCTGGCAAATGATAAGTCCTAAATAGCTGGTGATTGAGTGAAATAAGGTAAACCTAATCTTTTTTAAAAACCCGTTTTTTTTCTTTTGAATACAGTGCATTTTGTATAGATTTTTCTCTTTTGTCACTGGTGAGGAGTTAGGGGATGGGGAGAACAGATATACTCAGGGGTGAAGTAGGTGATGCTAGGTTCTGCCTCCAGGGATCCAGAAAAAGTTCCATTACTTCACACAAAAAAGTATTGTTTTCTTACATACTCTACCAGTGCCTGAAATGCTTTAAATAGGACCAGATATGTATAATATGCACTGATACTCTGGTCTGTGGCATGAACCCTGGGATCTGCTGAATGGAGAATTTGCTTGATCTTGGACATTTGATAGATTAGAATGGAAAGGCTGTTGTTCCTTATTGATACCTTAATTTATTGAGACCTTGGAAGGAGCAGAAATTCTCTCCTAAAATGGTATAAATTCCTCAAGGATAAACACCCCAATGTCTAGGTCAAGCTAGGAGCTCAGTAATTGTATGATAAATAGGTGAATAAATGAATCAAGAAATGAATAAGATAGTACAGCACAGTGGTTAAGATCTGGGGCTCTGGAGCTAGATCTAGGATGAAATCCTGCCCTATAGCTTAGTAATTATGTGACTCATACAAGTTACTCAACCTTACTGAAAGACCTCAAGTGGTATTTGCTAATCCAGTGATGTAATTAGGCATGTATACCTGGAGTGCACAATTGGAGAGTATGTCTGAATAGCTGATGTACTCTGTACACCCCACCCCAGGAGAAAGACTATCTGACACTAGAGCTCACCTGGTCCCACGTTGACCACACGGAATGTGAGAGCTCCACAGCCAGGAAGGGGATTTAAAGGGGGCTTAAAAACTGTGCTCCAGGATTCACAGATCATTATGAGTGAATGCACCAAGTGTTCTTTCTCTTTGAAGCTGACTTGATACTTTCAGTTCAGTCTTTCTGTTAATGGATGTTGTTGCCCTGATTCTGTTGTTCCACTAATTCTATACTCAATGTGAGAAGGTAGCATCATTTTCTCAATCGTCTCCATGAAAGCATCTGAAGTAGTTGCACCCAATCACTCTGGTGGGGTTTTACCAGTGTCCATTTCACAGGGTGGTTGTGAGGAATACCATGAAGGATGAAAGAAATTTGTTAGCTACTGTGATTAGCTAGGCAAATTAATGAGCTTAAGAAGAAGAAAAAAGAAGTAAAGAATAAAAAGGAAGAGAGTAGTAGGGAAGAAAAAATGATGGAAAGATGGAAAGAAAAAAACTGAGAGGAAAGAAATAATACATTTCTATAAGTAAGATGATGATGATGATGATTATTATTGAGGTGGAGTCTCGCTGTGATGCCTATGCTGGAGTGCAGTGGCACAATCTTGGCTCACTGCAAGCTCCGCCTCTCCAGTTCACGCCATTCTCCTGCCTCAGCCTCCAGAGAAGCTGGGACTACAGGCGCCTGCCATCACGCCCGGCTAATTTTTTGTATTTTTAGTAGAGATGGGTTTCACCGTGTTAGCCAGGATGGTCTCGATCTCCTGACCTCATGATCCGCCCGCCTCAGCCTCCCAAAGTGCTGGGATTACAGGTGTGAGCCACCACGCCCGGCCTTCTATAAGTAAGATTATTAAATAAATTGGTAGCTCATTTAAAATTCCAGTATATACCAATTTTACTTCAGAAATATTATACTAATTTCTACTTTAACCATAAATGGTAGTTGAGTTAACCTCTTCTTTCTCCAGATTTTGCTACTAACAGACATTAATTGTAAAAATATTTTCTTATTGAAAAGGTGAAAATATTTTATCAGAAATGATGTTTATTTTACAGGATCAATGAAAATGTATAGTTTTACTGTTGGAACTCACTTTTTCTTATTGAATTGTAATAGCTCTTTATATATTAAGTGCAGTAAAAGCTTTGTCACATATGTCACCAAATTATCCCAAGATTGCCAAGTATTTCATTTGCTTTAATATATATTTTGGCATACAGAAGTTCTCAATTTTTATGTAGTTTAATCTGTAGTTTTTCTTCATTGTTTTAACATAGTGTATCAAATAGTTTATTTTTTCCCTGATATTTGAAATGCCACTTTGATTATATAGTAACCCATTTAGGTTATTTTTTCCTGGAAAGTGTTGCTGATTCATTGATTTATTGTCTTTCTCATGCTAGTGTCAGACTCCATTAATTAAACAGAGGTCATGGATGAACCAGGGACATCCTATGGTTAAACTGCATACTACTAAGAAAGATTTTTTGGCAACATGGGAAGAATGAGAATGAAGAGAACACAGCATAAAGAGGAACACTGGATCTAAGTAATGGATAAGTGAGAGTTCATTGGATACTATTTTTTTACTACTTGTGAATAAATTTAAAATGTTTTATAATAAAAAGTAAAGAAGGTTATAGATATACAAAAAACAGGTATGCTGTAATATTGTGTATTTATTGAAGTTTCATTTTCAAATAATAAAGAATTACATGAGGAAATGTTCAAAATATAATGTGGAGTGAAAAAGGTAAGATGCACATACTATGGTCTCAATTATAAAAATATATTGTGTTTAAAAATTTGAAAAAACACATACAGATATATTGATAGTAGCTATTTGTGAGTGCTGATATTATACATTTTATAAGTTTCTTTTCTTTCTATATTTTCCACATTCTCTACTCTGAGCTCATGGTAGTCTTATAATCAGTCCTGAAACAGCAAATGTAATTCTAAGCACTAAAATCACTGAAGAAATTAGGAAAGTATATGTGGTGTCACCTATGGAACTGAAAGCTATATTATATTTGTTAACATTATCTGTGAAGAGAGATGTCCAAAAGTGGCACACTGGAACATTTTAGAAGACAGAACCCCTATGAAATAGAAACAGAGAGCTATAAGTAGTGGACCAGCTTAGATAAAAATGTAACAGGATGAAATAAAAAGAAAAGTAATGGAGAACGAAAGATTAATGAAAACTAAAAATGAGAAACTAAAACTAAAAATGCAAAGTTATAAGACATCTCAGAGGCTTGCAAGTGCAGATTTTGATGCTGCAGAAAATCAAATCATGTCAATTGCATGTCTATCACTTTTCCCCTGGTTTGTCCCTTTTTGTTTTTTTCCTTCTCAACCAGCTTAACTTTCATAGTCATCCAACATCATCACTCCTTAGGGGCTCACACCTGTGGCTCACCTCTCATTTCCTTTTCTCACTTGAAGAGACCACGGCCCTAATTGGACTCACCTGTGCCTCATTTGTGTCTACCTATGCGATTAAATGCAGCTGGAGAAAAATAGACATTGACACTGACCAATCTTACTCTAAATTTATGACTATAGATCTCAAATGGCCTTTAACAGTTCCTGGTAATCATGTTATATTTTCTTATTTCATTCACTCTTCCCCTATCTGACTATTGCATTTCATTGTCTATTTCCAAATTTGAAACACATCTTTCCCTAGCCTCACTCTCAACTAAAAAGCTGGATTTCTACTTCCTTGGGAAAACGGAAACAATCAGGAGGGAACCCACAATTTCCTGTCATGCTGTGAACCTACCTACCAGTACCTGCACCCACGGGTGCTGCATTTTGGCTTTCACTTCAGGGGAAGGCACCATGCATTTTTCTAAAACTGATCTCTCCAGTAGGTGCTAGATCACTTTCTTGACTCCATCAGTTCTTTTCTCTCTTTTCTACCTTATTATTTTTTCACTCTCCATTTGATAATACGAATTTGTTATTATTTCTCCATCTTGGAACAGAAATTACTACCCTTGACCCTATTGTCTCCATCATCTCTCATTTCTCTGTTCCCCTTTGTAAAAAGACTCTTTGGAAGAATTGTCCATTCTTGCTGACTCTTAACTCCCCTCTTCCTATGCTTACTGCAACCCAGCTCATCAGGATTTCACACCTGTCCTCCATGGAGACTGTTGCTACCAAGTCCCACAATGACCCTTCCCAAGGTTCTAAATCTAATAGTCAATTATCAATCCTCAATCTACTTGATTTCATAGAAATGTTTGACATAATTTAACACTCACTTATTCTTGGTGCATTTCTTCACTTGGCTACCAGGACACCACTATCTTAGTTTTCCTCCTATATGATTGCAGTTCTCAGTTACCTTTGCTATATTCTTCTTTTTCATTCTACTTCTTAACGTTGAAGTGCTCTAGGACTCAGTCCTTGGTACTCTTTTCTCTCTTCATTCATTAGTGATCTCATTTATTAGAAGAGATGATGCTACAGTTTGAATGTGTTGCCTTCAAAATTCAGGTGTTGCCAATGATAGTATTAGAAGGTAGGGCCTTTAAGAGGTGAAAGCTCATTAGTGCTGCTCCCTGGTGAGTGGGATTAAGGTCTTTATAAAAGAAGCTTCATGCAGTAATTAGTTGGCTTGGCTCTTCCACTCTTCTGGCCAATAAGGTCACAATGTTCATTCCTTTTGCCTTTCTGACATATGAAGATTCAGCAAGAAGGCCTTCACCAGGTGCTGGCACCTTGATCTTCAACTTGCGAGTCTTCAGAACTGTGAGAAATAATTTTCTATTTCTATTTTTTATTATACTTTAAGTTTTAGGGTACATGTGCACGATGTGTGGGTTTGTTACATATGTATACATGTGCCATGTTGGCGTGCTGCACCCATTAACTCGTCATTTAGCATTAGGTATATCTCCTAATGCTATCCCTCCCCACTCCCCCCACCCCTCAACAGGCCCCAGTGTGTGATGTTCCCCTTCCTGTGTCCATGTGTTCTCATTGTTCAATTCCCACCTATGAGTGAGAACATGTGGTGTTTGGTTTTTTGTCCTTGTGATAGTTTGCTGAGAATGATGGTTTCCAGCTTCATCCATGTCCCTACGAAGGACATGAACTCATCATTTTTTATGGCTGCATAGTATTCCATGGTGTATATGTGCCACATTTGCTTAATCCAGTCTATCATTGTTGGACATTTGGGTTGGTTCCAAGTCTTTGGTATTGTGAATAGTGCCGCAATAAACATACATGTGCATGTGTCTTTATAGCAGCATGATTTATAATCCTTTGGGTATATACCCAGTAATGGGATGACTAGGTCAAATGGTATTTCTAGTTCTAGATCCCTGAGGAATCACCACACTGACTTCCACAATGGTTGAACTAGTTTATAGTCCCACCAACAGTGTAAAAGTGTTCCTGTTTCTTCACATTCTCTCCAGCACCTGTTGTTTTCTGACTTTTTAATGATTGCCATTCTAACTGGTGTGAGATGGTATCTCATTGTGGTTTTGATTTGCATTTCTCTGATGGCCAGTGATGATAAGCATTTTTTCATGTGTCTGTTGGCTGCATAAATGTCTTCTTTTGAGAAGTGTCTGTTCATCTCCTTTGCCCACTTTTTGATGGAGTTGTTTGTTTTTTCTTGTAAATTTGAGTTCGTTGTAGATTCTGGATATTAGCCCTTTGTCAGATGAGTAGATTGCAAAAATTTTCTCCCATTCTGTAGGTTGCCTGTTCACTCTGATGGTAGTTTCTTTTGCTGTGCAGAAGCTCTTTAGTTTAATTAGATCCCATTTGTCAATTTTGGCTTTTGTTGCCATTGCTTTTGGTGTTTTAGACATGAAGTCCTTGCCCATGCCTATGTCCTGAATGGTATTGCCTAGGTTTTCTTCTAGAGTTTTTATGGTTTTAGATCTAACATTTAAGTCTTTAATCCATGTTTAATTAATTTTTATATAAGGTGTAAGGAAGGGATCCAGTTTGAGCTTTCTACATAGCCAGTTTTCCCAGCGCCATTTATTAAATAGGGAATCCTTTCCCCATTTCTTGTTTTTGTCAGGTTTGTCAAAGATCAGATGGTTATAGATGTGTGGTATTATTTCTGAAGGCTCTGTTCTGTTCCATTGGTCTATATCTCTGTTTTGGTACCAGTACCATGCTGTTGTAGTTACTGTAGCCTTGTAGTATAGTTTGAAGTCTCAGTAGGTTCATCAACCTGATTCCTCGTTTTCGTAGTCATTTTAAGTCTCAAAAATATCACAGTCTCTTTTGGATTAGGTTAGTGGCTCTTTCTGGCAGTGCAACTATCTCAAAACCTTAGGCAACTTTTTATTTAACTGATTTGTCAGCTGAATATGCCAATAGTTCTTATAGTTCTTTTTAGACATGACTTAATTGCAGGTGCCCTGAGCTTATTAAGCATTGATGGCAGAGATTTTTTTTCCTAAGCCTTTTTCTGTTAAATTAACTCAGTAATAGCATAACCCATTCAGAGGTAGTAGTAACAATGAGAATACCACTGATTTGTTTTTACCAGAAGGCTTTTTTTCCTCACAGGCATTCTCAAGTTTATTTTGTATTGGTAGCTGGTAAAAAGCAATAACCTCTTCCAACCTTACAAATCTTCAAATTTTTCCACTCCCTTATCCCATTTCATTTCTGCTTGCCAATCAGCAAATTTCTTTTAAACTCATCTATTTTTGGAGTACACTGTGAAATGCAGCCAGTAGTATCCAACATATGCAACTACATTCTATTTTTCCCACCTCTCCCAGATCCTACAATATAGGCTCATTAGATACATTATTCACCTTCCTAGTTAGTGCTGAAAACAGTTGCTGGCTTAAAAGAAAACTTATTTCTTGTGCTTGCTATACATCCATCAGAAGTCCCCTTAGACTACACAGTGTTGTCTTCATCCTCACTCTGTGCCCAGATTGATAAAGTAACCAGTTTCTAGGACACCCCCGGTTGTCATAGCAGAAGAAAAAAAAAGCAATAGGGGGCAGCATGACTGGCTCTTAATATTTCCAGGTAGGACTTAAAACATGTCCCTTCCACTGACACAGTGAAAGCAGGTTAAATGGTCACAAAAAGGTGGAGTGCAGTGAAGGTGACATGTCCAGACACCAACAACTGTACTGATTCCAGCAGTTCCTTTCTGCCTCTGCTGTCAAACATTCAGAAACTCTACTAGGTATGCTTTGAAAATAAGTCTGTAATCTGGCAACTTGTCACCCTGTTCTCTGCTGCAACCCAAATGTGAGCCAATATTATTGCTCTCTTGGACTTCTGTGAGAGTCTTCTTATTGGTTTCTTTGCCTTTGTCCTCACCCCACATTGACTTATTCTCAATGCATTAACTAATCCCTCAAAAATAAGTCAGAGCATGGGACTTTGTTGTTCAAATTCTCCATTAGTTTAGCATGAAAGGCAAAGTTTTCACAGGGACCTCAAGTCACAGTCAATCCACCCAGCCATTACCTCTTCCTTTCACATTCATGGATATGTTTGCCTTTATTCATACTGCTCTATCATCCTGGCTTTTTCCTATTTCCCAAACATACCTGTTCTTTCTGCCTGGAAGACCACTCCATGCTTTCTGTTCCAGCTGAGATCCACGCAGCTAAGCGCTCCCAGAGGTCCACTTAGCTAGCTTCTCTTTAGCACCCTTGTGCAAATGGCACCTTCTCATTGGAAACTGCCACTGACCCCTCTATTCAAAAATTACATCTCACTCTACCCCCTCCATAGAGATCCCTCTAAATCTGATCAACCTTTTCTTTTAATAGTCTCACAGCCCTTAAGTCTTGTATTATTTCTTCTGAAGATCAATTTAACTCTTCCTGCTTACCGTAATTTTAGTCTTTCACCCATGCACAGCCCAGCCACTGGAGAGCCAAGCACTTACAAGCCTTTTAAAAGCATCACCAAAAATTCTCCTGAGGAGAAATTCTTGTATCAGCAGCTAGAAAAGATAAGTACAGGCAAAAGAGAAGCAAAAAGCAAAACAAAAAGGCAATAAAAACATCACTTATTTCATAGGAATTAGAGGCAAGCGTTTAATAAATACTCTTAGAACCAACTCTCTGAGTTAGGACAGTATGAGTAGCCCCCGGAAAGCTGTATTTTTTAAAAGCACTAAATGTAATTCTGACAAACTTATAGGTATCCACTAATATAGATAAGATGAATAATACAAAAAATCAGTATAATTTATGTAGAGAGATGTTCATGTCAAATTCTTATTTCCTGGTGCTACTGGTGCATTTATAAGAATATATCACACATTAGGGCTCTTACTCAAAGAAAAATCACCAGTTGTACAAAACAGAAGTTGTACAATACATATTCAGATAATAATGCACAAAAACAATTAAGAAATTATGAAAGTTTATATTAACAGAACGCATGTGTGAGAAACTTTTTAAACTACTTGTGGGCCAAAGAGGAAATAAAAATTGCAATCATAAGCTATTAAGAAATAAATGATAATGAAGCAATTAGAATGCTATTTATGAAAACTTATGAGATGTGGCCAATGCTGTAATATATTTCTTATTTAAAAACAAAAGTCAAGAATTTAGGAAAAAAATATAAAAAAATAAACCTTCAAAAGCTGAAAATCAACTGAAAAATAAGGATATAAATTAATATTTATGATTTTTAAATTGATAGAACAATATTGATTTTTTTCTTCTGGTAAGATTGACAAAGAAAAATGTTGCAAACATATAGCATTAGGAATCAGAAGTGGAATATGACCACAGATAAAGAAGAGGTTAAAATATAAGGCATTTTTATGTTAAGACCCAGAAGTGCTATATCAATTCCACCCACGTCTCACTGGCCAGGGCTCAGTCATACAGTCCCGAACATGGGGTGCAGCAGGAATATAGTCTCCCTAAAAACAAATGGTTTAGTGTGGTTGTCTATATTTGTTTCTGTAAATGGCCAAATGATATTTTAGGTTTTACAAGAGTTACGGGCCTGTCACAACTCCTCAACTCTCTTGTTATAGCACAAAAGGCCAGACAACATATAAAGGAATGGGCATAGCTATGTTCTGATAAAACTTTATTAACATGGGGCGAGCTGGATTTAGCCTACTAGCATAGCTTGATGAATGCTTGTTAGTACGTAGCGTTGTTTTTGACACAGTTTAATAATTGACTTGGAAATGTATCTGTAACGTTTTAAATAAACTAGGTAGATTATCATTCAAAATCTAAATATATATTTATAAAAGTTTCTCTACATGCATGCGGACATATGTATAGATTTGCATTAAAATAATGGAGAAATAGATACTAAAGTGTTAACTAAGGTTATCTGTTGGTATTTAAGGTGATTTTCTTTTCTGTGTATCTACATCTTTTAATACTTTTATAATAACCATATAGTACATAAATAATAAATGAAAGAGAAAGAGTGAAGAAGCACTTAGCAAACAAAATTTTAAATGTATTTAAAAACTGCATTAATTATTAAAATACTTTATGGGCACAGACATAAGTAGACAAACCAGTTGAACTGAATAGAAAGCCTAAAACAAAGCATAAGCAAAATATAAGAATTTAATGTTTTGAAAAAAGTTGTCTGTGTAAATGTATATGATAATATACATTAAAATAAAATGCCCGGTACACAATGATTGTTGAATAAATATTTATTCAAAGAATACATTGGGTTATTGATTAAATATTGATTAATTCAAATATTTTTACTCAGGATATTATGTCATTAAATTTTTTGAAGGCATGATGATTGCATTTTATGTAGAGACTTTTTAGTTGTCTATATAGTCAAATATATCAACTTTTCATCCATCTTGGCCATTTATCTACACTGAAAATGTTCTCCTTCATGAAATGAAGTCATATTCTTTCCCCACTATTCCACGGTTCTATTTTTTAGAATTAACACCCTAATTCCTGCAGAATTTACCTTATGGAGGAAAGATGCAGCCTCATTTTCTTTTCACTTAGCCAGTTCTCCCCAGACCATTAATTCTGTAACTTTCCTTCTCAACCAAACTGAAATAAAAGAGAATTTGATCTTGCCCCAACTACCCGAAACAACTTCCAGGGCTGCCCTCTATGGGTTTATGACAATAAAAACTCTAACCCCTCAGGTCAGATAATCAGATGTATGATAATTAACTGTATGAGTAATTATTGTGTTATGCAAATAAACAATGCAGATGAGTCATTTCATTAAGCAAGCACCATGGGGTCATTAGGTTTTGATCTCTGTCCTAGTCTTTTGGGGAAAAATATCTTCTATCAACTGTTCTTCCGAACTGGCAATAAAACATCACTGGTAGGTTCACATTAAGCTGGATAATATGCAGACTGCTTGATTTGTATTGAATATGTGTCTGGTGGTTGGGGCCCACTGTAATGAACTAGCCCACAAATCACAGCTTAATGGGAATCTACTTTTACATATTGCTTAATTAAAAGTTGTGAGCTTATTAACATGTGTCTTTGGCACCGAGCTTTGGGGATGTAATCTCTGTGCAAATAAGACCAGGTTGTAAAAGTTTTATAGATTGACGATGATATTATAGTCCATACCTTAATAACCCATCATTTCCCCAAAGAATTTTTTATATCTTACATTCTTCTACCCAGCTGTAACAGATTCTTTTCTTTTTGTTTTCAATGTGAATGATTCCTATAATATATACTGGTATCAAAAAAGGGTTATATCTTTAATTGTTCATCTGAATTTTTTATCGTTTAATCTTACTACCAAAGGTATGCAGAAGAAAATTTCAGAGCTCCTTTCATTAAAGGGGCTCCAGGTAGTATAGATCTATTAGATATGGTTTTCTAGAATTTCCATTATAAATCTCTATTTTCAGGGATTTATAATTCAGCTGTAAAAATGTTGCCCTAGGCTTCAACTTGGAATACAAGGTCTTAGCCTGAGAGAGTACATTGTTAACACATGAAAAAAAAAAATCATGTTGTTTTCATCTTACCAAAGTGAAAAAGTAATGGCATGTAACCGTTTTCAAATACTTTCTGGTATGCCACTGTAAGATGATGTTTGGAGTTTTTTCTTTCTGTTTTGTCTTGACATGACGTTTTACGGTATGTTTGTAATTTTAACCAAGCCATTTGGTCGCTTTTTTAAAATGTCCAAATAAAAGATGGCTTCTGTGTGCCTCACACTACAGTTCCTGGACTGGACATCTCTGATTTTCATTGGTGGAGCCTTTGACACAGAGCATTTCTGGAGTCTTTGCACTGAAGCTCCACATTTTATTAACTCCCATCAATATTTGGAGTAAACAAAAGTTGTATTGTTCTAAAGAATTGAACCCTATTATTGTTTTAAGCAATGGGTAGGCCTATTTTAATTAAAAATTGAAGTTGATATCTCAGGATAACAAAGTATCAGTGACCTTTGTCTGATGGAAAGAGCTGTGGGAGAGGATCGTGGCCCAAACTCTGTTATTAAATGGCTGTGACCTTGGAAGATTTACTTGAATGGTCTGAACCTGTTTCTACATTCATCAAAAGAGTCTGAAGATAAAACAGTCTCCAGTATTCCTTTAGAGTTTGAAATTTTCATATACCTGCTATTTAGCCATACCTTGCTAAATTCACCAGTGACTTCCATGTCTCTAAATCCGATAAACACCTTAGTCTTCAATTTAATCTCACCACAGCATTCTGAACAGATGACCATCCACCATTTGCAGACACATTGGCTTCTAAATTACTTTAACATCAGGTATCCATGATTCTTCTTTTTTCTCTGTACCCCTCTGCTGTGTTCTTTCCCATGTCAACTCAGTCATTAAATGTCAAAGTTCACGAGACTTGGTTTGGTGGACTCTCCTTTTGCTGTTCTATGCAAACTCCCTAAGGGACCTTGTCCTTCCCAGTTACTTCAAATGCCATCCATGTACCTTCTCTCAAATGTTTACTTGGGGCCCAGATCATTCTTTTAACCCCAGATCTTTTAAAGCCAAATGTTCACACAGTACATCCTCTTGAATGAATACCTCATTGTAATTCATGGGTTCTGACCTCCTGCTCCAAAGCTGCCTTTCCCCTTCCCTGCTAAGTATATGGTTCTACCCTCTATCCAGTTATTCAGTCTTTGGCTTCATCCTGACAGCATTTCTTATTCTCTGCACTATAAACCATGTCAATGTTTCAAATGTTCAAATGAGTTTTATTTTATTACTAATGTCGATTCCTCGGTTTAGGCCATTAATATCCTCCTTGGTGACGAATCCAATTTCTTCTCTCCTTTTCTGCCTCTCCTCTTGGCCTACTCAATTCAGTTTCTAACTTGCCTCCAGAATGACACTTAAAAAAAAAAAAAAAAGAAAAGAATTCTAATCTTGACACCAGCCAGCTAAACATCATTCAACAGCTGTGATATTACATTTAAGCTAAGATCTCAGATCCCTCCTACACAAAGCACACCATGATCTGGGTCTCCAGCTTCATTCCTCATGCTATTGCCAGTGACTCCCTCTGCTTTAGTCCTCTATGGTTCTTACAGTTTTTTCAAGAACATCTTTGCCTTTTCTGCCTCAGGCCCTGACATTCCATTCCCTCCACCTGCAGTAGTCTCTTTGATCTCCTGTCCTTCTCCCAGGTTGCCCTCCTCATTCTTGTTGGTGGAAGAATGGGGAAGGGGACCCTTGGGATGGGCTGTCTATGCCAAACTGAACACCCGTCTCCTTCTCTAGGCTCTAAGCCTCATGAGAGCAGCATCCTCTTCTGTTTTTCAGGAATCTGACCTCAGCTCCACCTGGTGCCTGGCACATGGCAGGTGCTTTATGAAAACTTACTCTCTGAGACTGTAGAGATTGAAGTCCAGCAAAAGACCCAGGCCAGGTCTAGGTCCCACCAATGCCTGAGACTCTGTGATCAGCAGGAATTACACATTCCACTTACTATTGTCTGAAGCTATTATGTCATTTTGTTCCACAGGATGGTAAAAACAATTAAGCAATTAAGCAGCAGCTGCTGGGTCCAACATGATCTGGGCCCTTGGTTTATAACAGCCAGGGTGCAGGAGCAGGACTTGCTCAAGGCTGTCAGGCAGCTCACAGTGGATATTGGAGACCAGGCTGGCCTTGCAGTGCTGAAGTTTCCATTCACTAGTGACTGTGTTTCAGACACCTTCTCTCCCCAGATTCCTCTTCTCTCCTTTAGTTTATTTTGTTCTGATTCTTTACATATTGCTAGGGCCAGTTATTTCGGTAGAAATATCTGAGTAGAAAAATCTGATTAAAAAGATACATTTTAGCAACTTTATATATTACACCTTTCTATAGTGATTACGTTTTATAAAGAAAAACACGAAAGGCTACAGTTTGACAAAATGAAAAGTTCTCTAATGGTGGAATTTTGAGGCTTGCAGTTTGAATGGGACAGAGATTCCAAGGTCATGGTAGCCTTCTTTTGAACTGCTCAGTCACACCAGAGGATAAGACAGAATTGGTATCAGTTTCTCCTTCTTAATCAGGAGCTTCTACACCATTAGGAAACGTGCTATGCTCAGAGCCTTGCAGGGAGCAAAGCCTCTCACCTTCTTGGCTCCATTTAGGCCCTCTTCCAAGGTTTCAGGGCTGAATTTAAATCAAGGTACATTTCACGGACTATGGCATGGAAAATACCAATAGACCATGAGAACTGAAAAAATACTTCTGTTTTCTACACAGAAACATAAATGATATCATTAAAAGTGTTCTAATCCATACCTCGTGCAGACTTGGCCAATATAAATATTATGTAGGGGACGGGGCTCCACAACTGAAATGTCGACTAAAAATAAATGACCCTTGAGTTCCTTTCTAACCCTGGGATTCCATTAATCTAACATTTCCTTTCATAGCACATAGATAACATTTCTCCTTCAAGAGAAGATTCATTTAGTACCTATGCCATTGCAAGGAGTTAATATGACTGATTTGATCGACCCGAACAAAGGCAAATGCTGTAGGATGACCTGGAAGACCATGATCATTGAAGCACGGTGCCTTAGCAGCATTAAAAAGATTGCCAAAGAAGTGTGACTGGTCCCTAGACCAGGTGACTGACTACCTGGAAATCCATTCACATCTGAAAATCATTTCAGTTCAGTTTCTTTTTCAATAGGTCCCCCTTAAATGAGGCAAGGAATGCTGGCAAATGAGCAGTAAAGACTTTATTCTAACATCTCAAGCCAGGTTTCTTTTTTTTTCCAGTGGTACACATCAAGCTTAACAGGAAAGCCACACTTTTCATGCTGGTAAAAGAAAACACCTTCTATGTTAGTAAAAAGGCTTGGCAAAGTGACAGTCACCTTGTTGCCCATCAGGGGCTGTTAGCTTGTCACTGTTTCCACTTATGTTAATCTTGATTTCTTTGAAGAAAAATAATTTAGAAGAATTGTTTCAAATGCACTCCTAGTGTGAAATGATGAGAAATGCTGAACAGGCTTAATCTTTATTACACTAACTTCATTTAACAATTCTGCTCTAAAACTGATTGGACCCCATGGGTCGCATCAACTAATACCCTGACTATACTTATTTTGGTCAATCATTTAAATTTACAATAGTTATAAGCCACATACTACAGTCCAAGAATTGCAATGTGAAATTACAAATATGTGTAAGGAAGATTTCTACTTTCAAGTAGTTAGAATCATTTGAGGAGTCAAGATATGTGAAAAAAATGCAATACATTCTGTTGAATAGCAGTTATGAATTAATGCACCTAAATTCTAATGGCTGTCAGTTGACCAACTGATCAGTGAGGCATACATAGAAATGTTTTCTTTGGCACTGATTTCATAGACATAGCAAAACAGAAAACAATCTAGTGTAATGACCTGGTAAATTTGGTATTGGATAAGACTATATCAAGATCGAAGAAATAATGCAGAGTTCTCTTCCCATGTCTTTTGGCTTTCTGCCCTTCATTCACACTATGACCAAGTCCAGATTGGTTTTGAGTAGGCTCCAATTTACTCAATGATTCTTATAGTGCTGACCATACTTTAGGCGCAGTTTCAAGTAAGCAGATTTTAAATTAAATACTTTTTGATCTTGGAGAGTTACTCTGTTTACCTTGCAAGCAGAAGTAGAGAAGAATGCACTACCTGTAGCTAGTAGAGGGGATAGCACGCTGTCACTGTGGGGCAGGGGATCACTGCAGAGCCGTGGCCACTATTACTAGAGTGCTTGGCTTAGGGACCTTAGGGAGGGCAGATCCATCAAATACTCATATTACACAAATCCATCTCACTATTTGCTTGCATGCATCTCAACACCACGCAGGGTATCTTGTGAATGCGTAATGAAAATTAGGTCTGAAATGTATTTGGAAACTTCCCTGAAGACCCATCCCCAGGGATGCTATTGTCGAAACACATATGCCAAAGTGTGCTTGGAATGCTTATTAAGAAGGCACTTCTCCAGCCTATTGGCATGCACGCTGGGAAGCATGTGCTTCTGTTACTATCACTTCATGCATTTCTTTTTCTACTTCCCTCTTTCCTTTCCATTCCATGCTTCTTAGCCAAAGCCCGCTTTCAAAACATGAAGTTTAACAATTTCCCAAATGTTTTAGAATATATGTATCCAATTATAATATGAAGAAAATATTTCTACGACTTTAAAAGAGAAGAGAATTCTCCAGAAAGGTCATATTTTATATGATGAACCTGTTTAACTTAGGTTTACCAATTTGATTATTGTTTTGAGGTATGGCATCACTATCTTTTCACCTGGTTTTTTAATATATGAAATTTTATGGGTTTTTTTTTTTCTGTTGCCCAGGTTGGTAAGGGCTCATTGCAACCTCGAACTCCTGGGCTCAAGCAATCCCCTCACCTCAACCTCCTGAGTAGCTGGGACCACAGGCATGCACCACTATGCCTGGCTAATTTTTTGTATTTTTTTTTTTTAATAATTTAAGTTTTTTTTTATTTATTTTTTATTTTTTTATTTTATTTTTTATTTTTTATTATTATTACTATTATTATTATTATACTTTAGGCTCTACAGAGATGAGGTTTCACCATGTTGTCCGGGCTTGTTTCGAACTCCTGGGCTCAAATGATCTGCTCACCTGGGCCTCCCAATGTGCTGAGATTACAGGCGTGGGCTACTGTGCCTGGTCTTATATGCTTTTTATTCCAGTCAGGGACACCATATAAATACATTTTTGATTAATTGATATTTATATGAAATATTCATATTTTAGTGGAATCTGTAGTTGTTCTTCAGGGAGAAATCAGCATTTTTTATGTGAAATTAGGTGTATATCGCTTCATCAAGCCTTTTTCAATTTAATTTACTCACAATAAGTATTCATGTGGGTTCACTTTCCAGAGACCCTTTGTTTCATTATAGCTAATAATTTTTGATGCGGTTATAGCTAATTATAAAAAAAAAACTAATGAGGCCTCTCAAGTCATAGTAGGATAACTATTTCTGTTAAATAACTGTACTCTTGTTGGCATGGTATTTTCAGGAAATCTCACAAAATATTTAACGTGTTTAAAAATATAAAAAGTATATAGCTTTTAACAGGGTAAACTCCAGTCTACTTAATCCTATTTTTAACTTTAATATTTACTGTATACAACATTTCTTTCAGTTAAATATGCAATGGAAAATATATATCTGTGAATACTCTGTCACTTTAAGCAATTACAAGTTTTCAGTGTATATCACAGATGAAATGTTATGGCTGAATCACCTATATCACTACCTAAAGATGTAGAGGCATATCCAGAATGCTATTTTTTTTTTTTCTGGCAAGCGGGGAGGGGTGTTTGCAGTGACAGAGCCTCACTCTGTCGCCAGGCTTGAGTGCAGTGGCACAATCTTGGCTCACTGCAATCTCCGCCTCTCAGGTTCAAGCGATTCCCCTGTCTCAGCCTCCAGAGTAGCTGGGGCTACAGGTGCGCACCACCATGCCCACTTAATTTTTTGTATTTTAGTAGAGACAGGGTTTCACCATGTTGGCCAGGGTGGTCTTGATCTCCTGACCTCGTGATCTGCCCGCCTCGGCCTCCCAAATTGCTAGGATTACAGGTGTGAGCCACTGCGCCTGGCCCAGAATGCTTTTTAAAAAGGCAATAGCCATTAACAATTACTCATTATTGTTTTTTCTGTATACTTGAATAGCGGTATTTTCTTATTTTTAAAGTTTGTATACATTTTCCCACAGAGATAAGAAATTAAAGTAAGACTAAATATAATGTGAAACCTTCAAATTATAGACCTAATATATTCTGCTACTACCATTAGTAATGGCTGAGATATACTTACTTACCTTGTGTGTGTATGGCCTAGATAAATTCTTAAATATGCCAATGACATTGGTACTATTAGCTTTACTATATTTACCAACAAGGAAGCTGAGACTTAGAATGAAGTGACCTGCCCAAGCTCACAGGATGAACCTGGGGGGCAGTATTATGAGTTGAATTGTGTCCCACCAAAATTTACATGTGGAAGTCCTAACCCTTAGTACCTCAGAATATGACTCTTTGGAAATAGGGTCATTGCAGATGTAACTTGTTAAGATGGGTTACAGTGTAGCAGGAAAGGCTCTTACTCTAAGAGGACTGGTGTCCTTATAAAAAGAGGAAAATTCAGAGACACACGTGCAGGGAGAATGCCCTGTGAACCTGAAAGTGGAGTTTCTACAAGCCAAGGAATGCCAAGCATTGCAGCAAACTGCCAGAGTCTATGAGAAAAGGATGACAGATTCTCTTGTGGCCCTCTGATGACAGAAGAAGCCTACTGTCAACATCTTCATCCTGGACTCCTGGACTCCAAAACTGTGAGATAATTTCTGCTGCTTATGCCACTCGGTGGCATTTTGTTATGACAGCCCCAGCAAACTAATATGGGCAGCCAAGACTCACAGCACAAGCTGAGTTGGCATCAGGACATTCACTACTTCTCTCACAAGTGACTGACTGCTGCTGATACCTGGACCACCCCGCTCCATTCAATCCCAACTCTAACAGAAATTTAGCTCAGTACCTATGGTGGTCTAAATCACTGATTGAAAACCTCTGTTGGATTAATGATGGTATTCTTCCAGGGGAAGTATATAAATTTCTTGCTTATGAAAAATAAACATAATTTTTAGCCCAAACAGTTATTGAGAATGTATGTTTTAATGATAAATGGTTTGTGTTAGCATTTTAAGTAGTGTTTTCCCTTAATATTTTATCAAGGAAAGTTTCTGATATTTCATAAAAAAAATTTTATTTACCCCAAATTAAATCCTAAGCAAGATAGTGAAGGAAATCTTCTCTGAAATACTGAATAAAATCAGTTGACTACAAAATAGAATGCATGTCTTACTTAAGCAGAGATTGAGCTTTTAGGGTAATTATGGATAGCAATCTTCCAATTCATGTATGGTTACCTACTGCTAAATTGCAAAAAGTAAGCTTGGCATGGCTCAATTGAAAATGAATAATATTATCATATTGAAATTCAAAACCTATTAAAAGTTTCTAAAGATTCTGAGCTTGACTGTTAGAAATGGTAATGGTGGGGGATTTGGGTCATAATTTTCCATGGTATGACTTTAGTAAGGAAGTTCTCAGAAGCAGTTTCCAGGTGATGGTTAAGTCTAATTCTCTTAGATTTATAGCACCAGAACCATTAACAACTACAACAGACTGTAGGTACTTGACTAACAGTCAGGAACTTAATAATTCTTCCTCAAGTAAGTAACCTGATTAAACATCTCAAATGTTTTGCCATCAAAACCATTTGGAGCCTGTTATGATTAATGGGCCACATTACTTGCCAAATGTTGATTTAGAGCAATTCTCAATATAGTTCTTTCTGGATGAATTGAAAACATAACCTACCAATGGCAATGCTGTAATCCTTTCTTCAACCTTTAGAAAATAGTTTATGGGATGACAATTGAAAGTTTATGCTGCAAACTGCTAAAATAACTTACATGTTTTGGATCATTTTAATGATTCCATTGTTAATTACTACAATTCTCTTTGTCTCCTTTATTGCAAACTCTTCAAAAACAAGTTAAGCCTCTCTAAAGTTTTCATTGCCTTGTCACTGACTTTTGGCTCTGTGAATAGAAGTCTTCAATGGACGGAGCTATTTTGGCTCAACAAAAATGCATCCTCATGTTGATAACCACATACACTTTGTAATCTTAGTCTTCCTTATTCACCAAAGTGAACAGGAATATTTTCCTTAAAAATCACACAGTAATCTCGGCCAGTTTAAAATGTTGATGCTTATCCCTCTTCCCATAAATTTATCTGCTCACTACTCAAACCCACTTTAAGCTGAATACTTGCCATAGAAATTATTTTAGGTTCCCATTAGGAGTGGGCACCAATAAGTCCACATCTCTAAATCATCCTTCTTGCAGCTCTCTGTGAAAATAATTTGGATATAGAAATGTGGGAAAGCCGGGCGCGGTGACTCACATCTGTAATCCCAGCACTTTGGGAGGCCATAGCAGGTAGATCACTTGAGGTCAGGAGTTCAAGACCAGCCTGGCCAACATAGTGAAATCCCGTCTCTACTAAAAATACAAAAAAATTACCCAGATATTGTGGCGTGTGCCTGTAATCCCAGCTACTCAGGAGGCTGAGGCAGGGGAATTGCTTGAACCTGGGGGGGCAGAGGTTGCAGTGAGCCGAGATGGCACCACTGCACTCTAGCCTGGGCAACAGAGCAAGATTCCATCTCAAAAACAAACAAACAAAAAAGAATAAAAAAGAAATGTGGAAAAAGGCTTATGTCAGCACTTACACCTGCTAAGGTAACAGCCCATGCTGACAACTTAGAGGAATTCCTGTAAAAATATAATGGGGCGAGGCAAGGAGGAAAGGACTAGGAAGTCCTTTAACTCACAGAGCTGCAGGTAAAAATGGTTCTGGACCATGTTTGGCTTCCTTCTCTACCTCACAGATGTGCCGAAGACAACAACAGCAGCACAGCCATGCCAAAGATCTCACAGTGTCACTCTGGAGGGAAAGCCATGCTAATGAGCAATGGAGTCATTACTGCAGCTGTCTCATAAGAGGGAATGGTTGAGTCATGCAAGGAACACAGGCCTTCTCCTGGGTAGCTTCTGGCTGCCTTGTCACATATGACAAGGACACTTGCATAACTGCAGCTTCCTAGGCTGCAAATGACTATGGCTCCTGCCACTCCCAACAGTTCCTGAATGTGTTAGTAGGCCCAGGTCTGCTATAGGGAAACATTGGTTTAGTGTCATTTAAAATGTTCCTAGAAGGTTAGAGCAGAGATTCTCTAACTCTGAGATAACCCATTTTATCTCCCATGAAGTACATAACACAGGTCTTTCTACATATGCATGATAATATGAGAAACAGCACCAAACATTTGGGAGGCACTACAGTCCTAGTGAAGAGGACTTCATCTGATGAATAAAAGGAATTGATTTCTAAGAAACAGTTATTGCCAGAAAAAAAGAAAATCAATGTATTATTTCTATAATACAAAAACAGGCAACCATAAAGATCGAAAAACTTAAGGTGTAAACATCATTCAAAATTTAAATTTTGTTTGTTTGTTTGTTTGTTTTTTGAGACAGGGTCTTATCTCGGCTCACTGCAACCTCCGCCTCCAGGTTCAAGCGATTATCTTGCCTCAGCCTCCTCAGTAGCTGGGATTACAGGCGCCCACCACCATGCCTGGTTAATTTTTGTATTTTTAGTAGAGATGGAGTTTCACCATGTTGGCCAGGCTGGTCTTGAACTCCTGACCTCAAGTGATCCACCCACCTCGGCCTCCCAAAGTGCTGGGATTACAGGTTTGAGCCACCGTGCCTGGCCCCAATGTAAATATTTATAATGGAGACAATAAACAACACTTTGAATACTGCTGAAATCTGAAGTGGTAAAGTGAAAGACAAAATTAAGTGATTATCTCAGAAATTACAGGAAAAGGGAAAAAGGGGTGAACGGATTAAAGAAATGTTAGGAAACATGAAAATACGATAGATGGGATCTAACAGAGAGGTGAAAAAGAAACCCTAATGAAAATAACACAAGCTTGGAGAGCAATCAATCCAGAGGTGAGCTGAAGTAAGGAGATTGCAATGAGAAACACCCAGTTTTTAAAAAGTAACACGGAAAAACTTCTAATCTTTAAATGTACCTAAAGGAGCTTTAGTTACTCAAAGAATAACTAAAGATGGATAAGTGGTAGAGACATAGAAGAATATAAAGGAAAAGACCATATTGCCTCCTCTGAAATGAAAAGGTTTTACACAAAAAGGTAATTATAATATATTGGTTCACTGCAGGACACTGTGCTATGTATAATATGCATAATGTTATACTAATGTAAGTGATAAATACTGACCTAACAAAAATGTATATTTCAATTGCTTTAAGAGTCAGAGGAGACAGGGAAAATGTATGTGTTTGTGTGTGTATGGCCATAAAAAGCCTGATCTTTTTTTAAATAAAAAGAAATAATAGATAATAGCTAAAACCTTTTTTATATATACTTTTAAGTTCTAGGGTACATGTGCACAATGTGCAGGTTTGTTACATAGGTATACATGTGCTATGTTGGTGTGCTGCACCCATTAACTCATCATTTACATTAGGTATTTCTCCTAATGCCATCCCTCCGCCATCCCCCCACCCCATGACAGGCCCCAGTGTGTGACGTTCCCTGCTCTGTGTCCAAGTGTTCTCATTGTTCAATTCCCATCTGTGAGTGAGAACATGCGGTATTTGGTTTTCTGTCCTTGTGATAGTTTGCTCAGAATGATGTTTTCCAGCTTCATCCATGTCCCTACAAAGGACATGAACTCATCCTTTTTTATGGCTGCATAGTATTCCATGGTGTATATGTGCCACATTTTCTTAATCCAGTCTATCATTGATGGACATTTGGGTTGGTTCCAAGTCTTTGCTATTGTGAATAGCACCACAATAAACATACGTGTGCATGTGTCTTTATAGTAGCATGATTTATAATCCTTTGGGTATATACCCAGTAATGGGATCACTGCGTCAAATGGTATTTCTAGTTCTAGATCCTTGAGGAATCGCCACACTGTCTTCCACAATGGTTGAACTAGTTTACACTCCCACCAACAGTGTAAAAGCATTCCTATTTCTCCACATCCTCTCCAGCACCTGTTGTTTCCTGACTTTTTAATGATCGCCATTCTAACTGGTGTGAGATGGTATCTCATTGTGATTATAGCTAAAACTGAATAATCAAGTAACAGAATTATAAGCATATTAACTGGAAGAGTTGAATAAAAGTGATTGCCTCTGAGGAGCTGGAATTAAAGACCGGTGGCAGGTGTACATCTTGTCTGTGTTTTAGTTCATAACTCAAGGATATATGTATATATCCACGCATACATTGGGGTTATATAGGTATATATTTAAAGCAGATTGCCAAATTTTGAGGGTATACTGGTGTATCATAAACATAAACACATTTCCTAGAAAATAAATATTGTCTTTCATTATCATTCTTAGAAAGAAAACAAAGTTGCATGTGTCATGAGGGTAAAGATGTAAAAGAATTCTGGGTATTTTATCCTAAACAAAGGTATCATTTATTCTGGTAAAAAATTAAAATGTGCATAAATGTTTTAATTTACAAGAGAAAACTAAAGCCTTTAGAAAATATATTTCTTATAGCAAAACATAGAAATAAGAGAAAAATAGAATAATAAAACAAAATATGGCAGAATATGAGATTATTGACATAAGAATACTGACACCAAGAATACTGGTGACAAATATCTGTTAAACTGTGCCTCTAAAATTATATTTAAGGAAGTGGAAAATGTTGATAATTATTTTTAAATTTCTCCTCATTATTTTTCTAATTGAATTATTTGTAATATTATAGTACAGGTGTTCAATGACACTTTCTACAATATCTAGTAGGTTATGTGGAAAAGCTAATTTTATAACTACAACCAATTAGTGATACAAATATAAAATTTAATTGTTAGAAAACCCTATATTCGGTAATAATAATAAAGTAGTTTAGTTTGACCATAGAGGTTGTTACCACTTAATAAAATGAGTCATTATTTTATACTTCAATACGTTTAAATAGTTGGAGAGATAACGTTTGATGTGAATATTCTAAATAATCTTAAATTTCTAAATTCTCTAGATTTTAGCTGCAGACAGAATCACGTGATGGGTTTAATGTAGCTTATTTCACCAGTTTTTCTTCTTATCTTCTGATATTTTCAACATACAAGAATTTACAGTAAATTTGTCCCTTGTAGACTACAATGAACACTCATCCAATCTCCATTACTGGTAAAAGATTTGACATGTGTTTGAGTATTTTTATCTAGAAGAATATGTTTCTGATGGTGACAGGCTTGCCTTTCTCTGATATTTTCACTTATAGAAAAGAAAATACTTTGAAAAAGTTAGCCTTTATTTAAACTTTTTAATTGATGCCTTCTCATTAACATAATGGAACAAGTTTATAGTCGAATTTCACATTTTCTCATTTCGAATTTGTTGTTTTCTTTTACCACTAGGTGAACATGCATTCTGGTTTGCCTGAAACAGTCTCAGTTTATACCTGTGATGATGGTACAATTTTTTTTTTTTTTTTGAGACAGGGTCTCACTTTGTCACGCAGGCTGGAGTGTAGTGGCACAATCTCAGCTCTCTGCAGTGTTGACCTCCTGGGCTCAAGAGATCCTCCCACCTCAGCCCCCCAAATAGGTGAGATTACAGGAGTGCACCACCACAGGCAGCTAATTTTTTGTATTTTTGGTAGAGATGGGGTTTCATCGTGTTGCCCGGCTGGTCTCGAACTCCTGAACTCAAGCAATCTGCCAGCTTCGGCCTCCCAAAGTGCTGAGATTACAGGTGTGAACCATTGCGCCAGCTGGTACAATTTTTAATAGTGCTTTTTGACTCTCTATGCCTTTGCAGTTTGGACAATAAATTACTTGGTCACCCTACTTTAAAAATAGACATTCTTTTAATCTCAAACAGAAACTAATAACATCATTCCTTGATACTTCTGGTAATCAAACTTCAGCTCTTGAAAGAAAGAGTTGTAACAAAAGATTTTACCCGAGAGCAAAGACCACATATAACATAAGCTGAGAATGAAGAATGTCTTTTAATATGTGACTTGTCTCTCTATAAAACATGAGAGGTTTGAGAGGATACAGAAGGAATGTGATTGAAGTAGAAGAGTGATTGATAGCCATGGCCAGATAGTGGAGAATGTTTGCAACCAAGCAATAATAATAATAATTGTTGCTATTAAATGGTTCAGCAGCAATTTCCAGTGCATACTGCCATGAGAGAAAAGATGGTGCAGGGTAGATGGTGGGTGGATTGGGTGGGAGAGAGGATATGGGGATCTAGCTGCTTTTTAATGGTTTTTTGTTTCAATCAATTCTCCTGCATGCTTCCTCATGAAATACTTGTTATTGTTTTCTGCCTATTTTTGGTGGTTTTCAAGACTCTGAATATCATTAATGATGTATGCTGAAAATGTAAACTCAATCTAGGGAAAATTTTAAAAGCTCCAAAGTTATTTTTGTGCCTTCTATATGTGAAAGAAGTTGGTGTATCCCAATTAGATTAGAAGGAACTAGTAACCTAGATATACAAAGACTCTGGAAGAAAGGGAAAAAGTAAAAATCGGTTATCAAGTGACTGATCAGAATATTACAGCATGATATCACTTGGTACTAGTTGTATTATTCTCACAGACAATGTTTCTAAAAACAAGGTGAGGTTGAAAGTAACCTTCATCAGAAGCATGTGAAGCACTTCTCAGAGTGCAAACCGAATGAACTAATAAAACCTTGGAGAATGGGGCTCAGGAACTTTTCACAAACTCCCTCAAAGGATTATTATGTATACCAAAGTTGGAGAGCCATGCTTTTGAGCTCTGTAGAAGTGTTAGAAAATCATTGTATTGGAACACCAAGTATAAGTATATTATATATTTTATATATTTCATACAATTGTATTGGAACACCAAGTATGAGTATAATATATAGTATATATCTTTATATAGTATACATATATAGTGTGTATTTATATAGTGTATATGTACACTATATAAATATATACTATATATTATAGTATATATAGTATATATTATATAGTATTTATATAGACTATATATAGTAATATAATATATACTATGTATTATATTTAGTGTATTTATATATCAATATATATGATATAATATATACCATATAGTATAATATATATTACATTATATATACCTATACATTATATAATATATAACATACTATATATGTATATATAATATATAGTATATATACAATATACTATATACTACTATGTATGCATATGTAGTATGTATATATAATGTATACTGTATACTATATAAAGCATACTACAAATGGTATGGTATGTCTTTATATAGTATACTATAATGGTATACTATTTAAATTCCACTGCTGAGGATATCCACATCAAACTCCTTTAGTCACCAATGATTACACTGGAAAATATGGGGAACTCACTGCCCTGGAAGCCACTCTTCACCAGGGGATTAATGAGAATCCATGGTTAAATGCTTCCTACATGAGTTTGATCCCCAGTGAACAGTTCTGCAACACACATCATAAGTCTCTTCAGAAGGTTCCTGTAGATGAAGCACAGTTGCCATTAATGGTGGACAACTTGATAATACATTCTTGTGTTGGCTTTCATTGTTTTTTTTTTGTGATTTTTTTCTTTTTTTGAGACACGGTCTTGCTCTGTCGCCCATGCTAGAGTGCGGTGGCATGATCACAGCTCATTGCAGCCTTGAATTCCTGGGGCTCAAGCCATCCTCCCAGTTCAGCTTCCTGAGTAGCTGGGACTGTAGGCCTGTGCCACCAGGCCCATTTAATCTTGTTGGTTTTCATTCATTCCCTTTTATTTCTCCTGCTCTACATGCTTGCTCCCAGGAATCCCATTGCCTACAAAAGCTACCTGTGCCTTCATTGTTTGGGAAAACTCTGGCTAAAAAAAATTGATATTTGAATTGTTCCCAGAAAGCAGACCCTTAGTATAGATTTTGGAGTTGAGTGACCCACCAATCAGATGTGAATAATAACTCTTCTGCTAGTGTTAAGTGAGTGCTGTGAACTCCTGGCATATTCAGCATCACAAATACTAAGATTGCAGATTCGTGGATTGTAAAATAGATAGAGGTAGAAGTTGAAACACTGGGTTATGTGGTAGCTCTGTCTCTTAAAACATATGAGAGCAATTATAATTAAAAAGGCTGTAGCATTGCCTATTTTTTTCTTAACTATTTTGGAATCCTGGGGAAAAAAAGAAGCCAGGAGGAATCATGTGGCAGAAAGCCCTCTCACCATCACTTTCAATAACTCCCTTCTAGAATTTCTTCTTTCCATCTTCATAACCTCAGGCTTTATTAGGTGAGAGGATCTGGATTTTAGGGAGGGAACAAATTTATGAGGGCATAGACCCTAACTAATGAATGTCTGGGTCGTCTCTCTAGGAAGAAACTTAGTGCAGAATAGTTCTACAGGTGGTCTTGGACCAACCAAGTTCTCTCCTCTTTTTTTTTTTTTTTTTTGAGATGGAGTCTTACTGTGTTGTCCAGGCTGGTTTGCAGTGGGGCAATCTTGGCTCACTGCAACCTCTGCCTCACAGGTTTAAGCTATCCTTTGCCTCAGCCTCCCAAGTAGCTGGGAGTACAGGTACATGCCACCACTCCCAGCCAGTATTTGCATTTTTAGTAGAGATAAGGTTTCGCCATGTTGGCCAGGCTGGTCTCCAACTCCCGATCTCAATTCACCTGCTTGGCCTCCCAAAGTGCTGGGATTACAGGCGTAAAATTAACTGTGGAATGTGCTGGAAATGCAATATCCTAAGATAGTATAGGACTGGCCAGAACAACCTGGGCTCTGTTCACCTTTCTCCCCCACCTACCCTAGAAGCAAGATGTCTTTCACTGCATTAGCCCAGCAATCCCTATGACCCCTGGGCTATAAGTCTCTGGACGGGGTGCTTTCTGGAAGCCCTCAGACCCTTTGTAAATAAGACTGCATCCTCCCCGGGCAGCTTTCCTGAGCTGTGGGGAATCAGCTCACAAGGAATATTAGGCTTCTATTGTTCCTTGCTGCCTACCTCTAAAGAATAAATGTGCTTCATGCAATTTGTGTGTGGGGGTGTTCTCCATAAGACTCAAACAAGTTGGTAACCAGTACACCTGCTTCACACTTAGATTAAAGTGCTGACCAATCATGAGGGGAAACACGAAGGAATCAGGGAAGAGGGAGATGGTTAAGTATGATGGTGTTAAGACCAGCTGCAGCAGCCAGGACTATAACTGTTTGTACTAAGACGTCGCAGAAATTATAGCAGACCTACCCTTAAAAATGAGTCTGTGATTGATTGGACTTACTGTATGGTATGAGTTGATCTCAGTGAACGAGATATAGACTATATCCAATAGCTTTCAGACACCATTTCAATATCTCCTTAGCTTTAGCTTTTATTCCAGCCACAGTGGACATGACCAGTTCCAGATAGGCTTCAACCAACTTTGTGCAGAGGCAATGAGATAGGGCCTCACCATCCACCAGCACCACGTATCTCTTCCTGGGTCCCCTCCTTGGGTCGTCTTTGTACCATGGTAAGGGACCTCCATAGGAACTAGCTAGGCAGCCATGCAAGTGAATCCTAGAGGTTTAGAAAGTTACTATCTGGGAGCATCCCTTGAAAAAAAGAAGCATGATAGATAAATGCATCCTTCTTTCATCTCCAGGCAGGCAGGTCTGAGGCACATTTTAAGTCTCTTCAGTAGGTCCTTGCAGGATTAAACACCAGCAATAGTCACATTGTTAATGCATCCCTCTAGTGATTTTTCCCTACCTTGTCTTTCATTCCCCTGTTTGACATGCCTGCTTACAGGGATTACATGCCAGACTTGTCACAGGCTCAGCATTCAGGTGAATGGAGCCTAAGATGATTAGGATGACACAAAATGGGAGAAAAGAACTGATGACACTGTGAGGATCAAGATTAATCACGCAGGCAGAAAGAGGATCTGGAATCTGCTTTCTAATTACCAAATGGGCCTAAAGATATGCTGATACACTTCAACCCAACTTCAAGAATTGTAAGACTGTGAGCATCTAATAAATTCTCGATTGCCTTTACTGTATATTGGTTGTCTATAAATGTAGAAAGAATACAACCGTGGCTTGTTTGAATTTCTTCCATGAAAAAAAAGACTGGGGAGTGACACAGAGGAAATGAGAATCACAGGGAAAACGTGATTATTCTCTGGAATTAAGAATAAATGAGTTTCATGACGGGTTGAGTCAACATGTTCCCCAATTTTTTCTGGAATTAAGAATAATGGCTGGGCGCGGTGGCTCATGCCTGTAATCCCAGCACTTTGGGAGGCTGAGGTGGGTGGATCAAGAGGTCAAGAGATCGAGACCATCCTGGCCAACATGGTGAAACCCCGTCTCTACTAAGAACACAAAAATTAGCTGGGCATGGTGGCGTGCACCTGTAGTCCCAGCTACTTGGGAGGCTGAGGCAGGAGAATTGCTTGAACCCGGGAGGTGGAGGTTGCAGTGAGCCGAGATCATACACTGCACTTCAGCCTGGCACAGAGCAAGACTCCATCTCAAAGTTAAAAAAAAAAAAAAAGAATAAATGAGTTTAATGATGGGTTGAGTCAACATGTTACCCAATTTTTTGAAAGTAGATTTTAAAATTCTCAGATTAAAATTAAATATAATTCTGTTGGCAGAAACCCCGAAAGGGATGAAACTAAAAAATATTGGGACACTTTAAATCAACTAATATTTCTACAGTTTGAAGTACATCTCATGACAAAATTGGAGACACTGTTAAAATCATTCTATGTACATATCAAGATTCTGTGATAAGTTCAGATGTTAAAGGACGTTTCTAGAAAATAGAGAGAGATACTATACCAAGAGTGATGAAACAACAGTATGATGCAAGCTTCTAAGAATTAAAGCAACACTGGTAAAGCCAAGAACGAACAAACATTTATAAACAACGTTAAAAATGAAAAAAAAAATTACTTAAAATATATTCTTGGAGAAAGAAAATAAGGAAAGGGTGAAGCTTCTGTCTGGAAAAAAAAGCAATATGCATAATGGTACCAAGCTGGAGAAGAAATAGTAAGGTATTTACAGCCCAAAGAAAGCCACACTTAACCAATAAAACAGGGAAGAAAAACTTACCAAATCACCTTTCGATATACTTTATTTCCCAAAATTGTTTGTGTCCTTAGCTTCCTCTGGGTGATTGAAACTATTTCAATGTAAAACTATCTGATTGTGTTTGTGAAATGCAAGACTTAGAAAACTCAAACTTATGTGTGAAATAAATATTTTACTTTCCACGATTCTGTAATTGAGGAACAGAATTTTATTTAACTCACAGAGGTAAACAGTTCTTAGAGACAGAGTAGCGGCTAGGAATACAGGTATCACACGTGTAGACCCATAGAAAACACACACGCAAAGATATGTTAACACAAGTTAGGATACTTTAGGTCACAAGTAAGTATGGTTTATATATAGGAGGCTAAGAGAAGCAATTTACTGGGGGCAGACTGCAAGAGAGCCATGGGATTTCCAAGCCCAGACAAAGGAGTGTGGGAAAAGGTGTCAGCCTTCTCTGAACCATCCAGGAAGTCTTTGTGAGGCAGACAACTTAAGGGATGTTAAAATGTCTACAGATGTGTAAACCTAGTCATTTCAAGCATGTATTTATCCCTGAAATTGAACCCATGTGTGTCAAGTCACTGACTATAGATTTCAAAGGGAAGCAGGACTGAATATTTCTGTTCCAAGCATGGTTTTTTTTTTTTTTTTTTTTTTTTTGTAGTAGTAGCAGCTGCATTGGTTTTAAGATAAGGGCTTCTTTATCCAGGCAGATGCAGCAGTCATCAGAAGCTAATTTGCTGGGATATTCACATATGCAAATCATGTCACAATGCTGAAATGCAACCACGTAATGACTGGAAAATGTTATACTCATAAATCATACCGCCACGATCATCAAAATTTCCACTCAGCCAGGACAAATTCAACAGCATTTATGTCTTTCCAGCTTTTAGCCCATAAAAACTCTATGTTTTTGGAGAGTGTGTTACACTGGTGATCTTAAAACTCCCAAGTCTGGTATAATGAGTCCTCAAGTGCGTTATAACTTACCAGTAATTACATTTCAACATATCTGCTTTCAGCAGTTAGTGTTTTATTCATAAACATTTAAACACTGAATTAGACATAAAATAAGAATGTTGGCAACAACCTGGCTTAATTTCATTAGCTATTAGGTAAACTTAGTATTTCTTCTTCAAATAATCCTTGGTTTTGAATGCTAAAGATGTAATGAACTTCATGGTTCATAGCATCTGACATTGCTTAATTAATGGGTGCATTTATAGTACATAGGCCTTGGTAATTGATTTATATGCATGATTTGCACATACAGCTGTTAGTTCCTGTAGGAAAGTCATAATTCAAATGTGTGCATACTTTGCAGATACGGGAGAAAGAAGAAAAAATTAGAACTTGACAAGTTCCCCCAAAACATGATAGCGAATTAATAGCTTAGAAACAAACCTACAGGATGAAGCATTAAAGTTATAGTCTCGAATTTTAACAGCATGTGCTTTTCAAAAAATACCGAGAAAATGGTTTGGGTTCGTTTTAAATATTTACCTTCCTAAGAAATAAGAATTAGTTTACATATCTTTCTGTTCTAATCCATGCATTGGAAGAAAAATGTGGTTAGATTACAGACAGAGTCAACTTCATTAAAATAGAGCAAGGCGTTGAGACATTCACCTCCTTAATAACTGATCCTTTCTTTGGTATGTAGGTCAAATGGCTACATAAGAATGTATATGTGTTATTCTCTAGACATAAAGGGTCTACACCTTTCATGTTTGGGGTTCGAGTAATATCCTCCCTAGAAGTAATGATAGATTTCCACTTACATTTACTTAGCTAATTCCCTAAGTGAACAATAATACTAATTTACAAGCAAGCTCCCCTTAAGTGAGGACACAGTTTGAACTGGCAAACAGGGAGAAACTAATAGATCTTCTGAGCAGAAGCGGCTGCTCCCTTATATGAGGAATGATGTCTGAGCCATGGTGAGCACTGTATCTCTATTTCCTCTGTTGCACCCAGGGACCTATACTATCAGAAAGAAACTACCCTTTCTGTCTTCAGGGTCTTGGGTTAAGTCTTCTCTAAATGTAAGACAAGCATTTTATGGGCAGGCACAGGAATTCCGCTTTTCTATCTTATATAACAGATTACTTGTGAAAGCCAAAGTTGCAAATTGAGGGGTCAGAACTGAAGAATATCTGAGCTCTGATAGTCTCCGGCAACATTAAAGAAGGTTGAGGTAGACAAAGGGTTGTTTCTGGATGGTCCGTGACCCCAAGAGAAGAGCAGCCTCCTCTGGGTTCGCTCCTGGTCTGCGCTGTGGCCCCGCACTGCACCTGTCACCTCTCACTTACGCTGCTATTTGCCACAGACGTTTAGCGCCTCTATCCACACCAGTGATGGCGACTGGTCCTTTCCCCATTTGTTAGCTGCTGGAGTTATTTCAGTGAGGATTTCGGGAAACTCTTGCAAACATTACAAGCTTTTTTTTCTTTCTTTCCTTTTTTTTTTCAAGGCAGCTATCAAAGTGCTTTACTGCACATTAAAACATTCATAGCACAGGCACCTTGATGGCTTTCACCATGTTGGTCCGATTTCCTGGTGCTCCAAGGCACTGCTTAGCTTTTCACTTTCTAACTCTATACTCTACATCTGCTACTCTAATGCCTTCATTCATCAGAGGACCGGCAGTTGTAAATTTTTCCAAAGCTATTCCCGCACATGCGCTTGCACGCCTGCGCACGTGTGTAAAGAGTTGACATGATGAAAGGTAGAAGCTGGACTGAGATGCTGTAGCTTCTTCTGATAGAGTAGTTTAAGATGTTGGCATTTACAGACAATTCCTATCCACACATCCTGCCCTGTATTGGTTTTCAAGTCCCAAATCCTGCATTGTCAGGACTGGAGATGATGAAATAGTAACATAAAACATACGCATGCTCTCTTTGAAGAAAATCCTAGGTTTGCAACTCCTTATACTCACATATTGGAATTTTGCTTTTGGTCCAAGTTTTCAAGTTTTAGAATTAATTCTAAACTCTTTTATCTTGCCATCATTAATAATTTCCGTTATACAGTTCATCAAGAGACCAGAAAGGTGACTTGGGTGAGATGTTAAGTCCCTATGAGAGAACAATACAAATAATTAACTTTAGGTCACTGTCCCAGAGTCTAGCAAATGACAATTATTTATGTAATTCTGCCAGATACAAGGTTAATCTTTATACATAGCCAAGGGTCATTATTTGGTACCTTGGGAAATTATGGGAAGCAACAACAACTACTCTTCATATGTGTGGCATGCCCCACTTTAAATACTTCCCCAAGCATTAGCTCATTCAAGCCTCAAAACAATTCTATGTCACAGGTAGTGAACACATTAGCATTGTGCCTTTTCTGTGGTAACAGCACTGGGGAGAATGGGGTAAAATAAATGGAGCTAGTACATATATTTAAATTTTTTAAATTTCAAATTATATGACCTTTCTCTTATACCAAACCATTATTCATTTTCACTCTATTCCTTCTCTTTCTTAATTATAAGAGGCATTTAATGATACATATTTATAAAGTTTAACTTTTAATCTCTTTAAATTCAAAAATAAAATAATAAAATTCTCTTCCTTATAATGTGTGAAAAACAGTTATTGCTAGCTCCTGTGATTACAAGCACTTACATGACAGATGACAAATTCTATAGTAGAATTGATGGATGATCTTACACCAAAAAATGGTAAAGGTAATCCATTTATTTATTCCTCCTTTCTTCTTTCTTTCTTTCATTTAAAAATATTAATTGAACATTTACAGTATACGTGCCAGGCACTTAAATGAGTAGCTAAAATAGTGACACTTTGAGGTAACACTGGCGAAAGTTTACTCAAGATACTACTGGCAGAGAATGTGGCAGAAAAAGCAGTTCCGTGAACCAGGGAAATTATGTTCTAGTTAGATAAACATTAGTCTCTCTAAATTTTTGTTTGTTTTAATTTAAGGGATTGGATTGGATAATATCCAAGAGTTCTACAACTCCAACATTTTATCAAATTGAATTTCTCACCTTAAGAAGAGCTAAATATTATGCCTGGGTCTTAATGTCTTTATAAGTAGTCAATAAAGTATTGCACGAGCCACTATAGGAACCTAAGAAACTCTATAAACCTGTGTGTGACCTAACAGAATAAGCCAGATATGAAGACTCTATATGGCAAAGATTTTCTAGAGTAAAGGACTTTTATCTCAATTTTAAAAAAAATTTATAAACAAATGTCATGACACACTTCTTACAATTAAAGCGAGGCTTGAGCTATCTAGCCTTAAAACTTAGACATGTAAATAGCAAGAAAGAAGAGCTGACATTTCTTGAGTCCCTGCTATGTTTTCAGGCCTAAATTAGGTACTTTGATCTAAATGAGCTCATTACATAGAATGCCTTATAGCTCCTTTACTTAGATTAGCTCCTGGTTACTGGTTGTAAAGATTACTTCTCTTACGGGTGTTGTTAGTATTAACCACTCCGTATGTATTTTCACCTTCTCTAGCACACGTGCCTTGCTCTATTCAGACTGTTCTCTTCAGTTTTCTCAGCCCACACATTCACCACCTCCCTCTCTTTGTCATATCTTCCCTCCTTCTCCTTGTCTCTTCTTCTCTCATTTTTTCTTGCTCATTTCTTCCTTCAACAAATGTTTATCAAGCATCTACTATGTACCGGGTAGCACTATTCCTTTGTGTTGTGCCTACGCCAGTGAGGGAAACAAAGTTTCTGATCATACATCTCAGTTGGAGACATATTATAATTAGATACAAGTATACCTGGTTGTTTTAAGAGCTGTGAAGAAAAATAAAGCAGGATGAGGACACAGAGTATGACTATTCCTATCCAACCTCTGACCGTTGTCTTTATTCTGTTCTGAGGGCTCTGTCTCCTCTGGCTACTGGAATTCTATCCATTCCTTAGTTCCCAGCACAAGCCTCAGCACTCCATGCAAGCTTTTGCAGCATCCAGCATCCGTTCACATGTCTTTTAATTTTTCTGAACTCTTCTTTTGCACTTATTGTTAGCACCTGAGTATTTTGAACATGCTTCTACTCCAGTTGTTTTGTCAGTCATAGCCTGGTCCACTCAGCTTGATTGCAGTGTCTTTGAGAGCAGAGACCATGAATTACATTACTTTTGCACTTTTCTCAGCCGTTTGCTTGAGAGCAAACACATACTGGGTGCTCAACTAGTTCTCATAAAATGATGTTTACAGAAACATTTTATAGAAATATGAAGATATCCTATGGAAAAAATATAGGTTTAGTAGTGAGTTTTAATGAAGCCCTGATGTGCTAAAAGCAATGCAGAATAGAAAGGGAAAATATTTTTTCCATTTTGATACTAAAACTTTATAGTGACGTGAATTTTTTATGTAATCTGGAGTAAGGGTTTTTAACTCTTCTTGAGTCACAGATTTCTTCGGCAACCTGTTGAAGCCTATAGATGTACTTGCAGAACATTTTTTTTTTTTTTGAGACAGTTTCACTCTTGTTGCCCAGGCTGGAGTACAATGGCGCGATCTAGGCTCATTGCAGTCTCCGCCTCCCAGGTTCAAGCAATACTCTCGCCTCAGCCTCCCAAGTAGCTGGGATTACAGGTGCCTGCCACTACGCCTGGTTAATTTTTTGTGCTTTTAGTAGAGGGGGGTTTCGCCATGTTGGCCAAGCTGGTCTCAAACTCCTGGCCTCAGCTGATCTGCCCATCTCAGCCTCCCAAAGTGCTGGGATTACAGGTGTGAGCCAACGCACCTGGCCAGAATAATATTTTTAAATGTACAAAATAAAATACTTAAAAGAGTACAAAGGAAACTGATTGGATTAAAGTTACCAAAATGTAAAGGAATTTGTAGAGTAAGGCACACACTGTCTTAATGAGATAATGTGGTGGATCTAATAACTACCACAATGATAGAGGGGTGATGAGTGATGGACAGAAATCATATTCGAGGATATGTGCAATAATGCGATATGACAAATACCTGCGATTTCTTCTGGTGACAAAATTGTAAGTACTGGTTATACTACCATGTTTTCTGGCCATATTAAGAATGAAAGGAAATGCTAAAAATTTCCATTAGTTACTAGAAAAAAAATCAAGTGATTTTTCCCATCCAGGCTCACAGATTCCCTGAATTCTCTTGAGGGATTCTGGGCGTGGGTGTGAGTGAGTGTTAATCCCAGGTGAAGCATCAGGCTCTGTGGTCCTCTGTGATCATCTAGAATTCAGATTCAAAGACAGCTCGATTCTTAGGAATCAATGGTCCACTTTAATCTACAGCATAAAATGCCAGACACAAATGACTTAGAACAGTTTGATGTACTGAAGAAAAACAAAATTAATCATAGAAATGTATACTGAAATTAAGCACAGCAGGTAAACAAAGATCCTGTGTGGATTTCAGATGATGCCACACATCAGTGCACTCACACACGTTGTCTTTCTATTTCTGCTGCAAAGAGGTCTTATTGGAAACAATTAAATATGTAAATGAGAACTGGGAAATAGAGCTGTGGATCTACAGAATATTTAGTCATTTGCTGTTTTATAAATTTCAAGTTTTGGCGTCTTAGCAGCAGGACCTCTCCCGGGTTTAGATACCCGGGTTTTCAGTGGATAACAGAATTACCTTTAGTTAATTTGATCAAGTATCTTTATTCAGTATGGTAGAAGTTATTTGTTCTGGAAATTTTTCTTGTTCTGCCTCAAGCCATAGACCACTTGAATCTGGCTAAATGGATGCCTTACTATTTATACATAATATGAAGACCCAGGCTCAATTTAGAAACCTGCAGGCTATAAGGATGCTGAAAAGTAAAGGAACCGTCACAGGGATAAGGAACAAGTCTGTGTAATCTATAGCAGTTGGCTAGAATCCTTACTGCCTAGTCTTTACAGACAGCACTGTGTGAATTTTAAGCCATGAAACTTGATTTTCATTTCATAAGGTAAATTGGCTTTCCTAAGGTGACTATATACTGACATATCTTGGGTGAAATAAACAGCTTCTTTTCGTGCATCTGAAAAAGGTTGTTAACTCTACAACAAACACATCTCTTCAAGCCCTATTGCCTAGACAAGGAAAGCAGTACCTGACAATCCAGGAAGAAGGATCATTCATGATGAACCCCCACTATAGATTTTCCCCAGAAGCTGTGTTACTTCAGGTAGCGGTTGGTGGGGAGGGAGTGGCTGTGTGTCCAAGGGTATTTGAGAAGCTTTATCTTCCTGTGAACATATAGATAACACTCAAGAAATGGAATCTGGGGAAAGTGTGTACATTTCCACAAAATCAAGATGAGACATGTTTTTTTTTTTTTTGAGACGGAGTTTCACTCTTGTCACCCAGGCTGGAGTGCAATGCCGCATTCTCGGCTCACTGCAACCTCCACTTCCTGGGTTCAAGTGATTCTCCTGCCTCAGCCTTCCAAGTAGCTGGATTACAGGTGCCTGCCACCACACCTGGTTAACTTTTGTACTTTTAGTAGAGACGGGGTTTCACCATGTTGGCCAGGCTGGTCTTGAACCCCTGATCTCAGGTGATCCACCTGCCTCGGCCTCCCACAGTGTTGAGATTACAGACTTGAGCCACCGTGCCTTGCCGAGACGATGTTTTTAAACAGAAGTGAGATTCTTCTGTTAATACCACTTTAATTAAATAAATGAATAAGACAACCACTACAGTGGTGCCATGAGAGATAAATGAAATTATGAAAATCCACATTAAAGAGTGACTATAAAGTTGAATCAACATGGTTGGTATATATGAAAGATCTAGAAAAGCATATTACCCTAGTTTAAATAACAATTGTATAATTTTTTAAAAACTATTATAATGGTAAGACAATGAAATTTTTAAAAATTTTTTTGAGTTCACTGTTAATGTAAAATTAGGTTAAGTGTCTTTTTCCCCTTATATTTTACATCTGTAAATATTACAGATGTAATATTTTACATCTGTAAATATTACAGATGTAATATTTTACATCTGTAAATATTACAGATGTAATATTTTATCCCTAAATAAAAAAGATATTATTATATCAAGCCAGAAGAAATATCTTCTTATTACAAATTTGATATTATAATCAGATAGAACTTGTTTCAGTCTAGGTGCTATCTAATATTTGATTTTTTAATCACAACCAACTCATTTTATCTCTCTGAGCCTTAGTTTTCTTATTTTGTAAGCTATTGTGAAAACAGTTGTTGCAAAGATTAAATGTGTTAGCACAAGTAAAACACTGTGCCTATCACTTAGAATGTCCTCAAAAAAATCAAGCTTTTATTAGATACTTGACTGAACTGGGTACTTCAGAAGACAATTGTCTGTTGTGGCCAAAATTCTAACATAAAGTCCTGTAGCACATGTTTGTATTCACAAGTCAAATTTCTTCATTCAGCATTTTCAGGGAGACTTCCAAGCTCTACAAGAAAAAATATATATTGTTATAAAAAGTTTCTCAAATTTTAACTTATAAAACCAACAAAAAGCAAATAGTATCCAAGCTTATCAGCCCGTTGCTATGAAAAAGATATTGCTGACATGGTTGAGCTAAAAATATTGCTGTATGTGTGCCTTCCTTTGTTAATGAAGATACCCAGCACTTTTGCAAAAACCCTGATCATTGTGTCTGAATGTCCATGGGACTGACACATCCAGGGTCAGAATCCAATCTGCATCCGTTGGGTGCCTTCCCTCTCTCTTACTAGTTACTTACCGGGCTTGTGTACCTATTGCCTAGCTATGTTCTGCTTCTCAGTGTCTCCTGACATTCCTCCAAGGCTATGGGATCCATTCAGGCACATTCCCTAAGCTTTCCCAAATCGCAAAGCTGAGCAGAAAAGATGAAATGGCCCAATCTCTGTAGAGGTCAGACATTTTTCCTGGGCCCTAGTGAGACAACAGATTTCCCCTTGGCCCTACCTGTTAATGGCCTTAGCACTTCCTGCCCTGTCTTCTTCCCATTCCCCAACAAAGAAAGAAGGAAAATACAGAAGTCAATGTGAACATCTTCTCTTCATTAGCCTCCTTTTCTCACAGGTTTCCCAGGTTCCACAATCCATTCTTAGTGAAACTAGGTGGCTTCCTTGGCTTCCATTCCGTAGTGGCCCTGGAGAGTAACCTAGTTACGTTTTAGGAGGTCATTAGGACGCCTTCCAGCACCTGACCAAGTTCTGATCTGGTGGGGAGAGTCCAACTGTAAGATAGCAAGCATATTTGTTCAGAATTTTGTTTTCCCTAATCTGGCTACGCAGACTGTGTAGTTCTTACTCATTCATGGAAGCCCAGTGTCTTCTTTTCTAATCTTAGAAAATTATTGGCATTTCCTTCAGAATGGGAATGAGTTGATGTTAAGTCTGTGATTAAAAATAAGTTTCAAGTAAACAGGTTTCTGGGGGAAGAATCCCATGGCTATGCAAAGGGATTACAGTTAATTCTAAACATGGCGTACTTTACAACTATTAGGAGACAATAATTTTAACAGTTCTACAGATGATTAAAAAGCCATTTTCTAAAATATTCTCACTGGAGTTTTTTAAAAAAGAAAACATTTAATTGCTCCAATCAACCGTAACTACTTTCTGCTTACGGTATAATTTGTATACTCTGATCACATGGTGTGGCTATTTGTCATAATTTTGTAAGTGTATATTCCCCACTGTAGTGATTGGCTGTCATTAATTGTGAATAATTCCCTGCTCATTAAAGTCCTGCAAGAAGACTGAAAAGCCAGGTCCAGCAAACAAGAGGAGGATGAGAAGCCCTGGTCAGAGTCCTCTCCATGCATAAACGTTATGTTTTCCAAGACTTTATAAACTTGGAAGGCATTTAAAAATAATACAAACAAGTGACAAAAGCAGCCCTTCAAGGTTTCTCAGGTAAAAAATGGAGCCTGACTTATGCTTTCTCTGCTGCAGGTAGCAATTACTTTATGCAGCTCAAATAAGCTTTACTTTTAAATATTTAAACCTGCTGCAACCCTTCTTTTCACTGTATAGGTTAAACCATCCTGACAGGAAACAGGAAACTGCATAAGGATTGTCCCAAAGGGACCATTTCAAAATATAGTAATCCTATTACCTAGTTAGGGAACATCAAATCTTCACTCTGTGCAAATGGCTTAGAAGATATAAGATCTAGAAGTAACATCTATCTGAGTGTCTTAATAGCCTCTTCAATATGAATGAGTTCTATGATGCTAATGAGAATGAAAACAATCCAGGTTTATTTAGAATGGGGCAGAATCCAGGAAAATGAGAGCCAAGTACTATGCTAATCATAAACATCTGTAGTCAGCTGTCTGTAATAGTTTATCTATTTCCTTGGTATAATAAAAACATGACATTTTAACTTTATATGAAATAGCCCACTCCTTACCCATTGTCATCATTCCTTTCAGGTGAGGTCTTTTGTCTGTTCTTTTCTTTCTTACCTCTGCTCTCTGTGCCTGTGTGTGTGGGATACAACCTTATTCTGCAAATTCTCTCACCTATTATTCCAGTGGTTCCTGAATTCCCACCATTTTCCCCATAAAACCTTCAATAAATCAACCCAGAAGAGCTCATAGAATGCTGTTTAACCTTCCTGAGAAAGTGACAGGGAGAATGACATCAGTTCTCTGGCTGCCTCCTCATGCCTCAGAACAAAAATCGCACTGCCTCTGAATGATGTTTTGGGAATATTTGCCTACTCATAGAATGTATATATTTGTTAATGACTTTTCAAGTCCAATTCATAACTATATCATCCCTTATTATCAACAAGGCACTTCCTTCCAAGTCAATGTTGAATATTATTAAGTTTATACATAATTTTCCAAGGCATCTTGGGCAAACAGGCTTATCTCTAGTCACTGCTATTATCAGTCAATAATGATAATGAAAATAATGATGATCATTATCATTAATAAAGCTAGAGGTGTCCTGGACTTGGATCGGACAAGGAATAGCATTGAAGACCCCATAAATTGTGCCAATGGGTTTTACATATATTAATATAAGCAGGGAATCATAACTTCCTTCATGTCAATATTTTCCTCTGTGTGTGTGTGTGCAGGTGCACACACATACATATGTGATATGGTTTGACTCTGTCCCCCCCAAATCTCATCTTGAACTGTAGTTCCCATAATCCCCATGTGTCATGGTAGGGACCAGGTGAGAGGTAATTGAATCATGGGGGTGATTACTCCCATGCTGTTCTCCTGATAGTAAGTTCTCATGAGATCTGGTGGTTTTATATGGGACTTTACCCCCTTTGCTCATAACTACTGTCTCCTGTTGCCATCTGAAGAAGGATGTGTTTCCTTCCCTTTCTGCCATGATTGTAAATTTCCTGAGGTCTCCCCAGCTGTGCAAATCTGTGAATCAATTACACCTCTTTCCTTTGTAAATTATCCAGTCTTGGGTAGTTCTTCTTAGCAGTGACAGTGGCAGGAGGTAGGCAAATGCCTAGGCAGACAGGGGCGGGTACCCAGTGAAACCCCACCTTCAAGCCTAAGACAATTTAAAGCCTAGCTACAAGTCCTGGTAGATCCATAGACCAGATTGAGAACCTGTCTTCCCATTTGGTGTACCTTCCTCTGATTGGTCCCCACCCTTCACCTATTTTGCAGATACCTATCCTTTTCTAATTGGTTTTCTACACTGTCGTGCCCACCTTTAAGTGGTGTCTTCACATTAAAATTTTGCATACTCACAAACCAATCAACACACACTCCCCTACTCTGAGCCCATAAAAAACTCTGGACTTGGCCACACTGAAAGACAAACCACCCTCTGCATCCCCTCTCCACTGAGAGCTATTCCATCACTCAATAAAATTCTTCTCCACCAATCCTCACCCATTGAATTGTCGGTGTATCCTCATTCTTCTTGGACATGGGACAAGGGCTTGGGAACCGCCAAACACAGGTACAAGTTATTACACAGTTGGGCTGAGTGGGTGAGGTTCCTGCAGCAGCAGGCCTGGGGCAAAGTGAGTCCCAGGCAACAGTGGGGCATTGCTAGCTATGGAGATTCTTGGTTGACAAGATGGCCAAGAAAAATCATGTGTCAGCAGCATGAGAATGGGCTAATACAGTAAATTGGTGCTACAGAGAGTGAGGCACTGCTCTAAAAACACCCGAAAATGTGGAAGCAACTTTGGAACTGGGTAACGGGCAGAGGTTGAATGAATTTGGAGGGCTCAGAAGAAGACAGAAAGATGTGGGAAAGCTTGGAACTTCCTAAAGACTTGGTGAATGGCTTTGACCATATACCCTAAATCATCTCTCTCAAGTTCAAAGTTTTACAGATCTCTAGGGCAGGGGCAAAATGCTGCCAGTCTCTTGGCTAAAACATAGCAAGAGTGACCTTTACTCCAGTTCTCAACAAAGTCCTCATCTCCATGTGAGACCACCTCAGCCTGGAGTGTATGGACAGCAAAATCCAGGCTGAGGTGGTCTCACATGAAGATGAGGACTTTGTTGAGAACTGGAGTAAAGGTCACTCTTGCTATGTTTTAGCAAAGAGACTGGCAGCATTTTGCCTTTGCTCTAGAGATCTGTGAAACTTTGAACTTGAGAGAGATGATTTAGGGTATATGGTGGAGGAAATTTCTAAGCAGTAAAGCATTCAATAGCATAAAAGTTTGGAAAATTTGCAGCCTGACAATGCAGTAGAAAAGAAAAAACCGTTTTCTGGGGAGAAATTCAAGCTGGCTGCAGAAATTTGCATAAGTAACGAGGAGCCAAATGTTAATCTCCAAGACAATGGGGAAAATGTCTCCAGGTCATGTCAGAGACCTTCATGGCAGCCCCTCCCATCACAAGCTAGGATGCCTAGGAGGGAAAAATCCTTTCCTGGGCCAGGTCCAGGGCACCCCTGTTGTTTGCAGCTATGGGACTTGGTGCCCTGTGTCCCAGGCTCTACAGCCTTGGCTAAAAGGGGCCAAGGTACAGCTCAGGCCATTGTTTCGGAGGGTGAAAGCCCCAAGCCTTGGTGGCTTCCACATAGTGTTTGTTCCACAGGTACACAGAAGACAAGAATTGAGGTTTGGGAACCCCCACCTAGATTTCAGAAGATGTATGGAAATGCCTGGATGTCCAGACAGAAGTTTGCTGCAGGGACAGAGCCCTTATAAAGAACTTCTGCTAAGACAGTGCAAAAGGGAAATGTGGGACCATTGCCTCCACACAGAGTCCTCACTGGGGCACTGCCTAGTGGAGCTGTGAGTAGAGGGCTACCATCCTCCAGAAGGTGGTGGAGGTAGATCCACTGACAGCTTGCACCATGCACCTGGAAAAGATGCAGATGCTGCGCGCTAGCCTGTGAAAGCAGTTGGGGGCGGTCTTTACCCTGCAAAGCCACAGGGCCTGTACTCTTCTTACCTCCACTGTGGAGTAGTACACTGATTTCATCTTGATAGTCCATGTCAATCACCCCAGCCAACATTGTAACTCCCTTCTTAGCCTGTTGATTTAAAGGTAAGAGGAGCCCAAAGTGTCCAGGTTGGAATCTTAACTTCCAGTTTAATGAAATCGTTGTTGTGTCTCCTGGTGGCAGCATTCCTACCTCTGGAACTAAGACCCCTAGGCTAGCAGAACGTAATGTTGCAGGAACGAGTAGCAAAAATTTTGCTAGTGGGTCACTAGGGGTGATGGTGAATGGTGCAACTTCCACTTCCACCCCTAGATTCCTGGACCTGTGAATCCCTGGCTATGGGAGAAACAGTACCACATATTGGATGCTGATTCAGAGAATACATGGCCTTCTGGACATCGTTGCACCAGCCCTGCAAAGTATTGTCACCTAGTTGGCATTGTAATTGTGACTTCAAAAGGCCATTCCACCATTCTATCAATCCAGCTGCTTCAGGATGATGGGAAACATGGTAAGACCAGAGAATTCCATGAGCATGAGCCCATTGCTGCACTTCTTTAGCCTAAAGTGAAAGCTTTGGTCAGAGGCAATGCTGTGTGGAATACCATAACAATGGATAAGGCATTCTATTAGTCCATGGATGGTAGTCTTGGCAGAAGCATTGTGTGCAGGATAGGCAAGCCTATATCTGGAGTAAGTGTCTATTACAGTGAGGACAAACTTCTGCCCTTTCCATGATGGAAGAGGTCCAATATAATCAACCTGCCACCAGGTGGCTGGCTGATCACCCTGAGGAATGGTGCCATATAAAGGGCTCAGTGTTGGTCTCTGCTGCTGGCAAATTGGGCACTCAGCAGTGGCCATAGCCAGGTCAGCCTTGGTGAGTGGAATTCCAAGTTTGCTGAGCCCATGAGTAACCTCCATCCCTGCCACTAAAGCCACTTTTTTCATGGGTGATGACAGAGGTGGCTGGGGAAAGAGGCTGAGTGGTGTCCACAGAACAGGTCACCCTATCCACTTGATTATTAAACTCCTCCTCTGCTGAGGTCACTTGTTGGTGAGCACTAACATGAGATACAAATATCTTCACAGTTTTTGACCACTCAGAGAGGTCCATCCATGTACCTCTTCCCCAAATTTCTTTGTCACCAATTTTCCAATCATGCTTCTTCCAAGTCCCTGACCATCCAGCCAAACCATTTGCTACAGCCCATTAATCAGTATATAATCCTACATCCGGCCATTTCTCCTTCCATGCAAAGTGCACAACCTGCTTGAAGTTCTGCCCACTGGGAAGATTTCCCTTCACTGCTGTCCTTTAGGGACGTCCTAGAAAGGGGCTGTAGTGCTACAGCTGTCCACTTTTGGGTGGTGCCTTCATATCATGCAGAACCATCTGTGAACCAGACCCTAGTCTTTTCTTCCTCTGTCAACTGATCATAGGCAACTCCCCATGAGGCCATCAGTGCAGGCTGGAGGAGGGAAGGCAGGGTGGCAGGAATGGAGACCACGGGCATTTAAGCCACTTCCTCGTGTAACTTACTTGTGCCTTCAGGACCTGCTCAAGACTGATCACATATATATCACTTCCCTTTGATGACGGAATACTGCTCTGCACAACCCATTTGATGACTAGATGGGTCAGAAAGCACCCATAAAAGCACCATTTTATAGAGAAAATCATTACATCAGCCTAACGGTGTAACCAGTTCATGATAGGCAGTTCAGGTTGCATGGTGACTTGATGACCCATAGTCAAATGTTTAGTTTCCACCAAAGCCCAGTAACAGGCCAAGAGCTGTCTCTCAAAAGAAGAGTAGTTATCTTCAGAAGATGGTGGGGCCTTCCTCCAAACTCCTAGAGGTCTCTGCTCTGATTCATCTATGGAAGCCTGCCAAAGGCTCCCAACAGCATCCCTATCTGCCACTGACACCTCAAGCACCATTGAATCTGCTTGGTCATATGGCCCAAGTGGCAGAACAGCTTACACAGCAGCCTGGACCTGTTACAGAGCCTTCTACTGTTCTGGACCCCACTCCTGGTTCCAAAATCTGTATTAGGGTTCTCTTAGAGGGACAAAACTAATGTCTATATATGTGTGTGTGTATATATATATATATAGGACTTTATTAAGTATTAACTTATATGGTCACAAGGTCCCACAATAGGCTGTCTGCAAGCTGAGGAGCAAGGATAGCCAGTCTGAGTCCCAAAACTGAAGAACTTGGAGTCCGATGTTCAAGGGCAAGATGTAGGCAGGGAGGCTAGGCCTGTTTCCCCTTTACACGTTTTTCTGCCTGCTTTGTATTCACTAGGCTGAATAGGTTGTGCCCATCAGATTAAGGGTGATTTTTGTCCTCTTATTTCAGCTTCTGTTATTGACTCCAGACTTACTCAGTGCAATTAAAAAATGGATATGGTTTCCATCTAGCTTTAACTCTCATATATCCTTGAACATAGTTGACCCTTACACTCTGGCTCAGTTTCTCTCTGGCTGTTGCTGGTCATTCCATAGCCTCATTTATTCTCAGCTCTCAGGACTCTACATTGTCTAGTCTTAAATTGGACTCTGAAGGAGATGGAGAGGGGGTGGTTAAATGTGGTCCATTTAGTTAATCAATGAATACACACATATGAGTAAAACACAACCCCTGTTCCTGAGGATTTCATGGTCCAGACAAAAAGATAAACTTTTAAAACATTATTTATTATATAATATGATAATGCCACAATAAAAAGATGGGCAAATTGCTGTGGCTGGTCAGAAAAAGTTAGTGGTATTTACTGTATCCTTTACTGAAAGGATATTTTGAAAATAATTAATTAAACTAAAAGGAAAAAAGTTGTCCAAATTGTAGGGTTATCTCAATCACATAAATATATAAAATAAAACTGTTTTTATTATATAATAATCATACAGCCTCTTCCTTATCAAATTATTTGCAAAATATCTTTATTTAGTTGTATTTAGTTGTGGCTAGGATAGTGTCTTTGTTTTCACAAATAGGATCAACATTTAAAGGCAGTTTAAAGCACCTGGGTGCAGTGGCTCACACCTATAATCCCAGCACTTTGGGAGGCTGAGGTGGGCGAATCACATGAGGCCAGGAGTTCTAGACCAGCGTGGCCAACATGGCGAAACCCCATCTCTACTAAAAACGAAAATTAGTTGGGCATGGTGGTGCACATTTGTAGTCCCCACTACTCAGGAGGCTGAGGCAGGAGAATTGCATGAACCCAGGAGGCAGAAGCTGCAGTGAGTCAAGATCGGGCCACTGCACTCCAGCCTGGGTGACAGGGCAAGACTCTATCTCAAAGAAAATAAAAATAAAAATAAAGTCAGTTTAAAGAAAGAGATCTGGTGAAAACTTTACAGAAGTTGTGAAGAGAGCAGAGCACCTTAAGACATGAGGATGCAGCTGGGTATTTTGATTTCATATCGGCTTGGGTTATCCCTCACAGGTACCCACTATTTTCTTCTAAGGTGAACTGACTTCCACACATGTACATGAAAATAAAAAGTATACACCACTGTATAGGGGTATCTAATTCTACAAATGGTTTAAGTATTTGCAACTGTTTAAAAAGAAATTCTGCCAAACCGGTGGATTCCTCTAGCCAAAAGATTTTAAGAAAAAAAGGGTTACATAGAAACGTGAAGAAGGGAGAAATGGTAATAGAAAGTCATAGACCACTATACCATTTTATAGATAAAACCATTACATCAGCCTAATGGTATAACCAGAAAGGACTCAGTGAAAATGAAATAGGGAATGAAATTCATTGGTTTTTAATGAGTTTGAGAATACACATGAATTGGTGGGGGCTGTTTGTAAATGGAAAGCTATTATAAAAATAAATTCACATATTACTTGCATAATTAAAAACATCATTTAAAAGACATAATAAAGAGGTTCTTATTGTAAAAGTCCAGATTCCATTTTATTCCCAATATCCAGTTTTCTACATAGAGCCATTATTTTCAATTTTCATAAAACTTGTATTTCAATCCTTTTTAAAAAGAATGTTCACAAATTTGTGATTATAAACTCAGCATTCTGTCCTTACAGTATAGATGTTTATAGTAACAATGGAAGGAGTCCATTCACTGCAAGAAAGTTTTTCTGGTTAACTTTATTATTCGTGCCACTGTGCATGTTTATTGTATGTGAACCCACATTTGTTGTATAATTAATCTTGGAAGCAAGATTTTGCAGCTTCGCTGCTCTAGAAGTAAAAGGAGTAAGGCTCAGGGATTTTATGCAGTTGACAAAAAATATTTAATACTGATGAAAAGATAGAACTTATCTTTAGAGTTGTTTTTAATGTCTTACTTTTTTAAAAAATGAGATTTTTAAAAATCCCTGAATCTGAAGATTTATAGCTAAGAATTTTGGAAAGTGATAAACTTGAACTTTTTATACAGTCCCAGATAATTGCCAAAGGAAAAAATAAGTACCTTATCAACACACACATCAACACACATATGCAAATCTACCTGTAATGAGTAAGCTGAATTAGAGCATAGAGCCCAGGAGTTGGAGAAAGTGTGGTTTCCCTTCTGCTCTTCAAAGCCAATGCCACCTTCTGTATGTTGTCATGTATCTTTTCCTTGACTTCACCCTCCTTGCTCTGCTAGATCTTATTTTTTAGGATCCAGAGACGCTGAAATACTCCCCATTCTAAAACAAAAAGCAAAGTAATACAAACACTACTGTTCCATTGACCTTGGATTTCCTTCTAGCTGTGCCCCTTCTCTGCTCTTTTTCTCATAGAATCCTCTCAACCATGGACAGAGGAGGAGGAATTCTGCAACTAAGGGCTTTAATTTCTTGTTTCTTATCTGATAGTCAACACAGCAATGTTTCTTCTAGCTGCTAATCCATATAAACCAGTCTTCTGAAGGCAACAATTGAATTATCAGATTCAATGGTACTTTAGCTCTTTACTTGCTGGACTGTCAATTTCACTTACCACTGTAGATTAGCCGTCCTTGGAACTATTCCCTTGATTCTATATTAGATTTTTTTTTATTCTTCGATTTCTCCCACCACTCTTTCTCTTATTCCTTTGTGAGTTTTTTCTTCTTGGCCATTTTTTACCATGAGATTTCTTTTGTTTTCTCCCTCAGCCCACTTCTTTTTCCTTTTTTTTTCTTTCTCCCTGGACAAACTCATGGCTTTAGCTATTATTTATATGTAGATAAAACTTGATTTATACCTTCAAGCAGAATCATTCTCTTGAGATATAAATCTTCGTATCCAGCTTCCTGCCTGACATAACTACTTAGAGGGCTCCAAAGCACTCTAAAGTTATTAAGTCCAAAATTGAATACATCCATTTCCTTCCCCAAAACGTGTTATTAGTCTTATGCTCCCCGTCTCAATTGGTGGATCTAACAAGATCACCCAAATAAGAAATCTGGAGTCATCATTAACTCCTACATCTCTCCACTGCTTAATAACATTAGTGACCAAGATTTTATATTAAACATATTTAATCCTTTCACATTCTCTTCATACAGATTACCACTGCCCAACTTGGGCTTTTAAGATCTTTCTTGAAGCTATTGCAGTAGCCTCCTTTGGGTTTCTTTGCCTACATTCTTGGTTCATTTAAATGTATATATCAAATATCAGTGTTTGAGCTAAAGTCAAATCTCTCCTATTCATGTCAATGGCTTCCAGGTACATAAAGTATAAAATTCAAGTTTCTTAGACTAGCATAAAGGCCTTCCTCTACCTGACTATACCTCACTCTCTCCTGCCACACCTCCAGTGTAAGTTTCAGCTCTGTTAACCTATTTGTAAAGACTTGCAAACTCTCTACAGCTTCTCTTTTGCATACTCTTCTTCCTTCTTGGAACTTTCTTTAGTCCTACACTTTTTTTCACTCACCAAGGTTTTACTCATGCTTTTAAGACCCAACTCTGGGACAGGTCCACTGTAAACTCCCTTCCTCTTTTGGGCTCCATTAGTTCTACCTCTCTGTGCTTCTAAAGCAGTCTTTGCAGGCCTTTTCATGATTTAAATGCATTATGTATATAAGTGACTCAAGGGTAGGGATATTTTCAATCATGTATCTTAGCACTTACAAAGTAAGATTTCTGGCCAGGTGCTGTGGCTCACGCCTGTAATTTCAGCACTTTGGGAGCCTGAGAGGGGCAGATCACAAGAGGACAGGAGTTCAAGACCAGCCTGATCAACATGGTGAAACCCTGTCTCTACTAAAAATACAAAAATTAGCCAGGTGTGGTGGCACATGCCTGTAATCTCAGCTACTCGGGAGGCTGAGGCACAAGACTCCCTTGAGCCGGAGCGGGGGGGGGGTTGGAGGTTGCAGTGAGCTGAGATCGCATCGCTGCACTCCAACCAGGGTGACAGAGCCAGACCTTGTCTCAAAAAACAAAAACAAAAACAAAAACAAAAAAGAGAAAGTGAGATTTTTTTCTGTTCAGTAAACCATGCATTGTAGTCAGACTAGAAACACAGATGACATTGAAAAAAACATTACAGTTGTTAGAGGTGTTTTCTTATGAAAGATCAAAGTAAAATTTTTGATGGTATTAAAACTAAAGTGGTTTCAATATGTAACTTTTGTTAAAGCAATTTTGGCCACATCAATACAAATTTGCATTTGCTTTCTCTGCTCCATCTAGACAGAGATCTGCATAAAATTACAGTATCATAAAGTTGGCAGAGACCTTAAAGATAATCTGTCTCCACCGAATAGCAGGTATTTGATTCTCTGCAACAAAATCCCCACCAATTGTTCACTAAGGTGTATTTAAACACCTCCAATTTGGAAGGTCTCACTTTCTCAAAGATGAACCAATCATAAATTCAAGCATTTCCACTGCTTATTAGGTTTTCCTTGAACAAAACAAAATCTGTCTTCCTGAAAAGCCTGCATTGTTTCCACATCTCTTCTCCTTAAGGTCAAACAGAGCCAGCCTGCTCCTCTTCTACTTGGCATGCCTTCAAAAGTAGTCACCTATTAGGGACTGTATAATCATGCCCTCTCCAAGCTTTCTTTTTACCTGTCTGTGGGTGATTGTATTTTAGGTCCCTTCGCTGTGCTGACCATCCTCCAGGGTACATCTCCTCCAGTGTCTACTTCCCTCTTAAAAAGTCTGACTTTAGACCTGAATCCAGTGCTCCAGGAGATTCTGATTGGCACACAGAAGAGCAGGTCCATCACCTTCCAATTCCAGATGCTACACATCTATCAACATCTGAAAGGTGCATAAGGATCAAATGTACATAAATAGGTATATCATGATATCAGTACCCTAAGCAAAATAATTGATATGAAAGCAGTCTCTTTTGTCTCAGTGGGTGGTTACACAAGCCAGAGAGTACCAATTATGAATGGTACTTTTGCTGTGTTGCCCATGGCATGCAATGTGGCTGTACTGCAGAGAGTATCAATTAATTTCCACACTGCTTCTTTTCTGACATCCAAATCCTCCACCCTGTTCTCATATATTCCACCCTATTTCTGTTTCCTCTGCCCATTCCTGTGGTATTCTTTCTATTTTTACATCGCCTATTTTTCTTCTGTCTTCATAATCTGCTACTCAAATTCTCCACTCTCTCTACATGCACTGCTTTCTACCTTCTCCGACTTGCCTCTTGTCATTCAGTCATCTATATATTTGATGATATGGTTTGGATCTGTGTCCCCACCAAATCACATGTTGAAATGTAATCCCCACTGTTGGGGGTGGGGCCAAGTAAGAGGTGATTGGATCATGGGGGCATATTTCTCATGAATGCGTTAGCACCATGCCCTTTGTCATGAGTCAGTTTTCATGAGATCTGGTTGTTGAAATGTGTGTGGCACCTCCCACCTCTCTCTCTTGCTCCCTCTCCTGCCATGTGACATGCCTGCTCTCCCTTCAGCTTCCACTGTGATTGGAAGGTTACTGAGGCTCTCACTGGAAGCAGAGCAGATGTTGGTGCTATACTTGTACAGCCTGTATAACTGTAAGCCAATTAAACCTTTCTCTTCATAAATTACCATGCCTCAGGTATTTCTTTATAGCAATGCAAGAACATCCTAATACATTTGGTAGATACGGTTTGAGTTCTAACCATGTATTGGGATGCTGTTAGCCAGTCCTTGCAATAGACTCAATAAGGTTTCTTTATTTTGCCAAATCAGATTGAGATTACTCAATCTATCAAAGGTGAATACTTGTTTGAGCAAATAGTGAGCGCTGGGCTCAGGCATGTGTGCCAGTGATTAGAAAGAAACCTGTAATGCCAAAAGAGGAAGTGAGTGAAGGAAATCAGTGGCAATGTAAGGAGAAAGTAACGGGATCAGAGAGGATGATGCCGATGTCCATCATACAAGGCTCTTAACAAAACTATAGGTCACATAAACAGGAGAGTTTGGAGGTATTTATGAGCACAAACTAGCAGGTTAAATATTTTATGGTGTATCCATAATTTAGAATAATATGCAGTTATTAAGAATCATTTTTTCAAGAATATTTACTATTCCTGAGTGCATTCCCAGTTAAAAGGGGAAAATTATCATTAAAACTATTATAAAATGATCCTGAATTTATAACGTGTAGCAAATATAATAAATATATATGATTTTATATTGTTTTATAAATAAAAAGAGGAAAGAAGTTAATCAGAATATCAGAATTATTGGTAATTTGTTATCTTCTTTATATAGTTCTGTATTTTTTACATTTTCTATAATAATATAAAGTACCTTATATTTATGATCACAGAAAATAAATGCCATCAAATATAAGATGGCTGTAGTGACAAACTCAGTTAATACCTGAAAACAAGTGAATTATATGTCTTGTAAGTTAGATATCACATGGATAACATGTAAAATTGCACTTATAATTTGATTTCATGGTTTATGTTCTAGTTTATAAAATAGTACAGAATGTTAAATATACATGAATAGAAAATGATATAAGAATTTAACATCTAACTACCTTTATGAAAGTAGTACCATTTCCCCCATTTCCCTCTTATAGTACAACCCAATCATTCAAGCATACTTTTAAATAGCATTTCTTGTATTTGAAAAGTTATTGAGTAATCAAACAGTAACCTTTCATACTCCACCAAGAAATGCAATTCAGCTTTGTATAGCTTCCAAACTAATCAATATCCTATTATGATCACAGACGAGATTTTTACAACTGAGACACAGCAGCTAGAGTACCAGAATCACTTTTGTTTTCTCTAATGCCAGAAATTTTATGTGTTTGCATAAGAAACCATTTTAAGTAGGAACATTGCATTATTTCTCTTTTGAACAGGACAATTAAGGTTTAGGTTCTATCATAATGCTATGAGAATAGGGTGTATTAACCATCATAGACCCATTACCTCATAAGACTTATCTATTACAAAGAATATGTGAATCTCCTTTCATCTTGCTTATTTATTCTGAATGGGTGTGTAAAGATTGATGTGTAGCATACCATTCATCAATCAGACTACAGGAATGCCAAGAGATACTCACATCTAGAGCTGATACTATTATTAGGCTCCACCAACTGATTATCTAATACAGTATTTAGTCGATTAGTTCATTAATAATGATCAAACCAGTTGTGTACATCAGCACAAATATATTTAAAATGCTTATAAGTCACTTTGAGAAGTAACTCTTTGAGAAGTACAATCCAGGCAAAGGGTTGGCTGCTGACTTTAGCCTGCATGGGCTTCCAGGGCAAAGCCAGATCTATTAGAGGTTATGGCACAAACTATCAGTTGACTTACTGATGAATTAATATCTGTGTTGAGAGGATCAGGGACAACTAATTTTAAATATCTATTTGAACATGTTTATAGCCAAAGATTTATAATCATTTCTTACATTACATTCTTATACGTTAGAAAACTTACCTTAATAAATAAATACAAATATCAGGGAGAGAAAGAAGATAGAGGATTACCACTACCGCCACGATGACCCAGGTGGATATGTTGTGAAAACTCTCGTTCTACTACTAGCTAGATGAGCCAAGACAGTAAATCCACAAAGACTTAGACATCATCACTAGAAACAAAGGTTGAATTTCAAAAGCATTATGGGCTCTTCCAGCTGCTATGTAAGTTCTAGGGGAAAAAATCCTAATGACTCTTACTATATATGGCATTCAACAAAAATAAAATATTTTCCATAGACTAAAGAAGGGCCGTATATCTATTCTGTATATTCATTTGTCTAGTATGTGTTTCTATGGCCTTTCATTACAATAAACTCTTGATATTTTGGTTTGGGGCTTATTATCCAAAAGTGAGCAAGAAAGCAAAACTACAAAGTTATGTCATCCTGACTTTGAAGAGGTTTGCTTTCTGTTTTGACATCTGTTGAATCAATGGCATCAGCCTCTTTAAAAGTACACTAAGCCAATATTGAATCTTGTAAGGGAATTGCACAGCTCTCTTAGATGGTCCTAATACAGGCTTGCCCATTTGAGTCATGGGACTAAGGAAGAAATCCAGGGGCAGTAGCGCAGAATCATTATTGCGGATTATGTTCCAAAAAAAGGTATTAAAAAAAACTAATGCTAATAGTGCTTGCTATAAAATATTGAAAAAAAAAAACCTAATACTAATAGTGCTTGCTATAGGCTGTATCTGTTCTCCAACTTCTTTATACATATTATTATTTTTTAAAATCTTCACAGCTATGCTGTGGAGTAGGTATTATTATCCCCATATTACAGATGAGGAAACTGAGGCACAGAAACAAATAATTTGCCCAACATTACATATTCAGGAAGTGCCTGAGCCATGTTTGAACTTGGGCAGTCAGTCGTCAAAACCCCCAAGCGCATTGCTTTCCCTCTGTTTAGGAACAACGTGGCAAGAAGCGAACTACCTGCTCCTCTTAGTCACTGGTTCCTTTAGACAGGAGAAATTTTCTCTCCAAAGATAATGACTCAAGGGGAAATTTTAACATCAGGAAGTAGGGCTTCAATTTGACTCCTTTTATCATCAGGAGTGTGATCTAGTGCCCTCTAGAGGGCAAAAGGGAAGATCATGAGCAATGCAGATTTTTTTTTGTGAACATAAGCAGAAAATTTGCATTAAGACAATATAGAATTGGAAGTTTGAAAAGCCTACATTCTTATTATTAAATCTCTCTATTTAAAAAATTTTTGTAAAGTTCCTTGTCTTCCTGTAATATGGAAATGATAAACTTCTGGATGTTGTACAAATGAACTGCAGCCAAGATGATAATGTGAAAATATGGAACATAAGATAGTACATAGTAAAATCTTAAAATGACAAAAGTAATCATTTAGGTAGTCCAACTTTCACAGCTGCATGATTTGAAGACACCAACAATTACTTGAAGCAGGCTCAAATAAAAGAGAAGATTAGTGAAAAACCCATTGTTCTTTTGCAGGGAGACTTGGTATCACTCCAGTCAACACAAAATTAGGTCATCTGCATTGCACGTAAAGATACTCACCAAGCACCAAAAACCTGGCCTGGTTTTGAAGAAATCTGATCTCTCTACAAACCAGTGTTTTCTAGATGTGAAAATAAAGACTTTTTTTTTTCTCTAAGGCAGACAAAATATATAACTAATATTTTAGATAACTGGTACTCATTAAATACTTGATAAATTAGTGAATGAATTCTGGTTCTAGTTATACTAAAGGTCAAATACTCTTTAGTTTTTTTATGTATTGTCTAACTTCTCACCCATCTTTGTTGAACTAATGAAATGAAGATATCCATCATGATGTAACTGTGAGCTGGGAGGATCTAAATTACCTTCATCTGGCACCATTCCAATATACTATAAATGAGGTAATTGTCCTTGACTATAAAATTTGCATTTTCAAGACTTAATTGCTATCATTACATCTTTTTTGTAATGCTATTAATTTAACTGAATGGAGCGGTTGGTTTTATGGTTAAAAATTTGCATTAAAACATTGTACATCTAAATAGAATTTTAATATTTTTATCTAAAGTTCTATACAGTTATCCCAGAGGAGCTAAGTAATTTCACAAGAAAAAGTAGGGACCTGTCAACAAGCAGCTTTTACCTTCAGTGATCATTAACAGACCTTCAAGTCACCTGCAAATGCTTCATTCTGGGATTTGAGAAGCCACTGAGGCCATGCACTCCATGGATTCCTCCGACTTAATCATTAACAGGAAATCTATTAGCCATAGCCAAGGCATGGCTGGGTGCCCTTTCCTATGATCGTCTTGGTGTTTGAGGTGTTTCCATCTTATCCTCAGCTGAATGGGTCACTCTATATCTGCATGTGTTTTGGTTCAGTTGGAACATGCAGTCCTCGCTGTTCTCTCTCCTCCTGAGCAAGATATTTACATGTACGTGTCTGATCTTCCAGCCACAGTTCATTGCACAGACTGGTTAGTAAAATGTTATAATTCTTCACTCTTACTGGCGGGGGCAGTCGAGAAAACTTTCCACCTTAGCCTTTGGAATCTTTGTGGTCACTTAACAATTATGCAGCCTTTTCTTAATAGATTTTAATGTATGTGCAGAACTTTTCTAGTCAATTAACACAAGCATTTTCTTAAGTAAAGATACAGAAAATTGCAGTTAATGAAATTGACTTTTTACTTAACAATTCTGCAACCCTCTAGACCTTTGAAAACTACCAGCATCTTGGTTTTTGGACAACTGAAGTTGGTTAAAAATCAGAAAAGGACTGGGGCAAAGTTTCATACAATAAAGTTTGGAAGGAGGGGTAAAAACTGAGAAGAAGCCTTTGTTCTGAAAAATTTTGCAGTGATGGTGGATTTTCCTGACTTTACTAGCCAGCTGTGAGGATGAGTGCACTCATGTACCTTCTGATACCACTTAGTTCAGAGAAAGATGGCAAATATTTGCAGAAAGTGGATAAGGAAATGTCATTAGGGACATGAAGAGCCTGCTTTATACCAAGCATTAATTTTGAAGATGAAGCCCGGAAGCCCAGAAAAGGTCTGTGACTTGACCAAGGACTTCCATTTAGTCAGTGGCACAGACGACCTAAAAGTCAGCATCCTTGATTCCAGTACATACTTGTAGTCACTGCATCGTACTTCCCTTCTAATACCAAAAGCTCTTCTTCTGGGGAGAATCACTGCAGACTACAATCAAAGTAGCAGGGCCTGGGAGGGTTCAGTGAGAGGTGGTTGACACTGGCCCCAGATGTCAGAATTAGTTCCTCATCCACCAGTCTTAATACCTCATGTATCTTCTTGTACATACTCCCAGACCCAATCCCTGAAGCCCAGTAAATTGAAGGATGTATGTCTTAAACAACCAGAAAGCCAAGTGTGTCACTTAGATTTCTTTTTCTACCAAACTGACACGCCCACCAATTCTATACATATCACTTTGAATTCATTCAGAGAGATTTTATGAAGTGTGACAACTCCCACATCAAAATAAATTCTAGTTGTTCTCACCGGAAACACAGAACAGTATTGTATGATTGAGCACACCATGATGTATCTACCTAGGGATGACATCAGGAATGAGTTGTATATAAAAGGAAAGACTTTATATGAATTAGCATCCTCAAAACATTATAGTTGTGCTTACTCAAGAATTCAGTGTGAGGCATTTAGATTGAATGCAACCTATTATTTCAATCATAGAACCTATTCTACCAAGATTAATGAAGTCCACCAATTATTTTTAGGTTAATAATATTTATAAGGAGCTGGGCATGGTGGCTCATGCCTGTAATCCTAGCACTTTGGGAGGCTGAGAAGGCCAGATCACCTGAAGTCAGGAGTTTGAGGCTAGCCTAGCCAACATGGCAAACCCTGTCTGTACTAAAAATACCAAAAAAAAAAAATTAGCTGGTCATGGTGGCACATGCCTGTAATCCCAGCTACACATGAGGCTGAAGCAGGAGAATCGCTTGAACCCAGGAGGCGAGGTTGCAGTGAGCTGAGATCTCACCACTGCATTCCAGCCTGGGCGACAGAGCGAGATTCGTCTCAAAAAACAAAATTTTTTTGAAAGATATTTCTTGCTTAAACAGGAAATGAATTTCCTTATCTCCGCCTTTTCTGTCCCCAGTCATTCCCCACAATGTGATTAATCATAACTTAGTATGCATTGTGCTTTGTCGCTTATTTAATGCACAATAATATTTCAAGAATCACACTAGTGACTTATTTAGGGAAGGTCACATAAATCACAAGCTTATCGCCACCATGAGCCAATGGAAAAGACTTTGCATAAACTTCAGCTATAATTTCCCCCCCACCATTTTCTCTGAACACTTCAACTCAAAGAAGTCTGACTCAATTTAATAAACATTTAATGAATTTCTACTATGTTCAAAGCACTGTACCAAGTACAAGGATCTTAGAAATGAGTAAAGCATATCCCTCTACCTAAGGCGTATATTGTTCTCGTCTGGATAGCTATGACTGCTATCACTTACCTGCATCCTCTAAGCTACTTAAATTTTTTGTTGTTTGTAGTTAAATTCTAACTCCCAAGTTATTTGCTAAGGAAGCTGGAGTTTGAAGATACGCCTTGTTTTTATATTCTGACCAGTGTGATCCTATATCCTGCTTTGCCTGACTTGCTCTTCTTGTCTTAGGATAATTAGTAATAGCACTCCATTCCCCACCAATATATTCTACTTTGAATAATACATTCTGTCTGCACAACATAGTACCCAGCCTGTTGTTGGCTTAGAGACCAAAACAGAGAATGATGGGAAGGGTAGAGCTTTATAGTCCCAAACCTGTGTTTGATCCCTGCTCCAGCCCTGACCAAATGATAGCAGGTTTTTTTTTTTTTTTTTAACTTTCCCAGGCCTTAACTTCCTAATAAGCAAAATAGTCAAGGTGACATCAACACTATAGAGGTGCTGTAAGACCAAAGGGTTTTAAATGCTGGAAAGCAATTTGCAAACACAAAGCACTATCTAACCATTCCAGTAAATAATTATTGTTGGTGACTATGATATAGGCAGTGTGGAAGGTCACAGACCTCGGAACTAAAGTGTGTCAAGTCTAATCTTTAACATTTAGGATTAATAAAGGCAGGGCTAAGAGTATAGCCCAAGTATTGCTGAGCAATTAGCCAAATATAACTGAATAAGAATAACAATGATAATACCCACAGCTAGAATTTATTATGTCTATATGGTATACTATGTATTATATGTACTCTATATGTACTAGTACTAATTGTTATATTTTCCCATTTTATAAATGGGGAAATTGAGGTCCAGAGAGGCTGAATAATTTATAATGGGCACTGCTTAATGAATGACTGAGTTAGCTTTCAAATAAACCTTTCATCATTTCCAGCTGCCTTTTGCTGTGTGCTGGCACCGACAGGAAATTCTTAGCGCACTCACTGTAAAATAAAAACATACTCCCACACATACATACACAGGCACACACACACTCACATGCACATGTGTGAGCACACATGCACACCAAGCAGACAGACAATGTAACCAAGAATGCTATGCACCTACTGTACAGATAGTTGACTGTCCCAATCAAAATGCTTTAGTCCTGATTTTCTTCAAGATACCTATCAATAATGAACTTTTGGGCTGGGTGTGGTGGCTCACACCTGTAATCCCAGTATTTGGGAGACCAAAGTGGGCGGATCACCTGAGGTCAGGAGTTTGAGACCAGCCTGGCGAACACAGTGAAGCTCCGTTTCTACTAGTAATACAAAAATTAGCTGGGCTTTGGTGGCAGGTGCCTGTAGTCCCAGCTACTCGGGAGGCAGAGGCAGAAGAATCGCTTGAACCCAGGAACTGGAGGTTGCAGTGAGCCGAGATCGCCCCACTGCACTCCAGTCTGGGCGACAAGAGCGAAACTCTGTCTCAAAAAAAAAAAAAAATCACACACACACACACACAAACTTGGTGGGGGAGTTTGGAGGAGAGTTCTTCCTTCAATCACATGCAAAATCTAATAAAATGTTTTCCATAAAAATACTCTATTTCAATATTAAATTCTCATATATTTTAAATAACTACTAGTTATTTTAGGTTATTTTTGCTGTAAATAACTACCAAGTAAACATTGTAAATAGTTTTAAGTTTAAAAGTGTGTGTTAACTATTTACTAAATAATAGGAGTTACTGTTATTTTCATATCTCTACTACTGTGTTAAACTCTGGGTCTACATTATTTCCTTCTTTAAAAAAATAATATTGCTTTTTATTCACAATATTCTTTATTAGGCAACAGCAATATGCTCTCTCTACATTTCATTTTATTTATTATGTATTTCAATTACTTTATTTAAATGTTAAAGCTGTCAGCTTTTGCTGAAAATGTATAGAGACATTATAGTAATAATTTAAACACTTCTCTGCATGAAGTATTTTTTTCTGAATCTTATAAAAAATTGCAAATACCAACACTACATCACTCAGCATTGCACTTTACACACAATTTGAAGAGGATCGTTTTAACCCACTAGTACTGAAACATTTGTTTTAGTTCTCCGTCTCTCAACAATCTAGAGGAACTCAGATGCTCGGACCAATCTTGCCAAACATTCTCGTGTATTTTGCTGTGAACTGCCCCACCTTGTATACCACTGCCAGTAACAAGTTCAAGAGGAATGAGGGCTGTTCATCATATGCTGAAGGTCAAATATAATAATATTGTGAGAGTCATTGACAAACTCAAAATTATAGACTTTCCCCCTAAATATTTAGTGAGCAACTTCTCCATGCCAGGAACTCTACTATGCACTGGGAATAAAAATAAAATTAAAAAATAAATCATTATTGTCAACATCTGTGCCCTTAAAGAACTATAGTTCAGGATGAAGACACATAAAAAAGAACAATTGGCTGGGTGTGGTGGCTCACGCCTGTAATCCCAGCACTTTAGGAGGCCAAGTCGGGCAGTTCACTTGAGGTCAGGAGTTCGAGAGCAGCCTGACCAACACGGTAAAATCCCGTCTCTACTAAAAATACAGGAAAAAAAAAAATGTAGCCAGGCATGTGATCTCAGCTACTCAGGAGGCTGAGGCAGGAGAATAGCTTGAACCCAGGAGGCTGAGGTTGCAGTGAGCCAAGATCACATCATTGCACTTCAGCCTAGGCGACAGAGTGAGACTCAGTCTCAAAAAAAAAAGAAAAAAAAAAGAGCAATTAATTAAAATGTCTGCTGATAAATGTCATGATGGTAGTAGGCATGGGATTCTATGGGGCTGTGTACACAGTAGACTCCTCTAATCTAGATGATTAGGGAGGGTATAGGGTTACGTTATTGGGTGTGGAAATTTAATTTCAATCTTGAGAGTAACACGGGAAGATGAGATCTGAGCACTGAAGGACAGTCCAAGGTCCAGAGTTAAGAAGGGAGCTGTGCCAAGGTAGGTTTTATTTTTTCCTTTAAAGATGGAATGTTTAGATGGGCCTTCTAGAGATAGTCCAGAATCCTAGGTTACAGGGCTGTGCTTAAAGTCCTGCCTTTGTTTAATGATGATATATTGGGTAAGTTTCATAATACCTCTGAAAGCCAGTGTACTCTTCAGAAAAATGAACTTCATCTTTGCTTCTTACCATTGAAAACTATGAGGATAAGATGAGGTAACACAAATGAGGTAAATGACCCTTGAACAATCATACAGTAATCCCTGCAAGAACTGGGAGCAGAAACAAGACCCGAATCCTAAAGGAATGGACGTAGAAAGCAAGGACTGAGAAAAGAGACGAGTTACTGAAACTCAACATTTGACACTATGCCAGAACCTCACTATGCCTGGTTCCAGGCTGCCTGCTTCCCTGATGCATTTGCTCAACTGTCTAAACCTCAACCAGTTTCTTTCCTTAGAATATCTTGACTCCACATCCTCCACATTTTGAAACCTCCACAACTTAGTAATTGTCAAGACCCACAAGTCTGACCTTTAAACGTTAATCTCCAATGCCATTTTTTTCTACATTGAACTCAAAAAAGGTTAAAGGGAAGCAAAGGGTTCAATAATTTTGCTAAACTGTAACTATGAAAATGGCACACTTGTTAAAATTATTACATACTATGGTGCAAAATCTACCATGCCTACTTTTGTTTTTTGATATTGATGACATAAAATAGATTTGCTTTTTAGAAGAGGCAAAATCACTTACTAGCTAGAAGTATATTCCCTAAAGCCAGCCTGTCCATGTTTAAAGCTCAGATCTACCACTTGCTAGCCGAGTGACCTGAAACAAATGATTCAACCTCCCTTTGCAACTGTTTCCTCACCTGTAAAATGGGATAATACTGTCTACCTCATAGAGTTCTTGGAAAGAATGAATGAGGTAATTCACATAAAACTGTCAGAACAATGCCTGCCACATAATAAATGTTCAATAAATGTTGGCTGTTATTGTATCCAGCACTGGGGTCACAGCAAGTCACCTTGTTGGCACTCAATAAAATCTGTGGTTGAAGGGAATGATTGACTCAAATGAGTAGCAAATAATGACATAACACTTCATGTAAGTTCATTTTAATAAAATTATCCCCAGAGAAGCATACCTAAAAGCAAACTCAGGCATTAGTAGACATGAAAAAGACATACGTGAGAATTGCAATATTCAACAGCAAACATTTTTTAACAGGAATAGGGGTAAGTTTCTGTCTGAGGGCTGTTGCAAAAACTCAAAAAATGCTTTGCCTGTTACAGAGTGAGAAATTGTCACAAAGGGAAAACTTCAAGGAGTCAGAGAGCATTTAAAGCATTGAGTCATGAGAGCTACTTCCAAAGAAACAATATCTTCTGCTGTTTTTCACTTGCACTTAAATTATCAAAACAAAGTAGCAATGATGCAACTTATTATTTTAATCAAGCTTGCACATTAAAATCCCACCTCTCATCACTTTAGCCAAATGTCACTGTCTGAGTTGTTTTGATATTCTGCCACCATGTGTGTTGAAATCATTTTGTGTAAAACTTTACTCTGGAAAACAAAGGTGTGTATATTTGGAAACAACCAACTGGCTTGCTGAGTCATTAGCTTCCATCTCATTATCTGTTGTAGATCTAGCTGATGTGTAGCTTCAGTACTGAGGCAGTGGTTGAGAGCATCTGTACTGCTAGGACTATTTTGTAAGAAAGGGTGCAGAAAACAGCCAGTCTCTGAAACTAGCCCCAGCAGGTCAACCCAGATAGGCAGCATTTCATTTTCAAAGAAAGTATTTCCCCCTTTCAACAATGTCTGGGACATTCTGCTGTCAATAATAACTTGACTCCTACATACACGTACTACAAATTGTTCCCCAATGTGGTTGTACCAATTTATTCTTCCACCAGAAGCACATGAGACTTCCATTTTTTCAGCACTCTTAGCTTTCTTTTTTCAAAATATTTAACTTTTTATCACTTGGATAAAAACACAAGGTATCTCACTTTAATTTGCAATTCCTTTTTGATTAGTGGAATGGATCATCTTTTCATATGTTTAATGATCATTTAATGTTTCTGTCCTATGAATTGCCTGTTCACATGCTTTGCTCATTTTTATGTTGGATTCTTTCTCTTAGTGATTTATTACGTTTCCTTATATATTCTAGATAATCTTTTTCTTGTGCCCTAGATTGTTTTTCTTCTTTAGTCTGTAGCTACTATTTTTAGTCTCCTTATATTGTCTTTTAAAATACTTTTACTTGACAATGATCTCAAACATACAGAAATGTTTTAAGAATAAAAGTAGTACAAAGAACACATCTGCACATTTTACTTAGATTTTTTGTTAATATTTTACCCTATTTATATGTATAGATGTTTGAATACATATACAGAACATATATGTATATATTTTATATATTTTTAAAACCTTAATTTTAATTTAATAACTTTTCTAGGTTTCTTCTTCATGACCTGTATTTTAGGGTCCCTAAGAAATTATTCCTTAACCCTTAATTTATTAAGATATTCTTCTATATTTCCTTCTAGGAATGTAAAGCTGTGTCTTTGTATTTAAGCTATAAATCCACACATTTTTGTGCAGGATATGAATTCGAAATCTAATTTTTTTCCCCTACAGATTAAAAAGTATTTGCATTACTATTAAGTGCATCAGCCATTATCTCCATATTAATTTATAATTTTACTCCTGTCATGGGAGATAGATAGATATCTATATTTATATAAATACACACGCACATACACACATATACACACTTAAACCACTGGAACAGAGCAGAGACACACATAAATATATATATATATGTACACATTAGTATATATGTAAGTGCAGTGTACAGTATACTACATATGTATATGTATAAATATAGTATATATGTATATGTATGTACTGTGTATATACATGCATGCATATATATGTATATAGAACATATATATACACATATATATATATAGAACATATATATACACATATATATACTATAAATTTATATATGTATATATGTAAATACATATGTACAGGTGTCTGTTTTCGTAGTTTCTGTTCTATCCTTGTTTAGTAATTGAGCTAATAATATAGTACTTGCAAGTATATCTTACTTGTCTTCACAAATTTCTCCCATCTTGCCATTCTCTAGTGGTGTCTTTTTTTTTTTTTTTTGGCCATTTTCATCTTCTGTCACCATCTTATTTTAAACAGCAGCTTTTTGGTATTTTATTGACTTCAGTTTAATTTAGAGATTAATTTGGAAATTATAACTTCTTTTTTTTTCTTTTCAACTTCTATTTTACAGTCGAGAGTACAAGTGAAGTTCTGTTACATGGGTAAATTGTGTGTCACTGAAGTTCGGTGCAAATGATTTTGTTACCCAGGTAGTGAGCGTCGTACCCAGTAGGTAGATTTTTTAACCTCATCTTCCTCCCACTCTCCTTATTTTATCTATTGTAATAAACTTTATTCAATTGTAGTATTTCTATTTTCCACCACTGAAGACTTTGATTTGCTAATAATTTATTTAGGATTTCTGCATGTATCTTCACACAAGGGGATGGCCTGTATATTTTTCTTTTTCCTTATCTAATTTGGAATCAAATTTATTATATTTATTGGCATACTTTTAAAAACTATCTACTGAATCTAACCTACTAATTGCCTTTTGTGTTGTGACTTTTCCTTTTTGTTTTGTTTATCAATCGTGCTTGAAATTTGTACGTTTTATTACTTCTTTTTCAAAAATATAGGCAGCTACTTCTATGGATCTTGTGTTTTTCATTTTTTATTAGCACTTAAAAAAATTTTATTCTCTCTACTTGCTTTAGGTCCATCTTTCATTATTTCATAGCTTTCTCAATATGTCACTCCCCCATTTTCAGTCTGTCCCTTTAAAAAAATATAAAGCTGTTCAAGGTATACAATAAACCCTAAACTGCACTTTCTCTGTATTGCTAAGCTCGGCTCTACTTTTCCTTCACTCTTGTTCAGTTCAAAATATATTTTATTCCTTGAGATTAACCCATAAGTTGATTAAAGTCCTTTTGAAAGTATTCAAATGTCATCGACATTTAAATTATTTTTAAACTTTTGTGTTTAAAATTAATCATATATTGTATGATAGTTATATGAAATGTATTGAGACTCCACTGTGGCCTCATACATGATTAATTTCATAAATGTTTTATGTGTACTAGAAAAAGATAAGTATTTATATTTGTTTAATATATATATCACATAATTAAATGTACTGATTACATTGCTCAAATTTCTTGTTTTTAATCAATTTTTTAATGTATTTGACTTTAATTTCTGAGAAATGTGTGTTAAAATTTCTCACTATGATTGAGAGTTATTTTTCACTTTTGCTTTATATTTTGAAGCTATGCTTTTATGTTACTAGACTATGACTATCCCTAGATGATAACCATTATAATTTTTAGATAGATTAGTTCTTTATTTATAATTATTATCTATATTCTATTACAATCAATTCATTTTCTATAAATTCCTTTGTCCTGTTATAATTTTTCCATATCATATATCTTTTGTTTGGAGTTTATCTGTTTTTCTCTTTTTATTCTTTTATTTTCAAACTTTGTGTAGGTTTATTTTAGGTATATTTTTCCTAAGAGGCACAGTGAGCTGGGATTTAAAATTTACTACAAGCCTTTGTCATTCGATACATTACTTCAACACATTTACTTTTATTGTATGATAAATATATCTGGACTTATTTTTACCATTATTTATTCAATTTCTCATTAACATTTTCTTTTCTCATTGCTCGTTCTCTTCCCTTTTTAAAATTAACAATTTTTAATTATTCTTTTCATTTGCCATTTCCAAAGCTGTAGATTAAGGGTTCGCTTATTTTAATATTCATGCTTAACTATCAATTTTTTTATAAAACCTTTGGGTTTCCAACTTTTTAATTTTGTTATTAAAATCAGAAGCACCTTGACACTCTTTAATCATATGCTGAAAAGTCTCCAAATCAAAAACAATATTGCTATTTTAAACATTTTTAATTGGTTTTCTGTAGATTTATCAATTTATTCTATTCATTTCTGTATTCAGTGTTTCTTTTATCCCACACTTATATATTCCCTTTTATCCTGATCACATTCTTTTTTAAGAATATGATTGTGGTAATTACTCTTAGTCATTTTATATGGAAACTATCAGTAGTCTGTGATGACAAATTGAGCTCAGATGTGTCTCAATAATTACTAGCTATATGATACTGAGATGTTACTTATTCTGCATCTTAGTGTAAGCATGTAATAATGATCATTTCTAAGTCATAAGGGAAAATGAAATTTCGATAATACATAAAATGGGTTTAGGGCAGTGTTTGGCATATGGCAAACATGCAATAAATGTTTCCTATGTTTATTACTACTCTGCTTTTTTTCCTTACATTTATTAATTTAACTTAGAAATACTCCTGAGTTCACTAAAAAGTTGCAAAAGTATAGTGCCAAGGATTGTTTTCCTGGACCATTTGATGGCAGATAGCCAACCCGATGCTTCAACGCTTTAATGTTTATTTTTATAAACAGATATTTTCCTACATGACCATAGTAAATCATCAAAATCAGAAAATAAACAGATATATTTCCATTAAACCTCAGCGTTCCATTCCAGTTTTCCTAATGATCAGAAAAATGTTCCTTATAGGAAAAAAATCAGTTCAGAATCATGAATAGCATTCAGCTGTCACACTTTTAAGCCTCCTTCAATTTGGAATAGTTCCGGGTGCTTTCCTGGACTTTTATATTTTTCACACTTTTTAATCTTATAGACCAGTTATTTTGAAGAGTGTCACTTAATTTGGGTTTGTCTGATGTACCCTAAAGTAGATTCAGGTTACAAAGCTTTGACAAAAATATTATGGGAGAGATGCTGTATTCTCATTTCATCTTATCAGGCATCACATAATGTAAATTTATCCCATTATAGATGATCACAACGATCACTTGGCTAAAGTGGTATCTGTCATATTTCTTCAAATAATGTGACTTTTTAAAATTTTATGATTGTGGCAGCTTTGTACTGTTTCACCTTAGCTAAGCTTGAACTTTGATTCCCAGATTCCTTTGCTGGTATGATTCTGAGCTAGAATTGGCCACAAGAGAAAGCTGGGTGAGATCTAGAGGGCAAACGGGAAGTAGCAGCCACGTTTATGATTGAAAGGTCTGTGTCCTGTCAGGTGCTGTTGTAGCTTGTGAACATTCTCACAAATTTGCTTTCTCATCTGGTTGACATGAGCCAGCAGGAGAATGCACAGCTTCTCCAGCTCCGGTTGGAACTGTGCCAGGTACATGTTTAGTTTTGTGACAATGGGCATCAGTTTCTCCTACAAATCACCTCCTCATCAGCGTTGCAAGCAGTGGGACACCAGCATAGGTTCAAACCCCGGGGTTCCAATTTTCCCTTGCTGTCCCCACTTCATAATCATGTTTCTTTCCTGACTGCCTGTTCTGCTGACTCCTGGCCCAGCAACAGAAGCAGAAGTAAAAGCCACGTGTAAATTGCATAACCAGAACCCATGATTGCGTCATCTCTGTAATAAATTCTTTATTCCATATGACTCTTAGTACTTCTGTTTCTCTGATCAAACCATGACATAGAGAACTGAAAAATACCTCTACTTACCAGTTTACCTAGAAAGCCATGAGTATAGGTCCCATTCCAAGCCTAACCATGAGGTTCATCTTTGCCTTCTTTTTCCATATTTAGAACTCTCTTTAATAGTGAGAAACATGGCTTCCAGTAGAATCAATAAATTTACTTTCTTGTTTAATCCCCCTCAATGTAATCAATTTCTTACAGGTATCACTGCCCCCTCCCGACGCAGATGCCATCCTCAACCTGCTAGGCACAGACACCCCAAGCCCACTTACTTCTCCACGTGGGCACCCTCCTTACTCTGCTCGGCCTCTGACATCCCATGTCAGTTGAGTCTGCTCACCCTGCTAGGATACTGGTACCTTACCCTGGGCTGCTCCTAACCCTCGTGTCCACACTCTCCTTATTCTGCTCAAATTCTGATACCCGTGCACCCACTTCCTTTTCTGTCTCTTACCCCACACGTGGTGTGGATACCTGGGTTGTTTGGTCCCATCTAATGTCTTTAGGACTGACTTTTTCAAGAAAGATAAGAAAGAAGAAGAGAAAGAAAGCTGCTCTTATGTTTATATGATAGTTCATCTTGAATAGCTTTCTTTTCTAAAACTAACATTTGATTTATTGAAGTTATACATTTCTATAAAACCTGGTTTATTTAAATGTTTAAGTTTAACTTACATACTTTGCCATTTTATTTTAAAGTTAAGTATTTTTCTTACAAAAGTAACATTTTCTTTTACTTGTTTTTGGATTAAAATTTGATTAATTCAATTTGAACAGATTAAATTTCTCTGAACAATTTGTTTCATTAATAAGCAGATTTTTAAATTGCCTTAAAGATCAAATTTTCACGTGTAAGTTTAAAATACTCAACATTTTAGCCTTCAAATGTCCAAAAGTGAAGATTTTTAACCCAACAAAACTTTCGGAACACTTTGGTAACTCTTATAAAGCTAATAAATTAAACATATAAATATAGAAAAACACATTAGCTAAAGCATTGCAATAGTGTTTATAAACTTGCAAAATTTTCCCACACCTAAGATCTTAAAGTCACAAGACTTAATATGCCACATTTTAAAGACATGATGAACATTTTAAACAATAAACACAAATTATCTTAAAGTGAATATAAAAATATTAATAAGAGTTTTCATAGTCTATGACTTCTGTACTTAATCTAAAGGTTCCCAGAGTTGTAAATTTATTTAGCTAAGTTTAAAAGAACACATTTTAAAATCAGACAGCTAGAAATCAGGATCCCAAATAGATATTAATCCCTTCATATTCATTGCAGCATGATTCACAATAGCTGAGACATGGAAACAGCCTAAATGTCCACCAAAAGATGAATTCGTAAAGGAAATGTGTATACATACAATGGAATAATATTAAGCCTCAAAAGGGAAGGAAATTCTGACTCAGGCTACACACAGATGAATCTTGAGGACACTGTGCTAACTGAAATAAGCCAGTCACAGAACGACAAATACTGAACGATTCCACTTATATGGGATATATAAAACAGTCAACTTTACAGAATCAAAGAAATTGAATGGTGGTAGCCAGGGGCTGGGACACGATGCGGGGGATGGGGAATTAATAATCAATGGGGCTAAAGTTTGAGTTAAGCAAGATGAGTAAACTCTAGAGATCTGCTGTACAACATTGTACCTAGAGTCAATGATAAAGTATCGCACATGTGCAAATGTTTTAAGAAGGTAGATCTCATAAGTGTTCATACCACAAGAAAATAATTATGAGCTTACATTTCTCCATCACACAATGGTGAAAAAAATTATCAAGGGATAACTAGCAACCTTGCAGGAAAAACATTTCTTACTATAACCCAAATGACCCTACATATAAAGACATTAACCAACATTGAAAAGTTGAGAAACAGAAACAAAACAAAACAATTAAAAAGAAGAAAAAAAGAACAAGAAAATGAGCATAAACTCTGAAATCAGTGTATAAAAATATAAGCTGAAACTTTCAAGTGATGAAGAAAATTAGCTGCAACCTAGATGAGGTTAGATTTCCATCTCCTCAAATCAGAAGATAAAACACGTAAAAGGCTACTTAAAGAACTGGGTAAGGAGTTGTATGAAAAAACTCCAGGTGAATTCCAGGTGACAGTGTAGACTTCTGGGCTTTCAAAGACAGTGACTGTAAGAACGATCCCAGGGTATCTACCATGTACAATTTGGGTAGAATCCCACTGAAACTAGTTCTTACGTCTCAGGCCCGGCCTGGCACATCGACCTCTAGGCAAACATCTTAAACTGTCAATTTTTTCCATCTGGTAATTGCAATCTGTCTGATTTTAAAATAGTTTTCAAAGTTAAAAACTTATTTTTTTTTTCTGTAAATTTTAAAGGTATTACTGCTTAATGCATGGCTTCTCTTGTTGCTGACAAGAGTGATGTTGATTCTCATTGTCCTCTTAATGTAGGTAAAATTTCTCCCTGATTGCTTTAGAATATTAATATGTTTTTCTTTTGCTTATGTTCTGCAGTTTTGCTACAGCATGTCTGTATACAGATTTAGCTATTTATTTTTTGTTGGGTACTTACAATAGCCTTGTGTTCTGAAGACCTTATATATTTCTTAAATACTGAAAAAACAAAAAAACTCAGCAGTTCCTTTTAGAAGTATTGCCTCGTTACCATTCTGCACACTCTTCTAGTTTTTTTTTTTTTTTTTTTTTTTTTTTTGAGACGGAGTCTCGCTCTGTCGCCCAGGCTGGAGTGCAGTGGCGCGATCTCTGTTCACTGCATCCTCTGCCTCCTGGGTTCATGCCATTCCCCTGCCTAAGCCTCCCAAGTAGCTGAGACTACAGGCGCCCGACACCACGCCAGGCTAATTTTTTTTTTTTTTTAGTAGAGACGGGGTTTCACCGTGTTAGCCAGGATGGTCTCAATCTCCTGACCTCGTGGTCCACCCGCCTCGGCCTCCCAAAGTGCTGGGATTACAGGCATGAGCCACCGCGCCTGGCCTCTCTTCTAGTTCTCTTATAAGACAAAGGTTGGAAGCTCTCAACTGATCTTCTACTTTCTCTTCTCCCGCTTTTTTAAAATTTTGTCTGTTTAGCTCTGTCCTGAGTTCTTGTTGGAATCTTTTGCAATTCAATAATTCTCACTTCTGCCATCTATAAACTATGGTCTGTCCTGCCTTTTTTCTTGTTTGAATGTAATATTCTATGAATGCTAGAGCCAGACTACTCTTCCACATTCTAGGTGTATGACTTTGGATAAGTAACTTCATCGCTGTACCTCAGTTGTTTTCTTTCTTTTTCTTTTTTTTTTTTTTGAGATGGAGTCTCACTCTGTCACCCAGGCTGGAGCGCAGTGACGTGATCTTGGCTCACTGCAAGCACCATCTCCATGGTTCAGGCCATTCTCCTGCCTCAGCCTCCCGAGTGCTGGGACTACAGGTGCCCACCACCATGCCCAGCTAATTTTTTGTAGTTTTAGTAGAGATGGGGTTTCATCGTGTTAGCCAGGATGGTCTTGATCTCCTGACCTCATGATCCACCCGCCTCGGCCTCCCAAAGTGAGTTGTTTTCATTTTTAAATGAAGGTAATAGTAGTATCTACCTCGTTAAGTTGTAGAAACATACTAATTCATGCAAAACATTTAGAAAATTATCTGGCATAAAATATGCTTTTATCGATAGCTCTTATTATTATTTTATTATTTTAAAGTTTAATTTTCTATATTTCAAACCATGTTGTTATTATCTTTACCTGTTCTTGATTTACTTGTGACTGGTTTTGTTTTACAATTTTTAAAAAATAAGTAGAATTCATGTTTTCTTTTTGAACATTTAATACGTATATCAAAAGCCTGGTCAGACTCATCTATACAATTCATTTAACCTATAACACACTTTTATTCCAAGTCGTTTTAACTTACTTTATTCACTTTCTTATTCACATGTCTTAGAAATTTGGTTTATATGCTGGCGATGAGTGGAACCATCCCACAGCCTTTACTCCCACTCTCTGTGCTAAGCCCTCCCTGTCCAACGATTTTCTGTTTCTATGTATAGCCTAATCCAGAATCAGGTCAAGTCATAGAACCAGCTTTCCTGACTCAAAGCCAGGCTGGGGATATCACATATCTCGGGAATGAGCTCAGAGGGCAGCGTGACTTAGCTCCTGGTTGAAAATCTGCACTTGGTTTCTTGAAGTATGATGTTCCAAGAGTCATGGCTGCAGACAGAGATTAGTGATGACTTTTTGTCTTGCTTTCAGGTTTCAAATTGTGAGGAGGCTTTTTTCTTCTTTTCAATTCTATTTGAAGTTTAGTCTCCATTTTCCTTCAGACAAACTCTCAGTTGCCATGACCTGCATTCAACTTTTCATTTCTTGCCCCTCACCATTTTATGTTTCTGCTCTGTTTCTGGCAACAGAGATGTTTATTGTATTTTTGATTCTGGCTTTGTCCTCTTAGTTTTTCTTGTTTTTTGTTTTTTATCTGCCACATGCATATGTTTGAAGCAAGGAAGGCATTTGAAGCTTGATCCGCCCACCTAATTTCTAGATAGTCATGTTTCTCTTGTCTACACTTTTATTCTGTTCCTCATTTTTAGATTGACACAAATTGCCGGTGGGTATGTTGCCTGTTTTCATATGACAAGTAGATATGCACACCCAACACAACACACACACACACACACGTGTAGATCATTTGCCCAGGCTCAGAATATTGAACCTCTCTTGTGACACAAACACAACATTAACAAAGCAATGCTTATATTTTTCCAGGATGTTAGAAACCAGTCAGAGTTTTGTCATTTTTTTTTTCAGTTATGTTCTAAGAAATGTACTAATGTGTTCCAAGTGTTTATAAAAGTATTTGCAAGAAAAAATTGTATTTGGGATTGTAGTTGACTGAGCTGATGGGGACTCTCATCCATTGTGAATGATAGTACAGCTTAACCTCCAATAGGCTATGTCTTTTTGTTTCATGAATGCCAGTACTGACTACTGTTTAGTCCAGTTTGTTATTGATATGAAATGTCATGTTTCCAATGCTTTAAAGATATAACATGTTAGAAGGTTTTTGTTTTGTTTTGAATTAGAAAAATGATAGTGGCAAAGCACTGACAATTTTCCAGGAGTGAATCCTGTTTCAAAATGACAGTTGTCTTTGATCAGACAAAAGCTAGAAAATGTACTGTCACTTTTAAAACTACTTAATCTTTATTACCTTTTGCATGATGTTTTAAACAATAATAGAGTGTTAACGAAGAACAATTTTAGTGGTGTTTCCAGTAAATAAATGGCACATACCAAAGCAAAAAACGTGGGAAAACTAGTTTTGCAACACTTTTCTGACCATCTAGCTCTGACACTAAAAAAAAAAAAGGCTGAAGATAATTTTTGAATTGTACCTTGGGTCCTGTGAATTCTACTCCTTGTCCTAGATGTGGCTGCATACATGAAAGAGCTAGGCTGAGATTATCTTAGATTGTGTTGGAGAGAGCTTTCTAATGAGCAAAGAACAATAAATTCAAATGTTGTGTAATAAATATTATGATGACGGTAGGCCTGAGATTCTACGGGGCTGTGTACCCAGGCAAGGCCACTGATCTAGGCCGTTAGGGACACTGTGACCATGTGACCTACAGGAAGAGCTGTATTTGCATAAATTAAAGTAATTGCTGAAGATGAATCCTTAACAACGTAAGAGGAGGTACTAGAAATGACCCACAAAAGAGTCACATAAAATATCTGCCAAGTTCAACAAGAACCAACACAATTTCCCAACAATATTAATCTAGTAAGATGTTTTGCTCTTTTCCCTTCTGCCCAAACTTCTCCCTCTCCCCCATCCTGGAGGGTCTGAAACCAAGCTCGGTGGGATGGAGAAGAGGAGGTAATGTATAAGGCAGGGGAGGGGAGAGTAACCAGCCCTCTTACTACACAGGCCTGGGCTGGACAACGGCAAGAAGCCCTTACTTATTAAATTTGAGGATGGTACCATTATGTGTAGATGATCTTTTTAATCACTGAACAGAAACTGATTTCATTATTTGCCCGTAAGCAGAAAAACCAGAGGACTTGTCAAAAATTGCATCCAAGCATAGGGGAAAAACAAGCCCCACATAATACACATGAAAGATCAAAATAAAATCCTTCTTTGATTATCCTGCAAGTTATGTTTCTTTGGTGTAACACTTATACATGTAAAATGGGATTAATAATATAATAATAATAGTTACCTGGGATGGTGGTTGTGATAATCAAGACAATATGTGTCAAAAGATGACATACACCTGGCTTAAAGAAAGTTATTTGCTGCTATTTTAATAGTCTTCCTGTCGTACCTTTATCATGCAAAATCACATGAGTGGGCTGGAGAACTGAATAGATTAGTAAAGGGGAAAAACAAATTATGAAGAGACAGAAATGGAAAACCCCACTGATTTTGCCGATTATGTGCAGTGCGTAGGGAAAGCCCACAAGATGAGAGGCTGAGAATGGCTATGGGGGAGACAGGAATGAAGTCATCATTATCTAGAGGCTGCAAGAGGTTTTCACATCAGGCCTCCAAGACCAAATTGTCACACAGGCCACTATCTTGGGCCTGAGAAGTCAGTTAATCTGCCTTGTCTTTTGTTTATTTATTCAGCTAAAATCTTTGATATTTTCTGTGGAAGTCTGTGAGACAGAATCATGGCAGTCAGAAGAGAGACAAGTTATCCTGTTAAAAATGTATTCTTTATTAAGTTTAAAAATTTCCCCCAATAGTTCATTGAATGACTCACTTTCCAAGGATTTTTTCATGAATATGTGGTATTTAAGGATGTGACTCATATTCTTAGCAATGTTGTAAATTTGACACATGAAGACAAAGGGTTGAGACACATACAGAACAATAATGGGCTACTAATGCAGGAAAAAGATCTTTGAAATCAAGATGAGACTTCTGTTTATATGGTGATATGCCTGGATTTCACATTAGCCCATGTTTTATATTTGAGCCGAAATGTTATAATCCAATCACCATAATGTTCTGAGCTACATGTTTCCAAAATAGCTGATATGGTTTGGATATTTGTCCCCTCCAAATCTCACATTGAAATGTGACCTCCAATGTTGGAGGTAGGTCCTTGTGGGAGGTGTTTGGGTCATGGGGGAGGATCCCTCATGAATGGCTTTGTGCTGTCCTCGCAGTAAAAAGTGAGTTCTCGCTCTGTTCGTTCACGGGAGAGCTGGTTGTTTAAAGAGCCTAGCATCTCCCTTTTGTTTCCTCTCTCGTCATGTGATATGCTGGCTCCTCCTTTGCCTTCCACCATGATTGTAAGTTACTTAAGCCTCATCAGAAGCCAAGCAGGTGCTGGTGCCATGCTTGTATGGTCTGCAGAACTGTGAGCCAAATAAACCTCTTTTCTTTATAAATTACTCAGTCTCAGGGATTCCTTTATAGCAATGCAAAACGGACTAAAACAGTAGCTGATCAATTCACTTCACATTTCAATTTCAATTTTTTGAAATTCAATTTTTATTTCAAATTTTTTCTCCCACTTTCATAAAATAGTTAACTGAATTCTGTATGGAATTCCTAGGATGCTTTCATGCCATTTGGATACAATCAAGCATCCATCATGTCCATTAGATTTTTAGTTCAATTACCAAAAGGACGTTTTCCTCCTCAACGTAAGCTTGGGTGTATGAGACCCTTAGAAAGTAACTTCGTTGTGTTGATCTTAATCTCATAATGCAGTTTACCTTTCTCCCAAGGAGCAGTGTACTTATTACAGAAGAAAGCTATTTTCAGTATCTCTCCCTGTGTATGGTGGGTGTTACATTTATGGCAAACATCTACAAATAAGGTTTCAGTATTTATGTTTGCTGTTCTGCTATACTGTTTTCTATTGATCTGTTTTTACTAAGACTGATGGTAAGGGCTATGGGATATAGAAGTTATTTTGAACTTCTGTTTAGATAAAATATATCAGTGCATTTAGTCATCATTGGAAATATATGTCCAAATGGGTTTAGTCGATGTTTAGAGGCTAAAATTTTCATGCAGAAGAAATTAATCATCTTTGTAAGAACTTAGAGTTAGTAAAGTTAGCATAATCTGAATGTCATACACGTGATGATATTTAAAAGAGAATAGATTGAAGTAAGAGTTGATACAGGTAGATCAATGAATATCATCAGAAATATAGATAATTAAATAATTGTAGGAAAATTTCCACATTCTTGTGACTGTGCACACAACTAATTATACTAATCACAGTATATATATATGTATATGTGTGTGTAGATATGTGTGTATATGTGTGTGTGTGTGTGTATATACATAGATTTTTGTTTCATCCAAGAAACAAAGAAAATTGCAGTTCAGCATTTTCCTTAAGATACCTAATGGTATAGATGCTAATTTTATTTTTGTCCTGTGTGAAAACTAATTGCATAAAAAAGAAGAATAACAGTTTAAAACCAGTCTAAATAAATGCTATTACTTATAAATTAGGGGAGGTGATATCTAGAATACAATGAACTGTTTTACTTGCGTAGTTTCAAATATCACTCCAATCAGGAAATACCTTACAATAGAACACCGTGATGCATATATTCTGCTTCATTTTGGATGCCCTATGTTTATATTAGGTCAAAATAGTTACTTTGAAAAGTCATCTATTTATTTGGTCACTTGCCTAATCGATTTTATGTAAAAATAGTTTGCCTAATGCCAAAAAACAGAAGCTACGTGCTTATGACTTGAATATTTGGACATTGTTTTAACCCCATTTTATGTATATATTTTGATACTATATATAAAAAACAGTCTTATGAGTCCTGCAAAATGGACTTAATGCCATGCTCAAACTATCCTAGAGAAGATTGTAATGAAAAAATTGATTTCTCAATGCTTTTTCACCCTACTCCCTAAATGTTATTTCTTTGTTTCCTTACTCTTCAGCAGTTTTTATTTACATTTTTATTTTTTAATTGATCAAATAAAAGTTATATATATTTGTGGTATACAGGCGGTTTTGATATATACATGCACACATACACACACAAGCACACGTTGTGAAATGATTAAATAAAGTTTACATATTCATAAAGTTAAGTATGATGTCACATACTTATCATTTCTTTTTTTGATGAGAACATTTAAAATCTACTGTCTCAGCAATTTTCAGGTATCAATACCTTGTTATTAACAGTAGTCACCATGCTGTACAATAGATCTCCAGAACTTAATCTTCCTATTTAACTGAAATTCTGTACCCTTTAACCAACATCTTCCCATTCCCTCCACTTCCCAGCCCCTCTGACAACCACTTTTCTACCCTGCTTGTATGAGCTCAACTTTTTTTGGTTCCACATGTAAGTGAAACCATCTTCACCTCTTTACTTCTATTATAAGTCACATTTTATACAACAATCTCAGTCTGTTTTAGGCTGAAGCCCAATTAGAACCTCCCAATTCTTTGCTAAAGTAGACAAGGTAGCTGGCAGGGAAAGCCACCTATTCTAGGGGAATAACCTGCAAACAATGTCAGTTCTAGATTTGACCAAATCCTCCAATATTTCAATGTGGCCTCCCTGACAGTACTGACAGTTTCAGCTACTGCAATTAGACCCTTTCTGATCAAAAGGGATTGTCCAGAATGTATTTATAAAATACGGATGGGGTTTAAACCTGTGTTATTCATCCAATTAATCTAATTACTGCAGGGCATCTGTTTGGTGATCAGCTCATGCTTCCTTTGGGCAAGTTGAGGCATTAGAAAGATATGCTCTTGAACACTCCAAAGGTTTAGTATATTGTCCACTGAGTCATACTCTGGAGAGGGGTATGTGTTATTCAGATTAAATAGAAACTCTAGGTAAATGTAAATTATAATTATATGGATTGAAAAGCATGGGGATAACTCAAACCCCCTACTTATTCAGACAGATGTTAAAAATAGAATTTCTGAATACCTGGATACCTAGAGGAATTATTATTTAGAGCGCATACTCAGATTTCATCTTCAGTAATTTTATCTTTGAATCACAAATCTAATTCCTTTTCTAATATAGCAGTACTTTTTTTCTTAATTCCACCTAATACTTGAGCTAAGAAAACATATTTTTATTGACTCTAATATTGGGAATCTTGAGGAAGAGCAGAAGTAGTAACACAGGACAACCTACCTTCTATAACCTAGTAGTTTTGGGGGTTTTTAAAAGCATTTTTCTATATAATACTTGAAATATCAAAATTCAAATTTAAGACTCAGGAGAGATCACCAGAAAGTGTGACTTTGAGTTGATAGTAATGTGAGCTCACTTAATCACTTACTTAATCACTTACTCGCTCATTCATTCATTCAGTCACTCATTGAGTCTAACTCTGTGCCAGGCACTGTATACACCACTGTACACACCCTTGAGGTAGGCATAACGATGTCTGATGACTTAAAGATCACTGCTGGGTGATTGGCAGGTGGGAAGAAGAAGGTGAAATAAAAATGGCAGCTGTACTCAGTTGACTTTCAGGCTTTACCTAGGACTAACAAAGTTTATCTGAGGTCTTCTCTGGGAGGTCCTGAAAGGAAGTGAAATGTACAAAAAAGGCTGCCACTCCCTCTTTGCTGATGTAACTACCCCCAGATTTTCAGTTCTATTTCAAGGTATTAAGACTACTCAATTATCACCTGCTTTTCAGAACCAGGAAACGTTAGTGTAGAAAAACTTGAGAAGTTACTCACTTAGATATGAATGGTGGAACAAGTGGGAAAAGGGAAAACAAGAAGCAAATAATTCAGTTCTAATTGTTGCAGAAAGAAAGAGAGAGAGTGAATGGAGCCACGTCTTTTTTGAGTTTACACACCCAAATCCCTTGGCTCAAGGTCTCATCACAGCAGATTAGAGGTTGCTGGGTGGAGTGGGGCCAGTGTTCCTCTTGATGGGATGGTTGGCTACGTCGCCCAGGAATGATGACTCACATGAGAAACAGCAAGGGGAGGATCCAGCCTGCAACCTCAGCCCCCACAGGGTGTCCAGCTTACACAGCCCAGGGCCCGTCATTCAACAGCAGCCCAGGTTAAAACCAAAGCCTCACATTGGCAGCAAAGCAAGATACCAGCCTCTCAAGTAAAATTTGCTGTGTGCTGCATCGGCCTCTATTTAAAGCTGATCAATCCTGGTAGGGCCCCTGTCACTGTAAACTGCACTTCTCAGAGCTGTATTTTTAAATAGGGAACTGCTTACAATAGCCATTTACAACTGTATGCTGTTTAATTAGCCAGCCTGGGTAGTGCTGCAGGCATAGATCACTTTGCTTTAAAGATTTCAGAATGTTAATAGTACAGTATATCATTTTAATTATTACTGGATTAATGTTGTGTCTCAAAGAACACCTAATGCAAATCATGAGAAATGGCCTGAAGTGACCCAAGGGTTGCGAGGTATTAGAAAAGTAATAGTTCTGATGCTTAAATATAAGGACATTTTCTTTGTTCAAATGTCAGTCAGCATTCAGCAGCAGGGCTTTGTGGGGGCAAAGCTTTGTTTCGTTTATTAGTAGCAGTATTCTGCAGTTCAGGCTAAGAAAGGCCAAAGAGTTGGGTTAGAACTGCGGGTCTAGTGTGGTAGCCACCAGCCAGGCATGTGTGCTAAGAAGCACTTGAATGTGACTCTTCAGCAGTGAGAAGTGCTGTCAGTGAAAAACACACACAGGATTGTAAAGACAGTACAAAAAGAGGTGTAAAGTATCTTACTAATTTTTTTTTATATTGGTTTCCTCTTTCAATGATAAAATTTAAGATACATATGGTTAAATAAAAGCCATGATTAAAAAGCAGCCAGGTGCAGTGGTGCTCACCTGCAGTCCCAGCTACTAGGAGGTGTGAGGCTGAGGGGAGAAGATCACTTGAGACCAGGAGGTCAAGGCTGCAGTAAGCCATGAGTGTGCCACTGCACTCCAGCCTGGGTGACAGAATGAGACCCTGGCTCAAAAAGATGAAAAAAAAAAGTTAAAGATATGAAAAATTAATTTCACCTTAATTTTTTAAAACTATTTTTAGTTTAGCTATTAGAAAATTTGTAACTACACGGATAGCTCATACTAGTGACGCACATTTCATTTCGTATGGACAATGCTGGCCTAGACTTCCAGGAAAGAAGAGAAAACTCAGGCCAACAATAAAAGTGCATTTAAAATTTCTTCTTTATTGCCACTAGCTATATGGCAAGATGCTGTTAGTTTCATATATACACACATACATGCACACGCATATGTACATATGTGTATACATATGTGTAGGAGATAACATACGTATATATGAGATACATATATGTATATATACATATGTTTATACACACACATACGTGTATATATAATATGTATCTCATATATACATATATATCTTATATCTCTCTCATATATCATATAGATGAGAAAGAGATATGTATCTCTTTTTAAAACCTTTTTTTAGTTTAGCCATTAGAAACTTTTTTTTGGCCAGGTGCAGTGTCTCATGCACGTAATCCCAGTACATGCGAGGCTCAGGCAGGCAGATCACTTGAGGTCAGGGTTCGAGACCAGCCTGGCCAACATGGTGAAACCCCGCCTCTACTAAAAAATTACAAAAATTATCTGGGCATGGTGGTGTGTGCCTGTAATCCCAGCTACTTGGGAGGCTGAGACAGGAGAATTGCTTAAACCCAGGAAGCAGAGGTTGCAGTGAGCTGAGACTGTGCCACTGCACTCTAGTCTGGGCAACTGAGCGATACTCTGTCTCAAAAAAAAAAAAAAAAGAAGAAGAAAGAGAGAAAGAGAGAGGAAGGAAGGAAGGCAGGCAGGCAGGCAGGCAAGCTGCTAAATTCCATGGATATGGAGAACCAGTTAAAAGAAAACAACAAAAAAATATAAATTAGCAAGGTCTGCAAAGTTTGTGCAAAGTTAGAGAAGCACTAACTAAGCTTGTCAGGAAGCTATGGAGCTAACAAATTCCAAGGATGAACTCTTAAAATCTCCTCCCAGAGCCTCACCTTTGCCACCATCATGCTGTTACTTGTTGGAAAAAGCTTCATTGTATCAACAGTGCTTCACAGCAAGTGTTATAAATGCTCTACAGCAAACCATGATTAAACCCATGAAGTATGTGCCCATGTAAGAAACACAGGAGAACATAATTTTGACTCTACAACACTGAATGTCTAATTTTAAACAGATTTGAACACGCTCTTATGCCCTTCTCAGCCCCTATTCCTGCACATTTGTTTGTCAAATGCCCACTTTCTTCGGTAATATAAGAGCCAAAAATTTAACAGGGGAAAGGGTGTCAGGTTCACTCTAAAGGAGCTGAAATAAGTTATAAAGATGTCTCATTTGAATAAACTATTTTAAAGACATTTTTATGTCTTTGGCATTTCAAAATTCTCTATTAATATTTCCAAGAAATACTCATGCAGTCATCTGCTTTTGAAAGCTAGATTTCTTTTTATTTATTTATTTAAATTATACTTTTAAGTTTTAGGGTACATGTGCACAATGTGCAGGTTTGTTACATATGTATACATATGCCATGTTGGTGTGCTGCACCCATTAACTCATAATTTACATTAGGTATATCTCCTAATGCTATCCCTCCCCCATCCCCCCACCCCACGACAGGCCCTAGTGTGTGATGTTCCCCTTCCTGTGTCCAAGGGTTCTCATTGTTCAATTCCCACCTATGAGTGAGAACATGTGGTGTTTGGTTTTTTGTCCTTGCAATAGTTTGCTGAGAATGATGGTTTCCAGCTTCATCCATGTCCCTACAAAGAACATGAACTCATCCTTTGTTATGGCTGCATAGTATTCCATGGTGTATATGTGCCACATTTTCTTAATCCAGTCTATCATTGTTGGACATTTGGGTTGGTTCCAAGTCTCTGCTATTGTGAATAGTGCCGCAATAAACATACATGTGCATGGGTCTTTACAGCAGCATGATTTATAATCCTTTGGGTATATACCCACTAATGGGATGGCTGGGTCAAATGGTATTTCTAGTTCTAGATCCCTGAGGAATCGCCACACTGACTTCCACAATGATTGAATTAGTTTACAGTCCCACCAACAGTGTTCCTATTTCTCCACATCCTCTCCAGCACCTGTTGTTTCCTGACTTTTTAATAATCGCCATTCTAACTGGTGTGAGATGGTATCTCATTGTGGTTTTGATTTGCATTTCTCTGATGGCCAGTGATGATGAGCATTTTTTCATGTGTCTTTTGGCTGCATAAATGTCTTCTTTTGAGAAGTGTCTGTTCATATCCTTCACCCACTTGTTGATGGGGTTGTTCGTTTTTTTCTTGTAAATTTGTTTGAGTTCTTTGTAGATTCTGGATATCAGCCCTTTGTCAGATGAGTAGATTGCAAAAATTTTCTCCCATTCTGTAGGTTGCCTGTTCACTCTGATGGTAGTTTCTTTTGCTGTGCAGATGCTCCCTAGTTTAATTGGATCCCATTTGTCAATTTTGGCTTTTGTTGCCATTGCTTGTGGTGTTTTAGACATGAAGTCCTTGACCATGCCTATGTCCTGAATGGTAATGCCTAGGTTTTCTTCTAGAGTTTTTATGGTTTTAGGGCTAACATTTAAGTCTTTAATCCATCTTGAGTTAATTTTTGTATAAGGTGTAAGGAAGGGATCCAGTTTTGCCAAGTCAATCCTAAGCCAAAAGAACAAAGCTGGAGGCATCACGCTACCTGACTTCAAACTATACTACAAGCCTACAGTAACCAAAACAGCATGGTACTGGTACCAAAACAGACATATAGACCAATGGAACAAAACAGAGCCCTCAGAAATAATGCCACATATCTACAACTATCTGATCTTTGACAAACCTGACAAAAACAAGAAATGGGGAAAGGATTCCCTATTTAATAAATGGTGCTAGGAAAACTGAAAGCTAGATTTCTAAAGTCAGTCAATACCTATCTATTCTGTATATGTGACACTAGGTGAAAAGGCAGAAAACATACCCATTGTCACTGCATTAGAAATGTGCAGAGCATGTTCATTGTGCTTCTGCACTAAAACAGAAAGGAATACTTGAATGTATATGGTAACTTCAATATGACAGGAAAACAGGACATGCACGTTTTAAATGGAATGCTCCTTAACTTTTGTCCAAAGCCTCTCTGCGTTATCAAAGAAACTTCAGTGAAGTGGAGGACTTTCTATTCATTAGCCTCAAACAGATCTTTCTTTATCATGGTCCTGATCAATAAAAATACTGAAAAGGATCCCCTAAAAAATATTGATTTTATTGCCTAGTCTGTACATAGAGAGGGAAACATCTTCAGCATAAAAAAAGCATTTAAGTGAGAGTCTGCACGTGGTGTTTGGACGATTTTCCACATGGAGTTTACTCAGTTTGCCATAGTTGGTCTCTCCAGTTGGGAACTAGAAGGACTGGTTTTTAAATTCTAATTTTTATGAAGACCTACATGAAAAGAGTTAGGTGATTCAAATGGGAGTTTTAAGTAATCATAAAAACAATGATGAAAAAATAATAATAGTTAACATTTATTGAGTGCCTGACACATGGCGGATATTGTACTAAGCATATTGTACTAAGCATATTGTATCTCATTTAATTCTCACAACATGCCCAATAACTAGATATTATTCCATTTGATAGATTAAGATCTTGGGGCTCAGAAATATATAATAAATGGCCCAATAGGCAGAGATGTCATTTAGCTCTAGATTTGTCCGACTGCAAATTAGGTTCACTTGCTCTGATACAATTTGTTTCATACACACCTTTTACTCAAATAATGTAAGTGGGGTCTAGTGTGTGTAAGACTGGCATTCTCATCCACCATTTCTAGAAGAATCACCTATAACAAAAACAAAGTAATACCTTTTCAAACAGTTTAAAGTGATTTCTTATTTTTATTTGCTCTAATTATAGAAAAAAGTTATCTGAACCTGAGGCTATACTTATATGATGTGTAGAAATTCAGCTGAATAGTGAAAGCAGTAGCTAATGAGCTCATCTTGAATACACATACATAAACTGGCTTAACTGGTTAGCTTCAGTGCATTAACCAGATAATAGGCTTGCATAGTCCAATATGGTAGCCACTAGCCACATGTGGATACTGAACAATTAAATGTGACTAGTCTTAACTGATATATGCTTGTATTAATCAATATAAAATACACAGCAAATTTTGAAGTAAATTATCTCACTCATAATTTTTCATGTTGAGTATGTATTGAATGGGTAATAATTTGAATATAATGGATTAAATAAAATATCATTAAGATTAACATTACCAGCCGGGTGCTGTGGCTCACACCTGTCATCCCAGCACTTTGGGAGGCCAAGGTGGACGGATCACCTGAGGTCAGGAGTTCGAGACCAGCCTGGCCAACATGGTGAAACCCTGTCTCTACTAAAAATACAAAAAATAGCTGGGTGTGGTAGCACAGGCCTGTAATTCCAGCTACGCAGGAGGCTGAGGCAGGAGAATCACTGGAACCAGGAAGGCAGAAGCTGCAGTGAGCCCAGATCACTTCAGCCTGGGCGACAGAGCAAGACTCCATCTGAGAAAAAAAAGAGATTAACATTACCTATTTTTTCTTTTTTTTTACCTTTTCTTTTTAGCCTGGGCACCACAAAATTTAAAATTTCACTTGTGGCTTACATTATGTTTCTGTTGGACAGTGCCAGCAGAGACCATTCAAAAAATAAGATTATGATGGACAGCAGTACTGGAATATCTTGAACTTACGAAATACATATTTATTTTCCTGTATGTCCATAGCACTCTGCAAGGCATTAGGGACAGAAAGATGAAAAAAATCAAAAGTAAACAAGGACTTCATGGAATTTACGATTTAGGAAAGGAACAGAAATATTTCATATTAGCACAAGGGAGGAAGTGGTCAAAAAGGGAAGGATGAACCACACTTGAAGTTGAAAATTGATGTTACCTTTAAATCCTGCTATATGTTGGTAAGGATCTTAAAATCTCACCCAGTCACCCCTGCAGGAGAACTGCCCAGACACAAGGTAACTACAACCAGCAATTCCCAAATATTCCTAATAGTTATGTCACTCGAACTCAAGTTTTATGGTATTGATAATGAAGTTATTTGCTTGCTTTGGTAGAAAGGAGTGTGGACAATTCTTCACAATTCAGGGCTCATTAATATCCAGGAACTTTCTACTCTAAATGACAAAGAGTTTCACTGTCATGAAGAGAAATTGCTGCTGACCTTAGACCTTTATTTTTTTATTTTTTTGTTTTTTGGAAAGTGGAATGATGGAGCACAGGAGCAGAGTTTGGTATTTGACCGAATCCTTCACAATTATCATGCATGTGTATATAATAAAATTAATTCTGTGTCTCTGCACTGTAGCCTGCGGCAAGAAGCGTCCAATCAGTTTTGTATGTATAATAGATTACAGAGTTGTTCATGAATAATACAAATGCATTGAGCAGATACTAGTGAGAGAGGATGTTTGTCTTTGCATGGAATCGAAGTGAACATGTAATATTGTGATAATATATATTTGATGAATTCAGGTCTGACTTGCCTTTGCCATACTCTGCTAATTCCCCGACAAGGGTTGCCACAATAATTGAGTTTCCAATAACATTATGATTATTTCCACATGATAATTTAATTGTGGGTATTTTTTAATATTGTAATATTGTAGATTTGTGATTATTATGCATTTGCATGCAGATTTTCTTGGTGACTTGGAGCACATCCCTACATTTATAACTTAATTTTATATATTATTGCATATATATTTGGGGATGAACTCATTAATGCAAATAAAAAAAATGTAGGTCTGTTTAGTCATTCAGCTTTTATTATAAATGTTGAAAGCCTTGCTCATTTTTTATAACAGTCCTTACAATACTGTGAATAAACCAAAGAGAACTTTAATTTGAGAATGGATTCATTAAAAAGAATGGTAATAGCTATAATAATTACAAATTGCAACATATTTGTTCCACCTAATTGGGATACAAGATCCTATATATTATTTTTTTCATAATGCAAAAGTTCTGGGTGTGCTATTTATTGACTATATCATAGGAACTCCTTACTATTAAGGATGTAGAAAATATTGACTGATAATTTAGTCAGTGGAAAGCAAGCAAAAACTTAAGAAAACAAAATCCTAGACAACGTTTATATTGTACATCTTAAAAACGAGAAATAAATCCCATGGTAAAGACATCTGAGTTTCTGCAAAGACTTAAATTAGAGTTTAGGATAGAAAAACAGAGGTATATTATATACATATATATATAAAATGCAGATATGTATTAAGCAGATATATATTATCCATATATAGATATATAATACATATATTCAGATATATATTATACATATACAGATATATATGTAATATATATACAGATATATATGTAATATATATACAGATATATATGTAATATATATACAGATACATATATGTTTTGAGAGATGTGAACTCTGAACTAGTTCTTTAGATATAATAACTTGAAAATTTTAAAAATCAAAAATTTTGTTTTTAAAGCATGTATCCTAAAGCAGTAAATATGAAGAAATTATGTATCTATTGCTACTTAAAAACAAGAGAAATGCTTACAACTGTCCAACAAACACTTTCAACAGATACATCCAAAAAATCATGGGCAATAATTTTTACTTTTACATATGTATTCATCTTTGATATCTAGAATAGAAATAGAGATTGCTGTTTTGGGGATTAACTTCACTTTGCTTTCACTTTAGCTAGCCGTACGCAGAAATTGAGGAAGGGATATATAAACCCTCACTGACACAATGGCTGATTTTGAATTGGCTGAATTCTACTAGATGTGTCCAAGTTAAATGACTTAGCAGAACTTAGCCATTTAAAAAATTTCACTGTTGATTTCATCTCAGGTTATTAGAATCAAAACTGTGAACCGAGAGTCCATATAAAGCTTAATTTTAATTTATATTTTGTTATAATTTGGTTTTCAAATTCATCAGGTATTTGAGAACTGATGCTAAGCAGAGTCCTCATTTCATCACTGTAAGAGGTGAAGGTTTCCCAGGAAACGAAGCTGCCAGAAAGTTTCTTATATACTGGTTTGGCTACACAGGGCACCGAGACAGAATGAAGGCATGCTATAGCAGAAGTGCAGCAAAGCACTATTCAGGGAATGCCCAAATTGAAGAACTCTACTTGATTGATCTTGTGATGTACAGAATTATGAGGAATGAAAAATGGGAAATGCCAAGACCAAAGATAGAAAATGGTCAAAAAGATTCATGAAAAAGACACATCTTTAGAATCAGATAAATTAGGTATAATTTTAACTTCTGTGAGCTTTCCCTATTAAAATGGGAGAAGCAATACCTACATTACAGAAGTATGGTAAGAATTAGAACTAAAACATCTGAAGGAAAATGGCTCAAGGCTTGGCATCTAAAAGGCATCTCAAATATAAATAATAACAGCAGCCAACGCTAATTGAATGCTTACAAGGCACTGAGTACTGATTCTCATTTTAGCTCAGTCCGTACTATTATCTCTTTTGTGCAGTTGAGAAAGCTCAGATGAAAACTAATGAATAAACCACTCAAGGTCACACTGCTGTTAGAGGCTAGAGGCAGCTCTAGAATCCCAGACATCTGACTCTGGGGCTATCTAAATAAGTGATGTTACTGTGTTAAATTGTATGATGTATCACACAAATGGAAAGTACCCTACTAGGCTCCATTATATTAATTATGAATTGACTTAGTGAGGGCTGAGGCTTAAAATGTCAACTGGGGTTAGGGATTAGGATGTAGTTTTCAAGGTAAATAGTTCTCCTGCTGTGGTCTTGGGACCAGTACCATTAGCATCACTTGAGAACTTGTTAGAAATGCAAGTTCTTAGGCTCCCACTCAGACCAATTAAATCAGAAACTCTGGGGGTTGGGCCAAGAAATCTGTGTTAACGAGATCTCCTGTTGCTTCTGATGTACTGTCATTTGGAAACCACTGCCCTAGGTCAAACCATGCCATGATAGTTCCCACATCACGTCATGGTTTGATCTGGACTTTAGGAAAGTGACTGGTGGCAGGCTTGAAGCATAGAATGCACAGGAGGGTTACCTCAATTGTTCAGATGGGAAATACTGAAGGATTAATCCTGGATATTACTAATGGGTCTCCAAAGTCAGAAGGATAAGTGACAAGAAATAGCAAAGCCTGGTGCTACAGCCTGAATATTTTTGTTCTCCCAAAATTCCTATGTTGCTAATCCCCAGCACAAGTCTATTAGGAGGGGGGGTCATTAAGAGGTGATTAGGTCATGGTGGTGGAGCCCTCCTGAATAGGATTAGTGCCCTTAATAAAGAGACCCTAGAGATCTGCCTTCCTTCTTCCACAGTGTGAGGGCACAGCAAGAAGGTAGCATCTGTGATCTAGGAAACAGACCCTCACCAGACACTGAATCTGCCAGTTCCTTGATCTTGGACTTCCCAGCCTCTAGAACTGTGAGCAATGAATTTCTGTGGTTTATAAGCCACTCAGTCTATGGTATTTTTTATAGCAATCTGAATGGATTAAGACACATGGTAACTGACTCAGTACAATAAACATGAGCAGAAGAAGAGGAAATCATTGAAGAAAATATAATATCTCTATCCTGAGAATCAGGTGGTTGTTGATGTCATTGATTAATACAAGGGGAAAATAAGGAAAAAAAACAGCGGAAGTATATATTCAAGTTCTTTTAGTCATAACTATGGTTTTAGAGCAATTGTTAAGGTCTTTTCAAGTTGTAGGTCAATTTAAATCTATTGTTTTTGTCTCACATAACCCTCCCAATTGTCTGCTTCCAATTGTTTTTGAAAATGCATAAAACATTGAACAATTTTTCTTTTCCTCAACCTTTAATGAATCTGTTCCCCTTTTCTACCTCCATCACAAGATTTGGAGTAGGAGGAAAGTTTGTAAAAGCCTGGGTCCTGCACTATTATCTTCCCAAAGGTGAGAGAAGGAGCCTGGTCTAATGAGAAAATTACAGGAAAAACTTTCACCTGACATATGCTGTACATCTAATTAATCACCTTTCACTTTTTTAGATGTTAGGGAGTTTTCTAGTTTTCCCTCATTATAGTTTCCTCATCAGAAAAATGGGGATGAGGATATTGGAGATTATATAAGAAAGTGTTTGAAAACTACAAAATGCCAAAGAAGTCCAAGCTAGTACTATCAGTAAGTTTTTAGAGCATATAACTGAAATCAAGAGAGATCCTACAGGTAGGAATAGAGTGTGGGGTAGGTAAATTACTTTCACAGAAAATCTACTTTCTGGCTGGGCAGGTGCAGTGGCTCACACCTGTAATCCCAGCACTTTGGGAGGCCAAGGCAGGCAGATCACCTGAGGTCAGGAGTTTGAGACCAGCCTGACCAACATGGGAAACCCCGTCTCTACTAAAAATACAAAAAGAAATATATTAGCCAGGTGTAGTGGCGTATGCTTTTAATCCCAGCTACTCAGGAGGCTGAGGCAGGAGAATCGCTTAAACCTGGAAGGAGGAGATTGCGGTGAGCCAAAATTGCACCATTGCACTCCAGCCTGGGTAACAAGAGCAAAACTCCGCCTCAAAAAGAAAAAAAAAAAAAGAAAAGAAAAAAGGAAAAAAGAAAATCTCCTTTCTTCTTTGCCACATTGTCTTTGAGGAAACACAAGAATTTTTAGATTTTCCTGCCTTTGGTAGGGGTACCCTGAATAATAAAGAAAATGACAGGTGAAACCCTTTCAAAACTGTCATTTTTAGTAATGGTATGTAAAAAATAATCGGTCTATGACCTCAGCTTTTGCATCTATTCCCATTATTAGTGTTTGACCTCTTGCGGGGACTTGTGTCTGGGCACTTTAGTTCAAAAGAAAAAACTCTCATGAGAGAAAGGTTCGTGGAGTTTGGGGAGGAGAATCACAGATTCCATGGTGAGCTCCTTCATGTAAACTGTTTTATAGTTAGAAACTTTTAACAACCAAATTAGTTATTCCATCAATGTAACAGAAAAATAGTACGAATGCAAATTCACTAATCTTTAATAAATGTGTTACTGGAAAGGTGTCCCTATCCAGACCCCAAGAGAGGGTTCTTGGATCTTTCACAAGAAAGAATTCGAGGTGAATTCATACAGTAAAGTGAAAGCAAGTTTACTAAGAAAGTAAAGGAAGAAAGAATGGTTACTCCACAGGCAGGGCAGCCCCGAGTGCCACTGCTAGTTGCCCACTTTTATGGTTATTTCTTGATTAAATGTTAAACAAGGGGTGAATTATTCATGCCTCCCCTTTTTAGACCATATAGGGTAACTTCCTGATGCAGCTATGGCATTCGTAAACTGTCATGGGGCTGGTGGGAGGGTAGCAGTGAAGATGACCAGAGGTCACTCTCATTGCCATCTTGGTTTTGGTGGGATTCGGCCGGCTCCTTTACTGCAAACCTGTTTTATCAGCAAGGTCTTTATAACCTGTATCTTGTGCCAACCTCCTGTCTCATCCTGTGACTTAGAATACCTTAACCATCTGAGATTGAAGCCCAGTAGGTCTCAGGCTCATTTTACCTAGCCCCTATTCAAGATGGAGTTGCTTTGGTTCAAATGCCTCTGACAAATGGATTCAAAGAATTATCAAAAAAACTAAAGAATTTTACTAGTACAGACATATCTATTAATTCTAGTTATTCTAATAATTAGAACTAAAATAACTCATGCTATGTTCACATAGAAACACCAACCTTTAATCCCCATGTCTAATGCCATATTTAATGACTATTAAATATCCTCATTAAAATTCATATTTAGCTATTACCTGAATTATAATTGTTCTCCCACCACACCTGTATTCTGATGAGTCAATACTCACACCCGTGTATGTCCACCTCTGTGAGAACAGTTGCTACTGGTGATATACTCTTCCATAATAGAGATTTCTTTTTTCCCCCAGGTGAGGGTTGATGCCTGGCAGTGAATACACATTCGGCAAAAAGCCACATAATGTGTTTGCTTTTGATCCTCTGGGAATTCTTCTACTGCCTACTGAAGCAAAAGGTGCCTGGGCAGGTTGGCAGCTGCAAATCTACTCTTCACAAAATGTTGGAATTGCAGCTACTAGAAGCCCTGAAAGGTTCTTAATACAAAATTGTATTTAGTAAATTTTATTTAGGTTCTGAATTCCAAAAAATAACCCCAGAAGCTGGGAGTACCTTTGCTGTTTGTTTTGTTTTGTTTTGTTTTTTAATTCTGTGATCAGGCGAGAGTTTTTGGAGCACCTCGTTTGAGTCCAAAGGGGAGCAACAATCCACATGTCAGTCCAGTGACAGAGAGGCACAGAATTTCTTGGGGATTAATGACTGACTCAACTTCATTCATTTCAAAGTAGCAAAAAACCCCAGTAGATCAATCCCAAGAAAATGCCCTGATACCATTGATTTTAAAAGCTGAGGAAAAATATATACCTCTTACGATCTGTTTATGTATGCAAAGGTTCCATTTATTCTTATTAGTAGTGATAATGATAGGCTCCCGTGGTGCTTTTGTGACACATGTTCTTTGCCCTTCAGGTTCCTTTATGCAGAACAAGAAGAAGTACACTGATTTGCATTGACTTCCCATGGCGGCTCTATAGGCAAGGGGATTTTTTCACATCTCTGTGGGAAGTACAAGATCTCTCTGAGAATGGAATGTCTAAGGAATTACTACCCTGTATGTTGGCCAATCAGATTTCCTGAATAATTGCTCAACATTCCATTTGCCTTATTACATTGTGCATCATTTTAATTTCCTCCAGGTAATCATATGACAGATCTCTCACGCACATAAGGCACTCGTTTTTTCCTGTGCAACAGCTACAAACAAAAAGCATGTAGTTCAAGAGGAGAAAACAAAAATGGAAGAGTCAAAACATATTAAACAAGCTTAATTTGTTTGAACATATTTTATGCTCCTCATCATCCCCAGTGGTTTCCTGTTGTGAAATGGTGCATTTTGTTTTCAAAATTACAAACTGGTGATAAAAAGAAGGCATTTTTACTGTAAGGTCACATTCCAAGCATATTATCATATGTCTATTTCTTATGTGTGGCTTTTACCAGAAGAAAGACCCACTTGTGTGCATTTGTATTTTAAGAACCATGTGATAGCATAGCCATCTTGAAATTCTTTTCAAAGAATTTGCTACTTGCCAAAATTCTGCAAAATATTCTGCCAATCAGTCATTTTGTCTATAGAATACAAATTAAACTTTTGGACGTATAATTTTTCCCATGAGTTTATCGCTTGAGCTTAAAACTATTTAGGATCTGTTAAAGGATCATTGTTTTATTTAGGACACAGATGGTTTCTTCAGATGGGAAGAAATAGGCAACAACTGTTCAACCACAGAAAAGTCATCCTCAAAACAAGAACCACTGATTGAGCGCCCATTATATAATTATAATCAGTCATAGCAAAGTACACTTATAAGCACTTATGATGTGCTAGGCACTATCTAAGTACCTTGCATTAATTAATTAGCACTTGTAAAAAATGGTTTTCTTATTAGCCAACCTATGAACGGGTGTTTCTTTTCAATGCTACTTTTTGTCAAGAATTAACTGAACTAAATGTTCTCCATGAAACAAATTCAATGGATGAATGTATGCTCTTCTGTTTTGCATTTCATATAGAACCTAAGTAATTCACTATTGCAAGTCAGTTATGGGATTCAGAGTTTCTTTTTTATGTTATCTAAAATAAACCCATTGTTATAAGTCATTTTTATTAGAAATATAATATAATCCTCTTTAAATACAAGACAATAGTGAAGGGAAAGACAATTGCCCACAATTCAAGTTATTTTGAGCATAGACTTTTGGGTGGCAGAATTGGATTTATGCCCTAGATCTGTTACATTGTATAATATTTGTACAAATAACTAGCCTTGTCCTAAATTCTGGATCTGCAAAATGAACAAAATAGCACCAATTTCTGAGCACTCCTATGAGATGTAAGTCACCTTAAAGTGTAAAGAGAGGCTGGAACTTAATAGATACTAGCACTACTCTAGTTTTTGAAACGTAAACACTGGCACTTTGAGCTTTACCTTTTTTTCCCCTCTTCTTTTCTATGAGTTTGTATTTTTTTAATCATTGAATACATGTAAGTTGGAATCCTAATGTTTTCTATTAAATGAGTTTTTTTCTGTATTTTCAAGTCTTTATAACTATAGTTTTTAAAGTTCTAACAGGTGAAGAGCTTATTTTTTTTTACTTCCAAAGATAAGATCATTCATCTTAGCTTCTCTTTTGAGCTCTAGAATACTGGTTTGAAAATTGTTTGCTTGGAGCATCCTGGTTCTTCAGAGGTACGTTACAGGTAGTTTGAGGTGGGTGGTTGAACATTATCCAAGCAGGTTTCCTTTCATGAGTTTCAGGGTCCACTGTAAGGGTTCTATTTCTTCTAATTTACCTTTGGTGAGATGAATTAGTATCCCTAGTCCAATTGACCTTATTAAATTTATTTGTGAAGCCTAATGGAAAAGCCACATGCTGCAAAGCCAGCCGTAGCTGGCTTGGAACGGTGGTTTGCCTGTGTCCTGGTTGAAGGACTCGGAGGAACTGCCTATCTTCTCTGAGTATCAGTTTCTCGTTGGTAGCAGGAGGTTACTAATATCCACGTTTTAGGACTGTTGTATGGATCAAATGAAGCTGATTCAGGGCAGGTCTTGGCTTCACTGGGAAGGGATTCAAGAGGGAACCAGGGATAAAAGAAAACAGCTTTACTGAGGGGATGGCAGTGTTATAGCTCCATGACTGCTCCTGCAGAGCAGGGCTACCCCACAGGCAGTGCGCTGAGAGTAGCATCCTAGGAGCAGTTTTTGCAGTCATATCCCCTTTTAATGACACTCTAATTAAGGGGAAGGTTATTCAGAGATAGTTAGAAAATAGGCGCTAATTTCTGGGTGTTGCCATTGCAAGGGGCGGTAATTTCCTGGTGTTGCTATGGCAATGGCCAATTGTCATGGCTCTGGTGGGCGTGTCTTATAAAGGTGCTTTCCCTGCCTCTTCCCGGTCTCAACCAGCATTCAACCCCGTCCAGAGATGCAGCCTACCCGACTTTTTTTTTTTTTTTTTTTTTTTTCTGAGACGGAATCTCGCTCTGTCGCCCAGGCTGGAGTGCAGTGGCGTGATCTCGGCTCACTGCAAGCTCCGCCTCCCGGGTTCACGCCATTCTCCTGCCTCAGCCTCCCGAGTAGCTGGGACTACAGGCGCCCGCCACCACGCCCGGCTAATTGTTTTTGTATTGTTAATAGAGACAGGGTTTCACCGTGTTAGCCAGGATGGTGTCGAGATCTGCCCGCCTCGGCCTCCCAAAGTGCTGGGATTACAGGCGTGAGCCACCGCGTCCGGCCGCCTTTTCTACTTCAAAATGATTATACAAAGTTTTTGACATTTCTTCACTATACGCTAAAATCACAATTATTTACAAAGTTTGTTTTGCTATACATGGATGTAGAAGTATAAATACATAAACATACACATGCTTATAAATATAAAACAGAAACAATAGACAACATCATTTTTCAAAGCAATGGATACATGGCTTTTCATGCTAGGAAATATGCAGAGATGTGATCTGTGAAAGAATGACTTTGCTAAAAGAAATTTTCTGTGGATCAAACCAAATGATACTGATTCAGTCGAGCGTGGCAGAGCACCCTCGAATAATCAACCTTTCAACGTTATATATTTACTCCAAAACTATATTTAATAGAAAACATAAAACATTTTAAAAGTTCTAAGTAACCTGTCTGTCTCTATGAGCTGTGTGTGTCTGTTGATTATTAGACTTTATGCTTTTCCAAAGAAGCCGCTTAGACGATAAAAGGTAATAGTGGTCTCTGAATAAGAGGTACATTTTCTTGTATTAATATCAATTTCTAGTTAAACTTGAATCCTTTCTTAGTCCTATTTGTACAATAGATGTTCATGATTTTAAATATTACAATGCTGTTTGTATGATTGATGAGCTGGTGGTTCTGAGTTAAAAAGTAAGAAATTTGATTATTTTTTATCAAGAGGGACAAATGCTTCATGAGGTCATAGGAGAGTGACTATGGAGGTCGCACTGCCCCCGGGATGTTTAGGATATTTGTGGGGGAGTCATTGGTTGTCACAATGATTGGAGTGATGCTGACATGGTTGAGCATCCCAAGTCTGAAAATATCTGAAATTTGAAACACTTCTGGTCCCAAGCATTTCAGATAAGGGATACTCAACCTGTAGGGTTTCGTGAGCAGAAGCAAGAGGATTTAGTTACAAAGACACTGTGTGATTCAGTCTAGCCCTAGAAGGACGTGCCTGTGTATCCCATGACTTCCGTTTGTGTTGCTGAAAATTCATGTAGATGAACATCTGTTTATCAGAAACTAGATCCTAATTTGGGTAACACGTGAACCAAAAGTTGGTGGTGGTGTTGCTGCTTTTACTCAGTTTTAATTTACATTGAAGTTTCTTGGAACACATTTGCCACAAAAATTGAGAAAGGAGGTCACTTTGTTTCATCTGGAAAAGTACCAAGGTTTTTCTCCCTATTTTAGAATATCACATCACTGACCATAACGCTACCAATAAAGCCCATCTGTGTCATTCTTATTTAAAGCTGTCATGTTTAGGGAATTTCAGCGGCAAATATCTGACTTCCTTGTTACATCTTCTAGCAAGCTTGTGTCCAAACATTTACATAATAATGTGCACATTATTTTATTGTCAATATTTTCCTTTTATTGTTTTTTTACATTTCACTTACAGCTAATACTAATTTTAATTTCATTTTTGGCAACTTATATTATCTATACATTTTATTTCATGATGATAAAGCAGGGATTTCACATTATCTATTATTAAACAGAATGCAGAGTCAGGTGAGTCTGAGGACGATGCATACAGTGATCTAGAATTCAGACTCTAGACTGAGTGGCTTTCTGGGTTCTACTTCAGTTCTGCCACTTGCTAGCTATGTGATCAGAGACAAGTTCTTTAACAAGGCAGAGCTACTGTGGCGTCACCTGCAAAATAGGATTAAGGACTTGCCTTAGATGATTATTGAGAAGACTTTGTGCGTTAAGGGCTCATGTGTCCTAAGTGTTTAAAAAACACTTGTTTTTTACCATGATTGAGGACTCAATTGTCTTCATTCATGGTAATTTTTTTTTTTTAGACCAAGTTTCACTCTTGTTGCTCAGGCTGGAGTACAGTGGTGAGATCTCTGTTCACTGCAACCTCCGCCTCCCAGGTTCAAGTGATTCTCCTGCCTCAGCCTCCCTGGTAGCTGGGATTACAGGCTCGTGCCACCACACCTGGCTAATTTTTATATTTTTAGTAGAGGTGGGGTTTCACCAGGTTGGCCAGCTGGTCTTGAACTCCTGACCTCAGGTGATCCACCTGCCTCAGCCTCCCAAAGTGTTGGGATTACAGGCATGACCCACCATGCCCATCCAATCATGGGAATTTTTAACTCATTATGTGCTAAGATGAATAACAGTGTTTGTTTTTATTTTATTTTTTTGTTTTTTACTTCAAAATGATCTATGTAATATAGTTTTCTTGAGGCCATAGTAATGATCATGACGAAAATAATGAACTTCATGAAAGCTGCTAGATATTTTTCCCATTCCAAACTTTCATCTCTAGGTTAGAGAAGGGGTATGTTGTCATATTTATAAACCAAAAATAAAATTCTAAGCCCCCTAACTAACTGAATGGACCCCTCCTCTGGGCCGAAGGCATTTTATAGTAAACTTGAAACTAGTTCAAGCCATGATGAGAACGGGTGGCCAGACATGCCTCATTATACCTTCCACCCTTTGGAAGGAAGCCGACCAACCTTAACATTAAAGCGGACATTAAGACCGACAAAGCAAACTCTTTGTAGCAATAAGATACCAATATGACACCTAGCAGGACCTGAAAGAAATCAAAGTATTTTAACCCAAAATATATTTCTTTGACAAATTTTGAAATGGTCCTGCAAGGTTGTCTCTTGTAGGGAAAATCTACATTCTGCAGAGAATTCCCTTCTCATTCCAGGTCTTTTCCCTGATTCAGGAGAGAATTAACTAAGAGTCTGGAACCTTTTTGGGTTTGATAAGAGCTCTGAAGCCTGCTGCCTGGAGGTTTCATCTGCATGATAAAACTTTGGTCTCTACAACCCCTTATCTTAACCCAGACCTTCCTTTCTATTGATTCTAGGCCTTCAGATAATAACTCTTTCAACCAATTGCCAATCAGAAAATCTCTGAATACACTTATGACCTGGAAGCCCCAGCTCTCCAACCCCTTCAAATTGTCCTAACTTTCTGGACCAAATAAATGTACATCTTTCATGTATTGATTGATGTCTTATAGCTCCCTAAAATGTATAAAACCATGCTGTATCCCAACCATCTGGGGACATGTTCTCAGGATCTCCTGGGGCTGTGTCACAGAGCAGTCGTCACTCATACATGGCTCAGAATAAATCTCCTCAAATATTTTACGAACATTTGAATTTGCCTTTTCATCAACAAATATATGATTGGAGGGAAAAAAAAAAAACAAACTACTTTGGATGCAGTTTTGAGAACTGATTTGAAGTAAGGAGTGCATACCAACAGATGTAGGGAAAAGCAATCCAAATGAGACACAGCGGCGGCCTGGCTCCTGCAGGGTTGTGGGGGCCTGGAGAGGAATGTCTGTTCTTGAGAGATACTGAAAACAGAAAACGAAAGTGACAGGATTTTGCAATGGATTAATTTGGGTAAGGTATGAGGTAGAAGGGACTGTCAAGTTCAACCCCAAATTTCTAACTTACAAATCTAGCTGAATAGGAAATACTGAAAAAAAAAGAGCAAGTACGGGTAAACTGATTCGAATTCAACTGCAAGTATAAATGTGCCTCCTGAGAAATGGGAATAGTAATAGAACTCTCCTCATAGGATTGTGTGAAGAATAAATAAGCTTAGAACTGCATAGTGGTTATTACAGCGTTTGGCACAAATAAGTATTCAATGAATGGCGGCTATTTTTATTAGAAAATAATCACAAAGGGCCGGGTGCGGTGGCTCACACCTGTAATCCCAGCACTTTGGGAGGCCAAGGCGGGTAGATCATTTGAGGTCAGGAGTTCAAGACCAGCCTGGCCGACATGGTGTAACCCTGTCTCCACTAAAAATACAAAAAATTACCCAGGCGGTAGTGGCATGCACCTGTAATCCCAGCTACTCGGGAGGCTGAGGCAGGAGAATTGCTTGAGCCTGGGAGGCAGAGGTTATGGTGAGCCAAGATCGTGCCACTGCACTCCTGCCTAGATGACAGAGACCAGATAACAGGTAGTACTTTACAAATAATTCAAAACAACTTCAAGATTTGAGAATTTTTCTAGTTTATGAAGTTCCTATGAATGTTTCTCTTCTCCACCAGAAAGAATATGATGGATACTTGTCTATTTTCTTTTCTTTTTTTTTTTGAGACGGAGTCTCGCTCTGTCACCCAGGCTGGAGTGCAGTGGCGGCGCCATCTCGGCTCACTGCAACCTCCGCTTCCCAGGTTCAAGCAATTCTCCTGCCTCAGCCTCCCGTGTAGCTGGGACTACAGGTGCCAGCCACCACTCACGGCTAATTTTTGTATTTTTAGTGGAGACGGGGTTTCACCATGTTGGTGAGGCTGGTCTCGAACTCCCAACCTTAGGTGATCCAGCCGCCTCAGCCTCCCAAAGTGCTGGGATTGGGCATGAGCCACCGCGCCTGGCTATTTTCTTAAACTGAGAGCCAAAGAAGGGTGATTTCACCTTATAACTGATGCACTTACTAAATTGTTTGTATATCTATCTGTTTATTATAAGAAAATGAATAGCTTTTTAATCCAGACTTTTTCATCAGTTTTTGTCTCTTTTGAATATTTTTAAGCAGCTTATTTATTTGAACATGTAATTAAGAAACCAGTAAGGAAATTTAAAATGTCCTCAAAAACACTATGTGCAGGGCATTGCAGTTGATGCCGTCATGGTTTGACAGAAGATGCAGTAATGCATACTTCCTGATCTCAAATTGCTTTCAACCTTCTTGCTAAAGGAATCATTTATTGTCATGTATAACTGGTTAACTGTTTAAAAAAATTGGCTTATAAGTATCAAGCTATACATTAATTATTACTCCAAAGAATCAAGAGTAGTAAAAAAATCATTATGGGCAGCAGTAGAGAGAGAGACTTTTTTTTTTTTTTTTTTTTTTTTTTTTTTTGAGACTGAGTCTTGCTCCGTCATCCAGGCTAAAGAACAGTGGCACCATCTCAACTCACTGCAACCTCTACCTCCCGGACTCAAGTGATTTTCCCACCTGAGTCTCCTAAGTAGCTGGGACTCTAGGCGTATGCCACCATGCCCGGCTAATTTTTTATATTTTTAGTAGAGATGGGGTTTCACCATGTTGGCCAAGCTGCTCCCAAGCTCCCAATCTCAGGTAATCCACCTGCCTTGGCCTCCTAAAGTGCCGGGATTACAGGTGTGAGCCACCACGCCCGGCCAAGGGAAGCTTTATGGACTAGGTAGACTTTGGCTTGAGTCTTGAAAGATGCTTGAAACTTAAATATGCAGAGAAAACTAAAGAGGGCATTCAGCTTCACAAATAGGAGAAATATAGACATTATGGTACATAGGGGACCTTTTTATTATAAAGGCTGCCTATGCCAGTATTCATTTATTCAAGGACAGTGAATAGGGAACTGAGCTAGAGACAAAAGTCCTTACACAGTCTACTACTCTATAAGTAATTTCTATGTTTAGTTATCTTACTGATTTTTGAGGCAAGAAGGCTGCCTAAAAAAACACAATAAAATGTGTCTTCTTAATGACCACCAATACTTAGGGGACCCTATGGTATCCCGAAACTGACCCACCAACTCTTTGTCCTTTGACATAACCGGAGTTTATTTACTCACAGATGCGGTAGCCCAGGCCAAAGTCACCCAGTTCTTTATGTGCACTGACAGTTTTTAGCACTTGGCAAATGTGGATTCCTACATGAATCATTCTAAGTCTCTTCCACAAAAAGATCATTATCTAATACCAAATGCAGACGTATAAAGGTCTCAATTAACTGTTAGAAATACAGGAGGGTATAAGGAACAGAACCATCCAAGCTACTAAAGGAGGACCTAGGAAGTCTTCACATAAGGAGTGACAACTGATTGAAATCTTTACCCGTGGGCAGTTTCCCAGACAGAAATCATGTGGGAGGGCACATGGAAACTCAAAGAGACATGTAATATGTATTTTTGTATTGCTGGAAAATAATGTATACTTAGAACAAAAGATATAGCTGATTTAATATTTCTAGGCTGTAACATAGTACTGTTTTTTTTTTTTTTTTTGAAATGAATTCTTACTCTTTTGCCAGGCTGGACTGCAGTGGCGTGATTTTGGCTCACTGCAACCTCCGCCTCCTGGGTTCAAGCGATTCTCCTGCCTCAGCCTCTCAAGTAGCTGGGACTACAGGTGCACGCCACCATGCCCAGCTAATTTTTTTTGCATTTTCAGTAGAGGCGGGGTTTCACCATGTTGGCCAGGATGGTCTCAGTCTCCTGACCTCGTGATCCGCTCTCCTCGGCCTCCCAAAGTGCTGGGATTTCAGGCATGAGCCACCTTGCCCGGCCCATGAGCACTGATTTAACAGCTTTACTGAGATGTAATTGACATGCAGGACAATGTACATATTTAAAGTGTACAATTTAGTAAGTTTTGACACATGTGTACCCTGCTCAAACCATCCTCAGAATCAAGCTAGTGAACATCTAGCTTCACTAGATGTGGGGGAAGCTTTTGGGTGATACCCCCAAAAGTTTAATCAGGTCTCTGTAGGCTTTCCCAGCTCTCTTTGTTTCTCATCACCAAGCAACCACCCATCTGCTTTATATCACAATATATTAGTTTTGATTTTCTAAAGTTTTACATAAGTGACATCATATGGTATACTCTTTTTTGTTTGGCTTATTTCACTCAGCATGATTACTTTGAGATCCATTTATGTTGTTTGTACCAATGGTCCATTCTTTTTCAGTGCTGTGTAGTGTTCCATAGATACCACAACTTGTTTATCCTTTCATCTGATTGATGTTTTTTTTGTTTTGTTTTGTTTTCCCTAGTTTTGAACTATTACAAATAAAGCTACTGTGATCCTCCATATATGAGTCTTTGAATGCACATGCGTTTCCTTTTCTCTTGAGTAAATACCTAGAAGCTGAATGGCTGTGTCTCATAGTAGGTGTATGCTTAATGTTTTAAGAAATTGCTGAACTGTTGGCATAATGGTGGCAGCATTTTATATTTCCACCAGCAATATACAAGCATTCTAATTCTTCCACATCCATGCCAACCGTTGGTGAAATGTATATTTTTTACTTTTAATCATTCTAATAGTGGTATAGTGGTATCTTATCATGGTTTTAACTTGCATTTCTCTCATGAATAATGATGTTGATCACCTTTTCATCTGATGAAGGCAGAAATATCACCTTTATTCATTCTCTTAATAGCGTCTTTCAAATACCAAACAATTTTAACTTTGATAAAATTCAATTGTATCAATTATTTTTTCTTGTCTTTGGTAGTCATGTTTGTGATGTCATATCTAACAAATCTTTCAATTAGAATCTCTGGGAATGGGACTCAGATATCATAAGTTTTAAAAGCTTCTCAGGTGAATTCATATGTAGTCAGGCTTGAGAACCAGTGTGCTAGATCAGTGCTTCTCAGATTTAAAATGTGAATTCAAAACACCTGGGAATCTTCTTAAAATGCAGATGCAGATGTAGGGCTAAGATGCTACATCTGACAACGAAAACAAACAAGCAATCAAGATAAAGCAAGCAAGGCAGTCAGTCAGAAGCCAGGCAAAAAATTGTGTCTGCTACTTTAAGGAAGTTAGGGATTTGAGCTTGATTATTTTGGCAATGGGGACTCATTGGAGGGCTTACAAGAAATGAGTAATGTGGTTGCATTTGTGTTTTAGAAAGATCATTCTGGTAGCAGAAGGATGGGTAAAGATGAGACTTGAATCGGAGGACCTGCCAGCATGTGTTCTATAATCTAGGAGACAAAGAAAGCGTAAAGAAGTGAAGACTCAAAGAAAAGGGGGTGAATATGAAAGGCGTTTAAGAAAATTGCATCACTGAATAGGAGGGTGAGGGAAGAATGACTCCTTTAATGGCTTTGGACACTGGATAAGTTGCAACACCATCACATTTTTCAATATAGGAAGAGAGAGTTGAGGTTGGGCTGTGTTGGCTGACACAGAAGTTGAATTTTAGACATATTAAGACTAGAAAGCTTTTGGGCCATTCAGGAGTAGATGCTCAGTAGAGCATTGGTTGAATGAGTCTTGGGAGCGTGCATTTAGGAATCAGCTGGTGTAAGGACATTGGAGATCATGTGTGTGAACGGAATTGCCCATTGAAGATATAGACCATTAAAATCAAAAAAGACCTACAAGGGATGGTTTTGGAGGTCACCAATGTCACTTTTCAGGGGCATTGAGGGGCAGAAACCTGAGTGCAGTGAATTGAGGGGTGAAGAAGAGTCTTTGCCCTCAGGGTTTTTATTGATCACCTTACAGGGTAATTATCAGGCTGCAAGCGCTGACTGTCTACTAGATTTCCCTGAGCATCCGGGACTAACTTCTCAAAATCCTGCTTCAAGGAATGATCCTCCTCCCCTAATCCCTATGTTTATTGGAAGAATTGTGAGGTATAAAATAGGAGGCTGACACTGGCCACACATCACAAGTCAAAGGTCAAAGAGAGGTAAACAGCCTCCACAGCATGTCTTCCCAAGGCCCAGTGCATCAACGCTCTTTTTCTGGCTTGGTTGTTAAAACTTCTTCATACTTTCACCTAGGCCCTCTGGCTCAGTTTCCTAACTCTTGCAGGAAAAGGGTTGATCCACATTTCGGAAGTGTCTCCCTCAACAGGTTTATTTTCATAGTCATATTTTTTTGGGTTTTCTTTCAAGTAGCAGGCCTTATTCTGGCGTGGATTACTGTGTTGGGTTTGAAGGATCAGGGCAAAGCTCTCATGCTCCACTGAACACAATCAGAAACATTTCCATTTTTGTTCTGATTGCAAGAGACAAATCCTAAAATTACCATGTGGGTCTAAATGCTCAGTATCATGTGAGAAACATGCCTCCAAGTTGGTAATCATACTACTTACACTGTGGTTTCTGGATTCCTTCTCTCTTTTTATTTTCGCTTTCTAGTATAAATTCCATTTGTAGTTTTCAAGGCACTGTCTCTGAGTATATATACCATTTCATTTAGCTTTTGCAAGCTAAGGGCAAAGTTTCTACAGGTTTCTTCACTATAATTCTAGCCTGTCAAAGAGGAGAGAAGTGAGCACCAGGCCACAATGAAAAGGGGGTCGTGCATCTTTAAAGAAAACTGCAAAGGAAACCCTAACCTCTCCTAATTTACATAGGGTGACATTTTGCAGAAATATTGAAACATTAGCTGTGACATAATGAAATTCTGCCTATCAGCCATGAAAGGAATAATGTTACTGTTAAGGTAACCTGTCCACAGTTTGTTATCAAGAAAATATTCTTGCCAAGAAACATATATTTAGTAAGGCATGATAAGAAGGGATTTTTCTCCCCTTATATTTTCTCTCCTGGGCTATCCATCTTCCCCTACAGATTTACTGCACGATCACTCCCTTTACATGCTAATTATGTGCAGGTCTGGCGAATTTGTTAGTGGTGACACTTCTGGGACCCAGTGGGACTGCAACTCATTATGTGGCAATGTCCAGATATATCAGATATTATTAGCTGTCATTAATCTGCTGTGGAAACACTGAGTACTAAGCCAGGGAAGGAGGAGAAAAGAGTGTGCAAATGAAGTCTGGAAACAGCCTGAACCCCAAAAGGTCAAAGGGAAAATCAGCTAAAGAGGGGAGGACAACATTTTGTTCCTGATTTTTTACCGCTTTAGCTAACAGGGTGCGCCAGGGAGAAGGAGCAAAGAAGCATCACTTAGCCGTTTGTTATTTTAATACCCCTTGTGGCCATTTCACCGGCACTAACCTTTTACTGTAATTATGTGAAATTATACACAGTATCTGTTAACTTGTCCTAGACGCAAAGAAACACCAGAGGTGGGCATTTTACCGTGGGACATACTTCAGCTCCAATTTTGTGCAGTAATTCCTAGGACAATAAATTCTGAAATGCAAAGCTTCTTGTTATTATTATTATTTTAGTTGGTATATTATTTGAACTTATTGCTTAAGCTATTTCCTCCACATGGACTGTCTAGTCTGTATCTGCTCCCCATTTCCTCCCATCTCTGCATACCCAAGTTCTAATTTTTGTTTAAGGCTCAGCTTAAATGCAATCTTAATAAAGACTTACATGACCCTTTAAAATCCATGTACTCTATCTTTTGACCTGCCATAAAACCTTTCTATATTTTAATGATCTATAACTATAGACCTTCTATCTATCATCTATCTATTTACCTAGCTGTCTGTCTATCTATCCATCTATTCAGCTAATTTCCTTATGTAGTTCATAAATCTTCAGGAGAGACAGTTAAGATCACATGTTGGCTTTGAGTCTCAAATAAGATGTTATAGTCTAACGAAAAGCATGCAAAGTTAATTTTTTAAAGTATACAAAAGCACATATGTATAAGATTTTATGATAAAGGTATGCATTATCTATGCATGTATATTTTATATATTTGACATGAACACACATATAAATACATGCATATGCTAAAGATGTCTGTATTAGAGAGTAGAAGTCTAAACAGTATATTGAAATGCTTCCTTTTGTTTACTTTCATTCATTCTTTGTTGCTTACCTACTTACCTTTTTCCAGCTCATACATTTCTCAGCGATTATATGGTGTCTGAGCAACAGACCATCCTCACATCCTGAGAGCGATTCAGAGCTGCAATTCAGATACCTTCTTAATACTATTCATTTCTCGAAGAATGGTCTTGCAGGGGTTCCTAGGATTATGTCATATGTTTTTAGTCCATCGCTAAGCAATTTCTGTGGTGTTAAATACTGCGAAGCACCCCAGAGTGCTCATAAATACGAGTTAAATGAGACTATAATGTTTCTTCATTGGAGATGTTCCCTAACTATAACAGACATGTTTATTACTCCACCCATATCATTTTAGTTCACCCACAAAAAAAATTGCAGATGGTCATATTCCAGGCCAGTGGCTTTCTGCATTATCCTGCCTCCAAGAATTATCCAGCAGTGGAAGCAACCAGAAATACCAGGGAGTTAATGTCCCAGGAGCGGTCCTCAACAATAAGAAATGGGAGTTGGTGAATAAGTATGCCAGCTTCTTTGCACTTCAGTGGGATAAGTTTTTGATATTAAGGTATGTTCTACTTCACCTCTGCGACAGTCTTTGGTCGGACTGAGCTTCCCACTAAGTTCCCCATAGTGCTAACCCCTTTATTCTTACCTCATTCCCTTCCTCTCCTTTTCACTACTTCATTGTGCTTCCTGTCCACCTCTCAAAGAAACACATGGGCCAAAATCTTGTTTTAGCATCTGCCTTTGGGAGAATCTAAACTCATGCAATTAATACCCTGGAAAGCAGATCATTGTGATGGCATCCTGAAAAATGATGGCAGCAAGTGCCTTCTCCTGGTGATAAGTAGGGTGGTGATAACTCTTGGGTGTCAATTACTAACTCTCACCTGCGCTGGAATATGATAGAATACAGGTGGAAGAGAAGCACTGATGCTTGAAAAATAGGGTGACAAATGGTTATTATAAGAATTATGGAGCTTCTTGAGTTTTTCTAATTGCTATAAAAATCTTGATAAAGATAATGATAGGCTCATCCAGGTATTACCTTAGAATACACTGGGGGCCGGGCACGGTGGCTCATGCCTGTAATCCCAGCACTTTGGGAGGCCGAGGCGGGTGGATCACGAGGTCACGAAATTGAGACCAGCCTGACCAACATGGTGAAACCCCATCTCTACTAAAAATAGAAAAATTAGCTGGGCGTGGTGGCACGCGCCTGTAATCCCAGCTACTCGGGAGGCTGAGGCAGGAGAATTGCTTGAACCTGGGAATCGGAGGTTGCAGTGAGCCAAGATTGCGCCACTGCACTCCAGCCTGGTGACAGAGTGAGACTCCATCTAAAAAAAAAAAAAAAGAATACACTGTGAAAGTCAGAAGACCTCCGTGGCAGGGTTAAAGAGACCCTCATCTCCTGCACTTAGAGGCAAGACTATAATGAAGCTAGGCCTAAAATTAGATCATTATGGTTGTGGCGTTAACAAGGATACTCAGTTTACAGCTCCAGCAAGTTGTCCATGTTAAAGTTGGGTCTAATAGGGAAGGAAAGGGAATTTGAGACCCAGGATAAAGACAATTAGGTCATGCACATGAGAACCTGTATCCCCAGAATCACCTGAATCCTCCAAGCTGATAGAAATGACACCTTCTGCCTGCTAAGAAAGAACAGCCTCCCTGTGCCTAGAGTGTCTACAGAGAGTTCACATAAAGCAGATGCCTCACAAAATAAATTCTCTTTCTCTACACAACTTGCCCCTTCTCATCTTATTATTTCTAATCCAATAACTAGGATCCGTTTGCAGCATGGCTTTAGTGGGAAGGTACCGTTTTTGCATGGGATGGGAAGAAATGGAGTATTCACCAAATTCATCACAGGTCCTGGTCAATATGAACTAACAGAGACAGACAGAGTACATATAAGAACGAATAAAGGTGTTGACACAGGAGACCCAAAATACAAGTCTGGATAGAGGAGTGGTTGTTATCATTGCGTATTTTTTAGTAGCATCAGATTTAACCTGTTGGCAAGGATATCTGAGCCTGTATAATTCATTGATGCAATAGTTGCTAGAAGTCTTGGTGATGATACTGCCCTGTAGTAAATGAGGTGAAGTTGAAAGTGCCTGGCAATAAGAAGGGAATAGAAAGCTTGACTAGGTGGGCATCACAGATTGGATCAACTAAGCAAGGTTAGCAAACACACCAGCCAGCTGTATTCAACGGGAGGGGCCCTGGGGACACTTCTTTCATTAATGAAGGACGCACAGTGAGAACAATAAGACATCAGTGGTCCCAGGGATGTTTTCCTCTGGAGATATATATATAGATATATAGATATATATATATATATGTATTTTGAGACATATATATATATATCTATATATCTATCTATCTATATATATATATATCTGTTGCCCAGGCTGGAGTGCAGTGGCACAATCTTGGCTCACTGCAACCTTGGCCTCCTGGGTTCAAGTGATTCTCCTGCCTCAGCCTCCCGAGTAGCTGGGATTGCAGGCAAGAACCACCATGTCCGGTTAATTTTTGTATTTTAAGTAGAGACAGGGTTTCGTCATGTTGGCCAGGCTAGTCTCAAATCCCTGACCTCAGGTGATCTGCCCACCATGGCCTCCCAAAGTGCTAGGATTACAAGCATGAGCTGCCGCATCCGGCCTCCTCTAGAGATCTTGTTTGATGGTGGAGGTGCTGCTTTGAAACTAGGATATTTAAGTTCAATAGGAAGATAAGATTATAAAACATTTTTTTCCTAGAAAACTTTTTGTGGCCATTTTTTACATAGTTATTGTATATATTTAATTTTGTATTTGCTTTTTTATTTAATATTGCAGTATACACAATTCTATGTTTCTCCAGTGTCTTTGAAAGATAATTTTAGTATCTAAATAACACTCCTTTAAACTTATTATATTGACCTAAGTATCTTATTTTTAATATTTAAATTGTATGATTCTATAATACTGAAAATAATGTGATGGATACTTTTGTCGTCTAGTGTTCCCATGTTTTAAAAATTATTTTCTTAAAGTACTTTTCAAAATATAGCATCATGCATTCAATGATACATTTTTAAGGCTCCTAGAACATGCTATACATTATTCCCAAAAAGTGTGAACAAATTTACATCACCAAGCACAACATATGAGTGAGTTTCTCAGCATCATTGCCAGAAATGGGTATTTTCTTGGATTTATTTTTTCCCATTTAAAAAGAAATTTGGAGCACATAATTTTACATCAGTCTTTATTTGCTCTTGAAGATGACATGACCCAACTCTCTTCCTTATCTATCAGCAATTTTGGAGCCAGAAAAACTTAATCAATTGTCCAAATATCAATGACAGTGATTAATGACAATGGTTAATGACAATTTCTGGAGGTTAGTTTTCCTATCCAGATCTTTTACTCACATTATGCTGCCTCCTTTTGAAGTTTTGATCTGCCTATGCCCAGTGCTTGAAATTTTTTTTGGTGTATTTTCCCAATATAATAAATTATTAAACTTGAGAGTAATATGAGAATGATATTGGAATAAAGATGTGAGGCAAAAGAATATTGTGCTGACTCCCTTTATAAAATACTTTCTACAGTCAAGTACAGTGGCTCACAACTGTAATCTCACCACTTCAAGAGGCCAAAAAGGGAGGATCACTTGACTCCAAGAGTTCGAGACCAGCCTAAGCAATAGAGCAAGACCCAGTCTCTATAGGAGTTTGAGGTTGCAGTGAGCTATGATTGTGCCACTGCACTCTAGCCTGGGTGACAGAGTGAGACTTGTACTCTAAAATGTTTTTAAATACATTTTCTGCAGTTCTTTATAGATCACTGAGAGGGCCCTCTCTCTTGTTGCAAGGAGTAAAATCACTCAGTTTTGTAGTCTTTTGTTCAACTGCTGGGTATATATTTGAATGATTCTCTTGAAATAAAAGTGATAGGCATATTCCCCCATACTTTCCTCTGCCCATTTCTTGCAGCCTTTTCTAGTGTCTATCTTCTTTCCATATCCCCTTAAGTTGTTACTTTGCCTATCTCCACGCTACCTGTCTGTATAGTATCCAGCATGCATACATTGTCTTTGCAGACTCATCACTGTAACAGGGCAGATTGTAAGTGTTCAGGATTCAGTCCCCTAGATTGCTTTTCCTACTTATAACATCAGTACTGTACTAGTTCTTGAGCCAGTCCTGTTATTGTCAGGTCCTCTATCATTCACTTCTCTAGCATCATGTCTCTAGATGGGATCCAGAGTCTAGCTGTTACAGAATGGTTGTCTTTAGTTGTCTTTATTCTTCTGCCCACTACAATCTAGGACCTGGGATTTTTTTTTTAAGCTTATCACTTATAAAATTTCTTTTACCCTACTGCTAACTCATTATTTGTCCAACCAATGGAAAAATGCTGTAGTCTAACTTTTCTTTATGTTTTTTCTTACTTCCTATGTGTTGCCTTGGCACAACTTCCAATATTTGACTGTTTATTTGGGGCTGCACCCAACTTCTGCCAACTCTTTTCCCGGAAGCCTCCTCTAAGCTAAAAGCCTGGATTATACTGTTTACAGGTAGATCTTCCCAAACCATAACAAAGCCATCCTGACTCCTCTATCAGCGCCTCTCCAGTTGGATGGGTTCCATCTGCTAGCTTCTAATTCTGGAACTAGGACTGTATTAGTCAACATTGAGAGCAGAAAATAGAGTACTCTAGGTATTTCAAGTAAAATGGGTTTAAAGAAATGATTAGGGACAATGACAGAGCAGGGAACATGAAGGCAACTTTAGAACTACTCAGTTGAGAACAAACAGGTGCAATTCAGGGACCAGGGAGCCACCAGAATGCTGAGGCTGACCTTTGCAAAAGTCCCTTGACCCTCACATTCCAGGACGTTCCTTTGTGTGTCAGAATCAATATCAAGAAAGCTGCACATTGTGCACATGTACCCTAAAACTTAAAGTATAATTGAAAAAAAAAAAAAGAAGATAGCTTCCATCTCATTTACCTTCTAGATCTTCTGAAGGCACATCAGATTGGAGAGACCGAATTCCTCTCTAGAACCCTACCTGTAAGGAAGTGTAGGAAATGCAGTCTTTAACCTTCTGGCTCTGTAGTGCAGGGAGGAACACAGGAATGGGCTAGAAACGGGTGCTGAGTGACAATCAATCATATCCAGTCTAATGACTGCAGATTTGGCCTCCTTCTTTCTTCACTTCTCTGCCCTTCTCACCGTGTGAGCTCTCCTGACCCTTACTCTGCTGGAAGGTCAATATCCCCGCCCCAATCCCAAGTCACTCCTCTTTGCCCCTCATTTACCCTTTCTTAGCAGTACATAATGCTTCATGCCCAAGTCCAGTCAAATGTCTTTCATGATAATTTAAGCAGGACTAGCTTCGTGTCAGGAATTCAGAATTCCTAGCTTGTAAGAAATTGTTCTCCCTCCAGTAGCCTCACTTATTCCTCTTTTATTAAACAATCAAGGAAAAACAAACTTGAAACATGCCTCTTCTCAGACACCATGAGCCTCAATTTAATTCCAAATGTTTAATACACAGTTTAAGGGGGCCCAAGAAGACACTAAAGTGTGCACCGCATGGTAATTGAGTCCATTAAGGCTGCTATATTATTATTTTTCTCTGTTGTATGTGCATCTGCCCCTGGGTGTTGTCCAGATGCCTTTACCAAATTGTTCATTTCATGATGTCCTTCCGTATTGTTCATTTGAACATTCAAATATGAGTGTTTCTACTATCCGCCTCAAAACACTTCCTCAATGAACTTGCTTGCCTAGACAGGCTTAAAGGATCATTCACAAAGTGCAAATATTTGAGGCTTGAGTATGTTTTAAATTCTTTTTAAAATCTTATTTTCTTTAGAGTTCATGCATATCCCTTTACTTAAAAAATGACACTTTGTATATTTGAATGTGTGTCTTGTTTAAGCAATTATGTGCAGTTCAATTGAGAACAATAACAAAATTGCCTGTAAATACGTGGGCAAGGTATGAACAAGAAAAACAGAACCACTAAAAAAATATTCAGGGTGATGTTTCTTATATATTGGTAATGTGAATTAAACATCTGTGGGCTATATCCACACACATACACCCTGAAGTGAAGGATCAGGTTAACTCAACACCCAAAAGGCTATGAAATATCAGGTGTTTCTTTTACTTAAAACCTGGTATAGCATTAAGCCTAGGTTACAAGCCAAAACGTCTATAGATGCCAGGAAAGTGACCTAAATGAGCGAAGTTGAGGAGGCAAAGTATGAAATATTAGAGACAGTCATTCATACTGAGGGTTAGTAAAGAATGAAGGGATAGTGGTGTGCAGGAGAGTCGTATTTGCTCCAAGGGATTAACTGCTACCCAGGAAGCCAAGATCACTATTGCCAGAGCTTCCTTTTTTATTTTTTTGCAAGAGAAGCCCAAAGTGTATTTTGGAGGGAAATGTTTTAATCTCTAAATGTTGTTGATTAATGCAGTTATAAAACAACAACATTAACACGGCAGGCGAACATACCCATACCAAGTTGGGATCCTAGCCTAAGGAGACTAGGTTTTGACTACATTCTGAAGTTCTCGCTGGACTCTAGGAAACTGGAATGAGGGAGGACCATATCCAGGAAGAACAATTAATTGAGGAGCTGCATGTAGGGGCTGCTCTGCGCCGCTTTCATTCCCTGGTGTGTTCCTTCAAGTCTCTAATGTCATTTCCTCCAGGAAGCCCCCTCTAACCAACCCCACCACAAACATAGACACACACACACACCCCCACGCACACCCCAGACTAGGTGAGATGCCCCTTCATGCTCTCAACGTGACCTTGACTTCCATTATCACAATTCTTTTTAAGTTATTGTTACTATTTGCTTGGCTGTTTTCCTTCAGTATGCAAGGCCTTTGTTTATCCAGCCCATAATTTTATCCTCAGTCCTTAGAATGAGGCTAGCATAGAGTAGATCCTTAATAACATTTCATGAGTAAATGAATCATATGTAAATGATGAAATACAGACATAAATAGCTATCTTGTTCTATTGATAAAAGTATCCTGGACCTACACAGCATACATAGAAAAGGATGACTACTGTATACAAGAAAAATAAAGTAGTATTTAAAAAGCTGTGTTTCGGGGCTGAAAGATCAAGTGATTAAAACTGGTGTAATCAAGTTATAGTTGCTTGAATAATATTCATTTTAATTTAGGTTTGATTTTCATGTTTGTGGTACCATGAGATCCATTATTTTACTTGGCCTCATCAGTCAGTTTGTTTCTAAATTGGAGTAAGTTTTTTTACTACCTAATTGAGTGCCCAATTATTTCATTGGCCAAATTTGTATCAAAAGTGTTTTAGACACAGTTCTGGATCTTTCCTCTTCCTTGAAAGTGCAAAGTGAGGCTGCCTTAGTCAGTATCCATATGCAGTAAGTGAAATAAATTATTACTCAGGGAACCCTCAGGTTCATTTCATAGGACTCATTTTTGTGGCAATTACTACAGTAAGTATTTGGAAATATACATGCACAGCATTTTATTGTCACCATTGGACCATTCAGCTGACCTAATTTTCTATTCCCGCACTTATTTTACAATGCGACTAACTGGCCCAGTTGTATCAAAGATTACACTTATTGTTTTAGAGAAAACAGTTTTGAATCATTGTGACAGCTTCCTGCAAGTTTCGAAATCAAATTAATTGAAAAAAAATGTTTGAATCTCAGCCACTTCCCTTATGGGTTAGGATACAAAGCACTAAATAAAATCAAAGAGAGCTACTTCAGTTGTTCTCTAGTGATTTATGCCCTCAATGAAAGGAAAAAAGTGGCAACAGGTTACCAATCTTGTTGCAAATTTCAAAAAACATATGCAATTAAATTGTATGCCTTATGGCCCCAGATCATTCTAATATCATTTAATAATAATAATAAATAACCATAACACAGAGAAGACTTAAAGTGCAAATACATTTGATTAAACCAACAAAGCTAGTTCCAAAACAGCTGTTGCCATAATCTAGGCATGTGGGTCCCAAAATGAATTGTTAGGAAGAAAAAAAAAAAGTAGTTCACACTGTTGCTTCACATGGTTTATTAGCTGCTGTTATGAGCAGCAGTGTTGATTAAAATAATTATTTAGTGCTTCAATTTCTGTCCCCTAAAGCTTCCCAAAATATGTGTCCCTAACTTCACTTAAGATGAACATTTTGTCTAGTCAAACAATCAATGCAGATTGTTTCAGAATCCATTCTGCTGCTACAATTGGTAGTATGTGAGAAGAGGGCATAGCATGGTCACATTTGACTGCTATGAATAAGCCTGGCTTAAATTCCTTGTCTAAGGAAATCATCTTGAGCAAAATACATGACATGAATATGTCTGGCACAAAAAAATTATAGAAAAGAAAACTAGAAACAATTGTCTTTTAGCTCATAACATTATCCAATACTACAACCTTGTTCCTTAATTAAAGTTGCCAGTGTTCAGAACAATTATAACAATTATTATAACAATTATAATAGATAATTGATGTATTTAGCACTCAATGGATTCCATTATTCAGTGCCTTAAGCTACCAACTGGGACATGGGACAGTTCATTGGATAATTTTGGTTATCTCCATTCAGCTGTGTGGATGTTAGGGGTCAGAATAAGTGAAACAGTTTGGCTCATCTAGAGTTTAGATTTTTTTTTTTTTTAATTCTGTAAGTTTCACTTCTAAGAATCCTTTTCCAGTAACTTTATGTAACTTATGAAAAATTGCTGGAAAACTACTAAAATCAGGATTAAAATACTTACATGATTATTAAAAGTAATGATCCTTTATGTAATTAAGCACCTTCATCGCTGTGTATTGACACCATCCAATAGAATGTATTGCTTTACTTTGTTTAAATAATACAGTTAATACAGATTCTTTATGTAGCACATGTGAAACACAAGATAATCAAAGATGCTCCAAATAAATCTGCTTTCTCACACTTCTGAGTCATGTCAAACTGGATAAAGTGAGAATGAGACTGTATAATTCATTGTGCAAACTGGTTCAATTTCAGAGTGAAATTAATAATGACTTCAGGAAAATCACATACACTAGGACTGTTTGAGGCAAATGAGGCCAGTTCTAGGAAAACTAGAACTTTCTTCCAAAACATGTATAGTTTTCCCCTTTTCCTCCTTGTCATGTCTTTTTGATGGTGCAGGCTACATTTGTGATGTGACAGTGCTACTCTTATTTCAGCATACACTTAGAATTTTCTCAAGTTATGTTGATGATTCTGTGCTATTTTCTTCATCCCCTGTGATAAAAATCAAGCATTAATAGGTGGCTGGTGGGGATTCAGGTTATAGACTGTGACAGCGTGAGTGCCTGCAGCCCAAGCAGCAATCACACTCTCAACCTCATTGTCAGTTGCAACAGACTCTCATTAAACGAGCTAACTGTTCACTCTAGCAGCACTTCACAACTTTGCATGATATTTTATGATTAAGCGTCTCTAAACACAGCTCCGTATTGTAACCTCCAACTTTAAAGGGAGACACAGGGAGAAGTTGATGTTATACTGAATAAAAGCCAAAAAGGCTATGAGCTTTGTTTTTCTTTTCTAGAAGCTTTGTTATCAAAGCTTCTAGATCTCTATGCAAAGACTTCCACTAGGTCCTGAACACCAAATGTCAATGAGTCATGATGACTAATACTAGGTGGTGTTTATGCTTTGGCCTCCTTGCTGTATCCTGTAGGCTGGCAGAAATCAGGCCAACTGAGTAATTGCTATAATGCATTCCCTTTTCATAATATCTGCACTGAATCTTTGTTGCTTCGCACTTCAGTTTGCATTCCAGCATTCTTTCGTGCCAAGCCTGGTGATTACTTTAAGTCCCTGAGCTACAGGCATAATTATCTTTCAAGAAGTCATTGGGGACTCTTGAGAGAAAGGAGGAAGATGGAGAGAAGAATACTAGATGAACGATTAAGGTATTTCTTTGGTGGAGCAAGTAGCAGTGGGGAAGAGGAGTAGGTGATGTTCATTTGCCAAGTATTTAGAGAGTCAGGGACCTGATATTTAAGCTTTAACGTTGACCAGAGGTATGGTCAAACATTAAAAAGTTAAATAGCTGAATATCTCTCTATTCATGGCCTAGAGAAGCTTTGTTATTTAAATTTAGATGTTACTTTGTTTTAATTCAATTACAGATGATCATGTTTGTCAATCAGTTTACTCATGATTTGTCCTAGTTTTGAGGGAAGATCAGATTTCCAGATGTCCTCAAAGATCGCTTTCACTGACAACAGTGAGCAATTATGCTATCCCTAAAACTTCCATAAGGAGTACTCTATGGCCTTTGAAACCACATCATTGACTAAGTGAAACAATAGAGTTCCTATAGCCCAAGAGAGCAAAGCAGAGTTCATTTAGCTACAAATGACTGTTGAAAGGCACTAGAGATAAAGAAAAAAGTATATCACATGAAAAATAAATAAATAAATGGTAAGATGTTAGGTCAGTATGATTTCATGATTATTGCAGAAAAGTAAACAAAAACCGTTTGATTATTTACATTTCTGGCTTGCTTCAGTAACGTGTCATCTAGTACCAGTTCTGTTTATAGAAAACATTGCCTTTGTAAAAACATGCTTATAATGAACAATAAAATCCATGAAAAAGGATTTCATTGCAGAATAAACTTGTAGATTCAATACCCTCAGAAGCATTCTCTACCATAGCATCTCAGAAACAAAATTATGCTGGGTTTTTTAACAAGCCACTTAACGTATTTATCTTCCAAGGCATTGGGGAAAAAATCAGGAACCAATCATTTTCTATTTTACTACAGGGTAATTTATTACTTACTATGCTAAGTGTTACCTATTTTTTCCCAGTAAAACTAAAAATAGGACTGTCTCTCAAACATTGACATATATGATTAGGCTAATATAGTAATGTGTGTGCTTTTTATTATAAACTAAGTTACTGTAATCCAGAATACAGTTTGTGTATGGCAAACAGATAAGGATCATATGACTGTGGGGTGACAGAGTAGGGTTTTGTATTTAGAACATACATTGCATCTGTAAAGGCTTCTTTTCAGAAATGTAATTAGCTTTTTTATGAACTAGTAAATATAGTATACAGAACACCCAGGGAATTTCCATATAGCCACATTTATTCCCACACGTCTCTGGGAATCATAAATGGTTGTCTTCCTCCGAAATGGATTAGGACAAATTACATTAGGACATGATTGTGAATCTGATTAAGGTGGAATACAGTTGGTTTTTTTTTTTTTCTGCCCCTTTGGGATGACCATGTTTTTATATAACAACCAGAAGACGAAGAAGCCTTTGGCAAGATGTTTCAAAGACATGTTTTTGTATGCACATAAAAAAGAATTTTCATGTTAATTCAAAAATTGGCCCATGACTTTAATTTCTGTATCTTGCCAAGACAAAGTTTGAAGCACAACCTGCTCTAGTATAGAACACATTTCAGATACTGATTTGGGTTTCAATGAAAGCATGTAAAAAAGCAATTTCCATGCATAATTTCTTCCAGGAGTGGAGGGCCAGGTTGAAAGGATTTTCTGTTGACTAAAAATCTTTGAGAAAGAAAGAAAAAAAATTGCTTCATAAATGGTGTCAATATTTTACAGTGATTAAACCTTTCCACACTATTTTATGAAATAAAATGCCGACCATAAGACAATGCATGTAACCTCGATTACAAAACAAAGACAGGTGACAAATATTTGACATTGGCTAGAACTTGGAAGATGGACATTGCTAAGGGAATTTGGATGATAAGAGAATATGAAATCTACTATGATCTATTTTCCTGAAAACTTAAAATAAACCATTGAAACTGAAGTGAGCTATTTTTTAAGTTGTTGATAACATAGGTTTTATACACTAATGTGTGTAGGAGAGAAGGGTGCGTACTGATTCATTCTTGGTCTTCTCATTGCCTGAATGCTAAATCAGTGATTCTCACACTTTATTCGGTTGACTAAAAATCTTTAAGAAAGAAAAATTGCTTCATAAATGGTGTCAATATTTTACAGCGATTAAACCTTTCCACACTATTTTATGAAATAAAATGCCAACCATAAGACAGTGCATATAACCTCAATTATAAAACAAAGACAGGTGACAAATATACTAGACAAATATACTAGAATCATCCAGGAACTTAAAAAATCCCCATATCTAGGCCACCCCCTCAAGAACGATTAATAAGAATCTCTAAGAATAGTATCAGCATTCAAAAAACAATTCACAGTTGATTCCAATATGCAGCCATATTTGTGGACTAGTGCCCTAATCTCTGTGTTACCAAAATGCCAGGGTACAGTCTAGATCCTGTTGCTCACTGCACAGAAAGCCAATCACTGAGAGGAGTACTGCCAGGGAAGAGGGCTTTTATTAGAGGGACATCAACTGGGAGAATGGGGGATCAGTCTCAAATCCATCTCTACTTGACTGACTAAAACTAGGGGGTTTATATAGCTGGGAAGGTGGGAAAACAGGAATTAGGGAGGGGCAAGGAAGCCACCATGATGGATGAGGGAGCTGTCGCCTCATTGTCTGGGTGCAGTGATCTGAGGAGTTTCAGTCCCTTGCCTGAGGGTCATTTTTCTGTGGAAGGAACTCGGATGAGACAAATGGAAGTTTTGAGTTTTAAGACCAGGAGGGTCAATTTCTATATTTATTCAAAAAACCCATAAATATCATTTCTATGGGACAACCGGGCCGTTTTCATCACCATAATGCAGCAACTAGAGAGTTAACTCTTAGCATAGCAAGATCCTCTCAACCCTGTCTTCCCAGCTATAGGCAACATTTATTCTGATTGGCTGATAGCCACACTATGCTGTTTACTAAATATATTTTGAATATTACCCCTGCTGTAATTCTCATTAATATATGGTGTATGTACAAGGATCTCTGCCCAATCTGAAGGCCACAGAGGGATAGATTTTCCTAATTCTTACTGTTGGACCACTTGTTCTTTAAAGACATTAATTTTATCACAAATTCTAGTCAATTTGGCTAGAACTCTAAAAAATGGTTTCTTTCATAAGCCCCAATTTCCCTTGAGGGTTGGATTCTACTTTTTATAGTAGTAGCCATTAGTTATAGCCCTATTCTTCAGCAGATTTGTTAACTAGAGGTAAGGCATTGCTGTCCATCTTGACCCTTGACATTTTCAAGCATCTACACTTTTGCTATTACACTCAAACATTTGATTGGACATCCTTAGGTATGTCTTGGTATAGTGTCTATAACCCAACTACTGACCCATAGAGGTCAGGACCACCACATAAAATTATACAGATTGTGCTTGGCACAATTGTAGGAAACACCATTCACATCTGTAGTAAATGTATATATTTTCTCTGTTGTTCAACAATCTTTTCCATGTCATTTTGGATATAGTATGTTGAACTGAATGTTCCTTCTTGGGTAGAAGACCCTAGAGGTTGACCAATGTCTCCAGTCCCAGCCCATCTTGACTGCTACCTTACTCCATGACCCTACTGCTGAGATTTCACTGGCCTCACAATCCAGGCCTCCTGGTTATATATAAAACACTGGAAAAATAAAACATTTATTTTGGATAAGAACTTAGAATTGCAGCATTATTCACAATAGCAAAGACTTGGAACCAACCCAAATGTCCAACAATGATAGACTGGATTAAGAAAATGTGGCACATATACACCATGGAATACTATGCAGCCATAAAAAATGATGAGTTCATGTCCTTTGTAGGGACATGGATGAAATTGGAAATCATCATTCTCAGTAAACTATCGCAAGAACAAAAAACCAAACACCGCATATTCTCACTCATAGGTGGGAATTGAACAATGAGAACACATGGACACAGGAAGGGGAACATCACACTTCGGGGACTGTTGTGGGGTGGGGGGAGGGGGGAGGATAGCATTGGGAGATATACCTAATGCTAGATGACGAGTTGGTGGGTGCAGCGCACCAGCATGGCACATGTATACATATGTAACTTACCTGCACGTTGCGCACATGTACCATAGAGCCTAAAGTATAATAATGATAATAATAATAATAATAATAATAAAAAGAAAAAAATTTCAGAAAATATTCAGAAAAATATACAAAACAATTTAAAAATAAAAATACAACAATACAAATAATGCAAATAAAAACAATACAGTATAACAAAAAAAGAACTTAGAATATTTTTCTTGCTTATTTGTACAGGGCACAGATGGTGAATAAGACAAATTTATAACAAGTAAACTTATAATAATTAATTGAATTTTCATACAGAAATCAGCATAATATACACCCTACAAAAATGAAAGCAATGAAAAACATTTCACTTTCAAATTTTTTTTTAAATGCTCTCCAGCTGCTTACCTTGCCACCGATTTTTGAAGATAGAAAACTCCGCATTAAGGTTTGCTTGTGATACCATGTTTCAGCTGCTTGGACCATAGACGCTATACCAATGCTCCTTCAAATAGCAGGTCAGTAAACAATCTATGGTGAACTAACATTGTAAATTAGTGCATTTCTTTCTTCATTTAGAAAGTCTTGTGAAAAAAGGTTAGCTGAACAAAACAGTGTGTCTATGACATAGTCCATTTATATTCCAGCATAAGCTCCTATCTCACTGAAGACTACTAGCGAAGAGTTTACAGAAAAGTACTGGGTTGGCCCGGTACGGTGGCTCACCCCTGTAATCTCCCACTTAAGGAGGCTGAGACAGGTGGATTTCCTGGGGTCAGGAGTTCGAGGCCAGCCTGGCCAACATGGTGAAACACCGTCTCTACTAAAAATACAAAAATTAGCTGGGCATGGTGGCGTGTGCCTATAATCCCAGCTATGCAGGAAGCTGAGACAGGAGAATCGCTTGAACCTGGGAGTCAGAGGTTGCGGTGGGTGGAGACTGTGCCATTGCACTCCAGCCTGGGCAACAAAAGCAAAACTCCATCTCGAAAAAAAAAAAAAAAAGAAAAGAAAAGTACTGGGTCAGGGAGACTATACCTGTGTTCCTAATGACCTTGACAGACACTTATTGCTTCACTTAAAAAAAGATATAAATGTACGAAGACCTTTTACGTACTAGGCACTGTCAAGCATACACAGATGAACGTGATATAATCCCTGCCCTGGGGAAGTTTCAACTAAGTTCTAACCTGGTCATTTCTTGGCAATAAAGCACTCTATTTATAATAAAGGAAAAACCCCAATATATTTAAAGTCAGGTAGGGGTATGGCACCAGTGAGTTAGAAATAGACACTTAAAGATTAAGAATTGTCTTCTGTTTAATCTTGTGAATTAAAATATTGACACTTTGAAGGAATTAAACTAAGAACAGATATTAAGCCATTGGCTAAAATTATATGTAGCAGGCATATAGCTTCCTACTGTGATTAATATATTCTGATTTTTTTTGTTCAGGAAGTTGGCATACCAAATTCAGTCATGGTTTATATTACACAAATATATATAAACTTTAGAAGCTATTCAAATGGTTTAAAATATTTTCTCCTCTTTTCTTTATCTTGGCCTATCACAAACACATATACGTTATATGCATATGTACGTGTACGTGTGTATATATATATATTTATAATCATCTGATTTATTAATATGCAATGATATAATGCAAAATTACCTCTATAGGGGCTAGATATTCGAAGTCTATTTTTCCAAATGGGCTGTAAAATATACTGTATATAATTAACATATATTAATTATCCCTTTCACCAGACTGGAATCTCCTTAAGCATAAAACTTATGTTTGATTTGTGTTTGTAATTTGCATAGTGTCTAGCATGCTATTTAGACCATGATAGCTCTTTGATTAATAGATGTTCTATTCTGCTACTAGTATTACTGCTATTAGTAATAACAATAACAGTTTACATTACTGATCTCTTACAAAATGTCAGGATTTGTGCTTACTTATATATATTACGTCTTTCAAGTTTAAAAACATTTCTATTTCTATGTCCCATTACTCTTCACATTTTTCAGGTAAAGAGCTTGACCAAGGTTCTAAAAATGTAGAGCCAGGATGGTAAAATTGATTTGAAAATAATTACAGAAATAAAACTCCTTTAAGTGGCTACCTTCAGATAATTCAGTTCTAACAACACTCAGTGACAATATCTCTGCCTAGTTTCTAATTTCAGGAAGTATGAAATGATTGGCTTAGCTTAACTCAGCTGCTTACCCCTTAGATCTATGACTATCAAGGAAAATAAACAATTTAGTTTTTGCTGGTCCCACATCCCTTCTGTCTTCTTTGAGCAACAGCATCTCAATCTTTCAATGAATAATCAGCCTTCACAGCTTTCCATTCATGTCCCTAAATTCCTAGGGTAGACCCTTTGCTGAATCAGTGTCAAACCCTAGAAATTTGCTGAAAACCTTCACATAGCAGTGTGCTCTGTCAGCTCTGGCTGTTGGTAGCCACATTTGTCAGTAGGAAGGAAGAACCTACCCAAGAACAGAGTCAACATAGAAATGAAAAGGAAATATTGATTCCTCTCAGTGTCCATTGAGCACATGCATCTAGCTATTCCTGGATCTACGGTAGAATTTCAGCCAGCCTGACTTTCGTTTCTGTCATGAGCAATCAAAGATGGATGAGTGTGGTGGACTTGGGTATCTACTGCCCGCCTTCAGGGAGTGTGGACAGTAGGCAGTCTCCAGTGACAGTTCGTTCATGGTCAGCTTCAGCATCAAGGAACCCACTTTCCTGAGGTCATGCCCTGCCCAGAGCAGCCCAAAGCGGATGATTATGCAGAGTGAAAGTGGAGGGGCCTAGCCCTTTGGGCCCAGAATGGGGCATTTGGACAGTTAGTACTCACTCCAGAGCTCCTTGCAGAGTTGGAGACATGCTATTATGCCTCCTTCACTGTTTAGCTTTCCCCACATGCAGCCCTGTCCCCTCCTCTTCCCTTTACAGATGTTAATCTCGAACCCACATCTTGCACTCCAAATTCTCAGTGTCTGTCTCCAGAAAACCCACACTGCCATAATAATAAACAGATGTCCATTAAATACAAAGTCTATGTAGCAACATAGAAAAACAAGGATAAACTTTCAGATTAAAAATCAGCATGTAGATTTATGGTTATGAATGAGGGGAGGATGGGAACAAAAAGGCAATACGGACAATTAAAGATAGCTATGTCAGGCTGGAGGGTAATTTTCTAAAGTTGTATTGTTGTTTATATGCTAAAGAATCCTTCTAAAAAACGCCTTACTGAAGATTTCCATAATACCCTAAGCAATCAAGATATTCCAAGGAACGGATAAACTTATATTTCTTCTACTCAAAAATTAATATAATCTAATCTGACATTTAGACATTGGAAATACAATGGAATTATTTGCTGAATAAATTGATCATTTATTTTCTGGACTTTGATATGTAAATGTTCAAATTAGTATAAGTTAAATGTAGTGATGAAACGCAAGGATAAACTTTAAATAAGCTTAATAATGGTGGATACAACAAAGGGCTTCAGCAAAAAAGAAAACAAATGGTAAGAGGAAAATTGGGGCAAGATACTGGCTCAAGGAATTCTACAACACATTGATGGATTTTATTAAAGTTTTAAAAATGAGTTTCATAATAAGCTAGTCTAGATTCTACGATTATATTTCCATTATTTATTTATTTATTTATTTATTTATTTTAATTTTTTTTAAGAGATTGGGGTCTTGCTGTCTTGCCCAGGCTGATCTCAAATTCCTGGGATCAAGGGATCCTCCTGCCTCGGCCTCTCAAAGTGCTGGGATTACAGGCTTGAGCCAGCATGGCTGGCCACATTCCTTTTAATGCATTCAGAATTTCCTCAATGTGTTTCCTCAAAGTCTAATCCCACGGTTTGAGAATCATGATAAAGTAAATTCAAGGACACATTTTTAAAAAAAATTTTTTAAATTAAATTCTGGGGTACATGTGCAGGGTGTGCAGGTTTGTTACATAGGTGAACATGTGCCATGGTGGTCTACTGCACTTATTAATCCATCACCCAGGTATTAAGCCCAACATGCATCAGCTCTTTTCTCTAATGCTCTCCCACCTCCACTCTCCCCCAGTAGGCCCCATTAAATGTTGTTCTCCTCTCATGTCCATGTGTTCTCATTGTTCAGCTCCCACTTATAAGTGAGAACATGTAGTGTTTGGTTTTCTGTTCCTGCATTAGCTTGCTGAGGACGATGGGTTCCAGCTTCATCCATCTCCCTGCAAAGGACATGATCTCATTCCTTTATATGGCTGCATAGTATTCCATGATGTATATGTACCACATTTTCTTTATCCAGTCTATCATTGATGGGCATTTGGGTTGATTACATGTCTTTGCTATTGTGAACAGTGCTGCAAGGAACATACACGTGCATGTATCTTTATAATAGAATGGTTTATATTCCTTTGGGTATATATGCAGTAATGGGATTGCTGAGTCAAATGGAATTTCTGGTTCTAAATCTTGGAGGAATTGCCACACTGTCTTCCACAATGGTTGAACTAATTTACATTCCCACCAACAGTGTAAAAGCATTCCTATTTCTCCACAGCCTCGTCAGCATCTGTTGTTCCCTGACTTTTTACTAATTGTCATTCTGACTGGTAAGAGATGGTATCTCATTGTGGTTTAGATTTGCATTACTCTAATGATCAGTGATGTTGAACTATTTTTCATGTGTTTGTTGGCCATATGTATGTCTTTTTTGAGAAGTGTCTGTTCATATCCTTTGCCCACTTTTTAATGAGGTTTTTTTTTTTCTTGTAAATTTGCTTAAGTTCTTTGTAGATTCTGGATGTTAGACCTTTGTCAGATGGATAGATTGCAAAAATTTTCTCCCATTCTGTAGGTTGTCTGTTCACTCTGATGATAGTTTTATTTGCTGTGCAGAAGCTCTTTAGTTTAATTAGGTCCCATTTGTCATTTTTTGCTGTTGTTGCAATTGCTTTTGGCAATTTCATCATAAAGTCTTTGCCCATGCCTATGTCTTGAACAGTATTGCCTAGATTTTCTGCTAGGGTTTTAATTGTTTTGGGTTTTACAAGTAAGCCTTTTAAACATCTTGAGTTAATTTTTGTGTAAGGTGTAAGGAAGGGATCTAGTTTCAGTTTTCTGCATATGGCTAGCCAGTTTTCCCAGCACCATTTATTAAATAGGGAATCCTTTCCCCATTGCTTACTTTTGTCGGGTTTGTTGAATATCAGATGGTTGTAGATGTGCAATTTTATTTGTAAGTTCTCTATTCTGTTCCACTGGTCTGTGTGCCTGCTTTTGTACCAGTACCATGCTGTTTTGGTTACTGAAGGACACATATTTTAAGAGGATAGTTGTAACTACTTTATTTTTTACATGTGCTTCTAATAATTCTGCTTTCACTATATAACCAGGCGAACACTGAGTAATAGTATTCTCTTATCAGATACCATAGTTGCTAAGGTTACTTTTCTATCCAAAAAGCAACCAAGACTTTCCTATCCTACTTCATAGATATTTTTAGAGAAGACAAGTCTGCTTTTCCTTTCCTGGTTTCTTTAACTAGTGGCCTCTGGCGCAAGTGTCATATTAGCTTTCTGAAATACAGAGTAAGGATTCTTCTTTCTTCTTCATCAGAGTCGAAATGTTGGGCACAGTAGGCTTTTTCCTAAATTTAGCAATTCATGAGGAACAGATAATAAACAGAAAGTTGTAAAGGAATTGAATAGTATTCAGACCAGTGAATATATGTGTTGAAAAATTGATTTATTCCATCTTCTATGACGTCAACTCATCAATATCAATGTAGTCACTGGGTCCTACATTATTTAAAGAAATGTTTCACTAATTGCAATGCTGGATCCTAAGTGTCTTTAGTCATTTAAACAGATTCATTTTTGATGGTTGTCAAGATAAAAGTTAATGATCCCAGGTCATTTTAATGTGTGAACAAGCCTCTTGTTACTTCCTTGGGTCATTAAAATAAGTACCCATTGGCTATGGGAAAAAAGTAGTCAAGTGCTAACAATTCATTGTTTCATTGTTAAAAAACAAACAAACAAACAAACAAACAAAGACCACCTTCCATAGTTAAGATGTCCATTTAATACAAAATTACTTTAGACCCATGTTCCTAAGACAAACAGACACTTACTGTCTCCATAGTATATTTCAATGTGTTCATTTTTCATCATTTAGTCATTTTGTTTCACTGTTTATCCTGGCTTAGAAACAATAAAAACGGATCCCTTTATATATTTTTCTTATTTCAATTTTTATACAAGTTTGTTGATGCTTGTATTAATTTGTGATGATTTTCATAAGAAAAAGCTTTTATGCATGTTTATGTTGGTCTCATTGAAGTTACAATTGTCAGTGCCACTGAGGTTGATAGTAAAGAAATGTAAAATCTTCACGCAAGTTCTCTAGAGAGAAGCAGATTAATAGCTGGCACCTTTACTCTCGTCTCCTGAATACTGTAATGAAGGCTTAAGGGAAAATATTCAATCCTAATAATTTTGGACCATCTTGCTTTTCCATGGAAAATAGTACCTCTTAAATAATTAAAGGACAAGGGCAGAGAGCAAAGGGAAAAGAATAATTTGAAATAAGTAGAATGTGGATATAAAAATGCTAATGCTCCCAAGTTACTTTCTTTTTAAAAATTTTAGCAAACTCCCATGATTTTTTCCCAAAGGATTTGAATAACTGAATAGTTAAATAACTGCATCTCTTTTATTGTGGGGAAATAAAACAGAGGTTTGTAAATGAGAGCTCCCAATAATGAAATACAAGTAAAGAGAAGCTTTACCAAACTACAGAGCTGTAGTTCAAGTAGAATGTGTGGTACACGTGTGATGGGAAATCGATGATATGAAGACTAGTTTTATGACTTGTTTTTTTTGTGTGTGTGTGATGCATTTATTTAATTGATTAATGTCTATGTTTAATTCTATATTCACATTACATATGCAACTTAATTAATTCATCTTTCATACATACAACTACTCTCAGGGACTTGATGGAGGCAAACAGTTACGGAACATGCTGGTCACCCTTGCTTCTGCTGAGAGTTTTCTTCTGGTTATTCCAGCTACACCTACATGGGCTTTCACCATCACCTTAAAAATACGTGTCCCAAACTCACCCTTCTTATTTTTTAGCTACACATGTTTCCTGGGAAATCTTATTTTATCTATAACTTAAAATAGTGCCTCTCAATTCTAGGCTTCTGAGTCTTTCTTCTGAACCCCAAACTTATAAATTCAGCTTCCTGAATATCTCCATGTAAAGGTCTTCAATATTTCAAATTCAACATGGAGATAAACTAAACTTATCTCTATCCCTACCTCCTGCTTCACCATCAAATCCTTTTCAGCCATCTCATATAATGGCATAAACATCCATTAAAATGTCCAAGGAGGAATACTGGTAAGCATAATTCTTGACTTCCTCTCTCTTAAGGTTCACATTAAATCTGGAATGAATTTATGTGGATTCAGTCTTCCTAATGTTTCCCAGGTCTGTCTCCTCTCATCATCACCATGGCCACTGGATTATGTAACAGCTTCCTAATTGTTATTTCTCATTTTGATCCACATCTTCAGTTTAAAATAATTTTTCTTTTTTAATTTTGCTACTTAGAACCTTTAAATGACTGTTCCTTCTCTCTCTCTCTCTCTCTCGCTGTCCCTCTGTCTTTCTCTCTCTTTTTCTTTCTTTTGGTAGGATTCCCTAAAATCTTAGCTTATCATGCAAGACTGTTTATTATCTGAGCCCATCATACCTACTCAGCATTAAATTCTTACTCCTTCTCAGTCTTCTTCTGCAAGGATATAGATCTACTCTTAGCTCCCAGAACATGCCATATGGTGCTACAGTTCTGAAATTTTATTCCCTCTCTTCCGTTTATTTGGAACTCCCCTCCCTTAACCACTATCCCCTATTACTCCACTTACCATCCATCCTTCCAAATTGGCTCATATCTGATCTCTTCCAGTGATTTTTTAGTAATCTTCAGAGTCAACAAGTTTGGCAATGAGCCCTCCAGCACACTGTGCCTCCCTTTCTTCTAGTGCTTGCCCTTCTCTTAGATGGTTTAGGTACCAGACTCTTCTTGAGGTTGTGCACTCAATAGAAAAGGGATTGTGTGACTTTTCTTCTCTGAACATTCAGCACTTAACATAGTGACTACTACGTACTGGTTCCTAGTATATATCTCGATAATGGTATGCTCTTTTTCATAGAAGAGAGCTACATATTTTATGGAGGTGGTAAGATGTTTATTTAAAAAGGCAAAAAGGAGTTTGACTTTAAAAAATAAAAGTGCTTTAGGACAATGGGTTTTCTTCCTATTCATGAAGTGAGTGAATAATTTAGGCATGACAAGAGGACACAGGGAAAATGGTCTGGAATTAGAAGCTCCTGCATATATATGTGTGTGTGTATATATATATGTATACATATATATATACGTATACATATATGTATATATGTATATACGTATACATGTATATACGTATACATATATGTATATATGTATATACGTATACATGTATATACGTATACATATATGTATACATGTATATACGTATACATATATGTATACATGTATATACGTATACATGTATATACGTATACATATATGTATATGTGTATATACACGTATACATATATGTATATATGTATATACACATATACATATATGTATATACACATATACATATATGTATATGTATATATACACACACACACACATTTATATTTTGTTTGTTTGTTTGTTTTGTTTTTGAGATGAAGTCTCACTCTGTCGCCCAGGCTGGAGTGCAGTGGCGTGATCTCGGCTCACTAAAACCTCTGCCTCCTGGGTTCAAGCTATTCTCCTGCCTCAGCCTCCTGAGTAGGTGGGACTACAGGCACGTGCCACCACGCCCGGCTAGTTTTTGTATTTTTTAGTACAGACGGGGTTTCACCATATTGGCCAGGCTGGTCTCAAACTCCTGACCTCGTGATCTGCCTGCCTCGGTCTCCCGAAGTGCTGGGATTATAGGCATGAGCCATCACGCCCGGTCAGAGCTCCTGCATATATTGAAGGAGATGGCAAAGAGGTTTCAATTCATAAAACATAGGTGAACCCAAGAGAACCTAGGTGAGCATATTTTACTGACGTATTTTCATCTCATTGCTGTAAAGCTATGTTAAACATGCAATCAATCTTTCCAGGTACAGTTCCAATTTTATATATTTATATGAACATATATATACACACACATATGTATACACACATCTATAATATTTATGTTTTCTATAGTCTTTGGTAAAGAACATCATATTATACTGACAACTGAATTGTAGGTATGACTCTCTAGAAAAGAGATACAAAATAAAGCATTTATAAATACAAGAAGACTCTTGTATAACCTAGTCAAGGATAAATAATTGTGCTTTAAAGATCTGCTCTAATCTATACATCATTATTGGAAATTCAAATCCATGACATTTGAAAAACATATTTTGTGCATTTGATTACGTATTTTTTTGTGTGTGGAAAACAATTTTAAAGTTTTCCACTCTAAAATTTTGAAAATCATGTTAGTAGATTTAATAAACAGGTTGGACTTATATATTAATTGATCTTGAATGTATAAGAATTTGTAAACATAACTATGAAGCTGGTACATTTTAGTATTTCAGAATAAAGACCATGAAAGTTCTATTTATATGAAACACTCCATTAAACTATTGAAATTCTTTTGTAAACATTCAGACTGTAGTAGTACACCTACGTACTACCTGCATACCTACCTACCTACTACCTGCCTTGTTTCTCAAAAAAGAGTACATATTCAGGAAGAAGGAAGAGAACCATTTCAAATGTCATGCTTTCTTAAAGATCCCAGTGGATGTGGTTGACAAATCAAATTTTGCTATTTTATCCATAAAAGGGAATGATTGTTAGTATTCGTGAATTGCTTCACTAGTTTGTATGTTGCTGTGACACCAAACATGTAATAACTCTGAGTCTCAATTCATTGGCCATAATGTGGGAAAATACAGAATGAATGGAAGTGATTTCTCAAGCCTTTCTGTCATGGCAGTTCCTTTTGGTATGATTTAGGAAACCATGGGCAGTACAAAAGCCTCCCTTTTAAATGTCAAATACAAGATTCATTTCTATGCTACTTTAATCCAAATGTCAGAGTTCTGAGCTGCAACATCAATCTCACTAGAACTTTCCAAGCTTTACGCATCAAAACTGTTGTCCTTTAAGAGAGAAATCCTGATTTGGGGGAATACCAAATATTCAATTTGCATGATTCTAAAAATCCACCCATTAAGCAGCAGGATATGTTTATGTTGATTTGACCACTCAGAAGTAGAGTCTGAGAATAGTCTGATCTTACCATAAGAGTGGGTAATCAAATTAAGAGTATTTTCTTCTAGAACTGGAAGGTAATCTTTTTTTTCCTGAAACGTCTTTCCTCTCTTTTTTTAAACTTATTTTTCTACCTCCTGTTTCCTCAATATAGGACAATGTTCTTTGCCCCTCTCCATAAAGCCATTTACATTTGTCGAGGTAAAGTGAACAAGGTTTGCTTTTCACACTTTAAATGTCTCCCTGGAGTCACTGTGGAGTCCAATGGGCATGAAAGACTCTAGTCCATGTATGTACAGTGAAATGAAGCTCTCCACTTTCAACCCACAGAAACAAAACAAACAAAAAAATCATATGAGAGATCTGAATAAACAAAAAAAGAAGAAAGACAACTAACAAACTGAGTAAACAAAGATCTGAATAGTGGGTCAAATTTTATGTGTTCTGCAAATTCAAGTTAACAGTGGATGTTCACAGTGGAGTTTCACAATGTTCTGAAAACAGACTATCCCCTTGGATGCATGGAGACCTATGAGGTAATCTTCACCCCACACACTTAACCAGTTCCAGAGCAGAATATACAGCTCAGTTCTCCTCTGCCCAGCTGAGATGTATTAGATGGCTGCAGACAGTGAGAAAAGTGACTAAGCATTTAGAACTGAACAGAAAAGTGCCATTGGAACATAGACCCCTGGGAACATGGATTCTCTTCCTGGGTGAGAAATTCTTACAAAGAAATTTTTTTTAATGTCTATGCTAAGAAACTTTTCTTTGGCATATGTATCTACAGTGAAAAAAAAGTTCTGTGAGCATAGGTGTATAGAAAAGCTATTTAAATAGGAACTATTGAATCTGGGGGGAAAATAAGCTTTAATCCTCAGGTACACTATATCAAAGAATTGTTTACAGGATAATGACTACAACTCCATTTTCATGAAACTCAGAGAAGGCATCAAGAAAACTGTTTCCATTGAGTATTACAAAAACAAATCAACAAATATTCTGAAATCTGTTTCTTCAGCTACTTTGAATTACTCGGTGAAGGAGCAATTTTGTTTTTAATGAGTGTGTGGGATTGCATATAACATGCATCAGACATGTAAACAAGGATCCCCCTTTCAGTGTCTTTCTGCATTTTCCTATAGGTATACAATGTGGATTTCAGCTTTTTGGACACCGAAAAGGTATAGTACTAAAGGTAGAGAACTAAATAGTTGTTTTGCACTGAACCTTTTAGGAGAATGTTTGGCATCATAGTGGCTTTGGATGGGGCCGGGGGAAAGGACTTGCTGAAGAGGATGTGAGGTGAATTAATTACTCAGAGCCCAGTAGGAATTCATGGGCATCCAAATCTGAAGACTCTGAAATGGAGAGCCTTTGAGGACTCTGAAGACTTCTGAAATGAAATCTGAAGACTCTGAAATGGAGCCAACATGGATGGCTCTACCCATTAGACTCTAAGCTTTGTAAGACCTGAAACCTGCCTGTTCTCTTCATCAATACATCCGGATCACCTGAGTGATCATCTCATGTAGAGCACAAGTACAACATGTTTGTTGAATGACATAATGAAGTCATCAGTGGTAACTTCTCCAAGTCTACTCAAGAGAACATATTTGGTCTGCTTCTACAATTCGGAGAAAGAAATGTGTGGTAGTGTTTTTCTGTCAATATTTAACATAGGTTATGCTAACCAGGGGACATACTCATAGCTATGCCAATTAGTGGAATCTGATGAGAATGAAGAAGTGTTATCAAAGCAATTCTAAAGAGGATGCAAATTTTGATACATCACTCCCGGTCTCAGAAATAAGCAAAGGTAAATACCCTTGAATAGTAAAAGTAGGAGCACAGTAGGGTTCCCACGACGAAGTGCAAATAAAAACAGCTTGGTAACGGACTCCATGGACTTGCTGAAGCTGCATCAAAACTCCTAATGTGGGTAAAAATCTTATTTTTCATTTTAGTGAGTAACCCAAGAACATTATTAGTAGAAGGACATCCTTATAAATCCAGGACACCACGAAAGACACTCATGGTAATTGATGTATTTTATGGAGTCCAGGTCTAACTTGATTAAGGATCCTTATAAGCCAGCTTTAGGATGGGGACAAACTATTTTATTTGTTTTACTTTAAAACTTGGCTTGAGATAGTCATTCACATATATATCTTTAATGTCTGTCTTTTTCCAGAAGTTGTCCATTTTTTGGCATTGTTGCACACTTTTGAATATTAAGATTTTTGTTGGCTCTTTTGAGGAGAATAATTTAAGCAATAAATATGAGTTAATAATTTTAGTTCAATCCCTACTGTAGCACAAAAATGTCTTATGATGACTTTAAAAGCACCCATGTTTAATAAACAATTTACTTGTTTTTCCACAAATACTGTGTTACTATTAGAGTAGAAACACTGGCTGTATTCTTTTTCCTTTCTTATATATTCAAGTGGTAAAATTCCCACATGAAAACTCACAATCTTTGTTTTTTATCATTACTGTTGATATTGTGCTATAACCTTGACATTTTAGTCTTGATCATATGATGTTAATAATAATAACAGTATGCCCATTCATTGTAGCAGAAATACATTTTATAACTTGCTCAAAACTTTGAGGCATACATCTGAGCTTGGCAATTCTGGTTCTATGTATGTGAACAGACCCCAGGGGAAACTACTGACCGTCATTTTTAGAGCCCCCAAGTTTGTCCAAATTTCTAAAGGCAGAATTATTATGCCTGATGTTTTCCAGTCTCTGTTAGTACAACAGACAAGACTGTACTGTGAACAAAAGCAGCAAATGGAACCATTCTATATTGGCTCTACCACTGAGTACATTAGTGTGTATTGACACACTTAGATTACAAACATTTGTTGGGGAGATGTGCTTATATAACTCAATTAGTTAAACTCTGGCAAAGAAATTTAGGCAGTAAGGAACTGAGAAATGCTCACATTATATTTTAGATTAGAAACATCAGTTTCTGAGTCTTATTCTGTATACTAGATTGACTAGCTCTTTAGGGTAGAGAATGCAATATGTTTAATTTCCCTGTGTAACTGGTCAGCGCTGAGCACAGTTCTGAACAACGGTAGGTGCTGAATGAATATTTGTTGAATATAATTGAGTATTTTTGCTGTCTTAAATGAGAAGTAAAACAGAGGCAAAAAAGAAAGAATATGGAAGTGTAAACCCTTCCCCATTTTCATTATTTAGGGACTAATTATCATGTCTCTTCATGCCTTGTACTTCCTATGTCTAACTCATTTCTCTGCTCATTAGCACCTCCACCACACCAGAGGGTAGACAGGAGTTAAGAAAGTGATTAAAGGAGACAATATGCAAATTAGCTATGCTAATTTGCTGGGCAGGAAGTTTGCAATTTTGAATTAGCAGAAGACTTTGGGATTACCTCTGAATTTTCACTGTTATGCACACCCCCCTATTGGGGAATGTATACAGTCAAGAATATAGACTTGGTCTATAAGTCTTCAGAATAAAAATTAGCATCCACTGGCTGTCCAGCCACCTGAGTTGCAATAGGTGCTAGCACATCAGAGGAAATGGATTCAGAAGAGCTTGACAGGCTTCAAAAGCATAGAAGCAAAAATTGCAATCTGATTGGCAAGCAGTTTAATAAAGCAAGAGTGGAGTTACGTGTGTGTTCTATAGGATACTACAGCAGAATGCTCGTGTCAGCATTTTGTACAGCTGCAGTCTGTTAATTGTGCAAGCAAGAGGATAACCTAAAGGGTTGTCACTGTAATTTAAATAAGGAGAAATACTGAGATAAGGACCCTTACATCAGCAAAAGAGGAAGGAGTGGAATTTGGAATGTGAGGGTCACTTAGTGAATTTGTTTTATATGCCATCCTGATGGTGGGACACTCGGGGAAATAGGCTGATAAAAGGGAAAGAACTCAATGAGAGACCAGGTCTTTTACAAGTCCCATCTAAAAATAGTTTTGTTTGAAAATATTAATAAAACAAGGACAGAATTTAAGAACAGAAGGGATCTGGGAAATCATCAAGTTCAGGGCTTCTCAGATTTGGCTAAGCATAGGAAGCAACTAGGGAACTCTCTTAAACATAGATCCCTGGGCCCTATTCTCAGATTTATTTAGCATGCCTGGATAACGGTAAGTGATATATGTGTCTATATCTATAGATCTATGTCTATCATCTGCATATTCCTGTATATATCTATGTATGTATATATAAATCTATCCCTGTAAATTTATTTCAAACTTTATTATCTATTTTTCTATCATTTACCTATCTATTTGTTAAAGTTTTACTGAAAAATCTGATATACCACAGGTTTGGGAATCACCCATTAATCTTATTTCTCATATTAATTATGAAATAACTAAGATTCATAAAGACTGTGCTACAGTCAAGTTATTTTCCGAGCTATGAGATCAGAAGGAGATCTAAGTCTCGTAATTCTCAGTTTAGCATCCTTTTTCCTATTCCATGTATTAAAAGGAGATAAATGGGGAGGGAGGGATGAAGAAGGTATGCAAATATGAACAAAGTGGAATTTGGGAAACAGACAATCTAAAAGTCTTTTTTGGCAAGAGAATCATCTGAGAGACAAACTTTTAGAAATGTTTTGATTCTAAAGACATCTAGCATAAAGAATGTGAAGTCACATATGAGGGAAACTGAATTTTCACTCAGAGCTCACAAAATGGCATGTACTTCTGTGAATTCATCACAATCCAGGACCTAAACCTCAGCTTTGCTGAACCAGAGATACGTTCTTTTCAATACCTCAGGAACAAGTGACTAGATTTACACTAACTGAAATTCATAAAAGCCACAAGTATAATCTAAGATCACAATTTATTAGTTTAAAATGAAAAGGAGATCAGACTAAAGGACTAGTAGATGATGTTTGCATACGCAGTACAGTCTCTTCTTGTAATCACATTTGGTTGTCATAAGCAGCAGGTTGCTAGGATGGTGTGAAATGCAAAGAGAAAATTATGTAACTCTATTAAAATGTTCCCTGGCTGAGTTCCCAGAAGTCTTCTTCACCTCGATGCACTGTTGTTGACTGCAGATGGGACAGTGGATGGGACAATTTCTGTAGGTTTCTCAGGACACTCCTGGACAGAAATTATGAAAAGAATCACTAAGCTTCACTATTAGTTTCCTCCTCTTTTAAATGTTGGCTTCTTTTACTCAGCATAATGCTTTTAAGGATCGTCTAATGTTGTGGCATGTTTTAGTACTTCATTCTTTGTATTGACAAGTAGTACTCCTTTGGGTGGATGTACTACGTTCATTTATCCACCCATCAGTTGATGGATATCTGGATTGCTTTTACTCATTAGATATTATAAATAGTGTTACCATGAACAGTCATGTCTTGGTGCAGACGTACTTTTTCATCATTCTTGAATAGATAGCTAAGAGAAGAATTGCTGGATCATGTGGTAACTCATTTTAACATTTTTAGAAACTGCCAAGCTATTTTCTAAAGTGGCTGCACCATTTTCGATTCTCACTACCAATGTATGAGAGTTCTGATTTCTCTACATCCTTGCCAACACTCGTTAATTTTTTTTGATTATCGCTATCCTGGTGCGTTTGAAGTGGTATCTCATCGTAGCTTTGGTTCGCATTTCCCCGTGACTAATGATGTTTAGCATCTTTTCATGTGCCTATTGACCATTTGCATATTTCTTGGATAAATGTCTTTCCTAATCATTTCTCCATTTTTAAAATGAAATCATCTTCTTATTAGTTGAAATAATTATTTCTATATTCTGGATATAGGTTCCTTATTGTACAAATGTTTTGCAAATATTTTATCTCAATCTGTAGCTTGTGTTTTAATTTTCATAATTTTGACCTTTGTAGCACCAAAGGTTTGAATTTTAATGAATTCCAAGTAGTGTTTAAAAAGTTTCTCATGTTTTGGTATCATAGCTAATAACATTTTGCCTAACCCAAGAACATGAACACTTTTGTGTTTTCTTCTAGAAGTTTTATCATTAAGATCTGATATAATTCATTTTGACTTAACTATTTGTATGGTTGAATTAAGGGTCAAAGTTTATTTATTTTATGAACAACGAGTTGCCCCAGTAGTACTTGTTGAAAACTGTAATTATTTCTTCATCGAATGGTCTTAGCATCTGTTGAAAATCAATTGACAATAAATGTAAGGGTTTATTTCTGGAATCTCAATTATATTTCATTGATAGATATTTCTATTTTCTTCTAATACCACATTGTCTTGATTACTATAGTTTTATGATAAATTTTGAATTTGGGAAGTGTAACTTCTTTAACTGTGTTGTTCTTTTTAAAGATGGTTTTGGCTGCTTTGAGTCTTTTGAATTTCTATATGAATTTTAGAATCAACTTTTCAATTAATGCAAAAGAGGCAAATATTGATGGGATGGTGTTGAACCTGTAGAGTAATTTTGGGAGTATTGCCATGTTAACAATGTTAAATTTTCCAATCTGTGAACACAGGATTTCATTCCATCTTTATTTAGATTTTCTGTAATTTCTCTACAACGTTCTGTAGTCTTTAGCATACATGTATTGTGCTTCTTTAATTAAACTGAATTTTTAATATGTTATTCTTTTGATTGCTATTGTGAATGGAATTGTTTTCTTTCTTTCTAATATAAATGCCTTTTATTTCTTTTTATTTAATAATTACCTTGACTAGAACTTCCCGTACTTTTAAAGTAAGTAGTTAGGCAGACATGAGCAGAAAAAAAGAGAGCCCCTCCCAGGAATGTCAGGTGACCATCAGGTGATGGTCAGACACTTGTTAACCGTCTCTCTAAAATAATAATCCGTGGCAGCCAGACCAGGGAAGGGCAATCTCCCAATAGATAGATAGAAGACACCTCAAGCTGGTGATCAACAGCTTCGCCATAAGGTTTCAGGAGTTGGGCGAGCAGGCTCAAGCATGTTCACTAAGAGGCAAAATGGTGGAGTTTAACCAGTATATGACCTTCCTCTAAGAACACTGGTAAGTTGAGCATGTGCACAACTTCAGTAAACACACTGCGCATGTGGCCCCTCCCAAGTGCTAACAGGCCACTGTGCATATGGATAGCTTGCTCCAAGAACAGAATCAGAAGAAAAGAAATACAAACCCTGGAAACATGCCAATGTATAAAACCACAAGTCAAGGGTCAGACGGGGCAGTTGGATCTCTCAAGTCATGCGCTTGGCTCTCTTCCAAGTCTACTTTGTTTCCTTTTGTTCCTGCCTGAAGCTCTTTCATAAACTTTCACTCCTGTTCTAAAACTTGCCTTAGTTTCTCCCTCTGCCTTAAAACTACTTCTGCCCCTTGCCTGAATTCTTTCATCTGAGGAGGCAAGAATCAAGTTGCTGCAGACCCCTCCAGATTCCCTGCTGGTAACGGTACACCATTGAATAGAAGTGGTGAGAGAGGACATCTCTGTCCTTGTCCTGTCCTCAGGAGGAAAGCTTTTATTTCTTTATTATTAAGTATAATATTAGGTAGAGTTGTATTAGGCACTCATCTAACTGCCTGAAACATATTATTTCTTTTAACCTTTACATCAGCAATATGAGGAAATAGCTACTAGTATTTTTATTTTACAGGTCAAAAACTGTCACGTAAGTTAGTAAGTGGTCAAGCCAGAATATAAGTGAGATGACCAGACATGAGAATTCACTTTAATTGTACTTCTATACTGTCTCAATAATTATTAGTTCAATTACATTGATTGGAACTACAGTTGGTTTAATACTTTAAAAACTGACATAAATTCTACTATATTGTATATGGACTTTATAATTTAATGCTTTATTGATGGGAAACTGTAAGCAGTGGATTGGTTTTTCTGTGTCTCAAAAACTTTAAAGTGTTATGATAATAAATGAAATAGTAATAATGATAAGGAAAACATAAAGATTAAAATCACTTGTCTGATACTAATACTGGATCTCTGTGTGACTTTATATATGTTTATTAATTTTTAAGGCTCTTTTCTCTCTGAAGGATTCATCTGATTTCAATGCCTCTTTCAGCTTTAACATCTGATGATTTCATAACATTTGTCATAAAAAATTAGTTAATACAAAAATTATCATAATTTTTAAAAATGTTGCTTGTTGAGATATATCAGCTCCCTTCACCATTTTGATCTGTGCAGAATAAATATTTCATAATCAAAAGAGATTCTACCGTTTCAAGGATCTCATGGTGTTCTGAGGATGATCAGGCAAGCTTTCCTCCTTGATTCTGGTCATGAAACCAGCTCTCTCCATTCTCGTTCAGGCCACAATTCTTCTTTTTTTATTTTTTTGATTTGAGCTGAAACAAAAGTAAGTGAATATAAAGGGAGGAGGAATATAGAATTTTTTTTAAACCCATTGTGGTTTGATTCTAAAATAAAGAAAAAAAAACTAGAGTATTTGAGTTCCCACTGATATGCCTGCTATACTTACATGTATATTTGAAATATACAAATTTTAAAAATTAGGATTGTTAACATTCACTATAAGTGAAAAATCAAGACATTTAGTTCTCAACAAAAGAAGTAATTTTTTAACTACTAAACCAGAACCTGGCTAGAGTAGTGTTCTGTTTTAAACCCAAGTAACTATTTCAGTTGGCTATGGCAAACTCTGAGACTGTTGAGTGCTAGAAAAATACTTTATTTCAGGACTCGATCAATATGAGAAGGGCTAAAACTACAGTTCAAAGAAAACTTTGAAAATCAAGAAGTTCAGTGAGAAAAAAAGACAAACAAAAATCATTTAATTAGGGTGGATTCTGTTTTGTAAACAAAACCTTTCAATATTTAAAACTCCTCCTTGTGCAAATTAAAGATTTAGGGGATAGATTAAGAAACTCATGTGTCTCATGGTAACCTCAGGCATAACTGAATGAATAAAAATTGTAATTATTTCATAGGCATACTGTTAGGTCTTAAAATATTTATGAGAGAATGAAAGAACACAGAAGTTAAATTTCCCCCTCTTTTAGTAAAAAACAACCAAAGTACAGATAATAAAATTCCCCACCCCAAAACTTTACTCACCTCCTTGGAAATAAGATTGAGAAAAATAAATATGTAAATAAATCCCAGTTAATAACTAAACTGAGGGCATGTGAACAAATTCACAGTTAAGATTGAATGTTTTGGAAACAAATTTTAATAAAAGTTTTCGGTTTGGAATATAAGGATTCTTATCGTGATCTTGATAAAGAAAACTACTGTCATATTGAAAGGAAAATCAAAGCTATAGTGTAATGTAGTAGATGACAAGAACAAAAGCAGTTAATTCTTCTGTTTCCACCTCCAACAGGCAGGCTAATCAGTTGTAATTAAGAGGCAAAGTAGCAGTCTAATAAACAGCACGTGTCACCAGTTGTCGTCTTAGTGATCAATTCATAGCTCCATCACAATGACAGGACCCTTCAAGTCCTCTAATAACCTGACTCCTTGGAGAAGTGGAGGATTAGGAAGTGGATAATGGATTGTTAGGCTCTAATGAAGTAGAGGGTAAGGAGATGAAACCTCTCAGCTGGGGAGGTGGGGGTAATGCGGGGGCTGAGCAGAGCTTTGCAAGAATAAACTTTAATTAAGGTTTTGGTTCACTTTGGTTTCTTATATTTGAGTAAATAAAGTTAATTGAAGAGATTGAAGACTATTCTTCTGATTGAGTTTCCTTCTTTTCTCCATTTTTCCTTTTCTGATATTTGTAGATAATTTTTTTCAGTCAGTACCTATTCCAAGCTTTTTTTCTTTTTGATACATTACATTTGGAAGCATACTTTCTTCATTTTAACTTCTCTCATTTGATTTTTAAATATTTGTTTTTTTCCCTAACCACTTAAATAAAAATCATATTGTAAGGAAATACAGAGTAAGCATCAAGCTTTCTTTTTTGCCACTTAGCCTAGTTTTGTGTATGAACATTAAACAATAATAAAAGAGGCTGTATTTTGCACATTACATCGTATGCTGACTCTAAGAGGCAACAGGGCCTTACATAAGTAGAAAATACAAGCAGGTTTCACATGTGGTTTATTGGCTCAGCCAAAGCAACTGTAAAACCCTTTTGCAGCATTTGCTAGTTTGTAAAGGTTATCCTTTTAATGACCAATATAAATGCACTCCTTAATGTTTTAAGCAATTTGTTTTCCAACACCAGCAAGTTAAAAAATGAATTCATATGACAAGAGCCCAGGTACACATAAAGCTATGTGGATCGCTTGTACCATTTTTCCTTGCCAGAGTGGCAGTGTGTATTATTATTAAATCAGGCTACAAGAAATGGAACCGATCAGCCAGTCTAAATACTTTGCTTTGGGCTGCATCCCATCAACCTGGTTGTAGAACAGAGAAAACTCTTTATCATTTTAAAAATTAATGTCATTATCTTCTTTGGTTACATAGTCCAGTAGTCAATAATTTTTCACCTTTCATTAATCTGAGAGCGAGGCTTATCCATACGTATATAGTTGTTATTATTACTTTATATGTCATCACTTCAGCAGATTACATTATTTGGTTGGATCTAAACCACTGCAGCTGCAAATGTAAGCTCATTAACTCAGGATTCTTGTTGCTATTCTAAACAGAAACACCTTTCAACATGGCCCTACTTTTAAAAACTTTGCTATATCAAACACTTATAGCTAAAGGACTTCAGATACATATCAGCTTATGAAAGATTTCAGAACTTTAAGTCTTTGGGAACTTCCAAAGATTTGGGAGAAAACATGTTAAAATTCACCTTTTGCCTTTGAAAGTCCATCTTTATTATCAAACTAGGGACTAAACTAGTCTACGATAGAAATATGAATGATGCCTTATTTTTCTTAATCAGTGTCATTGAAGTGACTGAAAGATTGAAGGCAGGGTCTGATAATATTTCAGTTACTTTAAAATTTGAACCAAATTTGAAAAAGAAAATAAGAATTAAGGACATTACCATCTGTACTTTAGCAATCAAAAGTCATTAATTTCTATTGTTCTCAAAAATGTCAGTTTATCCAGTGTGCTGTGACAGAATCTGTGTATCTATTATCTAACCCATTAGGACTAATGAGACCTCATTTTTTTCCTCTCCCTAAAATCAAATCCAAGGACCAAGTGGCCGTGTTTTCATGAGATTCTCTTTCCAATGGGATTGTTTAAACATTCTGTATGGGGTAAGAATGTTTCCCACCACCCAAGCACCCCCGTTTATTCTTTTCTCCAGAGCCCTGCTTGGGGCGCACCATACACAGATCATATTAAAGGAACAAGGTCAACATGTCACCTGCTTTTATTTATTTATTTTTCTTTTGTGTTCAACAGATTGTTGTCCTCACAATGGCACACTTGAGGAACACGAGCCCTGCTTCCTCTTGAGATGTCTTGTTGTGAGATATTAGAATAGCAAAAGGCTAATCTATGCATCCTTGGGGTGGGGCAGGGGAGGGGGGACCATTTCAACCCACATTTCACACTGCAGTCATCAATTCATTGGCTTAAAAAAGAGAGAGAGAGAAAAAAGCAGCCTGCTCTGTCCTTGTGCAGCTGCGGCAGGCAGGAGCTGGAACATATGCCTGTCTGAAAGAGGACGAGCTGGGAAGGCTTCTCAGGAGAAGGCACACAAAGAAAGCCAATCTTCTCCACAAAGCGTGGAATGACTTAAACACTCTATTGTATTAAATATGAATGAGCCCTCATTGTGGAGCACAGTGTGTGGGGACCCATGGTGTCCTCCCATTAGCCACAAGATTAACCAGATTACACGGGAAGCCGCTAAGGTAAATAAGGCCAGCCTTCTGTCACTTCCTCCCCCAGGCCTGGCCAACAAGGGGCTGAAGAGCTGGCCCCTTTGTAGTCAACTGGGTGGAAAGAAGAAATAACCATGAATGTCATGCTTGGTAATTAAAAAAAGAGAGAGAGACAGACAGAGAGAGAGAGAGAGAAAGAAAGTTGTCTCCAGGGACTATCTATGAGAAACAGTGTGAAAACATCTTTCTGATCAACTAACATGTCAGTATTGTTCCCTTTGACCACATAGGACTAATCTAACCCTCCCCTAAACAGGAGCCTGTATTCCCTTTTGTGGTTCAGGGACAAAAACCCCCACAAAACATGAATTAATGCTGCCTGATTCTGCTCATTAGGGGTGAGAGCGGATCATTCTGTGCCTACAAATCTGCCTGCCTGTTAACCCTCTTCCATCCTTCTCTAAGTGTGGGTGCCTCTTCCCTCCCTGTGGGTGCCTCTTCCCTCCACTTCTGCACTCCTGCTCATTCTTGTGAACAGATAAACGACCGTGGTTAATTGGTTTATGGAAATTGCACCAAAGTTACAATTCTCATAGCAGCTTGAGCCTTAAGAAAATGCAAGGAAATGGGAACCACTTCTACTGGTACCAATGAGAGAAATAAACATTATCTGAATTCTGACCTGATATACAAATAGCTGATGTGTAAGATGCCTTGTGAAATATATTTTTGTTTCTTGACATAATATTAAAGTGAAATTTTTTTGTGACTCTTATAAAGTGATATCTGTCTGAAGACTAGTGCTTACTTAACGACAAATAAAAGCCTGGATTTCTGTTAGTGGGGAAAAAAAACCTTCAATGTCCAAACAAACCACATAGACATAGTGGCTGAGAAACAGAATGATTTGGTAAATTAAAGTACAAATGAATAAAAATTTAAGAATTTATTTTGGCTATCTTTAGACATTTTAAATTAAGCCATATTTTAAATAAGTAGAAAGGCTAGGTATTATACCTCTGATAAGCATATATCCATGGGCAAAACATTTTAAACCTAACATTGTGAGAGGTAACCATTAATTTCTGTTTTTATATAATTTTTGTCTGCCTCAGAGTTGCCTTATTATCGAAAATATAAAAATAATTAGTATTTTCCCCAAATTTGTTTACTGCTGTTGACCCCTCTCTAAAAAGTTTATAACACCTATGTAAGATATAAGTCCATCTGACATAAAAACCAAAAAACTGGTTTCCAAGCTCCCTTTCAGGGTAATATAAGACACACTAATAAATTGAAAAACTCTTTGCAGTATTTTTAAAATAGATATATAGAACATTATGTATACTGATCTTAATTTTAAAATATAATTATTCATCTTCTACCGTGCTTTTTCTCCTAATCATAAAATTATGGGGGTAGAAAGACAGTTACCCCAAATGATAAGAGCAAAATTCCACGTTGAGAAAAAATTCCTGATGTTCTAACAACTCAGGCAAATGTTAAATAAGGTATGAAAAAAAATTACCAATTAAACAAATGAAATAATAGAGCTTTTGTTATTAATTGAACAATTCATCGATTCAGGGAGTTGAGTGTGTGTGTGTGTGTGTGTGTGTGTGTGTGTGAGTGTTTGTGTTCCCTCTCCCCCTGCATTCCCCATGTTAAAAGCAGGTATACCAAGGACTGAAGAAATACAGATTCTGATTTGCGGAGGGTCTCAATCTAAGGACAGAGACCACATTAGAACAGAGATTTTCCTGGATTATTTAGGATTTGATTTCTTTTCATGAAAAGCCATCATTTAACTTCTTTTGGTGGAAACATTTGTAAGCTATCTAATTATTCATTTTTCCTTGTCAAAAGGAAACAATCACATTTTAAATTGCTTTTGATTCAAGACTATCCTAAATGTCAACCATTACTGTGCTCTCTGGATAGGGCAGTGACTGCCTGGGGTAGATGGTGTCGTCCCTAGAGTTGAAGTCTTTGGGTTCCCCTTGCTCCCCACCCACTTAGACTACCCAATCATACTCTGAGTATCTCTTTAACATGATGTGATGATTTCTTTGGAGGCAGAGGTCTGAACTCCTGATGGTTATTGTCATGTACTCTAAATGATTGTCTCTTCCCTTCTAAAATACACATTGTGGAGCTGTTTTGCTATCATTCTTTTCATATTCTTCTTTCCTGTCTGTTTCACTTTGTGTTGCTTTTTTCTCGTCTTTAAACATTTTTCACTTTAACTGTTGCTTTATGGATGGTACCTTGAACCTCTTTTTCAGCTAGTTATAGAACCAACTAATCCCAACTGTGACATTAGTGTTTTCATGATTCTTGATTTTCTAAACCTATGAGGCTTCTCAATGTTTTTTTGTTTTGTTTTGTTTTTTTCCAATTCTGGCTTGAAAATAACCTGAAATTTGAGAAATTCTAGAATGCAGGTTTCCAGAAAAAGAATGCTTTATGAGGGGGAACAGCAAAATATCAAATGGCTCAGTGTGTTGTGAGTCTCTGAACATTTGAGATGCTTGGTTACCTAAGCTCCTGCCTTTGAGTTCCATTGTTCCTGAAAAACAACCTAAATGATAAATGATTCCAAGCTATCATTTCTCTATCACTATGTGGGAAAGACGTGAAAATTCCTTTTCTTGGTTTGAGCAGTTATTTTAAATAAGGTTTGAATAATGAATGAGATGTTTTCAATCTAAAATTTCATATGTTCGTTTGGGTATGCAGAAATAAAAAAATTGAAATGATAAACTATGATATTTCTATATGTTGTTCATATTTAATACACTATTGGGTTTCCAGTTATATCACCAATGGCATAAAAATTCATGTGTTATTAAAACATTTGTCAGTCCTTATGGAACCTTTCATTTTCTAAGATTCTGAACACTTGTTTTATTTATTTAGAGCTAGGATTCAAGTCATTTATCAGGTACTGAGTTCGGCACTTAAATTACCTTAATTTATTTTCAGTAAACAATGGAAAACAAGTTTTTATTAAGCAAATTATGTTAAAGACCCGAAGTAGGCATAATGATCTTAGCTTTTTGGATTATTTTGCCTCAATTCTGCTAGGCTATTCTACGCAGATTCATGAACTGGATTTTCTCTAAAGTGAGAGCATGACTGTGTGTTTCATATGGAGGCCTCTTTTCAGATGGTTAATGCTGAAGAATCCTACTTGAACCTTGGTTTCTGAAGATGAGAATAATGAGACTACTTAGGCTTTACGTACCACTGGGAAAGATGAACAGTGCCTCACTACATTCATGGGAACTTGGTGTGAAACTCATCATAACCAAATTTCTAATTGAATAAGGGGCTTAAAATGATAATTTTTTTGTAGTAGAATTTAAATTCAGTGTACATGTTTCCAATTCTGTGAGAGGTAAAATCTTCAGGTATGATGATAAAGGAATTTAATAGAAAATGCAAAAGACTTACACCTAATTATAGTGGCTGAGAGTCAATTCTTCAAGAGTATTTTAATTTAATAACATAAGTTGCTTAACATCACTTAAACAAGCTTTCAACTTAGTTCATTGATTAGATTTAATATTTAAATTAAGAGATGAAAACTTTAAGTATTAAAATTACCTTTATAGATTACTTAGGCCTTGGTACTTACTGATATGCTGGTATCAGAAAGTAATTGGCTGTAATCTGATGACATGTTTACTACAGGTAGCTTTTATCCCATCATCTCTCCATGATCATTATATATTCTTAGGAGTATAATACTTCAAGCTGTTAAACTATAATAATAGCATCACAAAAACAAAATCAAAACAAAATAAAAAATACCCAGATTCCAAACTAACAGTTATTTTTATTTTTATGCTTAAAGAAACCAAACTTCTGCAACTCCATGACAAATCGAATACACAATTTTATATATTTTGTTTATGGAAGAGATACAATATTATATTCTGCTTCTGTTCACATAATATAAATAAACATTCCACAGTGGTTACAGACTTTTTATTAATGTTTTAGGTTTTATTTAATATTTTAATACAGATATGCTATTTGCTTACTTTTCTACGATTTAACATTGAGTTTATTTCCAATTTACTGTTTCCAATATTTCAATAATCACCTGTGAATATCTTGTAAAAATAGCATATTCTTTCTGAGGGATTAATTTTTCAGAAAATTCTCAGGGAAAGAATGGCAAGGTATTTACAATAATCTGATTTCTTCCCTGGCTACAATAAGATTCTTAGTTTTACAGTCAACATCTTTTCATTAAAGATTAATTTTATGCAGTGTGTTTGAATTTTGTGTTAGTTTGCAAACCCTTTAGTAATTGTTTACATTCCCTTCCAACTTTTTATAAACTCCATCATTCAAGGAATGTAGGAAAAGAAAACTGCTGCACTGGTGTCTTTATCAGCTTTGGTTTCTTCTTTAAGGCCATTTTGAACTTTATTTTCTTGTTATTCTAGTTAAATAATAATATAAAATAATATCGAAGCAAGAAATTACCCTTGACCCCTTCACGGGCCTCGTGACAGGTATGCCTCACTTACTCAGCCCACAGCTCTCAATCTCTCGTGGGAGGGGGAGCATGCCGGTGAGTGGGTGAGGGAGCCAGAGTGAGCACTTTTGGGCACCGAAATGAGCAAAACTCTGTGCGGGCCCCTAGGCAGTGTCTATGGGTTACAGAGGGCATGGGTTACAGGCAGCACTCTTAACTTTGCCATCCATGGATGGATTAAGTGTTTAACAGCTCAGTGGACCTTTTGTCATTTCACGAGGGCAGTGGGTCAGTGTGACAGCTTTCTGTATCCTAAGCACTTGTCCAGAGTCCAGGAAAAATCAGGTCACATGAACAAATTTAAGGAGAGTAAATGTGAAGGATTTTATTGCTGATGGAAGTGGCTATCAGCAGGAAGGGGAGCTAGAAAAGGGATGGAATGGGAAGGTATTCTTCCCTAGAAGTACCGCCTTCAAGCTGTCCCTCTGAAGTAAAGCTGCTTCTGTCTGATGTTCAGCTGCCTCTTCTCCCCTTTTCTGCTCTCTGCCAGTGGAGCCCGGGGTTTTTATCGGTACAAGATTGTAGGCAAGGCAGACCAGGTGGTTTTGGAAAAGGCAACATTTAAGCAGGAAAACTAGGATGTAAAATTCTCACTTTAGGCTTTGGTCGCAGACCTGAGGGTGTGGCTCTCGCCAGGGACCCCACAGTTTTCTGTCTAGAATTTCTCTGCCTCCTGTCCCTATCAATAGCAGGCTTGGGACAGAGTTCTCTAGAACACATTTTTCAAAATTCCTTTTTCCCTAAAGTGTTTTCCGAAGTTTAGCTTATGAATGACCTTTAAAAGAGCCATGATGATAATACGATACAAAATATCTGTAGTTCTCTAGTTCTTGAAATCAGTGCTGTGCAAAAACACAATTTTAAACTTGGTTACTCAATGAGTGATTTCTAAAGTATAAGAGCATTCAGTGCAAAGTAAAACCAACCACATGAATTTTTCATAAGTGGGCATCATAAGAATATATATCTCTGATCCATCGCTCTCAAGATCCTATTGCAGCTGTCATTGCTCTGTCTTTGGCACATATTGACCTCGATATACATCCTTATTTGGATTGAGATCGATATATCTCAAAGACAGAGCAATGACAGCCACAATAATCCCAGGTACATTCTACTAATTATACTTTAAGAGCTACATAAATAATTTACATTTGATGTTATGTGCGTTACTACAGTTACGCATCACAATAATCTTATGGGATAGTCATTATTACTGTCCCTGTTTCATGATTAAGAAAAAAAGACATTCTTAGGAAGATGAAAACATTTGCCCAAGGCCACATAGTAAATGATAGAGATAGGGTATGGACCCAGATAGATTTAGTTCAGGGGCACATAAACTTGAAAGATTTGAAGGGCTATGATCCGTGAGAGAAAGAGACAAAGAGAAGAACAGCATTGCAGGTTAAGAAGCTAAGGAGACACCAGAGCAAATCCCAAAAACCTCAAAGCGAAGATTGTTAGATTTGTTCTTTGCACAATGCTGCCTATTTACCAATAGATCTGTCTCTCTCTTTCAAGAGATGAAAAATTATGAGTTCATACTGATACCTCTAATTCCGCACCATTATATGTATCCAATTGCTCAATCCTAGAATCCACTGAAAGTAGCTGCACAATTGTTAACCCATACCAATGCAAAGACAAACCTATTCATTGAGTTCAACAGATATTTACTGTTCTTTGATTCTAAAATATATAATCAAAATACTGTATTCAAAAGCTAGTTAGACTTTTTTACTCTTCCTGTTCAGTGTGGTATGCTATCCATTTAAAATACATTTATTTGCTTATGTTTGTATTTCAAATGAGAATTTTCCTCCATTCTTATTGATCTGATTTTATTTCTTTGAAAATATAAAATATAAAATGGCTCCCAAAGTAAAAACTATACTGATAGAGTTGTCCATTCTTCTTTTTTTTTTTTTAATTATACTTTAAGTTCTAGGGTACATGTGCACAAAGTGCAAATTTGTTACATATGTATACATGTGCCATGTTGGTGTGCTGCACCCATTAACTTGTCATTTACATTAGGTATATCTCCTAATGCTATCCCTCCCCACTCCCCCGACTCCACAACAGGCCCCAGTGTGTGATGTTCCCTTTCCTGTGTCCAAGTGTTCTCATTGTTCAATTCCCACCTATGAGTGAGAACATGCAGTGTTTGATTTTTTTGTTCTTGCAATAGTTTGCTGAGAATGATGGTTTCCAGCTTCATCCATGTCCCTGCAAAGCACATGAACTCATCCTTTTTTATGGCTGCATAGTATTCCATGGTATATATGTGCCACATTTTCTTAATCCAGTCTATCATTGATGGACATTTGCATTGGTTCCAAGTCTTTGCTATTGTGAATAATGAAACAGTAAACATACATGTGCATGTATCTTTATAGCAGCATGATTTATAATCCTTTGGGTATATACCCAGTAATGGGATGGCTGGGTCAAATGCTATTTCTAGTTCTAGATCCTTGAGGAATCACCACACTGTGTTCCACAATGGTTGAACTAGTTTACAGTCCCACCAACTGTGTAAGAGTGTTCCTATTTCTCCACATCATCTCCAGCACCTGTTGTTTCCTGACTTTTTAATAATCACCATTCTAACTGGTGTGAGATGGCATCTCATTGTGGTTTTGATTTGCATTTCTCTGATGGCCAGTGATGATGAGCATTTTTTCATGTGTCTGTTGGCTGTATAAATGTCTTCTCTTGAGAAGTGTCTGTTCATCTCCTTCGCCTACTTTTTGATGGGGTTGTTTGTTTTTTTTCTTGTAAATTTGTTTGAGTTCTTTGTAGATTCTGGATATTAGCCCTTTGTCAGATGAGTACATTGCAAAAATTTTCTCCCATTCTGTAGGTTGCCTGCTCACTCTGATGGTGTTTCTTTTGCTGTGCAGAAGCTCTTTAGTTTAATTAGATCCCATTTGTTAATTTTGGCTTTTGTTGCCATTGCTTGTGGTGTTTTAGACATGAAGTCCTTGCCCATGCCTATGTCCTGAATGGTATTGCCTAGGTTTTCATCTAGAGTTTTTATGGTTTTAGGTCTAACATTTAAGTCTTTAATCCATCTTGAATTAATTTTTGTATAAGGTGTAAGGGATCCAGTTTCAGCTTTCTACATATGGCTAGTCAGTTTCCCCAGCACCATTTATTAAATAGGGAATCCTTTCCCCATTGCTTGTTTTTGTCAGGTTTGTCAAAGATCAGATGGTTGTAGATGTGTGGTATTATATCTGAGGGTTCTGCTCTGTTCCATTGGTCTATATCTCTGTTTTGGTACCAGTACCATGCTGTTTTGGTTACCGTAGCCTTGTAGTATAGTTTGAAGTCAGGTAGCATGATGCCTCCACCTTTGTTCTTTTGGCTTAGGATTGTCTTGGCAATACGGGCTCTTTTTTGGTTCCATATGAACTTTAAAGTAGTTTTTTCCAATTCTGTGAAGAAAGTAATTGGTAGCTTGAGGGGGGTGGCATTGAATCTGTAAATCACCTTGGGCAGTATGGCCATTTTCATGATATTGATTCTTCCTACCCATGAGCATGGAATTCTCTTCCATTTGTTTGTATCCTCTTTTATTTTGTTGAGCAGTGGTTTGTAGTTCTCCTTGAAGAGGTCCTTCACATCCCTTGTAAGTTGGATTCCTAGGTATTTTATTCTCTTTGAAGCAATTTTGAATGGGAGTTCACTCATGATTTGGCTTTCTATTTGTCTGTTATTGGTGGATAAGAATGCTTGTGATTTTTGCGTATTGATTTTATATCCTGTGACTTTGCTGAAGTTGCTTATCAGCTTAAGGAGATTTTGGGCTGAGACAATGGGGTTTTCTAAATATACAATCATGTCATCTGCAAACAGGGACAATTTGACTTCCTCTTTTCCTAATTGAATACCCTTTACTTCTTTCTCCTGCCTGATTGCCCCGGCCAGAAATTCCAACACTACATTGAATAGGAATGGTGAAGGAGGGCATCCTTGTCTTGTACCAGTTTTCAAAGGGAATGCTTCCAGTTTTTGCCCATTCAATAATATATTGGCTGTGGGTTTGTCATAAATAGCTTTTATTATTTTGAGATACGTCCCATCAATACCTAATTTATTGAGAGTTTTTAGCATGAAGGGCTGTTGAATTTTTGTCAAAGGCCTTTTCTGCATCTATTGAGATAATCATGTGGTTTTTGTCTTTGGTTCTGTTTATATCTTGGATTACGTTTATTGATTTGAGTATATTGAACCAGCCTTGCATCCCAGGGATGAAGCCCACTTGATCTTGGTGGATAAGCTTTTTGATGTGCTGCTGGATTTGGTTTGCCAGTATTTTACTGAAGATTTTTGCATTGATGTTCATCGGGGATATTGCTCTAAAATTCTCTTTTTTTTTGTTGTATCTCTGCCAGGCTTTGGTATCAGGATGATGCTGGCCTCATAAAATGAGTTAAGGAGGATTCCCTGTTTTTGTATTGATTGAAATAGCTTCAGAAGGAATGTTACCGGCTCCTCCTTGTACCTCTGGTAGAATTCGGCTGTGAATCCGTCTGGTCCTGGACTTTTTTTGGTTGGTAGGCTGTTAATTATGGCCTCAATTTCAGAGCCTCTTATTGGTCTATTCAGGGATTCAACTTCTTCCTGGTTTAGTCTTGGGAGGGTGTATATGTCCAGGAATTTATCCATTTCTTCTACATTTTCTAGTTTATTTGCATAGAGGTGTTTATAGTATTTTCTGATGGTAGTTTGTATTTCAGTGGGATTGGTGGTGATATCCCCTTTATCATTTTTTATTGCATCTGTTTGATTCTTCTTTCTTTTCTTCTTTATTAGTCTTGCTAGCTGTCTATCAGTTTTGTTGATCTTTTCAAAAAACCAGCTCCTGGATTCATTGATTTTTTTGAAGGGGTTTTTGTGTCTCTATCTCCTTCAGTTCTGCTCTGATCTTAGTTATTTCTTGCCTTCTGCTAGCTTTTGAATTTGTTTGCTCTTGCTTCTCTAGTTCTTTTAATTGTGATATTAGGGTGTCAATTTTAGATCTTTCCTGCTTTCTCTTGTTGGCATTTAGTGCTATAAATTTCCCTCTACACACTGCTTTAAATGTGTCCCAGAGATTTTGGTATGTTGTGTCTTTGTTCTCATTGGTTTCAAATAGCATCTATATTTCTTCCTTCATTTCGTTACCTACCCAGTAGTCATTCAGGAGCAGGTTGTTCTGTTTTCATGTAGTTGAGTGGTTTTGAGTGAGTTTCTTCATCCTGAGTTCTAGTTTGATTGCACTGTGGTATGAGAGAGTTTGTTGTAATTTCTGTTCTTTTACATTTGCTCAGGAGTGCTTTACTTCCAAATATGTGGTCAATTTTGGAATAAGCACGATGTGGTACTGAGAAGAATGTACATTCTGTTGATTTGAGGTGGAGAGTTCTGTAGATGTCTATTAGGTCCGCTTGGTGCAGAGCTGAGTTCAATTCCTGGATGTCATTTTTAACTTCCTGTCTCGTTGATCTGTCTAATGTTGACAGTGGGGTGTTAAAGTCTCCCATTATTATTGTGTGGGAGTCTAAGTCTCTTTGTAGGTCTCTAAGGGCTTGCTTTATGAATCTGGGTGCTCCTGTATTGGGTGCATATATATTTAGGGTAGTTAGCTCTTGTTGAATTGATCCCTTTACCATTATGTAATGGCCTTCTTTGTCTCTTTTGATCTTTGTTGGTTTAAAGTCTGTTTTATCAGAGACTAGGATTGCAACCCCTGCCTTTTTTTGTTTTCCATTTGCTTGGTAGATCTTCCTCCATCCCTTTATTTTGAGCCTATGCATGTCTCTGCATGTGAGATGGGTCTCCTGAATACCGCACACTGATGGGTCTTGACTCTTTATCTAATTTGCCAGTCTGTGTCTTTTAATTGGAGCATTTAGCCCATTTACATTTAAGGTTAATATTGTTATGTGTGAATTTGATCCTGCCATTATGATGTTAGCTGGTTATTTTGCTTGTTAGTTGATGTAGTTTCTTCCTAGCATCGATGGTCTTTACAATTTGGCATGTTTTTACAGTGGCTGGTACCAGTTGTTCCTTTGCATGTTTAGTGCTTCCTTCAGGAGCTGTTGTAGGGCAGGCCTGGTGGTGACAAAATCTCGCAGCATTTGCTTGTCTGTAAAGGATTTTATTTCTCCTTCACTAATGAAGCTTAGTTTGGCTGGATATGAAATTCTGGGTTGAAAATTCTTTCCTTTAAGAATGTTGAATGTTTTCCCCGACTCTCTTCTGGCTTGTAGTTTCTGCTGAGATATCCACTGTTAGTCTGATCACCTGTCTTCTGCGTCGCTCACGCTGGGAGCTGTAGACTGGAGCTGTTCCTATTCGGCCATCTTGGAACCACCCAATCGAGTTGTCTATTCTCATCCTCAACACTTTTACCCTATTCCCACCCACTCCTTGAGATAAATTTGGTTAGCCTATTTTCCTTGCTTTCTTACACAAAACACATACTATCAATATACTATGTATACTCATTTACACTTTGCTTTTTTAACTTTCCCTACATTTTAGAAATTATTTATTCATGGAAACCAAATTTCTTTCCTCCTCCTCCTTCTTCTTCTAGTAATCCAGTATAGGTAACATAGTAGCATAATAATCCATTTTGTGCATGTATTGTAGTTTACTCATCCAAACTTCAATTTATAAAAATTTACATGTTTACAGCATATTACAGTTATAAGCAATGCTGCAATAATCAGCTTTGTTCATATGTATTTTTGTATCATGAAAGGTCAAATTTAGCTTAAACTCCTAGAAGTAGGTATATCAAAATTTTCCCAGTCATCTCTTGATTGGATGAAGCTTTTGAACTAGTAAACTTGATAAGAAAGTTTTCAAAATAGAGCCTTCATTGACTTTGTAAATTTATCATTTTAAATATTGGTTTTTGTCCCTTTACTTTGTTGCCTTTCTTCAGAGATGATAATTATCTTTCTTTAGATCTTCTTTGCCTGGCTTCTAGTTCAACTAGTTTTTCTTTGAGGCTTTTTACTTTTTATTATCTCATTCACATTCACCCAGTTATTTTTCTTCTTTGATTAGTGCTTCTTATTAAATTTTTATTTCATGTATTCTCTCCTGGGAACTGTATAATTTTTGACATTATTTTATCTTTTTGTTTTATTTATTAAGTAAAATATTATCCTGTTTCATTTCTTTCTTTTCTTTTTTTTTTTTTTTTTTTTGAGATTGAGTCTTGCTCTGTCGCTAGGCTAGAGTGCAGTGGTGTGCAATCTCCGCTCACTGCAACCTCCGCCTTCCAGGTTCAAGTGATTCTCCTGCTTCAGCCTCCTGAGTAGCTGGAACCACAGGTGTGCACCACCACGCCCAGCTAATTTTTGTATTTTTAGTAGAGACGGAGTTTCACCATGTTGGCCAGGATGGTCTCCATCTCTTGGCCATCTTGGAATCACCCAATCGAGTTGTCTATTCTTATCCTCACGAATCCACCCTCCTTGGCTTCCCAAAGTGCTGGATTACAGGCGTGAGCCACCACACCTGGCCTCATTTCTTCTTTTTGTATATATATATATCTTCAAATTTTTATTTTTATTTTTATATCTCCAAATTCTTGTTGAGAATATCTGATACAGTTTAGGATGCTGTCATATGGTTTCTTCTGCAACACGGTTATGTCTATTGGGTTTTTGCTTTTTATTTTTTGCAGAGTGTTTCCCCCAGGAATTTTCATCCACTAAAATATGTGATCCTGGTTTTCTGCCTTTGTTTTATAATCTTAAAATAGCTTTAAGTCTATACATTTAGTGCAGAGGTTGGTGTGTTCACAATTCATATTTCAAGAGCATCCTTACCTGTCAGAGTAGCAGAATGAAATGTCTTTAATGGTTGTCTTTCACAATAATGTTGTGGAGGATGGGGTATATTTCCTTTTAGCATTTTTAGGGTCTCTTATAACTTACAGATTTCTAAATTTCTTCTTATTGTTATATTCCCCTTCACTACTCATTCTTTACTCTTTATTTCTTTTTACCCTCTCTTCTTCAGAACGCAGTGCCTTTCTGTTCTACCACCTCAAGCTCTGTGCACTTTTATCTACCATGCCTGCAAATCAGGGCTCTGATTTCAGTAGGATAGTTTCTCAGTATTATTACACTTAGAGTGGGCATTTTTTTTTTCTTTTTTTGAAGGATGGGCTTTTGAACAACCTAAGGCTCTTTTCCCCAGCATGTTTCTTCTGTAATGGCTTCTGGGTCCCTGCTCACTCCTTCTTCCCATACTCTCCATGCAGGGATATAGCAGGATCTCATATCACACTTCTGATTAAAATTGGGGTTTACTTTTCGAACTTGCCAGTCATGTGAAATATGTAGTATTCTAGATCTTTTAGTTAAGTTGAGGGCATGTGGGTTTATTTGTCCTTCCCATTGACCTGTAAAGATTTTTTTTGTGTGTGTGAAGGATGTGTGGAGGGATTTCTTGATATCTCTGAGGGAGCATCGTTCTGGTAATATGGCAAAACTTAGAGAGGAAACCAACCATTGTTGTCAAGCTGAGAGGCCATTGTTTAGTTGACAATAATAAGAACCAGGAGCAAATAGAAAAAAGCACATCCTTTATTCTCCCACCAGCCTTTTCATGTTCTTTTGGGACCTTACTTCAGGCTTAGCAGAATCAACTGTCAAAGAAGAAATTAGATTGCAGAGTCCTTTCCCATCATCCCAAAGTAGAGCAGAGAAAGAGATGGGCTTGGAATTGAGAGAAAACAACTTAATCCAGTACTATGAACTTGGTAACTGTATTCAAATTCACTCAGCTGTACAACTAAGATTTACACACTTTTCTGCACGTATGTTTTATTTCAATGAAAAATTTACTTAAAAAGAAAAGATAATCCTATTCACCACTTCTCCCTCCAGAACCCATTCCCCTTGAAAAAGATTCTCAGGTGGATAGTTGTGGCTATTGTGGCTATAAGTGGTGATACCATCTATATTTCTGGGGCAATGGTGCTCACTTGGCCAGGTACTAATCCATAGGTTAAAGAAAAACAACAATTGGGTTTTTCTTTAATAGCGATTTGGGCATTGTCCTATAGAGAGACATTGAGAATAAAAAAAATTCTCTATGTAGAATCATCAGGGATTGTCTCACTTAAACAGATATATTTTAATTTCAAAATAACAAGATAATATAGAGAGGACTACTCAGGGTATTTTTCTTATCTCCCATATAAATGCTGTGCCCCACACTTATCTTTATGTGTCTAATACATCACCGTGTTATTGGTGGATTGTCATTCAAAGTTACATTCTTCTAAATTCTCAAAAATTTATTATGTACAAACAACTCCCTTTGAATAAAGCAATGTCTTATTATGTTTTCAAAGCTCTAACTCACCATTCACACTGGGAAACAGGAAGTTTTAAACATGTTTAGGAAAGTATTACAATTTCCTTCTGTTTCAGCACCAAGGTACCAATGTTGCTTGCCATGTCTCTTAAAATTTTAACTTAAAAGTTAAATTTGCAAAAACTGTTTCAAAATGTTGACATTTAAAATACATAAAAGCATAGAAATACTTATAAAATGATCTTTCTTAAAAGCAAAAAACAGAAAAGCAAAAGCCTAATTTTTTTTAACTAAGCTTGATGTTTCAATGGAAAAAAAATTAGGGTGGGATATTTTCACAGGTGGAAAAGAATACCAAAATTCAAATGTTTAATGTAATGACTATAAAAAGAATCCTTAAGCCACTGCAATACTGCCAAAATAAAAAGGATTTTTTAAAAAAATTTTTTGTTATCCCATGTTCTAACAAATTTGGTATGAGTTTGCAAGTTTGGGTTCTCTCTCTGCTATTCCTAACTATTGTTTTGGAACATTGAAGTACTCTCAGCCTTTGATTCCTCAGGCATAAAATAAGAGGAAGAATCTGTCCTCACCCACCTCCCTGTGCAATCATCACAAAGACAACTTGCCCTGTAATGGAAAGCAAAGGTACACCATTCAATGGGCTCTGTCATTCATGGTCTTCCATTTGTTTAGTCCTACAGATGACTAAAATGTGATCCCTAGATTCTAACTGGGCATAAAAGGCTGCAAATTGCTATTTCAGAAACTCTTCTCAGCCACAGCAGCATTTGCAGACATGAACATATATGTCAACACCCTTCTTCCTGAATTCACTGCAGACATTACTAAATGAACACAGGTGTTTTATTCTCTAAGCTTATACGCAGGTCCTTGTATTATTCCCAGCTCATCATTCCTGTAACACTAATGGGTTCCACCCTTCTCTTCTGCTATTCAAATTTTGTTGCTTGAGCTTTCTGTTTCACACCCTATGTAACCCTATGAAAGCTCTGCCTTTTTAATTTTTTTTTCTTTTGGGAGTGGAGGAGGAGGTGGTGGAAGTGGGTAGAGAAGAAGTAGGTAGGGAAGCTTAGAGATGCCCTGGACCAACAATATTTGCATAGGAAGTTTAGAGGATCCTAGAACGTGCTGTAACATGAGAAAATATGTCAGCTGGAACATCAACAAAAGATATACAGATAGTTATAAGTAATGATGTGGTTTTAAACCTAGACGATATAAGTATGATCAAATGGTGAAGGGTGACCTTAAAGATTCCTTATTTGTTGACCATAGAATTGATGGCTTGCTCTCTTTATATTCTGGACCTCCAATGCTTCCCAAATACTCTCCCAAGCTCAAGATCTCTTTTCTCTGTGATCCCAGTCTCCTCCAAGTTGGCCCTTGAACAACACAGGTTTGAACTGTGTGGGTCCACTTATATACAAACTTTCTTTCCAACTCTGCCACCCCTGAGACCAACCCCTCCTCACCCTTCTCAGCCTACACAATATGAAGATGATGAGGATGAATACCTATATGATGATCCATTTCCACTTAATGAATAGTAAATATATTCTCTTTTCTTTATGATTTTCTTTGTAGCATCTTTTCTCTAGCTTTCCTTATTGTAAGAATAGAGCATGTAATATACATATATAAATAACATACAAAATATGTGTTAATAGACTTTATGTTATTGGAAATGCTTCCAGTCAACAGTAAGCTATCAGTGGTCAAAGTTTTAGGGAGTCAAAAGTTATATTAAATGTTTGAGTGCACGTGGGTCAGTGCCTCTAATCCTCACATTGTTTAAGGATCAACTATACTTTTCTCTAGTAGCTGGTGCAAGGAGTTAAAAGGTAATAATCTCCTTAATTCCTCTTTCGATCATCATGGCCAAAACTCCTTTTTTATTCTCAATTTTTATTTTGGAAGTGAAAAAAAGCTGAATATTGATACTTCTTTAAAAAAATTGCACTATAAAATGTTAGTTTTCATACAAGCATGCTCAGTTCTCTAACAGAATAAAGAAAAGGTAGACCTCAAGTAAGTAGGGAGCAGAAAACCATTAAATTAATATACATAAAAATATTTCCCTTGAAATCAATACAAACTGACTCTCAAAATGAAACGTATTTGCCATTGCTGGTCTCGAGATTAATACACTGTTACTTAGAATCTTGTCTTTGGCTTCAATATCTTTTCCTGCAACATCCTAGAACTTGCCTTTTTGAACACTCTTCCCACTGTCTTGTATATTTTGAGAATTTATATCCATCCCCAAATATTAAGGTTAAATGGCACCATGTCTGTGAAATCTTTCTTGATTCTACCATGAGATTTGATTATACCCTCTTCAACATAACACCTGTAATTTGTATCAGCCTCCATGTGTTATATGCATTAATATGATTAGAGGCTTAAAGACCTCACAGAAAAGTAGAGGAGATAGACAAGGAAGCACGGAATTATCTGCATTTAAACCTGCATTTGCTCTCTTCATTTCTCTATCATCAGTGCCTTGCACAGTGCCTGACACAATGGAAATATTCGAAGTCTGTTAAATAGTCAAGATCTGTTACATGTTAAATGAATGTTTTGATAATTTAATTTCTGTAAGATTACATTGGAAGAAATGGATTCTTCCAATATTTAAGTCTCTAGTTTCAATCACTTAGCTTGCAAAGGGAAATGATGATTCATGCCCAGATCATCAGACTCATGCGCAGGTTGAATTATTTTCTCATTTTTGTTTCTTCTTTATGGTCTTTCTATTCATTTCCAGTATTTCCTTTACGTTCAATATTTAAGAGTTGGATTTTCTAAGGACCTGAGATGCATGTACAGCATTTCAAGAAGGATCGTATTTGTACTTAATAGGCTATTTAATACACTATTGGACATATGAGGGTAGGTACCTATTTGTCTTTTTTCTTTTCCTTTTGACTGCTAGGTATCAATTGTGTTGAAGAGTCTAGCACATAAATTTTAAATACATATTTTGAATAAATCAATAAGGAAATTAATATGAATGAGTAGAGAGCATATACTGATATATTCTCTTTATAACTGATAAGTCTATTCATGAAGTTTAAGGTTGACTATTTGACCAGCCACGTTCATTGCCGTCTTCTCATTATTATCATTAGACATATTATTATGGACCCAGATTTTCCTTTTTTCAATATATAAAGTAAGGAAGAGGGTGTGCCATGCCCCTTCCCCCCCAAAAATATATATATCCTATTAAAAAAAGAAGCGAGTCAGCAGCCTACAACTCAAATTATTTGGTGAATAAAATACAGAATAACAACAATAATAGCGATATTTGACATATATTAAGCACTTGTGCTAATTGTGTTACATTTACTAGCTTATTGAGAGATGGCCTTTGAAACAGCTATTGTTATCTATACTTAAATATGAGGAAGTAGAAACAGAACAATTTAGCACCTTACCAAAGTCACAGAACTAATAAGTGAACAAGCCAGAATTATAATGGAGACCTATTTGACTCAATCACTTCTACTCTACAAACTGCAAGTTCTGGACCAGTTACCAGGGATTTTAAAATACAAAAATCAAACTGGGAATAACTCCAACATGTTAAACTGGTTTTTTACTGCTGGAATTATTGGGGCCTTTGACATGCTAAAATGTGTTGTAAGTTTTCATTAGGGAGAGAATGTGTTGCATTTATTAAATTTATATATTTGACCATGAAAACTTTTATTTCACCCAATGGTATTCCATGGAATATACTTTGTGAAAAGTTGCTTTAAAGATTTAAATATCTCTACTCTTTTTTGTTGTTGTTGTTATTTATTTATTTACTTATTTATTTTTTACTTTAAGTTCCAGGATACAAGTGAAGAACGTGTAGGGTTGTTACATATGTATATGTCTGCCATGGTGGTTTGCTGCACCTATCAACCTGATATCTAGGTTTTAAGCCTGCCATACGTTAGCTGTTTGTCCTAATGCTCTCCCTCCCCTTGCCCCCAATGCCCCCGGCCCCAGTGTGTAGCAAAGATGTGGAACCAACCCAAATGCCCATCAATGATAGACTGGATAAAGAAAATGTGGTACATACACAACACGGAATACTATGCATCCATAAAAAGGAATGAGATCATGTTTTTTTGCAGGGACGTGAATGAAGCTGGAAGCCTTCATCCTCAGCAAACTAACACAGCAACAGAAAACCAAACGTGGCATGTTCTCACGCATAAGTGGGAGTTGAACAATGTCTCCTCTTTTCATCTGAAGAAGCAATCAGCTGGTCGTAGAGTATAGACTGAGTGTAACTGTGTTAGCAGAAACATGTCTCATTGAATTTGACTATGCTTTCTGAAAGAGAATTATAAGTGTGAATGGAGCATTCTATATAAACAACTCAACGTAAGCCCATGTTTAGTATTAGTGTACTTAGAAAAATGAATTCTTTCTTTTTAGTAGATTTGTCGTTAGCCCTTCAGGACACTGGCAAATTGTTTGGTATAACATTAACTTAGCTGAATTTTGTAGAATGTTATACCATTTATGAAGTTCAAGTATCACTTTACTTCATCTTTACAAGAACTCTGTGAGGTCAGACTTATTCTCATCTTCATTTTATAAATGAGTAAGATGAAATTTAACGTCACCATTTTGCATACTCAATGTCTCTTGGTTTCACATTGGCAATGAGTGATGAAGTGGTGACTCAAGTGCAATTCAGTACTAGCAAATTATCATCATGATTGTCTGTACTTAAACCACACACTTTCCACCTTTTGGAGTAGCTGGAGAACATGCACAGGGATTTTCTTCTTCTAACTCCAGGAAAAAAATCAAAAGAAGAACCTTCCCTTGGCATTTCATCTTTTCAGCACCTTTGCCCATCCCAACCAAGCCTTTTTCTTTTCTTCTCTTTCCTTTTCCCTATTTATTTAGACATTTTCTAAAGACCTTAGATATTTCAAGATGACTGTATTCTTCAATGCATCCATTTACATGTCATCAGTTTCTATTTTGTCAACACTGGAGCTTCTAGCCCACAGATTTTTCGTGATATGGCTAAAGAAAGTTTCTTCCAGTGTGTTAAAGATGTTTGGTTTTTGTTTTTCACAGGTCGACTGTTAAATTTGTACTGTACATTTATCAGGGATGCTCTAAATGGTACTAAAGCTGACAGGAAACAAGCAGGAGCTGACAGCTTCACTCCAGTTACAGCTGATTAAAGGCTGCTGAGGCCGGAGGGCCCAGTTTCTAAAAGAGGACCACTCAGACTCGACCAGAACAATTCCAGCCTGCATCTTTTACACCAGCTGCAGTGGAAATGCCTGAATCCTGCACTGGTGAAAAAGGCTGTGGAGGATGAAAGCCAGCAGTTTAATAGCATTTACCAGAAAAGAATTGCATAGTTTGGAAAATAAAATAAATGTACATACTTATGTTCCCAACTGTACAGGTGCACTATGTACACAAACACAAAGATGGCATACAAGCTTGCAGACAGGCCTATATTTCTAATGATAACCCTTAATGATTATTACCAACTATTATGATGCCAAGTAATTGGTGCACAAGAATACATAATAATAATAGGCTTTACATTTGCATAGTAGCTTTAAATCCCAAAATGTTTTCCCATCTGTTATCTCATTTGATCTTTCGCAACAATCACAGAAGTTAAGAATGAGAATCAATACCCCAATTTTACAGGTGAGGAAATTAGAGTACCTCAAGTGTTGGTGAACTTGACAAAGTTTAAAGAGCTATTACATGGCAGAGATGGTATTTAATTATCTAAACTTCCCACACATTTTTTTTGGTGAAATTTGTGCCTATATAATTATGGATTTAGGTTACTTTCTGCAAACATCAGCTGCCCTACAGAAACCGCTTTACTTATTATTGCTTATGTCAAACAAATTATCTGTTTATGAGTCTACAACATGCTAAGATTCCTTGAGGCAGGAACTATGTCCTTTTTAAAAATATTTATATTCTCACCTCCTGGTACAAACATATTTCATAACAACCTGTGCAATTGAACTGAAATGAAGAATTCCTTGAGAAGGTAATTATATTAGACATTAATCTGCAAAATGAGAGTATTAAATAACTTGAATTGATGTTATTTTGTTATCAGAGGACATTATCAAGAAAATGAAAAGACAACCTACAGAATGGTAGAAAATATTTGCAAATCTATATCCACATGGATATTCAAATCTGTATCTAAGAGTTTAATATGCAGAATCTACAAAGGACTCCAACAATTCCTCAACAAAGTACCTTGTTAAAATATGAGCAAATAACTTGAATAGACGTTTCTTCAAGGACGACATACAAATAAGCAGCGAGCACATGAAAAGATGCTCAACTTCATTCATTATTAGAAAAATGCATATCATTGCTTTTGGTGTTTTAGACATGAAGTCCTTGCCCATGCCTATGTCCTGAATGGTAATGCCTAGGTTTTCTTCTAGGGTTTTTATGGTTTTAGGTCTAACATTTAAGTCTTTAATCCATCTTGAATTGATTTTTGTATAAGGTGTAAGGAAGGGATCCAGTTTCAGCTTTCTACATATGGCTAGCCAGTTTTCCCAGCACCATTTATTAAATAGGGAATCCTTTCCCCATTTCTTGTTTTTGTCAGGTTTGTCAAAGATCAAATACTTGTAGATATGTGGCATTATTTCTGACGGCTCTGTTCTGTTCCATTGATCTATATCTCTGTTTTGGTACCAGTACCATGCTGTTTTGGTTACTGTAGCCTTGTAGTATAGTTTGAAGTCAGGTAGTGTGATGCCTCCAGCTTTGTTCTTTTGGCTTAGGATTGACTTGGCGATGCGGGCTCTTTTTTGGTTCCATATGAACTTTAAAGTAGTTTTTTCCAATTCTGTGAAGAAAGTCATTGGTAGCTTGATGGGGATGGCATTGAATCTGTAAATTACCTTGGGAAGGATGGCCATTTTCATGATATTGATTCTTCCTACCCATGAGCATGGAATGTTCTTCCATTTGTTTGTATCCTCTTTTATTTCCTTGAGCAGTGGTTTGTAGTTCTCCTTGAAGAGGTCTTTCACATCCCTTGTAAGTTGGATTCCTAGGTATTTTATTCTCTTTGAAGCAATTGTGAATGGGAGTTCACTGATGATTTGGCTCTCTGTTTGTCTGTTATTGGTGTATAAGAATGCTTGTGATTTTTGCACATTGATTTTGTATCCTGAGACTTTGCTGAAGTTGCTTATCAGCTTAAGGAGATTTTGGGCTGAGACAATGGGGTTTTCTAGATATACTATCATGTCATCTGCAAACAGGGACAATTTGACTTCCTCTTTTCCTAATTGAATACCCTTTATTTCCTTCTCCTGCCTAATTGCCCTGGCCAGAACTTCCAACACTATGTTGAATAGAAGTGGTGAGAGAGGGCATCCCTGTCTTGTGCCAGTTTTCAAAGGGAATGCTTCCAGTTTTTGCCCATTCAGTATGATATTGGCTGTGGGTTTGTCATAAATAGCTCTTATTATTTTGAGATACGTCCCATCAATTCCTAATTTATTGAGAGTTTTTAGCATGAAGGGTTGTTGAATTTTGTCAAAGGCCTTTTCTGCATCTATTGAGATAATCATGTGGTTTTTGTCTTTGGTTCTGTTTATATGCTGGATTACATTTATTGATTTGCGTATATTGAACCAGCCTTGCATCCCAGGGATGAAGCCCACTTGATCATGGTGGATAAGCTTTTTGATGTGCTGCTGGATTCTGTTTGCCAGTATTTTATTGAGGATTTTTGCATCAATGTTCATCAAGGATATTGGTCTAAAATTCTCTTTTTTTGTTGTGTCTCTGCCAGGCTTTGGTATCAGGATGATGCTGGCCTCATAAAATGAGTTAGGGAGGATTCCCTCTTTTTCTATTGATTGGAATAGTTTCAGAAGGAATGGTACCAGCTCCTCCTTGTACCTCTGGTAGAATTCGGCTGTGAATCCATCTGGACCTGGACTTTTTTTGGTTGGTAAGCTATTGATTATTGCCACAATTTCAGCTCCTGTTATTGGTCTATTCAGAGATTCAACTTCTTCCTGGTTTAGTCTTGGGAGGGTGTATGTGTTGAGGAATTTATCCATTTCTTCTAGATTTTCTAGTTTATTTGCATAGAGGTGTTTGTAATATTCTCTGATGGTAGTTTGTATTTCTGTGGGATCGGTGGTGATATCCCCTTTATCATTTTTTATTGCATCTATTTGATTCTTCTCTCTTTTTTTCTTTATTAATCTTGCTAGCGGTCTATCAATTTTGTTGATCCTTTCAAAAAACCAGCTCCTGGATTCATTTATTTTTTGAAGGGTTTTTTGTGTCTCTATTTCCTTCAGTTCTGCTCTGATTTTAGTTATTTCTTCCCTTCTGCTAGCTTTTGAATGTGTTTGCTCTTGCTTTTCTAGTTCTTTTAATTGTGATGTTAGGGTGTCAATTTTGGATCTTTCCTGCTTTCTCTTGTGGGCATTTAGTGCTATAAATTTCCCTCTACACACTGCTTTGAATGCATCCCAGAGATTCTGGTATGTTGTGTCTTGGTTCTCGTTGGTTTCAAAGAACATCTTTATTTCTGCCTTCATTTCGTTATGTACCCAGTAGTCATTCAGGAGCAGGTTGTTCAGTTTCCACGTAGTTGAGCGGTTTTGAGTGAGATTCTTAATCCTGAGTTCTAGCTTGATTGCACTGTGATCTGAGAGACAGTTTGTTACAATTTCTGTTCTTTTACATTTATTGAGGAGAGCTTTACTTCCAAGTATATGGCAACAAAAGCCAAAATTGTCAAATGGGATCTAATTAAACTCAAGAGCTTCTGCACAGCAAAAGAAACTACCATCAGAGTGAACAGGCAACCTACAAAATGGGAGAAAATTTTCGCAACCTACTCATCTGACAAAGGGCTAATATCCAGAATCTACAATGAACTCCAACAAATTTACAAGAAAAAAACAAACAACCCCATCAAAAAGTGGGCGAAGGACATGAACAGACACTTCTCAAAAGAAGACATTTATGCAGCCAAAAAACACATGAAAAAATGCTCACCATCACTGGCCATCAGAGAAATGCAAATCAAAACCACAATGAGATACCATCTCACACCAGTTAGAATGGCAATCATTAAAAAGTCAGGAAACAACAGGTGCTGGAGAGGATGTGGAGAAATAGGAACACTTTTACACTGTTGGTGGGACTGTAAACTAATTCAACCCTTGTGGAAGTCAGTGTGGCGATTCCTCAGGGATCTAGAACTAGAAATTCCATTCGACCCAGCCATCCCATTACTGGGTATATACCCAAAGGACTATGAATCATGCTGCTATAAAGACACATGCACACGTATGTTTATTGCGGCATTATTCACAATAGCAAAGACTTGGAACCAACCCAAATGTCCAACAATGATAGACTGGATTAAGAAAATGTGGCACATATACACCATGGAATACTATGCAGCCATAAAAAATGATGAGTTCACGTCCTTTGTAGGGACATGGATGAAATTGGAAATCATCATTCTCAGTAAACTATCGCAAGAACAAAAAACCAAACACCACATATTCTCACTCATAGGTGGGAATTGAACAATGAGAACACATGGACACAGGAAGGGGAACATCACACTCTGGGGACTGTTGTGGGGTGGGGGGAGGGGGGAGGGATAGCATTGGGAGATATACCTAATGCTAGATGACGAGTTGGTGGGTGCAGCGCACCAGCATGGCACATGTATACATATGTAACTTACCTGCACATTGCGCACATGTACCATAAAACCTAAAGTTTAATAATAATAAATAATAATAAAAGAAGGAAAAAAAAAAACCACAGCATTCTATAGCAATTGCTTCTGTAATTTCTTCAATAAAATTCAGTACCTGGCATTTCCTGAGAAAATATTGTGTATATTGTATAAATGCTCCTTGTTTGTAGGTGATTCACAGCACAGACATAATAAAAATATGAATTTTCTAAATTTGAAAAAAAAAAAAAAAAAAGAAAAATGCATATCAAAGCCACAATGTGATACCATTTCACAGACTAGGATAGTTAAAAAACAAAACAAAAATAAGAAAATAGCAAGTGTTAGGGAGGATGTAGGGAAGTTAGAACCCTCCTACATTGCTCTTAGGAATGCAAAATGGTCCAGCCACTGTGGAAAACAGTTTGACAGTTCCTTCAAATGCTAAACATGCAAGTATTACATGGAAATTTATAATATACTCAAAATCATTAAAAGCAACGATCAAACAGATACTTGTACTCCATGTTCGTTGCAGCATTATTCACAATAGCCAAAATGTAGAAACAACTCAACTGTCCATCAACAGGTGAATGGTTAAACAAAATGTGGTATATACGTACAATGGGATATAATTCAGCATTAAAAAGGAATGAAATTCTGGGCCGGGCGCAGTGGCTCACGCCTGTAATCCTAGCACTTTGGGAGGCGAGAGGGGCAGATCACGAGATCAGGAGATAGAGACCATCCTGGCTAACATGGTGAAACCCCGTCTCTATTAAAAATACAAAAAAATTAGCTGGGCATGGTGGCGGGCGCCTGTAGTCCCAGCTACTTGGGAGGCTGAGGCAGGAGAATGGTGTGAACCCGGGAGGCGGAGCTTGCAGTGAGCCAAGATGGGCCATTGCACTCCAGCCTGGGTGACACAGCGAGATTCCGTCTCAAAAAAAAAAAAAAAAAGGAATGAAATTCTGATCCATGCTACAATACAGATGAATCTGTTGAAACCGGACCCCTTCTTTACACCATATACAAAAATTGACTGAAGATGGATTAAAGACTTAAGTGTAAAATCTAAGACTGTGAAAACCCTGGAAGATAACCTACAATACACCATTCTGGACATAGAATGAAAGTTAAAAAAGAAACAAACAAAGAAAAAAAGAATCTTGAAAACATTATGCTAGGTGAAATAAATCAGACACAAAAGAACAAATATTGTATGATTCCACTTAAATAAAATATCTGGAATAAGCAAATTCATAGAGACTGGAAATAGATTTGAGGTTCCCAGGGGCTAGGAGGAAAAAAATAAAGGCAAGTTATTGTCTAATAAGTAGAGTTTTAATGAAAAATTTCTGGAAATGGATAATGGTGATGATTGCACAACAGTGTATAATTAATGACACTGAATTATACACTTGAAATGGTTAAAATGGGAAATTTTATGTTATACATACTTTCTCACAATAAGAAACTTTAAAAAATCACTGTGAAATGTTATCATACCTATGACCTCACCTCTGCTTGGAAAATGTGAGTTATGATAATCAAATGAAAGAGCAAAAGTTTGTTCAGATGACAAAGAATTTAGTGAAAAATATAGAAGAAAAGAAGGTATTTAGACCTAATAAACACATTTTATTGCATGAGAATTTCTGAAAATATGTTCCAAATAAAATTATTTATGCTCACTAAGGAGTCTTTTATATTTTTTAAAAAATATTGCACAATTTTATAGAATTTGCAGTAAAAGACATATTATGAAAACAACTTTTACTTTCTTGAGTAAATTTAAAATTCGCAAAGTCAAATTTATATAAGTAGGAAAGCTGAATGATTAACACAAGTTGTTTGAAAATGTTAGGCAATTATTTACAAAAATTCTATATAGACCTCACATTTATCTTTATTGTGAATTCTCAATTTTTCTACTATAGAAATATTTTCAGGGCCGGGTGTGGTGGCTCACGCCTGTAATCTCAGCACTTTGGGAGGCTGAGGCAGGCAAATCACGAGGTCAGGAGTTCGAGACCAGCCTGGCGAACGTGGGGAAACCCCCATCTCTACTAAAATACAAAAAATTAGCCAGGCGTGGTGGTGTGCACCTTTAATCCCAGCTACTCAGGAGGCTGAGGCAAGAGAATTGATTGAACCTGGGAAGCAGAGGTTACAGTGAGCTGAGATCGTGCCATTGCACTCCAGTCTGGCAGACAAGAGTGAAGCTCCATCTCAAAAAAAAATAATAGTAATAAATAAATAAATAATCAGGTAAAGCAATTATCTGCATTCTCAACTAAAGGACCCTCTTTATGCTTTTAAATGTTTTAAATGTCACTCTATTATAAATTATCTTATTTGGAGTAAAGTATTTGTTCTATTAAATCCATAACCTATCTGCTAAAACACTTAAATTTAGTTAATTGAATGGAAATAAATAGCAAATAATTATATCATGACATCAATTGGTTAATATATTTTTCACTTTTAAATCAGTTACTTTACGTAGCTTCAAAAATAATTTTAATAAAAAGCCTTTAATTTTAGATTTATATTTCAGTCAGCATTTATTTCATTAATCATTTGTGTTTCTAGTTCCCTGTGTAATGTGTCATTACATAGTTTTTCCATATAAAGAGATTTCCAATGACTATAGATAACTTTGTCACATTTACAGTGCCAATTCACATGAGCCAAGAACTTACATTTTGGAATTTCTTGCTTCTTCACTTGGTGGTTGTTTTCCAAATACTAAGGCACCTTGCGGTTGCATTCACGCATTAAAAGGAGCATTTAAAAGTAAAAATGTAGTTCACTTTAGCTTCTCCCAGGTTGATTATATTTGATATGGGTCATTTAATCATTTTCTTCTGAAACAGAATTTCTAAATGTGCATACAAGTATGTGTAATTATTTTTAAATGCTTTTACTAAAATCATTAGAGTTTTGTTTTTTGGGTATTTTTTTTTTAACCATTTTAACCAGAGCTTTTCATTAAACCTTCCCACCACATTCTCCCCTTTAAATCTCAGCCTCATTTATTAGTACCTGAGGCCTGATTCTCAAAAAGGCTGATAAAACTTCCTGCATAATCCTTAGAGGAGCTTGGCTTAATACTGTACTTCTAAAACATGTTTGAAAAAAGAAATCATTGATTGTGGTTTTGAGAATAATGCCATACGTAACTATAATACATCAAAGAAAAATAAGATGTGATTTCCCTTTATATTTAAATTTGAGTTTATTACAGATGGATTTAAAAAGTTGTTGCTTTAATTTGTTTTTAATAAAAATCTTAGAAAATTGTAATCAAGATATTTTATAGTACACACTAAAAAATTGTATTTCCATATATTTAGATGTAATCTTCAAGAAAATGTCTCTAAAAATGATAAAATCCATAGTTACCTTACTATGGAGTGTAACTACTATAGTTTTGAAAAAGCAAAAATTTTAAAAATACCCGCTCAACTCCATTTCATTCATCTTTTATTCATTTATTCAATCATTCATCCAAGTAATATTTGTCATCAATTATCAAATTCTGTACCAGGTTCCATGCTAGATTACCTGGTTAAAGAATAAGATGCCTACAGGGATCATGAGATCTGGCAGGGAAGAAGGCCAACTGAAGTAATCTGGAATGTGGACTTCAATATCAACAAAATGCTTTATGAGATCAAGAACTGATTCACTGATTTTTTTCCTAGAGAGTGCCGAAGGACTTCCTTGTCGAGGTGGTGTGCCTGGTCTGCCTCATCCGGTTGAATGGGGTTTTGGCCAGCAGGGACAGAAGGAAAGTACATTTCAGGTGGAGGGACTGGAATGATCGCAGGCACTGGAGAAACAAAAGCACATGGGGCATTTGTGAATGTGAGGAATCTGACATTTTAAGAGTGCAAGAAGCTAGAGGGACAAAGGACACAGATACAAGGCTAGAAACCTAGCACAGGGGTAAAGAAGAGCACGTACGTATAGGTTTACAAATAGAGGAAAATCTTACAAGCTTTCCTTCAACTTTTCTCACCCTTTATACATCTTTGTACAAACTGGAAGTCCTGATTCATGAACACCAATATTCACCCTGAAGTAAGCTGTTATAAATCCATAGAGACAAGTTCTAAAAACCTGCAGCTTTTTACTTAAGAGACAAAGACTTTTCTCCTTCCCACTCTTAGATTGAGCACTGCCTGGAAAAACTGAGTCCAAGCCTTCTGTGGAGCTGTGAAAGAGCTGGAGCGGGGTACAGAAAACAAGAAAAAATAATAGATTGAAATTAAAGTGAATCCCTAGAGGAAGAGGATGTGGACTGGGAAAGAGGCATTGGAACATAGGATAAAGAGATCCAGGATCCAGACCAACCTCTGAAAACATCTAGCCTTAAAGTCTGCAATACTTCCATCACCTCTCAGAGGTTGCATTTCCTTTTCTGAACCAAGAGAGTTGGACTTGACAATCTTAGATGTCCTTCTAGATATAATATAATATGACTATAACCCATGATTATGAAAAGAATGATGAAAATTGAGAAAGGAAAAATTCAATCATAGTTTAACCTTTAACTAACTATATACCTTTGAGTATCTCCACGCAAGTCAATTATTTATTTTTTAGAAAAGGTTAATAATAGCTGCATCTACTCTGTGAATGTGCATTTGTTCATATTTGGGGAGAATTTCACAGACTATAATACAAATGCTGAAATTTCTTCTTTGATAGCTGCATTAAATAAGCATGAAATCAGTGTGAAAGTGAGCACCTATTAGGTCTGGTCCCACCACAACACAAACAAAATGAGCAACTTTTGGGAGACTGAAGGCAAAAGTGATTAAGGTTAATGCAAGATTAATTGGCCATCTCTTACTGAAATGTGAATGTCTCCACAGTGGCCAGGCAGACGATAACCCTTCCTCACTGACTGGGCTTCCTTTGGGCACAGTTCACAGCGTGTCATCATTACACTTCCAAAGCAATCATAACCAGGCTTATAGGCTGCACTCATTTAAAAAAAAATCCCATGGTGATATGGTTTGGCTGTGTCCCCAACCAAATCTCATTTTGAATTGTAGTTCCCATAATCCCCACATGTCATGGGAGGGACCCAGTGGGAAGTAATTAGATCTTGGGGGCAGTTACCCCCCATGCTGCTCTCATGATAGTGAGTGAATTCTCATGAGATCCGATGGTTTTATAATGGGATTTTCCCCTTTGTTCAGCCCTTCTGTCTCCTGCTGCCATGTGAAGAAGGATGTGTTTGCTTCCCTTTCTGCCATGATTATAAGTTTCCTGAGGCCTCCCCACCCCTGTGGAACTGTGAACGAATTACACCTCTTTCCTTTATAAATTACCCAACCTCGGATATTTCTTCATAGCAGCATGAGAACTGACTAATACACATGGCCAGAATCCCTTGCTTTGCAAAGAGTACTCTATTGTGACTGTGTTGCAATTGTTCTCAGCCATTTGATAGCCTCAGATAGGATGGCTAGATATTTTTTCTAGGGAGGAGTAAGAACTGTGCTAGGCACTGTGGCAGACACTGATCAAGAACAAACCAAGTATTAGTTTTTTCTAGCTTCTCAACAGCTGTGAAATATAGGTGATATTGTTCCCACTACACAGCTAAGAAAATATTGAGTTACAATAGATGGAAGATTTTTCCAAAGGCATATAACTAACACTGACACAAAGTGGGGGTACTTTGAATCCACTTCTATGTAATGAGAAAGTTAGATAAAATTCTAAATGTGTGTGGGTTATTGGATGATGAATACATAGTTATAACTCTTGGTCACATGAGGTTAATGTGGATTGAAAAAGCATAAATGGCTATGCTGTCTTTTCCTTATAAGTCAAAAGAACCATTTGCTAGCTTGGAAAAGCACTTCTTCCTCTCATAGAATTATATTGAAGATGGAATCCACTTATAAAAATCTACAAATAAATGCCATTTACTGTAATAATGTCCGTAAACTGGATGGGGAAACCACATTGGCAAACAAGATTTTAAAAGAAGTAAGGCAAGTTTGTTTTGCATGTTGTTTTCAAAGGATACTAAATGAACGACCTTCCTTTCTCCTAATGGGTTATTTCCTACCCAGTTATGTGTTTCAGTTCAAACAGTGGAGGGAGCAGTAGCTAAGTACATCCATATGTCTACTTACTGTCTACTCCTCTTCCTTTCCTGTAATCTAGATTTATGATGCATCTATCCTTCTCCTTCATCTACAAGGTCCTAGGACATTCAGGTAGCCAATCTGCCCTTAAATATGTCTCTAAGGAAATGGTGCTAATTAGTATTGGAATTTACAGCCTTCCATTTTATTGACTTGTCCTACTTTCTTCGATAATTAACTAATGAGTAAAGTAATGAGCTATGTTAGTCAGTCATGCTGTTCAATTAAACGGCAAATCAATTATTGAAAATAGTTTCGGACAGCTCTAATGTTGGCATGATGTGTGTGTATGTGTGTGTGCATATTTAATACCAGTGTAATTATGTCCTAGATATTACAAAGTCAGCCATGTGAGGATGGTGTGACTGGAAAGGTCCTTTCTGACTGCAGTGCAAATCTGATCAGTTACCAAAATGCAAACAAGTCATTATAGTATTTGTCTATGGCCATTCTACAGTTTGTAATTCATACTTAGCTGAGACATCACAGCTTCCTTGAGCTTACATTTTACAAAGCAATGTCTAATGGATGAGTGATAAGAGATAACAAAGAAAAACAAATCAACTTTTTTTCACCTTAAAAAGGAGTCCAGGGTGACACGATTAAGGCAGAGAACAGATCTAGTTGTGATTTAACTTTTCTTTTTCATCTTGGGTTCCTCATCTTAGATATTTGCTTGTTTTTCCTTGATAGTATTGGTGAATTACCCTTAAGTTTGAAAATTTGGTGTGAAATACAAGATAGAAATATTTCTCAGGCATAAGCTCATAATTCAATATCACTGAGAGTAAGACAAGTGTACAGACACACAAACACACCCACACCCACACCCACACACCCACACACACACACACACATCTAGCAGAACAAAAGCCAGACTGGCAAACTGCAAAGGTCCTCTGTGAGTCTCTCTGGTTTTGGAGCAGCCCTAGACGACAGGCGAAGTGACTGTGAACTTCTCACCAGCTCTGCGCTCAACCTCACCATCATTCCCAATCCTTTGCTACTTTTAGTTTCTCAGTCTCTTAAGAAGTGCCTGTTACCTGTGCCTCTTTTCTTTGCCTTACCCTTCACTAGTAGTTTACTGTGGATTTTAGGTAGAACACCCTATAGTTTTTTCCACCTGGTCTTGACCTTGTACCAATGTAATATTTTCGGCATACATAACTGGTTTAGCCTGATGCATTTTTAAAAAACATAATATGGCTTGGATCGTGAATCTTCAAAGATGTCAGTTACAATACCGTATTCGCTTTTAACAACCCACAACTGTTTTTAAAAGACCATCTTTAATTTGAGATCTGTTCCATCTTACTTCATCTTCATCACAGCCTGTTGTCAGCAATATAGCAGAAAAATTAGTATGTTTTCCCTTAATAGAGTTTACAAAGACTGTGATTTTAGAGTTCTCAAGATTCTGAACAATATCTTTTACCAGAGAAAACCTGAGTAAAGGCTTAAATGATACAACTTTTGCTAGCATGTGAAAATGCAATTTGCACCTTCAAAATATCTGCAAATTGTTTAAAGGTGTAAAGATAGTTTTTATTCCCTAAACTATAGTTTAGAATCTTAACTTTCAAAAGTGATTAAGCTTTGTTATAGGAACTACAAAGCGAAGCAAATCAAAGCCAGGTCAAAAAAGGGAACATAAAGTTTTTATTTCCAAACAGCTTTAATTCTGTGTTTGTGTTCTTGCCTGAGAGGAGACAAGTAACACAAACATTCCCATATGAATTAAATTAGAATTTACATATGAATTACATTAGAAATATGAGCTCCATCAAGGAATAATTAGCACTGTCCTGGGTTATGTGAAGGCGAACAAAATTAAATAAGAACAATTTCAAAGGCAAGTTTTGTTTTGCCTCTTCAACTAAGCTGGTTTAATCAGTGATAATGACTGAAATAAATCCACTCCATCTAAAGTAATGTACAGCTTACCATATTGTGTGAAATGCCATTACTGACTTAGTAAATCATAAAGTCAATGAGACTACATCATTCACCAGTCTTTGACATGGTTACTTTGTGCTTAATGCCAAGTGTAAAGGTGGGAAAATTTATCCAATCAGAAAGCATAGTGAGGGCTAATGTTATAAAAATATTCCAGGGAGACATCATAAAAGTCAATGAGACTCTGAGAATCACATGATACATGTTTTGTATTGCATTTGTTGATGTTGTTACTTTGATTGTTATTTTATGCTCACAGAGGACAAAGACTGAAATTTCTCTCTACAAAATGGCAGTTGTTACTAAAGAAATAGAGAAATTAAAATATCAACTGGAATCAGCCCAGTGACATAGATGTGCCTCAGTCACTAAGCAGGGTTATGGTTTATGAGTGCCTACCCTAATGAGCTAAACTCCAGTGACCATAAAACTGAAATATAATTATGACATTAAAGATGCCTATATTTGAACTTAATTATTAATTAATTTAATGAGAGGAGTGGAGGTCGTAAAATCACTAATTAAATGGCTCTGTAAAACTGCAGACGGTGGAGGATTTACCAAATGATAAATCCCAAACAGTATTTTTGCTATATCAATATTCTATTAATATACAGTACGCCAGAGGTGCTGGCTAGAAGGTAGTTGTGAAGTTGCACAACCATGCAGCATGGTACGACCTAGAATTCCAAATGACAGCAACCTTGAAGAAACTTCAGCCCCTCCGTTCAGAGAAGGTCCTAGAATCTTAAATGAACGGAGGAGGTCAGAGCACAGCTCATCTGACTGCAGTTACATGGAGACAAAGGTTTTTGTTATTGTTGAGCCACCACTTTAGGTCTTCTCTTGCAGTGCTAAGAAGAGTCAGGGTAGATTTGTTTTGTACTCATGAGAGCTGTGGGTCTGCAAGAAATCTAAATATTTCATCCTGAAAGCTAGACAACTCTTCATATACCATGCATTTGGAAATGCAATTCATTGGATTGCAATTCTTGCAATTAGTGGACTGGAAAGGACAAATGTGGATTTTAGCATGAGATAGGCTTGGGTTCAGATTCTGGCTCCTACCATGTATCATCTAAGTGACCTTGGGGAAACAGGTGCACTTCTCTAGGCCTCAGTTTCTTCATCAGTAAAATGGGGTAAATGCTCCTAAAGTCATAATATTGTTGGGAGAATTGTAATAATAAAATATGTAATGCACACAGTGCTTACTCATAGAAGGTGCTAAAAAATGAGAAATAAATAAAGAAAAGCCCTATGCATTGAATCAGAACTTCAGGGGGGCAATTAGTGAGATGCCCACTTTGCACATGGTGTGAAATGGTACAGGTACTTTTACAATGGGACACAGAAAGCAATCACAACTAATGCAACTAATGGCAAGCTTTATAAATAATGAAACGGGAAGAAAGGTGTTTCTATTCTGTGTTCAGCCTAATTCAGGGGAATTTTTATTGAGGCATTGTAAACTGTAGGGGAGTAAAATATGAGCAAAAACATAATATTTAAGAACACATTTCAATGAATAGCTAAATGAAATTTGAGGTAATTAGAAACACCACATACTAATTGTTCATGAAGCTTAAATCTGTCCTTAGAAATGTACAAAGTATAGTGAACAGATTTTCTTATGATGAAAAGATGACTTAAAATGGAATCAAATTAATGCATGACATTGTTTAAATTACCTAAATAAATTCAAAGTTCTTGCTCTTTTTTTTCAGCTGGTTTATAGTTTAGCTTTTCTAGTCATCATGAACTGCAATTCTTTTAAAAGCCAGTAGTAATTATAAAAATAGTAAACAAGGAATTTTAAAAAATGAACCCAGGAACGAAGGCACATCCTTCTATTTTGTAACAAAATAAATTTAATGATTGGAAATGCTATTGATTATATTAATTGAGAGTGTCGAAATTCATAAACAACCTTGAAAAACTTGGGCTTGCTAAAAATCCATTTATGGGTGAGGATTTAACTGTATACATTTCACATTGTGCATGTTTTATAGGCCTGCTTATGACTGTATGATATCTTGATTCCTAGAGTAGAGTTGTGATTAGAATGAAAGTCTGAAAAGATTAATTAACTAATCTTGGATTAGAAAATTTCAAACTAATTGAACAAGGGAAATAATTCAACTAATCAGCCAAGTCCCAGATTGGTATCATATAGCACAAGATGATACGGTATACTGTAACATGACATAATTATAGCTGAACAATGTCACAGTAAAAACTTCAAAGGCAGGGGAAAAAAATCTATCTTTTTTTTAAAGTTTAGAGTACGTGGTAGGATTTATGATGACAAAAATCAGTGAATTAGTAGCATGAATATGATTACAGAAAAATATATTGCACACACACCATGTATACTCACACTGATAGAAGACTAGGGAGTGGAAGAATGTGAATGTTAGAGAATAAACATTTGTTCATTCAGGTACAGGAAGAGACAATTATTTAATATATCCCTTATTAATAAAAAATGGTTGTTTTAATTAAAATGTTTAGTGAATTATAAAGGCTAGGACAACATGAATTGTTATCACCACTAAGCTAGGCAACCCTACACTACATTCCTCTGTGTCACCTACTAAGCCTGTATACCTCCAACAGTAGATGAATGAGCTCACTCCGTTCTGTAGTGTACACTGTCAAGGATAGTGAATATGCCTTTGAAGACAATCTGTTATAATTCAAATAAAGGAGAAAAGAAAAGAGGAAGCTTTCTAAATGGTTAAGAATCCTTTCCTACTCCCTGGAGTTAAATAACAAAGGCACAATCTCTTTCTAGGGGGTCCTCACCCAACCACGTCAAGATTAAAATATTAAAATCATTAAGAAATATACATTTTCTTCTACCAGATTGACAATGACCATCATTATAGATTTTTCTCTCAGAATGTCCCTGAAGATTTTCTCTGTTCATTTTTTTTTAAATATTTATCTCAGAATTAGCCAAATTAGGCCGGGCGCATTGGCTCACACCTATAATCCCAGCACTTTGGGAGGCCAATGTGGGGGGGATCATTTGAAGTCAGGAGTTTGAGACCAGACTGGCCAACATGGTGAAACCCCGTCTCTAATAAAAATACAAAAATTAGCTGTGTGGTAGTGGTGCATGCCTGTAATCCCAGCTACTTGGGAGGCTGAGGCAGGAGAATCGCTTGAACCCAGGAGGCAGAGGTTGCGGTGAGCCAAAATCATGCCACTGCACTCCAGCCTGGGTGACAGAGTGAGACCCTGTCTCAAAAAAAAAAAAAAAGAAAAAAAAAACTAGCTAAAGTAGCATCAAAATAATCATTTCTTATTTCTAATAACTTTTTAATTATAAATGTAGATTAGGGAGAATCATGTGTATTATAATCTAGTCTTACTCCCTCAGATGAGATAGTTGTGTTATTTTATTTATTCACACTTTTAAAATTTGAAATTTTCAGTAAAATTACAGTTTCTTCATATAAAAATCATATATTTTGTTAAACTTATGTCAAGGTAATTTATATTTTTGTGGCCATAATAAATGGAATCTTTTTATTTCTAACTGTTGATTTTTTATAGGAAGACTATTGAGTTTTGAAATAAACTTTTTATTAACCTTGTTAGATTTTCTGTTTATTTATTTTTTTAAAAGTTTTTCAGATGCCTCTCTTGGGTGTTCTAAGTAGATAAAATTATCTGAATAATAATAACAATAATAATAACAATGATATTAATTTTGCCTCTACCTTCCCATTTTTCTTTCCCTTTTCTAATTGCATTAACTAGTGCATCAAAATATTAATTTAAAAAAATGGTAAGATGTTAAAAGTAGACACCCTTGTTTTCTAACAACTATTAAACTACAACTATACAAAAAGCACAATGTTACTATTTTTGAGAAGAGTCAAAGGATGTATTTTGCTATTTGGACGGTGTTCCTAGGAAATTAATTGCATAAGAGGAGAGCTATGAGTTAATAGTTCCAATTTTAGATAAAAGCTCTAGGTGAGATAAGGATGAAATATCATGGAAGTTTAGATGAAATAGAGATATATTCTTCTTGTTAGACTTAAATTTATGTGGTACCAATGGCAGTGATAATGAGCCCTTAAAGGTAGTGTTCTGCGGTGAGCAGGTATAGGAAAACCTACCCCAAAGGCCAAGGGAGCTGAGAGGTCAAAGAAAGAGGCTGGCAAATACAGTTTCTCAAAAAGAGACATTTAATAGGAGCTTATGAACGGAACTGATGTCACAGGTAGCCATGAGACCGTGGATCCCCACACCCACCCTCCAGAAAATATCCTTAATATAGCAAGCTATTTTGGTAAAATATGAGCAGTTGGTCATGCCTCAGACTTTCTTGCAAAACTGATGACTACTGGGGATTGGATAAGCATCCTCAGAAGGAGTTATCAATGCTGTGGGAACACCTTTGTATGCAGGAGTCAAACATTGGTCATTGTGGTGGTTTCACTTCAAGATAGTGTCACTCCTGCCATTCACCAGGCTGTTTTTCTATGGGTAGCATTTGACGTCCTGGGGTCAGAGTAACGAAAGAGTTGGGAGTTGAATTGCTTATATGCGTAATAGTAACAGCAGTTCCACGATGACGAAACTATTACTAGTTAACTTCAGCTTTGGTGTTTAGCATTGAGCATATATGAACTCATAATAGTTACATTCTAGAGATCGTAATTTCTCTGTTGGTATGTGCAGGTTTTATTCCTTGACTTATAAGTAGATGCTTCTTATCTAGGCTTTCCATAATTAGAAATATTTATTCATTTGTTTGTTTTTTCTCTTTTTTTTCCTCTTGATGGAACTATATGGAAATGGAATAAACTTCACTTCCTAAACATTCATGTTACTCCTGGAGGAAGGAACTGCAATTTTTGAAGAGGGGACTTGTTGAAACAGGAACAAAAAAATCTCATACAAGAAATTCTTCAGTTGACAAAAGGGAAATAAGTTCATTGAGTGACATAAGCATGCTTAACATAATTGTACATGCAGATGTAATAGATGGATGAGGATAGGAAATGGGAAGTATAGTGAGTTGAAACTTGTATAGTGAATTGAGATTTCACTTAAAGTGGGGTCAAGTGGGTGCAGGAGACCACAGATTTTGGTGTTCAAATCTCAGCTTTCTCAGTGACCAGTTCATTGACCAAAGTCAAGTTTTTCAATTTCCACACATACACCACCCCCTCTTTTTTTTTTTTAACAAAATTAAGAGAACAGAAATAACCCACCTGTCATTTAAAGTTAAAAGAAAAATCACCAAGAACAATATCTATTAAGTATTTTACAACTAAATCATAAAAATGTAACCACAGCAATGGACATTCTGAGTTACAACACATGTTGGTCTTTATCTGTGGCCCACTGCCATTTAGGAAGACAGCTTTATTTTTAAAAGCTATGATTTTTTCTAAAAGGACATATGGGAACTCGATGTACTCTTCAACAAATAAAAAACCCAAACATCTGGTGTACCAAATGGAGAGGGAGAAGAAAATGGAAAATGGGCTATTTAGGGACGCCATCTTTTAACAGTGCAGGTGTATATTGACAATCATTTGGCTAGAAAAATGCTTTACCAAGCCTGGATCCAGATAGCTGCTTTGAAGGAATTGTAGATAATTGAAAATAGGTTTATAAAGGCTTTGCTCTCCATTCCTAATTATGACATAAAGTTCCTACATACTCGGCTGTTTTACATTTATAGTTCTGCATTTGTAATCTGAGACATGTTAAATCTGCTTTGCTTTACAAGCACTTGATCCATCATAAGTTAAAGGTTACATTGCAGAGGTGATGAAATCCCACATAACACAGTTCCATAAAGAGAGGACTGAGTTCTTCCTATATAAAGGAGAATAGTCCAGAAGTTGATCAAACTGTTGAACCAAAGAACAAATGAAATAAGTTGGGGCTGAGACCCCATGACTACTTCCTTGCATGATCTTAAGTAGGCTTCATAATATAAGCAGAAAAGGAATGATATGTAGTCTGCCTCTCATTTATAAAGTCATTAAATAACATATTACCATTCTTACACAAATTTCAGATTTACCAAGGAGTTTGACAAGGTGTTACATTTAAAACTCTATTGACTTCTTAATGGGAAATATTTGTCATAGAATTCAATAAAAAACACATTTATATCAATATTTAATAAAATATGTGCCAAGGAATTTAAGGATATTAATAGGCATTAGCCCTTAAAATAGTTCTGAGATACAATGAATTTATGAAATTCTAGGAATTTCTTGAGAGTAGAAATCCTAAGGATCTTTGATATGTTAATGTGCATTATAAATCTCCAATAAAAAAATCTTATGCTGTATTACCCAAAGGTATTTTATAATAGAGCCCTTGTACAATGACATGTGGAACAAGGGCAGTGAGACTCTTTCTAGCTCCAAGATTCTATACTTTTATAAAATTGATGTAATTCATTTATTAAAAAATAAACTACTGAAGGTCCACTCTGTGTGGAGAACCATATTAGAAGCTGTAGACAGACACAAAGAAGCATTAGATTTAGTATTGTACTCTAGCAGCTGGCAATCTCTGGAGGAAGGAGGGTGATTAGAAAGTAATTTCCTAGAAGACATGGATTTTGGCCTTTTTTTTTTTTTTCAGTCGCTGCTGTTTCCCTAATGAGACTAGTGTCTGACACGTAGTAGGACTTTAGGAAGTATTTATTGAGGGAACGGAAGATGGCAAGGTTGTGAAAGGACTAGATTACCGTATCAATGTACTTGGACTTCAGCGTTCATTCTACAGGTAATAGGGAGTGATTGAAGGCTCTTGAACAGGAAATATTGAGTGATCTCCCTTTCTTCAGAAATGATTGTAGAGGAACTGCCTTAGATATTGGCAATGATGTGTTCAATCTGGACTGCTTTGGTGCTAATAGGATGGTTTAAATAAAGTTTCATCTTGTAACTACATCTGTAATTATAATTAATATAAGCCAAATTCTCTACATTCATTTTTTACATAAAGGTAAGACCTCAGAAAGATGACTTTATTTTTCAAAGGTCTCGGAATTACAAAGATACCTCAACTCTCTTATAAAATGTTATCCTCTGATGTCCCTGGATATAGTCAGGGGCTTTAATGTGAAGTTGAACTGAATTCAAATCTTAACCCTTCCACTTTCTGCACAATTTTCTTTCAATTAATCTTATTCGCTAAAATATTTCAATAAGTTAGTTTGCCAGGGAATTAAATCTACTGCTTCTATGTTATACTACAAATCCATTTCCCCTGATTGTATCACTAATGAAGAGCTAATTTTCAGTCTGTTTTGAAGTATTTTCCCACATATATTTATTGTCTTCTTTGCTATTCTTTCTGCATATCTTAATCATAGACTATATTTATGATATTTTAATCTGTTCATTTGTCTTTTTCTAGCGTATTTATATTCTAACTTCGATCATTCAATAAGTTCTCAGGGCTTACTACATAGAGTTGTATAGATTCAAGGTTCACAGAAGGATCCAAATTGATACATATATAATGAGAAAAGAATTAACAACCACAGTCACAACCACAAAGCCAAACAAGCAAAGAGAAAAAAAATGAGAAGCAAAGCAAAGGTAAATTAAGTAAATAAACTGTAATACATCCAGCTGTAACAGAAGCACTTTAAGCAGGTCTGATCTGTTGGCATAGACTTACTCAGATAACAAATCATATTCTTAGTGAGATATCCCCAAATTGGATTTGCATCTAACAGACCAAGTAAATATGAAAAGACTGCCAAGTCTCCCCAGCAATCTCATATATTTACATTCTCTGCATTTGGCAATAACAAGGGAGAAAATAGCAGGTATTTCAATCTTTAAGAGGAAATGCAGACCATTCCAAAAGAAAAGAAGAAAGGCTATTTTCATGCACAAAATAGATAATACCTAATATTTACTGCATGCTTATTATATACCATACATTATGTCATATTATTTGTATTCATGATTTTATTTCAGAATCACAGCAACCCAGTGAGTAGGTATTATTAACCTCATTTTAATATTTCCCATTTTAATACTTCCAGGGACTGGGACTTAGTAAGTAGCTTGCCTGAGCTTAGTAGGCTGGTCGAGTCATTGAACTAAGATCTGAAGCAAAACTATCTAAGTCCAAATGACTACACTTGTATATAATTTTTTACCGTTATACACATAATTGTTTTTCTTGGATTTTGAATTTTAAAAAGTTTAGAGAAAGAAGTGTTTAAGAGGAGTGTAACAGAAACAGATACTCAGGCTTAATCAGTATCTACATAGAATGTGAAAATGAATTCTAGTCGTCTGTAAAACAGGGAGTTCAGTTCCCTATACCAAAAACAAGTATTTAAAACAGGAAAATTGCAGTTACTTATTTACCATTTATCTCTGGTGCTTCTTGCTCCTTGTTTCTGCTTGCAACTATCTCTACTCAAGAAAAAACACTTTCTGTTGTTATTGTTTGCTTTGTAAGAAGCTGCAGAAGTTGTCATCCAAATGCGAATTTGTTAGGAGAACTATTCAATAACCACCTAAGCCAGAATATCTTCAGAAAATATTATCAGAAAATCACCTGGAGAGCTTGGTAAAACACAACTTGCTGGACTCCCAACCCCAGAGTTTCTGACCCAGTAGCTCCAGGTGCATCTCTAACAAGTTGCCACATGATGCTAATGCCTCTGGTCCAGAGACCACAATGTAAAAGCAGCCTTAAGTTTAGTACCAAGTTGTCTCAGTTGGTCAAGTTCTTTCACTGTAATATTTCTGGCAAGTGGTTCTAGGCAGGGTAGCTTCAATTACATCAATTTGATACATGAGAGAAAGAACTAGTTCCCATCTATTACATTTCGGAGACCTAAACGTTTGGAATGGACTTGAGTCCACTTTCAAGTAGACAGTGGAAGCCTTGAAAGAGAACTCATTGCATCATTGTAGTGGAGAAAGAAGTCTAGGAGAGTGAACCTGTGTTTCATAGGGGCGTGGTGCATTCAGCAGCAATGTGACTACTGTTATTAGAGTTTATCCCAAACCAGGAACCCAGTGCATGTGCAGTCTCTGCTAGAGGGGTACCGCATTTCATGATTAAAGATCCCTAAGAATAAATGTGATTCACATTTTTAGACATGAGCCACATTTCTTCAAATCCTTAGTTTAGAGGGGCTTGATACAACAGAAATTTCTTCTCTCACAGTTCTGTTGCATCTTCCAGTTTCTGGTAGCTGTCAGCATTCCTTGACCTGTGGATGTACCACTCTAATGTTAGCCTCTGTGGTCATCTTGCAACCTCCTTTTCTGTCTTTCAAATCTCCCTCTGTCTCACTCTTATTAGGACATCTGCCATTGAACTTAGAGCCCACCCAGATAATCCAGAATAAACTCTTCTGCTTAAAATTCTTGACTTAATCACAGCATTTGCCATATAAAGTGATATACATTCTTTTACCATGTAATGTAATTGTATTAGTCAGGTTCTCCAGAGAAAAAACCAATAGGATGTGTTATACATAGAAAGGGATTTAGCACATGGAAAGATATTTGTTAAAAGGAATTGACCCATATAATAATGGAGCTGGCGAGTCCAAAATCTGCAGGACAGGCCAGCAGACTGGTGACATAGGAGAGCCAAAAATCTAGTTTCTGTCTGAAGGCAGCCTGCTATAGGGCCATGGAGAGCCAATGTTGCAGATAAAGCCTGAAAGCAGACTGCTAGAGAATTCTCTCTTGCTTGGGAGAGATGAGTATTTTGTTCTAGTCACACCTCCATCTGTTTGGATTAAGTCCACACATATTACGGAGGGCACCCTGCTTTACAGTAAGTCCATTGATTTAAATATAAATCTCATCCGAAAACTCTTTCCAAGTTGACACAAAATTTATCATGACAGTAATATTCTCAGTTCTGGAGGACAGGACATGGACATATCTTTTAGGAAGCCACCGTTCAGCCCACAACATGCCTGTTCAGAATACAGAATGGCAGAGAAAAGGGCCTTTCTGTTAAGTAAGCTTCCTATGCAGACTATCACTTGCTTGACATGATAAGATCCTCTATGTGGCAATAGCTCTTCCAGAATTCTAGCTGGTCCTTTTCCTGAGGAAACTCACATGGTTACCATAAAGTTCTGCATCTGGTCTGTAGATTACAATTGGTCCTCATTATTTCCCAACTGTACTACTTGTTTTAGATTCCTCCCACCTCTGGAGATCACCAGTACTGATGTACAAAGTCGGGAACTCACCTGCTAGGGTTATTCAGACCCTCATCCTTGGGAGGTCACAGCCAATGGTCACCATGCTCTTAGGCTGAGGCTGCTGAATGTGCCCATTTTCTGTCAAAATTGAGCAAGGGAATATCAAGAGTCAAGCCAGTGGATTATGGGGAGGAAAGCCAACATACTCGTACTTGTCACCATTGTGAACCTACTTCTTGCAAACCTACTTATTTCTGATGATAAGAGTCAATCACCTCTGCTGGAATGAAGACTCTTTTCCCTCCCGGCTGATGTCTTGGTTGAAATGAATGGGTGACAATCATAGTTTAAAGTTTATGGGACTCTTGCTGTTTCCCCTAGTAAAAGCATTTCCTCTCTGGGAACCAAGGCCTTTAACCTCACAGAGTCCGAGATTGTGGGGAAGGGAAGCACAAATTGCCTAAGTGGGTCAATGGGTAGGTGGGTAGCAAAGCCACTCCTACTTCCTTATTTGATTTTGACCCATCTGCCACCTTATATGGCAAGTGAAGGTAAGCAAAGCCACCTCTACTTCTTTACTTGATTTTCAGACTTTGTATTATTTTTTTTTGGGTGGGGGACGGAGTCTTGCTCTTTCACCCAGGCTGGAGTGCAGTGGTGCGATCTTGGCTCACTGCAAGCTCCACCTCCCTGGTTCATGCCATTCTCTTGCCTCAGGCCTCCCAAGTAGCTGGGACTACAGGCACCCGCCACCATGCCCGGCTGATTTTTTGTATTTTTAGTAGAGATGGGGTTTCACCATGTTAGCCAGGATGGTCTCGATCTCCTGACCTCGTGATCCATCCACCTCGGCCTCCTAAAGTGCTGGGATTACAGGCGTGAGCCACCATGCCCGACCCTGGACTTTGTATTTTAACAAATTGGGACATAATGTCATATCGTGGTTGTTGATTTGGGGAGCATACTGCATCTGAAGGATGCCACCTCATCCTTTCTGGGTGTCATCCCTAAGTTCTGCCTCAAGATTACTCTAAAAGCCATTCCATCACTTAGATTATGCTGGCAGCTTCCCGGGGGTTCATGTGATAGAAAAAGTGGATACCATGATTTTATGTCCACTGCTACATCTGCTTTGCTGAAGTGTGTCCCTTGGTCTGGTGCCATGTTACACAGGATCCACGTCTGTAAGGCCTAAGATAGTGGGGCTGGCTGAATCTCTGCAGGCAAGAAGCAAAGTCATATCTGGTATATGTGTCAATTTCAGTCAAGATAAATTGCTGCTCCTTTCAGGGTGGAAAGGGTCAAGTTAATCAACTCACAACCAAGTGGCTAATTAATCTCCTGGAGGTGTGGTGCCATACTGGGGGTTCGGTAGGAAGTTTGGACATTCAAAAGCAGCAATAACAAGGTCAACCTTGATGAATAGGGGATAATGCTGTTGAATTTGTGCATAGCTTCCATTTCTGCATTCATGGTTACTCTGTGCATGCACCCAAAGGATCAGCACTGAGTTAGCCAGTGACAGGGGATGACTGATATCCACTGGCTGAGCCATTCTGCCTACTAATCATTTAGTGTTTTTTGCATGGTGACCGTCCACTAGTGAATTTGAACGTGCAATATAAAAGTCATCACACTTTGCACCTGTACCTACACCTGTAGGTTTATCCACATCCCTCTAGCCCAGACTTCCTTATCCTAAATTGTCCAATATTGATACTTCCAGGTTCCTGACCAATCGGTCAAATCATTTGCATCATCTAACGAGTCCATATGTAAATTTACAAGAGGTTAGCTTCTCTTCCATACAAGAGAGAAATCAAGGTGCATGGTGTGAGGCGTTCTCTTTTAGAGCATTTTCTTTATCTCTGTCTCCATGGCTGACACTGACTATAGCGATAATGTAGCAGCAAACTGCATTTTTTTTTTCTTAGCTTGCTCTAACATACCAACTTAACTCATCCTTGAGCCACATTTAGACTTTTTTTCTAAATATGTTGTTAATATCCAATTGACAGTACCTTACTACCCTCATTGAAAAAAATTTTGATTTCTGTATACATATGCATTTATATATAAATACAAATAAGTTCATATATATTCTCCATGTTATGAATGTGTGTATATGCACAAACACAAATACAGCACATCTCAGGAGATTAAACACATAAATGAATTACTTTCAATATGAAGAACATCAACAGGTAGATTCAGCAACCTCCTTATTGCAATCAATGAGTAATACCAACTTTATATCTAAATGCAGAAAAAACACTTTATATTATTTTATTGTAGTTCTCAAATTAGAAACACTTTGTGGCATAAATAAGATGGTTCATACTCAGGTATCATTATCAAAATATGTGAAGAGATTTCCTAAAATGGAATTGAACAATGCATCATCCCTGGGTCATAATTTTACTTAAATTAATAATCAGTCATGGCTTCGGTATTTTTTAATTGTATTTTTCTGGTGAAGAACAGAAAAACTACCTATTCCATAATTGTAACAACTTCTAAATAGATAGTTCAATTTTAAAATGCATATTGGCATATGAAACATGACACTCTCCAATTGTAAGGAGCTACTGACACTCTTCTCCCACCATCTGAAATCACAGCTACAATTTTGTATCATTTTTACTTGAGAAATGCTAAGGAAATTTGTGAATTCCCATTAAACTCATTCTCTTATTCTATGGGAAGGAAAATAACTTCAACTTCAATATTATATTTTATAATTTGATATATGCTTTAGAGGAGAACATAATTCAGATCATTTCCCTATGTAGCTATACTTTTGGAACAACTGAAATATAGAGTCAATGATCTTAAAACATGCGAATAAGTAAAGAGGGAAAGGACTGGTTGGTTGCTCTTAACCCATTCACATTCTGCCCAAAGAACACTAGGGGGCATCGGAGTGGGCTGGTGAGGAGTGTATGGTGTACTCAATGTCTACCTATGGGTGGGAGGAGGTGTAGAAAGAAAAAATGGAGTATTTCAGAAAGAATGCAGAATTATTTTTCTATACTCCTTGATTTTTAAAAACTCCCTTGTAAATTCTAAGGGCCTCAATGAACCATGAATCCCGGCAGAGGAAATTTTAGCAACACAAGCTGAGGAAAGATCAATTGCAAGCAAGGCAAAAGTGTACATTGATCAAGTGTCAAGTGAGATAATACAGTTTAAGAACCACAAACTTACCTCTACCATTTCACACTTCAAATTATCTTTATAAATCCCTAAATTAAAGGAGGAAAACTACATGCATTTAGAAGTTACTGCACATGCAACATCCATGGGTGCCGATTACTCTCTTGTTGTCTCTTTCTAATATTATTTTAAAAGGAAATTCTGGCAGATTCTTAATTCTTTCAGTACGCAGTGGTACTGACATTTGGATGATTGACATTGTAAGGAAATCCGTTTGTAGTCGTAGACTTGTGATAAACGTTTTAAGATCATTGCACAATGCAGTTACTTTGCTGGACAAACCTTTCAAAACACAGGATCCAAGAAAGAAAATATATTAATAAATAGGATTACTGAAGTAAAGGAACACATTTTTAACATTGAGTCACAAGGTCTTTACTAATAATAGAGGAACAATTAGGGGCAATAATTGGGTCAGCTATTTCTCACTTTTTCTTCTTCTATTGCTTCCCATTCATTTATTCAATACATATTTCTTTGTTGTGCTAGTCGGAGGTATGTGTGGATAAATATAACAGACATGGTTCCTGTGATTTTGGGGATTGTGGTCATTTAGAAATTATAGTTTCTGAGGCTAAAATTTGTATTCATGAGAGGAGATCTAATTTAGAGATTAACACCATTCCCATTACAAAAATCACAGTACATAATCATTCCTCTCCTCATTGGTAACAACTGTACATGAATGCTTCAAACGTTTCTATTTTTTTAAAAAAAGAGGAGGTATTAGGAAGAATGAATGTAAGAGAAAGCTGTAACTTACTGTTTCTCCAGAAAGTAAGGAAGTACTAAAAAATCATGTTAATGAGCATATTAAAAGGACAATGTTGCCAACTTGAAAGAGCCCTGTCTTAGTCCATTGTGTCACTATAACACAATACCACAGGCTGGGTCATTTATAAAGAAATTTATTTCTCATAGTTCTGGAACTGAGAAGTCCAAGGTCCAGACACCAGCAGGTTTGCTTGTGCGATGAGACTAGTTGGTCTGTTTCCAAGATGGCGTCCTCCAGAGAAGAGGAAAGCTGTGTTCTCACATGGCAGAAGGGCTGGAAAGGTAAAAGGGACCAAACGTCCTCATCAAGCCGTTTTACAATAGTGTTAATCAATTCATAAGGGTGGGGCCCTTATGGCCTAAACCAGGGGTCCCCAACCCATGGAATGCAGACCAGTACCAGTGTGTGGCCTGTTAGGAACCAGGCCACATAGCAGGAGGTGGGTGGTGAGCGAGTGAGCATTACTGCCTGAGCTCTGCCTCCTGTAAGATCAGGGGCAGCATTAGATTCTCATAGGAGCATGAACTCTATGTGCTCCTTACAAGAATCTAATGCATGGTGATCTGAGGTGGGACACTTTCATCTTGAAACCATCCCCCCTCTCCCCTCCCCACTCTCTTCTTGGCCATCTGTGGAAAAATTGCCTTCCACAAAACCAGTCAGACTGGTCCCTGGTGCCAAAAAGTTTTGGGACCACTGGCCTAAACATTTCCCCAAAGGCCCCACCTTTCAACATTGTTGCATCAGGGATTAAGTTTCAACACATGAACTTTGGGGGACACATTCAGAGGATGGCAAGCCTCAGCTGTCCCAGTCAAATCTGAGACAATTTGAACATCAAAATAATTATCAGAGAAGTGGATTATAACTCATTATATAAGAATTGATATGAATATAAATCAATAAATACATCAATAGAGAAAAGGAGAACATCTCTTTCCTCAAGTAGAATACTGACATAAATATACAAACATAAGGTTAGAAAATCATCAATAAAAAATAAAACTCATGGTGCAAATTTGTTAAGGAACAAGATGTTTACATAGGCTCATAGTATCTCTCAGTAACTTACTTATTAATAACAGGGAATATTAACTTTACAATATAGAGACCTAGGTTGATCCCACATTAATTCAGTCTCCAAATATTACATCACTAATATTTGGATTAACTGACAGCCTGCACTTTCTAATAAAATGAAATAAAAAGAAAACACATTTGATGTATTTCTACCAAAAATGCATAATCTGAATTCAATTATGACAAAACATCAGACAAACCTAATCTGAGTAGCATTCTACAAAACAAAAAAAACAAAGACAGAGGAGTATTTCAGATTAAAGTTGATTAAAGAGATATTGCTAAACTAAATGCATAATCATGGCCTTGATCTTGAAGTAGTAAAAAAAAAATGTAGCTATAAAGGACATTATTGAGATGATTGATAAAACCTAAATATGAACTGCACATTAGATAATGGTATTTTACCATTGTTAAATTTCCTGATATTGATAACTGTACTGTGGTTATGTGAGATAATATTCTTTGTTCTTAGCATATGCAGACTGAAGTATTTAGGGGTAAAGGGACATGATATCTTTAACTTGCTTTCAAATAGTTGAGAAAAATGTTTTATCTATCTATCTACCTATCTATGTTTTTATCCAGGGAGACAGCGTGAGAGAGAACAGTAAAGCAAGTGGTAAGGCAAAGTGCAAATAAATCATGAATGGTAATAGTGAATGGTGAAGAGTACATGGGAGTTCCTTTTCTTATTCTTGCAAGTTTTCTGCAAGTTTGAAATTATACCAAAACAGAAAGCTTTATAAAAAAAGGAAATAGGTATGAGAATTCTTTGAATAATAAATACATACCTGTAATTTGAAAGTTAGATAAAACAGACAATTTTCTAGTAAGATAGGTAAATAACTATAAATGACCATGGAAATACAGAGCAACAAAATAGATGGGCCCAGGTGGTTTTTTAAATACTCTTTGTATGTATCAGAATTTCAAGAAATAGATAATCCATAGCTTATGCACACTGTTCCAGAGAGTAGAAAAAGAAGAGCTTAGAAACCCCTAAGGTACAAGCCTAGCATAGCCTCAATATTAAACTGAGCCAAGGACCACATAAGAAATTGAGACATTTATTAATTTATTGTATAACCGTAGGTAAAAGAAACACCAACAAAGATAAAATAATTATCAAGTGAATCTGGAATCTGGAGTATGAGAAATGTTCTAGCTCTTAATCTCAGTCTTGGTGGTTCATGGATATATGCATACATAAAAATGAATTGAGCAGTACACAAGATGTGTGCAATTTACATGCCTACCTGTAAGCAATGTTGCAACTCAATAAAAATGTTTTTAACTGTTAATGTGGCTGGGGGGAATGGTATAATACCCTTGCTTGTGTAATCACTTAATTAAAAAAAACTCTTTCATGATGTTTTAATATGTATTATCTTGTTTTAGATGTTCCATAGGATTCCAAAAGCTTTTATCCTATCCCCTTGCTTGTTCCTGTAAAAATCCATTTAATCTTTGCTCACGAGCACTAAATAATCTAAATATACAATCCTAATTGCAGATGTTGAAAGATTGTGAGTAAAAAAATCAACACCATGAAAGATGTTTTTTTTTTAACTTACTCAAATGGCATTTTTGGTTTCCCCAAACTTTATTTTCTCTTAGCATTCTCAGTCTTTTATAACTGGCTGTATGGCATGGCAGTCTTCCAATACACTCAAAAAGCTTGGAGGAGCCATCCAATGTATATTAATCCTCTGTGAAAACAAATAACTTGAGTGCTCGCTCTATTGCAGCCTCAGCCATTAATGTTGGTGGATGGTTTTGATGGTATAATCTGTGTGTTGCCAACACAAAGGTCTGTTACCTTCTCCTCAGTGCCAATCTTATCTCTATTCCTGTAAATTGATGAAGGAATTTACTCCATTTATTGATGGAGGAATATTACAAAACAACAAATAGTATCTCTGCTTGATTCATACAACAAGACTCTGGGAGAGATCTGGTAACACCAAAGAAAATCTTCATGGTTGGAATGAAGCAAATAAAATGTAGCCAAACAAAGAAAAAAAACAAGAGCCCATTGCTTTCCAGCATTACATCTACTATGATGTATTTTCTGAAAGCCGCCCAAGTATAACTATTTATTTTAACTAAAGTAATCAAGATTAATGTCAGCAGTTATGACACACACTGTTTGCTAAAGGACACATAGAACAATTGCTCAGGGCAAGCTTCATTAAGAAATCAGATAAAATTAGTAAAACTGATTATATTTCAAAACTCAGCAGCAGCTAAAATTGCCATTCAGGAGCTTCCAATTAACACAATTGGTCTTGTTCACAATCAGCTATTGTAATCTCATTAGCTTATTATATTTTAATCATTGTGACATCAGCACAGCAAAACTTATTTTATTTTGCCTGGCTAAAGATTGGCTAAATTGGGTGTGTGGCCTACCCAGTCCTAGATGCAGACAGGCCTTTGCAACTTGGCATCTAGCCCATTCTTTGGGGAAATTATCCTGATCAAGAGTCAAATGCACATAGATTCCCCCCTACTCTAGTAGTGAGAAGGCATTTTGGAAACAGTCATCTAATTTGGCATCTAATGATTGGGGTATCAATTATTGAGTCAGCTGACACTGACACTGACTCAAATCATTTTGTAATAGCATTTGGAGAATTGATAGTTTATACAGGAAAGAGACAGAGAGAGATTGAAGAGCAAAGAAAAAGGGTGGAAGGGTGGTAGAGTTCTCTGCGTACCTGTGTTTAACTACTGTACCTCTTTGTTTGACTACCTTGTTTTATAACTATGTTCTGAAGATACTGGTCATTGCAGAAAGAGAATCTTTTTGTCTTTTAGGTAAGAACAGTCGCACGTACCTAGAAAACTGGTGTTTCATTGATATCAAGTATTGCCTGCTGCAATGAGATTATGTTCTATTGATGGGAACTGGGGTGTAACAGCCATCTATAGAAAGCAATAGGTTGCCCTATTTTCTGGCTGAAAATGCTGCGTGTTTTATGAACTGCCTCTATCTTGCACACCAGGGATGTTCTGTAGCTAAAGCCATAATAGGATTTTCCTAAATGATACAAAAATACAAATATTCTGACCAACCAGCTTGCAGAGGTTGCTTATTCTCCAGCAAGCTTTAATACTCCATTATTTTTGCCTCCATCTTTCAAGAACATTTTTGATTTCACTTTTCTGTTATGAGTGCTTTCTATAAAGGCATCAATGATCACTAATTGTATTCTGCGAAAAGGAAAACAACAGAGGCAGTGCGCCAATATACGTGCAAATCCTTGTTCTTGGCAGGACCCTGTATAACTGGAAAGATATGAAGAGGTAAACATTCCTAGATGTGCACACTGGGAAATTCAGAAAGCCTTCTATGGTCTCAAAACCCTGCTATGCTTTTTTGAGTAGTTGAGACTAATTCAATCTTTAAAAAGCAGCCACTCAGCTCCTGATATTTTAATGTCCATAAATAAATAAATGAGAAAAAGTGCCCTTATAAATCCCAGGAGAGAAAGTTAAATGAAAATGGAAGATGGAGTCCTTCTGTGACTATCATATTACCGTACCTAAGCACTAAAAAGGTGAACGTTCATCATTATTAAAATCATTCAATTTGTGTCTTTAATTATAACTTTTGGGGGCATGAATGGCTCCAGAGAAATTAGTCTTCTATTTGCTCCATGAAAGAATTTAATAAGTAATACATTATGTTAACTGATTTTTAAAAATCCATTTAATTTTTCCCTGAATTCTATTTTAGGATGATGAGTTCTGATATCACAGAAATTTTTGTCCAGTATCTCTTGCTTAGACAGTCATACATTTTTGTTTCTTAAAACACAAGGTCCTGGACTTTGGATGTTTATGATTTAACTTATAAATTGCTTGTCAGTTTTTCATAATTTGAGCCATAGCCTACTTAGCCATGTATTAACCAGCTGCAGTCTCAGATTCCCTTTATGAAAATCCACTCAAATTGTGTGAATGATGGTCCCAGGTTGCCTTCAAGCCATCGTCTTCATTTCCAATGGTGATACTTGCATATTTAGAGATGCTCAGGTTGTACAATCAATAAATCTCGTCTCCCCTGTCTATGACTGATTTGCAGATTGATCCCCATGTGGTATGGGATCAGCATGGGCTTCATGACAAAAAGAACTTCTCATAATCCTTCATGTCTATTCTGATGACAATAGATAATTATGTTGAATTCTCATGTGCAACAACACTTACAAACCACTTTTCAGAATGTGGTTTTGTAAGTAAATCCTGAAATTCCTTAACGAAATGCAAATGGGGAGCAGGATTTGAAGGTTCAGCATCGTTTTACAATTTCGAATAAAGAAGTATTTTTGTAGGGAGATAATAAGTGTACATATCAGTATAAGTGTACATATATACACATTTGTATCTACATTTAGAGAAAGTTAAATATGCAATATATAACTTTCTATATGTACACACATATGCATACACACATATATACACATTATTTAGTGAACATTTGCTAAATATAAAAACATTGACTTTGAATACTTAGAATAAAAAATATTATTATTATCATTGCCTACCATTAATTCAGTGCTTTTGGTGGGTAAAATCTATTCAGTTCAACACCTACGTTTTATTTCTAAGCATTATGTTTGGTGCATGGCATTGCAGACTTTATAAAAGTACCACAGGCAGATAATTTAAAAATCATATTATAATATTTTCAGTTGTTTTGTTATTCTTCATTGATGTTGCTGCAGATAACTTTCTTTAAATCATGTCTTACGTGGGTAATCCTATTTAAAACTGATGAAAGCGAAGTTTCCACATTAAGTGAGGTCAGAGTCAGAATTCCATTTACTTCTCTCTCTCATTGTCACATGCTATGGAGCCTGAATGAAATGAACAACTCAGCACAGTTTGAAAATCACCATAATACCATCAACTTAATAATGATGCTATCATGATGATGTTTAAGGATGCTGAAAGAGAACAGGAGAATAAGATATTTCGTCTAAACAAAGGTTTCCATGGACACTGCACAGTGGAGATGATTATCTCATTGGAGTGGGAATGAGAGTTGACCTGAAGAGTAAATGGAGGTTTTTATTGAAGGCCAACAGAACAATATGAGGAAAGGTATGGAAGGATGAAACAGATGGGGGCAGGAAATGATCAGAGCATTAAACAGGTGATGGAAAGTAGCAAAACATGAAAGAAGAGGGGGTTAATTTGGGATCAAGGATGGTATTGAACACAATACTAAATAATTAAATTGTAGCCTGTAGGAATGGGTGCTATGATGAATATTTTTAGGCAGAGATACGGCTTGATGAGATTTGTATTGTAGATACATAGCTCTGGCTGCAACGTGGGGAATTAATTTAATGGGGTTAAGAGAAGACAGGTGAGCTGGATGCTTCTGTGCATATCAGAAGCTCTGAGGTCTGCATCCCTCCCTTAAAATCCCTAAGGTATGAGTCATTAAGTCACTCCTTCTGGGTTTAGTGACTAAGAAAGAGTCAGTAAACCTCTCCAAGTGCAGACATCCAGAAATAGCTCATTTGTTTATTCATTCAATTAAAATCCAATTATTCTTTTGTTCATTAAAGGAACATTTACCTAGTAGCCATGATGCACCATTTTGGTAGTCTCTGGGTCATGGACCATGGCAAGGTTTAATCTGAGCAGCAGGGTACCTTTTTATCATACAGATTAATATTACCGGATACTTTTTAATAATTTCTGGCCATTGGGTGCAGAAGGTTATAAGTGGGGTAGGCAAGCCCTGGAAGTTTCTTTAGGTTGAATCCTGTTGCACCTCCATGAATCACATGAAAGGACTCTAGCGTTCTCTCACTCCCCAGTTTTCTTTGAATGGACTGCGCTGAGCAATTCTGGCACTTCATCCCCTCTCTTATTCTCTCAGCATTTGACATTAGTGCTTATTTTACTATTTTCATCTTTTATGCAGAGGTTTCTCAACTTCACTACTACTAGCATTTGAGGCTGAATAATTGTTGGGCGGGGGCTGTTCTGTGCATTGCAGGATACTTAGCAGCATCCCTAGCTTCTACTCATTAGATGCCAGGCATCCACTCCTCCCCATCAGTCCCCCAATCATGGCAATCAAAAACAATTCCAGACATTGCCAAATGTTCCCTGGCTGAGAGAGAGGAACCACCTCTGATTGAGGACAGTGATATTTCCCATAAAATAAGATTCAAGGTTTTCCTCCACTTACATGACCTAAGACCATTGTAGGTAAACACCTATTCTCATTCATTGTAACTTATCTATCTACCTCCCAGGAAGAGCACAGGCTAGCCACAAGTAGGATTTGTGCATAATCCCTTTACAACACATACACTGCCATGGCTATGAAAGTCCTTTTAAAAACTCATTTCATTGGAAACCAGGGAAGAGTGAGCTAGTCTCTTGAATCAAATCACACAATGTGGCTATATTCTTGTAACTAGTATGTGGCTGACCTTGAACTGCCCCATAAGTGAATCAAGATGCTGTAGTTTGCCATGTGTCAATGAGTTGTTATCAGCAGTAAACAGGATGACAGCATGTCTGAGACTCTACAGATTATGGAAGAGCTTTTTTTTTGTCCTTTGTTAATGAACCGAAAGTTAGGCAAATGCTAAGCTCTCAAAGTATAGAGCATTTTAATAATTTGCTTTGGCAATTGGGGCCATCGTTCCATTTCAAAAATCTACCTCTGCTCGGCTTGGCAGGGTTATTTAGACTCCGGGATGTGTGCTAAGATCTGCAGGAGGAAGCAGATATACTAATAAGGACTCGCCTTGATTCCCCTTCCTTTCATCTCTCACAACTAAAACTATGTATTTTTTTCGTCGGGAAAACAAAATTAATTTTGAGTCTTTCAAAAATCTTGGCATGTACAATAATACAACAGAACCCCAATTTTGGGACTGCTGTGATTGCATTCCCTAGTTAAGCACCCTAGATATCAATACTTAATGGTATTCTCTAAGCTCAGCCAGTGAAGAAAATAGGGTTGTTATCTATCAAAGCACATTTTAGTTTCTGACAAGTAAAAAGCAGCATGGGGAATGCAGGAAGGCTGAAATGAAAGCCTAAAAGAAAACTCATATAACATCTGGTGTCCTTTATCCCCTGATGGCCTTTCATAGGATGATATGATGAGCTTGTTCTGATTTAAGACCTGATGATTTGGTTTGAGAAAACAGGAGGAGGGGGCTAGATGCAGCCAGGCTGGCAGCAAATTGGGATACAAAAATCTGCTCAAATAATTGGAAACACGACAGATTTTTTTTTTTTGTAACTGATGCCAGTGGCATCTTAGTTTATCCATCTCTCTCAGTTGAATTTGTAAAGTGCATTATCTTATTGGTTTTAAAGTTTCCATCTCACTTATTTGCAGATGGAAATGTGAGCAAATCAGTCATGATGGATTGCCTAATTTTCTGGGCTGAATAAACCAGTTTTATGAGATTGTTGATTCCTAGATTATTAGTTAACAGAAACATTGATCAAGTTTTAACCTAAAAAAAAAAAAAAGCTTATCAGACTATTGCATTTAAACTGTTTCCTTATTGTTACATTTCCTAATTTTTACAATATTTATAGTATTGATAATGAATATGCTCATTAAAAAATTCAGAGAGTGTCTCATAGAGGGTTTTTCCTTTGCTTTTTCTATTTTCAATCCAAATGCTAAAACTGGGCTGAGCCACAGATGTCAGAAGATTAGTAATTACTCTGCCAGAAATCATCTCTGATCAAAAAGCCAGAGGAGGCCGGGCGCAGTGGCTCACGCCTGTAATCCCAGCACTTTGGGAGGTTGAGGTGGGCAGATCACCTGAGGTCAGGAGTTTGAGACCAGCCTGACCAACATGGCGAAACCCCGTCTCTACTAAAAATACAAAAATTAGCCAGGCATGGTGTCACATGCCTCTAATCCCAGCTACTCAGTAGGCTGAGGCAGGAGAATCGCTTGAACCCAGGGGGCGGAGGTTGCAGTGAGCCGAGATCGTGCCATTGCACTCCAGCCTAGGCAACAAGATATCTCAAAAAAAAAAAAAAAAAAAAAAGAAAGAAAGAAAGAAAGAAAAAAGCCAGAGGAAGGGGCGGAGAAAAACCATTCCCTACCTAGAAAATATAGGTCCAATTTAATCCGTTGCAAATTTCTTACTGCTTCACTTACAAAAGCTGGGAAATAAGGAAAACCAAATACTATAGAGCCATATTTTTTAAATTAAATGAATCATTTAAGGTTCATTTGCTGTGGAAGTATATGTGGTAATTAACAAGGAGAAGAATTTTTATTTGTTAATCAGAACCTTTTGACAAGGGGTTGCCTGCATGGATGCTCCAAATTTTAATGTTCCAATAAAAGCAATAAGGATCCAATAAAAATCCACCCCTTTATCATTTTTTTCTTCAAATTTGAAGTACAATCATAAAAATAAAATCGTTTTGTGCTTTGTTATCTTAAAACTAAGAGTTGTAATAACGACGCCATGGTGGTTCGGGAGTGATTAACATAAATTCAGGCATCATCTTGTGACAGAAAAGATGTTCCTGTTTTTTTCTTTGTTTCTTTTATTTTCTGTCCGATCTTTTTTATGGTTGCATCTTAGTGAATATAAACTTTTCCTAGTTAGAATTGCAAGTGAAAGAAGTAGTTTCTTTGTAAAAGGAAAGAAGGGAGTTAAAAACTTATGCAAGTAGACTTTACTGTGAAATGTTATCTTTTGTTAGTTCAAAGGTTCCCAAAGATATAAATTCTTCAGAACTGCCCTGAGGTGCTAGGGATGTAAATTGAATACTTTACAATTTGTAGACTGTTCCTGCAGTAATGTGTATCTCCTCTGTGAGTGAGTGTTTGGGGATTTTTCAATTACTGGAGTCTGAAAACTCAGAGATTCTTTAGGGCAGAAAAAAGTTCTTCTCAAAGTTGAGTCACTGATGTTCAAATTAGCTGCCAAAAGCACTATAATGATCTGTGTTCCAGATTTTGCTAAACAGGGAAAAATGGCCCATTTTTGTCAGGGGGAAAATAACCTCCTCTAAACGCATCCATGAATAACTGCAGGATGGGTTATGTGATAGGTTGAAAGTGAAATATATTGTTGATATGTGCTGTATATAATAGACTGATGTTGTTTCTAAAAGACTCAAATGAGCTTCTTCGTATTTTTTTAGGATGGTAGCTTAAGTACGGCCTTTAGGCTTACTGTTAACAGATTTTTACAAAATAATAAATGAATAAAATGATATATGTGCATTTAAAATTAGGCATATTTCAGAATTCCATATAATGCAGCAAGCTCAAAATAAAGGAGTGACTAACTGAAAATTATAATTTTTAATTTTCATCTCATTCTGCCAACTTTTTCTTAAAATGTATGTCTTGCTCCCATCCCCAAATTAATGCAATTTACTGGATTATATTTCAAATTTCTTCTTATACAAGAGCTGCTAAGCACTAGTGAAATAATACTAAAGAGTTAGCTTGGAGGAAATTCACCAAAAAATGAACAAAAGAAATAGCTTAACACTGGTACCTTCCAGCCCACTGGATCATAATGAATTGTAAGCAAAGGCAGTCTGAATTAGAGTAACATCTATTATGAGATTTTTAACCAGACTAAAATCTGTTACCAAGTAGTCATCTTCTTTTTTTTCTGAATGGGTTATCTATTTCAATTAATATATCTAAAAGAATTTATTGTCGTGCAAGTTTAAATTCAAATACATGGTTCCATATTGTTTAAGCAGCTTGTTCTCTTAACTAGGTCAGCTATTCTTGTGTTGTCATTTCATGCAAACTGTTTTTGAAAGAAAAAAAAAGCCACAAATAAAGCATTCTTTAAGTGATAGATCTATACCTTTGTTCCTGTCCGATTCTCAGTAAAACAATCAAACTGAGAAGATTGGGTTTTATTCTACCAGAAAGGAAGAGCTAATTTTTTAAGGTTTCATGAACACACAACCTCATAGAACCTTTGATTTAATGGTTATTTTCTGACTCTGCTTTTTAAGGAGTAAGAGATAAAAGGCAAGAAATAAAAAGACAAAGCTAAAATGCAATTAGGTTCAACTCTGAGTACTTATTAAGTCAGAGATGTGAATTAAAACCTTTCCATTTCTAGTTACTAAACATTTACTGAGAAACTACTATGCTTGAGGCAATAAACTACATGGGAGAGATATAAATCTAAAAATTGATCTTTGGCTGTTTAACCCCAAGGATTTTACTATGAATAAAATATGCTATACAGAACTAAGAAACAAAGCAATTGATGCTGAAAAAACAAACAAAAAATAATGCAGTCTTGGGAACTCGGCAAGGCTTCTCAAGGAAGATGGGATGCGCAGGTTGCCCATTGATGAAGAATAAGAAGGCAAAGAAGAACGCAAGGGTAGAGTCCTCAGGATAGAAAGACTGGCATAAACAAAGGCATGGAGGTGTGAAATTGCACAATGTCTGTAGGGAACTACTACATTTCAGTTACCCAGAGGACAGACTACAAGTTGAAGAGTTGAAAGAAGCAAGGTTGCAGGAATAGGAAAAGTCGGGCATAGAGAAGATGTTTTATGCCATACTAAACTCTCAAATTTTCATTTCTTACATATTCATGGCCTCAGTAAGTTTCGGATATACACCTTAGTCAAAAGAGTAAGGTTCTTGCAGTAGCCCAGGGTCATGATTTGATGAGATATTACTGTTTTATAGTAAATTAGTAAATGATATTGATTTTGTTTTAATTTGGTTGGATTGACATTTTTTAACAATCACTATAGCTTTCTAAGTGCATTCAAAGTTTTGAAAGCCAGTTGAACAAAAGTCGGCTTGCCAAAAGGCTATTTACTGAATAAGTGATAAACCAAATGACCAGTTCACCAACAGCCAATTCATCAATTTACTGAGTGAGTCATTTTGTTGAACTTTCCACATATGTTCAAGGATATGAAGAAGAAAACACGCATGAACCTGAGCGTTCCGTAAACACAGTACTCTTTGAAATGAATATTCCAAGAAAAAGTAGTGCTGAAAATAAACACTTGAAAAATTGAAAAAAAAATGCCTCCACATGTCAAATTGTCTTGGGGCCAAAAAACATTATTAAACCATACATGCATTTCTCATATTGACCAATAGTCATTGGTCAATTCTGTGGACAGAATTTGGCCTAATATTTTATTATAATTTGACAACTCTGGCTTTCCATTTAATGATGAAAAGTTCAAAGAACAAAATAAAAGAGATAGGTAGTTTCTACCACACAAAAAAGAAATATTTTTAAAATTTTAACTTTTTTGAACACAAAATGATCATGGTGGACTTTTAATTGATGAAAAATTATTAAAATCAGTTTTCACTTTGCTAACTGATCCATTACGTCTATACATCAACACTTAATTCACTTTAGAAAGTTATTCGTAAGGAATATATGTATCATTTGTAATACGACTATATATGCACAATAAAATCACAGTGGTGAACCAGTAATTCATTTACTGCGTTCGTAAAACACCTTCTTAGCATATTTCTTATGTCAAGGGCTCCCTATGTTGTTCCTAAGTTATTTTAAAATTTTTTAAACCACGAAACATTTCCCATACTCTGAGATTTGCTCTGCAATGCGTAGACCATCCCGGGCCTGTTCAACACATCCTGCCCGGCCAAGCCAGAGTCTGGGTAGACCGATCGCAGATGCGCGGAGCTGCCCGCTTTCCTGGAAATACTGGCGTCTTTCTCCGCTGTTGGTCGCCTGACTACAAAGATGACACAAGCAGCGGTGGCACTCGTGCTTCCTGGCAAGGATCCCGTTTCTTGGCTTCAGTGTCTGCTCACATGCAGCCGGCCCCGGTCACACCGCACTGTTTTTCAATGTAACCAACAGGCCGCGGCTCACCTTGAGCTCATTAGTGCACGGAGGCGACTTTCCAGCGGCGCCGCAAATGGAGCCCCAGCGTCCTCGGAGGGAAGGAGGAGGAGAGGAGGAGGAGGATGGGATCCAGCAGAGGAACCGCAAGGCCCTGGTGCTCAAGGCCTTGTCGTGCGGATGGGGGTTCTCTCCGCCCCGCCCGCTGTCAGGGCCCTGCTCTCCGCCAGTTCTCGGCCTCCCCACCCACCCCAGGGCGCGCCCCCACCCTGCGCTCGCTGGGCACCCTGTCTCCCAGTGAAGTCAGCAGTGGGCAATGACAGGGAAAGAGCTCATCTATCTGTGAGGAAAGAAGCCACGTTGATGGTTCCCTAGTGGATGCAATTGTGCTCATTACTGCCCATTTACATTTCATCACTCGATTATCACAAATGCCTCATTACTGTTGAAAAGGGTTTGCTGGTGAACTCCTTGCTAACTATTCATCCCTCAGCTCTGATGTCACCAGGCAGGCTGATTGGAAAAGGAGGAGGGCGAGGAGGAGCCGAAGAGGGGCGAAGGTGAAAAAGGTCTTCTATCCGATTTGATTAAAGGCCGTGATTTAAATCGATATTTAATAAAGTGGCTGCTACCACATAACACGGGCAATTCCCCATGCAGTCAGCATGGTGATTAGAGGCCCCTCACTGCCTGCTACATAACTCAATTGGGTTTTGTGCACTGGTCTGGCACCTGTGTCCCTCAGAACTGCGCCTCCAAGGTAATAGGTTTATGAGCCGATGAACAGAGGTGATAGGTTCTAAATGGATTAACTAGGTGTCTGCAGTCTGGTGATGAATACATCAGGCAAAAAAAAAAAAAAGTCTGCATAAGCAGGAGAGTGATAGGAAGTGTTGACAGACATTGTGTGTGTCACTAGCCCCACAGGGTAAACACTGGCTCGGTGCCTGTCATTCAAGTGCTTTCTCAGAGTAATGGGTGAAGATATCAGGCCCGGCTGCTTAACAAGCCTGCAGGTGCCAGGGCACCGAGGCCTGCTGCTGAAAAAGGCTTCCACAGGGCACGCCTCACCCACCAGCTACAGCCAGCTTAAGAATATGCCTCTGAGATGATATTCTTTTCTGTCTCAAAATAGATTGGAATTCCTGGGCTAACTGGTTTGTGCTAACTGCTTGGAGCATGGTGTTAAGAAAGAGTCTGAGGTTATATCCAGATTCAGTGGGAAAACATTAAATAGCACTAAAGTGCTGTGGACACAGCAGAGAGGAGTGAGTGGGGTATGATTTCTGCATAGTTGTCATCCCTTCACCCTCATTAGATGCCTGTAATAGCTAGATTCGTGTATCCCAGGGTTTCGATAAAATAAAGCAAATACTCATATACATGCATAGTTGAAAGGGACTCAAATTCAAATCCAATTTAATAATCCTTCTCAGGTGTTCATAAACAAGAGTATGGTATAGTTGAGTTTTATCAGAAATTTCCGGTACTCCTAAACTTTTTGAAATAAGACCAAAATAACGCATTTTTAAGATGGGATATGGCTGGTATAAATTACATTGCAACCTTCCTACCCCAGAATTAGCAAGCTATAAATTAGGGAAACAGTGCCATTCATGAAAAAAAAAGAGGGGGTAGGGAATCTGACCTAAAGTTATCAGATAAAAAGCAATTATTTATGTTTAGAGTTTAATAATTAATGATTCAGTAAATGCAGTCGAAACATACATGGACATACAGAGCAGTGAATGGTCATGACTTTTGTAGATTTTTAGGGAGAAAAGCCTAAAACAGGAATCAACTTTCTCTCATTTGGTGAAACTACAAAATGTAGGATGTATAATAATCTAAACATAATTGCTGAGGAATCTATTGTAACTTTGGTCCCAATGTGATCTGAAAATAACTTTTTGATTTTAAAATCAAAATAAAATACTCAATTTAAAATTGGCCTCACGAATTTGGAGGAGGCTTTAGATCCAATGTGGTCTTATGGGGAGGCACTATTAATGGTTTTCTGATACAACTGAGTTCCATCAATTGCTGTCTCAGCCACTTTTAATTTTGTGATTTATATTTTCCACAAACTCCAAAATACAAATGGGTGCCAATGAAACTATAAAGAGCCATAAAATCTATGTTTTCAGTATCTATGCAGGAGATGCTGAGGGAGAAAATACAATGTCTTTACAACCTAAGAATTCAAAAATAACCAATAGATGCTCATGAAAACTCTCTGTGACGCAGTCTGAGAACAGCTGCTGGCGTAGGGAGGGGTACACGCTCCAGTGGTGGGTGAATTCAAAGGATCTGAAATGTTTTGAGCAGACGGGGCCAACAGGGCCCTGGGAACGCCTCACAGCGAACCAGCCAAACCTCCCTCCCAGGAAAATAATCCCACATTGAGAAGAAATTGCTGGAAATAAAAATGAAATGCAGCAAGACAAGGACAATAGAATAAAGGAAAAATAATATTCCAGTAAAACAATGCAGTGCATATGTGTGAATGAGTAGGGAAGGAAAAGGGACTAAGGAGATTTCAGAAAGCAAAGTATCATATCTTTAAACATTTCACAAGGACCACAGAAGAGAGTTCAAGAGCTATCCTGGAAGTTCCTTAGAAGTTAGTAAAGCTATTCTTGGCTGGGCATGGTGGCTCATGCCTGTAATCCCAGCACTTTGGGAGGCCGAGATGGGTGGATCACCTGAAGTCAGAAGCTTGAGACCAGCCTGGCCAACATCGTGAAACCCCATCTCTACTAAAAATACAAAAAAATTAGCTGGGCGTGGTGGCACTCGCGTGTAGTCCCAGCTACTTGAGAGGCTGAGGCAGGAGAATCACTTCAACCCAGGAGGCAGAGGTTATAGTGAGCCAAGATTATGCAACTGCACTCCAGCCTGGGTGACAGAGTGAGACTCCATCTCAAAAACAAACAAACAAACAAAACCAGAACAACCCAAGAAGTTAGTAAAGCTATTCTAAATCAAATCTACCTCCTAAAAATGAAGGAAAATAAATTTTTGTAAAAATTAGCAATATAAAATAATATCAATCCCATGCAATGTTATCTTTAAAAAAAAAAAGAGATTGAATATCAGGATAGCACTTCTGCAGACAACAGTCTTCTAGAAAGGCATGCCCACAAAAAGAGAAAAGCTATCTTCAAATATTTCTAACAAGAAACAACAAAAAACCCAAACTAAAAACTAAAAAGTATTAAGAAAATGATTCAAGTTATGAAGCAGTAGCACAAATCAGAACTAGAAAAAAACTCAGAAATGAGGTGCTAAAATTCCAAAAAGAATTAAAAGAAAATGTTTTTTCAGAAATGAACATAAACAAGAACACATGTAATGGTAAACAAATTCAACAGATAATGCCTTGAAATTATATAAAAGTAAAGAGAAAAAAGATTTTAAAGCAAAAAGAATGAGAATGATTAAAAAGATTGGGGAAAAAATGACACATATAAAGACCAGTCAATCAAGAATTCAACATACATATAGTGAAAGTCCCTAGAAAAAGAAAACCAAAACTAGGAAGCAGAACAACTATAAGATCACAATTCTAGAAACTTTTCGGAAAGGAAAAAGATTCCAAACTACAGATTAAAGAGGCATACAGCATACCTGGAAAAATAAACCCAGAATTAACAAAACTGACACATATTCAGTAAAATTATTGTACCGGTAAAAACCACTGGTCATCAAAGAAAAATAAAATCAAAACACCTGTTGGTGTTTTAGTAATTTATAAAACAAAGAAGATCAGATTGTCATCAGACTTTCAGCATCGGTTTATGCCAGAAGAAAATAGAATATTAATTACAAGTTAGCCAAAAAAAGAAAATACGAAGGATTTGATATCCAGGCAAATTGACTTCTCCATATAAAGACCATAGATAAATTGACGTCACATGAAAGAACTCAAACAATATTGTTCCTATAGCCTTTCTGTAGTAAATTGTTATAATTTCATGTTCCTCTGATATTCATTTTAAATAGAAGTTAGACTTTGTCTTACCAGATGCAGGCCTCAGTCACCCTTGACAGTTTCCAGTTCTCTGCCTCCTCCCAGTTCTTCAATGTGGTTAATCCAGATATCTGCCTTATACAACCACCTCCTGGTGACCACCTGTCTATGGGATAGCTAGATACAACCCACTTGACCTGCCCTGCTGACCTCCACCCCCTACATGGACTATGCAGATGTGCCACACAGACCGCCTCTCAGTCACTGTGCAACTCCATGTACATGCTTGCGATGAACCCACCAATTAGAACTCCCCATAGGAAACCTGCTTGGGGAATGCCTTAGATCCTAATACAGCCTTTGGCCCACAGATCTCTGGCTCTCTCTTTCTCTCTCCCTTTCCTCCCACTGGTTGAGTGTGCATGTCTCACATGGCAGCTTCCCCTTCCTGTTGTTGGCCCTATGAGGTGTGACACCTCTTGGCTCTGTGACCTGTAAGTAATAGAATTGCTTCTATTACTTCATGTGTTTTGCCATGCTCCCTCTCCTGTTTCTTATCTGACTGACACACTTGTGCCTAACTCTCCTCCTGGTCAGGGCTCTCCTAGAGAGTGGCTATCTTGGTAGAAATAAACTGGACACAGGTCAGACAAGAGCACAAGGACGTCTGCCAATGTCATCAATTTTCTTGTGAGAGGGACACCTGGTCACACATAGGACACTTAGGCATTGGGTCATCCATGAAGATAAAGAAATACCCCAAGAAAGACACAAGACACACCGTAAACACCCATGATCAAATCCCTGGAGTCCCATGAGGGCAGGGTCAGAGTTTACAGTCACTTTAAGGGGAGAGCTCAAGACCAAAGTAGAGGAAAAAATGAACAGATTCCTTAGAAATAAATTAGAAAACAAGCTTCAGACAACCAATATGACTATAGAGACATCAACATAAAAAATGTTTACCTACAAAATTGAAAGTAAGTGAGATTTATGAGAGATTGATTATAGTAACTAAGAGCTATATTATACAGATAATAAAACTACAAATTATACAGAAAGAATCACAAAAATTTTTAACTGTTTTCAGTAATCATTGTTGGTTGTAGTGCTGCTATCTTATTTTGATAATGTTTTATGTAATAACATGATTCTGTCATATCTGTCATATTAAGAATCAATATGGTGAGGAAATAAAGAGCTCCAGTTATAAGATAGAAGAGGTTAAATAAACATGCTATAGTTCTCAATTCTAAGTGGAGGTATCTGCATGAAAACATAATTGTGTTCTCTCATAAGTAACTCTTACAGTTATAATTCAGAGTTCTAAGTGGAAATATGTGGGTATATTTGCATATACACACTTTCAAATTCAAATTTAAAGTTGCAATTATAAGGTGTTCACTGAAAAGAACTTTCAGGCCAGCAGAGAAGCAGTAAACTTCACATACCCAGCGCCCGTTTCACATGGGCTTCTTGGAGAAATGACTGATTGCAAGTCTGAGGCAAGAAATGTACAAGTTGGGGAGCTTGGGACACATTATTTTACTAGATAAAAGAAAGTTATCAGAGATTATGAAAAGGATGTGGGAGACTATTTTGTAAGAAATTTACTGGACAAAATTTGGACAAATTAACTACCAATAGGAATGATAACAGCAGTAAAGACAGTAACAGCAGTAGAGACAAATCATATGTTAAATATATGAATTTATAATCACACACAGATGCACAAGAACACACCCATACACATGCAACAAATAGACAAACAAAAAAATAGTGAGATGTGAGTTTTGGAGGATGCTAGATGTCTTAGTCCGTTTTGTGTTGCTATAACAGAGTACCTGAGACTGGGTAATTTATAAAGACCAGAAATTTATTTGGCTCTTTTTTTGGAGGCTGGGAAGTCGAAGATTGGGCAGTCCATCCGGTGAAGTTGTCATGCTGCTTTAACTCATGGTGAAAAGTATAAGGAGGTACAGGTGTGTGCAAGGCCGTCACACAGTGAGAGAGGAAGCAAAAGAGTCTAGGAAGCCAAACTCACTTTTATAACAACCCACATTTGATGTCCGCCTGTTGTAGATTTGAATCCTGACCTAGTCACTTTCTAGCTGTGTGACCTAGGACAATTTACGTAATTTCTTAGTTCAATTTTTCTCAACTCTATAACAGAATGAATAATATTCTAATAAGATTGTCAGGAGAATTAAATAGTCTATATACGATATTGTTGCACAGTACATGATACTTTATCATATTTATTAAATATTAGGGATTATTTGTAACTAATTAGTTATGTTCACTTGGTTAGCATCATGAATATACAACTCTGGTATATTAAGAGTATTGGCCATAGAGCTGGCATGTCTGCTGGTAACAGTTACAACCAAGGAGTAGAAGAGATTATCCTAGGAGAAGGCAGAGAGTAAAACAGCAGTGAACCAAGGAGAAGACGCTGAAGACTATCAATAATACAATAATAGAGAAGGAAGTGGAGTCTACCTAAAGGTTAGTGAGTGCAGTCAGAGAGTTCAGAGGAGTGTTGGAAGGTAATAGTGTTGTAGATATTAAGGAAGGTAATAGTGTTGTAGATATTAAGGAAGGTAATAGTATTGTAGATATTAAATCAGGCTCCTAACTTTCTTTCTGAAATCCTCTTCTCAGAATAAGACTCTCATGTACAGTGGTGCAGGTGAGTGCTGCACAACTCTGTGGAGGGGTATCTTATGTGTCTGGAGACCTTGGAGTGGGTAGGCACCAATCTTGCACTGCCATAGACAGGCTACCTTAACTCCACAAGCACTCAGAGCTTGCAGAATTATTTTCACTTGCAATGCAGTATATTATGTGCACAAATGTCCTCTCTTTCTTGAATACCCTCTTTTATTCTTCCCACACGTTATGGTTTGGCTCTGTGTCCCCATACAAGTCTCATCTTGAATTATAATCTGGATTACAATCCCCATGTATTGAGGTAGGGACCTGGTGGGAGGCGATTGGATTGTGAGAGTGGTTTCCCCCATGCTGTTCTTGTGATAGTGAGTGAGTTCTCACGAGATCAGATGGTTTTAAAAGTGGCACTTCCTCCTTTGCTCTCTCTCTCTCCTGCCTCCAGGTAAAACATGCCTTGCTCCCCCTTTGCCTTACCCATGATTGTAAGTTTCCTGAGGTCTCCCCCAGCCATGCAGAACTGTGAGTCAGTTAAACCTCTTTTCTTCATAAATTACCCAGTCTCAGGTAGTATCTTTATAGCAGTGTGAAAACAGACTAATACAGCACAGATCCCCTAGCCTTGGAGTCTGATAGCAAACGTGTGCTACTCTTTGAAGATTTCATTGAAATCTCTCAAACACATCAGGTTTCCCCGTGGTGTTTACATAGTCTCTCAGGAAACACATTTCTATATTTTTGCATGAATTGTTTACATATTTGTCTTGATCACAGGCTGAGAACTCCTTGAACACAAAAGCTATATCTTAATATCAATAATCCCTACAATTGGCATAGCAGTATTCCATAAGCGTTTGTTGAATAAATGAACAAAGGAACAGAGATATCAACACCCACATCTAGATATAACTTAGTCACAAAGTCTTAACATTACAGAAACTTGAAAATAAATCTCAATAAGATGTCATTTTTCAGCAATGCATTTTTTTTTTTGTAAAATCAAAAAGTAGACCTTAAGTGAAATATTCTAACCAACTAATATGCATCTAAGATTTATGCAGACAAAGGGAAGATATACATAAGCAATCACAGCCCCGTGACCTTGCTCCTGGAAAGGCAAATCAAAGTCAGAAGATTTATTTGATGGATTTAAAGACAAAGATAAGGAGTTCAAAAAACTCCTCAGCTACTCCTCAGTAATGTAGGTGATTGTCTATTTCTAGGGCCTCAAATACTCAACAATGGGACAGGAACACTGGGAGTCAATTCGCACAGTAAGGAATACCCACTAATGTGGTTATATGTCTGCTCTCTGTTTTTCCTGTGTTACCCTTTTTTGTTTACTTGTTTTTGAGACAGGGTCTTGCTCTGTCACCCAGGCTGGAGTACGGTGGTGCAATCTCAGCTCACTGAGACATCTGCCTCCTGGTTTAAGCGATTCTTGTGCCTCAGCCTCCCAAATTGAGTAGCTGGGACTACAGGCACATGCCACCACACCTGGCTAATTTTTATATTTTTAGTAGAGATGGGGTTTTCCTATGTTGGCCAGGCTGGTCTCAAACTCCTGGCCTCAAGTGATCAGCCCACCTCAGCCTCCCAATGTGCTGGAATTACAGGTGTAAGCCACCATGCCCGGCCTGTTAGTATTATTGTTAGTATTATTCTTGTCATAGTTTTAATGAATCAATAGGGATAATATCAAAGGCCAGATCTACCTGAAAGGAAACAGTTTCACCTACCCATTTACCAGGAGTTGTTAGGCTGGTGATTTTGAAATCACCTACTTCTCTGAAAAGAATTTTACATTTTCTTATTTCTTCTGTTTCTAAAGTCTTGGGGAATACCTCTATACAGATCCTAAGTACTAACAATAGTCATTGCTTGACCAGTTTGATTTGTGGCAAATTTAATAGAAAGGATAATGGTTTTCACATGGTGTTATGAAGAACCCTAGATGACATATGTGTCACACAAGTGAGGTAGTCCAAAAGGTCAAAGTCAAACATCTCTGGGCTCATGCATCTCTTCCTTGTTTCTACTACAGTGGCTTCATGTATACTTTCTCACTTCTTGAACTTTTAAGTAATTTCATTGAAGAAGGAGCTCCTTCAGGGGAAAACTTTTTTTTTTTAAATCTATTTCTCTGATGACCTAGAAAGTTCCAGAGGACAGGCTATGGGGAGGATGGAAATATGGGATTAGAACAGGGCTTTCCCAGTGGAAGCAGACAACCTTAAAAAAGCATTTCAACCTCTGGTGATGTTCCAGAAAGTCTTCTGAAGCCACCTTTCCCTCCAAGTATTGTTCTAGGAATTTCAAGTGTGACCTGAGCCTTCCAGAAATCTCCACTTCAGTGACCGTTGAAGGCACCTCATCCACAATGGACCTCATAAATTTCTGCCCTCCTGTCACTCACCCAATAGCCTCTGTCTCAGTGAACATCACCCACATTCAGCCAATCACTAAAGCCAGAACCTGATGGGGATGGGCATAGGGTTACGCCTCTTCCTTACCTCCTTCATGAGGATAAGAAAGTCCGTGTATTTTGTCTTTCTCTTGGTTTCATCTCTTCGTGCTCACTGCCATTTTCTTTTTTCAACCCGTCAACACGGTCTGCCTGGATTACTACGATAGGCTCCAGACCATCCCCTGCCTCCTTTTTCATCTTCTCCAGCCAGTTCTCTCTTCTGTAGCAGCACATTCTTTCTATGCCTTCAAGATAAAATAACAATCTGGCATCCCAGGCCTTTTGGTTCCTTAAGTACGCTCTCTCTTGACTTTTGTCTTCTCTTATGTGATTTTCTCTTCCAGGAGTATCCTCCTTGCCCCATCTTCACCTTCCAGCAGATTTAAGTAGCCCAGCTCACATGTTCCCACCATCTATTTCATGTACTTGTGTGACCACACTGAATCCATTGCACTGTAATTATTTATTAATGACTTCTCACCGCTCCTGTTAAGCCCCCCTCTTTAAACAAATTAGGAACTAGATGCATTCACTTTTGTATGCCAGCAACCAGTACAACAGCAAACACATAATGACCACTCAGTAAATGTGCTTAATGACTAAGATTCGATGAATGAATCTTTGGTATTATTTTTAGTTTTCTGTTTGATTTCCATGTCATGGTGCTTTTTGCCTGACAGAATTTCTTCTCAACTCTTGAATTTCTTCTCAACTTCACTTCCTGAGAGATATTTTTGCAAAGCTGCCAAGATGTGCAGTATAGCTGCCCAAAATAGGTACATTTCAATAAAAATGAATGCATATTTTATATTTTCTATTGTCCAAATAATGTTTCCTTAGTCCAGTTGGAATCAATAATTGCATTGTAAGACTGGAAAAATATCTTTAAAATATTGTTATTTATTTTTCATCATTTTTGTTAAATACTACCCTTCCTTGCTTTTTTATGCTTTATAACTTCCAGAATAATCTAACACTTACCTGTTTGAACACGTGAGTATGGCTAATACAGAAAAGGGCTGCTAACTTGAAAACTGCTCAGTCATACCACAACTGGGATGGGAAGTGGACTCAGGACCCATTGGCCCTTTCTGGGGCTGTTTTCACATTTTCAGGTGTGGTGCACCTGTGTCCTTTTGGCAATAGGCTTTTCGGGAAGACACCTAAATCCAGAGTCAGCGTTATGTCTCAGGTTCCTTTGGTGAGTTTTGCCATAATTGTAGCCACCCGTCTGAACTGCTATGCCACAAATGCACACAACAGGCAAAAGTATGGGCTTTTGCAAGCACTGTGCAACTGCTCTCCTGTGAGCAGAGCTGAAAGCAGTAGTCAAGATGTATAGGGAAATTACACTAGATTTATTTACAGAAACCATTTATGTTGAACTAGCAGTTTCCTATTGTGTCAGCAATTTTCTATTGCATTTATTTGTTACTACAGTACTTGGCAAGAGTGCAATCCTATTAAACCTGTACAATACATTACACAAAATTGTAATCATTTTCTATTTTATAAAATAAAAAGAACTGTGAAATTTGTACAATTGTGGAGTCCTAATAGAATTTCAAGATGGAAATGCATAGTCTTGGGCAAAATTGTTCTGACTGCACTTTTTCATTCTTTTCTTACCTCACTTCCAATGTTTTCTCTTTAGTTGATATGAACAATAACTGTCTACGAGTCTTGACTTCATAAATCAAGATGAAAAGGAAGAAATTCCTGAAATCCAGCTTTCTTTCCTGCTTTCAGAGCATTGGCTCAGCTTCCATTTTCCATACATCAGCAACCTTAAAGCTTGTTGTTTAAATAATTTTAAAATTAACTACTAGTATTGTTATATTTATATCTCACAGACCAGTATTATCTAAGACAAATAGAATTAGAGTTTAAATTTAAATCACTCTGTGCTACTAACTGTTATTTCTACAAGCCAGTTTCTGCCTTCTCTTGCCATGTTCCAGAGCCAGTCTTGACCAACTCTGACTTTATTGAAGGAGGTCCCTCCACATCAGTGAGTGAGGTATGCAATTCATGTGGCTACCTCAAAATATGTCAGATATACTTGCTGTAGCAAGGCCTAGGCCAAATTGCAATATGCCAACAAAACTATAACATATTCCCCTAAACCTCAATAAATTTGGCATAACCTATCTAGTATAGGACTTCTGGATTGATTGCCTAGTTGGTGCTCCATATTCACATTCTTCTCTAGCACTGATTCACTTCCTGATTTATTGCCTAAAGGTTCAGATTCACCATCCTTGCTCTAACATGTTGTAACTAAGAGACTTTGGGCAAACTGATGAACTTTGTTGAGCCTTAGTATTCTCACCATTAAAATGCAACCTGCTTCATTATGAATATTAAGTTTTATTTACATTAGATTAAATATACTTATTGCACATAGTGTATGCCGAGGATTAAGATATAGAAAACAGGCCAGGCTCAATGGCTCATGCCTGTAATTCCAGCACTTTGGGAGGCTAAGGTGGGTGGATCACCTGAGGTCAGGAGTTCGAGACCAGCCTGGCCAACATGGAGAAGCCCCTTCTCTACTAAAAATACTAAAATTAGCTGGGCAAGGTGGCAGGTACCTGTAATCCCAGCTACCCAGGAGACTGAAAAAGGAGAATCGCTTGAACTGAGGAGGCGGAGGTTGCGATGAGCTGAGATTGCATCATTGCACTTCAGCCTTGGTGGCAAACAGTGAAACTCTGTCCCCCCCCCCCAAAAAAAAAAAAAGATATAGAAAGCAATTAGTACAGTTTCTAGGATGTAATGTGTGCTCAATTCATGATTATTATTGAGGTGGATATGGTTGATATTGCTGATATCATTATTATCATTACCAATCTCCTCTCATCTTCTTCGGTGTTCTTTTATTTTTCTAATCATTGATGGGTGTCTTATTTTAAATAAAACTAACAACTCACAAAATTTGTATTTTCACATTGACAATTATTATTTCCTAGAAATTCTTGCTAATATACCAGTGTAATCTATTTTATCAACAAGCTAAAGAAGAAAAATATTATTATTATATCAAGTGGCAATGGAGAAATCATTTGACAAAATCAAACATCTAGTCATGACAAAAACCTTCCACAAGTTAGGAATCGAGGATCATTTACTCAGCTTGATAAAGAACATATACAGAAAAAAATCCTACACAGTTAACATCACACTTTTTTTTTTTTTTCCTTTTTGAGACAGGGTCCCATGCTGCCGCCCAGGCTGCACTGCAGTGCTGTGATTTCAGTCTACTGCAACCTCGACCTCCTGGGTTCAAGTGATCCTCCTACCTCAGCCTCCCGAGTAGCTGGGACTACAGTCATGCACCACCAGGTCCAGCTAATTTTTTCGTATTTATAGTACAGATGGGGTTTTGCCATGTTGGCCAGGCTATTCTTGAACTTCTGCACACAAGTGACCTTCCCAGCGTGGACTCCCAAAGTGCTGGGATTACAGGTGTGAGCCACTGCACCCACCAACATCACACTTAATTGTGAAAAGCTGAATGCCTTCGCCCTGACATCAGGAAAAGACAAGGATGCTCACTATCACATTTTTTATTCAACATAGTACTGGAAGTTCTCTTCACTGTAATCGGCAAGGTAAAGAAAGAAAACGCATACAGAGTGGAAGAGAAGAAATAAAGCTATCCGTATCAGATGATATGATAATCTCAACATAGAAAACCTTAAGAAAAACATGCAGAAGCCTCAGAATTAAGTGAGTTCAGCAAGGTTGTAAGATACAAGTTCCCCACACAAAACTCAATAGCATTTACACATATGCTAATAATAATCATACAGAGACCAAAATAAAAATGCAACATTATATAAAATTGCACCAAAGGAAAACATATAAGTGTATGTCTAACAAAACATGCACAGGACCTATATATTGAAAATTACAAAATGCTTGTGAAATACATAAAAGAAGACATAAATAAATGGAGACACTTATTGTGTTCACGGATTAGAAGACTCAACATAGGCCAGGCACGGTGGCTCATACCTGTAATCCCAGGACTTTGGGAGGCCGAGGCGTGTGGATCATCTGAGGTAAGGAGTTCAAGACCAGCCTAGCCAACATGGTGAAACCCCGTTTCTGCTAAAATTACAAAAATTAGCCAGGTGTGGTGGCATGCACCTGTAATCCCAGCTACTAGGAAGGTTGAGACAGGAGAATTGCTTGAACCCAGGAGATGGAAGTTGTAGTGAGCCAAGATCTCACCACTCCACTCCAGCCAGGGCAACAGAGCAAGACTCCGTCTGAAAAAAAAGAAGACTCAACATAGTCAAGCAGTCAGTTCTCTCCAAATTTACCTATAGATTTAGGGCAATTGTAGTCAAAATCCCAACAAGGCTTTGGTAGACATAAACAGGCTTATTCTAAAATCTATCTGAATAGGCACAGGCCCTAAGGATAGATAAAACAATATTGACAAATAAGAATAAAGCAGAAAAAATTGTTCCACCAATATTAAGTCTATGTAGCAACAGTAATCAAGGCAATGTTGTATTGTGGAGAAAAAACACATAGATCCACAAAACCAAATAGAGGAGCCAGGAAGAGAGCCACACATGATACTCAACAGACTTTGACAAAGATTCAAAGAAGGAAGTTTGCTCTTGAAGAAGATGTGAGAACAAATGGATATCCATAGGCCAAAACCAGCCATATGAATGAATGAAACAAAACCAGAAAAAATACTACCTAAACTTCACATACTATACAAAAATTATCTCAAAATGGATCATAAGACTTCAATGCAGGCTATAAAATTATAAAACTTAAATCGGGCAAAAGTACTTGCTGGTATTAGATTTCAGGATAGTGGTTACTTTGGGGAAGGTGGGGCTGGTACTGACTAGGATGGGTAGAAGGAGAGTTTCTGAGGGCTAGTAATGTTCTATTTCTTGATCTACATGGTAGGTGAAATGGGTGTGTTCACCCAATGGCAAAAATTCTCTGACACGTGCAATTATGATTTATAACTTTACTGTATGTATATTTACAAATAAAGTTTTTTGGCTTAGGGTTGAGGAGGGGACCAACAGGGGAGCCAGGGCAGCCCTTCTGTTTCTTAGCAGTCCCACTCTATAACATTGGGCCCCTCCTCAAACACCCTTCATTTTTCCCCATTAACTAAAGAATGACATTCAACTGCAATAAAATGGCATGTAAGGCTCTTTGTTACCCAATCCCACTGTCTTTTACCCAGCCACTCCCTTTACCCCACACTCTGCCTCCATTCATTTTTAACTAATATTGGTTGGTTTCTTACTTGGTGCAGAGCATTGTGCTAGATGATAGCAATTGATTTTGGAGCAACACATACAGGGTTTTCTCTCTCGTAGATGTTACCATCTAGTCAGGAAGACATGATTAAATGGTCAATTATATTTAATGAGGTTGAGTGTTATGACAGAGGAAAAGTAGGATCTTACAGGAACATAAAGAAGAAACATCTAACTTAATCTAGAGGAAGGGAGCAAAGACTTCTGGCAATTAAGTTGAAGCTAATAAAAAGGTTCATAGATATTCACAAAGTACAATGCTGTGTGTGTGTGTATGTGTGTGTGTGAGAGAGAGAGATGTGATGTGAAAGAGAGAGAGGAAAATCCAGACAGAGCGAAAAAGAGAGATACGTTAACAAGTCACTGGTTAACTTAATTATGAAAGACTTGTCTTACATGGCTTCAGTGGGCAGAATTAAACCAAATATTTGGACCCATAGGAAGAAAGATTAGTATTTTTAAATGAACTTACTTTTAAAGTATTTAAAAATAACTAAATAACTTTCTGAAATTAGAATAAGCTATTATGTTGAGTTTTTCATTGCAGTAGCTTTTCAAACCAGATGACATAACATTTAAGCTTAAGAAGGGGGATTGGACTAGAACATCGTTCAGATCCCTTCTGACACAATGACTGCATGATAAGCATGGACTATAAGCATTGCCTATTGGTTCTCAATAATTCATTAAGGTGTTGCTACTTCTAAAGAAAACATTTGGATTATGATTTCTCAATAAATAGGACCCATATGAACACAGAAAGAGATTGAAATATATATGCTTATATTTCTTGTATTACAAAGCAGTGATTCCTTTTTTTATAAAAGTCCCTACCACATATTTAATCATAACTAAAACAGGTTGCATTTTTTCCTGGTGTGAAAGTAGTAGAAAAGCACATCTACTTCTTTTCTCCTTCACTTTGTAGCTAGCAGTATTTACTGTCTGACGAACTACAACAAGCCCGTGCTATCTGAAGGGGTTTTTGAATGGTTAAAACTAGAAAATAAGGGAATATCATGAAATCTCTGTTTGTTCTCATGGGTAGTCTAGTCAAGTTTCTAAATCAAAGAAGTTATATTTTGTTTGCTTCTGTAAATTGCTTTAAGTTCACCTTCTGTTAAGCAGAGCAGATAATTTATTTGTATGTAAGTATTGAGATATTTTGCCTTTTGTCAATGAGCGGCACATATGAAGTGGGCCTTGGATTTCAAATAATACTGAAACTAATTAGATTTCTTTCTTTCTTTTCTTTTTTAAAAATTATCCCATGGGATTCTTTAATTTCTTTTTATTTTTATAGATTAGGGGGTACAAGTGCAGTTTTGTTACATGAATATGTTGTGTAGTGATATGAAGTTCGGGCTTTAGTGTGTGCATCGCTTGAATGGTGTACATTGTACCCATAAGGTAATGTCTCATCTCACTCCTTTAAATTTCTTATTTCTTATTGTATCTATCATCCAAGTTGGTTTTTGTTTTTCCTCAATATTTTACTCAACCACTTTCTGCCAGAATATTCCTTCTGGTCCTGAAACTGCTGCATTTGGCCAGGTAATGCCATTCTCCTGTTGCAGTTTTGCTCTTTGGAACTGATCTGGAGATGTATGGGCTTGTTTTCCAAAGAAAAGCATTGTTTAGACTACCAAGATTAGAAGCTACCTAGGTGTGTGGTAAAACCATTCAAAATGTAGCAGAGCAAGGCTTGTGAACGGAAACGTAATACCTGAGTTACATTCTGCTCGAAAATGTAACAAATATAGATGAGTTAAAAAGGAAAAAATAATATGTCGAGGAAGAGAGGTTTAGGTTCCAATTTAGACAATAACTGTGACTATATCCTTGCTAGAGCCTGAGCAAAACAAATGAAATTGTTTGCCTTGTAATAATCAAACAGACCACAACTGAAGACAAACTTCAGTCACAATTTACTTGCTAATGACTTCTTCCCTTCCTATTGCCAGTACACTATTGGCCTTGGAAGCTGAACCCTGAAAGCACTAAAAAACCTTTGCTTAACATTGTATTCAATCCATTTCCAGGTTTTTTTGTCTTTTTATTTATAGAATTTTTTTCAATTATCTGGTAATACATTTCAGTATCTAGATTAAAAATATCTTGGAATTTTTATCCAGCATATTTGTTTCCTCCTAAGATTCTGAGTGCAAAGGAATAACAACAAAATCAAGTTAAAAAAATCAATATGCAATTTAAATTGTAAAATTCTATTTTCATTAAACTATTCTTCTATGTGGCCAATTTTTTATATATATACGTATATATGTGTATACATATACTTACATAATATATACATATACATACATAATATATGTATATAAAAACAAAATACAGCCTCTCTTTGATACAAAAATTGAAATGTGGTTTACTTTTTATGAGGTAATAAGTGACACTGCATTATTTTATCTTCAAAATCGGCATTGAGAAATTTTAAGTTGACCTGGCTGATTTATTTAAAATAATTTAAAAAAAAAAAAGGAAGAGAAGGAGAGAGAGACTGAGAGAGGGACAGAAGGAGATGAAAGGAGGAGGGAGGTAAGAAAGAGAAAGTAGAGAGAGGAAGAGAAGAGAAAGAAAGGGAAGTGATAGAAAAAAAGGAAAGAAAAGAATCAGAAAATGTCCATTTCAAGCATTAGAGAAGAACTTGTAAATCAAGGTTAACGTTGCCTATCTTTGGTTTTGTGGTATTAAATAAGCATAAGGGAAGAGAAAGGTGTTATGTTTGGACTCATAAAGATCTACTGTAAAGTGACATTAATTGGAAACATTATCAACAGGTGTTTTTCTAACAACATATCTATCTTGCAGGATTAAAACTGCCAGTCTAAATATTCAAATATTTTTCTCCTGTGGTTGATTGTTACACAGCAAATAATATTTAACACCAGCCAGATTGACCTTATTTGGTTATATTTCTTCTTCTTTAATGAATTGTCATGCAAAGCAAGGTGTGTGAACATATGTTTTCCCTATTACTTCTTTTATACATTTTTAAACACTTAGCCTGGAATGTTAAACCTCATACGGAAGAAATAACATATTAGTATTGAGGGTATTTGCAAACATATATGCTATGAATCATGTGTTAACATGATAATTGTTTCCACACACACATATATACAACCATAACAAGAATGATTAAAATAATTTAAGGGAAACCTACCATAAATATTTGGACTCATTTTTTTAACACAAACTTTTCTTTCACCTAGCTGGTAAATATATCCTAGAATGAATTAAATTTGTAAATTTCTTTGTTTATTCATGTTTATAATTTCTTTTCTTTATTAAGGGACTCTCTCCCTAAACTCTCCATATACGATTATGACTTTAGCTTGTTTATGAGGGTTAAAAAATTAAAATAAGGTAACAAAAATCCCCCACTGAATCACTAACTAACTAAAGTTAAAAATATTTGTCCCAGGTCCTGAAAGTTAAAAACCTCAGGTTCTGAAAGATGATGAGACGAGACAAAGGAAGTCCTAGAGAGGGGTCTGTTTGATGGAAATGCAGGCCTGCAATTTATCCCCTCTCTCACATACGTTTTCTACTCACCTTCCCCTTATGTTACTAGAAAAACAAGAAAAGGCCTTTGGGTCACCAATAAGATCAGTTTTTTAAAAACAAAATTAGAGCATGTTAACCAATAACATATGAAGGTGCACAGCGCAAGCATTCCTTCAAGGAACTTGAGCCAAGAACCCTCTGGGTCCAAAATATCAGTTTTACAAAATACATATTTTCCTTCTAAAGATATAGGTAATAGCACTCTATTAAGATTTGTAATATTCAATAAACAAATTAGGAGCAGGTTTCTAGATGTAAAATTATTTAATTACTCAATGGAAACTTGACACAGCCACTTTAGAGACACCACAAATGCCATGTGTGAAGTTCTCATGTCGTTTCTGAGAATTTTGTATCAAGGTACATTTTGTTTTCTATTTTTTATTCTTCATTTTCACTGTGACTAGGACAGGGTTATGGAGGGAAGAGATTATCAAGAAAAAACCCACTCTTTCCTGTTGACAATAGTGACAGCAAAGCTGTCTTACATGGTAACATTAAGGAAAACATAAATTTGCTCTAATTTGGGAAATCCTATTCCATTTTTTCTTCTTTTTCTAGCATAGCTGACTTTTAGGACTTTGTTTTTCTTCTCAGTCCTACCACTGTCTCAATATGACATTTCCTCACATCAATTCTTTCTATCCATCTTATTGTATTCATTAGAAAATGTCCCCATTGTTGCTCTTAAATCCGTGAAATAACAGAGTCACATAAACAAAAGAACAAGAGAGATATACACAGGAAGTCTAAAGAGTGTCCCGAGAAGAATAGAATACATAAGGAATGTAATAGCATGATGTTTTTGACATAAGAAGTCCAGATATGGTCAGCCAATTGCTCAGAGCTGCTTGAGAGCTTTTCAAAGTTCCTGATCCTTCCTAGCTTCCTCATGCACCATTCTTCACTTCTGGCTCTTGTCCTCATTCTCACCATATAGCTGCTCCACATCCAGGCATTATGGCTGCATTCCAGGCAGGAGGAAGGAGATATGGTAATGGTAAAAAAAAAAAAAAAAAAAAAAAAAAAAGTGGGGTGTGTGTGTGTTGATTCTGTCAATTCTGCTGGAAGATAATAGCAGCTTTCCATAAGTTGTACCCAGTTGAGCTCTGCCAATAAGGTGAAACCAGTACAACTTATTGGCTAGAATTGAGTCCCGTTATCATCACTGGACAGCAGGGATTTGGAAAGGTAAGTGTTTCCAACAGAATAAAGCCAAGGTTCTGTAAATAATGGAGAAAGGAAAAGTGGGCAGTGAGTAGGTAGACAGCAACGCTAGCCCCAAGGGAAGAGACTGCATCCTCTTGACCTTTGCATTTGCATTCACTAGGACACTGTCTTTGGGAATAAGTTAGAGGAAGAAAAAAATAGCTGAATGAGTGAATGAATGAATCAACGAATTGACTGTTCTCCAGAACTGGGGTTATTATAACTACTTACAACTCTTCTGTTACCTGGCAATGTACATATAAAAATAGTCTCTGAGTGCTTGTTTTCCGAACTAAACTTTAGAAAAGTGACTGATTTCCTAAACCCAGCACACGCACATACGCAGCCTTGTAGTAACCTAAATTTAAAGTTCAATGGCTGGGCACGGTGGCTCACGCCTGTAATCCTAGCACTTTGGGAGGCAAAGGTGGGCGGATCACTTGAGCAGGAGTTCGAAACCAGCTTGGCCAAAATGGTGAAACACCATCTCTACTAAAAATACAAAAAATTAGCCGAGCGTGGTGGCACATGCCTGTGATCCCAGCTACTCGGGAGGCTGAGGCAGGAGAATCGCTTGAACCCAGGAAGCAGAGGTTGTAGTGAGCGGAGATCTTGCCACTGCCCTCCAGCCTGGGTGACAGAGTGAGACTCTGTCTCAAAAAATTAAATAAATAAATAAATAAAGTTCAGGGTCGAAGTAGATACTTGAAGACAATTAAAGAAACTAAAAAGGAATGGGATTCTGAGTTCCTAACAAAAATGTTCATGTCATAAAAGCACATATGCACACAATTTACGTAGGAAAACCCTACTTATAATTTGTTTCAGGATGACTTTGGCAGATAGACTTATAACATTTTAAGTCTGTACTTCTTTTAGCAAATCAAGCCATAATACAAAAACAACGTAAATTTTATTATTTATTTTTGAGCCTCGTTTCTTTCTAAGTCTCTGTGTTTTCAGTAATAGCTCTTTGCTAACTTCCCGGACCTTTCTTTTTCTTATACCATATACTGGATCAAAAAAAGGCTAGTATCAGTATTTTCTCTTTTTTCATATTTCAATAATTATTTCTGTCTTAGGTCTTAGATGATCAATAAGAAAACTTAGTATTATTTATTAAAGTGTAGAGGAAAACCCATAACATAGTAATAAACATTGATTGTGGATGTTTTAAATCTCAACATCTTTTTTTGGCTTCTGAAAATTTACTACAATCATAGAAATGTTGTATTTCTAAAATTCGCATCCTAGGTTTTTCCCAATCTCTTTGGTGACTGCTTTTAAAAAACATCATATGACTTAACATATATTTGTTAAAGAGATTTTGGTGAGAGCTGGCTTATTTAATATTTTTACATATTTCAAATCTAATGCAATCTAAAATATTGAATTGAAATATCTTGACTAAATATTTTATTTCAATCATTTACATTTCTGAATTCAAGTGATGATGAGATCAAAACATTATGGTCTCTGAAAAGTGACACTTGGGAAATGATCATTTGTTTAGTTCCTAAAAATTAGTTTATTCTCACTCTTAACCTCTAGAAACCTAGCATCTAATCAAAGCCTTATTATCAATGACCTGGAAACCATAAAAGTCCAGTGAGTTGAGATGGTTATTTTGTAATCGTATATCAGATTGTTATACAAAGATCTTTCTTCTCCCCATTCCCAAAATGTACAAAACTAGTCAGCAATTTTATGCATTAATATGCCTGCTGATATAACATTTAATACAGAGAAGAAACTTAAAGATCACTAAGCTTTTCTAGCTCTCTCATTCTTCAGATGAAAACACGAAATTCAAAATGTTAAGCAATTTTCTAAGGAATCTTTTGGTTGCTTTTGAAAGAGTCATAAGTTCTTGTACCCTTAGTTTTTCTCCACATTCTTCCTCCCCATTAACCACAGGAAATCTCTGGTCACAGAACTTAAATGAAAGTCAAGAGGGTCGTTCGAGTCATCCGTTCCAGAGGTTCTCAACCAAAATGAGGCAAACAGGTAACATTGAATCCATGCATGAGTCTCTCCATTCCCAAGGCACGCAAGGTGCAGCCTAGGGTCTCTATATACCGTGGGCAAGTGACTTACAAATCCCAACAGATCTACTCCGTTAACTATAGTACATATAATTTTCTATATGTACCATGGCAGGAAAATAAATGAGAAGATTAATCTATTTCAATGTACTTCCCCAAATAGAATCCTCTATATTATCTTGGCGTGGTGACCATTCATTCCACTGGCCATGCCTATTAGACAGGAGAGTGGACCTGACAGATATGGGGTTAATGGCAGACACTGTCCAGGTCTCTGCCTTTGACCAAAACTCCACCACAACTTCTCCATGTGAAGAACGGTGAGGCATATGAATGTACAAACGGTTTCTGCCTTTCTTTAACAGACCCTGTGTGAATTTAACTTACCCAAGAGACAGCCCTAGATCTATCCCCAGTTCTTTAAAGTAAACCTCAGCATGGAATGAAAAAGCCATATCGGTCAGCATATTGGAACATAATGCTTTGAAGAAGTAGGGAGGTAAAGTAATTGTTTCAGTTAGAGTCCTAGGATTTTGTTTGGTGAGCCTCAGCTGAAATGGTCTGGATAAATGAGCACAAACATCATCATAACCTAAAAAAAAAAAAAAATTCAAAGCAAAAGCTCTACTGATGGTGGCTCATTTTGATTACAAAGGAAAGTTTACACATATTTAAGCTATTTTTATGAACTTTAAAATTAAGTCCTATGCTCATGATTATGGGATGAGAAAACATCACATATGTAGTGTATATATAGAAGATGAGCTAGTTCTCCCTGCAAAATAAGCCACCACAAAACCCCAGTGGCATACAAAAGTAATCTTAAACATCTGGGGTGGTTGTCTAGACAGCCCTACTGGCCTTGCCTGTGTTTATAATACATAGGTCCAGGATTGGGTTTGCTGGTGGCTTATCTCTCAGAGCCTGTCTTGAGGAGATTGGGACAAATTGGTGCATTCTTCATACCTCTCAACTGATAGCAGGCTATCCTGGGTGGGCTTTCATGGCAATGGCAGAGAGTCGAGAGAGCAAGCCCAACTGTGCCAACACTTTTCAACCCTCTGCCTGTATTGAGCTTGTTGAGTCTTGTGGCTCAAGGAGTCCCATGGCTGAGGCAGAGCTAGAATAGATGGGGATTTCAAACTTACATGGCCAAGAGCAGGAATTTAAGAAGAGGTGGGAAATTAGAGCCAGTTTTACAAGCTACCACAAAATATGGATTTAAATTACGTTGTAAATCAACATTCCACAAAAAACTATTTTTCATGTTCCTTGTGTAAGCACGCAATAAAGTGACAAACCTCAAACACCATGATAATACATTTGCTTCACTCGTAAAGTACTATTATTCTTCTCTTTGTTTGGTAGAGAGAATCGTATAACCACTTCTAATTTCCTCGCGCCTTAGTTGCCAAGAAATTCAAAGTTAAATATAATGTATTTTACAAAAGTATATGTTTGGTGTACTTTTCTTCCTTTGCTGTGACTTTGGGCTTATATTTTTAATCGTATAATCCTATCCCCTTTATTTTATGTAATTCAATTTTAAATCATTAAATAAAGCAAGCATTATATTTTGTAAAGAGATAATGCACTACAATATGATATTGTGACAAGCTATGTTCTGGCATTTGACTTCTAGTGGGAAAACTTAAGTTGATGGTTTCTATAGGAATTCAACTGATAAAAAAAATTATAATCAAACTTTGTTGTACTTTGATAATTCACTTTCCTTTTGTCAAGATGTCGATCCAAACCTCAATCAACCAGGCATTTTTACTCCTTGCAATCTAGAATGTACATTTACATTTTTAATTATCATCTTGTTGGGGGAGAATTAAAATTTTACTTCTCATAAAGGGTCTGCAAAACTCTTCAGTAATATTGAGCTATTTTACATGAGGAAATGTAGACATGTTAATGTCAAGTGATTTACCTCCATCATGCAACTAATCAATGGCAGAAGGAGGAGGTGACCAGAGCTATAGGACTTGTTCAGCATGCCGAGCCTTATTAAGCCGCACAGACTCACATATATTTGATACTCAGACAGAGGTATTGAGATCAGACCACCACCTCACACAGGTGGAAATGTGTGTACAAGGCCTGTTAAACATGATATATTCCTAATGTACTGCAATTACTGAAACACCTGTGGCATAGAATGCACTCTGTTCTTGAGGGAAAATGTGTAGCTCATTCAAATAGTTTGCCTCACATTTCATTGCCTTTACCTGCAGTTATATGATCTACTGGTTCCACATTAGGGCAAATCATAAGAACTATTTCTTAATTATGGTGACTCTGAGGTGTGACTGTGTTGATTTGCACGGTTTATTTTTCTTTCTTAGAATTTGTGCTAGCTTCGGTAGCCTGTTAGGAAAAAAAATGTGTTTCAACTGAGTGTTCAACAGCTCTGAGAAAGCCATCTGCCCAAGTTATCAATGCGTGGAAAACACTCACACACTGAAATAGGATTCAACATCCATTTAGAATCTGGAAATTTCCCACATAAATTCTTTAGTTCAATAACACGCCGCAGGCCCTTACTGCCCAACAGGTGGAAATCGGTTTGAGAGAGCTATTGAGAGGGCAATTCTCTTTCTAGAAAATTCTCAGCCTCGGGACCATGGTGCATGTGTTTATACAGTTAGATAGGTTCAATCCCTGATTGTTTCTGAGGGAGAAAAGAGCCAGTAAGAAAAATATAAATACAGCGTATGATGACATTACAAAGGTGAGAAGAAATAATTCTTACAAGTCAATCTTCTGGTCAGAGAAAAAAAAATATTGTGACTCTTTTGAAATAATTTTTTGAAGATTTTAAAATATTTTAGAGCCACAACTATAATTTAAAAGTAATTTAAAAATTCATTTTTCTAACAATTCACTTACGAAGTTTAATATTAAATATATAGAGATGAAATTTCCTTTGCACTCTTTCCATTTTTATCTCAAGAGGATACTAGTGTGTGTGTGTGTCTGTGTGTGTGAATGACAATTATTGACACTTAGCTGTATACTTTTACTATATATGTAAGTCTCTTTAGAATTCCTAAATATATACAGTGTTGTTTTGCAAATCAAACTTCATATTAATATATAGTACTGCATGTGACCTACTGATATTTGCTTTTTTGGCTTTGAGATTTGTTCATGTTTATATATATAGCACTAATTTGTTGCTTTTACTGCTGTATATTATTCTGTAACATAAATATAGTCCACTTTAGTATCCATTCCCCTTCCTGATGAGTGGTTGTCTTGTGCACAACATGATTTGATATTTCTTAGGAATGCTTGACATAGCAATATTTGTTGAGTAGTCCATCCATTTCTCACTGACTTGCAATGCGGGGTCATTAATCATCTTTTGCATATATATGTGGCTTTGCTTCCAGACTCCCTATCCTACTCTACGTGCCTGTTTATTGTATGCTTTCATTGTAAGTCTTGATATCTCACATGGCATGGTCTTTCACCTTCTTATTCTTGACTGCTGTGGCCTCATTGCTCTTTTTCCATAGGAAAGGCTTACAGTTTTGACCCCCTAGAAAGGTTGAGGTTTTGATTTCAGTTATATGGATCTTACAAATTCATTGAGGTAAATCTGGCATCTTTATACTAGTGAGGGTTCTTATACAGAATAACTTTTTATTTTTTTAGGTCTTCTTTAATATATCTTAATAAAGGTTTATACTTTTCAATATAAAGTTCTTGCATATGGTTTGTTGGACATGTTCCTTTATTTTTATTTGTAAAATGAATTATTTCTAAAATTTATTTTAACTGTTTGGGGGTTTTGAAAATCAAATTTTTTTTAGTATTTATTTTACTATCCATAAACCATGCTAAAGACATGAGACCTAAAGTCTGGAGTTATAATATAGATACGTTATTTACGTTGTTGGGATTGGCATTCTTTAAAGTGAAAATATAGAGGGAAGATAAAGAGAGACTTCTAATTTAGAAGTCTGGTAGAGAAGTGTGACTGCATAAGAGAGTGCCCTCACATAGCAGAGCAGCAGACTGTTCCAAAGAGGCAACGGTCAATCACGTCAAATGCTACTAAGAAGTCAAGTAAAATAAAGATTAATAATTTAATAAGGAATAGATCAGAAGTTACACTACAATATATTGATAAGTGAATAGGAGATTAGGAAATAGAAGTATTGCGTGTAAATCATTCTTTCAAGAATTTTGAGAGTGAATGGCAGCAGAAAAATTGAGTGAATATATATATATATATATATATATGTGTATATATATATATATGTTTAAAAACATGCTACACCATTAGGAATGCCTGAAGATACTCCTGAGATTTCTGTGTAGACAATTATATTATCTGAAAATTATGCTGATGTTTCTTGTCAATCATATTACTTGCCATGGATATTGAATAATTATCTTACTGTTCAGATAAAACCATTGATACTACATGGAATAGCTATGGAGATCATGAGTGTTTTAAAAGAGTTTTCACCACCAAGGAAGAGGTTTGATAGACCCTATTTATCAGGTTAAGGATATTTCTTCTTCTATCCCTTTTTTGTTTTTTGTTTTGTTTTGTTTTGTTTTTGAGACGGAGTCTCACTCTGTTGCCTAGGCTGGAGTGCAGTGGCACAGTCTCAGCTCACTGCCACCTCTCCCTCCAGGGCTTAAGTGATTCTCCTGCCTCAGCCTCCTGAGTAGCTGGGATTATAGACACGTGCCACCATGTCCAGCTAATTTTTGTATTTTTAGTAGAAACGGGATTTCACCACATTGCCCAAGCTGGTCTTGAGCTCCTGACCTCAGGTGATCCACCCTCCTCGGCCTCCCAAAGTGCTGGGATTACAGGCGTGAGCCACCGTGCCTGGCCCTATCCTTCCATTTCTGACTCACTGAGTATTTTATCCCATGAGTGGGATTTGAATTTTGCTAAAAAATTTTCTGCGTTTTTGAGAAGAACAGTTGCTTTTCCTTTTATGTATTAACATAACATGTTACAACAATGGTTTTTCTAGTGTAAACATATTATTGAGTTCCTGTGCTAAAAACAATTAGTCTTGATGAATTTATATGTTTACATATTAGTTGATGAAGTCAGCTTCCTAATATTTGAAAATATTCAGACATATGTTCATTCATAAAGAGACTGACCTCTAATGATTTTTTCTTATACAATCTTATATAGTTTTGATATCAAAGTTATTAATCTTTATAAAATAAGTTATTCAATGTTTATTCATTATTTTCTACTAAAGTTGTTGTTAGGTTGGAGTTCACTATCTTTTGAAAGTGTTAGAATGTAACTCTAATACCATCTGATCTGTTAGGTTGTATCAATATATGTGTGTATGTTTTATAACTAACAGTATCTGGTTATGAGCCTCTCTTGGGTTTTCATTTCTTCTTGAGACAGCTTTCTTAAGTTACATTTTTAAGTTATCTTTTATTTCATTTAAATTTTCAAAAATATTTTGATCAAGTTCATCATTGTACCATCTGTTTTTATAATTTCTGATTTCTCTGTAGTTGTATCACCTTTTGAAAGCTTAATATTCTTAATACTAAGTACTTGTGCCATTTCTTTGTTTTTCTTGATTATAAGTTTGTCCATTTCCTTAATCTTTATAAGGAATCACCTTTTGACTTTGTTGGTTCTTTTCAATTCACATTTGCATTCTGCTCTAAATTTCATTATTTCCTTTCTTTTTAAAAATTTATTCTATTTGTTTTGTTTTGTCAGTTTGCCACTTTGGATGATAAGTGGTGAATTTTTAGCCTTTCTTTTCTAAAATTATATGTAAAGTGGTAACATAACAAATATAACAATAACATTTCCATCTAAATATAATAGTAACCCTCATATTTTCTGAGGTAATATATTGATATTATTCAGTTCTAGATATTTCCAAGTTTCCATTTTGATTTTTCATTTAACCTATGAATTGTGTAAATATGTGTGGATAAATTTTCAAATGTTTAAAAATTTTTCTGCATCATTGTTTTCTTAATGTGCTTGATAATAATATGCATTTTCTGGGTCTAGAACTGAATTGCGTTATCAAAAGTTCTTTAATGTCCAACTTTACCAACTTTTGTTCATGATGATTTATATCACTTGGTTTTTTGTAATTTTGAATTGTGAGCTCATTCTTGGAAGAGCTCTCTGTGAGAAGCCATATTCAGAGAGAATTGGCTGGCTTTTGCCAGCCATCCCACAGTTGCTGTAAGTGCTTCAAACAGACCCTAACATAAGTACCACTTCAATTTATTTTATTTTAATTTTTTTGGTTTTTGGTTTCTTCAATCATGAGGGCAGGATATACTTCAACCCTAAGCTCCTCTAAAGGTATAGCCATGCAGCCAAAATTTTAGGGGATTTGTTTTTCCTGCCCAGAGCCCAGGCTAAAACTTAACTCCTTATAACATCTCCTTGCAGGAAGAATAGTCTTTAGAGAATTTTGAAATTATGTGTGGGAGATGAATCCATTTTAATTTTCCGTATTGACAAGCCTGAAGCCTTTCTTCTTATGCCTAGGTAATTAATAAAATTCAAGAGTCTTCACTACTTTTATTGATAAAGCCCCTCAGTAGGGCAATATAAGTAGTATGAGCTCCCTGCTATGGTTTTTATTTCCTTCATCATATATGGTCCCTGTAATACTGTGATTTATAACAAAAAAATATATATTTTGTCTTCATATCTGTTCCTGGCACAGAGCTCCTAAAACCCTTAGAATTTCCTAAGTGATAAGAGCAATAAAGGTGAAAGAAAGGTCTTTTGTTATTCATAAGTGATATGGTTTGACTGTGTCCCCACCCAAATCTCATGTTGAATTATAGCTCCCATAATCTCCACGTTTCATGGAGGGGACCCAGTGGGAGGTAATTGAGTTACAGGGGCAGGTTTTCCTGTGCTGTTCTCATGACAGTGAACAAGTCTTATGAGATCCGATGGGTTTTATAAAGGGCAGTTCTCCTGCATACCATGTAAGATGTGCCTTTGCTCCTCCTTCACATTCCATCATGGTTTTAAGGCCTCCCCAGCCATGTGGAACTGTGAGTCCATTAAACCTCTTTTTCTGTATAAATTACCCACTCTTGGGTATTTCTTCATAGCAGCATGAAAATGGATAATACAATAAGAAATCTCTTTTAACCACACCTGAGTTATGTTAGTGATATGACTTTTGGAAAGCCCCTTAGGATTGGGTGACTGGTTGCCAAGGCAACTAGCTATGTGATTAAAGGGTTTGAACTTTCAGCCCTACTCCACAGCCTGCAGGGAGGGAAGAGGATCTGAAGGTTGAGTTGATCACTTATGGCCAATGATTTAATCAATCATGCCTATGTAATGATACCCCCATAAAAACCCCAGAAAACTGGATTCAGAGATCTCTGGGGTTTTGGAACACATGGAGGGTGGTACATTTAGAAAAGGCATGGAAACTGCATCCCTTCCCCGATACCTTGCCTTGTGTATCTCTTCCATCTTTCTGTTCCTGAAGTATATGCTTTTAAGAATGGATAAACATATGTAAAGTGTGTTTCCCTGAGTTCTGTCAGCCATTCTAACAAGTTTGAGTACACGAAAGGGGTTGTGAGAACTTCCAGTTTGTAGCCAGGTTGGACAGAAATTGTGGGTAGCTTGAGAACATACTACTAGCCCCAGGCACCTGAAATGGGGACAGTCTTGTGGGAGTGAGCCCTTCATCTGTGGAATCTGACACTATCTCTAGATAGATAGTATCAGACTGAGTTAATTATCTGACACCCAGCTGGTGTCAGATAATTGGTCAGTGCGCAACCCCCAATACATCTGGTCACAGAAGGTTTCTGTGTTGAGTGTGAGCATAGAAGAAAAGCTGGTTATTTTTGTTCTCTATACAATCCCCAAGTATTTCCTTTACATCTTTTTTTTAAATAGACTTTTATTTTAAAAAATAGTTTCAGGCACACAACAAAACTGAGAGGAAGATACAGAGATTTCTCATATATCTGCTTCCCCCACACTTGCACAGCCTGCTCCATGATCAATAACCCCCACCGGAGTGGCCCCTTTGTTAATTAATGAACCCACATTAACACATCATTATCACTCAGAGTCCGTAGTTTACATTGGCATCCAATCTTGATATTGTACTTTTAAAAAATATCTTGAAAGCTCAAATATGCATGAAAAGAGACGCATGTTACATAATATCCCAATTTCTACATGTTCTATAGTTGGAGTTTTTTAACTACCGAATCCACCATTTAAAAAGGGATGGAAATGAAGCCGCAAATATATCTTCCAAAATTTCATTGATTAACTTCTCATTTTCTGGAGGCTCCTTAGGAATTAGAAAAGATAGCATGTGAGGAAAGAGGAAATAACAGAGAACAGTGAAATGAAGCAATGGACATGAAATGAGAAGATCCACTGACTAGGTCAGATCCTAGGCACACAGAGAAATGCAGGCACAATCATCGGCAGAAAAATGCAGGTCTCTACACGTGAGATTGGGAATGAATCTCAAGGGTGCCTGGTGCTTTTATATTTGGCTTAACCTGCTCTTGCTGAGCTTGAAGCATACTGGTCATCCGTGATAGATGAGGGAGAGAAAAATCATCAAATTATAGTGTTTAGAGTTGTAACAACTTGTGTATCAGATGTTTAATGCAATATAAGGCATATCTAGGCTTTGCTTTTTCATTTTTTGTAGCAACAAAATAATGTATAGAAAAATATGCAATACTGCTTAGCTACTTTACTAACATTTGAAGCTGTGTGTGTTTTTGTTTTGTTTTACTATAGCACTCAATTTGGAGTTGTGTAACATCAGCACTCAGGGTCAACATCCCAAGGAAATAATAAATGAGCGGTAGGTTCTGTCCATGATCTAAGTGAAGGTTCATTGTTGGGGGGACACAGTAGTGGTTAATAGAGGAAGCTTTGGGCCAGCGTGACTCAGTTCAACTCCTGGCTTCTCCACTGACTACCTGTTTGATGCTGGGCCATGTACCTTTACCTCTGTGTGTCTTAGTTACCTCGCATAAAATATGGGAGTATATCAGAGGTGTTTGAACCAGGGTGACTCCATCTTGAATAGGGGCTGGGTAAAATAAGGCTGAAACCTACTGGACTGCATTCCCAGGAGGTTAGGCATTCTTAGTCACAGAATGGGATAGGAGGTCAGCACAAGATACAGGTCACAAAGACCTTGCTGATAAAAGGATGCAGTAAAAGAAGCTGACCAAAATCCACCAAAACCAAGATGGCAACAAAAGTGACCTCTGGTTGTTCTCACTACTCATTATACACTATTATATTGTTTTACCATCATGACATCTTACATCTTTGCAAGTAGGGCTGATTATTTATTTTACATGCATACTTCTTAACTTGAGGCTAGCACACAGTTGAAACTTGGTTAATGTGTGTGAGAATGTGTGTGTGTGTGGGCCGGGGGAGGTTTGAGGGGAAGAAGGAAAGAATGGGGAGAGGAGAGATTCAGCGGAGTTAGGAACGATCGCAGCTGAGCCAAGTAGATTCAGATCGCATTCATCTGGCTATGCCAGCCAGCTTGTTGGCTAGAACCTATCTGTATCACTTCATTCTTTTTGGTGGCCTAATTATTACTTGTTTGGTAATAATGGCCTCTATTAATGCCTACATCCTGCTAATTGTCTTTGGCATGAAAATTACTGAAAAAGAGCTAGTGAAAAATCACAATAAAATAAATACCTATAATCACAGACGGTTTCAGGGCCTTCAATTTTCTTGGAATAAATGATTTTCAGTAATTTTTAATGTGATGAAGGCACAATAGGATGTAGCACATTTATTATAAAATAAACAAAAAGTGCATTTGAAGAGCAAATTGACAGCATCTCTTTGCCTCTTTAGTAAAGCAGTTATGACTGTTTATTCACAAAAAGGCTGCATCAAGACTTCAGATCGTTATTTATTTATGTATTTATGTATTTACTTAGAGACAGAGTCTTGCTCTGTCACCCAGGCTGGAATGCAGTGGTGCGATCTCGGCTCAACTGCAACCTCCACCTCCTGGGTTCAAGTGATTCTCCTGCCTCAGCCTCACAAGTAGCTGGCATTACAGGTGCCCACCACCATGCCCAGCTACTGTTTTGTTTTTTTTTTTGTATTTTTAGTAGAGATAGGGTTTCACTATGTTGGCCAGGTTGGTCTCAAACTCTTGACCTTGTGATCCGCCCGCCTCGGCCTCCGAAAATGCTGGCATTACATGTATGAGTCACCACGCCCGGCCCCCAGATTGTTATTTTTTAAAGCTGTTGGAAATTGTTTTCCATTTTCACTTATTTTGTGGAAGTTTTAAATAAATCTTTTTTCAACATGTTTCATCTTTGGAACACTGTCTGCCTAGTTTACAAGGCAATTTTAAGACACAAAATAAACTTAGTAATTCTGTATGCTTTTATTCAAATTAGTCTAGATTTAAAGTGTAGCATAAACCTTGTAGACCGTTTCACAAAGCAATTAGTACTTATTAGTTCTTTCTTGACTCATTCTAGCTCTGTTCAAAATCACTCTTAAAGCAAAAATAACATTAAAAGTAAATATTTTTACATGTAAAGACGAAGGTAGTTTTGTAACTTTGTTACACCGTGTGTTTGTTAAGAGGGCTATTTCACTGCTCAGTGAAGATCCAATAGTGGCTTAAAAGAAATGGAGATGTACCCCTTTTCCATGTGATCATCCCAAAGTAAGTAGTTTATGACTGACACGATCCTTTCAGGGTGTTGGGGAACCAGGCTCTTTCAATTTCACACTTTGCCAACCTGAATGCATAACTTCCATCTTGCTTAAGTTGGCAGCTCCAGACTCCATCTCTACGTTACATTGTCTAAAGGTGACATAGCCAGGGCTTGCCTTTGCTAATCATGATCCACAATGGAGAAGAACTTAGTCACATGGCTCTGTAGCAGCATAGTTAAAAAATAAAATAAAATGACAAATCCTGAATATGTATTGTACCTCGCCTATGAAAAGCCAAATACATTTTTATGTATTTTCATAAGAAATGCTTTCTATTCAACTTGAACAGCAAATTTAGAGTTACTATCTGTATTTTCAACATCCCAGCTTTAAGCCATTTGACCTCCTCAAGTGTATTTCTGTTCTTTAAGAGTATTTTCCCAGCTTAACCTTGTTTTTATAATTCTGAATACAGATTTTTTGTTTTAGTTTTACTCTCTTTCTTTATGAGTAAAATATTAAATACCCAAGAATATAACAGCATATATAATAAAATTAGATGTAGATAATATATTGGTCTTGCTACACTCTAAAACTCTCTCTTATTTAAAAAGCACTCTGTTAGTACATTACACAACATTAGACCCATTTCTTAATATAATTACTTAAATTGTATTAAGCAATTTAAGCAGCATTTTACTTCAGAGATGTGTAAAAAACTTAGAGAAAATACAAAAGCACTCAAAAAAGATGAAAGAACTGGGAAATAGCCCATTTGATAAAAGGTAGAAGAATTGGAAAGTTTTAGCAGTAAAGAAAAATGAATGTGTGATTTAATAACAGTATTTACATCTGTGAAGTATTCTCTCCCTTTTTTCTTTTTTCAGAGTGGAAACCAGGTGTCATTGGCTCTTGATCTCCAGTAAGAAAAGAATGAAAGGAAGTTAGATAAAATTGAGGCACATGGATCGGGACTAGATAGACCAAAGAATGACTTAACAGCAAATTTATCCCAGAGCTCCTATAATTCACTTAAGATAATGTGGACTTAAAAGTCAAAAAGACTTGCAGTGGAATATGCAAAATAAAGCCTTCAAAACCTTCAGGTTGAATAAAATGGGTATGTAGAGGAAGGTTTTGCAGAAGATATGCTGAGGCCTCATTACATTTTCATGTTTTAACAATTGTCAGAAAATCTTGTAGATGCTTTTGAATTAGAAATGCACTTCAAAGTTCAAAATCCTTTTGATTCTGTCTTATTAAAGAAACAGAAGTAGACTGAAAAAGAAAATTTAATATTCTTGACTCTCAGTTGGTTTTTAACATTTAAAGCTCTATTATTATTACAAAGTTTACTAGATACTAGTAAAGCATTCCTAGTTTTCTATAACCAAAATTTGTGCTATCTGTGTAACACTTGCTATTTTTCTCTAATATTAACTTCTGTTTTTGTTCTGATTATTTTCTATGCACTGGGCTAGGCATTTTCATATATTTTATTTTGCTAAATGCTTTCTATAACCTGGAGTTAATATTTTAATAATATTGTTTAAATTTAAATTATTACATAATTTATCAATATGATAATTACTATCACATAAATTATGCAACTTTTTAAATATTATTAAATATATTATAAAAATGATATTTAATATTTAATAAACATTGAGGAGCACACTGAGACTGCAGACATTAAATGCTTTGCTGAAGGCCATCTACTGAAAAAACAGCAGAGATAAAATTCAAACTCAGATTTGAAATATTTGAGCACTCTGGTTACTCTGCTCTAGGTCTGAATTTTATCTCTGTTCTAATTAAATATATGATTTTAAGAAAATAGTTTAATTTATGATCTCAAATAACCTATAGCGCTTTCAAATGAATGCACTGGTCTCCAAAAGGATGAGAAAAATCTGGGGTCAAGGAGACAATGGAGGTGAGCAAGACTTGATTCTGATGTAAAGTGACCATGGAGACCATCCTGCATGAATCTGGGAGTTAAGGAGGAGGAATTTTGTATTAAATGAATTAAAAGGAAAAAAAAAAGATTACATATCAGTGCAGATAACTAAGATTCTAGCTTGCCTTGGCTCTAAATTGAGGGGGAAAATAAAATACCAGCCTCTATAAAAACTTTTGAAACTAAGCTATACCATACATAGTGTCTCTAGTAGGACCAGAAATTATGTTTCTTGAATACGCAAAGAACTTTACAGATAAATTTATATAATGTGGACTGAAGCCTCCAGTTTTTGCAGATGACTGCCAGTGGCAAGTGCAACTCCTTTCTGGACAAATAATACTTCGACCCAGTCTTCCTATGAAGTGTTCAAACAGATTTAAACTCCAATAGAAAAAAAATAGTAGTAAAACATTCAAGAGTTAAAAACCACTATAAGAAAGAGACAACAGAAATAACAGTCAACAGAACTAGATACACAAAGATTTCAGATAGTGCAATTATAAAATGCTGAATGTAACATAAGTTGGATTAGTGGATTTGAAGAAATTAAAAATGGATTTTTTTTAAAAGTAAGGAGTGACTATTAAGCATCACCTACAGTTTGGAAAGAAAACCAGATAGAACTTTTAGAAATGAAGGATATGTGGATTTATCTCTTACTCGCTTTATCTGACTGCTCTCACAATGTTATCTACAGCAAAACTGAGGAACGAATATCCCGATATTAACATTCTATTTATACTATTTTTATCTTATTTTAGAAAATGCAGTTAATTTACACACTGATTTTTTTTCCTTGTGGTGAAATCTCTGATCAACTTTTAAAATCAAATGTCTTCATAACATGTTTATAATTCAAAATGAATATATTCTCTACGGCTAAGGCTGTGACCATTTCCTTCTCACTTCGCTGTGGCCAGAAAATGGCAAGTAACTAATTACAGAAAAAGTGATTCAACCTATGCTTTTGAACATTTTTTGCTCACTTCTCAGTTTACATCTGTCTTACAATACTTCTTGCCTGAACTAATAAAAAGAAATTACAAAGGTTATAATTTGGCATTTTGGTCTTACTGATTCCAGTTTGCGGTCATACCTCAGGCTCCTTTAACCTTTCACGCCTTGGTTTCCTCAGCTGTAAGTGAGAATAATAAAGTTGACCTATTTCAGAGAGGTGCCAGATGAATCTAATAAATTATTTTTAAAAGGCACATTTAAATACTATGATATAATATTTTGGTTCCTATGAGTCATACAAACATGCAAAATATATCCACACTCCCCTTATGTACTATGTTTCATAATGATAACCAGTTTACAAATATCTAAGATTTTGCAATGTAGAAAGAAAGTGTTTAAATTAAAATCAAGCCCCTTTTACAATTCTACACCTCATATAAATTCATCTAATGATAAGTGTATCATATTTTCATGTTTTCAGTGAAGGTCAAGTGTGTCATTAAAAGGTCATAAAAGTAGAGCACAAGATGCACTAGTTAATTCCTAATAATATACTTAATGAAATTCTTGAACATTCAACTTACTGTGTGTTCAATATAAACCAATGTTATCTTCACACTCTATCATAGATCAGTGATGACACAGCAGAGGGGAGGATGCTAAAAGCCAATGCTTGGATCATAAATAAGCACACACCTGTGGGGGATATTGGAAAAAACCAATCCTAATAGGGGATGTTTGGTTTAAGACTTTTAATGTAGTGAATTTCTAAAATAAATAAAGTTTCTGACATAATTGGCCTCACCATATTGTCTCTTGAGTCTCCTGTCCTGGTCCTCTACCACAGCACAATAAATACTTTTTTTTTTTGAGAAGGAATAAGATGGTTTATCATTATTATATCATACAGGATCTAGGCATCTACTGAGTCCTTTCAAATAAACTTGAGCATGCTTATCATCCAATGAGTATTCAGAATATTTCCAAAGTGTCTTCAGAAGTTGCTAATTTCTGAAGGTTACAAATTTTTACAAGAGAGCAGTGCTTTAAATATTTTGTTTGTTTGATAATGGTAACACCATTGGTAAAGGTAGTGTTATTGCTAAATTTGGACATTGTCAGCCATTATTATTTCCTATTTTAAAATTTTATTTATCTTTGATAGATTACTTAAATGTTGGGTTAAAATTTTCCTCAATAAATCAATATTTATATGTATTTTAAGTGGGTTTAACTTTGCTTTGAATATGTACAATTACCATTTCAACTTCAAGGTTAAAAAACTTTAAATACGATCTTAAGCTAGACTATTTCTCTAGGGTTACTAGAATACTAAATATGACACAACTTTTATATCAACAAGCTTTGGATAGAAATCTTGGAACTAAAACATCATATAAAATTATTTTATTTATTACTTATCTATTTGTTTATTTATTTATTTTGAGACAGAGTCTTGCTCTGTTGCCAGACTGGAGTGCAGTGGCACAATCTCAGCTCACTGCAACCTCCACCTCTCAGCTCACTGCAACCTCCACCTCCCAGGTTCAAGCCATTCTCCTGCCTCAGCCTCCTGAGTAGCTAGGACTACAGGCGCACCACCACGCCCAGCTAATTTTTATATTTTTAGTAGAGACAGGGTTCACCATGTTGGCCAGGATGGTCTCGATCTCTTGACTTTGTGATCTGCCTGCCTCATCTTCCCAAAGTGTTGGGATTACAGGCTTGAGCCACAGCGCCCAGCCAACATCATATAAAATTCTAAGTGTCTATATAAAAAATGAAAGCTATTTTGCCAAAAAGAATTATTCTACTTATGTATGTCTATGAACATATTAATAGAAATAATTATTCTATTTATATATGTCTTTGAACATATTAATATCATAATCTAATTGATAATATTAAGTACTATATGTTTAAAATATTTTCTTTTTAGTAGCAATGTGCCGACCTATTCCCAAAGGCATTCATATCTCTTTAATACTAAAACAAGTACTTGTTAAAGCAGCAATAGTTGAAGCCAAATAAATATTCAAAACACGTTTGACAAATTTTGTTTTTCAGTCAAAAATTTACATATGTAAACAACACTCATGTTCATAGGAAAATAACATTTTCATTTAGAAGACACTTGTTAATGTAGATAAAAGTCTAAATTCATTTTCTAATATATCTGTGTGTAAAAAATGTTAAGGACATGGCATTTTCTATTTTTAAAAATGTAAGAGTGACTGCAGTGATTCCCTTCCTCATCTCCATTTTCCCATGGCTTCCAGATCTCAGGGATCACACCAGGTCAAACAGCCACTGCTGCTATCTTTAGGACTACAGTCTTAGAGGCCTTGAAAAACATCAGGTGTAAGCTTATCAGTTTAGATATAAAAAGAGAATTCCTTTGGGAGATTAATACTGAAGTAGATCACCCAGTTCCCCTTTTTCTCATTCCACTATTGGTTCATCATCCTCACACTATTTACTTACGCTCTCCTCATTTCCAAGGTCAACTCTTTATGTTTCCTTGGTGCAGGAAACTCATGTTTCCTTGGTGCAGGTCCAAAGTTTTATTGCCACCTTCCACAAGGTAGTAGAAAGTTTTTATTTCTTTACTATTCACATGACTGATGTAATTTCATGACCATGATGTCATATATAAACATAAGATGTAGCAAAAACCCCAAATTGCTTTAACAATGAGAATTCCAATAAAATGATGGAAATTCCAATAAAACGTATCTCTTACTGTACTTGTCATTATAATGCAATAAAAGTTACAGAGTGACATTAGGAAAGTTACAGGTACTTTTTTGGCTTATAATTAGTGAATGATTTCATTTTGACATATAACTTTACTTTTAACATGAAAAACACATCTTAAACTGTATTATTTTTATCTTTCATAAGTGTGATGTGATTCCATGTGCTACTGACACCAAGAGATTTCACATAAATTAGGTGATTCATCCAAAAATATATGATCCAGTCACATTAAAAAATGGAAATATATATTAAACTATATGTTATAAATGTTACTTTATTAAAATGCTAAATTAATTTTAGTTATTTTTATGTTCATTTTTTGTTGGCATGTATTTTATTACACAGGTTTCTGGTAACTGTCTTGTGGGTGTGGGGAGCATGGTATAATGTCAGAATCCAGCTCTGTCATTTCTTAGTGGTGTGTCATTGGGCAAATTCTTAACCTCTGAGCCTGGATAACAACATCTGGGTGTTTGTTCATTTGTTTGCTTGTTTAGAGGCAGGATCTTGTGCTGCTGCCCAGGCTGGAATGCAGTGGCACAATCATGGTTCACTGCAGCCTTGAAATCCTGGGCTCAGGTATTCCTCCTTTCTCAGCCTCCCAGGTAGCTGGGACTACAGGCAAGTGCCACCATGCCTGGCTAATTTTAAATTTTCTGCAGAGATGGAATCTCGCTGGTTTGCTCAGCCTGGTCTCAAACTCCTGGTCTCAACAAATCCTTCTGCCAGGGCTTCCCCAAAATGCTGGATTACAGGCATCAGCCACACTGGACCTGGCTGTAATTAATAATCTAATAACTATTCATAATGTTCAATTAATAGGTATTAAATAGGTACTTTAATATTATCATTATTATATTAGCAATAATGTAATCACATGAATATTCATAATCTGATAGTTAATTAACAATTAGAAAATATATAAGTGAAATGTCAAACACCTGTAAAACAAAAAAATCTTCTGTATAATGAATTTACAAAGAACAAGATTATTTAGACAAGAGGGTGAAATATTTAAAATCAAATTCTGTACAAGCAAATTAATTTTGTTTAGTGCAGGATATCTGGTTCTTGTTGCAGAAACCATTCCACCAACAACAGAATAAAAACTGAAGAAACCAAATTTATTCTCCAAGATAATTCAGTTCTACTGAATATATATGGACACTTCAAACCAACTACAGAATGGTCTTATTAACATAGAATCCGTATTCTTTTTGTAATTTATTATTTTAAAACAATTTTTATTGATGCATAATAGATGTACATAGTTCCAGAGTACATGTGATAATTTAATCCACTCATATAATTTGTAAAGACCAAATCAGTGTACTTGGGACATCCATCACCTTAAATATTCGTCTTTTCCTTATGCTAGAAACATGCAAATTATACTCTTTAGCTATTTCAAAATGTACAATAGATGGCTGTAAACTATAGTTACCCTGGTGATTTCACAAACATTAGGTCTTACTTCCTCTTTCAAACCTTAAATTCATTCCCACTACTAAGCCTCTCTTCATCTCCCCCTGTACCCTATCCTTGTCGGCCTTTGGTAACCACCAAACTAACTTTCTATCTTCATGAAATCAATTTTTTTTAGTTCCCACATGTGAGTGAAAACATGCAATATTTGTCTTTCTGTGCTTGGCTTATTTCAGTAAATATAACAACCTGCAATTCCATTCATGTTGCTTCAAATGAAAAGATTTCATTTTTCATTATGATTGAATTATATTTCATTGTGTATGTATACCACGTTTTCTTTATACATCTATTCATTGATAGACATTTAGGTTCATTTCATATTTTGGCCATTGTGAGTAGTGTTGCAATAAACATAGAAGTACAGATATCTCTTTGATACATTGATTTCCTTTCTTTTGGATATGTACCCACTAGCAGGACTGCTGGATCATATGGTAGTTCTTGTTTTAGTTTCACGCGGAACCTCCATGCTGTTCTCCAGGGTGGTTGTACTAATATACATTCCCACTAACAGTGTACAAGAATTTATCTTTCTATCTTCTCCAGCATTCATTGTTTTCTATCTTTTTAGATGGAATGAGCTGATATCTCATTGTGATTTTGATCTGCATTTCTCTAATAAACATTTTTTCATATACCTGTTGATCATTTGTATATCTTCTTTTGATAAATGTCTATTCAGATCATTTGCCCATTTTTTTATTGAGTTATTTATTTTTTGCTATTGAGTTGTTTGAACTTCTTGGATATTTTGGTTATTAATCCCTTGTCAGATGGATAGTTTGCAAATATTTTTTTCCCATTCTGCGAGTTCGCTTTGTTGATGTTTCCTTTGCTGGGTAGAAGCTTTTTAGCTTAATACAATCCAATTTCTCTATTTTTACTTTGGTAATCTCTGCTTTTGATGTCTTACACAAAAATCTTTGCCCAGACCAATGTCTTAGAACATTTCCCCAATTATTTTTTTCTAGTACATCCATAGTTTCCAGTCTGAGATTTAAATCTTTCAATACATTTTGATTGGATTTTTGTGTATGGTGAGAGATAGGCATCTAGTTTTATTCTTCTGCAACATGGTTATGCAGTTTTCCCGGCACCATTTATTGAAAGAAACTGTCCTTTCCCTATTGTATGTTCTTGTTGCCTTTGTCAAAGATGAGTTGGTTATAAATGTATAGATGTATATCTAGTTTGTTTTTTCTGTTTGATTGGTTTATGTGTCAGTTTTTACACCAGTGCCATGCTTATTTGGTTACTACAGGTTTGTATTATATTTTGAAGTCAGGTACAGTGATGCCTCCAGCTTTGTTATTTTTGCTTCTTATTCCTTTGGCTATTCAGGGTCTTTTGTTGTTCCATGTAAATATTACATCTTTTTGTCCATTTCTGTGAAGAATGTCATTGCTACCATAATAGAGATTTCATTGAATCTGGAAATTGTTTCGCGTAGTATTTGCATTTTAACAATAATAATTCTTTTAACCCATGAGCATGGAAAATCTTCTCAATTTTTGTGTCCTCTTCAATTTCTTTCATCAGCGTTTTATAATTAGCTTTCCTTATATAGATCTTTGACTTCTTTGGTTCAATGGATTTCTAGGTATTTATATTCTTTGTAGCTATTGCAATGGGATTGCTTTCTTGATTTCTTTTAAGGTTTTTTGCTATTGGCATATACAAATGCTACTGGTTTTTGCATGTTGATTTTGTATACTGCAACTTTACTAAGTTTGTTTAACAGTTTTAATAGTTTTTTTTTGTGTGGAATCTTTAGGTTTTTTTAAGCATAAGATCCTGTGGTCTGCAAACAAGGCTAAGTTGACATATTTCTTTCCAATATGGATGCCCTTTGTTTCTTTCTCTTGCCTAATTACTCTGGTCAAGACTTCCAGTATTATGTTGAATAAAATTGGTGAAAGTGGGCATCTTTGTCTTGTTCCAGTCTTTAGAGGAAAGACTTTCCAATTTTTCCCCATTCAGTATAATATTAGCTGTGGTTTTGTCATATATTGCCTTTATTATTTTGAGATATGTTTCTTCCATACTCAATTTGATGAAGATTTTTATCATAAATTGTTGGTGAATTTCATCAAATGCTTTTCTGGCATCAATTGAAATAATCATATTGTTTTTGTTCTTGGTTCTGTTAGTATGGTATACTATGTTCATTTGTTTGTGTATGTTGAACCATCCTTGCATGTCTGGAATGAATCCCTCTTGATCATAGTGAATGATCTTTTTAATATGTTGTAAAATTTGGTTTGCTAGTATTTTGTTGAGAATTTTTGCATCTATGTTCACCAGTGATATTGGCCTGTAGTTTTATTATATGTGTGTGTGTGTCCTTGTCTGGTTTTGGTGTCAGGGTAATGTTGGCCTCATTGAATGAGTTTGGAAGTATTCCCTCTTCTTCAGTATTTTGGAAGAATTTGAGTAGAACTGGCATTAGTTCATTTTTATATGTTTTGTAAAATTTAGCAGTGAAGTCATCAGGTCTCAGACTTTTCTTTAGAATGGAAGACTTATTTTTACTGTAGCTTGGATATTGTTACTCCTTATTGTTTGTTGAAGTTTTCTATTTCTTTACTGTTCAATCTTGGTAGGTTGTGTGTTTCCAGGAATTTACCCGTTTCTTCTAAGTTTAAAATTTATTGACATATAAGTGTTCATAATAGTCTCTAATGATTCTTTATATTCCTGTAGTCTCAGTGGTTATGCTTCCTTTTTCATTTTTGATATTATTTATTTGATCTTCTTTTTTTCTAAGTTAGTCCAGTTTGTTTGCCAATTTTATTTATATTTTCATTTCATTGATCATGTATCTTCTTTTTGGTATCAATTTTACTTATTTCTGCTCTGATCTGTATTATTTCTCTCCTTTTACTAATTCTGAGTTTGGTTTGTTCTTGCTTTTCTAGTTCTTTCAGGTGCATTTGAAGTCTTTCTCCTTTTTTGATATAAGCATTTATTGCTATATACTTCCCTCTTAGTACTGCTCTTGCTGTATCCCATAGATTTTGGCATGTTCTATTTCTATTTTCATTTGTTTCAAGAAATTGTTTAATTTTATTTTTGTAGTTATTCATAGTTTCTTCATTGATCCATTGGTTATTTAGAAACATTTTGTTCAATTTCCATGTTTTTGTGTTTTTTCTGAGGATCCTTTCATATACTGATTTCCAGTACTATTCCATTGTGGTCAGAAAAGATAACTGATATGATTTTTACTTTTTTGAAGTTGTTCAGACATGTGTTATGGCATAAGACATGGTCTAACCTTGAGAATATTCCATATGCTGATGAAAGGAATGTGGGCAAAATGTTCTGTAAATGTCAGTTGGGGCTAGTTTGTAGTTTAACTTCAGTATATATTAGGTCTAGTGTGTAGTTTGATCTTTCTTTCTTGATTTTCTGTCTATATGATCTGTTTATTACTGAGAGTGGGGTGTTAAAATTCCTTCCTATTATTACATTACAGTCTACCTTTCCCATTAGATCTATTAAATGTTTGTTTTATATACTTGGAAGCATTGGTGTTGGGTACATAAATATTTATAATGTAATAGCTTGCTGAATTGACCCCTTTATTATTATTTAGTGACCTTTTTATCTTTTCTTACAGTGTTTGACTTATAGTCTATTTCCTCTGATGTAAGTATAGTTACTTCTGCTCTATTTTGATTTCTAGTTGCATGGAATATCTTTTACCACCCTTTCACTTTCAGTCTACATGTGTCTTTACAGGTGAAGTGGGTTTCATGTAGGCAACATGTAGTTGGGTCTTATTTCTTTATCCGTTCAGCCACTCTATGTCTTTCTATTGGAGAACTAAGTCCATTTACATTCAGTGTTATTATTGATAAGTTATGAATTACTTACTGCCATTCTGTTATTTGTTTTCTGGTAATTCTGTAACTCTTCCCTTTTTTTTTACTGTCTTTGATTGCAGTTAAGTGATTTTCTCTGGTAGTATGTTTTAATTAATTGCTTTTTATTTGTAGTGAATCTATTATAGGTTTTTGCACTGTGATTACCATGAGACTTACAAAAATACCATATAAAAAGTTATTTTAAAGAAATGACAATTTACATCAGATCACAAAGAAATTAATAAAAACAAAGTAAAAACTTTAAATTCAACACATTAATTCTATTCCCCTTATGTTTTGACTTTCAGTTGTCTCAATTACATATTTTTATATTACTACCACTTAACAGGTTGTTGTAGCTGTTATTATTTTTGATAGATTTGTCTTTTTGTCTTTGCATTAGAGTTATGAGTCAATTACAAACCACAATTACAGTATTAGAATGTTCTGGATTTGTCTGTATATTTAACTTTACTCATGAGTTTTATACCTTCAAACTCTTGTAAGACAGGTCTGGTGGTGATGTATTTTCTCAGTGTTGATTTGTCTGGGAAAGATGATCTCTCCTTCGTATTTGAAGGATAACTTTGCTGGATAGAGTATTCTTGTATGGCAGGGTTTTTTTTTTTTTCTTTCAGCAGTTTGAAAATGTTGTTACACTCCCTGCTGGCTTGTATGGTTTCCACTGAGAAGTTTGTTGCCAGATGAATTAGAGCTTCTTTATATGTTATTTGCTTCTTTTTTCTTGCTGCTTCTAAGATTCTTTTTTTGTCCTTGACTTTTGAGAGTTTGATGATTATACAACTTGGGGTAGTCTTATTTGCATCAAATCTGTTTGGGGTTCTCTGATCTTGTACCTAGATATTTTTATCTTTCTCAAGTTTTGAAAATTTGTCTATTGTTCTTTAAACTTTCTATCTTTTGCTCTTCCTCAACTCTCTCTTGAACATCAATAATTATCACATTTGTTCTTTTGCAGTAATTTTCTACATCTTGTAGATGGTCTTTGTTCCTTTTCATTCTTTTCTTTTCTCCTCTGACTGTGTATTTTTAAGCATCTGTCTTTGAGTTTACTAATTTATTCCTGTGCTTGACTCATTCTGCTGTTGAGAGCCTCTAATGAATTTCCTAGTTTAGCAAATGTTTATTAGTTCCAAAATGTCTGTTTGATTTTTAAAATTTCAATCTCTTTGTTACATATTTCTGATAAATATCTGAATTGCTTTTCTGTGTTATCTTGGAGAACGCTGAGTTTCCTTAAAACTGCTGTTTTGAATTTTTGGTCGGAGATCTCACATATCACACTCTTGTTAAGTCAGTTGCTGCTTCCTTGTTTTTTCTGTTTGCAGAGGTCATGGTTTCCTGTTGTTTCCTGTGGATATATGTCTATGTCTTTGCATTGAAGGATTAGTTATTTGTTCCAGCCTTCTCTCTCTGACTTCTTTTGGTTTTAATTGGATGTATTTGCTTAGAGATTCTTTACCACTAGGTCACTCACCTCTTTTTGGCTCTAGATGGTGCCTTAAGCCTGGGTTCAACTTAACTCTAGTAAATGATGAGAATTCTGCCTGTCCTGAATGGGGGAGGTCTCAAAGGAGATATCTTATTACTGTGGGAAGCCTGGCTAGGGATTCATGCCCAGGGGACCTATGGAATGTACCTCGTGTGGTGTGATGCTGCTGAAAAGCCACTCTGATTTGGCATCTCCTTTGGCTACTCCAAACTCTCCTTTGGAAACTCCCAGCAGAGTTTCCACGGCTGGGAACAGTAGTCCTGCCTCCCTCCTTTGTCTCTGCCTGTCCTTGGGGATATCTTTCCCTTCCAGCCCTCACAATGCTTCTCAACGGTTATGGCTGGAACAGGTCTCCTGCCAGGGAATCCAAGATGGTGGGGAAGCTGGTTGTCCACTTTGAGCTCACTTTTTTCAGTGTAGAAACCATAAGCTAAGGGAAATTTTCCAGATACTTTGTGCCAGGCTGAATGAGGGAAGGCATGTTGTGGATGTGGAAGTCTAATTATCTTACCATCGCCTCAGTTTTTCACTTCTCTGTGGCCCCAGGATCTGTCTCATCGTCATATTTTAGTTCTAGGATATTACTGGTGCTAATCTTGATGGTGTATATTTGGTTTTCATTTTCTGTATGGAGGGAAAGGAAAGACAACTTGCCTCCAAGCTTACATTTTGAAACTAGACATCCCTATCATTATTTTTAAGTATAAATCTGAATCAATTTTAGATCACAGTAGCATTTATAACATACATATTTTTTAAAATTTCCCTCTAAAAACTTTTAGGGTCTTCAATTATTTTCAAGGATTACTATTCTCTTGCTCAGATATTCTCCCAGAATATAGGACCAGAGTTGACATATATTGTACTATTTCCAAAGATACTTCAGTAAGTTCTCACGCCTCTTGTCTAAAACCACACAGAGATAATGAGTTAAACTGACTTTACATATCAGTTTCACTTATATGTAGAATCTAAAAACAGTGTCAAAGTCATAGAAGCAGAGAGCTGACAGGAGCTGGGGAGCAAGGGAAAGAAAGACATGTAGGTCAAAGGGTACCAACTTTCAGTTATCAGATGAATAAGTTCTGTGATCTAATGTACAGAATGCTATTGCAATTAACAATACAGTATTGTTTACTTGAAATTTGCAAAGAGAATAGATCCTAAGTGTCTGTATCTCTCTCTCTCTCTCACACACACACACACACACACACACATAATGATAACAAAGTGTGGTGACAGGTGTATTAATTAATTTGTGGAAATCTTTTCAAAATGTATATATATATAAAATCATTGTGTTATATATCCTAAATATATACAATGTTTTGTCTATTATATCTCAATAAATTTTGGGAAAAATAATAAAAGATGTTTTTAAGAAATGGTTTAAGATGTTTCCACAACACACACAAAAATGAAAGAGGTTTACACATTCACCCATTCATTCATCCATGTTTTGACTCAATCAACAAAGATTAATAAAGCACCTACCACATCAAGCCTCAAGGAACTGGATGAAGAAGGATTGTTTCCTCCTCTCCATAAGACCACTGGAGTACTCCTCTCACAACTCTACCAGCCTGAGTGAAGAAGGTTCAAAGAAAGCAGAGTTTTAAAAACCACAATTAAAAGAACATAATTTTATATAAAACCTTATCAAATACTTCATTTTAGCAAGCAAAAATATTTGTATGAATAGCATTCTAAAATTAATATTCAAATTTAGCATTATTTTAATACAAGTCTCCTGAATTTACAGTAATATTTTTAAAAGGAACCAATCACCTGAAGCTCAATTTCCTGTGATAGATCATGAGAAGTACCACATAGTTCTTAATTTGTTTACTTTGATTACCCCAACAGACCAACAGAACCTGAAAATCTATCAAGGTGAACCACAGAACCTTCTCATTTTGTACTTAGAGGTTTTGTCCAAGGTATTTCCACTAAGAACAAGGACCTGAAGTCATCTAAAGCTAAAAGAAGAAATGGAGTCTTAAAATCTCAAGGATGCTCTTTCCAGCTTCATTATCTGTTATATGGTCTTAGGCAAGCCATTCAACTTATTAGAACTTTGAATGAGTCCATTCACATACTTCTATGAAGAAATCTCTGAGACCAGGTAATTATAAAGAAAAGAGGTTTAATTGGCTAATGATTGTGCAGGCTGTACAGGAAGCATCACCAGGAAAGCCTCAGGAAACTTACAATCATGGCAGAAGGCAATAGGGAAGCAGGCACACCCTCACACGGCCAGAGCAGGAGAAAGAGAAGGGAAGGTATTACACTCTTTTAAACAACCAAATCTCATGATAACTCACTATCAGGAAAACAGCACCAAAGGGGAAATTTACCTTCATGATCCAATATACCTTCCACCAGGCCCTACCTCCAACATTGGGGATTACAATTTGACATGTGATTTGGGTAGGGACAGAGATCTAAATCACATGAAAATTCTATTCACTTAAAAAAAATCAAGACAATAATTATGTTGTTGGTTTAGAGGTAATTAATTGACAAATGCATGGAAAAGGATTTGGTCAATATTTGCTGTCAGTTATTATTACACAGACCACCACTGTAAATGTTCTAAGAAAAATAGTTTTCATCTTCTTTTCCATTTCTTTCACAACATGTTTCCCTCTCTATTAGAAAAAAAAAATCACATGAATACATCTTGTTACTTAAGACAGAATTTCAAGTCACTGGGTTGTCACTAAAAGAAGACATGATTTTAACAATTGCTTCTTTATCTTAAGTGATATGTGATTGATCTTTCTAGACATAAAAGACCACAATAACAACAGGAGCCATTTCCCAAAGTCCCTTAGAAGCAGACGGAGCCCATTCAGTGGCTGCCCCAGAGGAGTTGTCATTTGTGGGTCCATGTCACAGCTGAGATGGCATTAGATGATCTCCAGAGACTGACAGGTTAGGAAGGCAAATTATCCCCATCGTGAGAGTGGGTAGAAATTTCTATACTCTTTGACAGTAGCTGTAGGAGGAGCTCCAGCCTGTCAGATCCCAAGGCTATGGAGAGCTCACAACACTAGGGTCCAATTGTGAGGGGGCTGTCTGGCCCCCTCACAGGACGATCAGGAGAAAGAGAAATCTCATCTGAATTTGCCACAGTTTGAGCCAGATCAGATGTCTGGGGAGCACTGATTGGCAGGGAGGAATATAGGACGTCATGACACATATGAAAGCATGAAGACCAAACGATGTATCCTTAAGACTTGAGATCAGGCAATGCCTGATCTTTCCCAGGCTTACTAGGGATGGTGTTTTGATGATTGGCATACATGATTAGTCTTGACATATGTAAGAGAAAGGGTGATGCTCCAATGTATCACTCATGTGTCACAACTTGCTTTTTTGTTGTTTAGAATAGGAAGACCAGAGTGAAGGATGCTCCTGGAGGGGTGATGGAGAGCTTAGGAGCCTACAGAAGCAAACCAGTCATTCTTCCCTGGGTATTTTGCTGGGCAGAGTTCTTGAGTGTCTGTTTATCACATACATAATCTTGAATTACTAGAGTTAGCTTATAACCTCTGCAAAGGCAGGGGTTGTGAATTCTTCATCTTGACCACCTACCTTTCTGACATTCAGTTCTTCACTCAAAACCCGTCACCTTGAGTAGCGGCTCAGCATGTGTAGTGACTGATATTCAATTTAAATTAAGTCACAATAGTTCTTGTTTTAACTGGTTACATGAGAGCATAATCCTAGTCATAATAATAGGCTGCCAAAGGATCTGCTGCTCCTATCATGATGGGGAAGCTGCCAGCAACCTGATGGATACAGAAAGTGCACTAAGCCTGCCAGCCAGAAGACTGAGAACCGAGAACCAATGACTATGCTGGTTTGCTGTGATTTGTACTCGCAACACGGATGCTCCATGCCCTTTCTTCCACTTACTCCATTCCGATTTCACTTCTTATAAACTTACATCACATCAGCAACATTACTCAAAGTGAATCCAGGGAAAGAATTTTTATCTTTTTAGCTTTTGCAGTATAGGAAGACACACTGGAAAGTCACTGGAACAGATATTGAGCAAGCCAATTCACAGCATCTGATGCTGCCCTCTCAATATCTGGCACTGTGTTAATTTCTGACTTACTATTGTCTGTCTTCCACTAATGGGACATAAGCTCCAAGAAGACAAAGATGGTTTTAGTTTTGTTCACTTTTGTGTCCATATACCTAGAACAGTGTCTGACACTCATTAGCCACTCATTACATACTTATGAATGAAGAGTGAATGGAGCAGCGCATTAATGAACATGCAACCATACTCCAGGAGAATGAAGGGAAAAGTGTTGTCTTTGGAACAAAGCTTTGCTCCAGTTAAGGCAGTAACTTTGAGAAGCACACTAAGCTTCAGTTCCTCGTCTATGAATACATAGTATCTAACTCATAGTGTATTATTGGGAAATGAATGAAATAATGTTTATGAACCGCTGACATGGTCTCTATTCTATATCCATCCCATCCCACTTCTGTTCCTGAACCTTCACCCCGGAAAAAAATAAAAGAGGCAATGGAGCCTGAGATAAATACATGTGTGCAGGATCCTTATTGAGAAGTGACTTCCAAGAGCAGGAGAGAAGGATGGAGAGTGGCACACATGAAGGATTCAACATAGTTTCCATGCTGAACTGCTCATGGTCGTTCTGGTCCTCCATGCTATCTAATCCATTTACTACCCAATGACATTCACAGTGGTGGCCAACTGCAGCCTCTGCAAGAAAAAAATTTTTAATGTGTTAATAGAATAAGTAGTAGTCCTTGTTGAGCTGGTGTTGTGGACATAATTAATGTTCATCATTTCCCTCTTTTATCACACATTCTAGATTTTATTCACCTTCCATAAGCATGTGGTTCATCTTGGTAGCTTGACTGATATGGAAATACGACCTGTATGTAAACTGATGTTTACATAACACTTCAAACAGCAAGTGCAGAAAATATATTGTTTTCAAATGTGCATAATATACTCACCAAGGTTGACCATTTACTGGGTTGTAAAATAAGTTTCAATACTCTTAAAATGATTGAGATCACACAGAGTAGGCCCTTTGACCCCTGGAATTGAATTAGAAATGTATAACACTAAAATATCTAAAAAGACCATAAATACCAGAAATTGAATAAATACTGCATGTCTGCATAATCCATGGGTCCAAGAAGAAATCAAAAGGAAAATTAGAAATGATTTCAAACTGAATGAAAATGAAAATACCTATTAAAAATTTGGAAATATAACTAAAACAGTACCTAGGAAAAAATTTATAGCTTTAGGAATTTATTAGCAAGGAAGAAAAGTCTAAAATCATGTTCCATTTTGAAAAAGCTACAAAAAGAACAAACTAAACACAAATCAAAAACAAGGATAAACAAAACTTATGAAAGGAAAAAAAATAAAATAGAAAACAGGCAAACAACAGAAGAAGCAAAGGCAAAATTACTGTTGGTTGCCAAAGCTATGGCCTAGCTCAAAGCTTGACCTTCCCAATGTACCTCTTCCCAATCCACCTCAGATGGGAGTCTTAGTGATTTTTCTGGTACTGCCTGTCACAGGGGATCACCTTCCACCACCCACCTGCATTGGGACCCCTATCGCTGTCTGACCAGCATACAACTTCAGCACCAGCATTTCATCATGAGGGTCTATTTTCTAAGGACATGTCCAGTACAATTATCTTAACCTGTTTCCTCCAAAAGCAGAGCCTAAGACAAAAGCTTGGTTTCAGATGTTTTTTTGAGAAGAGACTCCAAGAAGGAACAAAAAACAGGGATGTGACCCAGGGAAGAATGGACAAGTAATACAAGGCTAAGTTCTTGAATTTCCCAGGCAATTACTAAGCATGAGTTCTCTTAAGGATCATCAGTTCTCCTTTCTGTGGGCTCTAAGATACCCTCTGGAACGTGTCTCAGAACTGTTGACTCTGAGCCGAGCATTTGTGCATCAGCTTTCAAGACCCCCTGGTCAACTTGGTGGTGCAGGTGTCACTTGTTCACACTGTGCATGTGTGAGTGCAGAGTGAGGTAACAGGGCTGTGTCATGCTGCAAGGTTAGAGAGGGTTAGAGAAGCCCCTGGGCAGGATGCGTTCCTGTAGCAGTGGTTGTAGTAAGAGATGGGCTGAGAAGATTTGAAGGCATGTGCAAATGTGTCCTAACACAGATGCTTACCACTCTGCCTAAGACTATTAATACTTACTAGAAATTTGTATGGAAATTTAGGCAACACTGTTAAAGTATGGGCCTGTACATACATATTCTTGGGTGTAGACTGATGAGGGTAGATGAGAAGGCATGCTTGTAACCAATTTTATTTGTTATAGCAACAGCTCACTAGAACCCTCAAAGGGGTTTCACTCCCATTGCCCAGGCTGGAATGCAGTGGAGCCATCACAGCTCACTTCGGCGTTAACTTCCCAGGCTTAAAAAGATGCTCCCACTCCAATCTCCTGAGTAGCTGGGGCTACAGCCACACACCACCACAACCGGCTAATTTTTTTTGTATTTTTAGTAAAGATGGGGTTTCATCATGTTGCCAGGCTAGTGGCCTCAAGCAGTCCGCCCACTTCAGCCTCCCAAAATACTGGGATAACAAGTATGAATGACTGCATGTGGCCAGCTCATATATTTTTTAAAACTCCCCATGATAATGGAAATTTTATAATTTTAAAATTCTTGCAGAACATATGAAATTGCAACTTATTTTTAATAATGAATTTAGCTGATTATACAAACTTTCAATGACTCCATAATGTTTCCAAGAGTCGAAGTATTTTTGTCATTCTCCTTTTTCTCACTCATGATAAGACCAATATGCCTGGCGGATCAACCCCTTGCTTGTTTGTAGTCTCTAGCACAGCAAACACAACCTCATCGCTGTCACCTGTCAATATCCATTTAGCTCCTCATTATGTTGAATCTCTGGATTCCTAAGGCTTCAAAGAAAGAATATGTACATCTATTAAACACCTACTATCTGTGAAGCACTATGCTAGGCATTCTTACATACCTAAAATATATGTCTACAAATAGTTTGTTTAATCTCTGCATCAACCCTGGAAGTAGATATATTCCTCATTTCGCAAATGAGGAAAAAAGAGGTTCAAAGAAATTATAAGTTATACAAATTCACATGTTAAATTTAGACTGAGATTTAGACTCCCTGGATGCTGCTCTTTCCTCTATATCCTTATGAACTCTTATAGCTCGAGTGCCTAAAAAGGTGCTATATTAATCATGCCTCTTTATTCTGTTTTTTGGTGATGCTTTGACATCTTGGGGCCTTGATGACCTTAAAGGGAGTGCCCTTCCCAGGGCTACCTAACTCCTAAAGATAACAAAGAGACTCACCTGTGAGCATGCCTTTCAAATGCAAACCAATGAATGCAGACCCAGAACCCCAACCACATCCTTTGTCAGACTCATACTCTAGGCCACTGTTTCCTAGGGACAGCTCCTCCACCCCCGAGCCCATTGAAATTATTCCAACTAGCCAATGCTAAACCTGCTTACTCTGCCCTGCTGTTTTCTTCCTGCAGGAACCACAATAGAGACTCTTGACCACTTTCCCTTCCACTCTGCTTCCTGACCAACCCTGCTGCTTCTCTGTGTGCCACCCGCCCCCACTCCCCATGGTGTGGTGTGTACCCTGCTCTCCAGATCTGTGAGAATAACAAACTGTCTTTTCAATGGTGTCATCTGTTGACTTTATCATACCTGATTAGTAATAGAGCCCTTCTTTTAAAATAGGTGCTGGCAGATGGAAGGCAGGCAATCAAGGCTTGTTGAGATGAAATAATAGAAAACAATGGATAAGAAACAATAAAAAAGCAAAACCTTATCTACTATTAGTACATTGTATACATAGATACACATAGAGCTGGGTATGGTGGCTCATGCCTGTAATCCCAGCACTTTGGAAGGCCAAGATGAGTAGATCACCTGAGGTCAGGAGTTCGAGACCAGCCTGGACAACATGGAGAAACCCCATCTCTACTAAAAATACAAAAATTAGCCAGGTGTGGTGGCAGGCGCCTGTAATCCCAGCTACTCTGGAGGCTGAGGCAGGAGAATCACTTGAACCCCAGGGGGTGGAGGTTGCAGTGAGCCAAGATCATTCCACTTCACTCCAGCCTGGGCAAAAGAGTGAAACTCCATCTAAAAAAAAAATGACGCACATAGTATAGATAAATAAGTATGTATGATCAAATAGACCACCATGATAAAATCCATCAATTTTACAGCCCAGCAATTCCATGTTTGATTTTGCAGAAATTTCACATTTCCTCATTTATAGTGTGATATAGAGTATAGGATTATCCATTCTCTCCACTGCGCCATGTTTGGGCTCTGCATGTACTCTCCTCTAGAAGTCTTCTGCTCTGTTGCTCGATGCTTGCTGTAATGGATGGCTAGGATGCTGACAATTCTGCTACCAATTCTGGAATCTACCTTAGTGATTTTAGAAACAATGGAAAAAGCTGATATTATATTCAGTGCTGAAAATGCAGATTTTCAATTTATTCTTTTCCTCTTAAAAATCATTGGCAACTTGAACACATCAGTTGCTCAGGATATTATTTCTATGTAATCTGAAGCTATTTAGAGGCAGCTTCTACATAAGATATTAGCCAATCCACATGCAAGAGTGGAATTCTTTCTTATCAGTTAAAATGAAAGAGGCTATTTTATAGATTATTCTTTGGTCTCATAGATTGGGTTAAACCATTTAGAATGAAAAATTTATGAAGTTGAATAGAAAAATAACATTTGTCTAATGGATATAATTTCCTATTTCAATCAACCATTTTTCAAACTCCTACTATGTGGAGAGAATTGTTACATGCTCTACACAGTTTTACGGAGCTCAAGCAAATTTGGTGCAATGTCTCTGAGGAAAAAAATTCTTCCGTTGGAAAAAGTGCATTTCATTCAGAGACTTGACAAGAAAGCTGCAGACAGAAAGTCACCTGTTTTAACCTGCAATATAAAATAGTGGTTTCTTCTTTCTTATTTGTTTATGGCTTGTTTGACTTGTATTGAAAGATTAACCATAGTCCGCATTTAGAAATTTTCTTAGATAAAAAAGTTTTCCAATATAGCAACTAATGAAATGCTCAGTGGGATCAGAGCTGCATTCTGGCTCCATAATTGAGGGGATAATGTGTGCCACTCGCCTAAGTACTGTATTAGTCAAATGCCTAGAAACCTGTTCACCTCCATTCCTGACTTGAAAATTACAGAATTATGCTCCCTGCAGGTTCATTTATACACAATTAAACACAATGCGTGTAATTTTCTAAGTGCAGTAATTGGTGTTTCACCATTTTTTTAGTAGCAAAGTTGACTTGAATAAAAGGCTACTGAGATGTTTTAGGTTTCCACTGAGCTTGGCTTGTATACATTTTAGAGACAGATGTGTTTAAATTCAGTTAAAATAGGCAGGAAAAAGGGGCATAGGACTGAATACCCTACTTTAAACCTAAAACAAAATATGCATGAATGTAGGGTCTGAAGTAAGGGAGAAGGCTGGAAACATTTGGTTTTACACTTTTGACCATTACATTCCGAATAAAGAATTATTTTTCAAAGATGAGGAAAATTCCCCTCACATTAAAAAAAATTGCAATGTTTCCCAAGCAAATAGAAATCCTCATTTTATGTTGCTATCCTTCGGTAAATTAACAACTGTAGTATCATTCATGTGCACAATCCATTTACCTTTTCAGCATATGGATCATTTGTTCATCTCAAAGGAATTTCTGAGATTGGAAAAAGCTGAATGTGTATGTAGAAGAAAATAACAATTTGTACCAAAGAGAGTATCAAGAGTTCAGCTTATAACTTCACAAAAGCTTGTAGATAAATATGACTTCAACTGACTTGTCACGCTTGCTATTAAAATAACTGGATAGTCCTCATCTCAATGAGATCGCATTTCCCAAACCATCTGGTCCACTGTGAATGGTGTTGCATAGAGGCTCACTTCCCATAAGCAACAAAAACAATGATCAGAGACAAGTTATTTCTATTTGTTTAAATGCATTCTATAAGGTATATTCTTTCTGGCCTTACTTTTTCTTTTTCTGCAGATAAAACATTAACACCAGTAAAACATTGTCCTTTTAGGAGATGGATGTTTAAATAAATGCAACAAAAGCCAGCTAAAATGGTATTGTATATCCCTTAAATGGTGTTGCATCTCTCCTAATTCCTTTGTAGATAGACAGTGAATTAAAAACAAAGAATAAGATAAACATTCTTATATCTTTTTTTTGGTTCAAGAGGAGGACTGTAAGGAAAAGGACATGTATGTATATGCACAGATGCACACATATGCACACACATGCACAAAATGATACAGATTCAGAATGTTTCATTGTGGCTCCTCTTCACTGAGAGACAGTGTCCTTTAAATGCATTCTGGGAAATAGTTTTCTGTATCAATCCAGAATATCTGAGTGCAGAAATTGAGGATAGGGGATTGGCAGAGAAAATAGTCACAAGGGCAGTAGTCTTGGTTCCAGAAACCTAGAAACACATTAACTGTCATAGGTCACACAAACATTTCTGAAACACCAACCTCAGGAATTTTAGAGCAAACCAGCTTCTACCCCAAGACAAGGTAAAGCTGAGTGCTGACTTTATGCTCTCTCAGTAAGCATCCCACCATGGATGTTCCTGTTCTCAATCATTCAGAGGACTCTTTGTCACCTACAGTCTGTGGCACATTCAGCACAGATTGAAGTGAGTTCCCCTTGGGTTCAATGTGCCTGGAGACTGAAAAAAAAAGCCTTTCTATTTTCAGTGCCCTTTGTAGTCCAAAGGCTTAGCTATAAACCAGCCAATGAAACTTAATTACATAATAGAGGTTTACATGGATGTGGCAGCGCTGCTTTTGAACAAGAGTGGGTTTGACTTTTAGCTGTATATAAATATTTTTACTAGTAGATTAATTGTGACCAAGCAGCCTCATCCCTAAATTCCTGGCCACCATATGCAAGAGACAGGACTACACTCAGCTGTCCACTAAGAGTAAGCACTGCTGAAGGTCTCCAGGAAATAGAACATGTGCCCTCTGGGACCTGCTGGCAGAAATCCTTTCTTCCCAGTGTGTACCCAATTAACTCTCAACACCTCACTACGCTTTTCTGCAAGAGTAGAAGCTGCATGGAGGAAGTAGGATCTGTAACCCTTTTTTTCTTTGTCTAGAACCCTCGTCTTTCACGGCCACTGGACTCTGGGGAAGGAGAGCTAACATCAAAGCTGCTTTACATCTTGTCTATATCTGCTAAGACTATGTCTCTAGGTGAAGACCATCCATTTATGAGGAAGCAAACTATCCATCAAACAATTTTTCCATTCTTGAAACTTTATTATCATTCCTAAATCAGATGAATTAAAATGGGATGGTAGCGGCTGCTCTTACACACATCAATTGTTTGTTCAGTCAGAGGTGTGGAAGTTGTTGAATCACATCCTCGCACATCACCTGAATAGGCAGGACAAGGAGCAGCCTGCCTCACCACACCTTGTCCTTCTGTCTTCTAATCTCACCCAAGTTTGTGCTGTGAGAAAGGGACATCTCCTTGTTGGCCCTAGGTTCACTCCCTCATTTGCTCATGTTTTTCAGAATTGTTATACAAAAACGAGAGTTTATTTTCACTGTGCTATGTATTCTTAAGCATATTTAAACATTTTTCTTGCTTAGTAAGAAGTTGAATGCTAGAAGTCAAGAAGGCAATGATGATCTAAGACAAGTTATTTCTATTTTATTTTCCTTAAAAAGGCATTCTATAAAGTGTATTCTTTCTGGCCTTTTTCTTTTTTCTGCAGGTGAGACATTAACACCAATACAACATTCTCCTTTCAGGAGATGTACGTCTAAATAAGTGTGATAAAAGCCAGTTGAGAGAGTCCACCCATTCATCTCTAAATGATTGCACGCAGGAATTCTTACTCTTGTTTCCATTCCCTGCAGAACCTATTGCAGAGTTTGGCACAGAACTAGTCCTAAATAGCAGTTTTAGTTTTATTTCTATTTTAAAACTTGTGTCAAAGTATTATGCTAGTGCAATGGCACCAACCTGCATTTTATAAACCTCAGGAGCTTTCCAATTACCTCAAGGGATACCATAATCTCAAAATTTTCTCATAAAAAGATTATTTTTAATTCATTTGTGAAGTTAAAAACTGTGATTTTACATGATACCTTTAGATTGGAAAAATACTGCTGAAATTTTCTAAATGCTTTGGGATGTTTGTTTGACTATTCTGAGATAGTCATACAAAATTTAAAAACAATGAAAATTTTCATAGGCCATGTATTCTAGCAGATTATGATATGTGAAATAAGAACGCTTATAACTGTTCCTGATAGTAATCCTGACACATATGTGCATGATCTTCCGTTGTCACCAATTGTCAGTCAACTCATTGACACTGACTCAACTGACATTGACTCATTGGTACTGGCTTCTAATATACTACTTTAAAAGTCACTGTCATTATTTTGTAATATCTTGTGTTATTTCACACACTTCTTGTAAAAAGTTGTTGTTTGAAATACTGAATTCCAGTTGAATATTTCTGTTTCAGGGAAAATTTGCTAGTAAGAATCTGTAGTCACAACTAAAACATAATATTGAAAAAAAGAAGCTGACATCTGTCATATGTCATTCAACAACTGTATGCCACACCAGTAAAAAGAAATGAATGCATGCATGCATGAATGAATGAATCCAACAAATGCCCCAGATTACAACTTTACTAAAACTGAATTAACAACTTCAGAGTGAAGTGTTTGAAATAAGTGACTGTTTATATTCCTGGTTATACAGTCTATCAGATAACGGCATGTGTGTGTGTGTGTGTGTGTGTGTGTAGTGGCTTAATACCAGTGAACTGTTCTCTGTCTTCTTAAGCAGCTACTACGTGACTTCTCCAGAGGATAACAATTAGGAATCCTGCTAATACAAGTCTGAAAATGTTTAGTACAAAACAACCATTTTTCTGGCCCCAAAAATAACAGTGAAGTGATGAACTCTATGAGCTTTTTTTCTCACAGACGGCAATATGTCTGCATCATAGGGATATACGTATACCTAAAAAGGTATAAACTGAGCAAAGTCCAAGGGCATTTAACTTACTGTCTGTTGAAATGCAAGGTTAATTGCTACCAGACTTTTTAAATGGATATATAACAAAACTCTTCTGGGACCTAGCTCAATTCAGCAGCATTACAGTGTTGTCTTTTTTTGTTTGTTTGTTTTGTTTTCCTTTGAGACAGAGTCTCATTCTGTCACCCAGGCTGGAAGGCAGTGGCGTGATCTCAGCTCACTGCAACCTGTGCCTCCCAGGTTCAAGCAATTCTCCTGCCTCAGCCTCCTGTCTTTTGTTTTTTAATACTCTCCCACTGTGTCTAGAAAATGAATACCACCCAATTATTAACCATCTACCCAATTATCCTAAGGAATCATTCGCATCTCAGAAACAGTAATGTAATATTGAAAAAACAAAAAGTGATGAACCGTGACTTCTTGTCCAACTCAATGGATCGTACAATCTTTAAAATCAAGCTTTCCAATCTGCAGATTAACTTTGCCTGACACATTAAGTCAAGTTATACCGTACACAGCTTGATTACTAGATGTAATCCAAACCAGGCCTGCTGTTTTGGACTAGAATTTTCCAGCCAGAGTAAGCACCATTATTGCCTACTCTTGTTTTTCCTGGTTTTCATCTGATTTACAGGGTAGGAAAACAAATGTTGTAAGCAAGAGAGGGCAAAGTAGGTTAAATAGGAACTTGCCAGAGAGCTGGCCTCATTTTTGTCTTACCTTCTCTATATCACAAATACACCCCTGGGAGCAGGCATCAATGGTATGCAAATCTAATTGCAAAAGTAATAAACAGAAACAACATGGACGTTTCTCTCGTAGTTAACCCTGTTAAAGTCGTACTGGAAGTTGTCTAAATGTCTAATCTCTCATTGAATCAATAGTAACACATTTTAGACGGAGGAAAGGGTAAGAGAGCACAGGGAAAGAGTTATGGGAGAATGCCATTTCCAGATTCCCATGTCGTGCCCAGAAGACTTTATTAATATATGCTGCATTGAAAAGTGGCACCCTAAACAATACAGTCTAAAGCATAAGGTATTTCTTGCACCAGTTTAGACTCCAATTTCATCCATTTAAATGTTTCCATCAAAATCAAGTGGCTATTGGCTTGCTCATTTGCAAAAAAAAAAAAAAAAAAAAAGGAGGGCAAGGCCTGGCACAGTGGCTAACGCCTGTAATCCCAACATTTTGGGATTAGGAGGCCGAGGTGGGTGGGTCACCTGAGGTCAGGAGTTTGAGACCAGCCTGACCAACATGGAAAAACCGCCTCTCAACTAAAGATACAAAAATTAGCTGGGCATCGTAGCAGGCACATGTAATCCCAGCTACCTGGGAGGCTGAGGCAGGAGAATCGCTTGAACCTAGGAGGCAGAGGTTGCAGTGAACCAAATCCTGCCATTGCACTCCAATCTGGGCTACAAGAGCGAAACTCTGTCTCAAAACACAAAAACAGGAAAAACAGCAGGGTGAATTTTAAAACAACTACACCCTACCTAGTGGTAAAGTTAGGATGTTAACACTGTGATTCTCATACTGTGGTCCCAGACCAGGAGCATCATCTGGGAATTTGCTAGAAATACAAATCCTCAAGCCCTATACCAGACCTCCCAAATCAGAAATTCTGATAACAAGCATTCTAGGTATTTCTGATGCACATAGAAGTTAGAGAACGGCTGGGCGTGGTGGCTCATGCCTGTAATCCCAGCACTTTGGGAGTCTGAAGCGGGTGGATCACGAGGTCAGGAGATCGAGACCATCCTGGCTAACACGGTGAAACCCCGTCTCTACTAAAACATACAGAAAAAAATAGAGGGCGTGGTGGCGGGCACCTGTAGTCCCAGCTACTGTGGAGGCTGGGGCAGGAAAATGGGATGAACCTGAGAGGCAGAGCTTGCAGTGAGTTGAGGTGGGGCCACTGCACTCCAGCCTGGGCAACAGAGCGAGACACACATTTCAGGTGAACAGGTTCTTGTTAGGGGCTAATTTTCCTAAATTTGAACCAAGTAATTTCAAGTAGTCAAGAAGAAGTAAATCCATCAAACTATTGTTACTATTTTTTATTACTTAAAATAGTTAACCAGTTTCATTACATCAAATGATTTCAAAATAATGATGAAGATAAAATTAATAAGAAAAAATTATTCTTGTAACCAAAAGATAAATACCTTGGGAATCCTGAAGGTGGATCTATATCAGAACTTCTCTACATTGACAGTACTGATAATATGGACAGGAACATTCTTTGTTGTGGAGGCTGATCCTGAGCATTACAGGATGTTAACACCATCCCTGGTGTTTACCCACTAGATGCCAGAAGTATCCTCTTCCTACTGTTGTGAAAACTTGAATTTTTCTAACTGTCTCCTGGATGTCAAATTGCCCCAATGTTGAGAACCACTTACCTAGTTGATTATTTAGAAAGACCTTATTTGTTAGTTAACTTTAAAAGAAACAACATCTATTGGGCAACTACTGTTAGCAAAGCACTGTGCATTGCATTAAAGATACATATTCCATATTGGTATAGAAATTTTAGTACATCAGAGCTGGGCGTGGTGGCTCACTCCTGTAATCTCAGCATTTTGGGAGGCCGAGGCAGGCGGATCACGAGGTCAGGAATTCGAGACTAGCCTGGCCAGCATAGTGAAACCCCGTCTCTACTAAAAAAAAAGAAAAAAAAAATTAGCCGAGCATGGTGGCGAGTGCCTGTATTCCCAGCTACTCGGGAGGCTGAGGCAGGAGAATCGCTTGAACCTGGGAGGCGGGGAAGGTTGCAGTGAGCTGAGATCGTGCCATTGTACTCCAGCCTGGATGACAGAGTGAGACTCCATCTCAACAAAAAAAAAAAAAAAAAAAAAGAAAGAAAGAAAGAAAGAAATTTTACTATGTCAGAATGAGTTCTAAGCTTGAGAGCAAGTTGTATTGGGGCCTTACTTAGCTATATTCCTCAAATGTTCCTGAGGGAATCAGTTTGTTCTCGTCCATGAAATTACAGCTAATCATTTTATTTAAGTTGACTTGTGTTAAATTTGACCCTAAGAAAGAGAGATAATGAGGCACTGGGGTGTCTTGGAAAAAGCAGTGATTAGCACTTAGGTGACATGGCTTATCATTTTATCTCTATTACTAATTTGTTGCACAGTCTTAGGAAATTCACAAAATCTTTTGGACCTAATTTTTTATTCTTCTTTGAGATGGAGTCTTGCCCTGTCGGCCAGGCTGGAGTACAATGGCACGATCTCCGCTCACTGCAACCTCCGCCTCCCGGGTTCAAGTGATTCTCCTGCCTCAACCTCCCAAGTAGCTGAGATTATAGGCGCAACGCCACCATGCCCGGCTAATTTTTTATTTCTTTAGTAGAGACGGGCTTTCACCATGTTGGCCAGGCTGGTCTCGGACTCCTGACCTCGTGATCCGCCCGCCTACGCCTCCCAAAGTGCTGGCGTTACAGGCGTGAGCCACTGCGCCCGGCCTGGATCTAATTTTTGAATATGTAAACTGCCCCTGATGGGCTGTTTGATTTCTATGATGACCTTTGCTTTTATATTTTATCAGTAATAAATCTCAGTCACACTCAAGTATAATTGATATTTAGCTTATAGTTATTAAGAACCACACTAAGCACATATATTATGTCTTTAATCTTCCTATCAATTCCAAGTGGAGCTATCATTGTCATTTTCAAAAATTTCAAGATAGAGATATTGAGATCCAGTCATGTTGCACCTGTAACTTCCCAAGTCCATACAGCAGTGTTTAGGCATCCTAGGAAGGGCCAGGGCTCTTCCCACTACTCATGTCAGTCTTTTTGTATCAAAGCTGATCCCTGGGAGGATGCAAAATGATTATCCTAAAATGACATGAGAGGAGAAAAAACATCAGCACAAGCTCCCGCAAAATAATATGAGATTTTATTGTTAGTAGAATTAATCCAAACGAAGACAATAGGTGTGGTATGGGGCAATTGCTAGTTGTCACTCCACAAAGTGTTTATGGAGCACTTTTAATTTGTCAAGCATTATGCTAGTGCTGTAAGACATGGAAGTTTCTAGATCTTGACCGCCCTCAAGGAGTTCAGGAGTCTGCACAGTGCGCGCCTCCTGGAAGAGAACTCTGGCTGGTTTTCCATTAAGCACCAGTGAGAACACAGTCAGTGGCCTGCTGGACACTCCCTGGTTTTGTTTTCTTTTGTTTTGTTTTGTTTTGCATTCCTAAGGAACCTGATGGAAAATGAAATTGCAGCAAGTGAAGACCATCAGGAAGACCTCCGCATTAGGCTCACTTGCATTCCTTAACTCCTTTCAAATAAAAATAAAGAATAAAAATTTTCTAATAGACTTTTACTCACACCCTATTGTCGTTGCTTCCAGAGGTAGAACTTAATCGTATAGGCTTTTAACACTTGAATAGTGGCCCAGGCATCTTTGCTGGTTTTGATTAGGAGTCCGAGCTTCCGACTTTCAACTCCCTGAGGTACAGCTCATGAGCACTTGAGAACAGGTTGTCTAGCGGGTTCTAACTCAGCTACTTTTCTCAAATGTTGCTGAGAGAACCAGTTTAGCCCGATCTATGACGTCATAGTTAATTATTTTATTCATGTTTATGCATGTAAAACTTGACCCTAGGAAGGATAGAAGCGGAGAAAAGTAGATTCCTTGGTTAAGAGTTCTTCCATTTTTTTTTTTTTTTTTTGAGACGGAGTCTCGCTCTGTCTCCCAGGCTGGGTGCAGTGGCGCCATCTCGGCTCACTGCAAGCTCCGCCTCCCGGGTTCACGCGGTTCTCCTGCCTCAGCCTCCCGAGTAGCTGGGACTACAGGTGCCCGCCACCGCTCCTGGCTAATTTTTGTATTTTTAGTAGAGATGGGGTTTCACCGTGTTAGCCAGGATGGTCTCGATCTCCTGACCTCGTGATCCACCCGCCTTGGCCTCCCAAAGTGCTGGGATTACAGGCGTGAGCCACCGCGCCTGGCCTAGAGTTCTTTTACTTTTAACATCACTCACCCATTGATGTGAGACATAATTGTTAGACTTGGTATTATACGAAAATTAAAAAGAAAATGGAGGTGAAATGACTTTTTGGGGTCCAATTTATTACAGTAAATTAAGTGAATCAAAGCCAATATGCCATTTACCTGTACGTCATTCTTTCGATATCACATCATTTTCGTCTTTCATAAAAGCCATGGCTTAACATGCCCCAGATCACCCTTGACAACGACTTAGTCAAAAATCAGCAGGCTTTAAGGGTCCCATTTCTGCTGTTATTACTTTAACAAGAAGGACACTGAAGGAAGAAAATAAAAAATACAGGTGAGTTACATTGGTTTTGTTTTCTTTTTCTGATCTTGAGAAAAAGCTGATTTGTCAGTGGATGTGTGCAAAAATTGTGTTATGAAGCCGGGCTCCTGGCAGAGTGCTGGAATGGGCTCTCGGCGTTATTAGTATTCTCCATGACGGTTTGTTGTCTTCTGGGGCAATTATCTTGCTTTAATTTAGGTCACTAATGATATTATGAGATAGTTTGATGATGGTGTAATTTCTTTTGATGTTGTGTTTGTTGCTCTTGCTTATATCAACTCATTGTGATTCCATAAAAGACTGAATTCTATACCCGCTGAGGGAGAGTAGGGAGGCAAGCAGGAGGGGTTGAGAGGAGGAGGGAGGGAGCTGGGGATGCAGCGAATGGCAAGGCCTGGCGCTGGGATCTGGCAGCCGCGCTTCCACAGTGAGAGTTTGCCCCGTCCTGTTCCGCTTCTCTCCCAGTGTGGGGACTGAAGGCTGGGAGATCCCACCACACGGCTCAGTGTCCTGTCAGGTTTGAAATTATTTCTGACAGGCTACCAAAACAATTGGTCCCTCACTCCAGCAGCTTTTACACTAGTTGAAGTCTAATTTATAAGATAGATCATCCGCTTCAGTGATCTCATGTCGGCTCCTCCTAAGCTACCTTATGCAGAGACCTCATTTGAGAAATACAAAGCTGGCCCAAAGCCCAACCCTTCAGAGCCCCCCACAAATGACCCCTTTGAAAGGACAGCTTGGAGGCCTCTATTGATTATTGCTTAATGTAAATACTCTTCTTAGCACTCAGCTTTATTTTTTTTATTGAATGTGCAACCGTGGTATTTATATGAAATGCATGCTTACTGGTGGTGTTTTAATAGAAACTAGCTCTGGAATGTGTCCACTCGGTCTACTCTCACCCTCGTCAATGCTGAAGGAGGGCTGACTTCGTGTCAAAGAGGTTGTTCCCGCTGTGGTGCAACCTGGGTCTCCTGCCAGGAGAGCTATTAGTAGAAAGGTTTTGGAAATAAAATTCAGAATTCCCAGTGGGTTTTGTGGTTGGAGGGGAACCATATATTTTGAGAATATCTATAAGGTAAATGAAATATTTAAAACTTTAGAAATATTATTATATAGAGAGTCCATTTTAGCTAAATATAGTATTTAGAAAATTCTTTGGTTAGGAAAGAGATCATGTCCTTTGCAGAAACATAAATGGAGCTGGAAACCGTTATCCTCAGCAAACTAACACAGGATCAGAAAACCAAACACCGCACGTTCTCACTTATAAGTGGGAGCTGAATGATGAGAACACATGGACATATAGTGGAGAATAACACACACCGGGGTCTGGTTGGGGGGTAGGGGAAGGGAGAGCATTAGGAAGAATAGCTAATGGATGCTGGGCTTAATATGTAGGTGATAGGTTGATCTGCTCAGCAAACGACCATGGTACACAATTGCCTATGTAACAAACCTGCACATCCCGCACATGTACCCTGGAACTTAAAGGTTGAAGAGAGAAATAAAAAAGAAAATACTTGTATTATTTAGAGATGCTATTATTCAGAAACGGCACTCAGCAAATATTAGTCTATCTAACAACATTGAAAAGATAAAAGCCGAGCTGTTTACTTATACAGTCCATCCAAGGAAACTGTCAATTTTATACCCTACACCCCAACCTAAAATTGCTTAAAAGCTGTAAACAATGCAGTTCTGGGAGGATTCCAGCTAATGCATGTTTTCCAGCTTCTCTCGGATCACAGCGGTATACTACTACTCACGAGTGGTTTAAGCTCCTAGTCTAAAAACTGGCCAAGAAAGCCAGTGTCTCCACAATGATGTGGAAGCCATCAGTCCCAGTGGCCACTGTTCTTGGAACCATAGCAGGCCCTGAGAACTCATGTTTCTACGTCCCAAGATTAATTTGCCCACTTACTGGGCCAAGTACACATTTAGGTATCTGGAAAAGTGGAGTGTTGTTATTTCTTTTACTGATCTGTGGCCCAACATTGAGCTTATAAAAAACAACTGTCACTTCTGTGGATTCAGTTAGAGTTTTAGTTATTTAGTATTTATTTACTCCCTAGCTCTTAAAGGTGATGGGAGTAAAGTTCTCAATGCTCATTATTGGGGAAGTAAATATTTTCCAAACTAGAAGTGTTCGTTTTCTATTTTAAAATTCTTCTCAGCGTACACTTTTTTGATAAAGGCTTGGTTTTAGATAAAAAATAAAATTTTAAAAAATTAAAATAAAAATAAAAGAATTAGGATTATTGCCTAACATATGAACATATGAACAAAATACATAGTGAATATACTATTTTTAAACCTAGAAAATAAACATGAAAGCTGGAAACCAAGGAAGGGGCAGCAACTTACAAGTGTCAGATATTCTGCTAGGCACTGAGGTTAAGTATCTCAAGAAATTTAATATTCTGTAGGTGTGATCAGGTCAGATAAATTAGAGCTTCCCAATGAAAATGTGAAATAAATTGTAGAAGCATCACACACTTTTGAAAACTATTTACACTTAGCTAAATCACTGAATAGACCAACATGAACTATTGACTATGCAATGAGTTAACAGGCCTAGGTAACCATATGTTGTTTGATTTTGGGAAATAGTACAGCATAGTCACTTAAGATAATCTGCCTATGGTTCAATGGGGAGAGCATTCTAACAATTTATTTTTCACCTGGGAAAACTTCTCTCATTCAATTGCTTTTTTTTATGACTACACTAGATATCTAAACATTGCACTTGAACCACAGGTGAAATTTTATAATTCTTTTATTTAAAAATCTTCTTAGGGCTGGTGGGGTTTTGTTATTATTTTAGGCACTATCAAAAATATGGATAAAAGAGAAATCTCAAATTCTCTTTCCCTGGAACTTGTGAAGAAATGGAGATAATGTAAAAGATTGTAACAAACAAACAAGAAAAAGATGAATACATCTTAATCTCTTGTGATTTGAGAAGGAGGCAAGCTAACATGTTGAAAGCCCCACTAATCTGAATTAAAGAAAGTTTGCTCCTCGTGAGGGCATTTTATGAATATCACAGGCCATTTCACCTCTCTGAACATCAACTGCTAGCTTAGAAAATGAATGAACTGGACTAACGAATATCTAAAGTCACTTTGAATTCTAAAGTATTATGGTTCTTTTAAAATCAGTTGCAAAGTGAGATTGGACTAAAAATATTACCTCACCACTCTTATTCATTGTGTCAATTCCCTAAGCCTTACTATCTTTTAGAAAAGTTTTCTGTTTGCTTAATAATGTATTCCAGTACTAATTGTAATACTAACAGCTTCATGTCAACAGGCGAGCCAAGCTAGAAAAAAAAAACAAAAAACAAAAAAAACAAGAAGTAGACACAGAAGTACTCTAAACCAGCTTGGTTTTATGTAGTCTTGTTTAAAGAAAACTTCCAAATTCCAGCTGTGTACTGCTTAAATGTCTCCTTAAATGAAACTGACAGAGGGAGAATAGGATCCAATTAGCAGGAGTTTCCTTTCCTTGCATCTGATAAGTTAACATCTGTGCCTTCTGATAAAGCCACTCTATTTTTTTTTTAGTGGCATTTGCACTATTCATTAGTTCCCTTTTAGTGCAAATAGCTGACTCCAAAAAATGCCCTGGGGCTACAAGGAATTGTTAGACAGGTGGTAGAGAGGCATCACCTGAGAAGAGAACCTCTCCAGCTATACATCTGAGTTTCCACATTAACAATATCCATTCAAATGGGAAAGAAAACTTTATTAGTCACATTGAGTATTTTAATATTTCCAGTGATTCACTTAATATAGTGTAATAAGGTTATGATGATATCAATAATGATGGCAAGATTAATTACTAATTCGCAGTTATCTGCTGCTTCCCTTTAAGGTACACAAAGTATTTAAGAAAATGCTGTTGTTGTTGTTGCTGTTGTTGTTGTTTCCTTGTGATTGTGTGTCTCTGTTCAGACAGGAAATTTTTTTTTTCTCTTACCCTCATTCCCAAATGTCAGGCCCTCAGGTTATATTTTTGTTTGCAGAATTCTCAGCCCTCCTCCAATTTTTCTGCCAATTTCCCCCCTGCTCTATCATGTCAGACAATGTCCTCTGGAGCCTCCACCTGTCAGCAAGCACCTCTACCCTTTTGTTTCTGCACGTAATACTCCCTCCTCTTCTGTCTTAAAGGAATTCAGAAGACATCAACCAGTTCCCTTGTAGTCATCCCTTTTACTGAGAGATTTCTGGTTCTCGCAAGCCCAACACCTACTTACCATATGAACAATATGTAATGTTGGCCAAATCCTTGTGTAACAACCTCTTCTCTTAAAGGCTTCTGCACTGCAGTGATTTCACCAGAATCAGTCCATCTTTTTCCTCTATCTATCCACAGACTCTTTGAGAAACACACGCCTCTTCTCATTCTGACAAGACTGTTAAGAGCTTTGGTCCAGAACTCAGTGTTTGAGGTAGTTCCCTCCTTCATACCTTAAAGATTCTGAAATAATAGTCTTAATAATCTGCCATTACCTAAGAGGAGATCCACCGTTTTTAATCAGAAGAAAACTTTATATAGCAGGAACTCTGCAAGAGTCTGCAAAGATGGGTTCCAATCACAGGAAGGGTCTTTAGCAGTCACCTACGAGTACACTGTGACGTAGCACCCTTTTCCTGTCATTGCTGAACAGACAGTGATGGCCCAATATCTTCCACCCAGAGAGCACAAAAAATAACAAAAAAAGCTAAAAATTTATTTTTAAATTATGATGAGCTGACTTACTTATCCATATGGAGTCCAGACCACTGTGACACCAACCATTGTGGTAGGTAGGAAATTCATTATATATTATTTGCAGCACTTCATTTGCAGTGAAAGCTTTCACTTAAATTAGCACTTATTTATTGGTCAGACAAAATATGTGGCACGATTGCTCTACCATTTGATTGCAAGCAGAGAGACGGTATAGAGTCAGATGTGGGGTGGGCATACTAAATGTTGTATCAAGCAAACAAGAGCGACAACAGAAATTTCCATTCTTAAAATTTGAACAACACTGAGGATCCCCACTGTGAAGAAATGTCAGCAGTTCCCCTCCACCCAAAATAAACCCCAAACTGGATACAATTGTCAAAACCTACCACTTCACAGCTCTGTGAAATGCCATAGCTAAACAACAAATACAGAAGCATCTATTCATGAAAAATTCTTGGGCTCCAGGTAAAAACAGTGGAGTCTGTTGCATTCTCGCCTGGGGATGTCCCATTCTTCTTCTTCCCCAAGTCAGTTGAGATGGTAGTGCTGCTAGGACAGGGCTGGTTGTAAAAATGAGCAACTCTGTTTTAATTTGATTTGGCAAGGGGCAAAACCTTATACCCAGTGGCACTGTCAATGAAAGCAGCAAATTCAAAAGAAAATAAAAAGGGAAAACATGAAGATGGGGTCCTGGTTGGGTGAGAAGTTGAATGGTGGACTAGTCAGAAATTTAACCAGGGGGTCCTGGAAATGAGAGGGCAATAAAGGGACTAAGTAAGATTTCTACACATGCCTGGCTGACTCAGAGTCTGTCGAGACAGTTCCAGGATGTCCCAGCAAAAGTAAACACTTGCACAAATGTGAAATCTGCGTGACATTTAAATGCAGGCCCCAAACCATACTCAGACCTGTCAGGAGAGGACAGAGTTTTACTGGCAAGAGGTATTTGAGCAAAGCCTCTGGCCAAATGATTGGCTAACTATGAAGCCATGCAGGTTCACGTGTGATCTTTAGGATGCCAGGATAATAAATAAAAACAAGAATAAGAATAAAAAGAACTTGAACGGAGACACAGTGGGCCCACACCGTGAGGGGAGAGTAAACACAATAGTCTAGACAAATTACTAAAAAGGAAAACAAAATGGAAAAAATAACAACTCTCAAAATCCAGAGTTGCTACAACAAATTGTCTAACATTGCTATGTTTTTAGTAAAAAAAAATAGGATATACAAACAATAGGGAAGTGTAACATACATAGGGAAAAAGTAGTCAGTAAAAAGTGTGAATGGGCAAAGATGTTGGTTTTAATAAAGTCTTCAAAGCAGCTATTATTTATGCATGTTAAAAAAATTAAAGAAAAATATGATGAATCAACAAATAGGAATCACAACAGTAGAAACTCTAGAATAAGTTTTAGAAATAGAAACTAAGTAGAAAGTTTTAAAAAGTGAAACTCTAAAACCAAATGGAAATTTTTAAGTTGAAAAGTACAGTAACTAGCATGAATAATTTATTACATGTACTCAACAAACAGACTTAAGATGACAGAAGCAAGAATCTATGAACTTGAAAATAGAGCACTGGAAATTATTCATTAAAGAAAAATGAATAATCAGAGACTTGTGGGATCAGTAAAAGCCTGTCAACATGTAGGTGTAATGGGAGTCCTGGAAAAAAACGAGAGAGGAAAGAGGCAGAAAAAATGTTTAAAGAATAAATTCTTATAATTTTCCAAATTGGATGACAAATGTTACTACAGGGAAGCTCAATGAATCCAAGTAGGATAAATACAAAGATATCCACACTTACCACATTATCGTTAAACTTTTGAAAGTCAAGGGCAAAGAGAAAATCTTAAAAGCAGCAAAAGAAAACGGACTCACTGTGTACAGAAGAACAGCAATATAATTAAAAGTTGCCTTTTTTGTCAAAAATGATAGAGATCTGAAGGTAGCGGAGTGGCAAAATTAAAATTCTTTAAAAAGAAAAAGCAAAAACAAACTTGTCCACCAAGAATTCAACAAAACTATCTTTCAAAAAGAAAAAATAAAGGCATTATCTTGCCTGAGAAAATTGATTGCTGGCAGAATTGCTTTGTAAGAGATGTGAAAGAGAGTTCTACAGCCCGAAAAAGAATCACACTAAATGGTAATTCAAATCTAGAGGAAGAAATGAAGAACACTGAAAATGAAAAATACATGAGAAAGTATAGAAGAATACATAGCTATCTTTTTAAAAAGAATTTTTAAAATTTCTTTAATAGTCATGGGCAAATATTATTATGACATTATATTTATGGCTTTCTAACATATATACATGTAATATACATGACAATTAGAATTAAAAAATGGGAGGAAAAGGAGCTACACTGGAACAAAGCTGCTCTATTTTTCTGGAACTAAGCCAGTGCTAACCTGAAATAGACTATGACAAAGTAAGAGGCATGCTGTAATGCCTAGGTCAAACAACTAGATTAACAGACATACAGTAATGAGACATTTTAAAATTATGAAAAGTTAAGAGTCATATAATACTCTCTAGAGCAAAAATATGTATCTTTTACATAAAAGAAGGCAATAAAGGAGGAACAAAAGTTAGGCATATAAAAATCAAATGGAAATGAGCAGTCATAATCCAACCATGACAATAAGCACATTAAATGTGAATGAACAAATCACTGTAATTAAAAAAACACAGATTGTAGGACTGGATTTAAAAAATCAGGATACAACTGTCTCCTAGAGAAACACAATAGAATCATGGGCACAAATAGGTAGGATGTAAAAGCGTAGACAAATATATACCAAACAAATAGTAGGTATAAGAGAGCAGAAGTATCTATATTAATATCAGAAAAAATAGTCACTAAAACAAAAGTATTACTAGAGACAAAGTGAGACATTTCACAGTGATAAAAGGATCAATTCAACTGGAACATGTAATAATGGTAAATGTATACTCAAAAGGAAAACATCTAAAATAAATGAAGCAAAAACTCACTAAAAGGAAAGGTATGAAAGACAATTCAACAATTAGAATCAGAGTTTCAGTATTTCACTCTTAATATATAATAGAACTAGACAGAAAATAGTACACTCAAACAATACCTTGACTTAACTGCAGATTGATTTAACTCAGCAACAGCAAAATACACTTTCTTTTTATAACACACATAGAAGTCTCTAAAGTAGACCAACTACAGATTTAAAACAACTCTTTTTTTTTATTATACTTTAAGTTTTAGGGTACATGTGCACAATATGCAGGTTTGTTACATATGTATACATGTGCCATGTTGGTGTGCTGCACCCATTAACTTGTCATTTAGTATTAGGTATATCTCCTAATGCCATCCCTCTCCGCTACCCCCACCCCACAACAGTCCCCAGAGTGTGATGTTCCCCTTCCTGTGTCCATGTGTTCTCATTGTTCAATTCCCATCTATGAGTGAGAACATGCGCTGTTTGGTTTTTTGTCCTTGCGATAGTTTACTGAGAATGATGGTTTCCAGCTTCATCCATGTCCCTATAAAGAACATGAACTCATCATTCTTTATGGCTGCATAGTATTCCATGGTGTATATGTGCCACATTTTCTTGATCTAGTCTATCATTGTTGGACTTTTAGGTTGCTTCCAAGTCTTTGCTATTGTGAATAGTGCCACAATAAACATACATGTGCATGTGTCTTTATAGCAGCATGATTTATAATCCTTTGGGTATATACCCAATAATGGAATGGCTGGGTCAAATGGTATTTCTAGTTCTAGATCCCTGAGGAATCGCCACACTGACTTCCACAATGGTTGAACTAGTTTACAGTCTCACCAACAATGTAAAAGTGTTCCTATTTCTCCACATCCTCTCCAGCACCTGTTGTTTCCTGACTTTTTAATAATCGCCATTCTAACTGGTGCGAGATGGTATCTCATTGTGGTTTTGATTTGCATTTCTCTGATGGCCGGTGATGGTGAGCATTTTTTCATGTGTCTTTTGGCTGCATAAATGTCTTCTTTTGAGAAGTGTCTGTTCATATCCTTCGCCCACTTGTTGATGGGGTTGTTTGTTTTTTTCTTGTACATTTGTTTGAGTTCTTTGTAGATTCTGGATATTAGCCCTTTGTCAGATGAGTAGATTGCAAAAATTTTCTCCCATTCTGTAGGTTTCCTGTTCACTCTGATGGTAGTTTCTTTTGCTGTGCAGAAGCTCTTTAGTTTAATTAGATCCCATTCATCAATTTTGGCTTTTGTTGCCATTGGTTTTGGTGTTTTAGACATGAAGTCCTTGCCCATTGCCTATGTCCTGAATGGTATTGCCTAGGTTTTCTTCTATTGTTTTTATGGTTTTAAGTCTAACATTTAAGTCTTTAATCCATCTTGAATTAATTTTTGGATAAGGTGAAAGGAAGGGATCCATTTTCAGCTTTCTACATATGGCTAGCCAGTTTTCCCAGCACCATTTATTAAATAAGGAATCCTTTCCCCATTTCTTGTTTTTGTCCGGTTTGTCAAAGATCAGATAGTTGTAGATACGTGGCATTATTTCTGAGGGCTGTGTTCTGTTCCATTGGTCTATATCTCTGTTTTGGTACCAGTACCATGCTGTTTTGGTTACTGTAGCCTTGTAGTATAGTTTGAAGTCAGGTAGTGTGATGCCTCCAGCTTTGTTCTTTTGGCTTAGGATTGACTTGGCAGTGTAGGCTGGGCATGCTGGCTCATGCCTGTAGTACCAGCAATTTGGGAGGCCAAGGTGGGTGGTTCACTTGAGGTCATGAGATTGAGGCCAAGATGGTGAGACCCCTTCTCTACTGAAAATACAAAAATTAGCCAGGAGTGGTGGTGAGCACCTATAATCTCAGCTACTTGGGAGGCTGAGGCAGGAGAATTGCTTGAACCTGGGAGGCAGAGGTTGCAATGAGAGAGCTGAAATCACGCCACTGCACTTCAGCCTGGGTGAGAGAGCAAGACTCCGTCTCAAAACAACAATGACAAAAAACAGAATAAAACAAAACAAACAAACAAAAACCCTTAAAAACGATTAAAAGAACTGAAATAGCCAAAGTATCTTTCCCAACTACAATAAAATTGGAACTGAACAACAGAAAGAATATTGGGAAATCCCTAAATATTTACAAATTAGACAATACAATTCTAAATAATACCAAAGAAGTCACAGAGAATTGGAAAGTATTTTGACCTAAATAAAAACAAAACTCAATACATCAAAATCTGTATTACATGCTGCAACATGGATGAACCTCAAAAACATTATACTAAGTTAAAGAAGCCAAATGCAAAAAAAATTGCATATTACCTGATTCCGTTTAAATGAAGTATCTGGAAAACTCAAATTTGAAGAGACAGTATTCAGATTAGTAGTGCCGGGGACTGGGGTGGGAGGGGAACATGGTGGGTAGGTACAGACATTGACCGCAAAAGGGCATGAGGAAACTTTTTGGGGTGATGGAAATATTTTAAAACTAGATGTGGTGAGAGCTGCACAACTCTCTAAACTTGCTAAGAATTATTCAATTGTACATTTACAATAGGTCTATTTGATGGTGTGTGAATTGTACCTCAATAGAGCTGTTAAATACACAAACAAATGTATTGAATAAGTTTATAACATGGTCAAAATCTGGAAAATTTGTTTCATAATAATTTGGCACACTTTTACTTATTTCCAAGAAAAAAAATCCCTATAAATCTTTATATTTAAAACAAAGTCGTAGACTAAAACTTCCTAAATTACAAAACCCGATTCTTTCTAGAGAAAAACACAGTATAGCTATAGCATTTCAAGCATTCAAAACAGGTCACCACCTTTTGTGTGTTCCTGTGTACATGGATAGGTAGAGGCTAATCAATTTAAGACCAATAACTGACTGGCAACTTGGAGGAGTTTTTCTGAATCTGAACTGGGCACAAAAATTGAATCACATATTCTTTAAAAATTTTTGTTTTAATTTAAAGCACTTAAACAAAAAACAATTCTGCAATAACTATGCCACAATCATTTCAGTGTTACATTGGTTATTGATGTTCAGGTCTACTTATTGGAGGTTCCTACTATTTCCCTGGAATAGCCACAGACAAAATGAAATTTTTGCAAGTTCTTGCTTTGGTCTTATTAAAGTAGAACATGAACTGTGCATTAATTTAAAAAAACTAATCTTTCTAGATTTTTATTAATTTTCATTATATGTGACAGCAAAAAGTAGGAACTTTTTATTTTCTAGACTTTTCAAAAAACAGTCAATTGTGTTTTTAAAGAAATATCTTCTTAGCACATGGTCTGTCTCTCTTTTGTGCTCATGTTTTTTTTTCTATTTACATGCTACTTAATTCAAGTTTATAGTTGTAAAACAAAAGCCACTGATATAAAAAGATGTGGAAACAAAAAAACCATTGAGGCAAACATAGAATTGAGCTGGTGGAAGCCAAAGTGTACAGGTTTTTTAATTCATCTGGCCAATAAGGTAAATGGATATTTTTTTGTAGCAAGTACTTGCAAAAGATGTTGTAGACTATTTAGCTTTCATGTCGCTCCCCCACATTCTCTGTGGAACTCCTTTCCAGCCCTTGTATCAGTTATATATTGCCACAATGAGGCTGCACAACAACTGCAAAATTTCAATGCCATATAAAAATAAGCATTGATTCCTCACTCATCTGGAGCCAGTGAGGGTAGGCTAGACTGCTCTATTGATCTTTATTGAGTTCTTCATGCTATTGACTGGTCTCCAGTGACCTTCATTGGTTCAAGTGGGGCAACTCAGCTCTGTCTGCTCTGAATGTCTCATCCACCAGCAAGCTAGCCTGTATGTTTTTGGAGGCGACAAAGGCAGAGAAGCAAGAAAGAAAAAGCCTAAAGAACAGGTTATTTTTCAACCTCTGCTTTGTGTCTAATTTTCTAACATTCCATTGGTCAAAGCAAGTCATGTAGTTGAGCCCGGAGCCAAGTTGTGGTTCTGAATGCCCCACCCACAATGAGGGAAAGCATGTCAAAATTACAGAGGAAAAGGGAGATTTAGGGTAAGAAGAATGGAGGACATTTTTAAAATCAATCTGTCACATGCTACTATCCCGGAGGCTAAAATCATATGCATTAACTTCCTAGCACCTGAGACTTGCAGTCCCTTTTCCACCTCAACTACTATTATTCCTTTGCCCTTTCCTTTCACTACCAACTCCTATGGCCTCACCCTTGGCTGCTAGAGGTCCAACTCTCAACCTAAATTCCAAACACACTTTATGAATAAATTATTCTACCTGTCCAGCTCTCTCCTTCCCTGACTCTACTTTTCCAACTTCAGTATCCTTGTGCTCAAAGCCCAGTCTTTGATCCTTTCTTCCCTGGTCTCCAAGTGTATCGACTGCCCGTGGATTCATTTCTTTCCTCGACACAGGAGAACTCAGTCCTCATTAGCTGAACATTTTCCTTGTTACAATTGCTCTTCCCCCATACTCCTTTGGACAAACTTTAAACGCAAATGAAATCAACTACCCACGTTTTCCACACTGATACCTGGGTCGTTTTGTGCTGCTGGAGAAAAAACATAGAGCTTGGCTGAGGCTGAGGTGGCTAGCCATCTGCCAAAGATTCGCGGTGCCTTTCATGGTGTCAATGTATTGCTGTGAATCAGCTTTCTGGCCAAGTTCTACATTTTCCAGCAACTCCTTTGAACCTATATTAGGCCATATCACTGAAGGTGTCCACTGAAATGGAACCATGCCACTTCCAGACGGGACACTAAGAATGCCTTCTGTAATTCTCCAGTCCTTTGTTTTTCTCTCCTTGCCGACTGGCTACAGAGTATCCAGCATAAGACCCTGAGGTCCCACAGATAATAGTGCCACAGAAAGGAAAGAGCCTGGGTGGCTGAAGGAACATAAGGAATGTTACCTAACAACCACAAACAGCTATGTTGGAATCAACAGGAAGAGGGCAGGGCATGGTGTCACATGCCTATAGTCCCAGCTACTGGGAAGGCAGAGGTAGGAGGATTCCTTGAATCCAGGAGTTCGAGACCAGCCTGAGCAACATAACAAGGACCTGTCTTTAATTAAAAGAAAAACAAAATATATATATATATACACACACACACACATATATATCTTTTTAAAAAGATATATATATATATATACACAAATTTAAATGTTGATTCCATGGGATTTTATATATATATATGTATATATGTATATGTGTGTGTACATACACACACATACATACATAAGACTATATATAGTCTCATGTATCTATATACACACATATATACATATATAGTCTTGTATATATACACACGTACACATATGTGTATGTATATGTATGTGTGTATATATATAATATATATATATATATATATACACAAAAGACATTTGGTTATCGTGTTAAGCCACTGGTTTTATATACACACACACATACACAAACACACACACACACATACACACACACGACATTTGGTTATTGTGTTAGGCCACTGAAATGTTGAGGTAGACATCTTCAGCAACGTGTGCTGCATAACTTAATTAATATCTATTAGTGCTGTAAGATCTGCAGTCTGCTATTTCATTGTAGCCTATTATATGGTTCTGCAATACTGAGCCAGGTTCCTGTAAGTCTTCTTCGATTCCTTTCAGCAACTGTTCACACCACTTCTTCTCGCCCATATCCTCACCTATTTACTCTCTCACAATTCCAATTATTCTGAAGATAAACTTGCTTTCTTTTCACAAAAACTGAAGTTCCTTCCTCATCTCTGAAATACAAGTACCAAGAAAACATAAAATATGCCCAATTTTATAGTGGCTCAGAATGAATCAAATGTTCTTTAGCAAGTGTTTAAACACATAAGGAAAATAAACTCTTTCAAGCACTGGTGGGTACTGGATTTAACTTTCAAGTTTAGAAACAAGCTACTTATAGAAAATGTAAGTCACAAGCTGCTGACAAAAATCAGTTATAATGGACATTTCATTAGAATATTTTTCTTCAGTTATGAAGGCAAACACATAAGATTGTTTTCCTTTAGTAACTATCTTCTCGGATGGGATTAAGTTTTGCTAATCTTGTAGAGCAGTGGCTCTCAATCTGTTAGGATTTACGGCTTACTTTCAAATTCAGAATTTTAGCATACTTGAAGTGATGTAAAGCCTCAGAACAACAGGTAATAAGCAAAAGCTAGAGGACAGTTGTACTCTGGTATAGCTGTTCTGGAAGGGTCTGTAGTCCTTCAATTATTCTCTATTTCAGAGCTATATTGGTTATGCATAGAATAATTTCTGCCTTGACTTGTTTTGTTATACTCACAAGGAACATTCCAACAACTTTTTGGTAAACATCAGAATCTTTCTTTGCTACCAGTTTTCCTTTAGACTGAAACTAAGCCTCTTACCGCTTGCTTACAAAAAACAGCAGTTGAATTCTGCTGTTCTTTATTTCGCAGAAATCATTCCATTAGGTTATCTTTCTCACAAACAGTATCCTAACAAAATAAATACTTAAGTTTAAGTATGTCCCCCAAAACATTTCCCATTACTGGACCATTTGTCAAGGGCTTAGAACACATGTACGAATTGTAATAGGTTGGTTGAGAATAACTGTTGCAGGGAAATTAGAACAGGTAATTCAAACTTTATAAAATGAGAGTGTAAATGAGTTTGTTTAGTAGTGATTCCGCAGGATCCAACTCAAGATGTTCAGAAGGCAAATTCATTCATAATATCTAAGGGCATCAAAGAGAAGGAAATTTTGGAGCATGGAGAAAATCAAGTTAAATATAGATTCTATTTACCGCTAACACTAAAACATTATTTGTTTTAACAAAAAAAAGATAAGGTGAAATTCAAGACACTGTTAGGTATCAGGGGTCCATAAGATAAAGTTTCCTTCAGTGATGAGATTGTGAAGAGTATTTCAATGTTCACTAGTGTCAACAAGATTAAAAAAGAAAAAGAATAGAATGGGATACAGAGCACATCTAACAGGAGTGCTGTTTATCTGGCAGAGTAGAGTCATGTTTCAAACAGAAAAAGCCATGTTTCTCTCCTTTCTAAAATGCATGAAATCCTCAAGACAGAAATAACCATCATCTTGAAAGTCCATACAAAAGGAAGACTATAGCATTAATCTACCAATCAATGAGCCACTTTCGTTGATCCTCCAAGCAATTGAGAAGAACTAGACATCATTATTAAACAAAAAGCACCATTTTAAATGGCAAACGTACATCATAATTTTAAATAATAGTACCTTACATTTGTGTAGCACTTCAGAGTTTACGAAGCACTTTTATATACATTATCTCATTTATCAACCTCTAAAAGAGGAAGAAAAATTTAAGGCAAGGAAAGGGATTAGTATCAGTGTTGCACTGGATAAATGAGGGTGAAGTTCTAGAATAATAGAAGTCCTCAACAAATCTTCATCAGGAGCTGATGAATTGCCCATCTCAACTTCATTATCCTTATCATGAGCACTTATGATAGAAATGAAAAATTGATGAGCACCGTCATAATCAAAGAGAATAAATGTTTCTCTGTTAAAGTGAATGCATAATCTTTCCAGGAATAAAATAACAATATTCATTAATTATTAAATTCCGATAATGCTGACACCAAATCTCATTTCAACCAGTGAAGAAAATTAGCAATATAGAAGAAAACTGTTGGACTTGGTGTTGTTAACCTATGTATACACACATAAAGTCATTGAAAAGACTGCCTAAAGTTTAGTCTTTTGTCTCTCCCAGTTGGGTGAATATTCTCAGAATCCATTTATATCAGAATATTCTGTTACCTTCTAAAAACAGATTGAGCAAATGTCAAAGGCTCTGCATGCATTACTTATAGCAGAAGTTAAGGACATCTTATGACAAAATATTTTCTTGAGTCATCAGGTTTTATTAGAGAATTGCCATGTTTTCTTCAGTATCCCATATAACCTCTCAGCCCAGCCCAACAAAAATATGCTGTAAGAAGTATAATTTACCCCATTAAGGAATTGCCTATTTTCTTTATCTGATCCCATCAGTTATTTCCATTCCACTGATGAAAATTACAACAGAGAATAGTGATAATTTGCCATTAGATACTTTAAAATGTGCATTAGTGATGTCTTTAAGATATAATGCTTTTTAATCACACACCAAAATTAAACTTCCAAATAAATACCAAATGTAACTAAGTAAAACAAAAGAAAGGAACAAATAAAAAAGCTTCAATACTTCTCCAAAGAGATAACCACTGCAAAATTATTGGTTTAGGTTTTTCTAGTCCTGTTTTCTATGACTGTGTGTGTATCTCTGTGTGTGTCTATGCATATATGACTCTGTGAATCTATGTGTGTATGTGTGTATCAGTGTGTGTGTATTTTTGTGTCTGTGTATGTTTAGTCTGTATCTGGGCACTTCCATAAGTTAGCTAAAACTTGCAGGCTTCTGTTACAAGTATTAAGGGAGAGTTAGCAATCTCTACAACATTAAGGCTAGATTAAAGCATATTCCTTCAAGAATCTATGATCTAGCCATTACAAATATTTATGTTATGAAATAATTATTGAAAGACAAAAATGAAATATAAATGAAAATATATTTTTAAAAATAATCATAATACGCAGTTTTGTAACCTTCTGAGAGCTAAAGATGCAGATGCTTCAAGGCTTAACAGATGGTGATTATGGTTTAAAGATATGCATTTAAAAGGGATCATACCCAAATGATAACAAGTGTTGTAAGTTTTGAGCACATATCCTGCACCTAGAAATCTATTAAGCATTTAAACTATATTAAGTGTGTTCCTAATTCCAACTTTATTACACACCGATTGTATTATGCAAAAGTAGAAATGTCTCCTTTATTTACTTGACCCTCAAATGTCATCTTAGGAAGGAGGAGATGACCATTTGAGAGGGAGGACACTTACTCTTGCCAGTCGCCCTTATGTAGTCTCTGGCTTTAACGAGTCTTTTATATTAAGGTAATATTAAGGCAATTTAAATTTCAAATTCCTTATTAGTCCCACTCCCCCCCAGGCCTCCATGGTTGTTCTTCCATGATCACATTTTGGGCTAATAGCAAGTTTCTGGAGACTCGGGGTGGTGGTGGAAGAGGTCCCTGATTCTGTCACCAGGTTGAGGTCTGCTTGCTTGGGACCCTGGGCTAAGACTCACTGCTCAATGTCTTAGGCCATCATCTCTCCCTCTCACTGAATTAATAACATTTATTGCTTCAGGGGGAGGCCACACACCACCTAAAACAAGACATTAATAGTCAGCTTTGAGCTCAGAACTAAAGATGTAAAATCATTCATAGAATTTTAGTCTTTAAAACCTGAGATTCTTGAAAGAAAAAAAAGCTATTTTACTTTCCCAGGTCTGCTTCCTCTCTATGTTAAAAGAAAACCTTGATAATCTGAACACAGGGCTTTCCTCTAAGTCATGGTATTGAGGAAGAAGAGCATAAAATACAGGAAGTCCCTTCCAAATACAAAAGGGAAAGTTACTCCTGGTACTTGGAGAATCTTGGAGAGAGGTTTGGGAGGGGGAAAGTACAGGGGCAGAGCCCAAATCAAATGGAGCCACAACCTTCCCCTGAGACATGGAGAGGCAAGATGATGGATATGGAGAAACACAAGCACACAAGTTCTAGTTACCCATTTCTGAAGTTTATCTGGGATGTCTGTAAGCCTCAGAAAATCCTACACTCAGCATCAAATGGAAGCCGTAGAGCATCAAAGATGACAGAGTCCTCTAACATCTCGACCCAAAATGACCATTTAGACACATGAAAGGAAATCTAGGAATTCCATGTGATTTGGTCATTGGACATGGATGTGCTGAGAGACACAGAAGATGCCTGAAATTGGGCAGAGAAGATTCCTTCAATAAGACATCACGGAAGGAATCATGATCAGCATCATTAGGTGTCAGCATAAGTCTCCAGAATTCCAAGTGGGCCAGCCACTCCTTATTAACATAGAAAGGGGTGACCAGGATCTAGTGCAACAAGAGCATCATTACCCAGAGGACAGGCCAGGGAGCAGGGTTCCTTGGTGGAAGCTATGAATATGCCTGAATTTCAAGAATACCCAGGGAGGGAGCCAGGGGAAGAGACTGCCTATAGAGTTGGACCTTGAAATCAACTGAATATTTACTCTAAACTGAAAGAAATGGAGTTTCATTTATTTGACAATTTTAAGTCACTTAGGTAGAGGTTGGCAAGATGTGAGCCTTAAAGTCCCAGAAATCAGTTTCTTAAAGGGCGCCTGTGGCCTTTCAAGGAATTTTGGACTAAAAAATTCTGTAGTTTCTGAAACTGTCTACTTGTCTTTTAAAACAACTATTTTGCAGCATTTAAAAATTTATATTTTAATTTGCAAAAGCTAACATGCCTAGCAAATAAGATTTCACTGTTACAGAAAACAAAATTTGTAACCAATCCTATAGCCTCCAGTAGGGGTTGTTCTATAACGTTGATTCAGAAAATCTCTGAGGTCATTTTGCTATTGGAAGTAGACATTTATTTTAGCTTAGAGTGTTTTCCCTTTCTTAATCTCATTAATATCAAATTTCAAAAATTTTTACATCTCTGACCTAAAAATGATATATGAAAAAATAAAACAATTAAATATAAAGTTTAGAAAGTAAACAACCAAGCAAAAGATTATTTAATCATCACCATCATGTTACTTTATTTTTTTTTCAGTAATTTTAAACCAAAGCATAAAAATAACTTATTTTGTTGCCCTGGAGGAAATTACACAGAAAACAATGTTCAGAATATTATGGAACAGTCATCTATAAAATGAAAAATTATTGACCATTAAAATATTTATATTACTGCTAATAAAAATGTAGTTTTGATATAATATGTACCTATGCTCTTATTTTGGAAATATATTTGTATCTTTCTGAAAAAAATGATTATAAAACCATATTTCAGAATATTAAAATGTGTATTTTATTGGCTTATCTTAATTTTTTAGCAATTTCTTTAAGGAAACTATGTGCTGTAAAGAATGAGAAAGTTTCGACTTAAGTGGAAAAAAGACAATTTTTGTGTTGTTAAAAAAGTTAATGTCTCCCTGTGGAAAAAAGAAAAGAAAAGGATAACCTATCACATAGAAGTAAACATATACTTGATATTATAGCAAATGAGAAATTGGAAGTTGGGAATTCTTTGCCTGAAATGGTTCTTGAATTTTTCTTTTAGCTCAAGCAAGTCCACCTACTTTCCATTTCTCTAGTTACCCCTTCTCAAACCTTGCAGTCACAAATTAGCAACAGACACAGGATTGCATGCCACCAGCTTTGCTCAGGAAAGACTTGGGCAGCTGCTCAACTGGATGAAATGTTGTTTGAGAGATTAACTCAGAAAGATGATGAAACCAACAGGAACACAGCAGTTGGAACTTGCCCCAAGTCATCGAAAGAATGAAGTTCAATATAAAAATCTAAAATAAATAAGGGACTATAAATGAGGGGACACCCTTAAAATTTAGGAGAAAGTTTCCAGGTGAGGAAAGCTGCACCTCTAATTTCCCATTTCCAATCACTTCCCTTGGAAGAAGGGCAAGACCCACCCAGTGGTCAGCAATCCTGCAAATGCAGGGGATAGGATATTTTCAGAAGGAAAAATTCAACAGCTTCAATGGCTTACGATTTTTTTTCCCAAAAATTCCCCCTAAGAATTAGGAGTGTCAGACATTGACATAAGTCTCAGAGAACTGACCCGTAAAATAATTAGAAGAGGAATTCCCCCAGGCCCCACCCTCTTGTCGTAGAGCTGGGTCAGATGAAAGATGCCTCTGTTTACTTCCTGATCCATCTAATTTCTGTAACAAGGACCATCCCAAACACATCTCCCAGCAGCTGCTAAAGCTGAAACTCAAGAGGTTGCCCCAGGCACCATGGCACCTTCTTAGAACTGTTCGACCCGAATGGATTAGTTTTCCTTAACACAGGTGGCAATTTAACAGGAGACCAAACTTTTACACTAGTAAGAGACCATTGGAAATAACTTCAAAGCCCGTAGGCCTAAAGCACAGGTAAGAAAACACAAGGTTTTCTAAAATGCAAATCAGCTGCCCAATCTCCCACTCTCAGTTTTCAAAGGATGATAATTTTGAGAGTAGTGGGAATGACAGAAATCAAAGAATAATGCAATTTCAAAAATAAAGAAAAGTCAGCATATTTCCATTAGAAATTCTAAAACTGCCATTTTTAATTCTGAAACAAAGCTGGAGGACCAAATTTTGCATAAGACTTGGTCATATTTCAAACAAAATGTTACCACACTTTTGCCCGCGAAACTTCTTACAAAGTTCCAAAAACAATATCAAGGACTAATTGATTTACTTTTATTATACAATATTTTCCATGGATTTTTAAATACAGAAAGCCAAAACAAAAACAAACAAAAAACTGCATGATCATCCTCTTCACAATAGCCCAGAATTTTAATTAAGCTGCTTACATAAAAATGTTGGTAAACAGGGCATAACATATATACCATAACATTTCCTAATATATGATGAGAGCGCATGAAAAAGTTTAGGAATTAGGTGAGTCAGAGAAAGAGTAGATTAGTTAAAAGAGATTAGAGGCTGACAAAAAATGTCTCTGAAGAGCTGACAGAGACTCCAAATTACAGGATAATGGACATAAAAGCACTTTGACACATGTAAAAACAAAGTAACTATTGTTGGAAGTTTAATAATTCAAAGGGAAACAATACTCATATATTGGTATTTACTTATACATGAATTTATATATACATATATACATATGCATGATGAACTAGCAGAATATTTCTTCTTTACTTTTTCCAACATCATATTTTGTATATTTAACGATAGATCATAAGGTGATTTCGAGATTGAGTTCTTTTTTGCATTCTTAACATAACACCCGGTTTATTGAAATCAAGGGAAAGGAAGAAAAAACATACACTATTCCTAACTGGAAGGTTGGAAAAATGTATTTGTCTTAAATTTTTAGATTTTAATCTCATACTAGCTTATCAGTACCTAACTATATGTAACTACCAGAAAGAATTCTTTAAAAAAGTGGAACAGAGGTGGAAAACAACAATGGAAATGAAGACTTGTTCCATAAGTAAAGTCTCAAACTGCCTCATAGTTCATATTCACTCCGGTTTTATTTTTTATTGCATAGAATAGAAAATTGACATGAAAATATATGGAGTTTATGAAGACATTTCGTGTCATAATCACACTTTTTGTAGAAAAAGAATTTCTGCTTTAATCAAATAGAGCTGTGCATTCTCGATACTTGGATGAGACTTTCTCTAATATATTTACTAATTTCGTACATGAATTAAACTTGTGACTGTCATGTACAAGCAAAAGAATCCTAAGGGGTTTGATAATGATTTGAGTAGGAGTTTGGGACCCCAAATGTGATCTTTTGGACAGATTCCCTTTCATTTTTCACACCCTATTTGTTTTTCAGGAAACAGTTCATTTTTTTAGGCACGATCCCAGCGTGGATCCTAGAATCCTGCCTATTTTGAAAATCTCCCGTGCTCATTTTATGAGGTTCCATGGGGGTGAGGGTGATTAGGAATCTAGCAGGAGAGAAATAAGCTGGCAAAAAAAAAAAAAAAAAAAAAAGTGCTGACTTGAGCCTCAGCAAGTCCAGTTTTTGTGACGTTGACTAGCTTTGTGAGCCTAGGCTGGTCACTTCATTTCTGTGGATCCAATTTCTCATTCTTTAAATGAAGGGATAGGAGTAGATTCGATTTTTAAAGTCAATTGTAAGATTACCATTCTATCGTAGGGCATATTACACTTTAATTTCATATTAAAATAAATATTTTATTATGTCATATTCTATAACATGCCATATTCTATAGCATGTCATATTCTATAACATTATTATAACTCCTGCATTATTTTTTGTTGAAGTTGTCTTCATAAATGAGCTGAGACATCATGCAATAGAATAGGTCAGCCCGTTTTGTTTGCCCATTTTTAAATGTAATGGAATAAAAGACCATTTAATTTCTGACTCAGTGGAAGTCATGCACCAGATTAGTGATAGATTAGAGAAAAGAAACTAAGACCCCTTTCTTCCTAATCAGTCAGTGTTCTGAAGTAGGTATGTATTTATTTAAGAGAAGTTATTTGTCAGGGAGCACTAAGAATAGATTTGACCCTTGCAACCATAATCTGTGAAGAATCATTAGTAAAATCTTCATTCTCTCATTTCATTACTTACACCCTTATTTTAAATTATTTGTTATACAGGCTATATCAAACATTGCACAGAGTTTTCATAGAATGTGTGCTCAATAAATATGTGTGAAGATTTGCCTAGAATGTAGATATTAACTTGCAGTTTCTGTACTAAGAAATATAACCTGTTATTTAAATACTCACTTTGACACTTGGCCTTGTGATCTTCAGCAGATTACTTAAATTCCCTGAGCCTCATTTCACCATTCCTACCTCACAGGATTATCATAAAGATTAAAGGAGATAATGCACGTACTGGCCTGTTTGTTCTTCTTCCTTTTGTTAATTTTATTACTATTTTTATCTTTATTTATGTCCATCTATTTTTTCTTCCTTTCTCCCCAAAGACAGAGGCATGTCTTAGTCAACTTTATCTACCAACCCAGAAGAAATTTAATTAGTATTGCATTCATTAATCCACATTCTCTGCCTATACTAATAATTTTGTTAGATGCTTCCCTTGTCGGTGATAGCTCTTTCTCATGTATCCTGGTTGAATGTGATTCCCGCATATGGCCCAGCTGGGCAAATTCCAGGGAAATAAGAGAAGCTGCAGAGGAGGGGGCTAGAAAGGAGCTGGTAAATTTTAGAAGTAAGCAAAGGAAGAGAGGAGCCCCAAGAAAGGCAATATTTTAAAACTGAGTCACTAGAAAGGTGAGAAGGTCATTAGCAGAATTAAAAATCAAGAAGCACGACTAGGTGGGACAAAGAAAGAGCTCATGTGGGAAATGTTACCCATGAAAGACCTTCACATGCTGAGATTTGCACACACAGGGGAAAGGGAAGGATTGGTACCCGGGAAGTGGTGAGCCTGGAGTTGTCATCGGTTTCAAGGCTCCATGAAGCCATAATGTTAAATCAGGTTGTTAAAGCAGAGAGAATAACTGGAGAAAAGATGGTTAAGGACAAATCCTTGGGACAATATCTATATTTAATAGTTGGAAGGAGAAGGAAATACATTAAACATAACCACTAAGCACCATCGCCAAGGTTTTCATAGGTAAAACTCTAGAGTATCTCTTTAGTTAGGCATTATCCCATTATAGAAAAGATCAGTCTGAATGTTGAGACTTGCTGGAAGTCACACAGGCTGTACAAACAATAACTAAAATGATTTATTTTTTCTTCTCCAATCATTAATGTTTAATAGAATATTTTAATACTAACCTAATATTAGTACCTATAGAAAACACCTTTTCTAACAGGATCTAGAATAATTTTAATATATTATCAACTATATCAATATATCAATGCTATAGTTTAAGTTAAGCTGTAAAATTGGTTCTTGATTTTCTGCCAGATATATGATGAGAAATACAAATTTGTAAATAACTTGAAAATGATCAGGGATGGATTTAGACTGTATTTGTGCTCACTAATGAACATGACAATTTTTTTACCTTCTGGCCTTTATGTCAGATACAATGCAGAATGACGATCTGTCTTGGGGAAGCTGGGAAAAGCATATTTCATCAAATAAAAACTTGGCTAGCCCTTCCTGATATCACCCACATGCTAAGGCCTCCTTCTCAGATGCAAAACTCCTTTATTCACAGGTTCCTTGGAAGAATGTTTCCCAAAATAGGCTGCATGTTAAAATCACCAGAAGGTCTTGCAAAAATACTGATGGGTAACTCCAAGATATTCTGATTTAATTTCTGTGGGGTGCCACCTGGGCATCAATATTTGTAAAAGTTCCTTAGATGATTCTAGTGTTCAGCAATATTTAAAATAAAGAGGCTCCCAATGTCTTCCAACCAGAGATGAAAGGAATAAGGAAAGATTGAAAGTAGGAGATGTCAACAAATAGTAACTATTTGAAGCAACAGAATTTCTATAACATTTACTGTTCAATTCAAAGTAAGTGCAGCTAAATCTTTCACAGATAATAAAGAGGCTACCTAAGACAATATATAGGAAACTCTAACAAAATGCAGTTGTTCAAATAATATACAATTTATATTTTAAAAATTTATATAATACATAACAAGGCCCATTTTATGAATTTATCACTAAAATATATTTATCTTTAAGAGCATTATTAGAAAGAAATTTCTATTTTCAAACAGAAATACCAGCATATATAGGAATTTTCTGTGTTATGAGTTTTCAGAGCATTTTTGTATATTTTAAAATCAATCCACATAAGATTCTTCTGAGATGCCATTGTTAAAGAATGCAACCCAAAGTATCTACATCATAGTCATATTAATTGTTTGCTTAAAATGTAAGGTTTTTCCCTTTCAATTCAAGACTTACCAAGAATCAAAATTTCTGAGTGCACCTCAATTTTCTTTTTTTTTTCTTTTTTTTTTTTTTTTTGAGACGGAGTCTCGCTGTCGCCCAGGTTGGATGCAGTGGCGCGATCTCGGCTCACTGCAGGCTCCGCCCCCCCGGGGTTCACGCCATTCTCCTGCCCCAGCCTCCCGAGTAGCTGGGACTACAGGTGCCCGCCACCTCACCCGGCTAATTTTTTGTATTTTTAGTAGAGACGGGGTTTCACCGTGTTAGCCAGGATGGTCTCGATCTCCTGACCTCGTGATCCGCCCGCCTCGGCCTCCCAAAGTGCTGGGATTACAGGCGTGAGCCCCCACGCCCAGCCCTCAATTTTCTATATACCTAAATTATTACAGGACTTCTATCCTAAAATAATAAGAACTAGGTGCTGTTCTTCATTTATAGCTAAGGAAACTAAATCTATAGTTATGAAAATGATTATGCTCATTTGAGTGTTTCTCTTTTAATGCTGGATAGATACATGATTAGCTGAATTTCCTTCTTCTCAAAAGGTTGGAATGGAGAAGACATAACATTTTGGGGTCAACACCTTAATAATATTGAATGCTTAATATGTGCTAAGAATATTGTCTTAAACACTAGAAACACAATAATAAAAAAAGACATGATATATGGAATCAAGGGACTACTAAAACCTCAAACTCACGTATTACTTTAGGTGAAGACGCAATTGCAGAGACTTCGTAATTGGGAGAACTAAACTGACTTTCTGTCCTTAAGAAGGGACTGCCCAGTTTTGGGGGACGAATAACTGCCACCAGGCTTTCAAAGAAGTATTAACAAGGTAATTTCTGTGTGCCTCTATAATGAAGTTAGAAGACCTTGGTAGAGCTTGCTATATCTAGAATTGGCTGGAAATGATTCACAGTTAAAAACATAAACAAACCAAACAAACAGAAAGTTAGATTTTTTTAAATAGAATATGGAGTTTAAGAGAAGAAGAGTTGATTTCAAATGCTAATTGAATTAGCATGTATTAATGGAGAAAAAATCAGTGACTACAGTGGTTTTGATTATTTTCTTTTTGGATGGTGGAAAAAATATATATGAGTTCTTTGCACGTATGTAATTTTGCACACTTCTTTCCTTTTCAACTTGACACATACCATGAGCACTTTATTTCTTTTTCTTTTTGGAAAAGTTTTTATAGGCTATGTAAATGTTTGACATGGAGATGGACCATCACTTATATTAAAAATCCAATTATGTTACAGAATTTTTATTTACATATTTTGGGCATAATAAGCAAAATAGTAATAAATATCTTTGTACAGAATCCAATGTCTATACTGTATGTTTAATTATTTTATTAAGAGAGATTCCTAGAAGTAGAATTATGCTGGATTCAGTTGGAGAGATAAAGGATACAAACTCTTTGAAGGTTATGATTACTTACTGATTAACTGTTTTCTGGAAGAGTCATACAAATAAAAGCTTTCATTAGTATTTCATGAGTGTATATCTCCTCCTACCCATTCTAACACAATATTATTGTTTTAAATCTTTATTTATCACACACTTTCAATTTGCTATCATCAATTATTAGTGATTAATAATATGTAAAACTGATTAATAACTTCTTGCATATTTAAAAGAGTGACAATCATTTATTTTATTACTTATTTGAATTTCAAGGATTATAATACAAATTTGCCAATTAAAAATGCAAATGAAAGTCATTTCTGTCCTATGAAACCAAATAGTGATGGTAATTTTCAAGAATGAAAAAAAGAAAAATAACATTTTTGGCCAAGTACTGTATACTCTTATAAACATTTGGGGATTTTGTTGTTATTGTAGATGAGAATATCAGAAAGTTTAAGTAAAGTTTTCAGGATTTTTAATTTACTATGTAGCATCAATGTTATTCAACATCAATTGTGACTTCAAATTTTATGTTCTTTAGATTATATAATTACAAATAATGTTTTTATTTTTATTTCCATTGTAAAAAATATATGAGATCACAAAGGACATTGTATTCTCTAAGAGCTAACTTCTTAGAAATTAAGTAATGATAAACAATAATTAACAATGGATTAATATAGTTAATTTAAAAAAGATGTTCGCCTAAAAATACAAATAATATAAAAAAAGTGACAGGGCAAAAACAAGTATATTTAAATTTTATTGAGCCACAGATAGTTTAAAATTAGTTGAAGACAGTCAATAAACTTAAACATTGTTTTTCATCTTAATCCAATTTTGTTTTTGGTTTATTTCTTCTTAAATGCCACATCACAGTCTCCCTACTGATATCATCTAAAGCTTTGATGTCTGATGCTCATAAGTCACAACAAAAGTGAATGATATTTCGATTATATTCAAGGGTATAGAATTGTTATTTCAGTTTCAAAATACTAAAAATGACAAAGCTGAATTTTAGTACTGAGTCAAACATTTCCAGTTTAAGATGAAAAACAGCTTTTTTTTCCCAAATATAATTTATTTAAAATGTTTCTTTGAGAGCACAAAGTTAATTTTTAGGCTAATAACAGAAACTAGAATTTGTTTAATATATAAAGCTTCATCTTTTGATATCAGGAATACATATGTATGCATGGAGTATATATATTTAGTGATAGATTGAGCTATATTGTCTCTGTTTATGAAAGTAATATATTTCTATATATAAAATGAAAAGGTATTCATATATGCACTTACAAATATATAAATAAAAAATATATTATCAATTACATATATACTGAGTTACAGAATATGTCTCTGGTAAATAAGCAGTACACATGTCATAAATATGTATTCTTTGCATATGATGAAAGTAAATGTTATTTTCTTCTATAAAAATTATGTCACACATTTTATTTGGAATAAAAATAACACTGAATTTCTTTTAAAAGGACATTAATGTGATTCAACATCAGTTTTGAAATTATGAAAGTAAGTGACTAGGAACCCAGTATATAATCATAAAATCTAGGTTGTACATGTAAATTTTCAAAAGTAATAAAGTATAACGACAGAAACAAATTAATAAGGTCAATATGCCTAATGATGAAGAACATATAGACAGCTTTTACCTTCTATTTTTATATCTATCATTTATTGCCTATGAGTGGAGGAAGGAAAATTTCAAAAACCAAAGGTAAAGCGTATGTAGGAAACCAAGTAAGTTACTTTCACCCTTAGAAATAACTGTTTACAGTCTATTAAAATAAATAGCTTTGAGTTTAAATAATGATTACAACTAACTATGAAATAAATGGACAAAGACCCAAGAAGTGTGCACTATTTCTAAAATCTCTATCAATCATGCCTGCTACAAAACTTATTTCATCAAGAATTTGTTAAAGATCAGGCCCCTTTTCTTGACTGATTCTGCAGACAAGGACAGTTAACTCCTCCTGGTTAGAGTAAAGGTGATTTTTTCATGGTATGGCTGTGGTTACTAATTCCAGGCTGTTCCAATCCTGAAGATCTATAAACTGGCCAGATCTGACGTTCTGGCTTAGGAAATCACTAAAGAAGAACTCTAGTTATTAGATAAGGTCTTTCTTCGTATTTTCCAAAAGCAAATTAAGTTACGAAATGTCTGTTTTAACACTCGGAAACACACAGCATACTTACGTGGTGAGCTAGGAATGCAGAAAGGCCAAAAGAGATCAAAGGAAAAATTTGCATTTTCTCTTTTTCTTTAGCCCAAATGTCATTAGTAATACCTCCAAAATGATTACTTTTTACCAGGTTTCTTGGCTCCCTTTAGCCCTCAAGCTCACAAAATATTAAAAGAGAGACGAAAGAATCTGAAAGAAGTACCTACATTTAAGCAATTGTACATTAAGAAAAAGAATGCTATCTATTTAATTAACATGTCACCTTCTGGAAGGCCAGGTGTTCCTTAGAAGTTACCTATATAAGTATTGATCTATCTAAACCTCATATGGGTTGACAAGATAATGTGGCAACAGAAGCTTTGTCTGAGGGAAAAAAATATGTCTAAAGACTTGTTTACTATTTCAGCTTCTGTTTAAAAAAGGATTTCACAGCGCAGTCTTTGTTCCTAAGTAGGGTTGTGCCTTTTGTACAAGTTAATGCTTGCAGAACAATTTTACTGTGATTATTTGTTGTTCATTACTTAGATATGTGGGTTAGAAATGTGTGCTGTTACTGGAGTTCCTTAGGCTATATTCATCTCCCAAATGTGGGCGACATATTACATACATTTAGCTATAACAGTGTTGATTTTAGAAAATTTAAAAATACTATATACAATAGGAAAAGTATGCTTATCTGCCTCAATATTTATTTAATTATATACATTTATATATGCACATATATACACACATGCACATTTATGAACTATAGATACATAGTTATAAATATATTTGTGTATTAAAATGTTTTTATGCAGATCCAGAAATTGATCAGAATTGTTAATATATTGGAATGGATTTTTTCTTACTACTTCCTTGAGAAAAAGGAAATATAAATATGACTGGCTCACAATTCCTGTCTTACAAAACCTTAGAAATAAAAATGATTGCATAATTCAGAAAAACAATTTAAGATCAATGTAATAAAAATATAGATGTGTCCACGTGTCGAGCTTTGGTTTTATTAATATAACCAAATATAAAGATAAGGCCAACAAGTGCCGTTTCAAAATTAGAGCTGAACAAGCCCTAATAACAGCAGACAGTAAGAAACTTTCACTGGATAACCACTTTCCATTGCCAACAGTATGACTTACTGCTCACTGAATCAGTGAGAAATCAGGCAGAAATGCTTAAAATAAGACTAAAAGTAATTTCAAATTGTAGAAACTAAATGTGAAAATGCACTGACAGAATCTGCCATCACTCAGTGAATTGACAAGTAAGCAACAATGCAAGGAGAAATTGAGACAACTATCCTCCTGCTCTGTATAAAAGAGACAGGAACACACAGGAATTCTGGTGATCAGGAGGATTTAATGTAGGTAAGGCAGGAGCAATTGTCCAGAATGTACCACAGCATGAAGAAAATATTCCACTTCATTCATTCATTTCATTCATTTGTTCCAGGATTTTTTTTTTCTTTTCTTTTTTTTTTTTTTTTTTTTGAGATGGGGTCTCGCTCTGTCACCCAGGCTGAAGTGCAGTGGCGCGATCTCGGCTCACTGCAAGCTCTGCCTCCCGGGTTCACGCCATTCTCCTGCCTCAGCCTCCCGAGTAGCTGGGACTACAGGCGCCAGCCACCACGCCCGGCTAATTTTTTGTAATTTTAGTAGAGACGGGGTTTCACCGTGTTAGCCAAGATGGTCTCAATCTCCTGACCTCGTGATCTGACCTCCTCGGCCTCCCAAAGTGCTGGGATTACAGGCGTGAGCCACCGCACCTGGCCAGGATTTCTTAAATTGCGATTTTTTTTCGGTAATCTATTGCTATGTAACAGATACATTTTAAGCTCAGTGACTTAGAACAATTACCATTTTAATATTTCATAATTTTCTGGGTTGTCTGGGCTTAGCTGGATAGATTTCTGGTTACTGAGATGTCACTTGACTGGACTTGAACTCCAAGATGGCTCTTGAACTTGGTTGGCAGTTAGTGCTGGCTGGCTGTAGCCAGTTCACTTGAAATTTTTGAGAAAGCCTCATCTCTCTTCCATGTGACTCCTTCATGTGGTTTGGGCTTCTCTGGGCAAACAATAGGTCACAAAAAGAAGCATTCAAAGAAGACACATTCCAATGCCTGAGGACTCATCAAGCCTTTGCATTATGCTTGCAAATATCCCATGAGCCAATGTTAGACATAGGGCAAACTCAAAGTCAAAGTAGGAGGAAACTACACAGGGTCTAAATACAAGAGGGCATGGGTTCACTGGGAGACTCAAAAGTAACATAGTTTCCCTTGCATGCATGTGTTTGGATAGGGGAATGGTTTCAGAAGTGGATTCGGGGTAGCAGCATTGAGAAGGCAAGAAGGCTAGCGAGAATATAGCCTCAGCAGTACTGCAGCTTCAGACTGATCCTATGGGAAGCTCTGAAGCTAAATTTTCACCCAGAGTTAGTCCAGCCTTAAGACAAGGGGGGCATGGAGCACTTCTAATTAGGCCAGTAAGTCTTTAGCTCTTTAGCTCTAGGAAGGAGAAGGGAAGTGACGGGGCATGGCCTCCCAGTGAGAATAGGGTGGCTGTAAGTCATTAGCAGTCAACTATCATAGTAGCTGGAGCAGGAAGCACTTACAGCGCACACAGCATCAACTACAGATGTTCACCTGCAAAGCTTTGTTGTTATGTTCCTAAGAATATTGAAGCTCGCGATGTTGATTCCACACATATCATGGAATACTCCTCTTTGTAAAAATGTCATTCATTCTAGTATTTTTATATTATCATAATAATAGTTGTTTTTTTCTCCTTATGCTTATAAGAAATCTATAGAAGAGAAGAAGAAGAAAATCTATAGCATTTTTATTTTTCCTTACTTATTTTTGGAAAAAAAATCCTAAAGTGAAGAATTCACTTTGTAGCATCAAATGCTCAGCCCATAATTATTTCATTACTGGATGATGATAATGAGTAAAAGAGGAAAAGAAAGAAGAAAAAGATAAAAATAGCAAAGAGAATTTCTACAAAGAGGACTTGGAGAGCTAGGGGGAAAAAAGGAGGCTTCCTGAGGTATAAGAATGAAGTGTCTTTTTACTCAGTGGGAACCTTATCAAAGAGAGCTTACCAGAGAAGACAGGATTTATTGAAAAATGTTTAATAAAGGCCATTGAAAGATGTGTTTGTTCATGAAATACTCAACTAAAGATATAATTTAGAGAAATACAAGTGTTTTAAAATCTGAAAAGGAAAACAATGATCTATCTTAAGGACAGAAAATTTTGTATGTTATCACAAGAGAATGAAAATAGGAAGAATCATCTGATATATTTATGAGAGTTTTAAAAATCAATTATTAAAGAGATTATAAAATACTTTGAAGAAATAGAAAGGAAGCTGACTTTAAAAATAAATATATGTTTATATTTATAGGACACTACAGCAGAAAAATGCAATAAGATTTGCATGTGTATAAGTCTTTCATAAAGTTTACATTCAGATTGCATGAAATATGATATATGTTAAAATTACTTCTATGGTTTTGACATAAAATGTGTAATTGAACAATTTTTTATTCTAATGACAATATTCCTGATTTAATGTGTAAATTGAATATTTTAAATAAAATAATCCTTAGTGTTTGCTTTTGGTTAAATCAAGTGAAAATTCAAATTGTTAACAAAAACGTTATAGTCAACAAACATTGGTTAGATTAGTCAGCTCATTTACCAAACGTTAAAGTAGCACTATAATAAACATAACAATTTAGTGCCAGTAAACGAATAGTTTGTTGGGAAGAACAGAAAGTCAAGACAGACTCAAGTGCAAATGAATATATGTTTAATATAATAAAAGTTGCCTTAAAATTAGTTATGAAAAGATGAATCCCATTATTTCCTTGTTCTATAGTACAATTCCGATTTCTCTGTAGTTGATATGAAAATAACACATCAACTAATAAACGTACTAGAAGAAAACACATTACTCAAAGAATAAACTTGGGTCAAGAAAGCATGTTTTAGCAAGGTCATACTCTTCTAATCACACAGTGTGAAAATATTGATAAATTATAACAGTTAAACATTTTTATAAATTAGAAAACCAAAAGCAAAATCATATTTAAAACAAGAAATGGGACAGGCACGGTGGCTCACGCCTATGATCCCAGCACTTTGGGAGGCTGAGGCAGGTGGACCCACTTGAGGTTAGGAGTTTGAGACCAGTCTGGCCAACCTGGCGAAACTCCAGCTCTACTAAAAATACGAAAATTAGCCAGGTGTGGTGGCGCATGCCTGTAATCCCAGCTACTCGGGAGGCTGAGGCAGGAGAATTGCTTGAACCCGGGAGGTGGAGGTTGAAGTGAGCTGAGATCGTGTCACTGCATGATAGAGCAAGACTCTGACTCAAAAAAAAAGAGAACAAAATGTTATACAAAGGGTATAAAAAGGTTAACACTCATCTTTGATAAAGGTCATGTATAAATCATAATCAATAAACAATCAGATGAAATTCTATTGTGTGTGTGTGTGTGTGTGTGTGTGAGTGTTTGTAGAATAAGAGGGAGAACATACATATACTGGGTAAGCAACATGATAATAAAAGGCCCAATTACTTAAAGGAAAAATAAGCAAACCACATAGACACACAGATTGATTTTTAAGAAAAGAACAATGGTTAAGGAACACATAAAAATATGATAAAGTCGAGGGTAATTTTATAATCTTAGTTAAAATATAAAATGTAAAACTTAGCTGGGCGTGATGGCAAGCACCTGTAGTCCCAGCTGCTTGGGAGGCTGAGGCAGGAGAATTGCTTGAACCTGGGAGGCGAGGTTGCAGTGAGCCGAGATCGTGCCACTGCACTCCAACCTGGGTGACAGAGCAAGTCTCCATCTCAAAAATAACATAACATAAAATAAAATTTAAAAAAGTAATAAAATATAAAATGTAAATACATCGTTTTAAAATCAATCATAAACAATTTGATGGAGCAAAGTCTTATCTAGGCTAGTTTGAGGAAATATGTACCTCATGAATTATTGGTGGGAATGTTAATTGATGCAACTTGCTTGTAGAGAGAGTTAATATCTACAAAATTTTAGCATTCACATATCATTAGACCAAGAAAATTAACCTAAAAATACATTTGAAAATGTACATGTTTAGGGAACTTCATATAAGCATTGTCTGTGATTCAAAAAGATTAAAACAATGATAGGCTAACATCATGGAATAATTTACAGTTATTATAAAAGAATAAGGTAGATCTACCTGTGATCTAACGTGATCAGAAACACATGTACACACATGCACACTTATAAACACACATTCTTCCATATGCTTTGAAATGTCCTCCAATAAATAACCTTTTAATAGAACTTGGCTCTGTGGAAGACTAAACGGGTATAATACAAGTACTGGAAGAAACCCTGGAAGGAGAGGTATCTGTGATAGCTGAGCCCCACAATGGAAGCAGGGCAAAATCCCCATCACTCATAGAGGAGAGCTGCCTGGGCCAGCAACCAGACCCATCTGATAACAATAGGAGTGGGCCAATATTGTCTTATTCTACCAAGATTTGGGGATTTATTTGTGACTGCAGCCTATCCTTGTCTATATCAGAAAAATAAAATGTATACATTTATTACTTTTTCCCCCAAAAGTGCAAAATAAATTTTAATATAAGAATTATCTTGTTTGATTTCATAGTACTTTATTTAAATTTTTCTTTCCTATAAGGAAATATTTTCAAATTTTTGGGTTAGGAAACACCTAAAAATTATCTTAAATTCCAATTATTTCAAGATTTCAGCACACAATTTGGCCTTTATTTTTTCCAAACCAGCAAATATTTTGCAAAACAAACTTAGTTGCTCAGCTTTCAGATAGAGCCTAAGACTATACACATAATGTAAGAGAGGCAGTGAATAATTTATTTCACAAAATATCACGCAGAAATTGTGAAAACAGAGGAATACAGCCTGTGACTACTTAGATGCCTCAGGTAAAAGATAGGTCTGTATATGAATCATTGCTCAACCAAAAATCTAGTAATAACCCATCTCAGGTAAAGTTCATATTGCACAAGTAAAGAAAACTTTACAGAAATATGCAGCTATAATAATATGCTTCACTATTTTGAACGATTCTAAACCTATAATTTGCAAGTGACACCAGATCACAATGTTTTACAGTATTTGGCTTACATTATGAAATTGAATACAAGGTGGCTAAAATTATTCCCAGGAATAAAATGTCGTCATTGAATAGTGAACATAGTAAAGATGATCACATCAGCAGTAGCGATGCCTTTATTTGAGCTTTGCCTAAATATCAAAGAATAATGTTAACTTTAACTAGAAGAGAGCCCCCTGTGTTCTTAAATACACAAATCACTTGATAGTAACAACGTTTCAAAATATTGAAGGCTAAAATTTTAGTGTTTTTATTTACAAAATCAATTCCTTGTCAGTGTTTCATCTGAGTCTTTACTATCTAGAGAGTAATCTAATTTACTAAGCTACAATAGTTTTGGCATAAACATAAATAACATGTCTTTCAGAAATCAAGACTTTATTTGCTCTATCCATGAAAAAATACAAGAAAGTCTATGTTTTATTCACAAATTATTTTTATACGTGTGTGGATATGATTTTCTGTAGATAAGCACATTGGGACAAAATATTACATACTGAGTTTTTAAACTGACAAATAATAATTGTACATATTCATGGGGTCCATAGTGATGTTTTGATACAGATCCTACATAGTGGTCATATCAGAAAAATAGCATATTCACCATCTCAGACATTTATCTTCCCTTGGTGTTGGGAACATTTAATAAACTCCTTGTATCTATTTGGAACTATATATTAATGTTAACTAGAGTCATCCTACAGTACTATAGAACACTAGAACCTGTTCTTTCCATCTAGTTATGGTTTTGTATCCTTTAAGAAAATTTTTCCCTATTCCCCTTTCCCCCTACTCTTCCCAGCCTCTAGTATCCGCTGTTCTACTTTTTACTTCTATGAGACCACCTTTTGTTAGCTTCCACAAATGAGTGAGAACATGTGGTGTTTCACTTTCTGTGTCTGATTTATTTCACTTAACATAATATCCTCCGATTCTCACTATGTTGCCACAAATGACAGGATTTTTTTTCCTTTTTAATGCCTGAATAGTATTCCATTGTGTATAATATATACCACCTTTTCTTTATCCATCCATCTGCTGTTGGACACCTAGGTTGATCCCATACCTTGGCTATTGTGAATAGTGCTGCTATAAACATGGGGTTGCAGATGTCTCCTCCATAAACGGATTTCTTTTCCTTTGGATAAATGCCCAGTAGTGAGATTGCTGGATCATATGGGAGTTCTTGTGGTATTTTGGGGAAACTCCATTCCGTTCTCCATAGTTTTTTCTGATCTCTCCACATTAAACTCTCCTCTCTCTCAAAGCAGGCAAGCCTTGTGGCACACTTGGGGTATCTCTGGCTTACGTAATTTGTCTTCTACAGAGTGTTCCTTCTTGTGTTCCCACTACTTTGGACAATCATCTTTTATTCTATTTTCTCATAAAAAGAACTTCTACGTCAACTGACTTCAGTTTTCAGATGAATACCTGGCTCTCTATTTTATGGTAGAATTGAAAAAAAAGAAAGTGATAAATAATCTGGTTGTGGAATCAATTAGATTTTTAAACAGATTTCTCTTCTCAGTATTCTCCCAATATTCCATAGAACAATATATTTTTAGTCAATATTCTTTTAAAATATTTCAAGGTCTCACTAAAGGCAAGACACATGTATATGAAATTTGAAATGTTATTAAAATGGAAACATTCTGCTAGCGGTGATTTCATTAGCAGTGGGAAATATGCAAATATTTCTAGAGTAAATTGATTTAGGTTTATCTCTCTGTGAAGCTGCTTGAAAGTTTCCACCCTTATCCAGGTGTTGCAGTGTAGGCGGACACATGTAGTCAACAAAAGGGCTCTTTGATGCCAACACCATATCACTCGAAACTGAACAATGCACGTTATTACAAGGCAATTCTTTCTGTTTTATCCCATCATTAGAAGAAAATAAGAGTGGAAATGCATGTGCTTGCAATACACTTGTTAGAAACAAGCTTGATTGCGCAGGGATGTAAAGCAAAAAGGACTCTTCTGCAAAGAGGCTGATTCACCACTAAGTGCATGCTTTGGATGTATCAGGGTAAGAGATGGAAATAAGAAGATGCAATAATCTTTCTTTGTTCTTAGACGTCCGGAGATATTTTCCTTCATTCATTTGCTTTCAAACAAGTACAAACTGCTGCTCAATGTCCTCTACTATTAGCCTTCATCTGGTTGAGCACATTTTATCTTGAACTTTGACCCACTTCTTACCTTCTTTCTCCCTGACGCTTTACATTGGGATGCAAGCTTTATGCAGGTAGGGACTTTGTTTTGGGCACTGATATCTCTCCAATATCTAACACATGGTCAATAAACACCTACGAATGAATGAATGAATGGAGCTAGAATTGTATGAGCTACATATTCTCTATTTGAGACACAATTTTGAATCTCTGTCAAACAGACACTAGAAAGATTTGGAGAAGAGCTACTAAGACCATCTATTTCTTCTGTCTCTACTACAAACGAATCCAAAACACCAAAAAGAAAAGAAGTGTTAGTTATATCCTTATTACTTATTTCTATAGAAAATCTAGTTCACTCTAATGACACATATGACCACTATGTTCATGTTTTTCTATTATTTTTAAAGCAATAGAGTTGTTAAAATAATGGACATTTCATTGATTATTTTAGTTTTGACTTTTCAGGTGATTTCTGACAATGATATTCTATAAGACAATAAAATACCATTATTATAATAAGAACTAATATTTTATTAGCACTTCACAACTTAAAAAGTACATCCACACTTATTTAGTAGTTTTATAAGCCATTACTCATTTTGTTTTTTTCTGACCTTAAACTTTAAACATATATTTAATATCTCACTCTATGTTTATTAATTATTCTTCTTTATTTAGTGTCTGTAATGCCTTACATATGATCTGTGGGTAGAGGATATGGTAGAGGCTTTTAACATATGTTATTTTATTTAATCTCCAGAAAATCTTACAAAGCTTATAATACTCCCATCACACAGACAGAAAAAATAAGATTCAGCAGGATAGAGACTACATATTTTACAGTCTATTTTCTTTCTGCTTTTTCAGACTGCTGTCTACATAACACTTAATATGTTGGGTTAATGACTATCGAGACTGGTTGGCCTACATCGCAAGGTTCTTTTTATTTGCATATCTTCACTTTTAGAGAAATTAGTCACAAGAGAGTCATCTAGTTTGTCCCACTCCTACAGGTTTTTTTCTGCTAATTTTTTTCCTGGTATTTTTTTAGTCTTGTTCAAAAACTGTTGTTAGATAAAATGTTCTTCTCAAACATATAACAAACTTCTGGATTGAATGTTTCCTAGTAGTAATTTTTCTTTTTATCATTTATTGCCCTGCTTCTGAATGTGGAAAAATATTAGATCACAAATTAAAGTTCTGTATTAGCTCTTTTTATTTTAGTATAGCCATGCAGGGCAGTATAGTCGGGAGGTGGGGTAAGAAACACAGACAGCTCAGGTAATCAATAAGACTACCACTATTTAGGGGTTATTCAGTTCTGAAACCCAAAATGTCAGCAGTACAAGCGCACATCAGTTAACATACTAGCTAATGATTGAAATTTAATTTGGTTATATGTTGTGTAATCCACATTTTTACATAATATGGACTCACTTTAAGTTATACCCAATAACAAGTTTCAAAAATGGAGATGCCTCATTTGCTTGGACCTTGGTGTTTTAATCCTTTTCTCCTAGATATGATTTCAGCTATAACCTGTTGTTTAAACCAGAATGTAATTTATTCAAAGGGCTTCCAAGTGGAGAAATACCTTATAATCACTCTTAACTGTCTACACCGTTGCATAACCACTCTCATGTCTGAATTAGTCTCAAAACAAATTGAACTGGACTCAGGAAAACAGGAGTCTAATTCCAGATCTGCCAATGGATAGTTGTGAGACGTCTTCAAAGTTTGGTCAATTATGTTTGTAGGATATTTTTTTGTTTGCCTTAGTTATTTTTGCCCAACATTATCCCTGAAGTTTTTAGGCCTCCCTCCTTAAGGAAAAAGCATAAAATTCCCAGAATCATCTATCATTTGATTGATACTATCATATCTTTCCTTCTTATTATTAGTATCCATACGAAGGCTAAAAAAAAATCTCATAATCAATTGCCATTCAATTCAGTCAGTATTGGTGTCTGTAAAATGCCTTAAGGAACCTTTAGTAGATTCGTAATTTAAGAGAAATCTTATATATATGGTAGCTAAACTAGTTAAGGGAGGTATACTACTTATAGATTTAACAAGAAACTTTATGATACAAAAATCTCCGTAGAATTTTATTTCTTGTAATTTGACTTACATTTAAATATGTTTAGCCAATATGTTATCTACACTTATTTAGCACATACTATGTAATAATCACTGCACTAGCATCCCAAATGCATGAAACTGTTCCATCTTCACATCTTTGTGGGTTGTAAGTATAAGGCTATGAGAAGTTAATTAAATTATCCAAGGTGACCCTACAGGATAGATCCAGTATTTGAATTGTGGATGAGATGACAAAATAAAAGATATATCTGTTATGGAATATGGTGTTTCTGTAGGAGCTTGATATCTTTTTAGAGTATCTATAGGTCAGGATCCAATCAGGAGAAAGATATCACATAGTAATGTGAAAAGATGAAGTTTAATGTGAGACATTATTTAATTATGATAAAAGTTACTACAAAAATATACATAGAACTCTGAAGGGTTCTATAGGGATAAGTGAGAGTATTCAAGGGAGGACAAAGTTGGAAGCGGAGTCTCTCCCAAAGCTGAGGCTCCAACCTCATTGGAAGAGGTGTGCTTTATGTCCATTGGAAGGCAAAGAAGTTTGCTGGTTTTCCTAGGCCAGAGAATAAGCAGAAGTAAAATTTTCAGGGTATAAGGAAGCTGAGGCTGACAGGCAGACACACAAAAGGAGTAGGGGTGCCGCTGCAAGTGTGAGACCAGGAGGAGCAAGTGACAGCCGTTTTGGGAGGAAAACAGAAAACAACCCTCTGGATTGCAGGCAAGCAGAGGCTGCTGCAACTTTCAGAGCCATAGGAAAGTTGTCAAAGAATCAAAGTTGGTGGACGGTTTCTCAGAGGACATTGGTGTGATCCTGCAAGTTATAGGCCTCAAGCATGTAGACAGCCTGTAGGCAAGGGAATTTCCAAGCCCAGGCCAAGGTTGTAAAGTCACTGAGGAACTGTGCCCTCTGTGTCTGATGTCTCTACCCACATACCCTATTAACTAACTGTGTTGCAGAAGTATGAGAAAACAAAATAAGGCCTGATAGAACCAGGAAGGAAATCTCCCTTTCTCCTACAATGCCTCTACAGCACCCAATTCTGACCAAGCTTTATATAGTGGTCCCTGTATAGAAGAGATGCTTAGAGAGTTCAGTACATTATCACAGAGCTGGTACTCAAAGGTGGATTTACAGACCAGATGCAGTAAATTGATAACCAGCACAGACCATGACAAATTTGTTGTTACAGAGCTTATTTACACAGTTTAAAAATCACTTGAAAAGAGTGCTACCAATAATTAAAATTATCTCTTAAGTTAAACATCTGAGTTATTGCACAGACTTTTTAAGACCACACAAATTTTGTTGCAGAAATTGCAAGGAATGGAATTGCCCCCAACCTAACACAGCCACTGATTGCTCGCATCTTTCAAAGTATAAGTTTCCCTTTTACATTATTGAATAAACCACTTTTCTAGTCTCATGTAAGGAATGATTTCAAATGGAAGGGCTTTAGCCATCTCTCAGTAACAATACGATGAAAGCTATCAATCCTTGTGATGACTCTTCAAAATCTCAATCATAAGTGCCTTTCACTAAAGTAGACATGTTTCATGGAAGATACACAGATTTTAAAAAAAAAAGAGAAAAGTTAAAAAAGAGAAATTTATGATTTTCTGTTATAATTGCTTTTAAAACTGAAAGGAATTTTCATTCATATAACCCAAATTCTATTCTAGTTTTAGGTTTAGAAGATGTTGAAATGAATCAAGAAACTATAGCATTGTTCTTGGTTAACTTTTATCATTAGGATCTAAGTATAAACCCACTTGTGTTCTCCTAAAGTTTTGAAATCGGTTCTGGTTTGAGTTTTGAATTATTATTTGGAGGAAGAGAGCAGAAATTATTTTTTCAACCATTCTTTTTAATATGCTTGGAAGAAAATCAAGTAGGACTGGGAATATATTAAATTATAATTTATGCTCCCTTAAGCTTAGCTAGATTTGAAGAATTTATGTTGCCCTAAATACTTGAGCCAGTTTTATGTTCTTAACATAGCAACAAACAAAATGTTAAAGAAAGTCCTTCCAAATTATTATACTGCTCCAATTATCTTCTCTTCCCTGATTGTGAAGGAAATGTCAAGTGGGGGAAGTTTAAAATGATTCATATATTGCTCTCTAATTAAAATAATAGTAGACAAATTATACTGAATGGGCAAAAGCTGGAAGCATTCCCTTTGAAAACTGGCACAAGACCAGGATGCCCTCTCTCAGCACTCCTATTCAACATAGTATTGGAAATTCTGGCCAGGGCAATCAGGCAAAAGAAAGAAATAAGGAATATTAAAACAGGAAGAGAGGAAGTCAAATTGTCTCTGTTTGCAGATGACATGATTCTATATTAAGAAAACCCCATTGTCTCAGCCCCCAAACTCCTTAAGCTGATAAGCAACTTCAGCAAAGTCTCAGGATACAAAATCAATGTGCAAAAATCACAAGCATTCCTATACACCAACAATAGACAAGCAAAGAGCCAAACCATGAAAAAACTCCCATTCACAATTGCTACAAAGAGAATAAAATTCCTAGGAATACAACTTACAAGGGACTGAAGGACGTCTTCAAGGAGAACTACACACCACTGCTCAAGGAAATAAGAGAGGACACAAACAAATGGAAAAAACATTCCATGCTTACAGACAGGAAGAATCAATATTATGAAAATAGCCATACTGCCCAAAGTAATTTATAGACTTGATGCTATTCCCATCAAGCTACCATTGACTTTCTTCACAGAATTAGAAAAAAAAACTACTTTAAATTTCATATAGAACCAAAAAAAGAGCCTGTATAGCCAAGACAATCCTAAGCAAAAGAAAAAAGCTGGAGGCATCATGCTACCTTACTTCAAACTATACTACAAGGCTACAATAACCAAAACAGCATGGTATTGGTACCAAAACAGATGTATAGACCAATAAAACAGAACAGAGACCTCAGAAATAACACCACAAATCTACAACCATCTGATCTTTGACAAACCTGACAAAAACAAGCAATGGGGAAAGGATACCATATTTAATAAATGGTGCTGGGAAAACTGGCTAGCCATATGCAGAGAACTGGACTCTTTCCTTGCAACTTATACAAAAAATAACTCAAGATGGATTAAAGATTTAGAGGAAAACCCAAAACCATAAAAACCCTAGAAAAAAACCTAGGCAATACCATTCAGGACATAGGCATGGGTAAAGACTTCATGACTAAAACACCAAAAGCAATGGCAACAAAAGCCAAAATTGACAAATGGAATCTAATTAAACTAAGGAGCATCTGGACAGCAAAAGAAACTAGCATCAGAGTGAACAAGTAACCTAAGGAATGGGAGAAGATTTTTGCAATCTACCCATCTGACAAAGGTCTAATATCCAGAATCTATAAGGAACTTAAACAAATTTACAAGAAAAAAACAACCCCATCAAAAAGTGGGCAAAGGATATGAACAGGCACTTCTCAAAAGAAGACATTTATGCAACCAACAAACATATGAAAAAAAGCTCATCATCACTGATCGTCAGAGAAATTCAAATCAAAACCACAAGGAGATACCATGTCATGCCAGTCAGAATGACAATTATTAAAAAGTCAGGAAACAATAGATGCTGGTGAGGGTGTGGAGAAATAGTAATGCTTCTGCACCGTTGGCGAGAGTGTAAATTAGTTCAACCATTGTAGAAGACAGTGTGGTGATTTCTCAAGGATCAAGAACCAGAAATACCATTTGACCCAGCAATTCCATTACTGGGTATATACCCAAATGTTTAAAAATCATTCTACTATAAAGACACATGCAGATGTATGTTTATTGCAACACTATTTACAATAGCAAAGACTTGGAACCAACCAAAATGCCCATCAATGTTAGACTGAACAAAGAAAATGTGGCATGGAGTACTACGCAGCCATGAAAAAGAATGAGATTATGTCCTTTGCACAGACGTGGATGAAGCTGGAAGCCTTCAAACTCAGCAAACTAACACAGAAACAGAAAAGCAAACACCACATGTTTTCACACATAAGTGGGAGTTGAACAATGAGAACACATGGACACAGGGAGGGGAACAATGCATGGACACAGGGAGAGGAATAGCACAACCAGCGCCTGTAGGGGTTGAGGGCAGACAGGAGGGAGAATATTAGGACAAATACCTAATGCATGCAGGGCTTAAAACTCTAGATGATGGGTTGATTGGTGTAGCAAACCACCATGGCACATATATACCTATGTAACAAACCTGTACGTTCTGCACATGTGTCCTGGAACTTAAAGTAAAATTTTTAAAAAGGCTATTATAAGAGATTTGCTCACAGTATGGCCAAGTGAAGGCCTAAAATTAAAGAAAAACAATTTTCAGATTGTAACAATGAACTCAGAAAAAAATAAAAAACAATCATCTACAGGCATGGGATAGTGAAAAAAAATTTTGGCAGATTTTAGTGGAGAGCCAACCAGTGAAAGAAGGAAAAAGCATAGGTGGTTTCCCACTTTACCAGCTTTAAACAGACAGATTACAGTCAATCCAACATGAGACAGACAAAACTCTAGGAGAAGAAAAGATCTATAGTGTTTTCAGTGTGAATACAACCAAGTAAAATCCTTGCTTAAAAAAAAATCATTCTTGGCTGGGCATGGTGGCTCATGCCTGTAATCCCAGGACTTTGGGAGGCCAAGGCAGGTGGATCACGAGGTCGGGATATCGAGACCACCCTGGCTAACATGGTGAAATCCCATCTCTACTAAAAATACAAAAAATTAGCCGGGCATGGTGGTGGCCACCTGCAGTTCCAGCTACTTGGGAGGCTGAGGCAGGAGAATAGTGTGAACCCAGGAGGCGGAGCTTGTAGTGAGCTGAGATCCCACCGCTGCACTCCAGCCTGCGTGACAGAGAGAGACTCTGTCTCAAAAAAAAAAATTGGAGAAATACAAAATAATAGAAAATCTACGCAACATAACAGTGACAATGGCTAGGATACAACAAGACATAACCTCAAAATTATCCCACAGCTAAGATGAAAAGCATAATTTATTCTCAAGAGAAAGGTTAACCAAGAAATACAAACCCAGGATGACCAAGATAGAAGAATTAGAAGGCAAGTTTTCTCAATTTGGAGAAAGATAGAAATTTATGCATTCAAAAATATTAGCAAATCTCGAACAAGATAATTATAAAAGCCACCACTAAGCACATCACAAATAAAATACAAAAAAATAAAAATTAAGAACAAGTCTTGAAAAAAAGCCAGAGAAAAATGGAATATGATGTACAGGGAAACAGTAATTCTAAACATTGTTAATTACTCATTAAAAGCCACTGAGGTCAGAAAACAGTAGAACAGCCTTACAGCACTGAAGGAAGAAAAGAGAAAAAATAATCAGAATTCTGTATCTGTCTCAGAAATTGGAAATTAGTCTTCAAAAATGAAAGTGAACTAAAAACATTTATACATACATAAAAATGAAAGAATCAGTTCCCAAGACATTTGCACTATAAAAAAATGCTAAAGGAAGTTTTTAAAATCATACCAGATTGAAAGTGAAATCTACATGAAGGAAAGGCAAGGGTTGGACAAAACATCTGGACAAATGTAACACCTTTTTTATTTTCCATTGATTTCAGATTAATATGAGTGTTTAAAGCAAACATGTTAACATTGTATCTCAGAGCCCACAATGATTGCAGATGGGTACATATGGAAACTGCAGCATGAATGGAGGAGGGGGGGTGGTGAACATGCATTGCTGCTAAGTATTTTCTTCATAGTGTGTAAAATTGAACAATGTTAACTCCAACTAGACTCTGAAAAGTTACAGATTCATATTGTAATCCCTATTTTAACCACAATAGACATAATGCTAAGGGGCATATCTAAAATCCATTAGGTGATAGAAAATGAGCTTCTGAAAACATTTTCAAAGAATCCAAAAGAATTGAGGAAAGAGAAACAGAGGGAAAAAAAACAAGAGAGGATATACAGAAAATGCTAGATCTAAATTCAAAAGCCAAAAAATTATGTAAATATAAATATGATAGCACTCCAATTAAAAGACAAATTATTAGAATAGGCTAAAAGACATGTTCCAACTATATACTACCTACAAAAGATAGACTTCAATATAATGTCACAGGTTGAAAGCAGACGAATGAAAAATGGTAAGAACAGGAAGTCTGGAGTGACTATATTAACATCAGATAATAGCAATTTGAAGTAAAAGTGTTACAAGAAATAAAATGAGTTATTTTCTAATAATAAATGTGTCAATTCTTTAGGAATACATTACAATCATAAATGTCTATGTGCCTAGTAAAAGCTCTTAAATACATGAAGCAAGCATAAACATTAAAAGGAGATTTAGGAGATGTAGACCATTTCACGGTCATAGTTGGAGATGTTAACATCACTTTCTCAGTAGTTGATAGACTAGTTAGGTTGAAGAAAATCAATAAAGATATAGATGATCTGAACAAGAACAATAACTTTGACTTTTCAAATGCATATAATATATTCATTGAGATAGATCATATGATGTATTATAAAACAAGGCTAGATATAATAAAAATGGCTGAAATAACACAGTGGATGTTTTCTGACAATAATAAAATAAAATTAAAAACCAGTAACAGGTCAGGCATGGTGGCTCATGCCTGTAATCCCAGCACTTTGGGAGGTCGAGGCGGGCAGATCACGAAGTCAGGAGTTCGAGACTAGCCTCGCCAATATGGTGAAACCCCATTTTTACTAAAAAAATACAAAAATTCACCAGCCCTGGTGGCATGCACCTGTAGGCCCAGCTACTCAGAAGACTAAGGCAGGAGAATCACTTGAACCTGGGAGGAGAAGGTTGCGGTGAGCCGAGATTGCGCCACTGCACTCCAGCCTGGGCGACAGAGTGAGACTCCGTCAAACAAAACAAAACAAAACAAACAAAAAAGATATCTAGAAACACGCAAATATTTGGAAATTAAACAGCATAATTTTCAATAATTATTCAAAGAAAATCATAAAAATTAGAACTGTTTTAAATTAAATGATACTGAAAATATTACATATCAAAATATATAGCATGCAGTTAAAAATGTTTAGAAGAAATTTCATAACTTTAGATTCTCATAATAGAAAGGAAGAAAAACCTAAAATTAATGATCTATGTTTCATCCTAAGTAGCTAGAAAAAAGAAAGCAAAGTAAATCCTTAGTAATATAAGAGTAGAATTCAATAAAATAGAAAACAAAACAACACAAAAGAAAACAAAGACAAAAGTGGCATTTTCAAAAGATCCACAAATTGATAGATCCATAAGTGTTCAAGAAAACAAAAAAGAAAAGGCACAGATATTAGTAATGAAAAAAGTGTTTCTCACTACTGATCCTACAGACAATAAATTATAAAGCGATATGAACAACTTAAAGAAATGTACAGACACACACACACACACACACACACATACATGTACACACCCCATAGATGGCCCGGGCCTGGTACTTTCACTGGTGAATTACATCAAACATTTAAAAAGTACCAGTCTTGGCCGGGCGCGGTGGCTCACCCCTATCATCCCAGCACTTTGGGAGGCCGAGGTGGGCGGATCATCTGAGGTCAGGAATTTGAGACTAGCCTGACCAACGTGGTGAAAAAAACCCGTCTCTACTAAAAGTACAAAATTAGCCGGGCGTGGTGGCACATGCCTGTAATTCCAGCTACTCAGGAGGCTGAGGCAAGAGAATCGCTTAAACCCGGGAGACGGAGGTTGCAGTGAGCCGAGACAGCGCCCTTGCGCTCCAGCCTGGGCAACAGAGCGGAACTCCGTCTCAAAAAAAAAAAAGTACCAGAAGTACCAGTCTTAAACAAACTCTGTCAAAAATGAAACAAGAAATAACTCTAATACCAAAACTCAAAAAAGACATACATTACAAAAATAGAAAATTACAAGCCAATAACCCTAAGGAATCTAGCCCTTAATAAAATATTAGCAAGTTGAATCCACCTATGATAATACCTTACAACTAAATGGAATTTATTTTAAGAACTGCTGGATTGGTTTAAAGTTCAATGTTAATCAATATAATTTGCCATAATATCAGAATAAAAAGAATAATCATGTGATCATTTCAGTAAGTGTGTAAAAATATTTAACAAAGCTTAACTCTCAGGCACACTACAAAGTCTTCAGAAAACAGGAATCAGAGGGAATCCCATTGAGTTAATAAAGGGTAAGTATTAAAAAAAAACTGAAGGTAACGTTTTACTTAATAATGAATCATTGCAGAAATTTCCCCTCAGTTTGGGAATAAGGGATGAGTACCTCCATTATTTCTCGCCAACATTTAACTAAATGCCCTAGCCATTATAATAACTAACTAAATAAGCCAAAAGCATAAAGATGATAGAGGAAGAAATAAAACTTACTCTATTTGCAGATGACATGATTGATTATGTAGAAAATGTTAACGAATCTATAAAATGGTCTTTTAAACTAACTAATGAATTCAGCATACTCACAAGGTAGAATAAATAAAATACATTATATTCATATATATGAGTAGAAAATATTTAGAAAATAAACATTTTAAAAAGCAATTTACAATGAGGTCAAAATCATAAAACACTTATGAATATCCATAAAAACATATGCAAAGTCTCTCAATAAAAGCTATATTTTATTATATATTTGCAGAGAAAATTTTTAAAAGACCAAATGATAGATGTAAAGATGGATTATGTTCAGAGACTAGAATGATCAACATTATTAAAATGCCAAGAGCTAAATTTATCTCTAGATCAAATAATCCTCACCATAACTCTTTTGCTTACTTGTAGAAGAGTTTTTATAGAAATTCACAAATTAATCTTAAAATTGATATGAAAATGAAAAATAGAAAATCTTGAAAATGAAAAACAAAATTAGATGAATTATACTATGTGATTTTAAGACTTCCAGTAAAGGTACTGCACAAAGAAGTATGGAAATGGCATAAGTAACAAATAATAAATTAACAAATGAAAATTAGAAGCCCAGAAATATATCCAGTCATTTGATTTTCACAAAGAAACCAAAGAAATTTAATGGATGAATGTAAGTCTTTTCCACAAATTATGCAAGAATAACTATTTTTAATACATTTTTAAAATAAGCCTCACCCCTATTTCACACCACACACAAATATTAATTTGAGCTGGATCATCAACTTAAACATAAAAGCTGAAATCATAAAGTTTCTTAGAAAACATAAAAAATATCTTTATAATCTTGAGATTAGCAAATATTTCTCAGACAAGTCACAGAAAGCCAAAAAACCAAAGTTATCAATAAATTATACTTTCTTAAAATGAAAATGACCTGCTCTTCAACAACACTGTTGAGAAAAGAAAGAGGTAAATTATCTATTAGAAGAAAATATTTGAAAATCAAACTTTTTTTTAATGTGATAATAAAGTCTTAATTTATTCCTTTTTTTTGTGATGCTTAAGTCCTAAGACCAGTGACAGTGAAGATTGTATAACAAATAAGAGATAATTCTGCAACTGGTAAATTTCAACATTCTTTTATTATTATTATTATTATTATTATTATTATACTTTAAGTTTTAGGGTACATGTGCACAAAGTGCAGGTTAGTTACATATGTATACATGTGCCATGCTGGTGTGTTGCACCCAGTAACTCGCCATTTAGCATTAGGTATATCTCCTAATGCTCTCCCTCCCCCCTCCTCCCACCCCACAACAGTCCCCAGAGTGTGATGTTGCCCTTCCTGTGCCCATGTGTTCTCATTGTTCAATTCCCATCTATGAGTGAGAACATGCGCTGTTTGGTTTTTTGTCCTTGTGAGAGTTTACTGAGAATGATGATTTCCAATTTCATCCATGTCCCTACAAAGGACATGAACTCATCATTTTTTATGGCTGCATAGTATTCCATGGTGTATATGTGCCACATTTTCTTAATCCAGTCTATCATTGTTGGACATTTGGGTTGGTTCCAAGTCTTTGCTATTGTGAATAATGCCACAATAAACATACGTGTGCATGTGTCTTTATAGCAGCGTGATTTATAGGCCTTTGGGTATATACCCAGTAATGGGATGGCTGGGTCAAATGGGATTTCTAGTTCTAGATCCCTGAGGAATCGCCACACTGACTTCCACAATGGTTGAACTAGTTTACAGTCCCACCAACAGTGTAAAAGTGTTCCTATTTCTCCACATCCTCTCCAGCACCTGTTGTTTCCTGACTTTTTAATGATTGCCATTCTAACTGGTGTGAGATGGTATCTCATTGTGGTTTTGATTTGCATTTTTCTGATGGCCAGTGATGATGAGCATTTTCTCATGTGTCTTTTGGCTGCATAAATGTCTTCTTTTGAGAAATGTCTGTTCATATCCTTCATCCACTTTTTGATGGGGTTATTTGTTTTCTTCTTGTAAATTTGTTTGAGTTCATTGTAGATTCTGGATATTAGCCCTTTGTCAGATGAGTAGGTTGTGAAAATTTTCTCCCATTTTGTAGGTTGCCTGTTCACTCTAATGGTAGTTTCTTTTGCTGTGCAGAAGCTTTTTAGTTTAATTAGATCCCATTTGTCAATTTTGGCTTTTGTTGCCATTGCTTTTGGTGTTTTAGACATGACAGGGATGCCCTCTCTCACCCCTCCTATTCAACATAGTGTTGGAAGTTCTGGCCAGGGCAATTAGGCAGGAGAAGGAAATAAAGGGTATTCAATTAGGAAAAGAGGAAATCAAATTGTCCCTGTTTGCAGATGACATGATTGTATATCTAGAAAATCCCATTGTCTCAGCCAAAAATCTCCTTAAGCTGATAAGCAACTTCAGCAAAGTCACAGGATACAAAATCAATGTACAAAAATCACAAGCATTCTTATACACCAATAACAGACAAACAGAGAGTCAAATCATGAGTGAACTCCCATTCACAATTGCTTCAAAGAGAATAAAATACTTAGGAATCCAACTTACAAGGGACGTGAAGGACCTCTTCAAGGAGAACTATAAACCACTGCTCAATGAAATAAAAGAGGACACAAACAAATGGAAGAACATTCCATGCTCATGGGTAGGAAGAATCAATATTGTGAAAATGGCCATACCGCCCAAGGTAATTTATAGATTCAATGCCATCAACATCAAGCTACCAATGACTTTCTTCACAGAATTGGAAAAAACTACTTTAAAGTTCGTATGGAACCAAAAAAGAGCCCGCATCGCCAAGTCAATCCTAAGCCAAAAGAACAAAGCTGGAGGTATCACGCTACCTGACTTCAAACTATACTACAAGGCTACAGTAACCAAAACAGCATGGTACTGCTACCAAAACAGAGATACAGATCAATGGAACAGAACAGAGCCCTCAGAAATAAAGCCGCATATCTACAACTATCTGATCTTTGACAAACCTGAGAAAAACAAGCAATGGGGAAAGGATTCCCTATTTAATAAATGGTGCTGGGAAAACTGGCTAGCCACATGTAGAAGGCTGAAACTGGATCCCTTCCTTACATCTTATTCAAAAATTAATTCAAGATGGATTAAAGACTTAAATGTTAGACCTAAAACCATAAAAACCCTAGAAGAAAACCTAGGCATTACCATTCAGGACATAGGCATGGGCAAGGACTTCATGTCTAAAACACCAATAATCAAACATTTAACAAAGGACCAGTACCTAAGATATGTAAAGATCTTGTATAACTCAAAAATTAGAGTAAATAACCCAATAAAAAATGGGCCAATGAGTTGTACAGACATTAAAATCAATTGTGAATAAGTACATGAAAAATGGGAAAACTTAATCATCAGGGAAATCTGAGTTAAAGTCACAAAGAGGTATCACTGCACACCTACTATCATGGCTAAAATCAAAATGATTGGCAATACTAAAACTTAGTGAGGACTTGAAGCAATAAGTATTGTAGCACATTATGGGAATGTAAAATGGTCCAACTATGTTTTTAAATTTTTTGGCAGTTAAAAAGTTAAACATGAGCCAATCATCCTATGGCACAGGCATTTCATTTACTCAAGAGATTATAAAAAAGTTTACCTAATTATGTATATGTGATTATGTAAATTATATATGTGTATTCACAAAGATATTATAAAAGAATATTCATTGCAGCTTTATTCATAATAGACAAAGGTTGAAAACAGCTCAGGTGTCCGTCCATAGGAGAATGAATAAACAAACTAATACAACAAAATACTACTTATCAGTGAAAAAGAAGCAAACCACTAATACGCAAGAAACACTAATCTCAAAAACATTATATTGAACAGAAGAAGCTCTACACAAATAGTATGTACTGTGTAATTCCTTTTATATAAAGTTATAAAATAGGTAAAAATAATCCAAGTCTGTAAAAATTTAGAACAGTGGTATGAGGGTGTGGGGACAGGATTCAGTTAACAGGGATATTGGTTGATGTAATGTTCTATTTATTGATTGGATTTGGGTTATGGAGATGTATACACTACTAAAAATTAGTGAATATACATACTTAAGATTTCTACAATTTACCATAGTCAGTTTTAAACAAAATATTGAAATGATAAATAAATACTAAACTCTACTCAACAGTATACATGCTGAATATTATAAGTGATGGTAATAATGTCTACAATTTATTTTGAAATGTACCAAGAATGAGATAGAGTGATGGATGGAGGAGAGATAGATAGATACATGGATATATGCATAATAAGATGATGATAGTAAGATGTCGATGGTAGAAATCACGTGGTAAATAGAAGTAAGGGAATTCACCCTCAAGTGTATTGCAGGTTTGAAATCTTCATAGCACAATGTTGAAATAAAGTTTTTATTCTTTCATTCCACTTTCATGTTGCTTAGGTTTGTACTCTGAGAATATTTAATGAGATAATATTTGCAAAGCCCTTAAAATAATGCTTGGTATACAGTAAGTGCTCAATGAGGGTTTTGTTTTTGTTTTTTTAAACTAACTCATTAATCAAATAGCAAAATACTTAGAAGTATGAAATTAGACGTTGTCACACTGCTATGCATTAGTTAATGAGAAATTTTCAAAATGGGTTTGTGCTGTAATTCCAGTAGACCTAGAATTGGCTTGAGTTGTTTTGTCCGTGTACCTGCATGGCACTGACCTCTCGTCAAGGAAGGTACAGAATCGCGGTGTTACTTTGTAAGCTCCAGTCCAAAGGGTGATTTGAGTGAGTTTGTCAACATTCTTTTTTGATAACAATAAGATTAATGATTTGCAGCTGGTCTCAGTGATAATGCAGGAGAGCTCTGCTGTTGGGACTGATTGTGTAGGAAGAATATAAACACGCAAGCAGCAGCATGTAAGAAATTTTGGCCAAAACTTCATTTGGGGCTTCCTGGTTCCAAAATATTCCATATACAGTGAGTGTTTGGTGAATCTAGAGACACAGCTCCGCTGGGAAGGCCCACACAGAGGGAGAGTAGTGGCATCTCTCGCCTGATATCCCCAGCCTTAGCTGTACCTTACTTATTGCTGCAGCCATCCTGTGCCCTTAGCCATCCTTAGCTGTACCCTAGTTAATGCTACAGACATCCTGTGCTCTTCTTGTGCCATAGACTTTCGATTTGTAAGCATTGCCATTTGGGGTCCTGTGGGCCTTCTTTAGCAATATAGAACCCTCACTGCTACCTTTAGTGCTATATTTTAGTATAATTTTCTTTTAAATCAAATTAGATGAAGTACATCATATCACACAGAGTTAATTTTTTTTAAGAAAGGAGATGACAGAGGCATGTGTTATCCTCAGTGGAAGTAGTGCCTAGCACCTCATGAGAGAAAAACACCTCATGTCTAATAAAACAAATGGCTTTTGACTAGGTGGGTTAGCTGTATCTAATCTAAACCAATAGTAGGAAAACACGGTTTTGAAGATATAGTGAAATCTATTTTATTGAGATACTAAACAAAATAAACTATAATTTTCCTCTAATTTACTTAAAAGCAGCAGAGAATGTTTCATTTATCAATACAACCAAGATACCAGGCTTTTTTTTTAACACAGTTGTCGAATGGAACATTGTGATGGTATTCTGATGATCTCCAAAAGTGAATCATGTACATGCATGTGTACACATTGTACTATCTTCTTAATCAAATAAAAAATTATCAATTCCATATCTTGACTAAGGGGAAGTGGCAAATAATCTATGTGTAATCCACTGTACTCCACTACTATAAGTGAGGCTGGACAGACTATCAACTATGAATCTGCCTGGTTCTTTTTTTTTTTAGTTTGTGGCTTTTAAAAATTTTTTCTTTTTGTGCAGATCTGTTTTAAAAGTTCAGTTTTTATCATAGTTTATGTGCAATTTTATATGTTTTTAGCTTAAAATTCCAACATAAGAATTTTTCCATGTTGTTATAAGTATACATAAAAATCATTTTTAATGGTTGAGTCACAGTATTGGAAGATAAACCATATCTTACATAAAAATTTATCCACTTTTGGACATTTACATATGTTTGTTTACTTGTTTTTTTATTATAAATGCTGATATATTCACTTCTCTATATATAACTATTGCCACATTTTGAATTATATTTTAATATGTAAAGTTAAAAAAAACCTAGAAACAATATGATCAGGGAGTTCACAAAAGACAAAGTGGAAATAACCAACCAGCATGTTTTAAAATGTTGAATCTACCTGATTTTCTTACACCATTTAGGATTCTGAAACTGACGAATATACATTATTCCAGGGGTGTAAAAAAATGGGTGTCAGGTAATCACTTACCCTTAGAAGAGTAGATTAAACACAAAGATTAAAAAAATTAAATAGCACAAATATAAAGCATTAATACAAAAAATAGGATGCTGAGTTGTGAAGGGGTTGTTCAAGGCTTTCTTAACATTATTTTGCTAAACACTGCATCTTTAAGATATTTCTTGAAGAAATACTCTTTGGCCAATTAAATTGGAAACACTTTGCATGGGTTATCCACCACCCACCCACCCCGTCCCCCGGCAAAGTCACAATAAAGGAAAACTGACTAAAACCATGGAAAAAACCTGCAGGAAATAAGCCTGCTTCATTTTGCGGTCAGTCGATGGCTTATCATGCTGTCCCTTCATTATTATTATTCCTTAGTTCAGTATGGGATCCTTTTTTCTTGGCAGCAATACCAATGTCTTAAGTGCAGTTCACTTTCAGACAAGCTGGATTATTCTAGGAAAAAGAATTTTCTGGAATTGAGAGTTTGTAGGAAAGGATAAGTATGCATAAAAGAGAAAAAAGGAAAAAACTTACCACGGTTGGCAAAATACTTTCACCTGACTTGACCTGAACAAATTTTTTTTTTTCACGTTACTTGCCTGGTTGGGCATTTTTACAATGAGCCTATGAAAAGCTCAGTATCATGGATTGAATGCAATATATTTTTAAAACCTCTTAAAATCACCTAAAAACTGGAAACTCAATTTATCTTTTCCATCAAATCAAAAGGTAGCAAGAAGAAATAAGGGCTTCAGAAAACAATGCAAATTCAAACTCTTGGTTTCTTAACCATCAGTGTGAGCCTGGGGTTAACCGGAATCTTGGCTTAAGTGTACTTTGAAAAAGCATATTAAGTATTATAAACTTTTTTTCAAAACAAAACCAAATGTAGTTTTAAAACAATTTCTAATAACCCCTTACAACAAGGTTCCCAACCACGGGTGAATTGCAGGAGTAGACTTTGTGATATGTATGTTGGTGGGTCATAACTGGTGGGACTCTGAGGGTATGTTTCCTGTTTGGGCTCCTTCAGGGAAGTAGAAGAAAGTAAGAATTTTAGGTGCTTAAGATGCTAGGCAGAGCCTAAAGTATTAAGAAATGTTGCTATCCTAACATTAAGTCCTCGGGGAATTGCACAATTTCTCAGATATTGGTGATAAAAGCATCCACTCCTGTATTCCTGTTGCTTTTCCATTTCAGGTCCTGATTGTTCCCTTCGGCATTTAGAATTTGTTCTACCAGTTTTCTACAGTAGTCTGTGACCAGAGCTGATCCCACCAGCAGCACATTAGACAAGGAAACTTTATCGACAATGGAGATTATTGTTATGCAATCCCCAAGTAAAGAGCCTTTGTTCTGTTGGTTGATGGCTTACTCTTCTCTGGCTGCCCTTACTAGGTTACCTGTATGCATTAAAAGAAAGGTCACAAGAGTTACATAAATAATCCGTCCTACATACATAGAGCACCTATAACTCAGAATTACAGATATAGAATCAACAGGTGGTAAAATAAGAAACATTCAGCACCTGTGAGATCTTGAGCAATCCCGCAATCCTGCTTTCTGGAGTTCAATTCTTCACCTGAACAGTGAGAGAGTTGGGGTAGTTAGACTTCCTTCTTTTTTTGGGCGGGGGGGCGGGGATGGAGTATCACTCTGTCTTGCTCAGGCTGGAGTGCAGTGGTGCCATCTCAGCTCACTGCAGCCTCCACCTCCCAGGTTCAGGTGATTCTCCTGTCTCAACATCCAGAGTAGCTGAGACTACAGGTGTGTGCCACTACACCTGGCTAATTTGTATTTTTAGTAGAGATGGGGTTTCACCATGTTGGCCAGGCTGGTTTTGAATTCCTAGCGTCAGGTGATCCCCCCGCCTTGGCTTCCTAAAGTGCTTAGATACAGGCGTGAGTCACTGTTCCTGGCCTAGACTCCCTTCTGAAGCTCTAAAATACAAATCAAAATTAAAAACTGTTATTTTAGTGAGATCAGGGATCTAGAAGGGAGAGGGGCCATCCCTTGAACTTAGCAGGTCAACCTCTTGAAAAGGCACCCGCCCCTTCTTAAGGGAGAGCATTTGTAATCATTGCAGCAGACTTAATAAGGAAGCACAAATCTCACTCAAAATAGCATTTTAAATGTTCCAGTTTATTACGGTCACTAAAGTAATACAGTACATTCCCTTTTCTACACACGAATAAACTAAAAATCATCAGATAAAAAGCAGCTGTTGTGTAAGGAGCTGAATTTATTGAGGGAAGAGGGGAAAAAGCAGAAAAGAAGACTTATTCCTCTCAAATATTCTAATCATGTTGTATGTATAAATAGATACATAGCTACTGGGAGTGAATTTTTTTTCTGAAAAGTAAGAAAATAACTTTCCTACTTTCCAACAGGTAGGTAAAATTCATTGCAAAAAGCTAGTCTTCATTACACAAAAGAAAAACATTTGATTGAAGTTTACATCTAGAGATGGAGTACAGTCAAGCTGTATAGGTCATAGTTAATTTCATGCTGAATGCCCCAGATAAAGCTGTGAGAGGGAAGGTTAGTACACATGTATGGCTTTCAGATTCTCTCAGTCAAGACTTGGGTCCTTGTTTTTCCATCTGATAGTGAGAGGTGACAGCATGCTGGCAGTCCTCACAGCCCTGGCTCGCTCTCGGCGCCTCCTCTGCCTGGGCTCCCACTTTGGCAGCACTTGAGGAGCCCTTCAGCCCACCGCTGCACCCTGGGAGCCCCTTTCTGGGCTGGCCAAGGCTGGAGCCGGCTCCCTCAGCTTGCAGGGAGGTGTGGAGGAAGATGCGCGAGCGGGAACTGGGGCTGCGCGCGCGGCGCTTGCAGGCCAGCTGGAGTCCCGGGTGGCCGTGGGCTTGGCGGGCCCCGCACTCCGAGCAGCCGGCCGGCCCTGCTGGCGGGGCAATGAGGGGCTTAGCACTCGGGCCAGCGGCTGCGGAGGGTGTACTGGGTCCCCCAGCAGTGCCAGCCCACCGGCGCTGTGCTCGATTTCTCGCCGGGCCTTAGCTGCCTTCCTGCGGGGCAGGGCTCGGGACCGGCAGCCCGCCATGCCTGAGCCTCCCACCCCCTCTGTGGGCTCCTGTGCGACCCGAGCCTCCCCGATGAGCGCCGCCCCCTGCTCCACGGCGCCCAGTCCCATCGACAACCCAAGGGCTGAGGAGTGCGGGCGCACGGTGCGGGACTGGCAGGCAACTCCACCTGCAGCCCCGGTGCGGGATCCACTGGGTGAAGCCAACTGGGCTCCTGAGTCTGGTGGGGACGTGGAGAACCTTTATGTCTAGCTCAGGGATTGTGAATACACTAATCAGCACCCTGTGTCTAGCTCAGGGTTTGTGAATGCACCAGTCGACACTCTGTATCTAGCTACTCTGGTGGGGCCTTGGAGAACCTTTATGTCTAGCTCAGGGATTGTAAATACACCAATCGGCACTCTGTATCTAGCTCAAGGTTTGTAAACACACCAATCAGCACCCTGTGTCTAGCTCAGGGTTTGCAAATGCACCAATCTACACTCTGTGTCTAGCTACTCTGGTGGGGCCTTGGAGAACCTTTGTGTTGACACTCTGTATCTAGCTAATCTGGTGGGGAGGTGGAGAATCTTTGTGTCTAGCTCAGGGATTGTAAACGCACCAATCAGCGCCCTGTCAAAACAGACCACTGAGCGCTACCAATCAGCAGGAAGTGGGTGGGGCCAGATAAGAGAATAAAAGCAGGCTGCCCCAGCCAGCAGTGGCAACCCGCTCAGGTTTTGTTCCACACTGTGGAAGCTTTGTTCTTTTGCTCTTTGCAATAAATCTTGTTGCTGCTCACTCTTTGAGTCCGTACTGCTTTTATGAGCTATAACACTCACCACAAACGTCTGCAACTTCACTCCTGAAGCCAGCAAGACCGCAGGCTCACCGGGAGAAAAGAACAACTGCAGATGCGCTGCCTTAAGAGCTGTAACACTCACCGGTGAAGGCCTGCAGCTTCACTCCTGAGCCAGCGAGACCACGAGCCCACCAGAAGGAAGAAACTCCTAACACATCTGAACATCATGAAGGAACAAACTCCAGACGCGCCACTTTAAGAGCTGTAACACTCACCGCGAGGGTCCGCGGCTTCATTCTGGAGGTCAGTGAGACCAAGAACCCAGCAATTCCAGACACAGTAGGTAGGACATCCTAGCACAGACTGTTGATATCACATCAACCGCAGAACCCTGCAGCACACCAAGGAACCCCCACAGGAGGCAAGTAAACAACATGTTGTCAAACTTACAAAAGTGATGTATTATAATAAAATTTAAAACAAAAATCGTGAATGACAATTGTGAATTTAAGTTGATCATAAGTAGTGTGGGGCAAGTATAAAATATTTTGTGAAATGAGTGCCTCGAATTAGGATAAACATGAAAAGTTAAGGCCAGTTTATAGCTACTACATTCAAAGACTTCTGAGATATACTTCTTAGAGATGTGAATCTGAGTAAAATTGCAAACAGGTTAATTAACAATACTGTTTGTGTTTGCATTGCACTGAACTGGAGTAAGCAAGTTCTACATCAACAAATATTAGATGTATTTCCTGAGGAAATTTAGTTGTACAAATTTAGTTAGGGATGTTGCCATTGGCCAGTGCCTAGAAATCTTCCATGACAAAGTTATTGAGAAAAAACCACTGTGTTGTATCAAACAGTAAAATCAATATGTAAGGGAAGTTAGAGGAACTTCATTTCCTAAGTGATGCTCCAGTCTTACCCAGCTCCTGCATGATTCTGGGTGAAGGGGATCTTACAATCAGATTGCTAATCAAAGATATTGCCGTGGGAATTGTGCCTCCTTGCACACCATTTTTCATCATTCATCATATAGAAGGGTGTAGTATCATATGGAATACAGATTTACCAGCTTTCAGAGAGTGTTGTGCTACAGATGGGATTCAGCAGTCAGTCTGACAGCATTTCATGAGTATTATCTGTCTTCACTTCGTTTCACACCCTGCTCTGGCCTTAGTGGAGGATTCTCATACACAGGACCAGAGGGTATGAGTGAAGAATATTTAGTATTGACCTTTCTCTTTCAAGTATGATCACTATGAATGTAAACAGAATAAGAAAGAGTGGAGGGAAAAACTGTTGCAGATGTCATATTAGTCAAGGTTCTCTGAAGAAACAATCAATAAAAGGAAAATTATTATGAGCAATTGACTTATGTGGTTATGGATGCTGAGAAGTCCCACAGTCTACCATCTGCAAGCTAGAGACCCAGGCAAGCTGATGGTGAAGTTCCAGTCCATACCCAAAGGCCTGAGAACCAGGGAGTCAACGGTATACATGCCAATCCAAGTATGAAGGCCTGAGAATTAGGAGAAGCTGATGGTATAAGTCTCAGTCCAAATCAAAAGGCCCAAGAACCAGGAGCACCAATGGATGTACCAGGTCAAGCAAACAGCAAATTCAGCCTTCCTCCACATTGTTATTCTATTTTAGTTCTTAGTGGATGGGACGACACCCACCCACATTGGTGAGGGTGATCTTTATTCAGTCTATTGATTCAAATGCTAATCTCTCTAGAAAAGCCCCCACAGATACACCCAGAAATACTGTTTTACCTGCTATCTGGGCTTCCCTTATCCCAGCCGAGTTACCCATCACAGATCAAAACAATGTATCGCTTCAGAATCCATTTCTGAAGCACATTGAGTAAGAGTGATACACTCTGATTGCCTTTTCCCTCATGTGTTCCTTCTTTCTGTTATTTGTTCGTTATCTCACATTTGGTGATTCCACAATCATTATCCCTTGCTTTTTTTTTTTTTTTTAAATAAAGACAAACCTGATGCTATGACCTAGGAGAAAAACAGATTTGTTGTCATTAAAGATCATGCTGCTTTTCTTGAATGGTGCTTCCAAAAGATATGAAATTGGTTTGCTTTCTGGTATGTGTGTTGAAACATTATGGAACAATACTCTGAGAGTTAGAAGATTGGCTTTCTAAAACGATTTTTTTCTGCATTTTATAAGTAATTCTTGACATAATCACTTGACTTATGCTAAGTTTTGATTTCCCCAACAGCAAAATGAAATCAAGAATGCACAGTATTTACTTAGTTTGTGGCAATATTTGGGGGTGGCTTGTGAAGAAAATGATTTTAGCTATCTTGAAGAATTTTTAAAATGTTCTGACAAATGATTATATCCCATTTAGCAGTTAAGAAAATAGAAGAAAAAAAATCAAGTAAATTTTTATACTGTAGATATTTTAATTGGAACAGTGAAGAGGATATAAGAATGATTTATATGTCTATCATATAAAATTGCTTTTATGTGAAGAAACTATTTTGTGACACTGAACCAGTTATCAAATATTAAAGCCTGCAATGACTAAAAAAAGCTAAGTCAAAAGACTGAGTTAAGTTGGAAATTATCAAATAATAAACTGTAGATATGAACAATAGTTTATCTGGTAGGCATTCTTTCCACATTTGTATAAACTTTCTATTTCTTTTTAGGCCAGTAACCTAGAAAAAACAATAGTAATCTAAAAGGCTTATCTCATGTCACCTTTCAATTGCTATTTGAAAATACATTAGCTTTTTCTAGTTTAATGGAAAACAACATGATTATTTAACTTCCCAAGTATCATAATAGAGAATTGAATATGATTTAAAGATCCCAAATGAGTCCCCTAAAATCCACATACATTAAGTGATCGACATTGTAATGTGATGAGATTATAGACCATTGGCATTACTTTGGAAGTCCTGTATTATTTCTTCTATGGCTAATTGACTGCATAGTACCCACATATGCAGTTAAACAGTCTTCTATAAGTTTGCTAGTATTTGAAAAGAAGAAACCCTATGTTAAGGCAACAATTTAAGTGAAGAATGAAAAAAAATGCTTACTATATTTGTCACTAGTTTCTTCTTATATAAACAGAATATCTAAATCATAACATTTTAAGCTAAAACAGCACTTTTGAAAGTTCAAGTTCTCTTGATCTATAAAAGTAATTTGTGACTGCACAGTAAGCAAAACAAAGGTTACCAATCCATGGCCCAAATTATTAAATAGAAAAGACCAAGGTGGGCATGATTATTTTTACATTTCTGACAGATGCAATTTTTCACATGCTAATACTTCACTGGATGGTGGGAAGGGTTAGGAGAAGTGGATTGTCACGGAAATGTAGATGCACTTGTAGAAATTGCTTGCTGGAATGCAGGAATGAGCTTTGATCCTTCACATACAGCTTCTATGTAGAAAATCCAATGTGTAATGTAGAGATGGAAAAACCCCTTTCTTTTTGTTTTTATTTAAAATGATTTTCAGTCATGTATCTGAAGCTTGAGCACCCATTAAAAAACAACATCAACATCCCATAAAAGTAAGTTTGCACTATGAAAGGCATATGTTTGTAGGCCGCTGCCACGCTGCATCCTTCTGTTTCAGCATCTATAAAAGGAAGTGCCTGGATTATATACTATTTAAGGTCCTTGAAGACAGAAAATTCGATATTGTTATTAAAAGGAAGTTTTGATGGATTGATGAAAGGGTGCATATGTAATAAAGGCCGTATCATGAAATATTAACTAGGTGCAGTGTATGTGGGAGTTCTCTGTACTTTTGGAAATTTTCATAATTAAATATTGAAAAGTACAATGTTGATTAATGATATTCTACAGTATGTACTGGTAGATAAGAATTGATACATGCATTTACATTATTTAGTATTTACAGTAATATCTGAAGTATCAGCTCCATTTTATAGATGCAACTGAGGAAAGAGAGAGGTTTTACCTACAATAACCCAACTAATTAGCCAAAGATTATAAAATGAAAAACAGCTCCTGATTGTTTGTAATAAAAATTCAAATTAAGTGTGTGTGTGTGTATGTATATATATATATACATATATTCTACTTGCCAAGTAATTATTCATACTTTAGGCATGTATCAAATGTGCTCAGCAGCACGTTAATGACACTGTTCAATTTTATAGAAATTTATAGTTTATAAAGTAGTTTCAGATGTGTCGTTCTCATTCAATTATCGAAACAAAACTGTGTGATAGGTCAGGTAGGAGATACTATCTATATGTTAGCAACGAGGCCTCTCATCACAGAGAAATATGTTGATTTTCTTAGGGTAATCAAACAAAAAATCAGATCGTGGCCCAGAATCCTGGTTGTCTATCTCCTATTGGAACTGTGTAGACTATAAAAGAAAAGAAGGGACTTTACTTAGAAGCAACTAACAATCAAATTGGCGAGATATGTCTTATAAAGTAATCAGAAAATAAATTTAAAACATTAGCAAATAGGTTCTTGGTTCTGTAAGAACACAATAGTCAGGAACGTACTGAAGAAATTCACAGTAAGAAAAAAGGCTGCTGTTTGTTAGTTCCAAGATGACTGATCTTCAGATTTTTTACATCGATGTCAATTCAGAAAAATTTGAAATACAAAAATTTTATTTTTTATCAGTAGTTCCCAAATTCTCCAGCAAATTTGGTGGTATACTAATGATCCTTAAATTCATTTTTTTCCAAAAAATGAATTTTGGTCAAGCATAGGAACTCATACCTGTAATCCTAGCACTTTGGAAGGCCCAGGTGGGAGGATCACTTGAGGCCAGGAATTTGAGACCAGCCTGGACAACACAGCAAGGCTCCAACTCTTCAAAACATAAAAACATTAGCCAGGCATGGTGGTGCATACCTGTAGTCCTAGCTCCTTGGTAGGCTGAGATGGGAGGATCATTTGGGCCCAGGAGTTGGAGGCTGCAGTGAGCTATAATCAGGCCACTGTACTCCAGCCTGGACAGCAGAGCAAGACCCAGTCTTTGGGGAAAAAAATGTGAATCTTGGGATGGTTCACTTATAAACTGGAATAATCCCCTTATTTGTACTTAGGACCATCTAATTAAAGTCCATATTATCATCACCATGACCTCAATCTGCTCAACCTGTTTTTGAAAGGAATGCCCCTATGACTGCAGTATAGCAAGAATATTTAGGAATTTACAATGACTTTGAACAATGTGAAGTTATAATAACAGAATCCAGACAAAATACAAAATTTCCTTTTCAAATGCAATAACAATTGCTGATGTTGAATTAAGGGAATTAAATTACATGGTTTGATTCTATTTTCCTGTGTTTATACAACCTTAAATTGTCAAAATAAAATTTCAGTTAAATATATTTTTTCCATTGTGCTCTTTCATGAAGAAAAGAAAAAAAATAAAAGTAGCAAAACTAAAATGTTAAGTATGGAAAAATAAAATTATAAGGTCATTTTCAATTGGCTCATTTATTAGGATATTATTACTGTATAATTTTAAAAAGGATAGTTAGATTTTCTTTGATGTCTGTACACAAATTTGATTCTGTCAACAATCTATTTGGCATTAGCCAAAATAGTAGAATGTATGGTTAGATTTATAGAAACATGCTACATTATCTATATAAGATAAACTCATAGATGCATAATAGAAAATCTTATGTAATTATAGATCATTAATATATCATGCTTGTATATGAATAAGAAATTAGAATATGAAAACAATAAAAATTATTTAAAATTACAATGCACACTGAGGCTCTAGGAAGAATGCCCTTCACCTGTAAGGGAAGCAAGCCTGCATAAACACATTGGATATTTCCATCCCTTCTGATTTCTTCTCTAATCCGTTGTGGAAGGGAGATCATTGGCACCTTAAAAGTCTTAGGTGAAGACATTAGTTTCCTCATTTCTAATGACTTTAATTGAATGTGTAGTGTGTATATGGAACTATAATTCTGTCCAGAGGTTGCTTGTCAAACCATGTTTTTATTGTAATTACCTGATTTGTTCAGCTTTAATCATATTTACTTTTGAAGGTTAGCTGTCCTGCTCAGACACGGTTAGTTGAAGAAGGGAAAAATACGTAACACCCACAGGCAGAAAGCCTAAAAGAAAGAAAAAGGAAGAGAGTATTGTCTTCCCATTTGGAAAATAAACAGAGCCAAGCTGTCACTTACAAATTATTGTAAACTGACAGATCATATTATTTCCTTTCACTTCATTGCATTTCATAGTCACTTTTGGCATTTGATGCTGACTTGTAACTTTTGGGAAAGAAGGCTTATCATTCTTCTTTGAAGATTTAATTGACTTTGATCTTGTTAGATGCCAATGATGATGAATCTATTCACAAATAGACTTAAAGAGAGAAAGTTGAAAATGGACAACATCCCTCTTTTCCATGATTTCCACTTAGGAAACGAATTTAAGTCAATTTTTCATCACATTTCTACATAGTGTGGAAACCTTGCCAAATTCACCTACCGGGCTCTGGGTTAACTTTTGTGAAGAAGTGGTATTTTAACACTATGACTCCAGTTAATGCCACAAGTCTATTGGATTATTATAATCAGTCAACATCACTTACAAATACTTATTTACTTTCTGATACGTTCACATATAATCAATACAGAGCAAACTACCCAATTATATCTTGATATTGTTATCAAGAGGGAACCAACCTAGCTAGTGGCTTCATCTTGGTACCAAGTTGAAAATGATATTATTAATGGTGTCAAGGAAAAGAAAAATGAGAAATAGCAAGATGAAGAAAATTAGCACTAAAAGCAACTTTTAACTAGTATATAATAACCAGTAGAAGGATTTGATAGGAAATCTAAGACAACTGAACACTTTTGTACAAGGCAATAAGAAGATATCACACGATTGTGTCCAAAAAAAGAAAATTAAAAAAATTCAAAACAAAAATAGCCACTTTGAGGATCCACTTATCTATTGCTTATATAATACAAAATCCCCAAACTTAGGGGTCAAAATACCAACCATTATTCTATTCCTATGTTTTATAGTTTGAGTAGTTGATTATGTTCAACTAGGTGTTTCTGATTCTCTCATGCATTTGCACTCTGACAATGGCTAGAGCTAGAGCTAGCTTAAAAGGTTCTTCACTCACATCTGGGACCTCAGCTGGGCTGTTGGCCAGAACACCGATATATAGCATCTACATACGACCTGGGTTCAGGTTGTCACAGAGAATGAGCATTTTAATTTTTTCTTCTCAAGGAAGTTCCTACTTCACTGAAAGGGGAGGCCAGCACTAGTCACTCTTGCTATAATTGGGTCAGTAGGCACAGATTCTGAAAGTTGCTTATGGGATCCATTTGACTATCACATGTAACAATGTTTACAATCTTAGCTTTTATAAGTAATAAAGTTTATTCTTTCAGTGCATGTGCCCTGTATTTGTTTTACATTTCAATGTATTAAAAACTCAAGTGTCCCCCTTCAGAGACTCTACCATCTCAGTACCTTAATGATATTAGATGCTAAATAAATATTTACTAAAATCAATGATAACTGTTATGGTTCTACATCAGATGAGAAATGTTGGATTATACTTCAATTAAATGAACTTAATTTAAAATTCTCTCCTAGAGAGATAAGAGGCATTACAGAGCCTATTATCAGCAAATCAAACCGTCAACTAAAAACTGAAAAATCTATGAGGTATCAGGCAGCAACTGATAAGACTTCAGGGACAGCTGGATGGCAGTGTTATTGATTTTTAAAAATTTTTCAATATGTTTACTTGATTGGTGCCCTTCACACCATCTAAATCAAATCTATCAAATCTTGGCATTTTGCTCTGATATGGAGTAATAATGAAGTATTAGAAGAGGTGCCAACTTGGAACAGCATTGGCTGAACAGGCTGAAATAGGTGTTGAAGTATTGACACCAGGTACCATTTCAACCCCTAGGCATGCTGTGAGCTAGCACAGAATGAACTGAACTATGTGCCTGAGTTATTGGCAAACTACTTTTAATCATGAGCTACTGTTGAGTCAAGCCTACAACTCATTCCACTCACTTTCCTTATGGCAGTATCAAATAAACTTGGAAAAAGATGCAGACTTTTATGTTTCATGGAACAAAATCTTCATGGACAAGACTGACAAAAAACTCAGAATCTTGGGCCCTGTTCTTTTATTTTTATTTTTTCACATCGTAGATATAAATGATTGAAGTTAGTCAAGTTTTTAATTTTTAATTATGTGCATATATAGTATGTGTATATATACATTTATAGGTTCATGACATATTTTGACACAGGCATGCAATGTGTAATTATCATGTCAGGGTAATCGGAGTATCCATTACTTCAAACATTTGCCCTTTGTGTTACAAGTAATCCAACTATACTATTTCAGTTATTTTTAAATGTACAATTAAATTGTTATTGACTATAGTCACCCTGTTGTGTTAGCAAATGCTAGGTCTTATTCATCCTATTTTTTGTATCCATTAACGATCCCCACCTGCCCATCACATGCCTGAACCCCCCACTATCCTTCTATACCCTCTCCATGAGTTCAATTGTTTTAATTTTTAGCTTCACAAAGAAGTGAGAATATGTGAAGTTTGTCTTTCTGTGCCTGGCTCATTTCACTTGACATAATGACCTCCAGTTTCATCCATGTTGCAAATGACAGGACCTCAATCTTTTTATGGCTGGATAGTACTCCATTGTGTTTAAATAATCACATTTTTTATCCATTCATCTGTTGGTGAATACTTAGGTTGCTTCCAAATCTTGGCTATTGTATTTTTTGAGGAACCTCCAAACTGTTCTCCCTAGTGAGTGTACTAATTTACACTCTCCCATCAACAGTGGACAGGCCTTCCCTTATCTTCACATCTTCACTAGCATTTGTTATTGCCTGTCTTTTGGATAAAAGCAATTTTAACTGGCATGAGATGATATCTCATTGTAGTTTTGATTTGCATTTCTCTGATGATCAGTAACGCTGAGCACCCTTTCTTATACCTGTTTGACATTTGTTTGTCTCTTTTTGAGAAATGTCTGATCAGATATGTTGCCTGTTTTTAAACTGAATTATTAGGTTTTTTTTTTTCTATAGACTTGATCGAGCTCTTTATGGATTCTGTTTATAACTCCCTTGTCAGATGGGTTGTTTGCAAACATTTTCTCCCATTCTGTGGGTTGTTTCTTCACTTTGTTGATAGTTTCCTTTGCTAGGCAGAAGCATTTTAACTTGATGTAATACCATCTGTCCGTATTTGCTTTAGTTGCCTGTGCTTGTGGAGTATTACTCAAGAAATCTTTGCCCACTCCAGTGTTCTGAAGAGCTTCCCGAAGGTTTTCTTTCAGTAGTTTCACAATTTGAGGTCTTAGATTTAAGTCTTTAATCCATTTTGCTTTGACTTTTGTGTTTTGTGAAAAATAGGAATCTAGTTTCATTCTTCTGTGCATGGATATCCAGTTTTTCCATCACCATTGATTGAAGAGACCATCCTTTTCCCAAGGAATGTTCTTGGTACTTTTGTCAAAAATGAGTTCACTGTAGATGTATGTACGTAGATGTAGATGTATTTTATTTAAGATAGTTTTGGCTATTCTGTGACTTTTATAGTTCCAAATATATTTTAGGATAGTTTTTTTTATTTCTGTGAAGAATGTTTTTGGTATTTTGATAGAGATGGCATTGAATTTGTAGATTGCTTTAGTAGTATGGGCATTTTAAAAATATTCATTTTTCCAAACTATGAACATGAAATAACTTTCCATTTTTTGAGGGTCCTCTTCAATTTTTTGCATTAATTTTATATAGCATTTATTGTAGAGATATTTCACTTCTTTGGTTAATTCCTAGGTATTTTATGTTATTTCTAACTATTATAAATGGAATTAGTTTTCTTGATTTCTTTTTCATATTGTTTGCTACTCATATATAGAAATTCTACTGATTTTTTTTTTTTTTTTTTTTTTTGCTTGCTAATTTTGGATCCTGCAGCTTTACTGAATTTGTTTGTCAACTCTAATAGTTTTTTTTTTTTGGTGGCATCTTTAGGTTTTTTCAAATATAAGATCATATCATCTGCAAACAAGGATAATTTGACTTATTCCTTTCCAATTTGGGTGCCCTTTATTTCTTTCTCTTGTATGATTGCTCTAGCTGGGACTTCCAGTACCACGTTGAATAACAGTGGTGAAAGTGAGCATCCTTGTGGTGTTCCCAATATTAGAGGAAAAGGTTTCCGTTTTCTCCCATTTAGTATGATACTAGCTGTGGGCCTTTTATTATGCTGAGTTATGTTCCTTCTGTACCCAGTTTTTTGAGAATTTTTATCGTGAAGGGATGTTGAATTTTATCAAATGTTTGTTTTAGCATCAATTTAAATGGTCATAGGGTTTTTGTCCTTCATTCTGCTAATATGATGTTTCACATTGATTGATTTGCATATGTTAGCCATCCTTGTATCCCTGGGATAAATCCCACTTGGCCATGATGAATAATCTTTTTAATGTGTTGTTGAATTTGGTTTGCAAGTATCTTGTTGAGGATTTTTGCATCAATATTCATCAGTGATATTGGCCTGTAGTTTTATTTTCATTGCTGTGTCTTTCTCTGGTTTTGGTATCAGGGTAATAGTGGCCTCATAGAATGAAGTATCTGGAAGTATACCCTCCACCTCTATTTTGTAAAATAGTTTAAGTAGGATTGGTATTAGTTCTTCTTGAAATCTTTGGTAGAATTTAGCAGTGAAGGCATTGGGTTCCAGTTTTTTTGTTTTGTTTTGTTTTGTTTTTCTGGGAGACTTTTTATTATGGCTTTGTTTTCATTACTTGTTAGTGGTCTATTCAAGTTTTGGGTTTCTTTATGGTTCAATCTTGATAGGTTGTATGTTTCTAGGAATCTATTTATTTCTTCTAGACTTTTACATTTATTGGCATACAATTGCTATTGTAGCCGCTAATGACCCTTTGAATTTCTGTAGTATTGGTTGTAATGTCTCCCTTTTTCATCTCTAATATTATTATATTATTATTATTTTTGAGACAGAGTCTCACTCTGTCACCAGGCTGGACTGTGATGGTGCGATCTCAGCTCACTGCAACCTCTGCCTCCTGGGTTGAAGCGAGTCTCCTGCTTCAGCCTCCCAAGTAACTGGGACTACAGGCGCGTGTCACCATGCCCAGCTAATTTTTGTGTTTTTAGTAGAGGCAGGGCTTCACCGTGTTGGCCAGGATGGTCTCAATCTCTTGACCTCATGATTCACCCGCCTCAGCCTCCCAAAGTGCTGAGATTACAGGCATGAGCCACTGTGCCCAGCCTCTAATATTATTTATGTGGATCTTCTCTCTTGTTTTTCTTAGTTAGTCTGGCTAAAGTGTTGTCAGTTTTCCTTATCTTTCAAAAAAAACCAACTTTTTGTTTCACTGATCTTGTGTGTTATTTTCTTCATTTCATTTATTTCTGCTCTGATCTTTATTATTTTCTTCTCCTAATTTTGGGTTTGAGGTTGCTCTTGTTTTTCTAATTCTTTAAGCTGCATCACAAGGTTATTTATTTCAAAATTATCTTCTTGTTTGATGTAGGCACTTACACACGGCTCTCTCAGTGCGGCTTTTACTGTATCCCATAGGTTTTGGTGTGTTGCGTTTTCATTATCATTTGTTTCAAGAAATTTATTTCCCTTCTTAATCTGTTCATTAACCCACTGGTCATTCAGGAGTCAGTATTTTAATTTAGTCTTTAACAACTACTAAAGAAAATTACTTGTGTATCATATTGTGAAAGGAGAACCATTTGACTTTTGATGTGGCTGTAAGTACCTAAATCAGGAAAGACTCATTCAAAAAAATCACACGCTATGTATGTCTCAATAACAGAAGAAATTCAGTGTTGGAATTTGCAAAGATGATAACCGAAGAGACAAATGGGGAATAGTGAGTCAATCCAAGGACCAACAACAACAGGAAAAAGGTATTGCCTTTAGGACTGGAGGGACAATGAAGGTTGTGATCTTGACAGAGCCCAGAAGTCAGAGCTTTACATCGAGAACCAGCATGGAGGCTGTCCAGCATCAACTGGGACCATGAAGTGACAAGTAGTAGTCTGGTGGTAGCTGGAGACACAGAGAGACACTGTTACTGTCAGGGACATTCCATGTTGAAAGCAGAAAAAGAAAGGGCAAGATTCCTGGGCTTCTCCCCTCTCTCTGCTTTCTAGTCTTCCATAGGTACCTCCTATTAGCTAAATATATGGGAAGTGACATATCAAAGGATCTGGGACTGTTCTTCACTGAGAGAGAGACCAGAGCTGGAAGAAAACAGAGAACACATAAGGATAGCCAAAGCTATCCGAAGTAAAAGAAACACAACTGGAGGAATCATATTACCTGACTTCAAATTATACTAGAGAGCTATAGTAACAAAAATGGCATGGTACTGACATAAATACAGACACATAGGCCAGTGAAATAGAATAAAGAACTCTGAAATAAATCTATACATCTACAGTGAACTCATTTTTGACGTAAGTGCCAAGAACATACATTGGGAAAAGGACAGTCTCTTCAATAAATGGTGCTGGGAAAACTGGATATCCATATGCAGAAGAATGAAACTAGACCCCATCTCTGACCATACAAAAAAAATGGATTAAAATGGATTAAAGATTTAAATCTAAGACCTTGGTGAATCTCTTCAGGACATTGCAGTGGGCAAAGATTTCTGAGTAATACTCCAGGGAAGAAAGAAGACAGAGAATACCCAAGACATCAAACAAACAAACAAACAAAGAAACAAACAAAAAAACTGACTCAGTACTCTCTTAGCATGATTCTGCTACAATTTATGCTTGTATAAGCTTATGTTCTAGCTATGCTGAAGTACTGAAGTATGTGTAATTTCCCAAACTGTGCTATGTCTTGAATCTGTGCCTTTGCCCAAGCTGCTTTCTTGCTGGCAATGCCCCTTTCATTTACATCCCCTTGGTTGATAGCTACTTATCTTTAAAGATTTGTTACTCTGAGACCTGTCCTAACCACCTTTTCCTATTCCACTAGAATTAGACACATCCTCCTTTTTGCACCTATTGTACTTTCTCTATATAAATATCATAGCGTTTCATCATTATAGTTAACATGTCTACCCTCTCCTACTAAATGGTAAGCTGGAGAGAGTAAGAGCTTATTTTCATTGTTTCAATGTTTATGACACCTATCACAGTGCCTGGCTTATAATTCTGCACATAAACAGGTAATGAGTGAATGAGTGGTTAGATGGATAGTGGACAGAATCCCAGGAGATCTAAATAAATACTTACTCACATCCTGCCTTCACAGTCTAGTGTTTCTACTACAATTCTAACCCTTCACTTTCTGATATTGAGATACATATTAACTACTTTGTTAATTGACTGCAAGGAGGAGAAATCCTTTTCTTTATTGATAGGCTCTTTATTAACCTCCTATTTGACTATAAAAGACTATTTTAGGAGTTAAGAAATACTGAGGAATGTATAGTCTAACTGAATCTTTTGAATGACCTCAAACCAATTAATTTTTTTATGTAGGCTGGCATTAGTACATACTAAAATAATTTGTATTCTGGTTAATATATTTAACTATATAACTGAATAATTTAAAAAATCTACTATTCAATAAGCAAATCAATAAGTACATGATGGTTAATTTTATGTGTCAACTTGATTGGACCATGGAGTGCCCAGATATTTAGTCTAATGTTTCTTTAAATGTGGGTCAGTATTAGTACATATTAAAATAATTTGTATTCTGATTAATGTATTTAGCTATATAACTGAATTTATTTTAAAAAACAACTACTATTCAATAAGCAGATCAATAAGTATGTGATGTTAATTTTATCCATCAACTTGATTGGGCCATGGAGTGCTCAGATATTTAGACAAACATTATTCTGTGTGTGTCAGTGAGTTTTTTTTGGATGAGGTTAACATTTTCATCAGCAGACTGAGTAAAAAAGATTTTGCTCTCTAATGTGGATGGACCTCATCCAATCAATTGGAGACCTAGATAAAACAGAAATGTTAACCCTTTCTGCATTAAGGGGAAACTCCTCCTGCCTGGCTGCTTGAGCTGGAATTTTTTCTGCCCTTCAGACTTAAACGGAAATATTTGCTCTTCTTAGAACTTGAGGCTGCCGACTTTTGAACTGGGACTTATACCTCATTGGCTCTCCTGATTCTACAGCTTGCTAACCGCAGATCTTGGGATCTCTCATCCTCCATAAACATGTAAGCTAAGTTCTTATAATATGTATTTTTATATCTCTCTATCTATTATCTATCTATCTATCTATCTATCTATCTATCTATCTATCTATCTATTTATCTCCTATTGGTGCTATTTTTCTGGAGTCTCCTGACTGATACATATTTTGGTACCCAGAGCTGTTTTAGAGGACATAATTTTAAGAGTATTTTCTGAATTGATTCTGGGATTTCTAAAATTGGCTCCTTAATTTGCTTAGATTTAAATATACTAGTAACTCAATTTCCAGTGGTAAAGAGAGCACTGATAGTCTATGGCAGGCAATACAGATACATAAGATGTCACCGTTAGAAATTCTTAATCAACCATTTAAAGGAAACAAAGATCTGGGTAACTGTATAATGTGATATTTTTGAACATTTTCTGAAAACTAACAAATTTAATGAGATGGGCTGGCTGAGCTTATGGTCTGAATAAAGTGGGAAAAGAAAAGGATGATCTCAGGGATTTGAATTCTCAGCTCAAACATCACATACATAACTTGAAATCTTCTATGTGTGCCTTCAAGGAAACGTTTATCTCCATTAAGGGCTGAGATTGCTGAAAGTCAAATGCAGAATCTCATTCTGTGACTAGTTAAATTACAATTCAAGTTGAACTTCCAGCCTTGAAAGGTGTCTACAATTAAAGTGAGGGCATGAAGTGGAAACAAATGGGATCCTGAAAGCTAGAATGAGACAGCTTATGCCTGTCCCATCATTATATTTGAAAGCACATAACTGGTCTGGTTTTACAGATTGACAGCTGGCGAGGAATTTTGCCTCAGGATGCATCATACCTCAAGTATAAGCCATATCTAATTTAGATAACACTTAGTTGAGACTTTGGACTTTAGACTTAGAGTTGGGATGAGCTAAGAATTTTAGGGCTATTGGGATGAAATGATTGTATTTTATATGTGAGAAGGCCAAGAATTTAAGGGGGTGAGGGAAAAGTGTTAAGGACTGTATTTAAGGGGGTGAGGGAAAAGTGTTAAGGACTGAATTCTGTTTCCTCCAAAAATGTATATGATAAAGACATAACCCCCAATGTTATGGTATTCAGAGATGGAGCATTTTGGAGAAAATTAGGTTTAAATGAGGTTATGAGAGTGAAGTCCTCATAAAAAAAAAATAGTGCCCTCATAAGAAGAGACACTGGGGTGTTTCCTTCTCTTTTTCTACTATGTGAGGAATTGTGAGGAGGTGGCCATCTGCAAGCCAGGAAGAGAGCCCTCACCAAAATGTAATCATGCTGGCATGCTGATCTTAGACTTCCATCTTCCAGAACTGTGAAAAATATGTTTATGTTGCTTATACCATCTAGTAAATGGTATTTTGTTATGGTAGCCCAAGCCAACTAAGACATTGTACCAATCTAGATGATGCCATTAGTTTTCAGAATCTACTCAAACCAAATGAGCACATGAGCTTTGTTTCCACTAGCAGCATAATCTACATTGCTTCTGCATCTTGAGAAACCTGTGTGTAACAATATTTAAATTGGTATCAAGTTGAATCAACCAAAATATGTTTAAATGTCCCACATAACGTATATTATGAGCTATGGTCTATGGGAAATTATTATTGGTGAGAATCTGTAAAGCAGGTGGCTATCATTTTGGAAACGTAGTCCAAAACTATATAGAGTCAGGGTCTTGCTTACTGTGTTGCCCAGGCTGGAGTGCAGTGGCATGATCATAGCTCACTGCAGCCTGGACCTCCTGTGCCCAAGTGATTGATCCTCCCACCTCAGCCTTCTGAGTAGCTAAGGTGCCACCTTGCCTGGTTATTTTTATTATTATTATTATTATTTTTTAGTAAAGACAATGTCTCGCTGTGTTGCCCACACTGGTATCAATTTCCTTGGGCTCAAGCAATCCTCTCTGCTCAGCTTCCCAAAGTCCTGGTATTAAAACAATATTTTATGCCACTTTAAGTTTATAGGAAGAAATGTAAATTTCTAGAATAAGATTTTTTATAATTAAGTAAATCAAGTGCATCATATTGACATTTAAATTAAAGGTTCGACAATTTATAAAATCTTCAATTTCTATATCTTATTACACTATTCAACATAATTTGTAGCTGACACATAGTTTCTACTTTAACATGATGGTATTTCCCAATGGCACTTTTATTTCTAAATTCCCATTCTCTCTATTAAATATTTAAGCCAATGTTATTTAGATCAAACACTGCACTTCCCCCTGGAAATTTGTTTGTAGGCTCTTCTATTTTATCAACTCTTCATTACGATTTGATCTTATATAAATTATACTCATAAGTCAAATGTTTTGGCAAACAGAGACGTTTCACAGGTCAGATTTAAATGGTGGCAACAAATATTTTGAAATATTTAATAGTTCAAACTTTTTAGTCATTTTTTCCAAATGTGTAAAGCAAGCAAACATACTTAAAATAGCAACAGTAAAAAGTCAGTGTACTAAACAGAGACAGTCAACAGCTGGTAGAAAATTGAATTGAACTTTGTCCAGACACAATAGAAAAAGGAAATTAAAGGCTTCAAATTGCTTATAGCAGACCAGAGTAAATCCAAATGCATTTTGGGGTCATTAAAACATCTTGAACAATTTTCCAAAGATTTTAGTACAAGAAGCCCCCACCCACCAAAAAAAGAAAATTTGCTAAGCATTACTTTCCTATCATATTTCATAAGAAATTTAATCCATATGTTTCGGATTCATTCATACTTAAGTCATCAAACAGTTTTTGTGCAAGAGCTATTTGATTTCTAAGAAATCATTTGAGCCTTTTATAGAAGTCCACTCATTTTCTTTGAAGTAAGTTTTGGAAAACTGAAAATACTTGACTCACTGTTTAAACTTAGCTTTTAAGGTTTTGTACAATCATGGAACCTCAGATTTTAGAAGAGATAGTAAACATAATCTATTCCAACATCCAACCCAAAATAGAATGTCTCTTAAAAATCTTTGGCAGATAAAAAAATTATTTACTTCTTGATTTTGCAGTGATAAGGAACTCATTATTTCAGAAGAAATTTTATCCCATCAAACCTCATCTTCTCTTTTATCCTATCACAATTATTTGGCATTCATAATATAAGGCTGTGTGTGTGTGTGTGTGTGCACATGTGTGAATTATGACTGACTTCTTTTTTTAGAGAGCTTCCTAGTACTTTACTGCTACTTTGTCTTGATTTTGATAATTTTAGAATTTAGCTGATGTAGAGAAACTAACTCAAGTTTGATACACTAATAATTGTTCTTAGAAAAGCTTCATTACATTTTTGTTTAAATATGTAATAGACAAAGATGTATATTCTGCACAAATAGTTCCAATTCATCTAGATCACACTTTATGAGAAAATATTAATTCCCCAATTTACGGACGGGGAAAACAAATTTCAGAGAATTAATTTGTTTTAATGATGCCACGTGACTATCTCATAGCTCTTTTATTCAAACCCAGGTCTTGATTCCAAAGCCCTGGCTTTTTCCCTTCTACATTGAACTTAATCCCAATTAAAATTTTCATGTTTATAAGGGCTTTTTCTCCATGTAGTAGTTATAAAAGACAAACTGAATTTTACACACTTACATTATATGTTACTGCTACAGAATTGTCTAATTATGTATTATGAATAGGGCGAGTCACATGAAAGTACTGCTCTGTCACTCAAAAATGTTTAGTATCTGCAATTGTATATGTCCAATTAAACATGTAGATATACTTGCCTCCATGTTTGTATTAAGTTTTGTAGTAGAACATTTCTGGTAATGCATACATATAAGCTCAGCATATGAACAAATCTGATTATAGTAAAAAGTGGCTTATTCAAAAGATAGAAGTGAAAAAATCATGGACATTTGTCTATGTGTAAGTATTTAACTGAACAAATAATCAAACACTAGTGCAAATTATGCAGGAAATGCGAGGCTTTGGAATTATTCTTCTCTGACTTCACTTTATTTACTGAGAGCCAACTACGTGACAAGCACTGGGTCCAGTCCTCGCAACATGAGAATGAATAAGTCACTGTTTCTCTTTCAGAGCCTTTAGTTTTTTGTAGGGGTTATTTTCTCTTTTATTATTCATATTGCGGCTCAAGTATTCAAATCCAGATTTCCTGGCTATATTTCTGTGGGTTTTGTTTTTGTTTATGTTTTTTTTTTCTTCTAACTCTTAATTCTCTTAATTCTTGGGTGGCCCACTGGTTTTCTAGTTGGAAATGTGACTTCTCTCAGCTTCTTTTAAAAATATCTCTTTTAATTTTTTTGCTTTCTGTTTTCATGACTGGCATTGAAGTCTCTCTGGTGGAAAGCATTCTTGTTACAAGTTCTGAATTTCAGTTTCAAAAATGTTATTGCTCAAATTATCTAATTAATCATCAGAACTTTGTGTTGTCCTTAGAAAAATATCATTTTCCATACTTGCAGTGAAATCATCAAACAAAATGTCAAAGCACCAGAATATTCAAAAAGTAAGAAACAAGATATGATTTTACTAGGTATAATTTTTAAAATATTGATGTTTAAATACAATTTAGTCATAACCTTCACTCAACATTTATTGAGTACCCACCTTATTGGTAGCAGGAGGAAACTGTAATAGAAGTTTTAAGGTAATCTCACATTGAAGAACCATTTTTCAGGAGAAGAATTGGATAATGTGAAAGAAAGCAAATAATAACATAGCTGTAGATGTGATTATTTAAATGATCCTTGTGATGAAAACCAGGAATGGTTGTAGTTGAAAGAACAGTAGGCTGTAGGTTGGCAAATGCAGATGTGGAACATTTTGGTATGATGAGTAATAATTATAGTGTATGAGTAGAGATATCATCTTTTTTCATTTTTTTAATTTTTATTTTTTTGTCACCCAGGCGGGAACGCAGTGGTACTTGGCTCACTGCATCCTCCACCCCCCGGGTTCAAATTATTCTCCTACCTCAGCCTCCTGAGTAGCTGAGATTACAGGCGTGTGCCACCACAGGTAGCTGATTTTTGTATTTTTAGTAGAGATGGGGTTTCACCATGTTGGCCAGGCTGGTCTCGAACTCCTGACCTCATGATCTGCCTGCCTCAGCCTCCCAAAGTGCTGGGATTACAGGCGTGAGCCACTGTGCCTGGTCCGCAAGCAGATATATTTTCTAGGCAAGGAATATGAATTGAGATATTACACGAGACTAAAATAAGCATGTCAACAGGGATTACAGAATAAAAACAATAGAATGGAAGGTGCTTTAGAAATTACCTCATTCAAACATTATGAATTTACAGAGAATTACACAAAAGCTCCAGTTTTTCCCAGGTAACATCTCATACAGCTGGTACTGGATTCTAAAAATCAGAACTCTAAATCCAATACTTTCTCCATTTGTGTGAGTGATGTTATTTGGTAGGGTATGATCAAGAGAATGTAAGAGAGCAAAGTGAAAGCTTTGAAGATCCATGTTACAATTGTATTCACTGGTAAATTCCAAGCTGTGTTGCTTAACTGTATGATACATTGAACAGATATGTGAACTTCTTGAATTAGAAATCTATCAATAGATGTGAAAGGAATACATTTTTCATTCAGAAAAAGGTATATACTTAAAATAAAAATCCAATGTGAAATTTTACAATTAAATTGATAGCGTAATAAATAAAGAGTTTAGCTGGGACTCCAAATGTTGGACTGTGGATCAGACACGTTTGGGATCCAGGCAAGAAAATACCTGAAGCTGGGTGGAGAAAGTGAAAAGTTTGCCAATGATTATGTTATTGATCTAGGGTATTAAACATGGATTCTGTGTATAATAAATCCTAAACCAAATCAAAGGCAGTCCTATTTGTGAAACTGTCGGAACTATTCATTTAATTTATGATACCAGGTTGCCAAAGCTATTAAAAAACATATAGAAGGGGAGGAGCCAAGATGGCCGAATAGGAACAGCTCCGGTCTACAGCTCCCAGCGCGAGCGACGCAGAAGACGGGTGATTTCTGCATTTCCATCTGAGGTACCGTGTTCATCTCACTAGGGAGTGCCAGACAGTGGGCGCAGGTCAGTGGGTGAGCGCACCGTGCGCCAGCTGAAGTAGGGGCGAGGCATTGCCTCACTCGGGAAGCGCAAGGGGTCAGGGAGTTCCCCTTCCAGAGGTGACAGACGGCACCTGGAAAATCGGCCACTCCCACCCGAATACTGTGCTTTTCCGACGGGCTTAGGAAACGGTGCCCCAGGAGAGTATAGCCCGCACCTGGCTCAGAGGGTCCTACGCCCACGGAGTCTCCCTGATTGCTAGCACAGCAGTCTGAGATCAAACAGCAAGTCGGCAGCGAGGCTGGGGGAGGGGCGCCCGCCATTGCCCAGGCTCGCTTAGGTAAACAAAGCAGCCTGGAAGCTTGAACTGGGTGGAGCCCACCACAGCTCAAGGAGGCCTGCCTGCCTCTGTAGGCTCCACCTCTGGGGGCAGGGCACAGACAAACAAAAAGACAGCAGTAACCTCTGCAGACTTAAATGTCCCTGTCTGACAGCTGTGAGGAGAGCAGTGGTTCTCCCAGCACGCAGCTGGAGATCTGAGAACGGGCTGACTGCCTCCTCAAGTGGGTCCCTGACCCCTGACCCCCGAGCAGCCTAACTGGGAGGCACCCCCCAGCAGGGGCAGACTGACACCTCACACGGCCGGCCAGGTACTCCAACAGACCTGCAGCTGAGGGTTCTGTCTGTTAGAAGGAAAACTAACAGAAAGGACATCCACACCAAAAACCCATCTGTACATCACCATCATCAAAGACCAAAAGTAGATAAAACCACAAAGATGGGGAAAAAACAGAGCAGAAAAACTGGAAACTCTAAAAACCAGAGTACCTCTCCTCCTCCAAAGGAACGCAGTTCCTCACCAGCAACGGAACAAAGCTGGACGGAGAATGACTTTGACGAGCTGAGAGAAGAAGGCTTCAGACGATCAAATTACTCCGAGCTACGGGAGGATATTCAATCCAAAGGCAAAGAAGTTGAAAACTTTGAAAAAAATTTAGAAGAATGTATAACTAGAATAAGCAATACAGAGAAGTGCTTAAAGGAGCTGATGGAGCTGAAAACCAAGGCTCGAGAACTACGTGAAGAATGCAGAAGCCTCAGGAGCCGATGCGATCAAATGGAAGAAAGGGTATCAGCCCTGGAAGATGAAATGAATGAAATGAAGCGAGAAGGGAAGTTTAGAGAAAAAAGAATAAAAAGAAATGAGCAAAGCCTCCAAGAAATGTGGGACTATGTGAAAAGACCAAATCTACGTCTGATTGGTGTACCTGAAAGTGATGGGGAGAATGGAAACAAGTTGGAAAACACTCTGCAGGATATTATCCAGGAGAACTTCCCCAATCTAGCAAGGCAGGCCAACATTCAGATTCAGGAAATACAGAGAACGCCACAAAGATACTCTTCGAGAAGAGCAACTCCAAGACACATAATTGTCAGATTCACCAAAGTTGAAATGAAGGAAAAAATGTTAAGGGCAGCCAGAGAGAAAGGACGGGTTACCATCAAAGGGAAGCCCATCAGACTAACAGCGGATCTCTCGGCAGAAACCCTACAAGCCAGAAGAGAGTGGGGGCCAATATTCAACATTCTTAAAGAAAAGAATTTTCAACCCAGAATTTCATATCCTGCCAAACTAAGCTTCATAAGTGAAGGAGAAATAAAATACTTTACAGACAAGCAAATGCTGAGAGATTTTGTCACCACCAGGCCTGCCCTAAAAGAGCTCTTGAAGGAAGCGCTAAACATGGAAAGGCACAACCGGTACCAGCCACTGCAAAATCATACCGAAATGTAAAGACCATTGAGACTAGGAAGAGACTGCATCAACTAACGAGCAAAACATCGAGCTAACATCATAATGACAGGATCAAATTCACACATAACAATATTAACTTTAAATGTAAATGGACTAAATGGTCCAATTAAAAGACACAGACTGGCAAATTGGATAAAGACTCAAGACCCATCAGTGTGCTGTATTCAGGAAACCCATCTCACGTGCAGAGACACACATAGGTTCAAAATAAAAGGATGGAGGAAGATCTACCAAGCAAATGGAAAACAAAAAAAGGCAGGGGTTGCAATCCTAGTCTCTGATAAAACAGACTTTAAACCAACAAAGATCAAAAGAGACAAAGAAGGCCATTACATAATGGTAAAGGGATTAATTCAACAAGAAGAGCTAACTATCCTAAATATATATGCACCCAATACAGGAGCACCCAGATTCATAAAGCAAGTCCTGAGTGACCTACAAAGAGACTTAGACTCCCACACATTAATAATGGGAGACTTTAACACCCCACTGTCAACATTAGACAGATCAACGAGACAGAAAGTCAACAAGGATACCCAGGAATTGAACTCAGCTCTGCACCAAGCAGACCTAATAGACATCTACAGAACTCTCCACCCCAAATCAACAGAATATACATTTTTTTCAGCACCACACCACACCTATTCCAAAATTGACCATATCCTTGGAAGTAAAGCTCTCCTCAATAAATGTAAAAGAACAGAAATTGTAACAAACTGTCTCTCAGATCACAGTGCAATCAAGCTAGAACTCAGGATTAAGAATCTCACTCAAAACCACTCAACTACGTGGAAACTGAACAACCTGCTCCTGAATGACTACTGGGTACATAACGAAATGAAGGCAGAAATAAAGATGTTCTTTGAAACCAACGAGAACCAAGACACAACATACCAGAATCTCTGGGATGCATTCAAAGCAGTGTGTAGAGGGAAATTTATAGCACTAAATGCCCACAAGAGAAAGCAGGAAAGATCCAAAATTGACACCCTAACATCACAATTAAAAGAAATAGAAAAGCAAGAGCAAACACATTCAAAAGCTAGCAGAAGGCAAGAAATAACTAAAATCAGAGCAGAACTGAAGGAAATAGAGACACAAAAAACCCTTCAAAAAATAAATGAATCCAGGAGCTGGTTTTTTGAAAGGATCAACAAAATTGATAGACCGCTAGCAAGATTAATAAAGAAAAAAAGAGAGAAGAATCAAATAGATGCAATAAAAAATGATAAAGGGGATATCACCACCGATCTCACAGAAATACAAACTACCATCAGAGAATATTACAAACACCTCTATGCAAATAAACTAGAAAATCTAGAAGAAATGGATAAATTCCTCAACACATACACCCTCCCAAGACTAAACCAAGAAGAAGTTCAATCTCTGAATAGACCAATAACAGGAGCTGAAATTATGGCAATAATCAATAGCTTACCAACCAAAAAAAGTCCAGGACCAGATGGGTTCACAGCCGAATTCTACCAGAGGTACAAGGAGGAGCTGGTACCATTCCTTCTGAAACTATTCCAATCAATAGAAAAAGAGGGAATCCTCCCTAACTCATTTTATGAGGCCAGCATCATCCTGATACCAAAGCCTGGCAGAGACACAACAAAAAAAGAGAATTTTAGACCAATATCCTTGATGAACATTGATGCAAAAATCCTCAATAAAATACTGGCAAACAGAATCCAGCAGCACATCAAAAAGCTTATCCACCATGATCAAGTGGGCTTCATCCCTGGGATGCAAGGCTGGTTCAATATACGCAAATCAATAAATGTAATCCAGCATATAAACAGAACCAAAGACAAAAACCACATGATTATCTCAATAGATGCAGAAAAGGCCTTTGACAAAATTCAACAACCCTTCATGCTAAAAACTCTCAATAAATTAGGAATTGATGGGACGTATCTCAAAATAATAAGAGCTATTTATGACAAACCCACAGCCAATATCATACTGAATGGGCAAAAACTGAAAGCATTCCCTTTGAAAACTGGCACAAGACAGTGATGCCCTCTCTCGCCACTTCTATTCAACATAGTGTTGGAAGTTCTGGCCAGGGCAATTAGGCAGGAGAAGGAAATCAAGGGTATTCAATTAGGAAAAGAGGAAGTCAAATTGTCCCTGTTTGCAGATGACATGATAGTATATCTAGAAAACCCCATTGTCTCAGCCCAAAATCTCCTTAAGCTGATAAGCAACTTCAGCAAAGTCTCAGGATACAAAATCAATGTGCAAAAATCACAAGCATTCTTATACATCAATAACAGACAAACAGAGAGCCAAATCATGAGTGAACTCCCATTCACAATTGCTTCAAAGAGAATAAAATACCTAGGAATCCAACTTACAAGGGATGTGAAAGACCTCTTCAAGGAGAACTACAAACCACTGCTCAAGGAAATAAAAGAGGATACAAACAAATGGAAGAACATTCCATGCTCATGGGTAGGAAGAATCAATATCATGAAAATGGCCATCCTTCCCAAGGTAATTTACAGATTCAATGCCATCCCCATCAAGCTACCAATGACTTTCTTCACAGAATTGGAAAAAACTACTTTAAAGTTCATATGGAACCAAAAAAGAGCCCGCATCGCCAAGTCAATCCTAAGCCAAAAGAACAAAGCTGGAGGCATCACACTACCTGACTTCAAACTATACTACAAGGCTACAGTAACCAAAACAGCATGGTACTGGTACCAAAACAGAGATATAGATCAATGGAACAGAACAGAGCCGTCAGAAATAATGCCACATATCTACAACCATCTGATCTTCGACAAACCTGACAAAAACAAGAAATGGGGAAAGGATTCCCTATTTAATAAATGGTGCTGGGAAAACTGGCTAGCCATATGTAGAAAGCTGAAACTGGATCCCTTCCTTACACCTTATACAAAAATCAATTCAAGATGGATTAAAGACTTAAATGTTAGACCTAAAACCATAAAAACCCTAGAAGAAAACCTAGGCAATACCATTCAGGACATAGGCATGGGCAAGGACTTCATGTCTAAAACACCAAAAGCAATGGCAACAAAAGCCAAAATTGACAAATGGGATCTAATTAAACTAAAGAGCTTCTGCACAGCAAAGGAAACTACCATCAGAGTGAACAGGCAACCTACAAAATGGGAGAAAATTTTCGCAACCTACTCATCTGACAAAGGGCTAATATCCAGAATCTACAATGAACTCCAACAAATTTACAAGAAAAAAACAAACAACCCCATCAAAAAGTGGGCGAAGGACATGAACAGACACTTCTCAAAAGAAGACATTTATGCAGCCAAAAGACACATGAAAAAATGCTCACCATCACTGGCCATCAGAGAAATGCAAATCAAAACCACAATGAGATACCATCTCACACCAGTTAGAATGGCGATCATTAAAAAGTCAGGAAACAACAGGTGCTGGAGAGGCTGTGGAGAAATAGGAACACTTTTACACTGTTGGTGGGACTGTAAACTAGTTCAACCCTTGTGGAAGTCAGTGTGGCGATTCCTCAGGGATCTAGAACTAGAAATTCCATTCGACCCAGCCATCCCATTACTGGGTATATACCCAAAGGACTATAAATCATGCTGCTATAAAGACACATGCACACGTATGTTTATTGCCGCATTATTCACAATAGCAAAGACTTGGAACCAACCCAAATGTCCAACAATGATAGACTGGATTAAGAAAATGTGGCACATCTACACCATGGAATACTATGCAGCCATAAGAAATGATGAGTTCATGTCCTTTGTAGGGACATGGATGAAATTGGAAATCATCATTCTCAGTAAACTATCGCAAGAACAAAAAACCAAACACCGCATATTCTCACTCATAGGTGGGAATTGAACAACGAGAACACATGGACACAGGAAGGGGAACATCACACTTCAGGGACTGTTGTGGGTTGGGGGGAGGGGGGAGGGATAACATTGGGAGATATACCTAATGCTAGATGACGAGTTGGTGGGTGCAGTGCACCAGCATGGCACATGTATACATATGTAACTTACCTGCACATTGCGCACATGTACCCCAAGACCTAAAGTATAATAATAATAATAATAATAATAATAATTACAATAAAAGAAAAAAAAAGAAAAAAAAAACATATAGAAGGATCAATCATCATTTGAAATCTTTGAAAAAAATTTTATAAAAACCATCACAACTGGTTTTTGAATTGGGGCAAGGAGTTGGACAAGTTTGCACAGGATCTTAGAGCTGATGTTGTTATTTCTCTGTGGATAAAGAAAGATAAAGTTAAATGTTACATTAACAAGAAACTCAGGTAGAGCAGTAATTTTATGTATGAATTGTTAATACTCCTTAGAATTGGTTCTTTCTTTATATGTTTTCTTTCAGCTAATATATTTTCATTTTAAAAATTTATCTTTTAAAAGTATTAAACATCATATTTTATTCAGTTAGCAACTATATTACTAGACCTATAGAGATGAAATGGGGAAAAAATCCAGCTTCTGAAATATAATTGTCTCCTTTTGCTTTCCAGAACGGTAATTGAGGTGCTTTCTTTTGTAATAAGTCATTGGGCAGATCTAGGTCTGATCTCAGATTCCAGGGTTCTTTCCTTGTCACAGAGCTTCCTCTTTCTACTAAACTGCTAATAGTGAGTTTTAACAACAACAACAACAACAAAATAATAATTTAATTTGCTTGCACAGTGCAGGTGGTTGCAACCAAAGTATAATTGATGTATTCAGATGACTTTAAATGCCAGGTGGTCATTTTAAGGTCATTTTTATACATCCTGATAATTACGAGTAGCAGAGACTCTGCCAAGATTTGCATAACTACTAAGCATCCTTACATATGTGACGGCCTTAGATCCTTTCAGCAGCCCTGTGAGACTGTCAAATAAAAGCAAATACCAGGAAGATGAAATTACGCTCCCAAGGCTGTAGGAATACTAAGTAGCAAAGATAAAATTTTAACCCAAGCTCCCTGGAAACCACTGCCCAGCTTTCTGAGTGTTCTAGCCATAATAAAGCAGGGAGAAGGTCAGAGAGACAGAGCATAAGAACTCTTAAAATTGTTTATATCAATGTCTGTATAATTTCATCACTCCAACACTGAGAACAAAAATTATAAAATGTTGAGAGTTTCACCAGGCATATGCAAATGTTGGAGTCACTATCCTTTATTTTTTTACTAAAATACATAATTATTAAACCCTAAATGCATTAACACCAGAGTTACTCAAATCTAAATACAAATGCCTACTTTTTTAAAAACTATGTGAGTTGTCACAGATCCTTGCTCATAAAGTAAGAAAATGTGGCACATAGACACCATGGAATACTATGCAGCCATAAAAAATGATGAGTTCATGTCCTTTGTAGGGACATAGATGAAGCTGGAAACCATCATTCTCAGCAAACTATTGCAAGGACAAAAAACCAAACCCCGCATATTCTCACTCATAGGTGGGAATTGAACAAAGATAACACATGGACACAGGAAGGGGAACATCACACACCGGGGACTGTTGTGGTGTGAGGGGAGGGGGGGAGGGATAGCATTAGGAGATATACCTAATGCTAAATGATGAGTTAATGGGTGCAGCACACCAACATGGCACATATACATATGTAACAAACCTGCACGTTGTGCACATGTACCCTAAAACTTAAAGTATAATAATAATAATAATAATAATAAAGAAAACAAAACCTTATAAGTCCACAAAAATATAAATAAAATAATCAATAAAATGGTTAACTTTTGTATAAACAGCTCACATCTGAGAGTGACTTGCCAAGGTGGACAACTAAAACTTAGGGAGCTTAAACTGAGCCTGAGTCTCCTCCCTAGGTTCAGAGTGACTTCTGCTGCAAACATTTCCCCAGAGGAAGCAAAAATGCCAATATTATTGTTTTTTAAAAAACATGTAGTATATATAACTACATAACATATTTACTTGGAACTATTTGGTGTATCTATATAGTTCTAATTGTTAGTTGATAATCTTTTTCTAAATCATTGTGCCAAACTCGAGAACCCCAAAGAGTACCTGAATTCTAACTGAACATTATTTATCTAATTAAAAAAAGCATATATATGTATGTAATGATGGGTGCCACACTAAGTATCTTAATGCGATTATTTAACATGTATTTCTTAAATCTTAAAATGTGAATTCTATTTTAATAATTTTTTTCTGTCTGTAATTTGTCTAATGTGATGTTTGCTTGCATTTCCTCATCCATAGAACACTGTATCTCAGGAGGTTCCCTTTACTGTTCTGTCCAAGTACTTACATCCAAGAGGTGATTGACTGTACCACCATGACTCTCTACACTTTGAAAGAACATGCAACATCACTGCTTTGGGTATTGTCTTTATCTGTTCTTCTTCTTTATGTCTCTTTTGTCTTTTTAATATTTTTTCTTTTCTATGATCACCTTTCCATCACCATTTACCACACTTGATTCCACAATTCCCTGCATAGCTTTCTCCGTTTAGCCAGACCTAATTATTGTGATTCTGTCCTGAGACGCGGAAAGATTACAAGTGTAGGTGACAGAAGTGTATAGATGCTATATGTTTTTGTAATGGATGTCTGGTACATCTTCCCTCCAACTCAAAGCTTGGAAAGTTAAGTGTAGGACTCATTTTGGGATTTTTCTGCAAAAAGGAAAATCCTCTTGTTCCCATTAGAGGAGTTTGTTTGTGAAGTCCTCTTAGGCAACTAACACCGTGTGGGTAGAAAGAGAGGATTAAGAACATCACAGTAGGCACAAAAATAGGGTCAATTTTCACATTACACAGTTAAATTAGAAAGGAAGGAAATAAAGACATCAGGGGATAAAATTAATGTAATTGGAGAATACTGTAGTCAAATAGTTTGTTTGCTCTAATCTTGTACATGATATAAAAATGTTGTTGCGAATGGACCCCAGCTGCAAGTAATCACAGTCAGAGACTAAATGGAATCAACGGTGGTGATCTGGTAGAGAGGCAAATGCCTATGCAGCTTTCCTTAGAGGAGAATAGATAATCAACAGTCCCATGATTAATACAGGAAAGTGTGTCACAACTCCGAAAATTAATTCATATGCCCATGCTAAGGATTTGAAATGATGAAAAAATTGTTTCCAGCTCTACAGTTCTTCTATTTATACTTTTCTTTCCTTTTTTTCTTATTCTTTTTTTGAGAAAAGGTCTCACTCTGTCATTCAGGCTGGAGTGCAATTGCACGATCTCGGCTCCCTCAACGTCCCAGGCTCAGGTGATCCTCCCACCTCAGCCTCCTGAGTAGCTGGCACTACAGGCACGCACCCATCACACCTGGTTAGTTTTTGTATTTTTTCGTAGAGACATGGTTGTTTGCCATGTTGTCCACACTGGTCTCGGGCTCCTTAGCTCAAGCAATCTGCCTGCCTTGGCTTCCCAAAGTGCTGGGATAGCAGGGGTGAGCTGCCATGCCTAGCCTATTTTTTCTTTATTTAAATGGCATAGATAACCCCTTTGCTTGTATGGTCAGCCCATCATCAAAAGAGTCATTTAGTATGGAAGGCCTTGGAAGTGTGTTTGTACCAAAAAGGAGATGGGTACCTGTTCCTCAGTATCCCAAGTAGTGTGTGATCCTACATGTTGTATTTTAAAACATTGCTTTTTTTTCCATCCAAATTTGAAGAGTAGCATCATCATCATCAACAACAACACCACCACACACAGAAATTCAAGAAGAGAATGAGTCTTACAGGTGTATCTTTACTGCTTTGGACTACAGGAATATTATATTTATTTAAGAATTGATTAACTTTGGTTGTGAATATCTTGTAAGTAAATGATTAAACCCAATCTCAGTCTATGAAAACCTTGAGAAGACTCAAGGTTTTCTTGAGTAGACCTTCTTAAGATCTTCTGGGAAGATCTTTCCAAGAAGAATAGAGGGTCCACCCCTAACAATAACTGGGTATTCACTAATTCCTTCTCCAGTGATTTTCTCTCTGATGGTATAAGTAGGACTTGCTTAGCGTAGGATAAGCAATACTTGGCATTCTGGGTCACTAATTTTATTCTGATATTTGGGCGATAATTTCAGTAATTTCTATAGTAATTCAAAATATCATTTTGCTACTGAAGCAAATAACAGGGTGCTGAATTTGCATGGATATAAAATATAAAATGTGAAACATATTATTTATTTAGTTTTATCTATCTTAACAATCCCTGCTAATAGAAGCTTATTCTCACCCGCATTGAAACAGCCTCTGTAAAGTTTGCTTTTCATCACATTATTCTTTTCATTTTTTCATAGACATTCTCACAATTTGAAATTATCTTGATGGTATTTGGATTACTTTTTTATTATTTGTGCGATGCCAGAATGCAAGATCCATAGAAGCAGAGTTCTCATCTGTCTTGGTCATGTATATTTATACACACCTGTATCAGAGCATCCTTGGTTGTTCAGTTTTTATTCGTTGAAAAGGATGATTGAAAGATTTAGTTAATTGGATTTTTTAAAGCTTTAGAATTATTGACTTAATAGATTCCAGGCACACTTCTAAATGATTTTCCATGACTCGCTAGCTATTTTGAGGTGATTTCTATTTTTAAGAAGATGACATAAGAATCTAGTAGGTTAAATACTTTATCGTAAAACACAGAAATAACTGCTATGAGTTAAAATTTACAAAGTTGAACTGAGCTAAAAATAATGCAGTGGTTAAAAGCTTGGGCTTTAATATTAATCTAACTTGATATCTAACTGGAGCCACTAGTTTCTAAACATGACCATAAGTCAACCTCTCTAAAGTGGACATAATAATTCCTATTTCCTTGAGTTGTGAGAATTGATGCAATGATGTTAATTACAATGTTAAGTACAATGATGTTAAGTACAATGATACAATGTACTTAACACAGCACCTGGCATGTAAGAAGCTCCCCCACATAGTAGCTCTTCTTATTACTTGTTTGAGTGAATTTTCAAGGAAGGATGGCATGAAGTCTGGGCGTAACCTGACAACAGAACTAGGAATTAAGCTAGAGGAAAGCGTGATCTTTGTGAGGAAAATACAGTTGGTTCCATGAATGATGCTGTATAATCTGGTACACATGCAAAGTCCATGCTAAACATCTTGTTTACTTCTGCAGGTATTAAAATGTTACAAATATTAATATAGTTCACTTAAAATTAAAGTTATAACATATAAATTACAGGATAACCCTATGTCACCATGAAAAGTTATTTACATTATACAAATATACAATTTTTATACAATCTTTTTTCCCCAGCTGCATTGAAATATAATTATAAAAACAGAAATCATATATGTTTATGGTATACAATGTGATGTTCTGATACACGACATATTGTGAAATTATTACCACAGGCAAGCTAATTAAGATATTCATCACTTCACATGTTTATGTGTGTGTGTGTGTGTGCATGTGTGTGTGGTGAGAACACTGAAGATCTACTATTTTAGCTATTTCCTAGTATACTATGCATTATTATTGACAATAGTAACCATGCTGCACAAGAGACCTCTAGAACTTCTTCATCCTAACTGAAACATTCTAACTACTGGTCAACATCTCACCATTTCCTTCCCTGCCTTCATCCTATGGCATCCACAATTTTACTCACTGCTTCCATGAGTTCCACTTGTTAAATTCCACATATAAAGTGAGATCAAGGGGTATTTGTCTTTCCATGCCTGGCTTATTTCACTTAACATAATGTCCTCCAGGTTCATCCATGTTGTCTCAAATGACAGAATTTTATTTTTTTAAGGCTCAATAGTGCTCCATTGTGTATTACACCATTTTATTTATCCGTTCATCTTTCAGTAGACATTTAAGTTGATTCCAAATCTTGTCTGTTGTGAATAATGCTGCAATACACATGAAAATGCAGGTTATCTCTTCAACATACTGACTTAATTTCTTTTGAATATATACCCAGAAGAAAGATTGCTGGATCGTATAGTAGTTTTGTTTGTTTTTAAATAAATCTTCGTGCTATTTTTCATAATTTCTGTACTAATTTACATTCCTACCAATAGTAAACCCTTTTGTCCACATCCTTGCCAAAAGTTTGAAGTCTTTTGTCTTATTGAAAATAGTCATTCTAATATGTGTGAGGTGATATCTCATTGAGGTTTTAATTTGCATTTCTCTGATATTTAATGATCTTGAGCATTTTTTTCATATACCTGTTGGCCATTTGTATATTTCCTTTCAAGAAATGTCTGTTCTGTTCTGTTGACCATTTTTTAATTGAGTTTTTTTTGTTTGAGTTCCTTATATATTTTGGCTATTAACTCTTTATTAGATGTATGGTTTACAATTATTTTTTTTCATTTCGTAGGTTATCTTTTCACTCCACTGATTGTTTCCTGTGTTGTGTGGAAGCCTTTTACTTTGATATAATTGAATTTTTCTCTTTTTGCTTTTGTTGTGTGTGTTTTTGTGGTCATATCCAAAAAATAATTGGTCAGACCAATATCAAGAAGATTTTAAAAATATTTTCTGCTACTAGTTTTATAGTTTGGGGTTTAAAATTTAATTATTTCATCCATTTCAAGTTGATTTTGTATATGGTATGAGATAAGGGTCCAATTTCATTCTTCTGCATGTGGATATCTGGTTTTCCTTTCCAAAGGAAAAGAAGATATTTTAGTATCCCTATTGTGTATTCTTGGTACCTTTGTCAAAGATCAATTGAGTATATAAATGTGTGGATTTACTTCTGGTCTCTCTATTCCATTGCATTGGTCTTTATGTCTTATTATGGCAGTATGATGCCATTCTGTTTACTACAACTTTGTTGTTTATTTTGAAATAATGTAGTTTAATGCCTCCAGTTTGTTTCATTTTGCTCAAGATTGCTTTGGCTATTTAGGGCCTTTTCTGGTTTCATATGAATTTTAAGGTTCTGTTTTCTTTCTCTGTAAAAAAATCATTGGAATTTTGATAGAGATTGTATTGAATCTGTACATTGCTGACATGGTTTGGCTGTGTCCTCACTCAAATCTCATCTTGAATTGTTGTTCCTATAAGCTCTACTTGTCATGGGAGGGACCAATTGGGAGGTAATTTAATCATTGGGGCGATTACCCTCATGCTGTTCTCATGATAGTGAATGAGTTCTCACGAGATCTGATGGTTTTATATGGGCTTTTCCCCCTTTTGCTCGGCACTTCTCCTTGTTGCCACCATGTGAAGAAGGACCTGTTTGCTTCACCTTCTGCAATGATTGTAAGTTACCTGGGGCCTCCCCAGCTATGCTGATCTGTGAGTCAATTAAACTTCTTTCCTTTATAAATTACTCAGTCTCAGGTATGTCTTTATTAGCAGTGTGAGAATGGAGTAACACAGTAAATTGGCCCACTGCAGAGAGTGGGGCACTGCTGTCAAGATACCCCAAAATGTGTAAGTGATTTTGGAACTGGGTAACAGGCAGAGATTGGAACCATTTGAAGGGCTCAGAAAAAGGCAGGAAAATGTGAGAAAGTTTGGAACTTCCCAGAGACTTGGAGGACTCAGAAGACAGAAAGATATGGGAAAGTTTGGAACTTCCTAGAGACTTGTTGAACGGCTTTGACCAAAATGCTGATAGTAATATAGACAATGAAGTTAGGCTGAGGTGATCTCAGATGGAGGTGAGGAACTTGTTGAAAACTGGAGTAAAGCTCACTCTTGCTATGCAGAGAGACTGGCAGCATTTTGCCCCTGCTCTAGAGATTTGTGGAACTTTGAACTTGAGAGAGATGATTTAGGGTATCTGCCAACAGAAATTTCTAAGTGGCAAAGCAGCCTGACAATGTGATAGAAAAGAAACCCCCATTTTCTGGGTAGAAAATCAAGTGGGCTGCAGAAATTTGCATAAGTAATGAGGAGCCAAATGTAAATCACGAAGACAATAGGGAAAATGACTCCAGTGCATGTCAGCAACCTTCATGGCAGCCCCTCTCGTCACAGGTCTGGAGGCCTACGAGGGAAAAGTGGTTTCGTAGGCCAGGTCCAGGGCCTCCCTTCTCTATGCAGCATCATAGCATGGTGCCCTGCACCCTAGCTTCATCAGCTCCAGATGTGGCTAAAAGGGGCCGAGGTATAGCTTGAACCATTGTGTGACAGGGTGTAAACCTCAAGTCTTGGTGGCTTCCATGAGGTGATGAGCCTATGGGTGCACAGAAGTCAGGAATTGAGGTTTGAGCACCTCTGCCTAGATTCCAGAGGATGTATGGAAATGCCTAGATGTCCAGACAGAAGTTTGCTGCAAGGGTGAAGCCCTCCTGGAGAACCTCCGCTAGGGTAGTGCAGAAGGGAAATGTGGAGTTGGAGCCCCCACACGGAATTCCCACTGGTACACTGCCTAGTGGAGCTGTGAGAGGGTTACCATCCTCCAGACCCCAGAATAGTGGATCCAGTGACAGCTTGCATTGTGTGCCTGGAAAAGCCACAGACACTCAATGCCAGCTCATGAAAGCAGCCAGAAGGGGAGCTGTACCCTGAAAAGCCACAGGAGTGGAGCTGTCCAAGGCTGTGAGAGCCCAACTCTTGCATCACCATGCCCTGGATATGAGGCATGGAGTCAAAGATGATCATTTTGGAACTTTAATGTTTAATGACTGCCCTATTAGATTTCAGATTTGCATGGGTCCTATAACCCCTTTGTTTTGGCCATTTCCTCCCATTTGGAGTGAGTGTATTTACCCAATGCCTGTACCCCATTGTATCTAGGAAGTAACTAACTTCTTTTGATTTTACAGGCTCATAGGTGGGAGGGACTCTCCTTGTCTCAGATGAAACTTTGGACTTGGACTTTTGAGTTAATGCTGGAATGAGTTAAGACTTTGGGGGACTATTAGAAGGGCATGATTGTGTTTTGAAATGTTGAGGACATGATATTTGGGAAGGACCAGTGGCAGAATAATATGGTTTGGCTGTGCCGCCACCCAAATCTCATCTTGAATTGTAGTTCCCATAATCCCCACATTTCATGGGAGGGATCCATTGGGAGGTAATTTAATCATGGGGGTGGTTACCCTCATGGTGTTCTCATGATAGTGAGTGAGTTCTCACAAGATCTGAAGTTTTCATAAGGAGCTTTTCCCCTCTTTGCTTGGCATTTCTCCTTGCTGCTACCATGTGAAGAAGGACGTGTTTTCTTTCACTTCCACCATGACTGTAAGTTTCCTGAGGCTTCCCCAGCCATGCGGAACTGTAAGCCAATTAAACCCATTTCCTTTATAAATTACTCATTCTCAGGTATTTATTAGCAGTGTGAGAATGGACTAATAAATACAATTACCTTGGGTAATATTGACATTTTAACAATACTAATTCTTCCAATCTATGTACACAGGATAGCTTTCCATTCAATCAGGCCTTCTTAAATTTCTTTCATCACTGTTTTATAGTTTGCATTGTCCATATTTTTATTTCTTTGGTTAAATTTATTCTGAAGTATTTTATTTTTCTGATGCTATTGTAAATGAGATTTTTAAAATTTCAATTTAGGATAGTTCATTGTTAGTGTATAGAAACACTACTGATTTTTGCATGTTGATTTTGTATTCTGCAACTTTATTAAATTTGTTTATTAGTTTCAACTTTTTTTTGGTGGAATCCTTAGAGTTTTTATGTTATCTACAAACAGACAATTTAATTTCTTTCTGATTTGATTGCCTTTTTTTGTTTGCTTGTGGTTTTGTTTTTGTTTTTGCCTAATTGCTCTGATGAGGACTTTCTGTACTGTATCGAATAGAAATGGTGAAAATGGGCATCCTTGTCTTGGTCTTCATCTTAAACACAGTTGACTGGGATGTTAACTGTGGACTTGTCATATATGGCCATTTTTATTATGATTATATATGGCATTATGTTAAGGTACATTCCTTCTATACCTAACTTTTGGGGAGTTTTTATTATAAAAGTAGGTTGAATTTTATCAAATGCTTTTTCTGCATCTATTGAGATGATAATATGAATTTATCCTTTATTCTCTTAGTGTAGTGTATCACATTAATTGATTTTCACATGGTGAACCATCCGTGAATCCTAAGGATAAATCCTACTTGACCATGATGTATGATTATTTTAATGTGCTATTGAATTTGTTTTATTGGTATTTTGTTGAAGATTTTTGCATCAATGTTCATCGGGAAAATTAACTTGTAATTGTTTTCACATTATAAAAGCTTTCATTTCTGATTTCTTTTAAATAAAAATAAACTCTTAGAGACCATTTATTCCTTTATTAAAATGATAAAAATAAACCACAAATTATATAAAATTAGTAGCCTCTCTCACTTAGCATGTGAGTGAATATAAAATAGAATTAAAATTCTACTGGATAAAACAAATCTGATTTTTAGAAATGTACTTTATAGATGACCTGAGACTTTTTTTTGTTATTGTAAGTAAAAGCTATAAATTAACTTAAAGGTGTCTTCAAAATTCAGCCTGTGAGAACTCAACAGTCTGCCATGTTCCCTGATTCAAGGCTGCCATATTCCCTGCCTCGGGGCTGCTTACCCTAAACAAATTATGATCACATTCTATACTGCTTATAAATAAGTCAAAATTCATTTTATTACTATCATAAGAGAAACCTTCTATGATTAGCCAAAGTCTTATGAAGCCAGACTATTTTAATATTTGGACAAAACTTGTCCAACACATTAGAAAAACATGAATGTGTTCTATAACTAAGCCCAAAACCTTTATGCATGGGGTATTTCCATAAGTCTATCCCCTAAAATACAGTTAATTTAGAGTGGCTTTGCTTTACAACATGAAACAGATTGTGTCTTATATATTATAGCTCAGTTAGTCCTAGCAATTTGAAAGCATGTAACAGAGAAAAATAAATTAAGCTTTTTTAAAACTGGGAAACCAAGTTAGAGCCTCCAGTGTAAAGTTTATAAAATAAACTAAAATTTGAACAGAAAAATAAGTTCCATCTTGGAGTTTGCCAGTAAAATCCTTTTGGATTTATATCTTACTTTTACAGTTATTATTTATATGTTTTTGCAAAAACAAAAAATGAAAAGGGCAAAGTTAAATTCTTGAAAGATGGAGAAGTATGAATGGCAACAATAATAAAAAGAGGAGGAAAATAGGCTAGACAGAGCTGTCTCTCTCTGGTCCTTCTGCCAGAGAGAATGAATTTTAACATGAAACTTTGTGGGAGCAGGACAGAACTTGAATTTTTAAAACTTAGATCGCTGAAGATTTTGTATCTAGTTTTTTGTCATTAAATTCTGAAAGCCATTCCCTAATACTGAGCACTTTATTTCAGCTTTAGGACAAATATTAGCCTCAAGAAGGCTAGGAACCAAAATTATGCTGCCTCTTCAGGGTGACACTGAGCAAATGCCTTTCTTAGTTTTCAATGGACGTGAAATGGGGCAATAATACCTAGCTTGTAAGGATGTTTATATATAAGCTGATGATTGTACAACACTATATAAGTGCTAATTGACCTGCATTTGTGTTAAAGATTTTGTAGTTATAACTGCATCTTGCCAGGTATAACTACAAGGCCTTTTTTTTTTCATAGTTTTTAATGAGTATTCGTTCACTACCCCTCTGGAAAGTAGGTTGGAGTTATGAGCATGATGAGTGGAGGTAAAATGTGGCTATTTTAACCTGATTTTGAAAAGTATTTCACTACCACTCATATAGGCTGTGCTTATAGCACTACTAAAACACATTAACATTATACTTGTGACTATAAAGACTAATGCCTAGAATGAGTTTAATATTTTGACTACAAAGAGACCTGATGAAATTCCAAATGAGATGTAATGAAGTCTTAGTTTTTCAGGCCATGAAATATCACCAATTAATAAACATAAATGATGAGATCACTCCACTTGTAAATAGCAAATATAATATTTCCATGTCCCAGAGTGATGTGATGGCTATTTGGAGGCATAAAAAATTGTTAATGTTTGTAAGTGTCTTAACATTTTTGGCTGAAAGCAAAATGTAGTGTTCCATACCTAAAGTAATATGTGGAATTTTTAAAACAAACAATTATGGTATGTTTTACAAAGTGTTTAAAAATAGATATTCCAGTGAATTTTGGTGTACACTAAACAATAATAAAAAACAATTTTCCTCATAAACAAGAAAAATATTTGGAACTTTCTTAAAGACTCTTAGGGTAGAAAGAAAAATTTTGACTAGTAATTCGTATGTGGCAATCTGCCAAATAATAATTTTGTTTCGATCTGTCTAGGCAGCAGTAAACTTGTTTCTCAAGAAGATAATTAAAAATAATAAGAAAAATGCAATCTGTAGGACTTACTATAGACACTTGTAGCCAAAATATAGAGTTATAGGGTATGATCATTAAATACACTTCTGAATAATGAAGGTGTGTTCTAAAACTCCTTTTTAATGTCTTTGGTTTTGAAACTTGCCCTGTCTTCCATGTCTCTACGTGTTCCCTCATGCCTTGGTACAAGGGACAGGTAAGAGGAGTTTTGTGCCATCTGAGTAGCAGGTCACACAGCTAGTCTAAAATCACTTCAATCTGATTTATTGATATCGTTTAGTGTTATTGATCCAAAATAAATTGCTCCAAGTTCACATCTGCTAGATTAACATATTTCTCTACTGCTGTCAGCTAAAAATGTACTTTTATGTAAGCACCTGTACATTTTCCATGAAATACATTCATGTTCCTTCAGCACTTACATAGCATAAAGTAATATATTATTCACGCTTTCCTCCCTTCTACATTATGAGACAATTCTATGTATTTTTATCTTCTGTTTCATCAGTGATTCTCTTGCATTTAAAAATGTTTCTGAACTGCGAACTACATAATTTATTTTTCTTGCAAATTAGGAGTCCCTGCAAATGTTCTGCTTGAGAAAAAAACACCACCATTGGAATGAGCAGGAGAACTCAAACCAACTGGGACTTGACATATTAAATGTAAACATAGCTTAGATAGATAGATAGATAGATAGATAGATAGATAGATAGATATAGTAAATTACACCTTTGCTTGGTTTACACATCTAAAGTTCTTGAAGCTATGGTTTCAAAACCTATGATACTTTCTTCTTAAGTGCAGGAATGCTGGAAAATTAAAAACTTAAAAACTAGTGCGTGTACGATTTACTGGATACCAACAATCATGAAATTGTTTCTTTAGAATTCCAAGTATATATACATATATATATGCACACATATATTTAAAATCTATTTTATTTGTCTATTTATTTATGAAATAAATATTATGAATACAAAATTACTTTGAGGGAAAATTATCTCTTTAGATACTGAAAGATAAATAATAAAATTAATCCCAACTCAACATATATAATTTTATGTATTATATTATTATTAATATGTATTATATTAGCTATATGGTTTATGTATAAAAGACCTTGCCAAACTATTCAGATATTTACTTTATCAAATACTTAAAATATTTAATAAATATTTTATTAAATATATGTATTTATTTATATTATGAGTTAGAGATAGAAGACATGTATGAACTTGTTTTTTTCTTCCAGTTTAATAGAATATTAACCCATATTTCAGTTCTCCATATTGATAGCCAATAGACACTAAAAACACACCAATTATCTAATGGGGCAATTGCATGGTTCCATAAGTTATCGAGAAGTAGCTTGGCAAGAGGAAAGAAAATTACAGATAGTCTCTGTAATTTTTTGTTTAGCAGCTTTGCACAAAGTTGTTTTGGGAAACTAGTTGATTAGTAGGTGGACACAAAAACATGATTTCACTTAAAGAAAATCCATGTCTCCTTTCAAATCTACTGATGTTTTATGTAATTACAGAAGAGAAGCTTTTTTATCTGTGAAGCCAATATTTTGGAAGGGTATGATCAAATCAGGAGAAGCAGGGCTATATTAACAAACACTGGGCTTTTCTATCTTCTATTCTTTCCTTTCCTTTTCTTTTCTTTTTATTCCTTTTCTTTCATTTGTTCTCCTTTCTTTCTTTTTTCTTTTTACTTCTCCTAGACAGGCAAATTCAAAGAGCATAAGTAGCTAAAAAGTTCCCAAATACTCTGCAAGTAGTCAATACTAATGATTACACTACCAAGATTCTAGTGATGATTCCAATGTCTGAAGTGATGAAGTTTTGAAGTTCTGTTATGTCTCTTACTATCTGTGACACTCCAGATGTGTTTCTAAAATTCTCTAAACCTCAGTGACTTTATGCGAATAAAATAAAATCATGGAGGCGGTATAAAGTATCTGACACAGGATGGATCAGCAAATGTATGGCTATTATAATTGTTAATAGAAAGGGCTATGTTCCTATGAAGTGACAGAATTGTGATAATTCAGGCTTCTTGACTTTTTAGTACATAATTCTTTTCATTATTCCACATTATCTCATATTTGTCTGGAAGTAGGGAATCATGTAATAATATACACTTGGAATTGCCAAATGAGAGGTGTAGTTTTGGTTCACGGCAAGCCTCAAAAATACTAGCATATAAAAATATTTTAACATGTTTATTAGGGAACGCCAACAGATACAGATTTTAAAAATGTGAAGACAGCTTACAAAGTAACATATAAAAATATGGGGAAAATATTATAATTTATTTCAATACTGCAGATTTGAAAATACTTTGTGAATAATGTTTGCACTAAGAAGAATTTCTTTAAATTAGCAACTGGATTTTCTTGCATTTTTAAAGCAGTATTTCCTTAAGAAAAAAGCAGGCTTAGTTTCTCTGTGACACAGAAAATTCCTATCATTTTCACTTTGTTCCAAAATTATATTAATGGAGTTTTTGTCATGGGAATAAATTAAAATGGGGCATACCGCATGTGGAACGTGATGGTATTTCTGCAGCATGCGATTTACAAGAAAACAATCTCATTTAGATCATATCACTGACCGCGTGGCCGACACGGGGGACCACCTGGGGCCCATGTGGAACCTCTCCACGCAAATGGGTTCATTCAGTAAGAAACATGTGATTTTTAAGAGATTTCATTTAGAATTCTTCAGAACAAGTTTATGAAAGGATCACTTATATTTAGATTAGAATGGGCTATTTCTTGCAGCTGTGCAAATTTCACATCGTATTTAAGTCCTGGAGATTTCTGACAGAAACGTAAGTTGAATGACAGTGACAGAGAAAGAGGCACCTTAGCAAAAAGAGCCAAAATCATGACCTTTACATTTAAAAATATCTAAGTTTTAGGAGCTTCTGCATAACCCTGCTGCTCTTAGATGTGTGACTTTCCAATATAAAGAATAAAATATACCATCATATAAAGCTTTCCTCATCATGCCCTTTTATCATCAATTTTAATCTACTTGTAAACTAACAAGAGGAATAAGAATGTATCTAAAAACCAATCACAGAATCAAACAAACCAAATTCAGATACAATAATATGCTGGCAATATTAAAATATCAGAATTGGCATCGAAGTATTTATTTATGTTTAATGAACTTATAAATGTAAAAAGAGTAGGACATACATTTTTGAAATGTTTCTAGGATTTGGAAGATTGCTTTAGTTTTTATTGTAGGCATTTTCCCATAGCAATTCAAATTGTGCTGTAAATCTACATATATCAAACCAAAACGTATCCAAAAAAAAAAAAAAAAAAACTGGCCTATGCAATGCACCCATAAATTAGAATCTCCCAAAATGTGTCTTCTCTCAGGACACTAAGGGCAAGGATAGTGAGTAAACCAAAGAAACTTTTTTTCTGTATAGTATTTAATTAAATCAACTGGAAAATGTTGGTAATGAAAAAGTTTTGAAATCACTTATTTATCATTTATTATAAATTCCTAAATACATTATAGAAGTGATGGATTGTACATTGGAAGAAAGAAAGAAAGAAGGAAAGAGCACATGATAAAGAAAATTTTTAGTTAGCATTACTGTATTCAACAAGTTTCAAGCTGATTGTTTCTCTGGTTTGTGAAATTTATGCTTTCAGCTTATAATGTTCCAAAGGAAATAAAACCACCCACTGGATGTCAGTCAATATCATTATCTCTTCCATTTTTCTGTTTTGCCATGCAAATTTTTTTTTAATTCACAATTTTACAAAATAAAAAGAGAGTCTTTATGGCCCAACAATCAAGAGACCCTCAAGAGTACAGAAGAGTCGAAGAGGTGGAGGTGGAGAAGGGAGGTGGAGAGGTGGAGGTGGAGGTGGGAAGGGAAGGTGGAGAAGGGAAGAGAGGAGGCAAGATATAACACATTCTCAGGATAAATCTGATAGGAAATCTCACAAGTAAGGCATTCAGCCAACTGCCATATGCCCTGACAAAGATACCAACAGCAGCAGTGAGCCCAGGGAGCTGTTTTATCATTAGCCCCTCACCCAGCAGTGGTAGAAACTCATTTAGCCCCATGCTGGACTTTCATTAGGCCAGACTCGCATCAGATGGTCCCATGCTTTGGCTCAGGAGCGGTGTGGCCCTTTATTGGGGGAGGCAGCCACATCTCAGCTCAGCAGGGAGCCCAGATTGGAGTGTTCCTCGCTGACAGATGCCAGGGCCTCAGCGGAGGACCCAGTGGCCAAGGGGGCCTGATGCAAAACTATCTTTTATGTTGGCATTTTGTGGGACAAAACCAATGGAAAAGGAAGAATAATAATCCTAAAGCTTTCAAGTTTGTCTTTAACCTGACTTCCACTGAAAATAAGATAGAGTGAAAAAGAAAATCCACAAAGCTGAAAGCAAAGAGAAAATGCCAAAAATCTTCACTTGGAATCACAACAAAGAGCTGAGCTGACACTGACAATCGTTTTTTTTTTTTTCCTCCGGACTGTAATAAAAAGTCAATGAAGCAAGGGACGTCAATATATTCTAATAACAAAGATGTGAAATTTTAGAGGGCCCTTTTCCTTCTTCGTCATAGGGAAGCTTTAAAATATGCAGAAAGAGAGAGCAAGTATCCAAGTCTAATAGATGCATATAGGAAAGATATGTTTCTTAAAAAAGAAAAAAGCTAAAACTTACATCATAGCAGTGATACATATTGTGGTTTTGGGGAGAAAGGAATTTAAAAATTCAATTTGTGTTTATTTCTTCTAAATCTATAATTCTATCAAGAATTATAGACAAAAGAAGAAAGCCAGCTGATGCTTTTTTTCTATTAGCCTTTTTCAGGAGGAAAAAATTGTGTTCAATATTTTAATCCCTGATTATTTAAAAAATTATATTACTATGCTTTATTATCTGAAAGCTTTTTAGAACTATATAGGAACCCAAAATGTATCTTTCTGTTCATTTTTTAGGTGTCTATGAATTATAGAATAAACAATAGATGATCTAGGAGAAACAGAAAGCATTTTTATTCTTTTATTTCATGCATTTAACTGGGTTATTTTTATACCAATTACAAATGCCATTACTTTATATATAAAGTTTTCATATCAATATGATATACTAAAGAATACTTTTTAAATGTAAGTTATTTTATATTTACTAACTCTTCTGAAAATGTGTATTTCAATTTATATAAAAGCAGTAGATTGAAAGGCAAAGAAAAGCAGAATGAACCTTCCTAATATACAGTATTTTCTATGGAAATTTATGTATTGTATATTTAGAAGATTTCAATAAAACATTAGCAAATTACATAACATCTAAAATACCTGTGATATTCTGAACTCTGAATGTTGGTCGACAGATCAGGAAAAAAAATACTAGTCAGTTTCTCATCTTTTCAAAGATGAGTCTCTAGTTATTGTAAAGTATTCTAGTCTCCTTCTTCATCTTCTCTTGGATGAAGTTTGCGGATATCTTTAGGTCAATGGACCATAGGGAGCTTTCTTGGTGCAGTGAAGGCCTTTATAGTACATTTCTCTCCAGGCATCTCTATTCCTGTTTGTCAATGACATGTGGCTTATCATCCACTTAATCATCCTGGTTTATGTCAATTTACAGACATGTTAGGGAGCCTCACTGCAGATGATTTCTTTCACTGAATTTTTAAAAATGAACTTTTGGTATTTCTGTATACTCATTTATTTATTTAAATAGTAATATTATTTGAAAGAGAAAATCTTTTTGTTTACTAAGAACTAATGGTGCAAAAATATTGCAAAATTCTTTTTAAAAGAAAATAAACAGACATGCATATAAGCAACTATAAACCAATAACCCAAACAAAAAATAAATAAGAAGCTGAAATTATTGCAGTATCATTGATATTTTGAGATTGGCTCTCTCTGGCTTTTAATTTTAGAAGCAGAGCTAGTGTAGGTATGTATGAAGGTGTGTGTGTGCATGTGAGTGTGTGTGTGTGTGTGTGTGAAAATAATTACCAATGACCTACAGTAACAGTCCTTCCCGCCTAGATGTTTCAGCTGCATTTGACGTCATTATTGCCTGAGACAACAGTCTGGCTGCGATGTTAACAAACTGGGCCAAGCCTCTTTGATGCACCACAGGTATTAGAAAGTTGAGCACTCACGTAAGCCCTCGAGCAGGTGGGCTGTGTTGAAGCGCCACCTACTGAAACATCGTGTTTCCCAATCCTGCATTCCCAAAGTTGTCATTTACTACAGCATTGGCAAAACTGGTTCAGGGGAAAAAATTCCAGTACAAATGAAATCCTATTTTTGGCAAGCAGGACTCTATAAGTGTGTCAGCTTCCAACTTTACTGATTACAACAGTTTGTCTATGCTGATGCATTTGTGATCTCTCTTTTCTAAGTAAGAATATAGACCAAAAGGAATACCAGCTTGCATGTTCATAAATTGGGTCATTTATGAGTGTAGGAAAAGAAGGGAGAGGAAGGAGGAGGACAGGGCAGTGTTCAATGCAATTTACACATTTGCAAGACTTTTTTTCATAATAAAATAGATCTGAGTAAAAAATGTCATACAATCTCATACACTCGCACATGCACCTACATAAATCTCTAACGGATTATATTCATCCTAAGGGAGGCGATTAAAATAACCCGAATTGACATCTGTATGCACATTCCCTTATTGTTGCCAATCACCTACTCTCCACTATTAAAAAAAAAAGAGAAAAAAGTGTTCAGGAGGAACTGAATATTCTATCTCACTTTATAAGTGAGAATAAGAATGCTGTCCAGCCACAATGCAAGAGGTAACACTAGCTCGTGACAGACAGGACAAGCTTTAGTAACTGATCTTGAGATTGGTTGAGATGTTGTTAGGTTTTAAAACAGGATGGCATGTTACATATCATGGACATTGAGAAAACAAAACGATTTTCTTTCTAAAACAATTTCTTAAAAATATAATGTAGCATTTCTTCTACATAGCAGGCTTGCCCTTGGTGGGGAAAGCCACTTACGGTGACAGCATAAGGATTTCTATTTGTAGAATTAAGGGGAAGAGATTATTTGGTTTTTCTTTTGACTCCATTTTTAAAGTTATGCAAGTAGTAAATCCATTCTTCATGGAAATATAGACTATCTATTTAAATAATATACCAAAGGCTAATTATGACAGTGCTAATATAATTTTCTGAATCAAGGTCACTTGTTTGACACACACACACATATATATATATATATATATAACTATACATAAACTATACATATAAACTATATATATGGTGCAAAAATATTGCAAAATTATTTTTAAAAGAAAACAAATAGACATGCATAGAAGCAACTATAAACCAATAACCCAAACAAAAAATAATATATATATATATTTAGTTAGTTAGTTAGTTATTTAAACAATGAAAGTAAAAGTTCCCAGGCCTGATATATTCTTAAAGTTCTCTTTGGTAAATATATATTTGTATGATATAAATAAGAGCTGTGCAGAAGTTTATATAAGTAGAAAAGTCATTTATATACTTAACTACTGTAGCAACACTTTTACATAGGCTCCTTTTAAGACTGCAATGCTTTATTACATTGACTTTTAGACTCATAAACTTCCAAAGGTAATACCCCTTATAACACTTATTATCTTTTTCCAAAACAACCACTGCCCTTTCATTACATAGAAAGCTTAATTGTCAAAGTCAAAATTAAATCCTATTAAGGGATTGGTTTAAAGCCACAAAGGAGTAAAACAAATTTGAGAAAGCAGCTTAATCCTCTTCCTCAACTATGAACCATTAGGCATTGTGTTTTTAATGTAAAAAGAACTTGGAATTTAGATTCAAAATATTTATTCACACATAACATTTTAGGTATTGCTCTAATTTATTTTTAGGCCATTGTTCTTAGTCAGAATTAAAAGCTGCACCCTTGGGAATTATAACCCTGGCAAGAAGTGGGGCTGGCTTTTGTGGCCTCCACTAACTCATTTGATCAAAAAAAAATGTGAATTCTTTCCCTATCATCCATAAAATGTGGGTCATAGTAACTACTTTTTCTCCCGGAAAAGCTATGGAAATAATACTCTTAAATCATCAAGATTTTCGAAGAGAGACATTATTTCAAAATCAAAATTTCAAAACTTTCCTGAAAATGCAAATTAAATTTTAAGCTTAATTAATCCAAATTTGTATCTGGAAATACACACCAACATGTATGCTAACATGCTCTTATAAAAAGGTCAGACTCAGAAACAATTCTTTTACTAGTTTATGAAAATGACGGACTTAGAACTGGTGCCAGAGTCAGCATTCCACGTTATTAAAAAGCAAATTTAAGGATAGGGTCTATTATAGGCAAGTCTTCATTCTATGAGGGAATTTTATTTTAAGGGTTTTTAAATATCTACCGGGATAGAAAAGGAAAATATAGGCATTAAACACCTGCAGCCCCGAAAAGCAGACCATTTCACTCAACAAGAAGAAAAGAATGAATCCCACCTAAGAAGAAACTTTTTCTCACTTTATGGAAGCATGTGCTGTTCAAATCTGCCCTTGCAAAAGAGCATAGTGATCAAAATATGCACATGCTTCAGGTCATAACAACGAACACCTAAAATAACAAAACACAGACACACAAATAGAATCATGAACATATTGATAAGATGGATTAGACTTCATCATCTTCTACTGTGTCCCAAACAAAATATCACTCATTCATGAATTCAGCCCCAAGGCAGAATCTGAGTAAATAAATGGGCAAGCCCCATGCTCCAGGATCACCACACTCTGGTTTGGCTTGCTCAATGGAGAGCAAATTCCAAAGTGGAGAGCACGCTGCCTGATGACACCCAGTTTCAGCCTGAAGACTATTAGCAATCCAAGGTAGCTGGTGCTTTGAGGTCATACACCACATACACGCAATTTGGAAATAAAATAAGTGCCTAAACCAGTCTATCTAGTAGATACACAAGGGTGCATTTAGGTGGCTCTTTTCACCTTTAGACAATTATTTAAAATAAGAGTGCTTTCTTTACAAGTCTCAAAGTTGGCTTAATCTTTATACTTTGCTAAAAAATCAGTATGTAATCAAGTCCTCTAAGGAATGGTTCTAATTTAATGTATTCTGGATTTAATTTAAAGAAATCTGGAAGGACTTTCAAAGCAATGCAACTTTTTCAGAGCAAATGAAAAGTATGTCTTAAATGGTATTTGGCAGTTAACATCCCCCTAATGACACCATTGCTAAGTTGTTTGAAAATTATGATTCCCATTGTCTGGACAGAAGTGCCCACTTTTCTCTCTAAGAATGTCCTATTAAGCTTAGTGAAACAATGCTAGGACTTAAGTCCATGGTGTACAATGTGGCCCAAGTATTAAACATTTAAGAACTCACGGAAAATACAGAGTAAGATAGCACAGATCAAACCTAATTATGTATGTATGCACATATTTTCTATATACAAAATAAATACTTAAAAGTTAATAACTAGAAAATAGCAAATATCTTCTAGATATTTAAATCCAGAGATTTCTGATTAAAAATTTCATGTTGCATATATAACTGTATTACATTGTTTCTAAGCCTGGTGCACAGGCTGGATTATCCTATACTCTACTGGTTGAAGAATCTTGATATAAATAATTTTATTCTTATATTTTCCAATCATAAAAATTTACATCTTATAATAAAATCATAAATACTTCTCTTCCAAGAGCAAACAGGTTGCTTTGTATATATATAATTTTTCCTATATTCTCTACCAATAAGATTTTAATAAGAAATATTACCACTTACTTACCCTCCCAAATACTTGCAAATTATTTTCTTTATAAAATTATAAAATATATAGTTAATTAAAAACTGAGACTTCCATACCTACAAATTAAGAATAAAAACTTCTGTAACTATTCAAAGACTATTACTCACTCAAAATACTGTATATATAAAAAGAAAAGCATGTTGAAAAGTTGATAATTAACTCAAATAAAAATCAATGTGACATTCGTTTGTAGTTATTCATATCATTTTTCTAAACTTCAAAGCAGCAGCAGCATCTAAATGTTTGTCCAAAGTTCCCAATTTTGGTTTTAACTGTAGCTATTTAGCTTGTAAAGCACAATGCTGGCCTAATTTCCAAGCTTTAGACCTTATTAGTGAACAAATTTCTATATTTAGAACCTCATATTACACTTGATTCTTCACATACCTAATTTTTAGTGCCAAGCCCCTGATTTAGGTTCCTAAATGCATATTTCAAGCTGCCAACTATTTCTTGTCATAATAGGATTAAGTTGTCTATTGTAGATCATAAAATAGATAAGATATGCCAAAACTGTTTATACAAAACTTTAAGACCATGAGCTAGCAGAGTTTCGTTCACATTATTATCATAATCCTACAAAAACCCTAAAGTCATCATTAGTAATTGGTTAGGTTCATAAATTAGGTTACTAAATTAGCAGATCCAAAATAATACCAATGATTCTTTTTCTTAAATTAACAAAACTTGTGTTTATAATAATTCTGCTAGATTTTCAGCATAAAAATTGGCAACCACCCAAGTTATCTGATATCTAAATATTTTACTTATGTAATGCTAGGACTAAAGGTAAGCTTTGGAAACAGCAAGCTCATTCTTTCATTTTATAGATGAGGTCAAGAAGCTCCTGATCACACAGAGAACTCAAGATTTCTGGTTTCTGGTGTAGAGAGCTTGCTGCTAACTTTCCTGCATTTAACTCAAAGCTGAATAAATAATAATATCTTCTGGTGGAGTTCTCTAATAGAACTACATTCAAGAATTATTGATCTATTTATACTAAAACTCAACTCTTTTCAAATCTGGATGTAAGTCCATTTGAGAAATAAACAACTTTTGCATATGTTGACAGATTACATGCCAGTGGCTTTGAGAGTAGAAAGAAAGAGTGGTTATGATAACCAAATGAAGCTTTCTATTCTCTTCCAGGTTATGCCTGCTCCTGAGCCCCTTACGTTGTGTTGGTCATCTGGTTTATCTATGGAAACAGCAGGCCTGCTGGTATTTTTATGCTCAGATCAAAATTACATGCCCAACAGGGAGACACTTTTTGCCAAATTACATCATTGGAAGTGTTGTCTTCACTAATAAAATGTGCAGGGGGGATCATGGGAAGAGATGCATTGGGTGCATCTGATTCCAAAAAGTGCCTGAGACCAAAAGGACTAAGGTGTCCAAGACAAACCAAAGTCAAATCGAACGCTCTTTTACCTCTCTTCTTCCGCCCTTTCATTCTCATCAATTCATAGAAATGTAATTCTCCCTGGGCCACATCATCTTAGCTTTGGCACTTCGGTCCCTATCCCGTTACTATCTTGAAACAGCTTTCTCCTTGCTTTGTTTCTGCCCTTCTCTGATTCTGAAAAGGACAGAAAAGAGAACTATCTAGATGTCACTCAAAACCATATTGAATTCCTTAAATAGAATCAACATGGGGAGCGCCTTCACCTAAAGCACATGTGTTCCCCAACATCAGAGAATTCATGGGGAAAACAAAGGGAGCGGCTTCCCCGAGGATTTATCCCCAACACCACATCAGAGAGACAATGAATGTGATAGATTAAATGCACCGGCTTCTTCAGTTAGAGTTGTTTTTGCTTTGGCATGAGAAAACTGAAAGTTCTTTTTTTTTCATTTTTTGTATTTTACTTTAAGTTTTAGGGTACATGTGCACAATGTGCAGGTTAGTTACATATGTATACATGTGCCATGCTGGTGTGCTGCACCCATTAACTTGCCATTTAGCATTAGGTATATCGCCCAGTGCTATCCCTCCCCCCTCCCCCCACCCCACAACAGTCCCCAGAGTGTGATGTTCCCCTTCCTGTGTCCATGTGTTCTCATTGTTCAATTCCCATCTATGAGTGAGAACATGCGCTGTTTGGTTTTTTGTCCTTGCGATAGTTTACTGAGAATAATGATTTCCAATTTCATCCATGTCCCTACAAAGGACGTGAACTCATCATTTTTTATGGCTACATAGTATTCCATGGTGAATATGTGCCACATTTTCTTAATCCAGTCTATCATTGTTGGACATTTGGGTTGGTTCCAAGTCTTTGCTATTGTGAATAATGCCACAATAAACATACGTGTGCATGTGTCTTTATAGCAGCATGATTTATAGTCCTTTGGGTATATACCCAGTAATGGGATGGCTGGGTCAAATGGTATTTCTAGTTCTAAATCCCTGAGGAATTGCCACACTGACTTCCACAATGGTTGAACTAGTTTACAGTCCCACCAACAGCGTAAAAGTGTTCCTATTTCTCCACATCCTCTCCAGCACCTGTTGTTTCCTGACTTTTTAATGATTGCCATTCTAACTGGTGTGAGATGGTATCTCATTGTGGTTTTGATTTGCATTTCTCTGATGGTCAGTGATGATGAGCATTTTTTCATGTGTCTTTTGGCTGCATAAATGTCTTCTTTGAGAAGTGTCTGTTCATATCCTTTGCCCACTTTTTGAAGGGGTTGTTTGTTTTTTTGTTGTAAATTTGTTTGAGTTCATTGTAGATTCTGGATATTAGCCCTTTGTCAGATGAGTAGGTTGCGAAAATTTTCTCCCATCTTGTAGGTTGCATGTTCACTCTGATGGTAGTTTCTTTTGCTGTGCAGAAGCTCTTTAGTTTATTTAGATCCCATTTGTCAATTTTGGCTTTTGTTGCCATTGTTTTTGGTATTTTAGACATGAAGTCCTTGCCCATGCCTATGTCCTGAATGGTAATGCCTAGGTTTTCTTCTAGGGTTTTTATGGTTTTAGGTCTAATGTTTAAGTCTTTAATCCATCTTGAATTAATTTTTGAATAAGATGTAAGGAAGGGATCCAGTTTCAGCTTTTTACATGTGGCTAGCCAGTTTTCCCAGCACCATTTATTAAATAGGGAATCCTTTCCCCATTGCTTGTTTTTCTCAGGTTTGTCAAAGATCAGATAGTTGTAGATATGCAGCTTTATTTCTGAGGGCTCTGTTCTGTTCCATTGATCTATATCTCTGTTTTGGTAGCAGTACCATGCTGTTTTGGTTACTGTAGCCTTGTAGTATAGTTTGAAGTCAGGTAGCGTGATGCCTCCAGCTTTGTTCTTTTGGCTTAGGATTGACTTGGCAATGCGGGCTCTTTTTTGGTTCCATATGAACTTTAAAGTAGTTTTTTCCAATTCTGTGAAGAAAGTCATTGGTAGCTTGATGGTGATGGCATTGAATCTATAAATTACCTTGGGCAGTATGGCCATTTTCACGATATTGATTCTTCCTATCCATGAGCATGGAATGTTCTTCCATTTGTTTGTGTCCTCTTTTGTTTCATTGAGCAGTGGTTTATAGTTCTGCTTGAAGAGGTCCTTCACGTCCCTTGTAAGTTGGATTCCTAAGTATTTTATTCTCTTTGAAGCAATTGTGAATGGGAGTTCACTCATGATTTGGCTCTCTGTTTGTCTGTTATTGGTGTATAAGAATGCTTGTGATTTTTCTACATTGATTTTGTATCCTGTGACTTTGCTGAAGTTGCTTATCAGCTTAAGGAGATTTTGGGCTGAGACAATGGGATTTTCTAGATATACAATCATGTCATCTGCAAACAGGGACAATTTGATTTCCTCTTTTCCTAATTGAATACCCTTTATTTCCTTCCCCTGCCTGATTGCTCTGGCCAGAACTGCCAACACTATGTTGAATAAGAGTGGTGAGAGAGGGCATCCCTGTCTTGTACCAGTTTTCAAAAAGAATGCTTCTAGTTTTTGCCCATTCAGTATGATATTGGCTGTGGGTTTGTCATAGATAGCTCTTATTATTTTGAGATACGTCCCATCAATACCTAATTTATTGAGAGTTTTTAGCATGAAGGGTTGTTGAATTTTGTCAAAGGCCTTTTCTGCATCTATTGATATAATCATGTGGTTTTTGTCTTTGGTTCTGTTTATATGCTGGATTACATTTATTGATTTGCGTATATTGAACCAGCCTTGCATCCCAGGGATGAAGCCCACTTGATCATGGTGGATAAGCTTTTTGATGTGCTGCTGGATTCGGTTTGCCAGTATTTTATTGAGGATTTTTGCATCAATGTTCATCAAGGATATTGGTCTAAAATTCTCTTTTTTGGTTGTGTCTCTGCCCAGCTTTGGTATCAGGACGATGCTGGCCTCATAAAATGAGTTAGGGAGGATTCCCTCTTTTTCTATTGATTGGAATAGTTTCAGAAGGAATGGTACCAGTTCCTCCTTGTACCTCTGGTAGAATTCAGCTGTGAATCCATCTGGTCCTGGACTCTTTTTGGTTGGTAAGCTATTGATTATTGTCACAATTTCAGCTCCTGTTATTGGTCTATTCAGAGATTCAACTTCTTCCTGTTTAGTCTTGGGAGAGTGTATGTGTCAAGGAATTTATCCATTCTTTTAATTTTCTAGTTTATTTGCATAGAGGTGTTTGTAGTATTCTCCGATGGTAGTTTGTATTTCTGTTGAAACCAACGAGAACAAAGACACAACGTACCAGAATCTCTGGGACACATTCAAAACACTGTGTAGAGGGAAATTTATAGCACTAAATGCCCACAAGAGAAAGCAGGAAAGATCCAAAATTGACACCCTAACATCACAATTAAAAGAACTAGAAAGTTCTTGAATGTTACGGAATATCTCCTATGTCAAGCCTTCCCTTGTTTTCCCAAGGAAATAAAAGTTTCCCTTGCCTCTTTCCTTCTAAAAAATAGGTGTTTTCAGGCTGGGTGCAGTGGCTCACACCTGTAATCCCCACAATTTGGAAGGCCAAGGCAGGTGGATCACTTGAGGTCAGGAGTTTGAGACCTGTCTGGCCAACATGGTGAAAACCCATCTCTACTAAAAATACAAAAATTAGGCATGATGGCACACGCCTGTAATCCCAGCTATTCGGGAGGCTGAGGCAGGAGAATCGCTTGAACCCGGGAGGCAGAGATTGCAGTGAGCCGAGATCATGCCACTGCACTCCAGCCTGGGTGACAGAGTGGGACTCCGTCTAAAAAAGAAAAGAAAAGAAAAAAAAAATAGGACTTTTCCATCTATCAGGCACTGACTACATTGTCCTGTAATTAGTAACTTATGAGCCTGCCCCAGCACCCTACCCAGCTGACAGATGAATTGAGAGCAGAGCCCATGATATCTCCATCTTTCTGTGTAGTTCAGGCTCTGCGTACCTGGAACGCACACCTTCTCCCTGGCCAACCCCCATGGGGAATGCATGTTCATCTTCAGAGATTCATCTCCTTCATCTGGTGTGTCTATGTCCATGTGTTCCCATTCACATGTCCTAAGTAGATTCAACCACATTACAACCTGCCCTGTGTGATATTTCAGCGTCTTCAAAAACTATTTAATATGGAGCCTGGCACACACTAAACATAATTATAATCTAGAATTAAGAAAGCAATATCCTGAAATAGTTTCTAGATTTTTTTTTAACTCCTCATTTAATTATCTTGGTGTATTTCCTATCGAACTTAATGGGTATTCAGTAAAACTGAACAAAAACCAAATTCAGTTGGGTGCTCTCTTATTAATGCTTTTATTATCCCAAGAACTAAGAAGAAAAATGAATATTCTAAATTAGAGAGAAGAAAAATATATTTAGGAAATTATAAAAATGGAAATTACACTTTTACCTATTATTTTATCATTGTTTATCATTGTTACCTACTAAAATGTTAAAAATAGATGTTAAAGAATTAGCAGTTACAGAGGGTCTTTGCTATTGAAATAGTCTTCACCCCATAATAATTAAAAATAAAAAATTAAACATAATAAAAATTGGCTTTTAAAAAAGACATTCTCTGACCAGTCACTTTAATGAAAATATTTGAGATTAATTTGAAACAGAGTAGCAATTTTCTTATGTCTTGATATGCAGAGATCTGAATGCTTTAGATGATGAAGATGCATGATATCCTACTTACAAAGCGGACATGTTCTGTAAAGCTACCTAAAGCACGTTTATTTGGCAAACATTTACATTGGGTTTACTATATTCTAGGAATAACTCTGAGCTTGCTATCAATCAATAATCTAAATAGTATCATTAACTACATTTCACAGTTGAGGAAACAGGCACATAGAAGTTGAGTAATGTCCATGGTTCCATAGTAAGTGGCAGAGTTGGAATTACAATCTAGGCATTCCGACCACAAAGTTTATGCCACTGTGCTGCACAAGAACTAGACAATGACAAATAAGGACTCTACGTGCCCATGGGCTTACCTTACCTGTGTGATAGAAGTATGTCTTAGGGGGGAAAAATGTCTCAGTCTGAGTTTAAAACATTGATTAAACAGATCAACTTACTTTGTAGCAAACAATGTTATACAAGTGTTTATCTATGGCAGCAATTTCTATCCCATAAAGTACTATCTCTTTTTATGGTTAGAACATACAGTTAAAAACCTCCCAGGCACCTCAACTTGGCAAAACCACATGCAACTTAGTTAATAAGCCTAACCAAAGCTCATTGTCACTGCCCTGTCAACGCTTGGTGGAGCCTCAAGCACTCCTCCAGGTACTCAGTGCAAACTTCAGAACATGCCTTTTGTTCTTACTTCCTTCTCCTTCACCAGCGCCAGGTGCAGTTGGTCACCCAACCCTGTGAATTTGGCTTCCTTACCATCCTTCAACTCCATTCTCCTCTTCGTCTTCATTGCTGCAACCTTATCCTAGCTTCCAAGTTCTCTCCTGGGCAACTGCCATGGTCACCCTATGGTCTGCCAATTTCCAAGCTTTCTTCACTCATCCCAGTTCATCCTCCATACAGCTGCAGCAGCAGGTGAACTTTCTAAAAAGCAAATTTAATTATTCCGGTTCTCTTCTGTGTTGCCATCATCTTCATTCTTCCCCCATTGCCACCTGCCTACGATAAAGTGCAAACTCCCCAGGATGGAATAATGGCTATAAATGACTGTGGCTAGCCTTGCACTGTAAAATATGGTAGCCATTAGCCACAAGTACTTTGAGCACTTGAAATGTGGCTAGTCCAACAGAAGTGTGCTTTAAGTGTAAAACATGTGCCAGATTCCAAAGACTTAGCATGAAAAAGAATGTAAAATATCTCTTCAATATTTTTATTTTGATCACATGTTGAAATGATATTTTGGATATATTGGGTTAAGCAAAATATATTATTTAAATTACCTTTTTTGTTTTCTTTTTCTTGCCTTTTTTAAATGGGTCTACTAGAAAATTTCAAACTACGTAGGTGGCTTGCATCAAGATTTCTATTAGATTGCATTGACTAACCGTGCTGAACTTTCGGTAGCTTCCAGGATCTACCAGTCTGCCCAGAATGCCCTCCTTCCACTTCTCCACTTCCAGAACTTGCCCTGGTAAAGGTGAATTTGTCTTGAAACACTCAATTTCCCTACAAAACTCTTACTAACGTTAATGCTGTATGCAAGGGCCTTCACTGTGCAGCCACATGTGGGCGTCCAAATTTCCGAAATCTACTCCTCGGGCACATGACCATCATCATTAGAGCAAATTCTTAACTAGTGTTTCCCATGTGCTAAGCACTGTTCTAAGTGCTTTACATTTATTTATTCAATCCTTATAAGAGCCCCCAAAGGAGGCCTCTAGTACCATTTAATCGCCATAGCAATCCTATGTGGTATGTATTATTCTCATGCCATTTTACAGATGGTGCACAGAGATGTAACCTTCCTCGTCACTCACCCAGCTCTGGAAGGTGCTCGTAGCAATTCCACTCTACTGGCTCTCTAATTTTCAGCCAGTTATTGCTGCCTCCACTCCAATCTTCCCTGCCTCATGCTTTTGTTCATGCTGAACTTTGGCTTTTCTGAATTGTCACACTTCATTATCCAATACCAATTGCTTGGTAGCTTAATTATCCACCATCAATTGATAAAATGCCCATGACAGGAACGATCAAACCATCTTGTTCACTGAAATATCCTCAGTGCCTAACAGATGCCTGGCACATAGTCATCAGTCAATAAATACTTTTAAATTGAAAAACAAAGATTCCAGGCCTATTGTTTTTCCTTCTGAATTGTATATAGGAACCGTAGACATATAAGCAAGACATAAAAATAATAGTGATAATAATAACAATAGCGGCTGCCTAGCATTGAATCCCTGTCGTGACAGGTCATATGCATTTTTCTCAGATCCTCACTGCCCTGTGAGGTGGGCACCATTGTCCTCAGTCATAGATGAGAACACTCAAACCACAGTGCTTCTTGCTGGAGGAATCACAGCTGCCTAGAGCCCTTCGAAGTGTTCAAATCACGATTTGATCCTTTCTCTCCATCGTGAGGCTCTAGGAAACACTCCCTGAAACCAAAAGGTTACCAAGACTAGTTGGAAAGAGAATGGATTCTATCTTCACTAAAATTATCAGAGTGCTGCTTTCATGAGGTAGAAAGCTGGCCCAAAGGGGCACTGACCAGCTTGAAGTTTTCTTCTTCCTTCCCTAGGGCACCAGGATATGGGAAAGCGAGGATGCCAAACACAAATGCTCCTTCCACTGCCTTGTGCAGGGTTGCCCTTCAGTTAGAGGATCAGTGACAGCAGAACCATGCATCTGTACTCAATTCCCCTGCCCGTAACCCCCAACTCTGCCCCTAACTCTCCCTGTAGCCACACAAACCCTTCAGATCTTCAGGAGGCCATATTTATTCAGACTTTAATAATTAAGCACTCCTCAAAGACTTTCTGTTTTCACCCAAATCTCTCCTAGGATGCAGGACTAAGCCCCTGCACTCTGAGGCTTTGCCTCATCAGGACTTGGTGATGGGTGCCTTCTACAATTCCTAGAAAACACGGTCTGTCAACCACTGGTTCTCACCCTGGTTCCATGTACACAGACATGCTTAAACTATACAACGTTGCAATAGAGTTGATAGCAGAGAGAGAGAATATCTTCTCTTCCTTCATATTGTCAAGGTTCCCACCCTGGTGCTGAGCAAGCTTTTGCTGAGTCATTCATTTATTCAGCAAACATTTATTTTGATCCTACCATGAGCAAATGCATTAGACCATGAGTCTTGGTGAAAATCAATAGAAGTTCTTCATGGTTCTTGCTTTTAAAAATGATTTGTGTATCAGCATACATAAATATCTAGAAGGTCAAGAAGAATGGCATACATTCTATGGAAAATGAACATACCAAGTCCTATAGTTTTCTTGTGGAAAAATGGGTGAGGGCTGATCAAGGAAATTTTAATGGAAGAGATAACAATGAAACTGAGCCTTGAAAATTGGATGGCGGCTTGCAGTGACTGGCAGAGATTTTTTATGGCCCCATTTGGTTATATCACATCCATTATTATTATTGTTATCATTATTTTTTGAGACAGAGTCTTGCTCTGTCGCCCAGGCTGGAATACAGTGGCCCAATCTCGGCTCACTGCAAGCTCTGCCTCCCAGGTTCATGCCATTCTCCTGCCTCAGCCTCCCAAGTAGCTGGGACTACAGATGACCACCACCATGCCCAGCTAATTTTTTATATTTTAGTAGAGATGGGGTTTCACCATGTTAGCCAGGCTGGTCTCAATCTCCTGACCTCGTGATCCACCCGTCTTGGCCTGCCAAAGTGCTGAGATTACAGGCGTGAGCCACCATGCCCAGCCCATTATTTTTTTAAGATTATGTATTTATATAGATTTAATGATTATCTAAACTAAATATAAAACTGGCCTATATGCCCATTGTATGATTTTGAATGCATTTCTAAAGCATCAGAGTATCAATTAATTTAATAAATACTAGCTAAGGGGCTGTTAAGGTTTTGGTAATTTAGGAAATCCAAATATAAACAAAAGAGAGTTTATATCTTCAAGGATTTTACAACCTAATGAGGCACTAGTAATAGTAAGTTAAATATGCTGAGTACCGTCTATATGCCAGGTATTGATCTAAACTTATTTTTGAATATTAGTTCATATATAACCTGAATACAACCAATATTATTCCCAATGTACAGATGAGGGCACAGAGCAGAATGACACAGATGTTTTAATACAAACATAAAATGATTGGCATTACCATAGAGGTTTGATGCCATAGATCAAGGGGGCCTAACATTAAGTCGGGGTTCTGAACCAATGGAGGAATGATGATTGATTGGTTTCTTTGTTCTGCTTATAGACCATGACTAGATAGTTATTAAGAGGAAACTATTAATTCCTTCTTCTTTTCTAATGCTAACATCTTCATTATGAACGGCCAGTAACATTTATATAAAAGTTTCATTTTTCTTAAAAGCATCACGTCTATCATTTAAAAACTATATTTGAAGTAGTAGATTTCTGTACCACCAAAAGTTGAAATAATGTTCAAAATTTACTGAAGGTACATAAACATTATTTTAAATATACTTGCAAAATCACTTTAGGTATGTTTTTTGGAGTACCTAAAATAATTACTTAACTCAAGCAGGTAGCTCAGATATTCAATGGTAAATAAAATCAAATGCAATTCCAGGGATGGGCATAATTCTATTGACAGACAGGTCTGGGCTGAGGCAGAGAGCTGAGGGCAGCATTTTGGCCCTGGAGTTGCCAGATGCTCTTTTCACGATATTCTGCAAGCTTTGGAGGAGGCTGTGGTAGAGAGACTGTAAGATATGAATTTAACCCCTGTATCCAAACCTATCAAAAAACCAGCAGAGAGATAAGCCATCTAATAAGGATAGAAACAGTAGGCGAAACAAATGTGACTTCCTATCTTCAGGGTGCTCTCTAGGTAATGATAAAGAAAATCATGGAAGTTTAGGAACTGTGGATCTAAAGTTGATTTATTAAAGAGTCAGAAGATTTTTTGCACAATATACTAGCTATAAATGCATAAAAAACCTGCAGGACTTCTCTGGAAATGTTTCTGTATTGATTTCATTGTTGCTTGAGTCAGATATGGATGTTTTCCTTTTATGCAAAACGCTGATGTGCACCAATTTGTGACTGGGTTCGTGCCTTCAGGAATTCTCTGTAGGGCATGTAAGTAACCATATTGTAACAGTTTGAAATTGGAAGAATCTCATTTTCCATTTCTTTTCACTTACTCAGCAACAAAAAACTAAAGGCCAATGACAACCCTTCTCTTCCCCACTCATCTCATCCAGAAAGAGGGAAAATACTTTAGTTAATACTTTGACACATTGTATTCATTTTCTGGACTCTTTCACCTTTTGATTACTGCACTGCTCTCTCCCAATTCTTTCTAAAAACAAGAATTCTCTGGAGACCATTGTTTATTTAACATAAAATATTATCTTCTAAGGAAGGTAATTACTAGGTGATGGTCCTAACACATCTCAAATGACGTCGGTTTGCAATGTCCCATATGCAGTGCTCAGCAGAGGGTTAAATAAAGCAGCAGGTTAAAATTGGCTTTCAGATGAAACTTAGAAAGCACATACAGATTTTCTTTTCAAGAAAGACTTTTGCATTTTTCTTTTAGTTATGTGCTTTTAATTTCCTGCACCTACATCAACATTTGTGGCACACCTTTGTTGTCTCTGCGGCAACTGTAAAAATTTTGCAAGGAAGGCAATGCGTTGCGATCATATTTCCAAGCCTGTAGAACACAGTTGACCCTGTCCTAGTCTTTGAAAGTCAATAGGTGAAGTTTTTGACAGAGGGGACTTCGATGATGGGTTGGAGCCCAGGGACTGTTCAGGATGTCTACTGTACAGAGGAATCTGGCTGAATCACACTGTATTGGATTCTGATGAGGGAGCTGAGTCTATGCGGGCTCAAGGACATTGTGTATGGTTAGTCTCTGAGATACAAGAACACACAGGATAAAAACATGAGAAGAAAAAATAGCATAAGTAATCTGCCTATAGATTTTTAAGAAATAAAACATATATATACATATCACTATTTGTTAAATATTGCAAGAGAATAATTTCATCTAATATCATTGTAAAAGGGAACAGTGTGGCAAAGAAGTACAACTGTAGCAAATTATCTAATTGTGACCCTCTGCATTTCACTATCTCTTGAGCTTTGCTTATTTTAATTATGGGTATCACACTGGACTCAAGAGGACACTCATTACCCCCAATAAATATCTGAATCCAGGTGAGGCAAAATTGTTTAGAGCAAAATTGTTTAGGCAAAATTGTTACCCTATGTTCAAATCCCAGTTCTGCTCTTACTGTCCTTGCGACCTTGAGTATGTTATTTAATCTTACTAAGAACCCTTTACTTACTGTAAAACAGATACAACAGTCATAATACCTACTTCACTGATTTTTTGGAGAGAAGTAAGTTAGAAAATCTATATTAAGTGCCAGTGCTAAAGTCCAGTACATTGGGAAAAACTGGCTGAATATTAAGTAACCATTATCATATCAAACAAAACCTTTCATTGATTTATTATTTTCTATACTTGAGACTGGATGAAATTTTCAAAAAATTATTATTATTATTATTATTATTATTATTATTATTTTGAGATGGAGTCTTGCTCTGTCACCCAGGCTGGAGTGCAGTAGTGTGATCTTGGCTCACTGCAACCTCCACCTCCCGGGTTCAAGCAATTCTCCTGCCTCAGCCTCCTGAGTAGCTGCTATTACAGGCACATGCCACCACGCCAGGCTAACTTTTGTATTTTTAATAGAGATGGGGTTTCACTATGTTGGTCAGGCTGGTCTCAAACTCCTGACCTCGTAATTTGCCCGCCTCGACCTCCTGAAGTGCTGAGATTACAGGCGTGAGCCACCGTTCCCAGCCATTTTTATTAAACATTAGCATATACTTGATCTTTGAGGCCACTGTAATTCAGAAAATACTTGCATTCACTTGCAAAAAATGCACACACACATACACAAAACCCGTAAGTTAACAACAGGACTGAGAAAAATATAAATCAGAGGGAGGAAATGGAATACATATTTGAGGTCTGTACTGGCAGCGCCAAATCAGAAAGCAGAAGCCACAGCAGTTTCTTAAACAGAGAATATTTAACGGGAAGAAGTGATAGCAACATAGAAAGTTGTTACTTAGGTAACTAAAAAGATAAGAACACAATTAAGAAAAAAATGAGAAGAAAAAACAACATGAATAAACTGCCTGTAAATTTTAAGCAATAAAAATGTTTATACATATATGTGTGTATATGTATATATCACTATTTGTTAAATATTGCAAGAGAATAACTTCATATACTATCGTGGCAAAAGAGAACACTGCAACAAAGGACTATTGCAGAGGTACAACTTCTGAAAGCAGCTTTGATACTTACAGATGAAGGGGAAATGGGAAGAGGTAGGAATTATTCAAATTTGTGGGCTGGAACCTAAACCTCTGAGGAAGGGGCTGGTTTTGCAAGAACTGGCAAATTTGCAAACTGGACTCAACTGCTTCTGCAGGAAAAAAACTGCTGATGCTGGGGTGAAGAATGTTCCTAGGGTGAGTGTCACAGAGACAATGGGCAGTAGAACAGAGCACCAGGGAGCCAGTGAGAAGGAAACAGGAACGAGTAAGGCCCTTCTCCCTCTTCTAGCCTTGCCGTCTCCTTCCCGTGTCCTTTATCTCCCCCCACCACTCCACCTCTGCCACCTCACAAAGCAGCATATAGGAGAGTGGGGGACAGAGATGCTGCATCTGAATTCCAATCTTTACTCTGAACCTTCCTGTCTAGCAAATAAAAAGAAAAGTAAAGTAAAACAATCAGGCAAAATTAAGTGCAAACATTGTTCTCAGAAAGCCGTCCTATAATGTCTTCTTATCTTTTAAGAAAAGCCGAACTCAGGACATCGAAGTACAAGTGAGAAAATATTCATGCCTCTAAAACAGTATGACTCAGTCAAAGGAAAAAATAAATTATCAGAAATGTAACACCAAATTGAGTTATAAAATAAAAGTTGTTCTCAACTAAGGAAAGCATGTCATGGTATATCTCAGAGAGGAACCTCATTTGAGTGCAGTTAATCCCCCCCAAAATGGTAGAGCGACAGTGGGGTTGCTCTGGAATCCTACTTTACAATTTTCAAGCTACTTTCAAAATAGGAATTTCTAGTTTATGAGCTTGGATGCTAAAGGTATTGTATACTTTATAGTGAAGCCTATTAATGCTTTCTCCAGAGGACATTAGACACAGTTTTCGTTGTCCAATACAGTCATGTGCCACATAACATTGTGGTTGAAGACCATATGTATGACAGTGATCCCATAATATTCTAAAACTGTATTTTTACTCTATCTTTTCTATGTTTACATAGGCTTAGATATACAAATGGTTACAATTGTGTTCTAATTGCCTGCAGTATTCAGTACAGTACCATGCTGTATAGGTTTGTAGCCTAAGAGCAATAGGCTCCACCATAGAGCTTAGGCATATAGTAGGCTCTACCATCTAGGTGTGTATAAATATCATCTCTGATGGTCACACAATGACAAAATTGCCTAATGACACATTTCTGGGAATGTGTCTCCATCATTAAGTGATGCATGACTCTGTGGCAATTCTCATGTTACTGTGCCTATGTGAGTAGCAGAAATCACCACCAACCAGAAATTTTGGAAATTCTAGATATATATTTTTCCATTCTTCCTCACAACAGTGGCATGCTAGTTGTGGCACTCAGCGTCCAGTGCCTGGGTAGAAAGTGGTGTCACTGCAGCATCTAGTGCTCAGTGCTGGTGGCAGTGGAGCTCTCATTAGACACGTCCTGTGTCCAGTTTGGGGCACTGTTCTCATGAGAGAGACTCTGGCTTCTCAGCTGTCTCAGTGTCTTCTCCTCTTCTTGGTTACCTGGCTGCTCAAGGAGGTATTGTTTGTCCTCCTCACTTTCCGTTGGCTTCTCCCTAGGCACAGTTTTGCATAGCCAGCCCTGGATATCGGTGAGTCACAAGATGAGGTCAAGGTGAACATTCTGAGGACAATTCTGATACCTGAGTTAGCCAACTTCTGAGGGCTCCCATCTGACGAGGCTGAGAAGAGTGTGACACTGTCTGAAGAATGAAGATGTTTTCAGCAGCTCCTTGTTCTGCCTCAGAATCCCAGTTGGAGGAAGAACTAATAGGCTCTGTCCAGCTAACCACCTATAGGAGTCCTGCTCTCTTCCAAGCTGTCTATTCTGTATGTTAACCTTCAGACTGATCTAGGGAGCCCTCCTTTTTGCCTCCCAGTTCATCACTGTGTCCCAGCAACAAGACCTGTCGCCAGGAACAAAGTCTCCCTGATAGAGCAGTGGGTAGATTGCACCATCTAAATTCCAGTTCAATTAAGAGCCTCACCTGCAATCCTGGGACATGTATCCTTTCTCTGCCTAAAATTTGATATAAAGTAAATGAATATTTGAAATTAACAAACTACAATACAGTTGACTTTATACGGTCAGTTTTAACTCCCTATGCGGTCAAAAAATTTACATGTAAATTTTGACTCTCCCAAAACTTAACTAGTAATAGCCTAATGTTGCCAGGAAGCTTTACTGAAACATAAACAGTTGATTAACATGTTTTTATATTATATGTATTATATACTGTATTCTTAAAGTAAGCTAGAGAAAAGAAAATATCATTAACAAAATCGTAAAGAAGCAAAACTATACTCACTATTCATTAAGTGGAAGTAGATCATCATCCTCATTGTCTTCACATTGAGTAGGCTGAGGAGGAGGAAGGGGAGGAGAGGTTGTTCTTGCTGTCTCAGGGGTGGCAGAGGCCGAAGAGGTGGAGGAGGTGGAAGGGAAAGCAGGAAAAACAAGAGAGGCAGCCACACGTTTTGTAATTAACAGAAATACATAGTAATTTCTGGCAAACTTTTTTACTTTTTCACTTTTTCATTTCTCTAAAAAATGTTTCTATATGGTACCAATCCTTCCACCACTTGCTTTAGTTTCAGCACCCGCGTCATAGAAGGGTCTATGTTGTGGAAACAGTCAAAAGCAGTCCTGAACCATCAGAACCCTTCTACCAAATTGTCGAACATAAATGTGTTTCCTGGCACGGCTTCTCCTGTGTCTTCTTCCTCGTTATCTGGCACTGATTCAGAAGCGCTCATCTCCATCAAGTCATCTTCTGTTAATTCCTCTGGTGTGATGTCTGTAAGTTCTTAAATTTCTTTAAGATCCATATCTTGAAATCCTGCACCCTCCATCTTTTTTTGCCTTATCCACAATCTCTTTCATGATTTCCTTGATTGGCTCTGTTGTAAATCCTATGAAGTCATGCGCAACATCTGGACACAGTTTTCTCCAGCAGGAATTTATTGTTTCTGGCTCAGTGGCTTTCACAGCTTTTTCAATAACAATGATGGCATCTTTAATGGTGTAATCCTCCCAGACATTCATGATATTCTCTCAATTGAGGGTTCTCTTCCATAGCCTTAACAATCTTTTCCATATAATACCCTGTGAAATAAGCCTTAAAAGTCCTAATGACCTCCTGATCTGGAGGGCAAATTAGAGACTTTTGCAGGGGAGGCACATAGACTACTTTGATGCTTCTGTGGTTGAACTCATGGGGTTCTTGGTGGCCAGAGACATTGCCCAACATCAAAAGAACTTTGAAAGGAAGTTACTTACTGGCAAGGTACTGCCTGTCTTCAGGGACAAAGCATGGATAAAACCAATACAGAAAAAGTGTTCCCATTGTCCAGGCCTTCTTATTATACAATCAAAAGACTGACAGCTGGTCTTTATCTTTTCCCTTCAAGACTTGGAGCTTAGCAGCCTTATAGATAAGGGGAGTCCTGATTGTAAACCTGACTGCATTTGCACAAACCAGTAGAGTTATTCTGTTCCATCCTGCCTTAAATCCTGGTGCTCACTTCTCTTCCTTACTAATAAATGTCCTTTGTGGTATTTTTTCTTCTATAAAAGGGCACTTCCAATTGCATTAAAAACCTGTTCAGGCAGATATCATTTCTTCTCAATGAGGTTTTCTTTTCTTTTCTTTTTTTTTTTTCCGAAATGGAGGCTTGCTCTGTCACCCAGGCTGGAGTGCAGTGGCCAAATCTCGGCTCGCTGCAACCTCCGCTTCCCAGGTTCAAGCGATTCTCCTGCCTCAGCCTCCCGAATAGCTGGGATTACAGGCGTGAACCACCACACCCAGCTACTTTTTGTATCTTTAGTAGAGATGGGGTTTCACCACGTTGGCCAGGCTGATCTCAAACTTCTGACCTTCTGATTCACCCTCCTCGGCCTCCCAAAGTGCTGGGATTATAGGCGTGAGCCACCACACGTGGCCCTCAATGATTTTCTTAATGGCATCTGGGACTTGTTTGCTGCCTCCTGGTCAGCAGAAGCTGCTTCTCCTCTAACTCTAACATTTTTAAAGACAAATCACTTTCAAAAATTATCAAACCATCCTTTGCTGGCATTCACTTCCCCAGCTTTATATATCTCCCCCTCCTTTTACTTTAAGTTGTTACTTTGCTTTTTGTCAAATCATATTAGAGTTTATAGATATGTCTTTCTTATAGCAATCCTAGACCCACATAAAAGCTGCATTTTCTATACGAGATAAAAAGGTATTTCACAAAAAAGTGCAAGTTTTTTGTGCCTGCTGGCATAGCTGCAGCTACAGCTTCATAAATTTCTTTTTCATTTTTCACAATGGTTTTTATGGGGGAACCATGAAATGAAATGGTGGGCAACCAGCAGCTGGTAGACCTCAATCTAGGACATATATCGAGCAATTCAAATAATTCTTGTAATATCATGACTTTTTGCTGCTTTTGGGGAGCAATTTCAGCATCACTCGTGGCCCTTCATATGGGTCCCATGGTGTTATTAAAGATTTGCAGTGTTGCATTAAACATGATGAAGAATATGCAAGAACCACAAAGATCACTATTTATTGCAATACACTATTTACTGGAGAGAGGGACTATTCACTCAGGGATGATGAACATCACATGTGTTTTAAGTGAATACTGGCAACACTTGAGCTCACCGCAATAACAACAGGAGGTGGCTACAAAATTACGACAGTAGTATAGTATATAGTACATTGAATTTTATGCACTTATGACTTCATATTGCATCTTTGTGCTTCTTTGCATTTCTTTCAACAGCAAATGGCACCACATATGGTCTGTAAATGTTTGTGTGCATAAGTTTTGAACATTTTTAAATGTTTGTTATAGATTTGTGTATATTTTATAGTAGTAAATGTTTAAATAAACTAGCATGTACATGTATTCTACGCATTCATGACACACCTAATTTCTTAATTTTTTACATAGTTCCAAGCTACACAGTTCACCTGTGAGTTTTTTCAAATTGTCTCAAATCTCCAAAAATTTTTCCAGTATATTTATTGAAAAAGATCCACATATAAGTGGACCCACGCCGTTCAAACCCATGTTGTTCAAGGGTCAACTGTAAATCTCTGCAATGAAGAAAAACGTGACCATGTGACTAAGTTATCCCCAGTACAATGTAAGCAGGTGTGCATTTGATGTCCCTGGTACCCTACTGTCCTGTGCACACCAGTTCTACTATCCGGTGAACACTCTGGGCAGGAGACATGACCAGGATGAGTCCCACTCCAGCATTCTCCAGATGTTTTATCTGCCCTGTAGCCTCTCCTAACCTTTCCATGTCTACCAATAAATAGTCCTATATACATCCTGTTGCCGGCCAGCCAGGGGTGATGTATGCTGCCCATGTGGTTTGGATCCAGGAAGAGTATTTTCTGGTCTACATGCTATTATGAAGGCTGCCCACACCCATACCCAGGGAATATTGTATACTAATCTTTCCACCCTTTTCGTGCTCTTTTTTAAAGAAGATTCTGTTGAACAAACTACTCTTAACATTTCACAAATGATATTTAGAAAGATGTGACTTCAAACCTTTTCCTTTACCAGGGAATACTCCAAAGATTCTACTTATTTCCCTTCATTTTGTAAATGTGTGGAGGAGTCTTTTGAAACTATTAGGAGAATATACTTGTAAACATTCACAATAAATTCCTTTTAGATTTTACTAGAAAATTTTAGTTTGTGTATATATATTTTTTTAATTTTCAAAATTCTTCTATTGCTGAGAATTTTAGAGTTTTTATCAGTCTTCCTGTCATGGTGCCTGGCCTGGGATAGATAGATTTTTAGCAAGCACAAACATCTACAAAAGAATATAAAATGACAAAGTGATCAAATCCTCATGGTACCATGTACAATAATAGGAAAATGGGTCAAAAATATGCTCAAAGTTGCATAATTAATATTTTACCCTAAAAAATGTGAGAAGTCAAAAGCATGGCATGGATATGATGGCATTCTGTGCTCATTCCCAAATATGAGAGTGAACAATTACAAAATTATCTTCCTTTTTACCAGTAAGTTATCTGTAAAGTTAGTCTCTCAGTTTTGCTCAGGGCCTGTATTTCCAGTGGCTGTCCTGCCTTTACCTACCAATAATAGACATAGTTTATAAGTTCAACCAATGATACATCGAAACAGATGTTTGTTTTCCACAAGCCACACCCTAAGCAAAAGAAAGCCTTAGGATACTAACAAGCTAATGTAGTTTATGGGCATAAGAATTCAATGTTTAGAAGATTATAAAAACAAGGTTTACAGAATTATTTTAATTATTCATTAAGATATTCTCTCTTTCTTTTGGGAATATCTTTTTTATAATACTTAAGATTGTATGGTCATTAAAAAAAACTCCAGAGGGCACAAGATTTCCCCATCCTTGCCTGGGAAAGATTTTCTTCTGAGCTATAAATGTTAAGATCCTAAACCTTTATAGATGCCTTCTGGTGATGCAAGAGGCCTAGGGGACAAGTTTTGAAAAGGGGTGCTTAAAAATATTCCCTGGGAATGAGAGATGTTTAAAAAAATGCTGCTGTTATTCGGAACCATATGAAATTGCTGATACTCAACTATTTTGATCTACAGAAGGGCCACTTCATATGGCTCAGCCTGCCACTCTGACTGATATATTGTATTATAGGTTTATAGTACCTTATAGTTAGCAGAGCCCTTTCTCATACATGATTTTATTCCACCCTCAAATAATCCATGTGGTAGGAAAGTTATAACTATTTCTTTCTCATAGATGAGAAATCTGTGCTTTAGAGGAAAGATGGGGCTTCCTGGCCTGCGTCATGTAACTCTAAAGAAGCTGAGCTGGTGCTCAGACTCCCACTGCAGGCTTCTCAGTAGCAGGCATGGCCTTCACATACAGGTGTCAGGACGGCTCCCAGCTGGGGCAGGAAGTGCAGGCCAACATGGAGACAGAACTCATCTCCCAGCTGAAGTTTCCTGGCTGTCCTTTTCTAATTTACACCAAAACTTGGTCAAATGAATACAGAAACAGAATCACTTCCCTACAGCAGGGATAATCCTTCATAACTGGTCTTCATTACTGATGTTTGGAATGTATTTTTCCCCTCAGTGGAATAAAGGCTGTTGATGTACCCGGATTATTGGGCATATCTGGTTTGTTACAACTTTGAGAAGGGTCAACAACCTTAGGGGTATATTCATCGTATAGATTCCCATCAGTGATAGGAGGGCAGAGTGGTAGGCAGAATTCTTAATGGCTCCCAAGATTCCCACCCCCTGGTATACAGAGCCTGTATATGTACCTTCCCTTGAATATCTTAGTGGGATCTGTGAGTATAATAAGGTGGTTACTCCTATGATTGTGTTATGTTCTATAAGACTCCTTCTTAGAAGACTAGAGAAGGAGTCTCCTGCAATATGTCATACCAAATTCTGCCAATAACCAGTGAGCTTGGAGGAGACGCCTGAACTCCAGATGAGACTACAGCCCCAGCTGACCCCCCTTGATTCAGTCTGGTTAGAAACTCTGAATAGAGGAGTCACCTAACTTGAACCTGGAATCCTGACCCATTTAAATGCTAAGGTAATAAATTTGTGTTGTTTTAAGCCTTTAAGTTTGTGGTAACTTGTCATCCAGCAATAGAAAACTAATACCAAGACATAGTGCTTCAGATACTTTCATGATTTGCCTACATGAGATTAACCTAAGTTGCCTAACTATTCATTTTCAAGGCTTGAAGAGCATTTATGTGAAGAGAATAATCCATAACCCTGTATGCTAAACTCAAAAGCTATGTTATGTCAACTCATACATTTTCTTTATTCAGTTTCTGGAAAACAACATAATAATAGACTTTCTGTGACATACATATATTTGCTATCTGAAATATTCTCAACAATAAACATTTCTGTTTTCTTTCACAATATAGAAAATTTAAGTAAATACATGCAGTTTTGTTAGTTTTTTTAAACATAATATAAATAATTGCTGTGCTATGTTAGATTGTGTTAACGTTTGCATGGTCCTGCACATTGGTTATGTATTAGCTTCATTTTATAGATGAATACATTAAACCATAGATTAGTTGAAATAATTTGTTTAGAACTAGTAACTGGCAATGTTGGAATAAACTCAGCTTTTTTGACTCCTGAGTTCAAGGTTATTTTGATCATGGCATTCCTAAAAAAGCAAAATAAAGAAAATACAATAACTGTAATGGAGAAAAGTGAATACTTTTTTCCACAAAAACTAAAATAACAACAACAGCAAAAATCCTTTGGTTAGGAGTGATCATGTTGGTGGATGTGGTGTTTAAGCCAGTTTTCTCCGTAACTAAGTTAGAGCCTCAGGAGCCTGGGATTCCCTCCTGAGATAGCTCCCCTGGCTCCACCCTCTGTTAATTCACCAAAATGTATATTTTTTACCTTGCTGATATTGATTTGATTTGCAGAGACTTTACTTCTTCAGGATTTCAACTTTCTGCTCATCTTTTGTGTAGATGTTTTAGATGACCTTTACTGCTTCTGAGTCTGTCCCTACATTAAGTCTGTGTCTGTTTTTTCCTTTGTGCGTGGAACTCCAGTGTAGTTTATGCCCTGGAATCTCCTGAAGGTGTTAAGGTCATCTTGGGTTCTACAATATGCCAATTCTGTCCAGGTCGAATTGCTTATACTGAGAGTTGAATGTTCAAACAATTTAAACCAATGAGCTATGTTCGGTATTTGTTTGATATGTATAAAATATAAAAAATAAGTAATTTTATATCTATATTAACTTGCTAATGAATTGTATAAACCCTTAATGACTGGAATTTTTCATAAATTAAGTATCTAATTATAATTAAACTGGTTAAAAATAATTGAAGTAGACTTAATGGTCAATCAGGCATGAGATATCATCCATTGCAAAGGTGTTTAACAATTTCTTTTCATATTATGGAGAAAAATATAGGTCAGAAGAAAACAGCAATGTTTTTGTATTTTTCTATAACAAAAGTTGATATAAACATTTTTCAGGCATAGTGTATATAAAATATTTTATTTCACAATGACTACAACTAATTCTGGAACAATAGATTATCCACTTGAAGCATCTATTTCAAAAAATACCAAAATCAGGGTTAAAAAATTAGAAGCCTTTAAAAAGTTTAATTGCTATTTCTTAAATTTTACTTTAAATGTAATGATCCAACTTAACCCAACTTATAATAGAATATAATTGGTTATGCTAAAACATTATGCAAAGAAAACATATTTCAAAGTAATTTGTATAGAATGATAATTTATTTGGACAATTCTGATGGAAAGAGCAAACATCAATATTGTTTTTCTTTTCATGCAAAGAATATGGATCATTTCTTTACTCTTCTACATTTTTTAAGTTATTCCACAAGGAAATACATTATTTTGGTAATAAATAATTAAAATATGATATTTTTACATTCAGCAATTAATATAGATAAGTATAAAGGAAAGGACTTTCAAAAGTCACTCGCCTGGGGTGTGTTCTCCATGAATAGTTTCTGGATTTCAGATCACCTCATCTGATTTCTCTGTCCTGACTTTTGACCATACTCTCTAAGTCTATCTTCACTTTCCATGGTTTCCTGGTATTCTCTTTCAAGTTCTGGTCTTGCCTCTTGACAATTCTTTTTTTTTTTTTTTTTTTTTTTTTGCTTTTGCCTCTTCTCTGGTTTCCATTTTGAAAAAATCGAACGTCCTCCTTATTGGTAAATCCACACTTCTTAATCTCTATGTTGATAATTCCCTACGTTAACTGTCTTCTTCTTCTTGAAACAATCTCTCCATTGGCTTCCATGCCACCGTATCCTCCTGGCTTTCTTCCTCTCTGACTGCTTCCTAATCTCATTTACCAGTTATTTCTTAGGTTTTATTCTTCTGTGTTAAATGTATGCTTTCCTCTGGACTCTGACCTAAATTCTTTTCTTTTCCTGTAATATGCTGTTAACCATTTGCCAAATCTTTACTACCAAAATGCTGCCAAAACCCACACTTTTGCATCCAACCCATGACTTCTCTTCTTAGCTATAGACCCACGTAAGTGAGAGCCCATATACCACACTCAATGTGTCAAAACCAGAGCTCCTCATGTGTCCCTCCAATCCCGATCCTCTTCTCATGTTCCTTACACAACAAATAATGCTATCATCTTCCCAGCTGATTGTTCAGAAATTTTGGAGTCCTATGTAACCCCATCTTTTCTTTTTTCTCCTGTGTTCAATTAATTACCAAATGATACTGATTTCCAAAATCTATCCACTTGTCATTATCTCCATTATCTTCTCCATAGTTTAATCCAACATCAACTGTTTTCTTGGCTAAAGCAAGCTCTTAACTGATTTCCCCACAATTACTCTTGCTCTCCTAAATTTATAGTTCACACTACAGTGAGGGTTATTATTATTATTTTGCCAAAGCAAAATGGTCTTTTATTGTCTCAAAAAAAATTCTTACTAATTCGAAGAGTCTCTTTATCTAGACCCTGCATTCCTTTTCAGTCTTATCATAAACAATTATCTTCTGTCTATATATTCCAGTCATACTGAACTTTTTCCTTTAGGGTTTTTGCATCGTATTGCATCGTAAATCTATTTTTCTTACATTCTGTTTTCTGGTTTAATGTCTATTCCTCTTTCAGTTCTTGGTTTATATGCCAGTTCTTCTAGGAAGTCTGCATTGATTCATCCCTTTCCTCAGACTCAGTAAGATCCCTTTCTTTTAAACTTCAATAGCACAAGTTAGTTCCTTAATATTTGCCATCTCCACTTGACTGTACATTTAAGGAGGGCAAGCCTGTGTGTACTTTTGCTTTGCAGTTTTTTTCTCAGGACCTACAACAATGCAGACTCTATAACGGTGCAGTCACGTTGCAGATACTCAAAAAACATGTGTTGAATAAATGACTGATGGGACGGTGTTGGTTCTTACATACCAGCTGTCCCCAGTGTTCTGCCAGCTCCTTGTCAGCTGAGGCCTTGTCCCAATTATGAAAGAATACAGAGAAAAGACAGAGAAATAACTTACCACTCTTCCTTGTCCTGACATGCCCTGGACCATGCCTTTTTACAAGCTGCTGAGCCTTAGTTATTATGTGTGAGGAACAGAGTATTTCTTGCAGCCCAAGAAGGTCTTTCTTTCTCTGCATTCATGGAAGGAATAGGGATAAGTGTGTGCAATTGCTGGCTCTGGTCCTAATCAGAAGCTTGAAGAACCAGAAAACCCATGACATATGTCTTGTTTTCTGTCTGAGAGTTTGCACGTTGACATCAATCAGTGGTCAGTGAGGAACTGCAGACTACGTGGAATGGGGCTGGGAGTGGAAGAAGGAATGTTACTGCTTCATCCAAAACAAATTTCTCAATTGTTTGACAGTTGTTGAGCAATGAGAAAAGATGCAGTCAATCTGTGATTTTTTTATTTTGCACTTATGATCTGAAGTCTTTTGGCAACACATCATGCTAGTCAAGAGTGGTGGAAGAGACATTGCCATAGTTTCTTCTTTAAGGTTTAGGATCTAGATGGCATACAACAACAACAACAAAAAAACACAAAGATAAGGTAAAACAAGACTACTATTAATATGTAGACATAGCTCTATTTATATATGCTAAGCCAAACTAACAGAATAGAATACCTACATAATTTCCAAACAAAGTTTCAGAAAATTGTTAAACATTAAACAAGATACAAAAACTTAAAGTTTTAATGTTTTGACATTTCAAAGTTTTCAAGAATTAGAAATTATTTCTAAATTTTTCCAGTCGCGGCCTCAGACTCACTAGAAGTTTGAAGATGGAGTTCACACTTGGAAAGATCACCTTGGGTTTGGCTATAGGCCTGTTCCGTCAAATCATTCATATTTTTCTTCTAAGGAGCAAGGCAAAAACTCCAAATGATTTACATAGATGCCCCTAGGAAAGAAACCCATAAACAATATAAGCAAATTAATGGGGAAGGATTGTGAAGAACTGCAATATGTCTGAGATTTTTATCCTATTTGGACATGAACAAATTAGCCTGCCATAGTTTCTTGGTTGCTAGCGGAAGACGTGAGACTCCTGGTTCAGAGACAAGGACTTTATGACTCACAGCACAGCAAGCAGCATGGGCATCATGTCTGTGCTGAATCATATTGCCTCTTGCCTTCCAAATCCTAGAGGGTAATATTGAAGGGCCCTGGTGGATCTTTCACATACAGTTGGCTTGTGTGAGGAAACCAACACATACAGCTGGAGAACCCTAAACTCAGGATACCTGAATGTTTTATAAGCAGCTAAAAGCATATTGGCCTTTTCTGCCAGAGGGGGACTCTAAATTCCAAGGCTCTTCATTCTATAACCATCCTTGAAAAAAATAGCCCCTGTGCTCACAAGACATACATAAAAATGAAGAACCATGATAGTTGTTAAAATAAAGGGAAAGAACTTAGTTTTGCATTTTTCTGTTTTCTTTTTCTTTCTTAGCTTAGACCTAGAAAGCAGAGGATGCTTCAAATAATACTAGTTGCTTGTGCTGTTAAAATGAACGTACATGATTAGATATTTATTTATGTCTTTTCTTTCTTTGTTTTCCCTCATCATGACCCAGTTTGCTTAGTATACAGTCAGGACCAATAAGTGTTTTTTATCTGTATGAATGCTCAGAGGGGTGTAATATAAGCATTGCTATAGCTCATTTCCAGAAAAGAGGCCACACTTGTATAGATTTTTTTAAAAATTACCAACAACTGGCCCAACCCTACTCTGACTTTGGCCACACAACTCTCAATACTGAATAATATCAAGCTGTAGTTCAGACATATCACCTAGTACAGACATTTATTGTTATTTTATGTCTGTGTTACACTGATAAAATTAAACAATACTATGCTGCATCACTTTATTTATGCATAGGAATACAAACAATTCTACCAGGAGTTTTAATGTTAGTTGTGTGTATCAGGGCATAAACCCATGAAAAACACTTCCTTTACCTATGGGAAGCTGATACCTCATAAATATGTGGCCTTCTCCTGCAGAGTGTAAAGATTGGTAAATAAAGGGCTCTCTGATAGAAAAAGTGCTCATCCCTGTGAGGTCAATGAGTCCTTTAAAGGCACCCTAGTTCTATTGAGTGCCCTAGAAGAGTTCATTAACCCGACGCAAATAGACCATTTACTGCTACCTAGAAGATCATGCTAATTAAATTGTTCTGTTTCTCCACTTATGTCCTGATTTTCTATGAATACATGAATGTCTTGAGTCTCATTCCCCATGTCTTTGTTGAAAACAGAGATGATTACAGATTCAGGCTCTCTTACTTGAACATCTGTGTTATAAATCTCAGGCTTCTTTGGACTTCTTCAAAACCATTTTTGTAAAACCTTGTCACAGTAATGTCATACTAAGTAAGATCAGTCGAGATGGAGGATTTTTTTTTTTTTTTTTTTTTTTGACGGAGTCTCACTCTCTTGCCCAGGCTGGTGTGCAGTGTCGTGATCTCGGCTCACTGCAAGCTCTGCCTGCCGGGTTCACGCCATTCTCCTGCCTCAGCCGCCCGAGTAGCTGGGACTACATTTCTATCTCTGCTTTGTTTCATTCCCAAACTCGCAGGTTTCTCATGAGTTTTATATTTGTTGGATGAGTCATTTAATGTTAAAGTGCCTGGTATACAAAGCATCAATAATGATGTGCATTATCATTATACTTATATGCAATTGTCTATAAATATCTATAACCATTATCTATGCATGAGTTTTATTAACTTCCTTCTTGCTAAAATTCAAAAATGTCATTTCTCTTACTTGAGGCTAATTTCTACATTTGTGCTATGGATTTCATCCTCATCAGTCTTAAATTATAAGCAGGTCTTCTCTTTTACATATACAACCTCTCATTCCAAATCTCTATTTCTATGTCTCTCAACTGGAACTTTCCCTTTCCCAGTCGCTTTTAACTGTACTCATGTCTCCTCTATAAAACAACATTAACAAATACTCTCTAGACATCGTTTCTCTTTCTAGTAATTTCCCTCTCTATTTTCTCCACTGTATAGCCAAACTTCTCAAAAGAATTAGTTTTATTACTATTTCCTCACTTTATCCCAATATGGATTTGTCCACTTTATACCATTGAAATTGTTTTCATTAAGGTTAACAATAACATCTGTTAATAGATCATGGCATCCAAGAGATATTTCCAGTCATCTTTTGTACAAGTTATCCTAGCTGCATTTAATATTTTTGATTACCTTTCAATATGTTTCTCTTATATTGGCATTTACACTCCACTTTCTCCAGGTTTTCTCTTTTTAACTTTTGGCTTTGTTTTAGAACCAGCCTCATCTACATTAAACATGAAATACAGGTCCGAGGGACTCTCTTGTCTTTTATTGATTTCAAGCATATTTATAGTTTGAATTATATCATATAGATGACTTACAAATGTATAGCTTTAGCCCAGATATCTTCTGATTTCCAGACCTGTATATTCCTCTACATTCTTGTCATTTTCTTTTAGAAAGTCAAAGCCCTCTAAAACTGGAATTGTCCACTTAGGACTCATTTACATTCCCTTACCCTTTCCACACACATAATTCTCCAAAAAAAAAAAAAAAACAAAAAAAAAACAAACCTCAAAAACACCATCTAACCTATCCACTCCAGAAATCTGGAGTCATCTTTGATACTTCCCTTCCTCAAATATATAAGAAAATCCCATCACTTTTTCCCTCCTAGACAGTTCTTACGATCTGTAGTCCACCACCCTGGACCATACTCTCAATATCTTCCTCAAAGATGACTATAGTAGGTTCCCAGGAATCTGTCTGGATCCCCTCCAATCCATTCTGAAAACAAGAGTTTTTGACATGTATGACTCTTCCAAAAAATTATCTATGTCACTGTTTCAGCCTCTTATTATCCTCAAGACAAAGCCAACTCCCCCACGTGGCCAGCCATGCCCTTTCCAGATGCCCTCTCCATGTTCGTCTTCATCCTCTGTCACTGCCTATGAGGGCTCTTCTTTCCAGCCCTCATCTTACATGTGCTCCTTCCCGCCATGGTTATTGCGCATGCACTGTTCCCTCTTCTGGGATGTTCTTATCCTGCATTGTCATTAAGTTCACTCTACCTGATCCTTCAGCACTTGGATCAAGTGTTCCATGCTCAGGGAAGCCTCTGCTGATTCATTGACTAGGTCAGTTTTCCTTATTACATGTTCTCAGAGCATGGTTTTTACCTCTCTGTTGTAGCTCGTCAACAGTAACAATTTTACATGTTTACGTGATTATTTGGTGAATATATCTCTCCTCCACCAGAGTACAATATACACAAAATTAGAGATGAGTCTGTTTTCACTCATTGCTGAAGATCACAGTCGAGAGGCATATAAAAGGCACTTGGCAAATAATTAAAGAAATGACAAAAAAGCCACAAAAGCAACAGTTTAGAAATGAAAGATTTGTAGAATAGAATGAAGTCAAGAAATTCTGAAAAAAAAGGAGAAACGAGAGAAAGAAGAAAAAGAACAATGAGAAAAGAAGGATTAAACAAAAACTTTGAGAAAAAAAAGAAAAAGGAAAAGGAAAAAAGAAGCAAAAACAACAAACAAACAAACAAAACCAAAAACAAGTATTAAATATTTGGCATGTGCTAAGCACCATCACCACGTTAAAATCTTTGTAAGTATTACGCTTAAAACAAATCCAAAGGTTGAACTATTCTTATGGATGAGACAACTGGGGCAGGGGCATAGGGAAGTTCAGGATCACAGTCCACTTAGGTGCTGGGATTTAAACCTCGGTCTGTTAGAATGGAGTGAAAAAAGTTACCTTAGAATTATCAAGGCCAAGATTATAATATTGAATTAAACATTCTGGGCAACACAGAATGCCTGAGAGTTTTCGTGAAGGCAGCTTATCTGTTCCCAATAGCATATATAAAAATAATCTAACATCTGGCCAGGCATGCTGGCTCACATGTGTAATCCCAGCACTTTGGGAGGCTGAGGTGGGTGGATCACCTGAGGTCAGGAGTTCAAGGCCAGCCTGGCCAACATGGGAAAACCCTGTCTCTACTAAAAATACAAAAATTAGCCAGGCGTGGTGGAGGGTGCCTGTAATCCTAGCTACTCAAGAGGCTGAGGCAGGAGAATCACCTGAACCTGGGAGGTGGAGGTTGCAGTGAGCCGAGATTGCACCACTGCACTCCAGCCTGGGCGACAGAGTGAGACTCCATCTCAAAAAATAAATAAATAAATAAATAAACTAACATCTTTTTTTAAATCATCATTATTACTATTTTATTATTATACTTTAAGTTCCAGGGTACATGAGCACAAAATGCAGGTTTGATACATAGGTGTACTTGTGCCATGTTGGTTTGCTGCACCCATCAACTCATCATTTACATTAGGTATTTCTCCTAATGCTATCCATCCACCAGCCCCTACTCCCCGACAGGCCCCGGTGTGTGATGTTCCCTGCCCTGTGACCAAGTGATCTCATTGTTCAATTCCCACCTATGAGTGAGAACATGCAGTGTTTGGTTTTCTGTCCTTGTGATAGTTGCTGAGAATGATGGTCTCCAGCTTCATCCATGTCCCTGCAAAAGACATGAACTCCTCCTTTTTCATGGCTGCATAGTATTCCGTGATGTATATGTGTCACATTTTCTTAGTCCAGTCTATCACTGATGGACATTTGGGTTGGTTCCAAGTCTTTGGTATTGTGAATAGTGCTGCAATAAACATACATGTGCATGTGTCTTTACAGCAGCATGATTTGTAGTCTTTTGGGTATATACCCAGTAATGGGATTGCTGGGTCAAATGGTATTTCTAGTTCTAGATCCTTGAGGGATCACCACACTGTCTTCCACAATGGTTGAACTAATTTACACTCCCACCAACAGTGTAAAAGCGTTCCTATTTCTCCACATCCTCTGCAGCATCTGTTGTTTCCTGACTTTTTAATGACTGCCATCCTAACTGGTGTGAGATGGTCTCTCATTGTGGTTTTGATTTGCATTTCTCTGATGACCAGTGATGATGAGCATTTTTTCATGTGTCTGTTGGCTGCATAGATACCTTCTTTGGAGAAGTGTCTGTTCATATCCTTTGCCCACTTTTTGATGGAGTTGTTTGCTTTTTCTTGTAAATTTGTTTGAGTTCTTTGTAGGTTCTGGGTATTAGCCGTTTGTCAGATGGGTAGATTGCAAAAGTTTTCTCCCATTCTGTAGGTTGCCTGTTCACTCTGATGGTAGTTTCTTTTGCCATGCAGAAGCTCTTTAGTTTAATTAGATCCCATTTGTCAATTTTGGCTTTTGTTGCCATTGCTTTTGGTGTTTTAGTCATGAAGTCCTTGCCCATGCCTATGTCCTGAATGGTATTGCCTAGGTTTTCTTCTAGAGTTTTTATGGTTTTAGGTCTAACATTTAAGTCTTTAATCCATCTTAATTAATTTTTGGATAAGGTGTAAGGAAGGGATCCAGTTTCAGCTTTCTACATATGGCTAGCCAGTTTTCCCAGCACCATTTATTAAATAGGGAATCCTTTCCCCATTTCTTGTTTTTGTCAGAGATCAGAAGGTTGTAGATGTATGGTGTTATTTCTGAGGGCTCTGTTCTGTTCCATTGGTCTATATCTCTGTTTTGGTACCAGTACCATGCTGTTTTGGTTACTGTAGCCTTGTAGTATAGTTTGAAGTCAGGTAGCATGATGCCTCCCGCTTTGTTCTTTTTGCTTAGGATTGTCGTGGCAATGCGGGCTCTTTTTTGGTTCCATATTAACTTTAAAGCAGTTTTTTCCAATTCTGTGAAGAATTTTTTCCAATTCCAAAAGCATTGGAAGTCATTGGTAGCTTGATGGGGATGGCATTGAATCTATAAATTACCTTGGGCATTATGGCCATTTTCATGATACTGATTCTTCCTGTCCATGAGCATGGAATGTTCTTCGATTTGTTTGTGTCCTCTTTTATTTTATTGAGCAGTATTTGTAGTTCTCCTTGAAGAGGTCCTTCACATCCCTTGTAAATTGGATTGCTAGGTATTTTATTCCCTTTGTAGCAATTGTGAATGGGAGTTCACTCATGATTTGGCTCTCTGTTTGTCTGTTATTGGTGTATAGGAATGCTTGTGATTTTTGCACATTGATTTTGTATGCTGAGACTTTGCTGAAGTTGCTTATCAGCTCAAGGAGATTTTGGGCTGAGACGATGGGGTTTTCTAAATACACAATCATGTCATCTGCAAACAAGGATAATTTGACCTCATCTTTTCCTAATTGAATTCCCTTTACTTCTGTCTCTTATCTAATTGCCCTGGCCAGAACTTCCAACACTATTTTGTATAGGAGTGGTGAGAGAGGGCATCCTTGTCTTGTGCCAGGTTTCAAAGGGAATGCTTCCAGTTTTTACCCATTCAGTATGATATTGGCTCTGGGTTTGTCATAAATAGCTGTTATTATTTTGAGATACGCTCCATCAATTCCTAGTTTATTGAGAGCTTTTAGCATGAAGGGCTGTTGAATTTTGTCAAAGGCCTCTTCTGCATCTATTGAGATAATAATGTGGTTTTTGTTGTTGGTTCGGTTTATGTGATGGATTATGTCTATTGATCTGCGTATGTTGAATCAGCCTTGCATCCCAGGGATGAAACTAACCTGATTGTGGTGGATAAGCTTTTTGATGTGCTGCTGGATTCGGTTTGCCAGTATTTTATTGAGGATTTTTGCATCAATGTTCATCAGGGATATTGGTCTAAAATTCTCTTTTTTTTTGTTGTGTCTCTGCAAGACTTTGGTATCAGGATGATGTTGGCCTCATAAAATGAGTTAGGGAGGATTCCCTCTTTTTCTATTGATTGGAATAGTTTCAGAAGGAATGGTACCAGCTCCTCTTTGTACCTCTGGTAGAATTCAGCTATGAATCTGTCTGGTCCTGGACTTTTTTTGGTCGGTAGGCTATTAATTATTGCCTCAATTTCAGAGCCTGTTATTGGTCTATTAAGAGATTCAACTTCTTCCTGTTTTAGTCTTGGGAGGGTGTATGTGTCCAGGATTGATCCATTTCTTCTAGATTTTCTAGTTTATTTGTGTAGAGGTGCTTTTATTATTCTCTGATGGTAGTTTGGGATCGGCGTTGATATCCCCTTTATCACTTTTTATTGCATCTATTTGATTCTTCTCTCTTATCTTTTTTATTCGCCTTGATAGCAGTCTATCAATTTTGTTGATATTTTCAAAAACCAGCTCTTGGATTCATTGATTTTTTTGAAGGGTTTTTTGTGTCTGTATCTCTTTCAGTTCTCTGATCTTAGTTATTTCTTGCCTTCTGCTAGCTTTTGAATTTGTTTGCTCTTGCTTCTCTAGTTATTTTAATTGTGATGTTAGGGTGTCGATTTTAGATCTTTCCTGCTTTCTCTGGTGGACATTTAGTGCTATAAATTTCCCTGCACACACTGCTTTATATGTGTCCGAGAAATTCTGGTATGTTGTCTTTGTTCTCATTGGTTTCAAAGAACATTTGTATTTCTCCCTTCGTTTCATTATTTACTCAGTAGTCATTCAAGAGCAGGTTGTTCAGGTGCTGGAGAGGATGTGGAGAAATAGGAACGCTTTTACACTGTTGGTGGGACTGTAAATTAGTTCAACCATTGTGGAAGACAGTGTGGCGATTCCTCAAGGATCTAGAACTAGAAATACCATTTGACCCAGCCATCCCATTACTGGGTATATACCCAAAGGATTATAAATCATGCTGCTATAAAGACACATGCATAAGTATATTTATTGTAGCACTATTCACAATAGCAAAGACTTGGAACCAATCCAAATGTCCAACAATGATAGACTGGATTAAGAAAATGTGGCACATAGACACCATGGAATACTATGCAGCCATAAAAAAGGATGAGTTCATGTCCTTTGTAGGGACATGGATGAAGCTGGAAACCATCATTCTCAGCAACTATCGCAAGGACAGAAAACCAAACACTGCATGTTCTCACTCATAGGTGGGAATTGAACAATGAGAACACTTGGACACAGTGTGGGGAACACCATACACTGGGGCCTGTTGTGGCATGGGGGGAGGGGGGAAGCATAGCATTAGGAGATATATGTAATGTAAATGACGAGTTAATGGATGCAGCACACCAACATGGCACATGTATATATATGTAACAAACCTGTGCGTTGTGCACATGTACCCTGGAACTTAAAGTATAATAATAATAATTAAAAAAAAGAGCAGGTTGTTCAGTTTCCATGTAGTTGTGTGGTTTTGAGTGAGTTTCTTAATCCTGAGCTCTAATTTGATTGCACTGTGGTCTGAGAGACAGTTTGTTGTGATTTCTGTTCTTTTACATTTGCTGAGGAGTGCTTTACTTCCAATTATGTGATCAATTTTGGAATAAGTGTGATGTGGTGCTGAGAAGAATGTATATTCTGTTGATTTGTGGTGGAGAGTTCTGTAGATGTCTACTAGGTCTGCTTGGTGCAGAGCTGAGTTCAAGCTCTGGATATCATTGTTAACCTTCTGTCTTGTTGATCTATCTAATGTTGACAGTGGGGTGTTAAAGTCTCCCATTATTATTGTGGGGGAGTCTAAGTCTCTTCGTAGGTCTCTAAGGACTTACTTTATGAATCTGGATGCTCCTGTATTGGGTGCATATATATTTAGGATAGTTAGTTCTTCTTGTTGAATTGATCCCTTTACCATTATGTAATGGCCTTCTTTGTCTCTTTTCATCTTTGCTGGTTTAAAGTTTGTTTTATCAGAGACTAGGATTGCAACCCCTGCTTTCCATTTGCTTGGTAGATCTTCCTCCATCCTTTTATTTTGAGCCTATGTGCATCTTTGCACATGAGATGGGTCTCCTGAATACAGCACATTGATGGGTCTTGACTCTTTATCCAGTTTGCAGTCTGTGTCTTTTAATTGGGGCATTTAGCCCATTTACATCTAAGATTAATATTGTTATGTGTGAATTTGATCCTGTCATTATGATGTTAACTGGTTATTTTGCTCATTAGTTAATGCAGTTTCTTCCTAGCATTGATGGTCTTTACAATTTGGCATGTTTTTGCAGTGGCTGCTATCGGTTGTTTCTTTCCATGTTTAGTGCTTCCTTCAGGAGCTCTTGTAAGGCAGGCCTGGTGGTGACAAAATCTCTCAGCCTTTGCTTGTCTGTAAAGGATTTTATTTCTCCTTCACTTATGAAACTTAGTTTGGCTGGATATGAAATTCTGGGTTGAAAATTCTTTTCTTTAAGAATGTTGAATATTGGCCCCCACTCTCTTCTGTCTTGCAGGGTTTCTGCTGAGGGATCTGCTATTAGTCTGATGGGCTTCCCTTTGTGGGTAACTCGACCTTTCTCTCTGGCTGCCCTTAACATTTTTTCCTTCATTTCAACCTTGGTGAATCTGACAATTACATGTCTTGGGGTTGCTCTTCTCGAGGAGTATCTTTGTGGTGTTCTCTGTATTTCCTGAATTTGAATGTTGGCCTGCCTTGCTAGGTTGGGGAAGTTCTCCTGGATAATATCCTGCAGAGTGTTTTCCAGTTTGGTTCCATTCTCCTCATCACTTTCAGGTACACCAATCAAATGTAGATTTGGTCTTTTCACATAGTCCCATATTTCTTGGAGGCTTTGTTCATTTCTTTTTACTCTTTTTTCTCTAAACTTGTCTTCTCACTTTATTTCATTAATTTGGTCTTAAGTCACTGATACCCTTTCTTCCACTTGATCAAATCGGCTATTGAAGCTTGCACATGTGTCCCAAAGTTCTCATGCCATGGTTTTCAGCTCCATCAGGTCATTAAGGTCTTCTCTACATTGTTTATTCTAGTTAGCCATTCGTCTAACCTTTTTTCAGGGGTTTTAGCTTCCTTGCAATGGGTTCAAACGTGTTCCTTTAGCTCAGAGAAGCTTGTTATTACCGACCTTCTGAAGCCTACTTCTGTCAACTCATCAAATTCATTCTCTGTCCAGCTTTGTTCCCTTGCTGGTGAGGAGCTGCAATCCTTTGAAGGAGGTGCTCTGATTTTTAGAATTTTTGGCTTTTCTACTCTGGTTTCTCCCCATCTTTGTGGTTTTATCTACCTTTGGTCTTTGATGTTGATGACCTACAGATGGGGTTGTGGTGTAGTTGTCCTTTTTGTTGATGTTGATGCTATTCCTTTCTGTTTGTTAGTTTTCCTTCTAATAGTCAGGTCCCTCAGCTGCAGGTCTGTTGGAGTTTGCTGGAGGTCCACTCTAGACCCTGTTTGCCTGGGTTTCACCAGCAGAGGCTACAGAACAGCAAATATTGCTGCCTGCTCCTTCTTCTGGAATCTTCATCCCAGAGGGGCACCCGCCTATATGAGGTGTCTGTCGGCCCCTACTTGGAGGTGTCTCCCAGTTAGGCTACACAGGGGTCAGAGACCCACTTGAGGAGGCAGTCTGTCCGTTCTCAGAGCTCAAACGCCGTGTTGGGAGAACCACTGCTCTCTTCAAGGCTGTCAGACAGGGACATTTAAGTTTGCAGAAGTCGTCTGCTGCCTTTTGTTAATCTAAGCCCTGCCCACAGAGGCGGAGTCTAGAGGCAGAAGACCTTGCTGAGCTGCAGTGGGCTCCCCTGAGTTAGAGATTCCAGGCTGCTTTGTTTACTTACTCAAGCCTCAGCAATGGTGGACGCCCCTCCCCCAGCCAGGCTGCTGCCTTGCAGTTCCATCTCAGACTGCTGCACTAGCAGTGAGCAAGGCTCCAGGCACGAGAGAGGAACTCCTTGTCTGCCAGTTGCTAAGACCTTGGGTAAAGCTCAGTATTTGGGTGGGAATCTCTCATTTTTCCAGGTACAGTCTATCATGGCTTCCCTTGGCTAGGAAAGGGAAATCCCCCAATCCCTTGTGCTTCCCGGGTGAGGCAATGCCCCACCCTGCTTCAACTCACCCTCTATGGGCTGCACCCACTTTCCATCCAGTCCCAATGAGATGAACCAAGTACCTCAGCTGGAAATGTAGAAATCACCTGTCTTCTCCATCAATCACGCTGGGAGCTGCAGACCAGAGCTCTTCCTGTTCAGCCATCTTAACCTAACATCTTTAACTAGATCATGCAGGAAAAACTGGTTAAAATACATGACTAGGTTAACTATTAAATAACCCTTATTTTATTATAAAATAATGCTTTGATTTAAAAATAATAGTTTATGTTCAGTACCAACAATGACTATTTTTTGAATGGGCAAGGAAGAAGATGAACATTAAACTTTGATTGAGGATCCTCATAAGACAATAAGCAATTAATATTCTCAGTCTAATTTTCAGCTTAAAAGACATGAAGTTCTATACTTTAAAAATATTAAGAATTTTTAAGGCCAATTAAAAGTGTGATTAAAAGTGTGAGAGTGTGGAAATGATAGACATACTAGGTAAGAACAAAGTGAAAACAATTTGTATTTGTTCCGTGGTTATATCCAGGTGAGGCAAGGCAGTGCCAGTCTCTACTGTACGCGTCCCCTCCACACTGGACGTTTCACATGCAAGTTACACAAGCTTCACATCATCCTGCAATATAGGTCAGTATAGGTATTAGTCTTTTTTATTTATTTTATTGAAGAGGGGAATGAGTCTCAGACAGACATAGCACGTTATACAAGATCGTAAAATTAGTAAGTAGAGAAACCAGGGTTAGTTAGTCTGACCAGAAGTCATATGGGTTTTCAATTTCACATGCTCCCCCATAGGACTGATTATGGAGAATGGGACAAGAAGGAGGATACAACACTTTAGCAGCCAAGGTTATGAGTTTAAAGTAATTTGAGAAAAAAATCCACACATTTCATTAAACTTTCTTAGTTTAAACATAACTATTAACTCACTTGTGTTTACTATCCTATACTTTCTTAAAAGTGCTTTGCATGCAATATATCAATTTAGTATTACAATCACCCATTAAAATAGGTAATATAACTTCCAGTTTGCAGATATGGAAACTGAAGTGGAGGCATGTTAATTGACCTGCCCAATATTACTCAGTAAGTGTTGGAGTGGGAACATGGACAAACTGCTTTCCAAAACCCTGTGGTTTATTGGATATTCATTGGAAAAAAAAATTTTTTTTGAAGAAAGGAAGTTTGAGTATTCCTAAGCATTAAAAGAGAAAAAGCTAAATTGCTGGTTAAATAAGAAAAGGAAGTATGAATAATTCAACAAGATCTTAGTTTCAAGAGCTACATATTTTGTGACAACTTTAGGATTAAAAGAACAGAAAGGAAAATAAACTTTGCTTTTATCATAATTATTAGCATCCTAATGTTTACTATTCTTCATTCATACTCTTAGATTGTTAATTAATTTTAAGCAGATATTAATGGTCTGAAAAAATCTATGCAAAAGAAAGCCATGTTAGTCTTTCTTGATAATATATATGTTGCTATTAAGAAATTGCTGAAAGTCTAAGAGCCATGATAAAAACACATTATTTATAGAAAACATGTAGTGTCTTAAATAATGAACTGAGTCAAAATTTAAGTTTTCAAGTCAAGTTGAATAACCAAATGTTTTTCATATTTATAGAAAGCACGTGTCTCTGGTATGTATGGACTTTTAAAATTCATAAGTTATTTCTTAAAATCCTTCATGAGGCTTAGGCTAGGTTACTAGTTGCCCAGCTAGTTTGGGAGAACATCTGATTTCTCAATTTTTAGAAATAATTTAGAAAGCTCAATTGCTAAGAAGCTAACAGTATTCCTATTTCCATCCCTAGATGATGGAAAATAGTTTTTAAAAATATAACAATATATAGCAGTAATTTCCCAACTTAAGAAATTAATTGACACACACAGTTATGAATAATAAAGGAGAAAAGAGTTGAAAATAGGGACATACAATCTAAGAACTTCTACTTTGATAAAACCCATTTAATAATATTAAAATAAATGAAGATGCAGTAGAGTTCCCTAAGATGTTTTTAAAAATAGGTTGAATGAGACTATAGGGAAAAACACACACACACACACAAATTTAAGCAGTGAGAAATGATACTCTTTTTGCTTCTTAATATTATAATGACCTCCACATCATCTACTTGAATTAGTGTAATTTATCCTATTCAGGTTTTTCAGAAGTTGATATTATCTTCGAGATTCTCTGATTTTTTAAAAACATGTAAATTGCCTTGAATTTGGATATGCAAATCCATTATCTCAAAGCTAGAGAAAGCTTTGAAAAAGCTGTCTTCTTAGGTGGTAGAGGGAAAGGTACTCCTCCTAACTTCAGCATTCCCTTAAAGAAAGGTCAATCTAAAGCTTGCCATGTTTGCAGAAACCATCTCCTACCCTCCTTTCCTCGTTGCACATGGCCAAGTATATGCTGAAAACAATCTGCTCTAGTAAACAGGCCAAATTTTAAAAAGTGGCACGAGATGAGATAAAAAGGAAGTGTGTGTATCAACCTGATCTTTTTCAGGAGCAAGGAATAATCAGGAGAGAATTGAAGTCAGATGGACATCCTGGCTTCCTGTGGAACAGAAACTCGAAATCAAAGCTCTGTCGTCTCTCCAAGTCCCTTTTAAACTGTGGCTTCAGGGTCTGCAAATTATCCTCTATCTGATCATTGGTGCTGACTCTATGGAAATTATTTGTCTTTGGAGTGCAGGATAATGCAATAATTGAGAATCTAGGTTTTATAGATAGAACAGAATTAAGATAGTATTCTAGCTCTGACACCAGGCAGGTGTCCTCAGGCAATTGACGTATACAAGGGCCTTGGGCAATTGTATTTATACTTGTATTTATGTAAGTGCCTTGGGCAATGGTTTCTACTCTCTAACCATTTTAGGAATAACTTGGGATGCTTATCTCACAGGACCGCTGGGTGTATTTGATGACATAAAATATAGAAAACTCTCACACTTTATTTGCTAGTCCTGTTGATTTTTCTTTTAAAGGTAAATACTATAACAATTATGAGGAGTAATTATAAAGAGAAGAAGATGAGGAAAACAAAAAGAAACAAGAAAGCAAAAAGTGAACAGTTGCAGCAAAAAATGGGTCACAGTTGCAGCACTGCCTTACTAATATGTCCCTGGGCTCCTTGTTGATAATCACACAATCCTATTCTACTTTGGATTTGTAGCCAGGGATGCCTCTATGTACAACCATAAATTCTCTCTTTGCCCGTCTCCCTACCTTCATTGCATAGGTCTTCATCATGCCTGGGCATCCTTTCCTTCATCAGATACTTTCCCCTTCCTGCAGTCTTTTTGGATGTCTAGAGCCTATGGGATGACCACTCCCATTCTAAGAGGGCACCGATTCCCCATCACTCCTGTCATTTCCCTCAGAGCTCCATATTCAGTAGCCTGTCCCTTGGAAAACCATCGGACAAAATGGTGGCATTTTAGTGTTAACATCTAATAGAAACTTTAATGTATTATTTGCCCAAAGGCTTTTAAATGGCTGTATCCATCAGGGTTCAACCAGAGGGACAGAACCAGGAGGACAGAACCAGTTGGAGATATTAGAGATTTATTATAAGATATTGGCTTGCCTCATTGTGGAGGATGCCAGAGCAATTCTGAAATCTGAAGGACAGTTGTCAGGAGGGACAGGCCAGAACACCTGGGCATGAGCTGAAGTTGCTGCCCAGAGATAGAAATTTTTTCTTCTGGGATTCCTCAGTACTTCTCTTAATAACTTTCAACTGTTGGAATGAGGTTCACCTAGCGTATCTAGGATATCTCCGTTACTTAAAGTTAATTGGTTATGAACTTTAATTATCTCTACAAAATACCTTCATCACATACCTAGATGTGTGATTGAATAACTAAGGATTATAGCCTAGCCAAATTGACACATAAACTGACCATCACACTCCACCCGTTGTCAACTTAACATCCATATATATATATATATATATATATCTCCTTAAACCATACTTAATCTCCAAAGGACAATAGCATAGTTGTATTTCTGTCTAACATGGTATAACTATTCTGTGTACAACCAAAAACATGCCAGCTTGTTCCCCAGAAGAGGATAGAAAGCCTTTAAGTAATATTCACCCCTCTCTTTTGATTTCCTATAACTTAAATACTGTGGTGTAAAGTTAATTACATATACCTTATGCTAGATAATAAGGGCATAAGAAAGAGAAGAAAACAAAACTATTTGGCTAATACATATACAAATATATTTATAATTTTAAAAAAGGAAGTCCTCATTTTGAAACTGCTTGTGTGGTCATAATTTGTATTTATAAAGCACCTCTTCCTGTACCCAATCCACATTCACTTTGCCCTCAGAATGCACCTCAGCTGGTTACGGTTTGTTGCTTCATAGAGTAATTCAAACCTTCATTCTTGGAGTCTGGACAATTAGAAGTCTTGGCTGAATTGGGCTGCTTAGTTTTCCATTAACTAGAAGTCACAGGACATGGTAGTAGTTAGAGATGCCCGAAGCCATCTCCTGCATTGCAGACACTCTTCTTTACCCCTACAGTGTAGTAGCAGTGAGGTTTTCCCTTGATAATCAGTATCAGTCACTCCAACCAGTTCTGCAACTGCTTTCTTTGCCTTTGACCTAGTGGCATAAAGAGCTCAAAGTGGCCAGTTGGCAGTCATAACTTCCAGTTCAATGGGTTATTGTTATGTATCCTAATGAAAACATTTCTCCCTTTGGAACCAAGACCAGCAGTACCCTAAGATCACAGCGATGGGAAGCAAATATTTTGCTAGTCGATCCCTAGCAACAGCAGTGAGTTGTGCCACTCACATTTCTGCCTCTTGATTCCTGGACCCATGAGTCCTCGCCGTAGGACAAATAGCACTATATATTGGATGCTTGGTTTAGAGCATATACAGCCACCTGGAGAACACAGCCCCAGTTCTGTAAGGCATTTCCACTCAGCCATTGCTGTAACTGAGTCTTTAAAAGGGCATTCCACCACTCTATCAAGCCAGCTGCTTCAGGATAATGGAGAACATAATAAAATCAGTGAGTTTCATGAGCGCGGGCCCATTGCCACACTTTGTTTGCTGTGAAATGAGTTCCTTAATCAGAAACAGTGCTGGATGAAACAAAATGATACTGGATAAGGCATTCTGTAAGTCCACCAAAGGTAGTTTTGGCAGAAGCATTGTGTGCAGGTCAGGGCAATCCGTACTCAGGATAAATGTCTATTCCAGTAAGAACAAAATATTGGCCCCAGCATAAAAATCCATGAATCAAGCTGCCATCAATTACCTGGCTGATGACCCAAGTGAATGACAGCTTGGGGACTTAGTGTTAGTCTCTAGTGTTGGCATATTGGGCACTCAGCAGTAGCTATAGCCAATTTGGTCTTAGTCTGACTATTTCTTCTTTGAGACAAATGGCCAGGTGCACTGCTTAAATTTCTGCCCTGTGGCAGGACGTTTCTGCACCACTGTCCTTAAGAATAGCTCAGGAAGAGGCTGATGTGCTATAGATGACCAAGTTTCCAGAGCGTGCCTTCAGATCATGCAGAACCATCTGGAACCAGGCCTGAGTTCTTTCTTCCTTAGTCAGTTGATTGTAGGGAACTCCTCATGAGGCCGTAAGTGAGATCTGAGAGAGAGAAAGCAGCATAGCAGGAATAGAGGTCATGGGCATTTGGGACACTCCTTCATGCAGCTTACACTTGCCTTCAGGCTAGTGGTGGAATATTTCAAGAAGAACCCTGGAATATGAAAATTCTCAGAGGGCTCTACCAGGACTTGCTCGTAAAGCAGGAATTGCAGGGGTTAGGCCCAGCATCAGCTTGTAAGAAATGGCATTGAAGGGCTAATTATGAATGAAAATAACTCTGCCTTTTGTAGTTATTTATCTCATCTTTTTCTTGAATGTGGATTTTCTTTAATAATGTCCTTAAGGCCAGTTGGCCAAGGCCATATCCCAGTCCCATTTCCTGGGTCAAAAATAGAAGATTTTTGTAGTGCCAAGGGGATGTTTTAGAGGTGAAAATATCACTTTAGCCCCCAATTTCTCTAAGTCTTCTCAACATATGCCAAACTGCTATTGTGGTTTAGAAATATACCCCATCCTTTATTAATATCAGGCTGTGAAGAGGCAGTGTGAATATAATTAGAGACTTTCTTTTAATTTTTGTTAGCAAAAATGTATGTCTTGAATAATGAGTAACTTTTTCTGTTCATTCATGCATTTAATGTCCAGTAGTTCCCAGCTTAACTCGGGAGTACTTGCCTTTTTCATTCCTATACAGCACATAGAAGACACCAAGAACCTACAAGTATGAGTTTACCCAAAACCCTGGGTTTATACTCCCTGAAGATTACACGTTAAATTCTCTTTTATCTGAGGATTATTAAAAAAAGAATATTTGCCTTATTTTCTTTGTTAATGGCTATATTGCCTCTAAATTGAGTTTTTACTTTTAAGTGTATAATATTGTGTAATGGCTCATGTAATAGAAAAATGCTTATAATTCAACCTATATTAAATAATGATACACTTGGTTTAATCTAAAATTCTTGGAATCATGTTGTCTAACACTCACCATGCAAATTTTATAAATTACATGCAACTGAGGTTGCCAGTTCAATAACAAGAATAAAAGCCAGAACTAAATACTCAACTACTTAGTTTAACAATATATCTATTTTCAAAATGACCTGACTAGGTTGAATGTTATATCATGTAAATACATTTAAATCTTTAATCAGGATGACATAAATTAATCAGTTCCTTCATGCAACTATATATTCAACTTTATAAATAACTGTTCATTTATCCTTTGTAACAGAAATAAATTTTACCTTTAGAATTTATAAGTTACATATTTGAAACACTTAAGTTGCTTAAGATGTTTTTACAGCTATATTATAAGATAAAATGACTTTTATCTCATTTTAGTTAAAAATTATGTGCAGTATATGTAGTAAAACATTTTGATTATAGTGATTATACAATTTCTGGTAGATATTTTTAGACAATATATTTTTATAAGTGGATATCCAATACCAGCACCATTTGTTGAAAAGATTGTCCTATACCATATTGACTGCTTTGCAACTTGTGTTGAAAAATTAACAGATCATAAATATAATGGTTTATTTACAGATTCCCAGTTCTGCTGTTTAACTACATGTCTGTTACTATGCCAATATCATATTGTCTTGATTACTGTAGTCTATACTTTATGTTTCTTTATGTTTTGTAGTGGGAAAGTACGAATCCTCCAACTCTGTTCCTTTTCAGAACTGTTTTTGCTTTTCTGGGTCCTTTGCATTTCCACGTAAATGTTAGAGTCAATTTGTCAATTTCTACAAAAAAGCCCGTTAGGATATTAAGGATTGCAGAGAGGCTAAAGCTCAATTCCAGAAGAATTAACATCTTAACAGTATTTAATCTTTCATTTCATGAACATGAGTGGATCTCCTTTAATTAGATCTTTAATTTCTCTTCTCAATGTTGTATTCTCTTGCACATCTTTGGTTCGATTTATCTTAGGTATTTAACTCTTTTCATTCATTAACATCAGACAGCTATGTCTGATGTTATCTGTTGGTTTTTTGTAGGTGTCCTTTATCAGATTGGTAATAATCTCTTCTATTCCTTATCTGTGAAAATTTTTGTTATGAGTGGGTGCTGGGTTTATCTTTGTGTGTTTATTGAAATTTTCAGGTAAATTTTTTTAGCTTTATCCCATCAATTGGGCATATGACATTAATTAGTGTTTCAATGTGAAACCAAATCCTGTATTTCTGGTATGAATCTAACTTGGTCATGGTTTATAATCCCTTCCATATACTGCTGGATTTTGTTTGCTAACATTTTGTTGTTGAGAAATTTTGTGTCTATATCTATATACATGAAAGATATTTGTCCATAATTTATAGTGCATTTGTTTGGCTGTAATATCAGAATAATACTATCCTTACAGTATAAGCTTTGGCAAGTGTTCTCTTCTACTTTTCAGAAAGTGTTTGTAATGAATTGTCATTTTTTTCTTTAAATGATTCATAGAATTTACCAAGGAAATTGGGCTTGAGTTTTTCTCTGTAGGAAGACATTTTCATTACTAATTCTATATTTCATTTGTAATATACCAATTAAGATTGTTTATTTTTTCTTGAGTCAATTTTGGTACTTTGTCTTTCTGGGAATTTTAAAGTTTCTTCTGATTTATCTAGTTTATTGGCATCAACTTGTTCTTATTAATCCCTTATGATCTTTAAAATTTCTTTAAGGTCAATAGGAATGTCCTCTCTTTCATTCCTGATTTTTGGTAATTTGTCTATTCTCTGTTTTACTTTGTTGATTCTAGCAAAGTGTTGTCAATTTTAATGACCTTATCAAAGAACCAACTTTTGATTGAATTAATTTTCTCTGCTGTTTTTCTGCTTTCTATCTCATTGGTTTTTGATCTAGTGTTTATTATTTTCTTCATTCTGCATGCTTTGAGTTTAGTTTGCTATTCTTTATATGTTTTCCTAAGGCAAAAGTTTGTTCTTCTAATGTGGGTGTTTAATGCTATACATTTTCCTCTAAGTAGTACTTTGGCTTCATCTTGTAAATTTTAATATGTTTTGTTTTTGCTTTTATTCAGTTAAAACCTTATTCTAAATTTCCTTGTGGTCTTGTTGACCCATGGGTTATTTAGAAGTGTGTTGCTTATTTTTCAAATATTTGTGGATTTGTCCAACTTTTATCAGTTTGTTGATTTCCAATTTAATTTCATTGGGTTGAAGAATATATCTTGCATGCTTTTGATTCCTTTAAATTTATTGAGATTTATTTTATAATCAGGCTTATAGTAGCCAGTCTTTATGGCTTGCACCAATGGAGCTGGGTCAGTGGAACTAGAGCAGCTTCAGGATAACACTCCAGTCTACTCATATTTGGAGAATTTCTGGAAGAGGCAATAAGTATTTATGACTTAAATGTGGGGAGATAACTCTGTAGCCAAAATTTTTTGATAAGCCTGAACATAATTCCATATAAAACTGCAATGTGGGTAAATATCATTGTAAAGAAAAGCTCTGGATAAAAATAGTTATTCTATCAGAAAATACCCATGGGAAAAGATTTAGATGTGGTTCTAAAAATTGTCTTCATAATTAAAGAGTCGAACACTTTCTTTGATTTCTACCCAGGAAAAAAATATGTATGAATTTACGGTCAGAAGAAAAGCTTGAAGTGAATGATTTAATCCAAACAGGATGTAATGAGTCACCACCTGCATCAGGCTCAATGCCAGATATTGGATCCCAGTACCAGGGAGCTCAAGAAAGATTAAAGAATGTCTACTTAACTAATAGTAGGACATTAAATATTACAGGGCAAATTTTTATTTTTAAAAAATCAAACTGCTGCATTTTACCCAATTTTCATCTACATTAGGAGTGCATGATATTTAAAAAAAAGACAATACAAAACTTTTGAGCAAAGTATCTGAGATGACTGTTTTATTATTTTATTTGGTAAAACAAAAATAAATAAATCAACAGTCAAAGAATACTGTTGCCATCCTCTCCAATTGCCACCACCAAAAATGTTAGCAAATAAATATAATCTTTTTATGTTAAAAAGAACCTAAACCCAGGGGTTTTCAGCTCTGAGTAGAAAGACAATTGTTATACCTCCCTCTTCTACCATTTTTCCTCCTTCCTTCCTTCCTTTCCCTCCCTCCTTCCCTCCTTTCTTCTTTCTTTCTTCCTGTCTTCCCTCTTACTCTTTCTTTTCCTAATTTTTCTCTTTCTCCTCCTCCCCCTCTTTCTTTCCCTCCCTTCAGGAAAATAGAAAGCCGATATATTGAGCTGAAATATCTCAGGCTTTAAATGAAGACGGTGGCCCCCAACTAATGTCCGAGTTAAAATATTCAGTACAAAGATATACATAAGCTTTGACATTGATTCAGCCCAGACCAAAAGCTGGAGAATACATTAGTTTTTAAGATTTGAATTATAATTATGGTTTTTACAGTAAATAAGATTCAGAATAAAATTTTACAAAAGCAAAACAACTCAAGTAAAAAAAAAACACGGTGCTTTGATAAATCTCAAATTTAAATATTGCTTCAATATTCTTATTTTATTGTGATTAAAATTTTATGAAGTTTTGCTAAAGAGATCAATCTTTTAAACATCTTGACTTTATATTTTTACTATGGTCCTGACACTATACTGTGTGTGGTGACAGGCACAATATGTGTAGGATTTGCCCCCTTACCATATAGGAATTGACAATAGAATGGTGAAATGCCATTGCAAGTGACAATAACAACAAATACTGAACAACGCATGAGGAGAAGCAGAGTACTAACAAATCAGATGTAGAAGAGAATTTCCATTTGGGACCATTAAAAACGTTTATAGCTTGAAATAATAAAATTGATTTAATTGTATTTGCATTCATTAGAAATGATACTATTTTAGGCTATTCTGCTATGCTCTGCAGCAAGGTGAGGATAGGACTACTCATGCTTTCACTTATTGGTGTCTCTACTAAATATGCAAAACATAGTATAATTAATTTATAATTTAAAAAGTCTTATTATTTTAGAACTCGATGAATATCTTGAATGATTAACTAAACTTTGGTTTGTTGACTTCAAAAATGAATTTTTCCCAGACTTATTTTTTATTTTGTTTTGAAATCAGAGTACAATTTTAAGAAAAATTTAACTCACATGTTTTTATTCATCAGTGCTTAAATTATTTAAGTACATTATTGTTTTTCATGGATATTTTATGTTCTAAAGACATCTTGAGCTATTTTAATAACATTTTTATTCTCATAAAACACAATAGTTATTTTTTAACCAGAGGATTACAAAACAGTCTGGAAGAAAAATAAACCTCAAGTCTTGACTCTTTGAACACTTTTTTTTTTTAAGTACGTTGCTACCACAGTTAAAAGACCGTGGGTGTAGCCACCTTAGGAAAGAGAAAAGAGTTGGACCCAAACCAGTACCAGGCATTTGCGGAATAGCTTCCTTTTCCATTTACGAACAAAGAGCACATTCAGGTTTACAACTGAACGCAGGAGTATGAAGAATCACTAGGCTTGTTCATAGTTATTCAAGTAAAATTATTTGAGATGCATTTAGTGATGAAACCATGTCAAAATACAAAATATTTATAAGGAAAGAGCTCCATTTAGTAAATATGTAAGAATGATAGAGATTCTCTTCATAGTCAGAAGAAGCCAGCCTTAACATAGGCCAGTGGCAACACCAGGGCTTTCAGAATGAATCTATGCATGGACACCATGCATAGATTTTTCATCTAATCACTGCTCAGCCCAACACAGCCACAGCCATAGAGAAGTAATGTAAGAAATAAATAGCTAGATGGACTGGATTACGTGCAGGTGAACTAGGCCATTGCTAGTGAGTCGGGGAGTGATTCATCATGGAAATTTCTCTTCACACAGTTTGTAATCTGGCATTTCATAATTAGGAATTTATTTCTTTGGCTAGAAGCTTTGCACTCTATAACAATTTAAATCATTCCATTGAAAAAACATAATAATCCTTCTTAGTCAATGAACATTAGTGATGAAGTTTATCAAATTCTTTACAGGGATTATTACAGAGTTTTGATGGGAAAGAACAAATTTTGCTTTTGGGGGAGAGTTTTGATAGACTACATATATCCGTAAAAGTCTTTAAAAATGCACTTAATTTCCCAAGATCCCATCCATACAGATTTAAAAAGGCAGAATAAAAATGAAACTTTCTACCATGTTCATAGTCAATTCCAAAAGCAATCTGTCAAGGGAATTCTGTAGTTGGTTATTTGTAATCTAATAAGATCAGATGATATTTTCTGGTACAGTTCTCTTGGTGTAAATCTTCATGAACAATACCAGTTTAAGGTTTTTTGTCTTCTGTTGAAGGCAAAATATCCAGACAGCAGTTAGATATTTTTAAAAAATATTTTAAATATTATTTTTAATTAAATAACTGTATATATTTACGGGTAAAATGTGCTATTTTGATATATGTATACAACCCATGTAGTCCTCCCTCTACTCTGAAGAAAACAGATATTGACCCAGCTCTACTGGGGTAGGTTTATTGTATACAAAGGTGTAAGTTTTCTGCCAAAGGCTTAAGAGTTATCATCAAAACACTAGAGGCACAAATCTAAACTCTAGAAAGCATGGGTGGCAACTCCCAAATCTGTCTCATAATAGATGCCTGGTAATAGTAATGTCTGAATTTTTTTAAAATTTGGGATCTTTTCAAACATTACATTTGTATATTTCCTCATTTTATCACTGCATTTTCATAGAGGAAGATATAAATCAACAATTTTTACAGATGTAGTAATTGAATCTTAGAGTAGCTATGAAAACCAAATCTTTAAAAAAAGAAAAAGTGCCTGTCGTTCTATTCTATGAACTACAGTTCCTTTCTTATTTAGGCATCTCCTTCTTTGTTTCCCAATGCAAGACACAGAAATCTCTCAAGGTTTACTTTAAGAATATATTTCTACACTTCTCAGAATAAAGTTTCTGAAGTCCATTCTAGGGGCAGGTAAGAGCCCAGACTCTGAACATTTAAAACTACCCATGGGATCTAACATCTGAGTGCCATGATAGATTCTTTTTGCCCTTCTCTCTTATTTCAGTGCACCTGAACCAAAGTTGTAATTCTTGGAGAGTTTCAGAATGGGAATGCAGACCTGGGTGCTAGCTACTCTCTGCATGTTAAAAGGTAATTGAATAGGAGCAAATACAAGTACAAGTGGATATGTAGGCTAGAGGCACTAAGTTGCAGTCTCAAAGAGGTCACACTGAGATGAATTTTTTAAAAGAACTATAAAATTGCATCTAAGATAGATGGGGAGCAAAAGCAATATTTAAATGAAATTGTTATGGATGTAAGTCACTTTTCAAGCATTATAACTACTTCTAACATAAAATATGTTTTCACTTCATATATAAAACATTGTTATTATTCACATCTTATGACATGTTAACATATTAAAACTTAAATGTTTAATGCATATATTAAAATTTTGTGTCATCATTAACCCAGCTGATGAATTCTTTTTGGAAAAAAAATGGAAAAGATGTATCAAGAGAGATAATTTTTACAATTAGAATAAAAATATGTAACTTAAAGTATAGTGAGATAAAAATGTCTGATTCAAAGTTCCAAACCCCCTTTTCTCTTTTCTCTCTCTCTCTCTTTTGTTTTTCTCACAGGAATCCTACTGCCATTTGTTTTCCTATTAAATGACATTTCAAATACTTTATTATAAACATAAATCACATCTTTCAAGAAGGCAAATGACAAACTAAATTTGAGATCTGGCTTGCATTTCTACACCCTACCCAAGACTAAATAGATGAACAGTTGCTTTATAGATTGTATCTGAAAGATAAACAAAGAGAGACAGTATATTATAGAAAACACATCACTTGAAACTGACATCTGCCCTTTAATTCACGAACATCATCCTAAACCCTGTCACTTCACTTGACATCTGTTACATACCCTGATGCATGAAGTTGTGGAAAAGAGCAATCTTATTTGCAGTTGGTAAGAAAAAAAAATTATATATACATATATATGTGTGTGTGTGTGTAAACTTTTTAAACTGCTTTGATTTACCTATAGATAGGAGTTCATCTTCATCAGTGTTTTAAAAAGACAATGCTGTTGTTCACATACTAGTCCACCTACATCTAGTAATGGATGCTGTGAGAGATGCTGAAAGTCCTCTGTGCCCAAATAAACATCCTCTGTGATATAGAAAACTTTCACTATTAATTTTATTTCTTTGAATTAGAGCATCTCAAGAAGATTCTTATGAGATGTCCACATAGTACCTGGGATGAGTCACTCATGAATACATTTGTACTAATTATCATCAGTTATTACATTAATGGAGAAAGGTTCCTTTGAAGTAGAAAAAAGAACTGCAATAGAATGAGACAATGAGTGAGAGACATCTGGAGTCTACACGTAGACCTTTGCTACCTGCAGTACAACCGTTTCAGCCTCACCTGGGAAATTGTTAGAAATGCAAATTCTCAGGTTCCACCCAGTGCCTACTAAAGTGGCATGCTTGGGAGTGAAGCCCAGGAATCTGCATTTTAACAAGCTCTTGAGATGATTCTGATGCTTGCTAACATTTGTCAAGCACTGGTCTAAACTTGAGAATAGTGGGATCCACTGGCAGATTAAGAGTGGGTAAGTAGACCTGGAAGAAGTATCTCACACACCACTTAGGTTTGTTTTACACATTTATTTACATTCACCATGATTTCATTTATGTTTAACCTCAAACATAATACAAGATTAAATTGCCAGTATAAATTTTTACCCCAAAATTCCTATGATATTTGCATATGTCATAATGACATCACTGGTTAAAAATGCTTATATTTAACAAGTATATAATTTCAGAAGTTTTGAGAGTGTTCCTGAGGGCAATTAAAATGTTAAAGAATCATTATCTATGCAAGCATTGTTATATCTGAAGCCACTGCTAAGTCTTTGAGCATTAATGGTACAAAAACAAAATGATAACAAACCACCAAAAAATACCACCTGGAATCAAAGGGTTTAAAGAGACTTGTGAAGTCATCCATAATCTCTCAGCTTGTAGATTCTAATTGTGCTCACTAAGGATGAGTCCTTCGACACAGGAGATGTGGCTCCGAAGAAGACGAAGCTGGTGACTCAGCAAGAAGAGGATGGACTGTGCTGGAGATGGGCTGTCTTGGCCTCGGGACACAGGAGCTGAACTGAGGCCCCCTGACTAGGAAGCACCTTTCTTCCCCAAATCTGCCATGGACTTTGATTAGGAGGGTTCTTACCGGCTTCCTGTGGGGACAAACTACTGGCTCTGTGGCAACTTGGAAATCACTTCTGCTCCTTAAAAAAATCTAAGATTTTGTCCAGGTGTGGTGGCTCACACCTGTAATCCCAAAATTTTGGGAGGCCAAGGTGGGCGGATCATGAGGTCAGGAGTTCAAGACCAGCCTGACCAACATAGTCAAACTCCATCTCTACTAAAAATACAAAAATTAGCTGGGCATGGTGGTGCGCTCCTGTAATCCCAGCTACTTAGGGGGCTAAGGCAGGAGAATCGCTTGAACCTGGGAGGTGGAGGTTGCAGTGAGATGAGATCGCATCACTGCACTCCAACCTGGGTGACAGTGCGAGACTCCGTCTCGAAATATATATATAATATTTAAAAAAATGGATGTTTTCATCAAAATGAAGGATTGTAGTAGATTAATGTTTTCTTATTACAGAAACAAATTATGTAATTTATAGAAAAAGTGGGAAATCCAGGTAAACAAAGTACAAAATAAACACTGACATACTTCCTTCCCAGGGATGAGCAGTTACTTTAGCATATATCTCTGCAGATCTTTTTGTTGTTGTTTTACAAAAATAAAGTCAATACTGTATGTTATTTTACCATCTACGTTGTTCACCTATCAATATGTCCTAACACCTTTTCATGTCAATAATTGCTCTTCTATAACATCTTTAATGGCTACTGAGCATTCCATTTTATGGTTGTATCATAATTTATTTACCAAATTCCCAATTGTTTCCTATATGCAATTTCTAATTTGTCACTATTATAAAGTGTGTTCTGGTGATTCGTCCTGATAGTTATGTTTTTATGCCTGTCCTTAAAAATTCCCAACAATGAATTTGTAAAATATTTAACATGTGTGTATTACGAAATACCTACTCATCAGTTGACCCATCTTACTCAAATAAAGAAAATACTATGTGTACTTACCATTGAACTTCATCTTGTTAGATCTAGTTCATTCCTCAAGCCTGCAGGGAAGGTGTCAGAGCCCAATTTTATAATCAAAGGAAGTCACTGCTTCATGGCATCTGGAAATTTTGTACATAAGCCTTTTGCATGTGCACAATTTTAATAAGATATCCTAGAAGCAGGACAATTTTGAAATTCATATTCTTTTAGATTTTAGAAAGAGAATAATCATATTCTATATACTATATATAGATGTTCCTGCTATGATTCCATATGTGCGTTACTGGAAAACCTTGTGTTCCACAATCTGGTACACTAAACTTAATAAGGCCTATGGGGAAAATAGGTTTGTGGCAGACCCCCCAAATCCTTTGGAATTTTGTAATCAAAATATTAACAACAGAAACAACAAAAAGCAGTTTTAATGAAAATGTAGCATAGCCAATCTTTACTGACATTTACACATAGCGCCCCAATTAGTCAATCCTTTAAAAAATGAAATCATGGAGCTCTTGCTTTGTAGGGAAAGAAGTAATGAAGGATGTTTACTTTTAACAGTGACCATTAAAAAAAAAAAAAAACACTTTGATTTAAGGTATAGCCTTCATTTATCTGCTATTTAATATAAGAGGAGGAGTTATCTTTGCAGAATTTTTGTTTACACTTGTAGGTTTTCCTGATATCTAAACCTAGTGGTTCTAGAAATTTAGTGGTTCTAGATGCCACTAAGACAGCTACTACTAGTACTTGCATTTTTCTGGGTTTTCAGCTTGTTTTACTAAAATTATACATTTCCAGGGTCTTATTTATTTATTTATGTTTTATTTTATTTTATTTTATTATTTTATTTTTGAGACAGAGTTTTGCTCCTGTTGTCCAGGCTGGAGTGCAATGGCACGATCTCGGCTCACTGCAACCTCTGCCTCCCAGGTTCAAGCGATTCTCCTGCCTCAGCCTCCTGAGTAGCTGGGATTACAGGCGTGCACCACCATGCCCAGATAATTTTTTGTATTTTTAGTAGAGACAGGGTTTCACTATGTTGGCCAGGCTGGTCTCAAACTCCTGACCTCAGGTGATCCACCCCCCTCAGCCTCCCTGTGCTGGTATTATAGGCGTGAGCCACCACGCCCAGCCCAGGTCTTAGCTTTAATTGTGAGAAAAGTTGCCCAAACTGCTTCAAAATATTAACATGCTAGGAAAAGACTAAATCAAAAGGAATTCTATGTTACATTGGCATAATTCTCCCATTTTCAATAGAATATGAGTTAATTTATATTAAAGAAGCATAAATTATGGCAGAACAAACTGCATTGTCAACACTCCAGTGATATTTAGGGTATCACCCTATAAGCTGATTCATTAGTATTTGTTCAGCAAAAATTAGAATCTTCATAGTAAGCAGAATCAATAAAGAGACTCACATTAGTTCATTCAGGGTTTACACTGATGAATTCAACTCCCATGAGCTTTTATCACCAAAAAATACAGGGAAACCCCTTTTAGGTTTTGATACATCAGCTAGTGAATAATAGACCTTTAACCTTTCATCAAGGCCCTAGTGAAAGTTTGCACAAGGCAGTTATGAGGACAGAATACAGCAGTCCACCAGTTACACTAATCTGTGAGTTCTCACCTGCCCCTGGTTAAAAAGCCTGGCATTCTTGCATTAAGTCAACTTCAATTTATAAATGTTGGAGACTTCTCATTTCCACATGCCCAGACACAACTCCTGGATTCAAGACCCCAGTCATTCAGTCTTGCCTGACCTCCTCACTGTTAGCCCCACTGCTCCTTTCAGAAAACTCTCTTTACAGCATGCCAACAGGTTACAATGGCCTTGGAATAAGATTTCCTGTTCCCAGGCTTGCACTTCTCTAGTTTTTTTATGTGTTTGTTTGTTTGTTTTACCTAGAATTACATTCCTCACTCCTCTCTGTGTCCAAATTTTTACTCTCAATTAATTATAATGATAACCCTGTTCTTAGCACTCCTTCTCAATTACTATAGAACTAATTACTAATTACCTATGATAATCATATCACACTCAACATATAAAGGCTTGTAATTGCATATATACGTGTTATAGATAACAATTCTTCCCATTTCTCTATCCTGTGCTTTTGTGTGTTGTTTCTATGGCAGAAGACCATGCCATTTACGTATTTATAACTCATTTATAAAAAGTATTTATAACTCATTTGCATCTGTTAGTGTACTCCCAATAAACAGACTTATTTATCAGCTGGCAAGAAGTTAATATCTTGACTTCAAAGGAGGTGTGGAAGCAGAATTCCTTCCTTTTAAAGAGACCTCAATTTTTTCTCTTAAAGCCTTCAACTGATTAGATGAGGCCCACCTTCATTATGAAGAGTGATCTGCTTAAATTCTACAGATTTAAATGTTAACTACATCTAAAATATACCTTCACAGAAATATCTAGACTAGTGTTTGACCAAATTACTGGCCACCATTAGCCTATCCAAGTTGATACATAACATTAATCATCACATCATTTGACCATTCCCCTTCTAATAGTCATTTAGATTATTTCTGGATAGTCAGCCATTATAAAAATTGCTACATTGAGTAAGCTTGTGCATAGCAAGTTCATATATTCATAAGCATATCTTTGCTATACATTCCTAGAAGTATAATTGTGGGGTCAATTATTAGGTGAATTTGCTATTTTGAGGAATATTAGCAAATTGCTTTTCATAGTGGTTGTACCAATATACACTTACATCAGCAGTGTACAAGAGTTTCTGTTTCATCAAACCATCCCCAACATAGTGTATTACCAAACTTTTTGAAATTTCACAAAATGAGAGTCGACAAATAGTATCATACTGATTTTCTCTTATTATGAATGAGGTGGAGCTTCTATTAAAATGTTTAACAAGCACTTATACTTTTTGTGAATAAATTGTTCATATCCTTTGTCTATTTCCCATTGTCTTATTGATATTTCTATAAGTTAGAGTTAGTTCTATAATAATTAAAAATACAAAATATATCGTGTTTTTGAGTTGCAAATATCTCACAAAGTTCTGTTTCCATTAGCATATTCTCACCATTAGGATTTTTAATAAGAGTTTTAGGCATTTCAACAGTTTAAATACATTTTAATTAAAATTTTACATAAACATAAGGAATTTGAAACATTACATGTATACAGATCAATGAATTTTCATTAAGTGAGTAAAGTTAACCTTTGTAAATACTGTTCAGAGTAAGAAATAGTGCTCCATAGATACTTCCCCAAATGACACTTACAGTTACTATCAGTTCCTCCCCAAAGGTAAAGCCACCAACATACATCAGTTATGCCTGGGTTTAATATTTACATGTTTGTTTATAATATTTATTATGTTTATTATATACAAAATTATATGATTTCTAAAAGTTACATAAAGAATCTGTATTTTTTGTGTTTGGCTTCTTCTGTCCAAATTCTATTTATAAGATTCATCTGGCCGGGCACGGTGGCTCAGGCCTGTAATCCCAGCACTTTGGGAGGCCGAGGCGGGCGGATCACGAAGTCAGGAGATCGAGACCATCCTGGCCAACACAGTGGAACCCCGTCTCTACTAAAAATACAAAAAATTAGCTGGGCCTGGTGGCGGGTACCTGTAGTCCCAGCTACTCGGGAGGCTGACGCAGGAGAATGGCGTGAACCCGGGAGGCGGAGCTTGCAGTGAGCCAAGATCGTGCCACTGCACTCCAGCCTGGGCGACAGAGTGAGACTCAGTCTCAAAAAAAAAAAAAAAAAGATTCATACCCATGTTATTTTATATTAAGTACATTATATGTAATTACTTTATCCTCAATACTGTATGTGTTAATATATTATAACTTATTAATTCAACAACTCTTTAAAGCCTTTTAGGCTTTTGCTGTTTTTAACTACTTTAAGCATGCTGCTAGAACATGCCTGCATCTTTCAGAGACTATATGCATAAATTTCTGCTGACTACATATTTCAGAGTGGAACTGCTGGGTCAAAGGGTATGGTTGTGCTCAACGTTAGTAAATACTATGAACAAATGATAAATTGTGATTGTAAAATTTTAAACTCTCATCATCAACAGTGTATCTATCATTTTAATGTTAGCTCCTCTATGTAGTGGTCCCTTATTGTGTGTGTGTATGTGTGTTGTATTCTTCTGATGACTAATGAGGGTGATCACTTTTTTGGACTGTCTCTATTTAACATTTATTTTAAATTTCATTATTTTATTGTCTGCCAACCGAAAGTTTGATATGTGTTCTTTCTCTTTCTTCCTGCTTGAAAGGGGAAATTGGATAACTGATTTTTAACCATTCTTCTTTTTTTAAGATAGAAATTTAAGGCTATAAATTTTCTTCTAAGCAGTTAGCTGCTTTCCTAAAGGTTTGATACTTTATATTTTTTTCTGACGTTTAATTAAAGTTTTTCTAATGTCTATTCTTTTTTTAAAAAAAAAATTATGCATTACTCAAAAGTGCTTTGTTTAATTTCCGAGCTGTTGGGGGGATTTTTTAGTTTTCTTCTTATTGATTTCTAACTTAATTTCACTGTGGTCAAAGAATATATTTTGAATGTCTTAAAATCTTTGAAATGTGTTGAGGTTTGCTTTATAATCCAGCATATGGTCAATTTTGCTAAATGTTCCATGTGCACTCTGTTGTCATTGGATGCAGTATTCTGATGTCAATTAGATCAGATGGGTAACTGTGTTTGTGGAGGACATAGTAAAAGATGGCCTTCAATTATCCTTGCCCTCTGATAATCAAACCCTTACATAATTCTCTCCACTTGAATGTTGGTGGATCCTGTGACTTGCTTCTCACCAATAGAATAGGATTATGAGATTGTACCATCAGTCACTTTCGCTTTGTGATTTTGACGAAGAAAGCAGCCTTGTTGGAAAGGCCCATGTGACAAGAAACTGAGACTAACAACTGAGGCTAAAATGAGGTTGACCTCTAGCTAATAGGCAACAAGAAACTAGGGACCTTGGTCTAATAGCCTGCAAGAAAGAGAACTATGCCAAGAAGGGTGCGATCTTGGAAGTAAATCCTTCCCCAGTCAAACACTGAGATGAGGCTGCAACTCCATTGGACACCTTGATTGCAATTCTCACATGAGCCTCTGAGGCAGAGAGAACTATATAAACAGCGCCAGGCTCTTGACCCACAAAAACTGTGAGATAGTAAGGTATGTTGTTTGAATTAGGCTCTCTTGTTTAAACCCCATAAACATACTTTGTTGCTATTTGTTTTCAGTGCGTCACCATTTATATGACTAAGTTACCCTCCTCTGTCTCTAATTTTTTACATCTTCTCACATCTTCTACCAGTTGAATGTAGATAGCTTCTGAGATTCAGAGTTCCAATTTCTGGAAATAAAAATATGATGGATTTAGATGATCTTTATTCTCTCTTTCTAGACAATACTTTCACACAAGTCTATTTTCCAGGTTTCTCAGCAGCAGATAACATCGCTGCTTTTGTACTGACGAACATTCGTAATCCACTGATACAGAAGGGCAGGGATGGTGTCATGACATCCATGTTCTCAGTGTCTTCTGGGGCCACTTTTTTTTTTTAGCAAGAAATTATAGACAGCAACCCCTCTGGAATGGGGATTTGCAGTATGACAGACTTTGAATAGACTGGACAAGCCTCTAATACACACTCCATTTGGTGTTCTGTTTTTGCATTTATCTATAACTTTTCCCTATGGAACTCATGATATAAGGATCTGTATAGCTCTTGTGTGCCTCTATATCCTGCTATTTTCATGGCAGATGTTGCCTTGGAAGGTTTGTAAATGGAGAGAAACTAAGGAACTGGCTCATGGAGAAAATTCCATATCTGGCAAACCTAGAAAGTAGATATCATGGCCATATGTTTTTCTTGTCGATGCAACCTCTGCATTTAAGTTTATGTAAAGACAGTGAGACTAACTTACAGGCTTTTATTCTGCCTACTTAGGGCAATCTGTCCTGGTTGATTGTATCAATTTTTCCCAAGAAGTTTTTCACTTCTCTGCCCCTCTTCATTAATTATAGGGATAATAGAAGCACTGGATATACATAGGCATATAAATTTTTGCTGCATTTTCTCTATAGAGTCTTTGCTACTTTTTGATTTTTATATACCTCAGGGGTATGTAAATCTTTTCTTTTAATAGGACATTATATTTTGATATATTTTAGTGGAAGTTAGGGAAAGACAGTTTTTAACTGTCATGATAAACTGCAAGTTCTCTTGACTGATTTTCCTGATCGACTTCGTGCAATTCTATTTTTCCTTTTACGAAAAAAATATTTTCATCTTTCTCATTGTAAAAAAAAAGTTCTCATGTTATTTTCTTTTTCCTCATAACTGAATTAACCATTCAGGGAAGCTCTTCAATGAAGATGTATTTTAAAGAGGATTCCTTCATTCAAAGCCAACTGCCAGTATTTATTATTTCGGACCTATGCCATTCATTTACTCAATTTCCCAGGAAGAATATTTGGAAATCCTGAATTTATTCTATTTGATGACATTGCCTATATAATATCTGATCAACAAATTTAATTCAATGCACTGTCTAAAATGCTATTCTAATCTCTTTCTGTTTCCTAATTCAGGGCCATTGCTTTGGTTCAAGTCTTCATAACTTCTTCCCTAGAGAAGTAAAATCTCCCATCCTTAACTCTTTCTTCTTTGAGTTGATCTCTGTGGTACTCATTCTAATGGGGTTAACATCCTTTAATGTAACCCCAATTGCCCAAAATGTTATGTTCAAGTTTCTTAACATGATCTTGAGCCTTTATCCTGTGACTTTCTCTTCTTAAACCTCAAGAATGAACTGCTTAATTCTCTGAAATGCATGATACTCTGTCGTCTGATATTTTTCTGGCTAAGATTCTGGTAAAATTTACTCATCATTCAAAACTCACACTAAGTAACACTTTCTATCCCCACACTCGGACAAGAATAATTATTGTTTTCCATCTGTGCTCCTATAGAATTTTGTATCTATCATAACAAATCTTAAGAGTTTTTCTGTTTCTTTTTCTTTTGTTTCAACATTTTTTGTCCTCAAGACTTTCACATTCTTCAGGTAAAGTTCTGTGTTTTATTCTTTGTTCCATCAGCATATAATATACTGGTGAAAATTCTGGAAAAAAAATAACATCTTAATGGATAAAAATATAAATGATCAAATGCCTCTGGATCAGTATAAATCCATCATCGCTTTTAAAAAATGTCTAGAGTATATCCTTCAGGTAGTAGGAAAACAAATTTATTTTTCTATATAAAGGAAAAATAAAATTCTGTGGCTAATATTAAATATCTTGTTCCACTGAGGTATTTATGAGGTTTCTGAATTGACTTGAAATTTCTCCCTCAAAACAAATCTTAGATACAAGTCAAGTGTTCTTAGGGGGCTGATACTAGAAAAAGAAACAAAACACAAACCAAACATTAGGTTTTAGTCTAAGAATGTGAGTGCTTTTTTAAACCCACCAATATAATCAGATTTATATTTATTTTTACAGAAATGTTTGCTCAGCTAATGCATTCCTAATCAAATAATGGGTGTTCCATGATGGAAATTTCAAATAAAGTTCTTAAGGCTGTCAAAAACTAAATAAGCTAACCAGAATTATATTTCTTTGTTTCCTGGTGGATCTCATAAATGCTTCAAGAGGAATACAGCGTACTTAGAAAGAGGCCAGATAGGCACTCAAGTGCAAGTGTACTCCTCCATTCTTCACCCTCAACCAATGATTTCATACATATATTCTGGTGAAATATGTCTATTTTTGAATTGGCAAATATCTCCATAATCTATTACATTTTAAAATTATTTGTGTTTGTTTGAAACAAACTCCATGCCATTGCAAAATTAAAAACTACAATTCCATTTACTAATCTATTTTGTATTCAAAAAGAGTATCATATGGCTAGTCACATGAATTTTAACCCATTAGTGTGAATGATGATCAATTAATTTTTAACTTAGAGTGCACAAACGCAGAATACATCCTGTTAAATGTAACTTTAGATGATTTTGAAGTTGACTGTTGAATCTTAAAAAGTCTTTGGCATGATTCATTCAGCTCATTGGGGTTTTTCAATTAGGCTCTTCTAAGCCTAACTTTTGAGACACAACAATCGCAGAAAACTTACTAACACAGTATTCTTGAATGCCAAAGTCGAGACACTGTAGACTACAGCCTATTACCAATGAAATACTCATGAAAACATCACTTTATTTTCAGTTTTGTGGTTCATAGGACATTAGTAATTAAGACAAGGTTTTTGAGGCATCCTTTTGCAAGATTTGATTAAAATAGATTTGAAAGCACTGAAATGAAATGGCACCAGTTCAGATTGTCTGTGTTTACTCTTGTTTGAAATCTTTCTCAATGGGAGGTGCCAGAACAGTGGGCCACAAGTTCAACTTTTCTAAGTTTGAGAACCTTATTTATTTGAGAAGAATCTGGTTCACATGTTATAAGACAATCTGAGCAAAATAAGATTGATGTCCTATGAGCTCATGAGACATTAGGACAATAAGCCATAGAAGGAGACAGCCAAGATAACATGTCACATCACTAGGACCCAAAAACACTCGTCTCCTCTGAAGGTTGTTGTTGTTGTTGTTTTCAGTCTATCCAAAACAGGAAAAAATGATCACATGACACTTAAGGAACTCTTTGACCTCTAAAATTAAAACATTAAAAATAAATAGTAAAGAAGAAAGTTATGTAAAGACTGTCCTTAAGTGTGTTTCTTGCAAAGTCACAGTCACTCTTGGCAATATTATTTTTAAATGGCAGTAACAAGAACAATAGTAGTACCTACCTTCAGGCTCTACCTCTCATGTTCCAGTTACTGTGGAACTCATGTTCCGGTTACCCTTTATTTCCTATCATCTTCACAAGAGATTTCAATGACTTTTGGAGTGGGGAGCAGGTAAAGAAATTGAGACTTCAAGACTTCAAAAGGCAGCAATTTTTCCAAGGCCACATCCCTAGAAGTGGAGGAGGTGAAATGTGATCTTAGGTATGTCCAATTCCAAAATCACCTCTTTACACAGAAAAGACAGAGTGCCTCACTTAATTTAAATGGATAAAAATTAGTGTGCTCCGAGGTTGGCAGCTGATAAGTGCAAGAGAGACTGTTCCCATTGCTGCATGACAACGACGCTAGGTGCCATCACTGCCTAGGTGGGCCCCAGCTGCTCCGCTGCTGCTCCTGCTGCCGTGTGTCCCTGGGATAGGTCCTCAGCTATCACTCCTCTCTTTATCCCAGGCCTCAGATTCAGGGCCTGGGTAGGAACATTCAGTTGGCCAAATGTTGGCCATATGGTTGTGTCGTGGCTGTCAGAGGTGGGGGAGGGAATATCTGCCTCCTGTCGGGCTGCAGCCCACCAGGATCCACAAATAATATATGCAAACAAGAACTCCAGAAAACAGGGAAGCTTCCAATCCTGCCTCTGCAACTTTTTGGCCATATGATCTCAGCCACCATCCTTACTTGTCTGTATATTAAAGTAACATCCTGTTAACTGGTGCACCTACGGCTTCATCTTGTCTCTCCATTCACAACGGAGTAGCCAGAGGACTCCTTTTAAAACACGTCAGATTGTGTTACTTCTTTGCTCAAAATCCTTTGGTGGGTTCTCATCTTGCTCAGAGTGAAAACTTAAATCCAATTTTCAGATATGTTGGCAGGAGTAAGGGAGCAACCAAGGAGAGACGGTGAGGTAGTCAGAGGCTAGCAAGATTAGAAAGCTGTTTTTACCCCTAGATGTAAATGTTTACTTCAGTTCCATTGGCCCATGGGGATGATGCAGAGGCAGGCCCAGGTGGGTGCTCCACACACAGTGGGTTTGTGTCACTTTGGAGGAACGCCAAGCTTAAGAGACTCCAGTCTTAGAAGTTAGCTGCTAGTAAACCAACCTATGTTTCATAATAAAGACATTCTCTTATACTGGATATCAAATGAACCTGCTCTCCACATCAGAGGAAGAGGCCTTCTCTACCTTCCAAGGCTGTTCGTTTGATCTGAGATAAAAGCTGCCACAAGACAAGCTGAAACAGAACTGATAATGGAGAAGCATCTTCCAAAACATGCTAGCTAGGTATATGCCTATAGTTTAATGTTCCCTATACATTTTAAGATGTCCAAAATATCTCATAACAATATATTAAAATAACATGAACTTTTTACATAGTTGGCCCCAGGTACTAAATATGTTCATTAGATGGAACTTGCTAGTTATGCTGTTTTAATCTACTTGTACTAATTATTTTCTATTAGAGCTCTGATAATGAGAGAAGTTATTAAAATGCTTCATTATTTTGGATTTTTAATTTTATCTTTATATTTCTTTCAATTTTGGCTTTGTATATTTTATTGCGATGTTTCTTGGAACATAAAAGGTGTTTGTTTTTAGTTTTTTCTAATGAGCTGTTAAATTTGTTACATATCATTCTCTATATCTATAATAATGCTTTTGTCTTAAAGATTATTTTCTTCTAATGATAGTTATTGCTACACTTGATTTATTTTGTGAGCATATCAATTAGAATCCTGGCTGGAAACAGATGGTCCACTAAAGCTGAGTAATTGAGGATATTTTAATAAAGAGAATATTTATAAAGTAGTGGACAAGATCTGGGGAAACTAGGGATTTCTGTAGTACCTGGAGTTACGGGATTTTAGTTCCACGTGTTTTGAAATCTCCCCTTTCCCATCCCAACAGTTACTATTACTGTTTAATGGAGTTGACATCACACAGTAAATTCATTAAGAAGTTTTATATTTCTCACAAAACTGTCTGCCCGCTTCATTCTGTCAAGTTTCCTTTCCCAGTCTCTGGTTTATGGCTCAGTTATAGCCGCTAGCTTATCTAGCAACTTTTAGGCACTACAACAGCTATTTTAAACCTTAAGACATCCAAATGACATGTAATCTGAACTTCAGTCTCTCATCTTATTGGAAACTTCTACTACTACTCAAATCTGAGTTGTGACTTCTGCTAACCCTCTATGCTACTTTTTCTCCACTCAACTGGGGCATGGCAAATATTCAAATACTGGCTTTTCAATGGTGGAGTTATTTTAAGGCTTTTTCCAATAAATCCTCCCATATTTTTCCAGAGATCATAGAATTCCTTAAGTGACACAATCCCTTCTGGTCTCTCAGCATTCACTCGGGTTCCTAGCTTCATGGTACATTCCGTGTGTATTGGTGTTCTATTGCTGTGTAACAAATTACCACAGACTCAGCAGCTTCAAACAATATCCATGTATTATATAATATCACAGTTCCGTAAGTCAAAAGTTAAGGCAAGTTCAACTGTGCTCTCTACTGAAACTGAGGCATTGACTATTCAGGGCCTTATCTGGAGGCTCTAGGGAAGAATCTGCTGCCAAGCTTTTAGAAATTACCAGCAGAATTCAGTCTCTTGTGGTTGTAGGACTGTGGTTGATGTTTCCTTGCTTTCTGTCAGCTAGAGACTTTGCTAGGTTCTAGAGGCTGTCCTCCCTAAAAGCCAGCAATGGTGTGTTGAAATCTTCTCATGCTTCAAACCTTTCTGACTTCCTCATTCTGTTAGAAGCACAGATCATAAAGCATCTATTTGTACTATGTGCAGATAAATATTTTGTAAACTTTCCAAAATTATAGCAGAAAATTGGTAACCATAAAATGTTACAGAGCCGATTAAAGAAAAACTAGAATTTCTAGTTTGAAATGAAAATTATTCTGTGAAAAGAGGCTTCAGACCCTGAATATTCTACCGAAAGGAAGCAGATTGACAGAACTATTGAGCTATAAACACATACTACTTTTCAGGTAAGAGAAAGGGAGACTTAAGGGGTAAAATGTGGAGAGCAGAAAACTCTCCAATTTATTGTTTATTTAATTAATTTATTTTTAGAGATGGGGTCTCACTATGTTGTCCATGCTGAAGTAAAGTGGCTAGTCATGGGAGTGATTGTGGTACACTGCAGCCTCAAATTCCCAGGCTCAAACCATCCTCCCGTCTCAGACTCCCAAGAAGCTGGGACTAACAGGCATGTGCCATTACACCCAGCTCAAACTATAGTTTTAAAGGGTTTAAATGGTTGGGTCAGGTCTACTTGGATAATCTCCTTATCTGAAGGTCAAATGCTTTGGGATTTTAATTACACCTGCAAAATCTTTTCATACCAACACTTAAATTTGTGTTTGATTAAATAACCAGAGGATGGAATCCTTGTGAGTCATCTTTATACTTCAGTCTATTCCCTGGTCCCCCAAAAGTCACATACCACCCAAATGCAAAATACACTCACCCTTTCCAAGTCCTTCTGATAGTCACTTATATGTGTCAATGTAACTAAGCTATGGTCCACAGTTATGAAGCAAACACGAATCTAGGTGTTGCTGTTGAACATATTTTGTAGATGATGTGATTAATATCTACAACCAATTGACTTTCTCTAAAAGAGAGCACCCTTAATAATCTTGGTGGGCCTGATTCAATCAGTTTAAAGGTCTTGAGAGCAGAATGAGGAAGAATAAATTCCATCTGTGAATGGCACCATCAGGCTTTCCAGCCTGTCTTTTCTGATCACTTACTCTATGGATTTTGGACTTGCCTAGTTAATCCCCACAATTGTAAATTGCAAGAAATCTGTCTATGCCGAGACCAGCTTGGTCATGGAGACCCAGCAGCGCTAGAGGAATTAAAGACACACACACAGAAATATAGAGGTGTAGAGTGGGAAATCAGGGGTCTCACAGCCTACAGAGATGAGAGACATGAACAGAGATTTACCCACATATTTATTGACAGCAAGCCAGTGATATGCATTGTTTCTATAGATTATAGATTAACTAAAAGTATTCCTTACAGGAAATAAAGGGATGGGCTGAAGTAAAGGGATGGGTTTGGCTAGTTATCTGCAGCAGGAGCACGTCCTTAAGGCACAGATCGTTCATGCTATTGTTTGTGGTTTAAGAACACCTTTAAGCAGTTTTCTGCCTTGGGTGAGCCAGGGAGTTCCTTGCCCTCATTCCGGTAAACCCACAACCTTCCAGCATGGGCGTCATGGCCATCACAAACATGTCACAGTGCTGCAGAGATTTTGTTTATGGCCAGTTTTGGGGCCAGTTTATGGCCAGATTTTGGGGGCCCTGTTCTCAACATGTCTGTCTATCTATCTATCTATCTATCTAGCTAGCTAGCTATCTAGCTATCTACCTACCTACTATCAATTACATATATGACATATGTATTACATATATTTACATACACATAATACATATTATTACACACACAGACACACACACACACACACACACACACACACAATCTCCTACTGGTTTGTTCTGGTGAAATCCTAATTGATAACAGTCCACCAAAGTCTCATCCCATTACAACATCAGCTGAAAGTCCAAAATCTCATCTAAATGTCATTCGTTTAAAAGTCCTACATCTCATCTAAATGAGGTGTTAAAGAGGTTCATCAATCTAATTCATTGTGGGCTATGATGCGGATTCATCTGTAGACCTGAAAAACTAAAGGAAAAGTTATCTGTTATCAATATTTTCCCAATGCAATGGCAAGACAGGCATAGAATAATAATTACAGACATTTCATTCAAAAGGGAGGTATGTGGAAAGTGAAAAGAAGTCACCAGCCCAATGTAGTTCTGAAATCCATTTGTCAACCTCTTTTAGGTCTCTGGGATTAATCCTCTGTGGCTCTCAGCTCTACTCTCCACATTCATGGTTCCACCCTCTGGATTTTCTTTTTTACCCCTTGAGTCTCCCTTTCTCTTACTTGAAAGGTAGTATGTGTTTGTAGCTCAACAGTTTTGTCAATCTGCTTCGATTCAGTAGAATATTCAGGGTCTCTTTTCACATAATAATTTTCATTTCAAACTAGAAATTCCAGTTTTTCTTTAATCCGTTCTGTAACATTTTATGGTTACCAATTTTCTGCTTTGGAAAGTTTACAAAATATTTATCTGCACATAGTACAAATAGACACTTTATGATCTGTGCTGATAATTGCAATATCCAAAGTTGTTATAATTGTTGTTGTTACATCTTGTTTATGATGATTCTCTATCATAGGGTGTTGCTTCCATAAGTGCTAGATCATTACAATTGAATAATCATTTTTACTAATAATCTGAGGCCGAGGATGACAGATCTTCTTTCTGAGTAGACTTTAAGTTACTTCGATTGGTATAAACAATCTCGAACTAGCTTAATCAAAGTTCAAGCCTTGAGATTTCACGCAAAACCCCCTTAGGATTGCTTTAACTTGTGGGGGCACTTTTTGGGGTACATTGACATTTTGGTTCTCATATTATTAGTTGGGGAGAGCAAGGTTAAACCTCCCTGAGTTGGACAGGCTTCTTTACATCTCAGTTTTTCGGGTATCATTTCCAAATCGACAGTTTCCCTCAATGCAAAAGCAGGTCAGAATGCTGGGCTTCTCTCTGAATTCTCACCTTCTCTTTGAACATTGGCCAGGTAATTTGTCACTGTCTTGTATGATTTTTGAAGCTTTTAAAAGTATTTTAAATAAAACATTACATACAGAGTTCTTAGTTGTCCTTGGTGAAAGGATTGGCTCAAATTATTCAGCCCACCATTACTTTATGTAGGAAAGTTTCCAAACAAAACATTTATAGTGCCTGTTTCATATATGGACAAATCTTTTGAAGTTCTAGGCTTTTTTTCTGTGGGTCTAGTTCCAAGATTATGAAGGCTTAAGATGGTGTCCCCATTCCTCCATGGGTTTACAATACTTAACCTCCATTATCAACTATGGTTCCAGCCCCCTCTCTTTTCTAAGTCAGCTTTGAGATTTCACTTTCCTTCCGGCACATGGCAATTCTTCCTCTCCATGTTTTTGAGATAAGCTGGGTTTTATTTTTGTTTATTTGTTTACTTATAAATATTGCAGATGCAACATGTAAGCAAGGAGGTTTAGCTATTATTTCTTTTTTGTTTGTTCTATGGCTATATTGGAATAGAAGCTCTCCATATCAACTTACTCTACACAGTATTGGAGGCACCCCCTGCCCTCCTCACACATATATTCATTAGTATCCAAGCATCTCTTCCTGAACCCAAAGCATACTAAGTGATGCATATATTAATACTTCATAAGCTGTATGTGTGGATATCCTTAACGTTTACCTTTGTCCAATTTACAAATTTCTGTTTCCCCTCACTATATTTAGTGTTTAATATTTCCAAACAGGATTAAAAAGAAAACTCAAATAAGTTATCCACTTCTGATAGCAAATTTGACATTATTGCTTTATAATTACAAACATCATCTGTTTACATCATTCTAGTATGGATAGCTCAGTGATGTTGCCAAGATTTAAACTCTATTATTGATTTTTCAGTGGAAGAACTTACATGTTTTCCTACAATAGTCAGATTATCATAGAAGCAGTAAATTTTACTAATGTGTCAAAACTCCATCCACCAGATAATGTCTAGGAAATCACAGCTACCTGCTATGGTTTGAAGGTTTGTGTCCCTCCCAAAAATTCATGTTGAAACCTAAGGCCTAATATGACAGTATAAAGAGGTGGGGCGTTTAGGAGGTGATTAAATCCTAAGGGTGGAGCCCTCATAATGGGATTACCACCTTTACAAAAGGACTCCAAGGAACTAGCAAGGCCCTTTGCCTTCTGCATTCTGCCAAGTAAGGATGCAGTAACAGAGCACCTCTTGGAAGCAGAGCAGCCTTCACCAGACACTGAATCTGTTGACGCCTTGATCTTGGACTTCTCAGTCTCCAGAGCTGTGAGAAAATAAGGTTCTGTTTTGTACAAATTATCCAGTATCAGGTACTTTGTAATAGCAGCAAGAATGGACTAAAACACCATCCAAAGAATGAGCAGATAGAATCCCACACTTGATGAAAAGACTAGTTCTAGCTTCTAGGGTGAGAAAGACCCAACTGAAGCCTGTCTGGGACCAGTGTTTCAGAGTAGGTAATAACACAATTATCTTTCCGGTTTTCCTTAAAACTAAACGCTCCCCTAACTAACAATCCTGAGATGATTAAAAATCTGAAAGACGGCTGGGTGTGGTGGCTCATGCGTAATCCCAGCAGTTTGGGAGGCCAAGGCAGGTGGATCATGAGGTCAGGAGCTCAAGACCAGCCTGCCCAAGATGGTGAAACCCAGTCTCTACTAAAAATACAAAAAATTAGCTGGGTGTGGTGGTGGGTGCCTGTAATCTCAGCTACTAGGGAGGCTGAGGCAGAGAATTGCTTGAACCCGGGAGGCAGAGGTTTCAGTGAGCCGAGATCACGCCACTGCACTCCAGACTGGGCGACAGAGTGAGACTTTGTCTAAAAATAAATAAATAAATAATAACCTGAAAGACTTAGCTTTGACTAAATCTAAGAAATTCAAAGAATTTCAGAGCCATAAGTTTACTTAAATATTCCAGGTAATGGCACCATGATGCCAGACAGGTAATTTATAGAATAAGTGGTACTACATTCCAACACTAATTTTATAACCATCATGGGGAGCGTCCTGCTATGCAATTCAATTCTGATACTAATCAGAGTTAATGGAGATCCCCACAAATTAAGGGCTCAATCTTACATGACTGTTCCCACTTAAAATACAAGCTACAAGTCTTACATATCCCTAAATCACCCACCCTTCAGCCCGCCATGGCTACAAATTCAGGGTTTTCAGAATCCCTCTTCAGGTTAGATAAATGATAGACTTTGGATACTTGTCCCCACCCCACTCAAATCTCATGTTGAATTGTAATCCCCAGTGTTGGAGGTGGGGCCTGGTGGGAGGTGATTGGCTCATGGGGGTGGATTTCTCATGAATAGTTTAGCACCATCCCCTTAGCCCTGTCCTTATGATAGTGAATGAGTTCTCATGAAATCTGGTCATTTAAAAGTGTGTGGCACCTCCCCTCTGACCTTGCTCCTGCTCTTGCCATATGAGATGGCTACTTCCCTTTTGCCTTCTGCCATAATTGGAATCTTTCTGAGGCCTCCCCAGAAACAGATGCTGCCATGCTTCCTGTAAAGCCTGCAGAACTCTGAGCCAATTAAACCTCTCTTCTTTATAAGTTACGCAGTCTCAGGTACTTCTTTATAGCAGTGCAAGAATGGCCTAATACAATAATTCACTGGAATGATTCACAGAACTCACTGAAAGCACTGTACTTAAACTTACAGTTTTGTCTGTAAGTGTAAGGAGACAACTCAGGAATAGCTAAATGGAAAAGGCAGGATGAGACTTGGAGGGTCCCAAGCATAGGAGCTTCTGTGGAATGCACCCCCTTCCCAGTATATCCACATGTTCACCAACCAGGCAGCTCTCCAAGCTTCACTGGAGTTTTTATGTGGGATTCATTACATAGGCATGATCAGTTACATCACTGACCATGTGATGTAAATCTTCATCTCCTCTCTCCGTCAGGGGATGAGGCTGAAAGTTCCAACTCTCTAATGAAGTGTATTGCAAGAAGAGAATAAATGAGCTATGTTGGAAGACTATTGGGAAACTAAGGGCTCACCCCAAGTCACCTCATTAGCATCAACTCACGTATCCTCTGAAGGGACTTGTGATGGTTGATACCAAGTGTCAACTTGATTGGATTGAAAGATACAAAGTATTGATCCTGGGTGAGTCTTCGAGGGTGTTGCCTAAAGGGATTAACATTTGAGTCAGGGAGCTGGGAAAGGCAGACCCACCCTTAATCTGGGTGGGCACAATCTAATCAGCTGCCAGCGCTGCTAGAATATAAGCCGGCAGAAACATGTGAGAGTAGAGACTGGCGTAGCCTCCCAGCCTACATCTTTCTCCCATGCTGGATGCTTCCTTCCCTTGAACATCGGACTCCAAGTTCTTCAGTTGGAACTTAGACTGGCTCTCCTTGCTCCTCAGCCTGCAGAGGGCCTATTGTGGGACCCTCTGGTCATGTGAGCTAATACTTAATAAACTCCCCTTCATTAGTTCTGTCCCCTTAGAGAACCCTGACTAATACAGGACTCATTATGAATAACAAAAGATACTTCTGTCACTCAGGGAATTCCGAGGGTTTTTGCTGTGTATCAGGAACTGGGGGAAAACATCAGAGATAATTTTTATTATACCAAGGACACTTAATAAAATGCTGTCACAGGCTCTAAGAACAGTCTTTGTTTCAGGGAAGAGCAATTACAATAGCAGAGACAGGAAAGACATAAACATTCAATGTTACTACAGCACGTGAAATGGGTGCACATCAGTGTAGCAAAAGATAGATGAAAGTAGGAAATTATATAAGAGTAATTATCAAAACGGAAAAATCACATTATACATATTTCACATACGGTCTTGCTCATGGGCAAATAAATCTAAGTGATTGTTATCCCAACATATTAACAACAGATCTGGATCGGTAGTAGAAATCTCATTGGAATAATTTATCTCATCAGGAATAGTTAGTTTATACAGCCTCAAAGAAAAAGATTTAATTTTAAGATGGAATGAGTTTAGCTTCTCTGAATTTTTTTCTAGTAAGAACAGCTGTTCATATATATTTGCCTATTCCCCAAATTCCCCTTGCCAGTCCCCCAGAGAAATTGTCTCGGTGAATTCAATAAGAATTATATTATTGAGAAACTCACTGATCCTCATTTTATTATTTGCAAAGTTACAGTTAGGAAATGTCAATATTTTACTATCAGGAACCACATGATCCTACCCTGGGTAGAAAGAATGACATGGAATGGTGGGAAAACGATCATGTGTAGGGCCACACGGCCAGAGCCATGTTCCTGGACCTGATATTAATGTAATGTGTGATTTTTTTTGGCAAACACTTAACCTGCATGAGCTCATTTGCCAAATAAACACATTAGACTTAGACTTGCTTGGTTAAAGATTGAATAATTCAGGATTCTATTCCTATTGACTTCAGACTACAGGATAATAATCTGAACTATAATGCACTTACACATACACCAGTCACCCAAACTTTCTTTACACAAATAGGCAGTACTTCAGACCCTAAGAGGGATTGAAAATATAGATCCTGAAAGAACCTCAAAGGACAGTATCCTAATTTGTATTGATTAGTATAAAACCACTTTAATAAATAATAATATAAAACATAACTTTGCTAATGAATCAGATTTCACCCCTCATTGGCTTACTTTTTACTCAGGCCATGACTATGACAATCAGCTTTTTGGCACCCTACTGCAGCTCTACATAGTTTTCTACACCAAGGCCCCCCTGATGCTGTAGCAGGGGAACCATGCAGAAGTTCACTAAACTCACGCATGCACAAGGGAAGTGATGGAGAGTTAATGGCCCATGGAGCAATCCTGAGCAATGGGAAAGGAATCAGATGGAAAACTGCCCCTCTCTTCTCTCCTTTAGAAGCACAAGTTTGAGGCTCATTCTGTACAGCTTTTCAGGCAGTCTTGGTAGGTTTGAGTCTTAGCTGCCCTCAACAATGATCAGATGAATGATGCATACTGTTGGCTTTTCCTTACTCCTCATTTCAACCTCCTATTTCCCTCTAATCACTTCCCAAACAAACCATCTGCACACAAGCTAATGGCTCAGGCTCTGTTTTTGGCAAGGAGCATACCAAGGCTAGGACAACCAGTAGTAGAAATATCCTAGAAAGCAGACTTCTAAGAGGAGATTCTGGAACTGGATTACTCGCTGACTGTATGGCAATGAGGATGCCATTTCTGGCTGTAAGCCAGGTGGTAACATTAATCTTGACATTCAATAGCATTGCAATACTAGGACTCTCACCAGTGGCAGATTAGGATAAGTTGTAGGTGGAACGTAACCATGACTGGTCTTGAACAATGTAGAATCTATGGCATCTATCGATTGGTTGTATTTTGTTCACTGCTTTAGAAATCTTGTAGAAATAAAATAACAGTTCCTCATTCAATCATCATCAACTTCAGACATGCTGTGAAAGCCAAAGCCTCCACATTTCAAAAGGGCTTTATCTCCTGCAGCTGCAGGGCAGGTTGTGCTATAAAGCAGATATTAAATTTAATTATGGGGGTAGCAAAGCTAATAAGGAGACTAAATACCTCTATGGGGTTTCTATATAAACATGCCAGGAGAAGAAAGAACACCTGGCACCTGGATGGAAACATTTGGGATGGTGAGCCTGAGAATCTTGGATTCTTAGATTCCACCGAAACCTCCTTGCTAGAAGAGAGCTGCATATCCATGCCTGGAATCCCTATAAAGCCACCCCCTGAGGTAGGTGCTTCTCAAGATGAAGGTACTCATCTTCCTCAAGTCCAGTTTCGGCTCTAATCATGACTTCTAGCTTAATTCATACAGTCAAGTTGCAACATAGGCCAAATGGAAAGATACCATCCCTGTTCTGCTAGGAAATATCAAAACCCTAAAATAATTGCAAAATATGGCTATTATGTTTCACTAAGTAATAGGGAGTGGATCTTGAACAGAGAATTGTGAAATATAAGGATGAATAGATAAAAATGTCTTCACAGGGAAACCTGCTCACGTGACTCTGAGTTTAAATTCCCTGAAAGCACACTGGGAGCTGAGTATGCTGCAGTGATAGGAAGTCTCCTTGAAACCTGAACACACCAGCAGTGGGCAGTAAATTAGGCGGGGATGCTGGAATCATTTTTTCTTAGTATGTAGTTCAAGGAGCTCAGGAAGTAGGCATGTTTAAATTGAGTTTTTATGTAAGACAAGGGAACCCACCATCTGACTAGGTTCCCTGGAAGGACCTAATGTACATGTCACTAAGAAAATAAGGAACATAGTGAAAGTATATGTGCAAGTTGGTGATAGGTGTTCTTTGTAGGTTGAAGTTGACAATAGGAGATCCTATCATATAACTGGGCTCCCTAATATTGTGAATGCTTCTGAAATGGTGAAGGCCAGGTGGCACTAAACTCACAGAATTAAAATCCATACAATAAATAAGATGGACAGAGCAGCCTAAGTAGCCACCAGGTTGCCTTGATCCTCAAGTATCTGTGGCGATGGCTGATAGTTCATGGTATTCCCAGGTGCAAAATAGATGAACAGCCAGTATTTTAGACTGACTTAATTTAAAAATTCCACATGATGGCAAGCAAAAGACTGAAATCAGCTGCTGTAACGGAAAATGGCAAACCTTTACCCAAATTTCAGATCTAAACCAATTCATAGTAACAAATGTTTACCATGTGTGGCAGCATGGCTTTCAATGCACTTAAACCTATGACCCCCACCTGGTCACCACCACTTGTACTGGTGAAGAAAGAAACGGCAAATACTTTGAATGCCATGGTGAAAGTCGTATGTTCCACAGGACGACAAGAAAAGCACATGAAATTTCAGAGTCTGCAATACCAGTGGGTTTTAGGGATTAAATTGTCTGGAAGACATTCTGAGAAATCTCTTCTAAAGTAAAGAACCACTGTTTTTCCTTGTTATCTTATAACTGTGAAGAAAGAGGCTCAACACCTTCTGCAGATCTTTGGATCCTTTTATGCATTTTATGCACGTACACTATAAAGAAAAGCCACACGTCATTAGTGAAAAATGGTTCCTGGTATACTGCTAGGTTCAATGAAGCACTTAATATTTCATCATGGGGCATCAATGAAGTATGTGAGGACTCTTCATTATGAATTGGGTATTTTCCCATACACTGAGTCAGGAACTGTAGGAACCTACTACACAGGGGAAATAGCACATTCAGAATCAGGCCAGAGCAGACCCAGAAAATAAACAAACAAACAATAAAACACAGGAACTGATGGTTTAGATTCCCATGGCACCTGCCTTTTAAAAAATGATGCTTCTTGCTTAATCCATATATATTTTTTTTTTTTGACAGAGTCTTGCCCTGTCATCCAGGCTGGAGTGCAGTGGCGTAGTCTTGGCTCACTGCAACCTCTGTCTCCCAGGTTCAAATGATTCTTGTGCCTCAGCCTCCTGCGTAGCTGGGATTACAGGCACCCACCACCATGTCCAGCTCATTTTTGTTTTTTAGTAGAGACAGCGTTTCATCATGTAGGCCAGGCTGGTCTTGATCTCCTGGCCTCAAGTGATCCAACTGCCTCGGCCTCCCAAAGTGCTGGGATTACAGGCCTGAGCCACGCCCCCTCCCGGCCAATTAATTTACGTTTAGTCCCTCACCTGAAAATTTTGACTAAAAAGGAAAACTCCAAGGCTTATTTTGAAGAAAAAGCCAGCTAGTTATATGCATTCTTGCCCAAAAAGGATTGCTGCTACATGCTGTCTCACTTGGGGTAGACTTACAGGATGATGACAAAAGGAAATTCTCCCAGAGAACAAAGCTGCAAGAAATGTACATGGTCTTTCAATTTGAATGGAGAGAGAAATAACTAAGGTAGAGATATATATAAACTCTGTGCAGCATAAGTGTCTTGATTGATTGATCATAAGATTAGAAGGAACAAAATTGAAAAGCAGAAACAAAAACTTAGGGCAGTCATGTGGATGGACCTATGGGAGTGGATCTTAAGCCCACTCTCTTATCACATCCTCCAGAAAAAGTTTTTAAAGAGCAAGCATTCAACACCCACATATGACTTTCCAGCTACTACAGTGCTAGAACAGTGAGCCAATGAACTGAGGAACCAGGAAGCCATGCGTGTGTCCAATAGCCTGGGCACCCTCTGGCCAATCATGATTTTGCTAGAGCCACAGCTGAATGACAAACATGCGAACAGAGAATGAGGCTAAGTCCTCTAAATGACAGCATCCCTTAGAGAGAAAATGCAATCTCTTGATGGTGAGTTGATCATCATGGAACCCCACTACCCTGCAGAGTATCCTTATCAGACTCATAGCAGCTCCAGTTTGCCTTACCATCCACAGAATTACAAAATTCCTGATTACCAGCATGCTGCCTTCACAACAATATCTTACACAAGAGGATCCATTATCAAAAGAGTGTCTTACTAGCCTTGACACAGTATTCATTGGCCCTGCCATGTAAGACATCACTTATAAGCAGCCACCTAAGAATAGTGAAATTGCCAGTGAAAGCCTTAATTAAGGGGTCTTCTTGGGAACTCAACTTGGGTTTGGGTGCTGTGCTCCAGGATGGGATATCCATGTTGAGCCCACAGCTGACACGTGATGCTGATTGCTAGATGATGTCCATGTCTACAGTATATGAGTCCTGAGATCAAGTGATGCTGCCCATGAGACTTCCTTGCCATTATTTTAAATAAATCCAGTTGCAGAACCTGTATTTCTCATCTCTGAACATGTAGGTTCTGCCAAGCTAGACATTCTGGTCTCTAGGGGAATCACTTCCACTAGGGCATGCAGCATGGCTTTCAATGCACTTAAAGCTGTGACTACCACCCGGTCACCATCACTTACACTGGTGTGTCAACAGGCAAAGAACAGTTACTAAACCGCCAAGGGTAATTGCTGCATAATGGAGACAGGAAAGAGTACATCTGGAACCCAAGAGATCCACCGAGGCAGCATTGGGCACTCTGTGTCCAGTGATAACTGTATATAGGCAATAATAGCAATTCCAACAACAAAAAATGGTGCAGCAAATCATGGCTGAGTCCCTCAGGAATTAAGGTGTGGGTCGTTCTACTAGGTAAGCAACCTAAACCATGTGAAACTGAGTGAGGTGGGGGATGTCAGGTGGTAGAGAAGAGACATGATTCATGTAAATTACTATCTCAGGACCCGTTTCAGCTTAAGTGACTGCAGCTTGTTCCATACTCTAAGCCTTTTGTAGAGACTGTAGCTGACTAGCATTTGAAAAATTACTGGGAGGTTTGACTTAGTAAAGACACAAGAATATCTAAGCTATGTAAGTGTCACACCAAGCGTCAGGTTCTAGCCCACGCTGAGGTCTGAGGGGAGTGGGTAGATGGCTGGCAGATAACTGAAAGAACACTTGGGGGCTGTAGGCAGGTGAAATATGGTTTTATTCAGCAGCTCTCTCACACTGTCTACCTTTGTCTTGGCTGCCCACTCCTGCTCCGCAGCTCCTGCCACTCCCACACTTATAGCCACACTTCCTGGTATGCTTGCTGGTTTCTGGCTCCCTCCTGTCTGCAACTGCAAGAGGGCCAGCTCTCCCTTACAGGGGCAGCAGTTTCACTCTCTCTCTGGGCATGAGCCACACATGCAGTGTCAGCAGGGCCGTTATATCTTTTACAGACAATGGTGGCTCAGAGCCAAGTGTGAACTTACACAAACAGGTTATATAACAAGCAGAGTTATGCACCTGTGCTCCAAACTCGCTGAGTCACGCTGGCCCAGATGTCTGCCTTGGCCTATTCTTGACCAAAGCAGAGCCATCTTCCTTACTGTAAGTTATGGAGCCCATCTTTTACTCAAGTCCCTGTTGTAGAAACCGATTTAATGAAGGTGTAACCTGGCCTTAGCTGCACTGTCTTCCTGTGCTGAAGCCAGGGTGGGAAATGTCCATGGAAACCTACTAATCACTCACACAGGAAATTTTGGAGTCCTGTGGATGTTAGTGCCTCATGGGGACTCAACAGTACAGGACAGGAGGCAGTAAATGGATGCTCCCCACTCAGTTCTGTTGTGCCGGACCCCATATTGAGTCCAATAGGAAGGAACTGTGTTGGAGAGGGTGAAGAAGAGACCCAGAGCCAGTGAACAAGACACAGGATTTATCAAGGATTTACATATGGGGTAGGTCCTGGAGCAGCCAGCTAGACTGTACAATGGCTACTGTTTGTAAAAATCAGAGTTTATATACCATCTTCATTCAGCACCCTCCACCTGGCAACTTCCATTTAACCCCAAAGGTCCTTGGTTCCTTGCACATCCTGTGAATGGGCCAGGGATTCAGATGTGCTTCATAGATAAGGAGAAAATCTCCGGGCTGGCCACTCCCAGAGTCCTTAGCCTGACACTGAAAATATACATTCTTCGTAGACTGTACCGTCATTCTCCGGGTATGCTTAAGTTACTGCTTAATTTGACACCTAGTTGTCCATATAGCGTAACTATTTAGGTAACATATGTTTTGTTTTAAAATGTGGGCTTTATTATTTTTCTAGTATGATGAGGCCAACAGATTAAGAAGGACTTTCATTGCAAAGATAGTGCCTTACTCCACAGTTCCCGTACCATGCAGGGCCACATGGGAAAGTACCAGGGTACCAGGTATCAGGAAGTGGGGGTGGGCCATGGGAAAGGGCTTTTATTGTGTTTTTTGCAGGAAAGAATGGACCAGGTAGGATAAGCAGGGCGGAAAGGGTTAGGGTTGGCTGGTTGGAATGACTTCAGCAGGCTCCTCTGTGTGGGGGTTGACTCTAACAGTGTAGTACCTGGCCCTAGGGGTATTAGAGCAGGGGAATAATTGCATGGAGTGTAAGAGCCATTACATGAGGCAGTCATCAGGCGTGGGTGCTGGATTGGTTAGTTGGCATATAAAAAGCACGCTTCCAGGAGACCTCCTACCAGCTATCTCTGGTAATGGGCTAACCTTGGGAGGGGTAGTCCCTCTAGGGTCAGCAAAGACCCAGATATCAACGCATCAAAAATACAAAAATAAAAAGGCGTGGTTAATACACCCTTGTATTTGCTTTTCTTCCTTTTTTGCTTTACTTTTTTCAGGTTTCACTCCTTTTCCCTGAAATTGCTTTATGAATAAATTACCTTTACACTGACTCTAGTCTCATGCCTTGCTTTCACGGGCTTTCATAGGGGATATTCTCTATTTCATAGAGAAAGTGGTGGGTGGTGGGAGAATGCCAGCTAAGAAAAAATTCTTTCTAAGTCACTCATTCACCTTTAGATTTCATTTCAACAGCACAGATTTTGACTCTGTGCATATTCAACAGATTCAGTGACCATGACTTTATAGTGTGAATGCTGCATTTCTAAAGGGAAGTGATTTGTGAAGGTAAAAATGTTGTATTAATAGAAAAGCAGGTTTGGCTGAGAAGATGGTTCTAAAGAACAAGAGTTGTGTTTTTTGTTTGTTTTTATGGATGTGAGCCACAGGAGAAACCTCTCCTTGATTACTAGTAAAGTTAAATGTAAAAGCATGTATTTTGCTTCACATGGAAAATGGGATCTAAATCGTGTATAGGGTATTATTAAAGATAAGAAGAGACATATAAAGTAAAAATCAAGAATAATGTAATCAAATACATCACATATTCTCTTGGACATTTTCCCAAACTGCCGTGGCTTTTTTTTTTTTTTTTTCATTTTTTGCATTAAGAACCAAAGGAATTGCTTGAGTAGGTGAGCACTAGGGACCTCTTTGAGCAAATATGAATGTTACCCGATTCTTGATTCTTCTTTGTCAAGACCCCAGGATGGCAATCCCACCATGACAGGAGGAAAAGCAATCCCCATTTTATGTTACCTAACATCAGGGATTGTGAATAACAGGGCCCCCTGCTCTCCCAGGAGCACATTTAGTTATTCCATCTTCTTGGTGTACATCCTTCCAGGCAGACACCTCCCACAGCATTCTGATAGACTGACTTGGAAAGTGAAAAGCCATCCAAGATTGCATTTAAAAAGCCCATCACACGGCATTTATTTTTTTTTAATTAGTAAAAGAGTTTAAGAGTTCAATAGAAAAAAAAAAAGAGTTAAATTATTTTGCTGCATTAAACAGAAAAAAAAGATCTATACTAGATTAACTACCTTGTATTTCAGAATGGGAAATTCTTTGGCACGAGTCATCAATTTTGCTCTATCTGAGATTTCCCTGTGTACTTTCTTAAGGGTCTGAATTTGGAAATCCAAATACATCGGGGACTAAATTATTTAGAAATTACCCTGAATACCAGATTAGTGAGATTATCTAAAAATAACTGAGGTAATGTAATGCAGAAGGTAACTAATGACCTGTAAATGCAGGTTCCTCTACAACTCTCCCTTTAGGGAGTAGTTAATGTTGCTCAAATGGCTTCCATGGGAACTGGATGGTTCAGAGGAATTGGTAATAGGAGATGATACAGTGATTTTGCCATTATGTCCTTCCTTGAACAACACATAAACAATCTTTCTGAACAAATCTATTCATAAATGCTTAAGAAATGCATCAAATGCTGATAACAACCTGAAAACCTGCACTGCTAATCAGACTTCTCGAGCTTACTTGTCAGAATCCATCTTGCAGAGCACACACAACATTATTTTTTCCCTTTGTCTTTTCTGCAGCAATAGGCTAGGCTATCACTCCAGTGTAAAACTTCCATTGCAAGCAAAAGTTAATCACAAGTTCTTTCTTCATTTGTACCTATTTCAATTGGTCCTTATATAGATAATCAAGTAATTTAGGGACTAACAGAGAATGGAGGACAGGAGGATAAAGAAGCATTTACTACAAGGTACAATGAGGTAAGAGAACCACAAGAGGAAAAAAATAGAGCTGAAAGGGAATCTGTAGTTACAACCAAGCTCTTTATTTCATAGCTGTGCAAAATGAAACAGAGATGCATTAAATTGTCTTGCCCCAGGTAAAGTACTTAAGAAACAGTAGAGGGTCAGGTCTTGCCCCCTCCCTATTGAGTGTTCTTTCCTCTGCAGCACACTGCGTCCCCTTGAAAGGCATTAGGAAACAAGCCATAGGATTTTGCTGCAAATTGCTGAGACATAAGGTGCAATAACAGTGGACAGACTAATCAGCACAAAGCAGGTAGTAGCTAAAGTTTTTAAAGCAGGTAGTAGCTAAACTTTCAAAGTTGGCCAAGCGACCCTATATTTGTAGCCATAACTGCATGGCACTAATTAAGAAGTGAAAAATGGCACGCAAGCAACACTGCTCTCTCAATACCTTTTATTTTATCCAACCTATGCAGAACAGAAGGTTAGGAGAAAAGGAAAATCTCAATTCTAGTTAGCAATTTGATCATACTTGCTAATCAAACTACCTATTCTAACATTTTATAATTGCAGAAGTTTTAAGATACAGATCTGAAAATCACATCAGGCAGGTAAAAAGTGTCTGAATGCAAGTCAAAGGGCAATGTCAATGTGTGTGAATAGAAGAAAAGGGTCCTCTTTTTCTAAGGAAAGTGTTCAGAGTTTTTCATGGTCTGGTATACCAGAAAGAATACAGCCTTTGGAATCAGATGGGCCTTGAGCTACTACCCTTTACCAGCTATGTGCTTCAAGTCTTTTGACTCTTGCCCTCTTGACTTAAGCAATTTCAGCTATCACTTGGGATTAATAATAAATACCAGTCTACTTGTTGTCCGGATTAAACGGGATAATACATTTAAAGCTATTACCATAAAATACATGCTCAATAAGTGGCAATTCTGATCAGTTTTATTTTTATTATGAAGCAATTCAAATCCATATAAAGAATAGTATAATGTATCACTATGATCCTATCACCCAGCTCCAATAATTAAATGCTTATGGCCAATCTTGTTTCATCCATATTTGCATCCATGCCCTGTATTATTTGGAAGCAAATTCTAGACATTGTTTTTCATCTTTAAATAGTTCAATATGTATCTCTGAAAGATAAAGATCTTTTATAACATAATCCCAAATTACAAACCACCCATAAAACAATAATAATTCTTAATATTATCAAATATCAACTCACTGCTCAAATTTTCAAATTGTCTATGGGTATTGTAAATGGTTTTGTTTTCCAGCTTATTTGAATCAGGATCCAAATAGGATTGGTTGATATGTCGTCACTGTGACGATGATAAAAAAGATTGCTGGCATTGAGTGGTATAATTTTGGAATGGAAATAACATCTATAAGTAATATGACATTGCTACAGGATTTTAAAGAAGGTATGATTAATGTATGACTAATAAATCAGGTCAAATCTTTTCTCTTTCTTACACTCACCTCAAAGGAATGATGAACTTAATTATCATGGCAAATGCCCCCCATCACAATACATCTGCCAGATTCATCCTGCTCTTTCCCTCAGTTCATTTTATGGACAGAAAGACATAGGAGATCTGTGTGAGTGCAGAATGAGTATAGGAGAGGTGTGAATTGGGGGTTTGGTGGTGCTGACCTTCTGAGGAAGTAAGTTTTTTTTTGGGTGGATACCTCTGTTTTTGGTGTCTGTATGTGGTAGCAACACATATCCTCTTCCTATCATTGTACTCAGCACCAATTGAGTTCCTACCAACAGAGTTTTACAAAGTCTGTTTTTCTCTAGAGATGTAATTATTTGTAAAAAGCAGCCAAACAAGGAAATGGCCCATATCCTTGTCTTGCGTTTGGGGAGTGGACTACTACAGCAGACTTACAACTGAAAAGTCAGTCAGGATGAGAGAGAATTGGGGAGATAGTATGCAAACTCAGAAGCATGCGATCAATAAAGCTGGTGGAAGATGTTTCTTTTTTCTATTCCCCACTGCCTTCCAAAAAAGATTACCTCTTTACAAATAATAATGCAATTTTTGCAATTAACTTTAGTGTCGCTGTATACAGATATAATACATATATAAATATAAGCATATATGTACACACACATATACATATACATACACACACATACCTATATATACACACATACATACATACATACACACACACACACACATATGCTTGTTTTGAATTGAGGATGAATGAGATTATATGAAAGGAGATTAGAGAGACCATACCTCCAGCTGTTGACTGTATCTAAGGTTGTGCTTGAAAGTAATAAGAAGAAAGGTGTCTATGACAGAACTGAAGAAGCGGGTGGATGGATGAAACAAAATACCAGATGTTACCTCGATGTTATTCTATAAGTCATTAATGTGCATTGTCTACAAATAAAATTCTTAAAAATTTGTAACATATCATGGATTAAAATGTCAGTTCCTGTTGAATAATAACTAGAATCATACATGCTTAAATGAGTTAAACCACCACCATTATATTCCAGTTTCACTGAACTTGGTCCAGACCCTTTTGAATTATGCCATATGTAAGACATTGTTTAGTTCACACAATTGTTTAAACAAAGCCTGAAAAGGGAGGTTGTCCTCTAGAAATAAATCATACATTTTTAAAAGGGATTTGAATCTACTTTGGATACAAATGTATTACTACACAATAATTTAATCATGGGTTTAAGTAGCATTTTGGGAAACATAAAAGGGGAGGTAATCAAATCAGATATGAAGAAAGCCCTATTAGAATACACTCTTTGAATTTCAAAAAATCATATACAGCAGTTTCTGGTTTATATGGTGTTTAGCATGAATGAATAAATTAATGACAACATGATCTTGCCGGACAAACATGAACTTCCACCAAGAGACCAGTGTCCTAGTGAATGATATGCATCTGATTTGACAAAATGGACTCTGATAAACCATTCATAATGACTTTCTTTCCCAAATCCCTATCTATTTCATCATTAGATTCTATGGAGATTATTTCCTATGTATCAGTGATGCTTTTCTCATCACTTTCACTGCTTGTCTGATTTGTTTTTTCTCACTTTATCTAAAAGGTTATATAAAACATACAGTCTTCAGCCTTTTCAATCTGGCTTATTTTACTTAAAATGATGCATTTTAGGTCCATCCATTTTCTTGTATCTAACAATAGTTTATTCCCTTTTTATTTATAGCTCAGTATCATTCAATTGTATGGATCTACCACTGTTTGTTTATCCATTTCTAAGTTGAATGATATATTGACGATTTCCACTTCGTGGCAATCATGGACAATACTCATCTAACCATTCATATACCAGTTTTTGTGTGAACATTGGTTTTCACTGCATTTGGATAAATACCTAGAAATGTGTGCAATTGCAGCATCATATATTAAGAGTGCATTAACTTTAGAAAAAAATGACAGAACAGTTTCCAAAGTGGCTGCAATAAGTTTTATTCTCACCACAACTATGTAAGAGTTTTAGTTGCTCCACATCCTTGGCAAAGCTTTTTATTATCAATTTTTTTATTCTAGCATTCTAGTAGATGCATAGCAGTATCCCATTTTGTCTTTAGTTTGCATTTCTACAATTAAAAAAATGTTGAACACCTATTACATGCTTGTTTACCATCCCTATATCTCTGATGAAGTGTCTCTTCAAGTATTTTTTCCATTTATTATTGTTTGTTTTCTTATTACTGAGTTGTGAGAGTTCTTTATATGTTATGAATACAAGTTATTGATCAGATATGTGACTTGTAAATGTTTTTGCTCAGCATGTGCTTGTCTTCTCATTCTCTTTACAGTGTTTCTGAAGAACATAAATTTGTAATGTTGATGAAAATCAACTTATCAAAATTTTAACAGATCATGTTTTTAGTGTCATATTTAAGAGATTTTTGTACAATGCGAGATCACAGAGGTATTCTCTAATATTTCCTTCTAGACATTTTATAGTTTTACATTTTACAATTAGGTCTGTGGTCCAATCTTGAGTTAATCTTTATATAGGTTGTGAAGTTTGTGCTACATTTCTTTTTTTCTCTGCATATGTGTATCAAAATTTTCAGCACCATCTGTTGCAAAACATATTGTTTGTACATTATGTTGTCATTGCAACATTGTTAAGAATCAATTGACCATGTATGGTTGGATCTATTTCCTGCTTTATTGCTATCTGACATTTTTGGTTCTATTGTAAATGGTTTTCAATTTCTTCTGTATTTCAATTTCTGGTTTTCAATTTCTTCTGTATTTCAATTTGTCATTGCTCACATTTAGAAAACTAATTGATTTTTGTAGATCAGCCTTGTATGTTGTGATCTTGTTAAATTCTTTTGTTAGAATAGGTTTTAAAGTATTCTTTGAAATTACCTGCACAGAAAATTATGTTTTCTACAATTACAGTTTTATTTCTTCATTTCCAATCTGTGTAATTTTTATGCCTTTTTTTTCATAACATTAACTAAGAACATCAGTATAATAGTAAATTGTCATGGGGTGAGTGAACATGTATGCTTTGTTTTCATTCTTAGGTAAAATACTCAATCTTTTGCCATAAAGAATGACATTAGTTGTAGGCTTTTCACAGATTGCTTCTATCAGGTAAGGTCACTTCTCTTCCTACTTTGCTGAGGCTTTTTATTATGAATGGGTGTTAAATATTGTCCATGGAATCTCAATTGTTAAATGTATGAACATCATGTTTTCATATAATTTCCTTATTAGTATTTCAATTACTGTATGATCCGTACTGATGTCTTTATTTTTTGCTTCAGATGTTTGGAATTTTTGTCTTATCTTGGATTTTCTTGATACGAAGAAATATCAAAACTTGAAACCTAGTTTTAACTATAGGCTTATCCTTTTGTCTTTTCAAAGAACAAACTTTTAATTTTATTTTTTATTTTTCTGTTGTCAGTCTTACTGGTTTCTGCTCTAGTCTTCATTAATTTTTCCCTTCTACTTTCATTGGGTTAAATTTACTATCAATTTTTAATTTTGTTAAGGTAATGTTTATATATGTGACTTGAATCTTTTCTTCTCTAATATAAGTATTTATTGCTATAAATTTCCTTGTAAACACTGCATTAACTGCATCCCAGATATGCTGTGTTTTCATTCCATTCACTTTTTTTTTTCTTAATTTCCATTATGATTCTCTTTTTGATCTATGGGCTTAAAAAAAAGTTTTGTTTAATTTCCAAATATTTGAGAATGTTTCCAAATATCTTTCTGCTGTTTGTTTCTATTTCAATTATGTTCTAGTAAGAAAATACACTTAGCATGAGTTGAATTATTTTGACAAAGTCTTATGGACCAGAATATAGTATGTTTTACTCAATAGTCCATATGCACTTGAAAAGAATTAAGTATTCTGCTACTGTTAGGTGGAGTGTCCTATAAAGGTCAAACTGGTTGTTATTGTTTGAGTCTTGTACATCTTTACTAATTGCCTGTTTTCTTCTTTTATTGAATACTTAAGGAGGATTGTTGACAGCTGCAAATATTGTAGATTTGCCTATTCATTTAATTCTAAAATTTTTTAAATTCTTTCGAAGCTCTGTTGTTAGATGCATACACATTAATGAGCTTTCCTATTTTCTGGCTATTTGAAATTTTATTATTATGCAATGTTTCTATTTATCCTTGATAATATTTCTTGTTCTGAGGTCTAATTTATCTGATATTAATATACTCAACATTTCAACACTCTTTTGATTCATGTTTGCATGGTTTTACCTTTCCTGTTCTTTTACATTTTTTACATTTCTATACCTATATTTCACATGTGCATGTATACATATATACATATATGTTTTCTTTTAGACAGTATATAGTTGTTTTTTCATGCAACATGATAATCTAGGCCATTTAAATAAGGTATTTATTGATATCATTGAAATAAAATATAATATCTTGTTAGACATTTTCTATTGGTTTCATCACATCCTTAGTTCTTTTCTTTTTTTTTTTTTTTTGCTTTTTTATTATTTTTTTTTGGAGATTCTGGTTTATCTCCAGTGCTGGCTTATTTCATTTAAATATCACAAACAATTTCTAGTGGCTTAGCCTGAGTCTACATATGCATTTTTAATTAATCACAGTCTATCTCATAATATTACATTATTTTATGTATAGTGTATAGATCTTACAATGAAGGACTCCCTTCTATCTTTAGTGCTATTTTTGTCACTCATTTTATTTCTACATATGCCAAATGGCATTGATACTACTTTTGCTATAGAAGTCAGTTAGATTCACATCATCTAAAAGTAAGAAAAAAATGAACCTTATATATATCCTTTCCTTGTCTCTTTATCACTTTGTGTAGATCCGAAATTTTGACTGCTGTCCTATCTTCTGCCTGAAGAACTTCCATTAATATTTTCCTTAAATCAGGTACATTGGTAATAAGTTTCAATTATTTTTTTCTGAAAAGATCTTTATATCTTTATTTTGAAAATAATTTCACTGGATATAGAATTCCAGGTTGACAGTCATTTTCTTTCTACAAAGATATCACTCCATCGTATTCTCTGCCTAGTTTTTCAAAAAAAATTGCTTGAATTCTTATCTTTATTACTTTTATGTAATGTGAGTTTTTTCCTTTATTAATCTTCTATTTCCAACAATTTGAAACTCTCGCCCTTTCTTTTCCTCCCCTTCCCTTTTTCTCCCTCCCTTCTTTCTTCCATGTTTTGTTATTTGATTCATGTTGCTTATCATTCTCTGAGCTTTATGGATATGGAATTTTGTATTTTAATTTAATTTTTGAGAATACTCACCATTATCTCTTCAAAACCTATTCTGTGACATACTTTCTCTTTCCTCCTTCAGCGATTCTTTATACACACACATTGGATCGTTTGATATTGTCTGACATCTCTTGAAATCTGTTTGGTTCTTGCATTTTTTACTGTTTTTCTTTGTGTTTCAATGTGTGTAATTTTTATTGATCTATCTTGAAGTTTATTAATCATTTTCTCAGTTGTGTTGAATCTACTGTTTAGCCCACTGAAAACATTATTGTTATTTCTTTACTGAATTTTCATTATTTTCTTGCTCTTAGGTTTCATCAATCTGCTGAATTCTCTATCTGAACAGGCATGCTTTCTACATTTTTGCTAGAGACTTTAGCATATTCAATTTCTTCTCTGGCATTTCCAACAACTGTGTTATATCTGAATTTGATTCTTTTGATTGCTTTGTCTCTTGACAGTACTTTTTTTCTTGCTTCTTTGGCCATCTTATAATATTTCATTGAAAGCTGGCATATTATGTAAGACAATGAGATTGATGTAATTAGCATTTATTCCCTGAAATGAATAAGGAACATATATCTTTTTTTCTTTTTCTCTTTTTCTTTCTTTCTCTTTCTTTTTCTCTCTTTCTTTCTCTCCCCGTCCCTCCCTCCCTCTCTTTCTCCTTTCCTTCCTTTTTCTTTCTTTCTTTTTCATTCTTTTTCCTCTTTCTTTTTCTTTTCTCTCCCTCCCTCCCTCTTTCTTCTCTCTCTTTCTTACTTTCCCCTTCCTCCCTCTCTTTCTTTCTTCCTTCCTTCATTTCTTTCTCTTTCTTTCTTTCTCTTTCCTTCCTGCCTTCCTTCCTTTTTCTTTCTTCTCTCTTTCTTTTTCATTCTCTCTTTTTCTTTCTTTTTTTCCTTCTTTCTCTCTCTTTCCTTCACTCTCTCTTTCTCTTTCTTCCTTCTTTCTTTCTTTGTTTCTTTTTTGTCTCTTGTTCATTCTCACTCTCTCTTTCTTTCTTTGCTATGCTTTTAGTACAGGAGGGTGAATGTATCAGGAATTGAACTAAATTTAGTTTTCTTGTTACTGTTGTAAGGCTCAGTGAACCTCAGTCTTTGATTCTTCTAGTATTAAATTCTATGCCAGGTAGGGCTGGTATGCTGAAATGTTTTTCTCACTGTTCTATCTCTGCCTTGTATCTGTGTCTCAGATAAGGTCTCTTTTTACATTTTTGAGTCTCTTCGAGCAGTATTTGTTATCCATGTTGCTAGTCTGGGAAAAGGAGAGAAGGAACATTCTCTCCTTTGCTTTTAACCACCAGTCTTGTCCAGGGCCTTCTCAGTGATTTTGCATTGTCTCCAGAAGTAAGGGATCTCTGACTGTCTAGGCCCAGGATATATTCCTGCCCCTTTCCTAGGGAAAGGGACCTCTTTTCCTACAGGTAAAGGGTTTTTGTCTCTCTTTCTTGCCTTTCTTTTTCTGTGTCCCTACCTGCACACATATGCTTCCACATGCTTTACAAGTGGTCTCAAGGAGACAAGATTTTTGCCCTTTCTCATGCAGTTTAAGTCTGTTGTTCCATATGGGTGATGAAGTAGAAAATCTGGGTGAGACTTGATGCCTTTCCTACAGTGAGTAATGTTCCCTTCCTTCCAACAAAGAAGGCTTTGTTGAGACTTTCACCTGCTGCTAATGTTGCTCATGAGCACAGTGAGATCTGTGGAGAACTTGCTAGGGGCTGTGAATTCCTTTGGAGCAGCAGCCCTAGAGATTTTATTTGCTCACATTATCCCACACATAGTCTTTAGTAATTTATTAGAAAGATTAGCTGAGTTTTTCTGCTGACTTACCTGTTGCATAGCATCATCCTCAGGTAAGCAAAGATTTAACCCTCTCTCTCCTTAGGGATGCCTATCTATCATTAGATATTTTAAGTTAGTTTTTGCCCAGTGATCTCAGCTCTCAGACAAATTCAATAAAAGTTGTGATTTTTCAAATTATCAGCTTTTTTTTTTTTTTTTTGGAGGGGTTCTTGCTCTGTTGCCCTGGCTGGAGTACATGGCGTGATCATAGTTTGCTGCAGCCTTGAACTCCTGGGTTCAAGTGATCCTCCCATCTCAGCCTCCAGAGTAGCTGGTACTACAAGTGTGCAGCACCATGCCTGGCTAATTTATTTATTTATTTATTTATTTTGGAGATGGGTTCTTGCCATGTTGAACTCCTGGGCTCAAGCAATACTCCTGCCTCAGCCTCCCAAGTAGCTGGGATTGCAGGCATGAGCCACCATACTCTGCTGATTCTTTTTGTTATAATTCTGGGAGCAAAGCTTTCTAGCTTTCTATATCCTAAGCAGAAGCTCAAAGTTCCCAAAATGTTTTATCAAATACAAAAGATAAAAAAATACATTCTTTATTTTTTAAGAAGAACGTATGGCATAGAACAGATTAAATGATCTCAGACAGCCTTATAGCAAGTATCAACTATAAATTACTGATTATGAGTAAAATGGGAATTCAGAAGTGAGAGATCAGGGAAATGATGGGAAAGATTACTTTTCTATTATACCTTAAGTTCTGGGATACATGTGCAGAATGTGCAGATTTGTTACATAGGTATACACATGCCATGGTGGTTTGTTGCACCCATCAACCTGTCATCTACATTAGGCATTTCTCCTAAGGCTATCCCTTTCCTAGCCCCCACCCACCAACAGGCCCTGGGGTGTGATGTTCCCCTCCCTGTGTCCATGTGTTCTCACTCTTCAACTCCCACTTATGAGTGAGAACATGCAGTGTTTGGTTTTCTGTTCCTATGTTAGTTTGCTGGTTTCCCGCTTCATCCACGTCCCTGCAAAGAACATGAACTCATCCTTTTTCATGGCTGCATAGTATTCTATGGTGTATATGTGCCACATTTTCTTTATCCAGTCTATCACTGATGGACATTTGGGTTGGTTCCAAGTCCTTGCTATTGTGAATAGTGCTAGAATAAACATATGTGTGCATGTGACTTTATAGTAGAATGATTTATAATCCTTTGGGTATATACCCAGTAATGTGATTGCTGGGTCAAATGGTATTTCTGGTTCTAGATCCTTGAGGAATCACCACACTGCCTTCCACAATGGTTGAACTAATTTACACTCCCATCAACAGTGTAAAAGTGTTCCTTTTTCTCTACATCCTCTCCAGCATCTGTTGTTTCCTGACTTTTTCATAATCGCCATTCTAACTGGCATGAGATGGTATCTCATTGTGGCTTTGATTTGCATTTCTCTAATGACCAGTGATGGCTTTTTTTCATATGTTTGTTGCCCATATAAATGTCTTCTTTTGAGAGGAAGAATTACTTTTTAAGAGAAAGAGCTACTCACCATTTGGGTAGGATCCGAGGATTTACATAATTTCAATATGTAAACAGCTTATATTCATCACATCAAGAATAGATATAGTCTGAGAAAAAAAAAACAGAACACTCAGTAGTCTGCAGTTTAACTGTTAGATTCAGTATCTTTGCCCATGTATAGCCAAGAATAGCTACTAACATTTTGTTAATTAGGCCACACATGTTTTCCCTTTCCTGTCATTCAAAATAAAAGCAATTGTGAAAGAATAAATAGAAAGCTAAATAAGATTGAAAAAAGGGATTGTTATACTCACAAATGTTACTTAATTAAGGCTATGGCAGACACCAAGCTATAATAGTAAATGTAATTTTAGAAAGAGAATCCAAATAGAAAAAATGTTACTGCTGTTATTCAGTTCCAGAAATGATGGTGAAAATGTCTAAAAATTCCAATAATAGATACAAGAGAACAACAATTGCTATGGTAAGTAATTTTGTTAAAAAGTTTCAAAGTCTGAAATCTAGGTCTTTGTTAAAGGTTTCCAAAACCCTAAATCAAGAATGGATTATAATTCAACTTTGTTGAAAGGTTTTAAAGTCTTAAATTCTGGTCTTTAGGACTGAACAGATTTCAAAGCCCTAAGTTAAGAATGAACTATAATTCATCATTGAATTCCAGAAAACAAGTATTTGAAAGAGAGAGAGAGAGAGAGAGAAAGAAAGCAAGCAAGCAAGCAAGCAAGCAAGCAAGCAAGCAAGCTAAATAGCTTTCTATTTCTGTGAGTAAGGAGTCAGTTATCAGAAATTCCATATTGGTAAAATCTTCATTTCACTATAGGTCAATACAGAAGAAAGAAAACATTTTTCTACAAAGGTCTATGTTGCTGTCAGATGGCAGCACATTAAATTGTTTAAAAAATCCACATCCTGGCATGTGAGTATTTTTCAAAGCTAACTATTCATAAAATGTTGACATATCATTACTGTAACTGTCAACAGACACGGATACTGGTATGATCACATGAAATTCTATTCTCAAGGAGACCAGAAATCACAAGACTACACTGAGAATTTTCAGAATGCTACTACCCAAAACAAGGAAATGGCCAGCTTTATCTCAATGAATAACAATATAGTTAGAAGACACAACTTCAAGAAATATCAAATTATATTGCCAAGCAATATAATTAATAGAACTCTGTAGTGACTCAGGATACTATTTGAATCACTCTAACTTCATGATTAGATGAAAATTCTTATTTTGAAGTTGTTTCATATAATCATATTGAATTGTTTTTCCTATCCCAGCATAACTGATGGATGTTATATTAATAGCAGTAGATTATATTCACCCAATTATTCTGATATGTTTTTTAATCTAAGGGAAGATATCCACTGGTTGATCTCCATTTAATTAATGGTTTTAAACTACAAAATAAATAGCATTGTCCAAAACAACTCACATTTTTGTAACTAAAATAAACAATCTTTGCAATATGTCTCATTACACTAATTTTATAAATTTTTTCTATACTTTTAATACAAGGTTGACAAATATTGTTAAATGCTAAATCTTAAAGTTAGAAGGTGGCCTCAGCTATCATACATCAAATTCTTCTTTCTGTGTGCAAAATTGAGGTAAAGAATAAGCAAGTTGCCCAAGATGTCACATCAATTAGTCAAAATAAACTAGTTATTTTGTCATCTGTTGCTCTTTCGTTGAAGAAAACCATGTGAGTTCCACTTCTGTCCATGACTGAGTAACTGGTACTGGACTTGCCTCACACCAAAAACAGCAGTAGAAGTGGATAAAATACATTAGAGAAAAGACATCTCTTTTCAGACATTGTACAATAAGCATCTTGGGTCCGTGATAATTGAGAACAAGGTAAACAAGTGATCTGAGCCCCCAAACAAACCCACAATCACCCCAAGTTTCTGCATAGGGTAATTCTCCTGCCACAGAACACAGAAGAGGAGTCCAAGCTAGTGGCAACTTTACTGAATTGAAGAGACAGATGTCAGAGTTGTAGACTGTTGAAGTGGTTAAAACTTGGACCATGAGGACTTTAGAAAAGGCGACTATGAAGAGAGAAGCCCCTAGAAATCTGCATGGGGATTCACATGGCTGAGAGCTCATATGACAAACTTCCACAAGGCCTAGAAGAGATCTCAGAATGATGCCAGAGATTATGCAGAGCTGGGAGATTTTGAAATTCTACCCATTCCAGAGCAAAGATCCCAACAAGCACCATAAATAATCTGTTGAGACACAAAAAAAGCCATGCCTAAGAAGTAAGAGCCATAATCTATAAGGGGCATGCTGTAAAACTAAGCTAAAGTTTAAAGACACAAGCACACGTATGTTTATTGCAGCATTATTCACAATAGCAAAGACTTGGAACCAACCCAAATGTCCAACAATGATAGACTGGATTAAGAAAATGTGGCACATATACACCATGGAATACTATGCAGCCATAAAAAATGATGAGTTCACGTCCTTTGTAGGGACATGGATGAAATTGGAAATCATCATTCTCAGTAAACTATCGCAAGAACAAAAAACCAAACACCGCATATTCTCACTCATAGGTGGGAATTGAACAATGAGAACACATGGACACAGGAAGGGGAACATCACACTTCGGGGACTGTTGTGGGGTGGGGGGAGGGGGGAGGGATAGCATTGGGAGATATACCTAATGCTAGATGACGAGTTGGTGGGTGCAGCGCACCAGCATGGCACATGTATACATATGTAACTTACCTGCACGTTGCGCACATGTACCATAGAGCCTAAAGTATAATAATAATAATAATAATAATAATAAATAAAATAAAATAAAAAAAAGTTTAAAATAGATCCACTCTAAAAAATAAAAATACAAAATAGATAACAGATATAAAGTAATTGTGCAATAATTTAGTTGCCTACCAAAACAAAATTCTACACTCTTTAAATGGAAACATTATAATCCAAACTTCTTGCTAAACATTATTACAATCTCCAGCCTAAAATAAAAGTTACTAGAGAATGAAGGAATATTAAATGTTATTCATAGTCAAGAGGAAAAAGGATTAACAGAAAAGGCCCCAAGATGATCTACAGAGTAAAATCAGAAGACAAAGATGTTAAAATAGATATTATAAGTATAGTCAGGAACTTTAAGAAAAACATTGTCATAATGAATGAACAGATGGAGTGTCACCAAATAAATTGAAACTATTAAAAATGATAAAGGTGAAAAATCTGTAATGGAAATTATAATGCCTTAATAAAAAATGCCTTTAATAAAAAATGCCTTTAATTTGAAAATATGTATTGCATGGAATTAACAGCAGATTAGAGCAAAAAGGAAAAGTTGTCAGTGAGTGGAGATACATGAATAAAAATAACCCAACGTGAAAACACAGATTAAAAATGATTTAAAAGATTAATAGACTGCAGTGACAATATCAAGTGAAGTCCCAAAAGGAGAAGAGAGTTAAAGATATATGTTCTAGTATAAAAATGAACAACTAAAAAAGACAGAAATATAACTCAAAAAGTAATATAAAAATAAAATTGAATGAAAAGATTTTTATTTGCCTCAAATTAGAGAGGAAACTAGGAACACAGGAGCAACAATAACAACAAAAAAGGGATGAGACAAAAAGAATACAAATAGCAAAATGGTATATGTTGAAATTCAACAGCATCAGCTATTACATTATATGTAAGTGGATTTCCAAGAATGAAGGTTGATATGTCATTAGTACGTACATTATTATAATCAAGCATATTAATACACTTAAGGAGAAAAATCATATGATTATTTCTATAGATGCTGAGAAACTTTTACAAATTTCAAGATCTACTTCTTATGAAATAATTTTAAAAATAGTAATTAAAGACCATTTTCTTAATATGAATATGAATATAATATATATGAATAGGAACATATGCATATGTAATTTTATTATAATACATATTAGTTTTACAGAATTTTCTCCAAATTCACCTTACCCTTGTTACTGAGGATACTTCTTGGAATACAACTGATTTATTATTTATGTTTATTCTGTGGACAATTTCCTTACGGTTGGAGTTATCTCATTAGAATAGATAGTACAAAACTTGTTCATTAGCTGAAGAGATCAATTATAACACCTCATCCCTGCAAGGTACATAGGTCAGCCTCAACTCAAAGACCATGGCTGTTACTGATGATAGCATTGGCCGATAATTCCTCATCCATCAAGGTGGAGTCTGGGAAATTGCTAATACATTCTGCTTTACCTGGTTTGACGCTTTGGTTCAAGTGGAAAAGTCAGTACAGAAATGTAAAGACAAATTCACCTGACTTAAACATGGACACTGACGGGTCATGGGATTCATTCAACTGACAGGGTCTGGACCCTTCAGAGTATGGCTGAAGTCAGTGCTTCAGGGTGGCCTCATCCTTCTGTTGATTATAGCCTTAATTAAATAATGTATGAGATAACTGAATGGATTTGGTTCTAGCTTCCACGGGTTAGATTAATCAGAACGGCTGCTGGAGTGGTACACTCGTGTGCACATTTGCCAGAAGGCAAAGCTTGTAAAAATGAGGGGTAGGTATTGTTGAGAGACAATTCTCAAAAGATCTCCACGTTTCTGCATATCTTGAGAGCAGATGTAATAATGGTCCTTTTGTTCTGGATGTCTGTATATCAAACGGCCTTAGAAGATAAGACAATGTAACAAAGATAACGTCTTCTTTCACAGCTAAGTTCAGGCATGTTTGCTTGTAACCCACTAAAAAAGGCTCATATTTTCAAGGCTCAAGGTTTCTTGGCTGTAATGCAAACCCACCACGTGTGCAGCAGCCACCAGGTTCCCTCTGTATTGCTGCATGTGACTTGAAGAATTTGGAGAACTGACTCAAACATGATGCTCAGTTTTCTTGCCATGCTGTGAGTGGTGAATTTTTCTTTCTTTCTTTCTTTCTTTCTTTCTCTTTCTTCTTTCTTTTCTTTCTTTCTTTTTCTTTCTTTCTGTCTCTCTCTCTTTTTCTCTCTCTCCCTCCCTCCCCTCCCCTCCCCTCCCTTCCCTTCCCTTTCCTTCCTTCCTTCTTTCTTTTTCTTTCTTTTTGTGGAACCAAGACGATTGTTTATTCCACTACCATCCAATAAACAACATCCCATAAAGAACTTCCTTTAACATTTCTTGTAGTGTAGGGAGTCTGGCAATGATTTCTTTCACCTTTTGTATGCCTGAAAAAGTCTTTATTTCCCATTCAAATTTGAAAGATATTTTTTTCCTGGATAATAAAAAGATAATTTATTAGCTTGCAAGTAGGGTAAAATTTCAGATCCTTCAGAATTCTTGGCAGACAAATATGGGAAAAAATCCTAAAATTTTGTACAAGCAGAAATAAATGAACTGAACTATATTTCAAATTAATAATATTACCACATTAAGGGAGTGGGAGGACAGACTAACCAAAGTAACTTTTTTCAACTTAATACAGTATTTGGACCATGTCCTCACGCTAAAGGCAAAAAGAACTGTGAACAAATAATAAATTATTAGTAGCAGATTTATTTTTCACAGAGTTGTGGATTAGCAATTCTGAAACTACTTTATGTGTATTCTAGGACTAAGCACATAAATAAATATACTGTGGATAGTGAGAGCCAGTTTTCTGACTTTCAAAATAAGGAGTAAGAAATTAAATGGGAAGTTACTGAAATTAAAGCATCAGTGTGAAAGCATGGATTTTAATGTAGACATATGATAGATAAATGGATACAGATATATATGCATGTGGCTATGTATATGGTGAAGTATACATCTACGCAAATGTATGCATGTTGTATGTATATATCTACGTTATTAATTTCTTAGCTCTGTTCACTGAGAGAACCTATACATAATAACATACCATTAGCAATGACTTTATCTAGCATCTATACCTTGGTTTCTGAATATTGTTCTCCAAAAGAAAGGCACAGGAATCCACAATGTAATAAGCAACACCAGAACTTGAACAATAAATCTAAAGGTGTTAAAGTGATATACCTTTTTAGCTGCAGCCCACAATGTTGTTAATTTTTTTAATTGCTGTGTTTTTATTTGATACCTTATATAATTCTTGGGTTACTTAGAAGTGTGCTAATTTATACATATCTCAGTTTATTATTATTATTGATTCCTTATTTAATTTTAATTCTATTGTGATCAGAAAACATACTTCATAAAATTTCAATTTCATACCTTTTCTTCATGTTTGCTGTCTTATAATATGTATCTTTAACTTAACACAACTTACCTTCAAATAATATTGTAACACCACTTGTATCTTTCATGATATTGTTGTCATGCATTTTGTTCCCTCCTGTTCTTCCACCCTTACTCTATGTTATTTTTGTGTAGTCGATTATTGTTTAAAGGTATAATAAATTTAAAAATGTTATAGTCATCCATATATTTATCATTGCTGATGCTTTCCATTTTCTTCTGATCCAAACTTCTATTATCCTTTCCCATAAAGAACTTCCTTTAACATTTCTTGTAGTGCAGGGAGTCTGGCAATGATTTCTTTCACCTTTTGTATGCCTGAAAAAGTCTTTATTTCCCATTCAGTTTTGAAAGATTTTTTTTTCTGGATAAAGAAATCTAAGTTAATAATATAACCCCTAAAATAAAAATGGCTCTACATTCTGGATTGCATAATTTCAAGCAAAATCTCCTTTTCTTATCTGTGTTCCTCTGCACACACTATATCTTTATTCTTATGCCACTGGTAACTTCTTTTGTTTTCTGTGTTTTTTGAAAAATTGATTCATTGTGCCTTGGTGTATTTTTCTTTTCTTTTTGTTTTTGTTTTTTGAGATGGAGTCTTGCTCTGGTTGCCCAGGCTGGAGTGCAGTGACCTTATCTTGGCTCACTGCAACATCCGCCTCCCAGGTTCAAGCGATTCTCCTGTCTCAGCCTCCCAAGTAGCTGGGATTACAGGTGCCCTCCATGACACTCAGCTAATTTTTGTATTTTTAATAGAGACAGGGTTTCACCATGTTGGCCAGGCTAGTCTCAAACTCCTCACCTCAGGCGATCTGCCTGCCTCGGCCTCCCAAAGTGCTGAGATTATAGGCTGGAGCCACTGCACCTGGCCGTGTATTTTTCTTTACATCTATTATGCTTAAGAATTTTTGAGATTCTTTGATTTGCAGGTTTGCAGTTTTCAGTAAATTTGGAACATTGTTGGTCATTATTTTTTAAATATTGTTTTGCCCCCCTCCTCTCTTCTCTTATTCTGGTACTCTAGATACGCACATTAGGTTCCCTGCTAATGTCATACAGATTACCAATGCTTTGGGGGATTTTTAGTTTTGCTCCATCTCTCCTTCTCTTTTTCTGTCTCTCTCTCTCTCCTTCATTTGAGTAATTTCTACTCCCATGTCTTTTTCTCTGCAGTGCCTTAATATGCTGTTCCTCTCGTGCAGTGTTTTCCATTTCATATATAATTTTTGCGATATCTAGAAGTTTCATCTGAGTAATTTTTCCATCTCCCATTTCTCTCCTCACCATAGTCATGTTTTCCTCAACCTTTTTGAACTATTCACAAGATTCATTTTAATGTCCTTGTCTGCTGCTTTATTACTGCCAAACCTTGGTTTGATTTTATTGACTAATTTTACTCCCTCTTTATGAGTCATATTAATAGTTTTCTGCTTATTTGCATACTGTATTAGTCAGGGTTCTCTAGAGGGACAGAACTAATAGGAAAGATATATATATATATATGTATCTTATCTTAATACTTAATACTTAATACTTAAATGCTGATATGAAGCAATATATGTATATAAGGTATATATATCATATATAAAGTCATATATATGAGTTTATTAAGTATTATTAAGTATAACAATACTTAAATGCTGATATGAAGTCAATATATATATAAGTCAATATATATGTCAATATATATATGAAGTCAATATATATATAAGATATATACATCTTATATAATGTATATGTATATATACATCATATATAAATGAGTTTATTAAGTATTAACTTACATGATCATTGGTCATTATTTTTTAAATATTGTTTTGCCCCCCTGATCAAAAGGTCCCACAATAGGCTGTCTGCAAGCTGAGAATCAACGAGAGCCAGTCTGAGTCCCAAAACTGAAGAACTTGGAGTCTAATATTCCAGGGCAGGAAGCAACCAGCATGGGAGAAAGATGTAGGCTGAGAGGCTAGGCCAGTCTTGTCGCTTCACATTTTTCTGCCTGCTTTATATTTGCTGGTGGCTGATTGGATGGTGCCCACCCAGTTAAGGATGGGTCTGCCCTCCCAGCCCACTGACTTAAATGTTAATCTCCTTTGGCAACACCCTCACGGAAATACCCAGAATCAGTATTGCATCCTTCAATCCAATCAAGTTGACAATCAGTATTAACCGTCTTAAGTCCACCCCTTGTCAACTTGAACCCATACACATTTCCTGAGATCATCCATAGTCTTCAAATAAAGACAATAATAAGGTCATAATTATGCCTAACATAATATAACTATCCTTCATACAACCAGAAATGCACCAATCCCCAACCCAAATACTATTACATAAAGTTAACAATACTTAAATGCTGATATGAAGTCAATAAATCTTAAGTCACATGAAAAAGAAAAAGGAAATAAAATGAAGATATTTTCTTAGTACAAGTGTATGCATGCATGAACATATTTTTAACAAAAGAAGGAGGAAATACTCATGACAATTACAGTTCTCATTTCTGCAGCTGGTGACGTGGTCATAGCTGGCATTGATGACTTCTACTATCCATTCTGTATTCCCTTTGCCTTTAGCAAGCACCTCAGCAGATCGTGGCTTTTTTCCTAGTGGAGTGACCCAAACCTTCATTCCTGAAGGGTCTGGGTCATTTGTAGTCCTGCCTGGATTGGGCCGTTGTAGTTTCCCACAGGTCTTAATCACAGGGCATGGTAATACTAAGAGATGCCCTGATGGATCTCCTGTATTCCATGCGTACTCTTCCTTACCTCTGTTATGTAGTAGTAGACTCATTTCATCTTGACAGTCCGGGTCAATCACCCCAGCCAACATTGTAACTCCTTTCTTAGCCTGTTGACTTACAGGTAGGAGAAGCCTAAAGTGTCCAGGTGGCAATCTCAACTTCCAGTTTAATGGAATTGTTGTTGTGTCTCCTGACGGCAGCCTTCCTCCCTCTGGAAGTAAGACCTCTAGGCAAGCAGAACGTAATGTCATGGAAACAGGAAGCAAAATTTTGCTAGTGGATCACTAAGGGTGATGGTGAGTGGTGACACTTCCACTTCCACCCTTTGATTCCTGGACCCATGAATCCTGGATATAAGGGAAATAGTACTATATATTGGATGCTGATTCAGAGAATACACGGCCTTCTGGAGATCTTTGCCCCAGCCCTGCAAAGTATTGTCACCTAGTTGGCATTGTAATTGTGATTTCAAAAGGCCATTCCACCATTCTATCAATCCAGCTGCTATAGGATGATGGGGAATATGGTAAGACCAGTGAATTCCATGAGCATGAGCCCACTGCCACACTTCTTTAGCCGTAAAGTGAGTGCCTTGGTCAGAGGCAATGCTGTGTGGAATACCATGACAATGGATAAGGCATTCAGTGAGTCCATAGATGGTAGTCTTGGCAGAAGCATTGTGTGCAGGATAGGCAAACCCATATCCAGAGTAAGTGTCTACTCCAGTGAGTACAAACCTCTGCCCTTTCCATGATGGAAGAGGTCAAATATAATCAACCTGCCACCAGGTAGCTGGCTGATCACCCCGAGGAATGATGCTATATCTAGGGCTCAGTGTTGGTCTCTGCTGCTGGCAAATTGGGCGCTCAGCAGTGGCCACAGCCAGGTCAGCCTTAGTGAGTGGAAGTCCATGTTGCTGAGCCCATGTGTAGCCTCCATCCCTGCCACTAAGGCCACTTTGTTCATGGGCATCCATTGGGCAATGACGGGGTGGCTGGGGAAAGAGGCTGAGTGGTGTCCACAGAACGGATCATCCTATCCACTTGATTATTAAACACTTTCTCCACTGAGGTCACCTGTTGTTGAGCACTCACATAGGATACAAATATCTTCACAGTTTCTGACCACTCAGAGAGGTCCCTCCACATATCTCTTCCCCAAATTTCTTTGTCACCAATTTTCCAATCATGCTACTTCCAAGTCCCTGACCATCCAGCCAAACCATTGGCTACAGCCCATGAATCAGTATATAATTGCACATCTGGCCATTTTTCCTTCCATGCAAAGTGCACAACCAGGTGCACTGCTCTAAGTTCTGCCCACTGAGATTTCCCTTCACTGCTGTCTGTCAGGGATGTCCTAGAAAGGGGCTGTAGTGCTATAGCTGTCCACATTTAGGGGGTGCCTGCATATCATGCAGAACCATCTGTGAACCAGGCCCTAGTCTTCTCTTCCTCTGTCAACTGATGATAAGGAACTCCCCATGAGGCCATTGGTGCAGGCTGGGGAAGAGAAGGCAGGATGGCAGGGGTGGAGACCATGGGCATTTGAGCCACTTCCTCATGTAACTTACTTGTGCCTTCAGGACCTGCTCAAGTCTGATCACGTATATACCACCTCCATTTGATGATGGAATGCTGGTGTACATGACCCACTTTATGGCTAGATGGGTCAGAAAGTACCCAGTTCATGATAGGCAATTCAGGTTGCAAGGTGACTGGATGACCCATAGTCAGACAGTCAGTTTCCAACAAAGCCCAGTAACAGGCCAAGAGCTGTCTCTCAAAAGTAAAGTAGTTATCTGCAGAATATGGCAGAACCTTGCACCAAAATCCTAGAGATCTCCATTGTGATTCACCTATGGGTGCCTGCCAAAGGCGCCAAACAGCATCCCTATCTGCCACTGACACCTCAAGCACCATTGAATCTGCTGGGTCATATGGCCCAAGTTGCAAAGCAGCTAGCACAGCAGCCTGAACCTATTGCAGAGCCTTCTACTGTTCTGGACCCCACTCAAAACTGGCAGCCTTTCTGTTCACTCAATAAATGGGCCAGAGTAACACACCCAAATGAGGAATGTGTTTCCTCCCAAATCCAAATAGGCCCAGTAGGCATTGTTTCTCTTTCTTGGTTGTATGAGGAGCCAAATGCAGCAACTTATCCTCACCTTACAAGGAGTATACCTCAACAGGGCTCACACCACTGGATCCCTAGAAATTTTACTGAGGTAGAAGGTCCCTAAATCTTAGTCAGATTTATTTCCTACCCTCTGGCATGCAAATGTCTCACCAATAAGTCTAGTGTGTTTACTACTTCTTGCTCACTGGATCCAATCAGCATAATATCACCAATATAACGGACTAGTGCAATATCTTGCAGAAGTGAAAAGTGATCAAGTTCTCTCCAAATAAGATTATGAGACAAAGCCAGAGAGTTGATATACCTCTGAGGTAGGACAGTAAAGGTATATTCCTGGCTTTTCCAGCTGAAGACAAATTGCTTCTGGTGGGCCTTATGGACAGGAATGGAGAAAAAGGCATTTGCCAAGTCAATGCCTGCCTAACAGGTACCAGGAGATGTGTTAATTTGCATAAGCAATGAAACCACATCTGGCATAGCAGCTGTTATTAGAGCCACCACTTGGTTAAGCTTACGATAATCCACTGTCATTCTCCAAGATCCAGCTGTCTCTTCTGCACAGGCCAAATAGGAGATTTGAATGGGGATGTGGTGGGAATCATCACCCCTGCACCTTTCAGGTCCTTTATGGTGGCACTAATCTCTGCACTCCCTCCAGGGATGTGATACTGTTTTTGATTTCCTATTTTTCTAGGTAGAGGCAGCTCTATTGGCTTCCATTTGGCCTTTCCCACCATAATAGCCATCACCCTACCAGCCAGGGAACCAATGTGGGGGTTCTGCCAGTTGCTAAGTATGTCTATGCCAATTATGCATTGGGGAAATGACCACAGGTTGAGTCCAGAGACCCACTGGACCCACTCTAAGTCAAACCTGAGCTAAAGCTCCATTAATTACCTGACCTCCATAAGCCCCTACTTTAACTGGAGGACCACAGTGATGTTTTGGGTCCCCTGGAATCAATGTCAGCTCACAGCCAGTGTCCAGTAGTCCCTGAAATGTCTGATCATTTCTCTTTCCCCAGTGACATTTACCCTGGTAAAAGGCTGGAGGTCTCTTTGGGGAAGGATGGCAGAAGACTCACTGCATAAACTGTGGGTAATGTAGTGGAGTCCTTCTTCAATGGGACCCAGGCTCCCACTTATTCAAGGGGTTCTGGATCTGTAAACTGGCTCAAGCCTGGAAGTTGATTGAGAGTCTGTGATTCTCTGTTTTTATAACTCAAATTAGTCTTTTGTCCATTCGACCTAAAAGTTTTCTGCTTGTATAAATTAAGTAGGAATGCAGTAGGCTTCCTATCAATTTCACTTCTAGGAAAACCATAAATAATTACCCAATGCCAGAGCTCTACATGAATCAGACTATTCTGATTGCTGCTTTGCCTCTGCTGTCCATTATGGTAGTTACACCCACCTGGCCTTTGATGGTTGAGTGCTGCCCCTTGGCCCTTGCCAGAACCAATTGTTCCCATTGTATTTAAATTTTGCCACCCCAGAAACCAATTATTCCCATTGTTTAAATTTTGTAGTTGAGTGGCTGCATTTCCCACGGTTAGATCTTACATACAGAGAAGAGCAATTACAGGGGTCATCAAAGATGCAGGTGCTGCCCTTACAAATCTATTTTGCAAGGCATTGGTCAAGGGTATATCTTCTGGACCCTCCCAGCTGCGATGAGTAGGTCTAAGATGACTAATCCACTTCACCATCCCAATCTCCCTAAGCCTTTGGATCCCTTTCTCTACATTAAACCAAGGGAGATGAGGCATTACCAGCTTACTCACAGTGGGCCATCTTTTAATTCATATTTCAGCTAACCAAGCAAATAAACTATAGAACCTTTTTAAACTCCCCAACCTGCAAAATTAATAACAGAGTTCTTTCTTAGTGGACCCAAATCAGTAAATTCAGCCTGATCCAACTCTGCTTCTTCCACCATTATCCCATACCCTTAATGTCCATTCCCATGCCTGTTCTCCAGATTTCTGTTTATATAAATTAGAGAACTCAAACAATGTTCTTCGAGTGTAGCACACCTCCTCATGGATCACACTCTCAACCTCACCTCTAGGGGCCCACTGGGACTTTATTCTAGTTATAAGTCTAGAAGCAAACAGGGGTGTTGGGGGTGGCTCCTAAGGAGAAACAACATTATCTTGCTTGGCAACTGCCTCAGGGCAGGTCATCACTGTTGCCTCAGGCAGCACAGGGTTTATCTCCTCAGAAAAGGTGGAAAAGCTGATGGCAGCATGGGTTGGGGAGGGGATGTTGTCATTACTGTGAATGGGGAAGCTGTTCCTTCTGGCAAAAAAGTTTCATCAGAGTTTACAAACTCAGTGTCCCCAGCTTCATCAGGGTCCTCCCACACATCCCCATTCCAAGTTGCAGAATCCCATTCTCTTCCAATCAATGCCCTCACTTTAACAGTAGACACCTGGCGAGGCTGTGCATGCACCTTTTGTTGCAGGTCAGCCACTTGCATGATAAGAGCTGTGTCTGTTTTTCCACAATTTCAGCTCTTTCTCTACAAGAGATAAGACTCACTCAGGGTAATCTTGGCAGATTTGAGCCTCAGTATCTGCTTCCAAAGCCAGGAGACAGAATGCCTAAGTTCATCATTTTCTTCCATCCCTTTGTCCACTGAAGTTAGGGGCAACCAACCAGCTTCATTATGTTCTTTGGTTCTCCATATATGGTCAAAGGTATTATGTATAGAGTCACTAAACTCCTTGCCTCTCATGAGTGGTGAATCAGGAGTGTCAAATGCACTTATTTTGCATAACTCTCTAAACAGTTCACACCAAGGACTATTAGTGTTCTCCATAATATTGGAAGTACAGTACTTAGCATTTTTGGGTCTAATCATATTAAGCAGCCAACTCTAGAAACCCCGAAACCAACGAAAGAACTCCATCCTTAATATTCTGTTCCTCTGGAACCACTCCTTGTACCAAAATATGTATTAGTCGGTTTTCTAGAGGGACAGAACTAAGAGGATGGATATATATCTATATCTACATCTACATCTACCTCTGTCCACAGATATATATCTACATCTACCTCTGTCCACAGATATATATCTACATCTACCTCTGTCCACAGATATATATCTACATCTACCTCTGTCCACAGATATATATCTACATCTACCTCTGTCCACAGATATATATCTACATCTACCTCTGTCCACAGATATATATCTACATCTACCTCTGTCCACAGATATATATCTACATCTACCTCTGTCCACAGATATATATCTACATCTACCTCTGTCCACAGATATATATCTACATCTACCTCTGTCCACAGATATATGTCTACATCTACCTCTGTCCACAGATATATGTCTACATCTACCTCTGTCCACAGATATATGTCTACATCTACCTCTGTCCACAGATATATGTCTACATCTACCTCTGTCCACAGATATATGTCTACATCTACCTCTGTCTACAGATATATGTCTACATCTACCTCTGTCTACAGATATATGTCTACATCTACCTCTGTCTACAGATATATGTCTACATCTACCTCTGTCTACAGATATATGTCTACATCTACCTCTGTCTACAGATATATGTCTACATCTATCTCTGTCTACAGATATATGTCTACATCTACCTCTGTCTACAGATATATGTCTACATCTACCTCTGTCTACAGATATATGTCTACATCTACCTCTGTCTACAGATATATGTCTATCTCTATCTCTGTCTATAGATATATACCTATCTCTATCTCTGTCTATAGATATATATCTATCTCTATCTCTGTCTATAGATATATATCTATATCTCTATCTATAGATATATATCTATATCTCTATCTGTAGATATATATCTATATCTCTCTCTATAGATATATATCTACATCTCTATCTATATATCTATATCTCTATCTATAGATATATATCTATCTCTATAGATATATATCTATCTATATCTATATAAAGGGGAGTTTAGTAAATATTAACTTACATGATCACAAGAGCCCACAATAAGCTGTCTGCAGACTGAGGAGCAATGAGAGCCAGTCTGAGTCCCAAAACTGAAGAACTTGGAGTCCAGTGTTTTAAGGAAGGAAGCATCCAGCAAGGGAGAAAGATGTAGTAGACTGGGAGGCTAGGCCAGTCTCATCGCTTCACATTTTTTTGCTTGCTTTATATTCCCAGGTGGCTGATTGGATGGTGCCCACCCAATTAAGGATGGGTCTGCTGTCCCAAGCCCACTGACTGAAATGTTAATCTCCTTTGGCAACACCCTTACAGACACACCCAGGATCAATATTGCATCCTTCAATCCAATCAAGTTGACACTCAGTATTAACCATCACACATACCAAGTAATTTTTTATTGGATGTTGGACATTTTACATTTTACATTGCAAGGTACTGGGTTTTGTTACATTCCTTTAAGAAATGTTGGATCTTGTTTTAGTGTGCAGTTAAATTATTATGCACTAGTTAAATCCTTTCAAAGCTTTGTTTTTAAGCATCACTAAGGTATGTTCAGAGAAGTCTTTACCCAGGGTAATTTAGCCCCACTGCTAAAATAATAACTTTATTATTTATTTATTTATTATTGATAATCTTGTGAGAATTCCCCCTGAAACCCCAAGTGTGATGAGGTCTTTTCACTCTGACTGATAGGAATACAAACTTCACAGTTGTGTGTGAGCCACAGAGGCTGTTCAGCATTCTCTTCTTTGGTGGGTCTTTTCTCAGGCTCAGATTGTTTCCTCACACATGTATGTACATCAGTGTTCAGCAAAGACTCTGAGGATCTCTTTGCATGTCATTGAAGGTTTCTCTCTGTACAGTGCCCTCCTTTCAGGTGCTTTATCTTGCACTCTGATCTCCTCCTCAACCCAGTGAAGCCTTCAGCCCAGTCTTCTGGTGATGAATTCTCTCAGCTCAACTCTTCTGCTGCTCCCATATTGCATCAGTACTTAAGGATGCCTTTAGATACCTATCCTTTAGACGGTAATCTGATGAGTAGAGATCATCATTGTTACTTGTTTTCCTTCTTTCAGGCATCATCATCCTGTACTACCAGCTGTCCAATGTTTAAATCCCTCATTTCACATACTTTGTCCAGTTTAGCTTGTTGTTCAGTATCTGAGGATACATCCAGTCCCTATTATTTTATATGGACCAGAAGAGAGAATATGGTAGCTACTTTTGAAAAAAATTGCTCATTTAAAGCTAAATCTATTCAAACACTATGACCCAGCAATTCCACTCCTAGGAATCTTTTCAAGATAAATGAGAACACATGCTCATAAAAACACCTGTATGAAAATTTTCATGACAGCTTCATTCATAATAGCCCAAAGCTGGAAACTACTCAAATTGCAATCAACATAAAAATATATAAACAAATTGTGGGATTTTAATACAAGGAATATTACTCAACAATAAAAAGGAATAACTTACTGACATACATAGCAACAAGAATGAATCTCACAGATATTATGCTGAGTGAAGCAGGATACAAATTAGATTACTAACTAACCTATGATAGCATTTACATGAAGTTCAAAAGCAGACAAAATTAAGTCATGATGAAAAAGAATTAGAAAATGATTATCTCAGTGGAGATTCAGTGAAAAGTAATAAAAGAGAATGTTCTTGTGTGATACAAATGTTTTCTATCTTTATAGAGGGGTGACTTATGAGTTTATGCATATATAAAAACTCAGCAAACTTTGAATTTAAATGTATATTTTATTTCATATAAACTTTCCCTGAAAAGTACTATAAATGAGTAATAACTTTTAGTTATTAGGATTGTTTTTCACAGTGAGAGGAACTAGCATTCTAAAATTACTTGCTATAGTTTATGTACATTTCTGTATAGTCTAGGCTTGCCCTCATTATTAACTATATTGAGAATAATGGGAGCTAGATTTCTCACTGTTGGAGAATAAAGTTGCAAGTATGGAAAAGAGGGAGACTAAATTCTACCCTATGGTATTAGATTATAATCATAAGTATCAGAGAAAATCTATGGTTTCAAATATAGGAATCAATATAGGAATAATCTGCATATCCACTGTCTATGGCTGAAGAAGCAATGACATATCAATGTCATTGACAAAAGATTTAGCACTCACCTTGGTTTCTAAACATGATTCTCCATGAAAAGAAAACAGATTTCCTTGGAATAAAAAATGATTTTAGAGCTAGTATGGGGAAAGTACAAGATCATCCTAGAACATTATATTGAGCCAGAAAATCACAAAGTGCTCAAAGAATGATGAATGATGCAGCTATGTCAAGATGACATAGGATACAGTTTGATGGAGTTCCTACTGGTCAAATCTCAAACATTTTGCTCATAAAAATAAATATTGGGCCGGGTGCAGTGGCTCACGCCTGTAATCCCAGCATTTTGGGAGGCCGAGGTGTGTGGATCACGAGGTCAGGAGTTCAAGACCAGCCTGGCCAAGATGGTGAAACCCCATCTCTACTAAAAATACAAAAAATTAGCTGGGCATGGTGGTGGGTGCCTGTAATCCCAGCTACTCTGGAGGCTGAGGCAGAGAATTGCTTAAAACCTGGAGGGGCAGAGCTTGCAGTGAGCCAAGATCGCGCCACTGCACTCCAGCCTGGGTGACAGAGCAAGACTGCCGCAAATAAATAAATAAATATTGATAGTAATGGATTATATACTGTGGTATGCTAGTAAACTGGCTCTCCATAATGGAAAAATAAAGAAGCTTTGGTTGGCAGTATTTGCTTATTTCTATATTGTAAGTACCCCATTATGGGTGATTTTAAGCTACCAACATTATGCCAATGCACACAGATTTAAGAAGAGTTGCCTAAATGTGGTTCTCATGAGTAAGTGAGGTGGCCATAAGATATCAATTATAACTATAGAAAAAAATAAGGATACATAAATTTATACATATTATCAATAAATGATTAAATTACTTAATGGAGGAGAAGGGAAAGCTCTTGCTTATGGTGAAATTTCAACTAACTTGGAAGAAATGACAGAGTTGAAAATCATCAATGGATGCCAAAACTAGCAAGGAAAGTTTTAACAAAGAGCTCTAAATGTACACAATCTGAAAAAAAAAAAACAACACTCTAAAATTACTTAGTATTTACCAAAAAGAACATTTGTGGAACTTCACAGTAAAGATGCCATTTGCTTTATTAGTTTCAATTTCCAACACATACGGCTTAGACTACATAACCAAGTAATCAAGGTAAATATCTTCAGTACTGAGACAAACTGACATTATGTACCTCCAAACTGACATTATGTACCTCCTATTAGAATGCACTGATTAGGGCCAGTGTCACTTCTCTGCCACACCTGCTGCATCATTCAGGGTTCTCCAGAGAAACAGGACCAACAGGATATATTTATACAAAAAGATGTATTTTAAGGAACTGGCTTATGTGGTTGTGGGGCTGGAAAGTCCAAATCTGTAGGGCACGCTGGCAGGCTGGAAACTCAGGTAGGGTTTCTACATTACAGTTTTAAGGGAATCCTTAGGGAATCCTTTTGCTTTTAGGCCTTCACTGTTTGGATGAGGTCCACTCATATTATTGAGGGTTCTCACTTTGTCTAAAAGTCAACTGATTCTAGATATTCACCACATCTACACACTATTTTAACAGCAACCTCTAGATTAGCATTTGACCTGACAAATATGGACCATAGCCTAGCCAAGTTGACACATAAAATTTAACCATCCCATCTACCAAAAATTCATAATCTGAATTCAATCATAAAAAATAGACAAATAGAAATGGTGGAACATTTTATGAACTAACAGGCCTATTGCCTTCTAAATGTCAAAATAAATGACAAAAAGAAGACTAAGAATCTCCTTTAAAGTAGACCAAAGAAACATGACAATTAAACATAATCTAGGATCCTGGATTTTGAGTGGTGTTGGATAAAAAAAGTTCCTGAGATAATTGATGAAATTAGATTATGGAGTGCAGGTTAGGTAATTTTCTAATTTTGACTTATTTTGCTGTGGTTGTGTAAGAGAAAGTCATCATTCTTAGGAAGCACTCTCTGAAACACTAGAGATGGAGTGTGCACAGTATCTCCTTCTCCCTGGAAGATATCTGAATCCTGGAACCTGCAAACGTATTTTCTATGTTTGCAAAAGGGACTTTGCAGATGCAATTAAAAATCGAAAAATGAAGAAATTATCCTTGATTATCATGGTGGGCCCAATGTAATTACAAGGTTCTTAGAAAAAAGCAAGAGGGAAGCAGGAGAAGCAGAGGCAGAGACTAGGAGATTAGAGCAGAGGCTGATTTCAAAGCGATGCAAATGCTGGCTTGGAAGATGGAAGGGGCTGCAAGTCAAGGAATCCAGGTAACCTTGAGAAACCAGAGGATTGAGACAGCCTGTAGAACGTGGAAGGGGCAGGGAGCAGATTCTCCCAGACTCCCCAGAAGACCTGCTGATACATTTTTTTAGCCCCAGAAATCTCATTTTGGATTTCTGAATTCTAGAAGGAATTCAGAATTCTAAGGAATTTGTGGGGTTTTTTTCCTTTCCTTTCCATGTACATTTTATTTTTAATTTTTTAAAATTTTAGATTCAGAGGTACATGTGCAGGCTTGTTACATGGATATATTACATAATGGTGAGATTTGGGCTTCTAGCATACCCATCACCCAAACAGTGAACATCGTACCAACTACATAATTTTTTTAACCCTCAGCCTCTCCCATGCTCCCCGCTTTTGGAGTTCTCAAGATCTATTTTTGCCATTTTTATGTCCACGTGTAGCCATTGCTTAGCTCCCACTTATAAGTAAAAGCATGCAGTATTTGAGTTTCTCAGTTATGTGTTACTGTAGCAACAGAAACCTACTATACACTCAAATGATTCTGAAAAATTATGCATTTGTTTGAAACTATATATAAAGAGACAAAAATACAAAAACCGACAAAGCAGATCTAAAACATTAGCAAATTTTGGTTAAAAGGGTGTTCCTCATACTATTACAAATTTTCTTTGAAGTAATGCTAAAACAAAAAATTACAGAAAGGGACAAAAAAGATCTGTGGCTTTTAAAAAAAAAGATAAAGAAATGTTTACAGTTAAATTGACAGGATGGATAGAATTTGTTTCAAATAAACCAGGAAGGAGGTATGGATGGGGAAGTTTGGATGAGCACTTGTTAGGAATGGGTAATGTGTAAGAGCTTTCAGTGTATTATTTTTGTCTGTTTTTGCATTTGTTTCAGATTCTTCTCAAAATATTCAAAAACAGGATCATTCTATCTAAAAATCGTGGAAGGGAAAATGATGCAATACTAACATTTCATGTAACCATCAATCTAGCTGGGGAGTTGGCAGCCTTTACTGAAAAGAAAAAATTGGCATGAACTCTAGCAGTTTGGTGTCATATCAGTTTAATATATTTTATTTACTTGAACAGACAAACCAGGAAACAAGAGGCTTTTCTCTGAGTATGTCAGCCAGCAGACATTAACCTTTCTCTACTGTGAAGGCTACTCTGCAGTTTCTGCAGTTCATTTTGCTTTTTGTTTGTTTTTATAATTGTAGGCACTACCAAAAGTGTTTAGAGCACTCTTTTGAAAATGGCAGTATTTGGAGAAACTGGATGTCACTTAAAATATGATCCTTGGATAAACATCACATGCTGCTGGCCGTCTTACAAAATGAGTAAGCACTGACTGTCTCTTTCTGGCTGCCAAAGCCACTTTGATTTTCCTGGAGCCTTCTATTTAGCAGGTAGTTTGAGGGGACTATGGGGAGGGGACAAATATCATACATTTGGATTACAATCTTTATTTGCTTCACCTGCCCTCTTTTTTGAGTAAAAGAGTTAAGGACATGTTTCTATACAATGAAAAACAAACTAAAATTATTCAGAGAGTTAACCTAACTTTTTGCCCTTCCCCAATGAGACATACAAATGAGAGCTTGCGTTTCTTGGCCAGATCCAATGAATTTAAATTTTCCATTAACATATAATAGGTTTAGACTATAAATCCCTTTGAGCATGGGAATCAGTGAGGAAAAACAACACTCTGGAAGCTATTGCTCAAATAAGCTCAAACATTTATTTTAGAATATACCGTGCCTGTAAAGAGAAAGATAATAAATTTTATGTGTGTCAATTTTTTTAAAAAAAGCAAGATTTTTTAAAAGCCATTTTATCTCTGAGAGATTCAATGACCATGTTTGATGACAAGCCAGATGGCAGCATTCTCTAGACCTCGTGCCAAGACGCATGACAGGAGCCGCAATTTACCTTCCGTAGTGAGGCTAGCTGCTGAAGCACACCACAGCTGCAGGCGAGCGGGCTGCTGCCGGTAGGTGCAAGCACAGTTGGTTCCCTCCCAATCTGGATGCAGCAGGTAAGAGGCTGAATCAGTACCCAGCAATTATGGAATTGGCATGCGCTGCATTGTTTACTCACAGTAATATTCCTACTGGACTTTATTAAAACACCATCTGTTGTCAGGGCAGACAAAGAATCCAAATAGAAATACATAGCAAGACAGAGAGAAAAAGAGAAAATAAAAACATGCATGTGTGTATTGGAGCGCTGCTACAGGATTTGGTTGCATTTCTAAGAGGCCACGTTTGACCCTGAGGGTTATCTTTTAACATGATATCCCTACTCTCCCTGATTTTTGTTTTGGGTTTCCGCTGCCAGCTAGGCCAAAACAATTTGTGGTCCAAATGAAGTTGGCTGTGTGTGAGTCAGGCTGGAATTGAAGGCAGCGAGTGCATGCATATGGGTGGAACCCAATCACATTAGCAGGACTACAAATTAAAACCAAAATGATGCAAAGTCAAGTCATCCCACTGAATGATGCTCAGAGTAAACTTCTGAGTTAATGTCCAGAATATAGGCTGAGTAATAAAGGATATCTGCCAATAATAATAATACCTCCAGGGCACAAGGTAAAGTGACTGTTTTTTACAATCAGCTGTTTTCTCTCACTTTTTTTAATCCTGCAGATGGGGATCAGATATTTCTAATACACAGCTGGTCTCTGCAAGTGGCCAAGTGTAATTTCTCATACACCCGCATACCATTCCAGGTGAAATTAATTAGTGAGAATTCCTCATCAGAAAATATACTAATAAAATGTGATGCAGGTAATTAAATATGCAAATACAAGAACGATGGCATTAAAACTCTGATATGTCATTTCAATTCTTCTAATAGACATCTGTCTATTCAGAACTTCAGTGCGAAACAAAATCAGAAAAAAAACAAAGCTTAAAATAAAAGTGTAAACAAGTCCCGATGCATATGGCAAAATGCAAGCTGCAGGAAAATGAATCTAAAACAAGCACTGAATACTTTCCTGGTAAAAGAGTTGGCTCAGCTAAAATATATATTCAAATATTACAGAGCAAATGAATTAGGAGCATTTGGAGAAGCCAAGGGGAAGCTCATGCCGTGTATGATGTCATCGTCTGCTTTGCCTGACATTCAGACCCCTGATATTCTTGCCAGGATATGAACAGTCATTCTAATTTACAGAAACGCTGTTTACCACTTTGCAAGCCATACCAATATTTACAGAGAATTCAATGAATGAATGAAAAGAAACAGCTGCGACTCCTTCCACCTCATTGCCCATTTCATGTCTAACTCTCCTCCTCTGTACTGTCTTATTTATAGTCATTTTGTTGCGCAATGGATTGGGTTTGGCAGCATTCAATACACTGATGCCTGTTTGTTAAACACATCACTATTCTTGCTATGAATTTTCCCTTTCCTAAGTGTGTTTTATAGAGAATACCATGATTGACTGACTATATTCTGCATTTGTATTTTAATAGGCTTCAAAATGCATGAATACCCCAATTATGTATTTTTTCCCTAAAACCGCTTATATGGTGGTTTTAAGGCTGTTCCTAATATCATAATTGATACTCACTGATGATATTTTGCTATTTGATAATGTATGTGTGCCACAGTATAAGTTGCTGTAAAGAATGTCTAAAAAATAAAAAGGCACAATTCTTTCCTTCAGGGAGCTTAAAATTTAGTTGGGGAAATAATATATATGCTGAAACAACAGAAGGCAATATTAAGTTATATGTGATGAATAACATGTAAAGCCAACTAGCAGAAATGCAGAAACTCAGAGGAAGAAGCAAGCAGGGAAAGAGTTATTTTTCATAAGATCTAGCCTGTGAAAGTTAAAAAAGATTATGAATAGGTAAAGAGGAAAGAACAGAGCAGGGTCTTTGGGGAACACTAAACTGGGTTCTTGGGCCAAAACAGCAAAGGCAATGATGATTTCATGAGTAACACTTTTCAAGAGGCTCCCATGGTTTATTGCACCCTGCCCAAGGACACCAACCTTCCAGAGAACATGGTGAAGATTTTCATGAGGGAGAAAGGAATAGAATCTCTGAAAATATGTTTAGGCTCAATAAAAATTTAGATGTTCAGCATTGTCTGCGGAAAGACTATATAAACATTTGGAGACCAAAGTTTACCAAGAAAGAATAAACTGGTGAATTGATTGTAGAAATTGAAAATACTTGAATAATGAGGATACCTTGCAGGACCTCAATGCCCTTGTTCTAAATTTGCTCCTGCCATATCAGAAGAATTTTGTTTAGATCCTCCACTAGCTCCTGGAGCAAACCAAATGAGCATGCGTATTTGATGGTTACAATAACCTGGGCTACAATAAGTGAGCTCCATACTCAGGGCACCAGAATGATAGATGTTAAGCTTCAGCCAGGCTTGAAAGGAAGGAGACTGAGGTCAAAGACAAATACAGTAACTGTCTCTGTATTAGGTCTGAGGGTGAAGCCAAACCATGGATTAAATAAAGGCTTTGCAAGGTGTGAAGGCAGGAAGAGCTGGAACAGGGGAAGTGATGAGGTGTGAGCGGCATATGTGAGTAGACTGAGAATAGAGGCTGTCTTAGTTCACTTTGTGCTGCAGTACCAGAATACCACAGACTGGGTCATTTATATGGAAAATAAATTTAATTTTTTCCACTTCTGAAGGCTGGCAAGCCCAAGGTCAAAGAGCAGCATCTGGTGAGGGCCTCCTTACTACATCATCCCATGGTAGGAGGTGGAAGGACAAGAGAGCAGAAGAGCAAGAATGGGCATGAGAGGGCTAACTCACTTTTATTCGGGAACCCCCTCCTGAGATAACTAACCCACTCCCTCGATGACATTAATCCATTCATGAGGATGGAGCCCACATGTTCTAATCATCCCATAATGGGCCCACCTCTTACTACCATCACAATGGCAATTAAATTTCAATACGGGCCCTGGAGGGGACATGCAAAAAACAGCAGAGGTCATGAAAATTATAGGGTTATCTGAGCCCTGGTTTTATTTGGTGCTAAGTAGGGGCCCAGGCACAGGCTATCCAGGAAAGAAAGAGAGAAGAAGAGAGAAAAATAAATTGCCGTTTTGCCATTTAACCCCATAGTATACGTTTTATTAAAGACTTTCTTCTCATCCTGATACAAATTGATTTCATTTAAATAAAAGCATGACTTTAAATTATATCACCATTAACTTCAGGTCTTTAAATTATATCATTAGTAACTTCATTAACAGAAAAAGTTGACAAATCGATAACTATCTACATGGAATGATTTGAGATTGAAAGATATTTTCTTCATAAACTATTCCCAAAGAACTGTTTCTACAAGGTAATATTTAGCTCATCTTTTACCCTCATTTTCCCAAGTATTCTTAACCCTTTCTCACTGGAAAATTCTATGGGAATAAGCTTCTGGTTTAGAGATTATGCTGGAAGAATAAGAAATATCTCCTTGTCCCTTTGTCATCACAGTCCTTCCTTCCATCCACCATATGCCAAATGTGGATCTTTTCTGTGGAGCTGGTGTCTTCACACGTAGGCCATTGGTTTTTGCCATTAATTCAAGACATACACATCAAAATGTCTGTGGTTTTTATGAAAAATAGATATGCAAACAACTGGAACATTCTACTCCGGATAGTTTCACCATTCTCAATGAACCATGTTTTACACACAAAGATGTACACACACACACATAGAGAGCCCTGTGGTTTTTAACCTTTGGTCAAAACCAAAACAGAACCCATAAATTCAACAAGGTTGTCTCTGGTCCCCAACTGTGCTGTCAAGTAGCCCAAATAGTACCACGGAAATGATAACCCTAGGCTGTCACCACCCATACTCCCCAGTCACTGCAGGCCTGGCTGGCTCCCTTGGGTGAGAAGTTTTGGAAATAGTAGAATAAAAATATCCTAAGGCTTGTGTTTATACCACAGAATAGAAAGTTAAGAGAGCCTTTAGGGAAGCTCTTCATGGCCCTTTCTATCTTGAATTGCACAAGAGATTTCTACTCTATAAGGCTGGACCTTGGCATTATACAAATATTGACATGAAGAATGCAACTGCAGGCTTTCCACACGCACTCCTTGTTGTGTTGAAATGCCAAGAGCCTCTAAACACAGATAGAATCTTCCTTTCTTTTGCTCTTTTTCCAATGGTAACAGTAAGTATTTTAGGCACAGATCTCCATGGTATCGCAACACATGGACACTAGATTGAACTTAGTGTTGATGAACTGATCATTGGTAAAGTCTAACACTTTAGCACAGAAGCCAGGACTATTAGGGAGCAGAATAGCTGTCATTGAGACAGACATCTTAGGGGGTCTCCACACTGAATAGTTGCTCAGAAGTAAGTGATAGCTGTAAGGAGAAGCTTTCAGATAGAGCTAAAAGGAATTAGAGTCTGTCTTTATATTTTAAAAGCTGGAATACTAAAACTAGATTCCTGGTATGGCAAGGAATCTAGTTTTGCAGTTACTACAAGCAAGGAACATGCTCTGGCTGTCTTTCAGGTACATGCATAGTGAAATCAAGGGAGTTTTCCTGCTGAAGGAGAAGGAATTGAGACAAGAGTGATATGGTTTGGCTCTGTGTCCCCACCCAAATCTCATCTCCAATTGTAATCCTTATAATTCCCATGTGTCAAGGAAGGGACCTGGCGGGAGGTGATTGGATAATGGGGGTGGTTTCCCCAAGGCTGTTTTGGTGATATTGAGGGAGTTCTCATGAGAGCTGATGGTTTTAAGTGTCTGGAAGTTCCCTCTTCTTGCTCTCTCTCGCCTGCTGCCATGTAAGACATGCCTGCTTCCCCTTCTTCCATGATTGTAAGTTTCCTGAGGTCTTCTCAGCGATATGGAGGCCGCAGGAAATTTTTTCTTTATAAATTACCCAGTCTAGGCCGGGAGCAGTGGCTCAAGCCTGTAATCCCAGCACTTTGGGAGGCCGAGGCTGGCAGATCACGAGGTCAGGAGTTCAAGACCATCATGGCTAACACGGTGAAACCCCATCTCTACTAAAAATACAAAAAATTAGCCAGGCGTGGTGGTGGGCGCCTGTGGTCCCAGCTACTCAGGAGGCTGAGGCAGGAGAATGGCGTGAACCCGAGAGGTGGAACTTGCAGTGAGCCAAGATCACGCCACTGCACTCCAGCCTGGGCGACAGAGAGAGACTCCGTATAAAAAAAAAAAAAAAAAAAAAAAAAAAAAAAAAAAAAAAAAAAAAATAATAAATTACCCAGTCTTGGGCAGTTCTTTAGAGCAGTGTGAGAACAGACTAATACAATGAGTCTCTCTATATCTTGAATTGTTAGAGAATGAAGAATTCTTGGCGAGGATTGAGAAAATGGTCCAAGACAGAACTTTTTAAAAAAGATTAATTTGTAGGCAATAGGAAGAATGTATATATTAATACATATATAAAAAAAGACTGGGCTGGGCACAGTGGCTTATGCCTATAATTCCAGCACTTTGGAAGTCCGAGGCAGGTGGATCACTTGAGGTCAAGAGTTCAAGATCATCCTGGCCAACAGAGTGAGTCCCACGCTGTCACCCAGGCTGGAGTGAAGTGGCACAGTGTCGGCTCACTGCAGCCTCCGCCTCCTGGGTTCAAGTGATTCACCTGCCTCAGCCTGGGATTACAGGTGTGCTGGGATTACAGGTGTGCACTACCCTTCCTGAGAAACCTTTAAGGCAAAGAAGTACGTAGAGAATACACAGAAATTTTCCAAGGATCATGAAGGTTAAGAACTGGGATTCATACCTAACACTACAGAAAATGTCTATATAAATTCATAGAGAATAAACAAGTTATTCTGAATTTTAGTGGAAAAAGCTGAACAAGACCCCAGAATACCTCAGATGAGATAAGATAAGGATGAACTATGGCTGATGACAGAAAAAAAAAAATGCCTTATTTGAAGAAAACAAAATAAATAGACCTGAAAGCAGAAAAAATTCCTATGTCAAGAAATTATAATCATTTATGCAAAATCATTTAACATAGAATGCACATTAAAAGGCAATGGGGTAAAGATCAAAAGATCAAAAGACAATACAAATGATTTTGGTATGGAGGTAGCTCAGAGATTATCTTGTCAAATGAGATTACGGGTAATATTTTCCTAATACAGATGAAAATTTGGCATAAAGGCAATTTACGGTCACAGTAGAATTCAACTGTTGAGTCATTGTTTCTTTTCATTCTTCTAAAAGTAGAACACCTAAAACATTCTTATCTTTTCTGCAGTTTCATGAATCAGGAAGCTGAAGAATAATAAGGAAACCCTTATACTCAATTTAGTTCTAAGCATCATTTAATAATTTGAACTAATGGGAAACGTAAGGGAGACTGTCCATGTCATTTTAACTCTTGGTTACCAAGGAAATATATTAATGATGATTAGAGCCAAACAAAACTGAGATAGGATCGAGTTGGGATGGAAAAGCATACCATGGGCTTTGGCATAAGATAGATCTGGTTTTAAGCCTCCTAGACTCAATTATTTACTATCTTAGGGACTTTGATCAAGTCAACACTTCTTTTCTGAGACTTTTGTTTTCATCTCTAATGAGTAGTTTACATATATCCAGTGTCATTAGCATATGCTGCCCTAGATCAAAAAATTTGACTTCAGAAATTCTGTAATTCTCTCTTCTATCAATAAGGTCACTGAAATAGAAAATTACTGTAATAATTCAAAATCTCGCAATTAACTATGTCTGCATATGGGGAGAGGAAAAATAGTCATACTGGGCAAGTTACTAAGCAACCACTTTGTAAAACCCTATCTCGCCAGGCTGAGAAGAGAACAAAGAAATGATGTTTTCCCATTAGACCCTATTAATCCCCTTTAAAGGGGACACATTACCAACGAAAAGATGGCCAGTCATTTCTTTAACAACTTGTTGGTAAATGGGGTTTTGCATTTCTATGACTCTCCTTCTAATTTTCCTATATTAAATTTTAATGTTTCTTGAGACAGACCTCTTTGGGAGTCATGGAAGCTACAGTAAATAAATGAATGCTTGAAAAACCTAACCGATAGTTGCACACATATTTTGTCCTTGAAATCCACTTATGGATCCCCAGATAAAGTGAAACATAGAAGTATATTATTTCTAATTTCTTAGATTTGCACTCAAACTCCAAAAATATTTACTTATTAAAATAAAATGCAGATATTAAACCCAAGGAAATTATGAATGTTTACTAAAAAAGAAGACAAACAAAAATACTCCAAAAGTCACTTTAATAAGAAATATTGCAATTAAAAAGACTGAAAGGGGATATGATGGGATGCAGGACAGTGTTTTCTTTGCCTGATCCCATTTGAAAATTTAATGGGACTCATAATCTCAGAAAAATTGACTATAATCTGCAGATGAGAGTCACCCTGTATTTTATTAGCCTAAAGAAATAAAAAACACTACTTTAAAAAACCCACAGCTGTTTTTCCAGATGATTCCACAAACTTCTGAATCAAAATCTCTATGATGATGCCCATAAGTGTGTTTTTAACAAGCATCCTGATTGATCTTTAGCTAAGCTAAAGTTTGAGAAACACTTTGCCATAGTTTTAAAGATCTTCATTAGGAGTATCTGACATCTAACCAAAACTTAAATCCTACAATATTAAATTTCACTTTGCTGAATGAAATACATTTCCAACCTAGATTGCCCTATATTTTTGGTATGGATACTTTCTATAGATTTGATTGTATTGTCCATGGGAAGTTAAAAGAGCTACAACGCTAAGGGGTAAAAAATTATGCCTATCTGTGATTGTCATCTTGTTCAGTTAATAAGAAATAATAACAATCATATCATCCTGGGAAGTAACATGAGTTGTAGTGACCACTTTCACCTTGACAGCAGAACAGTAGGATCTCCAGAGATTATTTTCTAAGAAAGGCATAATACCCAAAAACTGAGTGTTATTTAAAGTTTTCAAAAGAAATAATTTCATAATGAAATGAACGTTGTAAGTCTAACAAAATTCAAGATGTATCTTTCCTTTAATTCTGATTATAGAATGTGCAAATTAGTAGACTAAAGAGGGATATATTTTTCTCTTTGGTATCACTTTAATCTTTCAAACTTGTGTTTATTTATGTTTTCTTTTTCCCAGGGAGAGAATAAAGTGGGGAGGGGAGACTTGGAAGGAGGGAGCAGACACAATGAAACTGACAACCATTCCAGAAAAGAATGTTTTTTATGATACAGGAGTCCATTAGGGATTCAACAGAGGCAACTAAACTAATTACAAGAAGCTAAACAGCACCCCTCCCCTAAGGATGACATTCAGTATTGACCTGCTAAGAAGATAAATGCCAAACACATTTATTGTCATAGCGGTCAGTGCTTGTCCTGTACTAAAACAATCCAGAATCTGCTGGCGCTGTCGGCCTTGCATCACACGCTACCTGCATGAGAGCATCGTACATACAGGGAGGAGCCTGTCACACTGGGCAACGCAAGCATGCTGAGGCCGCGGAACGTCTGTGCCAGCACTTTCGCATCATTATCAATCATGCTCCAGCTCTTGCTGGGGCAACAAGAAGGAAGTTTGTGGCATATAAATGTAAATCATTGCCTGATCTTTGGAATAGAATAATCATCAAATTGATTTACTAGCTATGCATAGTTCTCAGAGAAAGTTTGAAAGTAGGGGGTGGTTTTGATAGGGTGCAGAGGTTGGCTTTTCCTGAATTATTCATATATAATTAAAATAAGAAGTGATCAGCATTATCTGTAACAGCTTTCTGGGTAGTAATTAACACTAATTCCTGGAAGCATACTGGAGTGAGAAGAAGGCAGAGAAGAAATTCTACACTCCATGTGTTTAATATCTCACCCCTTCATGTCCTGTTGTGGCCCAAATAAAGGTGTCTGATTTATACCAGCAGAGTTGGCACCAGCTATGTGCACATTTCTGCTGTTCTTCTTGTTTATTGTTATGTGTTTAAGTACTTAGGAGGCATCAAGAGGAAGCCAATGGGAAGACCTTCTCCATGACTGTAAATTCATAGTCTTGAGAAACAATGTTGATAGGCTTGGACAGGAATAAACACATCCATAAAACCATACACTTTGCCATAATTTTAGTACCTGCGCAAATCTAAATGGTTTTCTTCTTCTTCTATCTTTTCCAATACTATGCATTATGCTCAGTTCAACCCTAAAAATGAACAGGCAACCCTCAAATGAACAGGCAAATACTGATACATTGACCTTCCTTCAGTACTAGGCTAGCATTATCTATAGCATAGGAAAGATGCAGTCATTCCAGAATGCACCACCCTGAACACTAATTCCATCAGCAGAATAATAGAACTACAAATTCCTCATCATCCTAGAAACTGTGTTCAGGATCCTCATTTGACAAGCAACATTGGAATGGCAGATGCAAAATGACAAGATTTGTCCACAATTTCTTAGAAATAATAGAAGTTCTACTTGATTCTCCATTCAGAAAAAAAAGAGGATGCCATTATTATAGACCAATGAAAGAAATTATTTTTATTTGATTAGGGTAAAAATAGCAACCTGTCAGATGTAAGCTTATATACAGGACAAAATATTTACAATTATGCTACAACCTTTTTTTTTTTTTTTTTTTTTTTTTTTTTTGAGACGGAGTCTCGTTCTGTCTCCAGGCTGGAGTGCTGTGGCGCAATCTCCGCTCACTGCAACCTCCACCTCCCGGGTTCAAGCGATTCTCCTGCTTTAGCCTCCCGAGTAGCTGGGACTACAGGTATGTGCCACCAGGCCCAGTTAATTTTTGTATTTTTAAGTAGAGATAGGGTTTCACCATGTTAGTCAGTCTGGTCTCAAACTCTTGACCTTTTGATCTTCCTGCCTTGGCCTCCCAAACTGCTGGAATTGTAGGCATGAGCCACTGCACCTGGCCACAAAATTTACATTTTCTACTCTATAGTGTAGAGAGGCTGTATATACATCACACACACACACACACACACACACAGCCTCTCTGTAGTATAGAGAGAGTAGAAACATATAGTGTATATATGTTTGGTCACAGGCCCTTGAAACATATAGTGTACATATATGTTATAGCATTTATGCTGAACAGGAGGTTCAAGGGCCTGTGAGAAACATATCGTGTACATATATGTTTCAAGGGCCCGTGACCAATTTACCACCAAATTCAAAATCTACTTTAATATATACTTAATAGGATTGAATTCACTTTTTTGGCCTTCTCATTATAGCCTCTGACATTTTTAGTAACACTTTAGCAAGTAAGACTTACATATGTTTATATATGCATATGTATATTTATATATGTAGATAGATATGTAAACTATCTACACATTTAAATGTACACATGCATATATAAGCATATTTATCTTTATTATTTAATAGTATTATTAAGCATTCTTAAATATAATTCTATTATTATTCTTGAGAATCATCTGTTAGAATAGTTAACATTTAACATCCTTTTTCCTTCTATGCATAGATGTAGGTACACCGTAATGTTGTTTATCAACTACTGTGGGTAATTAGATGAAATGACATGCTTTGTGAATGAGCAATTAAACTTTTTGGACAGTGAAATATTTGTTTTTTACTGAGTGTGATTCTAAAAATATCTGCTGAGGTGCTTTTATAGGCAAGTCAATCTTCCTGTTATTTCTTTCAGGATAGCTTCTATGGCGTGTCATGAATGTTATAACAACCCCCCTTTTCACAATTTATCATGAGAAAAAAATCCAAAAACATTACAATAGTACATGTACAAAGGTGTTTATTGCAGTATTGATTACTGTGTTTACTGCAGTAATGAACATTTCAAACCACCTAGATGCTCAACAACAGAGAGAAGAAATAATTATGACTTATATCAAATAAACATACAACCTCTACAATATTTTCAAAATACTAATTTAAAAACTGGATGGCAACTGGGAAAAGAAAGATGTTGATGTAACTATCTAGAATGAAAAGCACAAGGTAAAAGTGAATTTTTGTTACGTTATGCATGTGTAGTCGAAAACTACACAATGGCAGGGGAAGTAGCACATTCATTACCACTGGTTGGTTTTTACAGATTTTATCTCTGTAATTCTTAGTCTATGATATACACAATTAAAACTATTTAAGGATATCAGGGCATTCATTACTGTAGTATTTTATGACACTATCATGACTTTTCTTCAGCACACTTTGGAACCAAATACTCTCTGTGCCACTACAATTTTTTCCTCAAATGCAACTGCAATACGTGAAGTTGTACTGTTCTCTTCCAGCTCTAGCATTTATGCTGAACAGCAGATTCCTCCTGCTTTGGGAATTCCAGCCAATCGCTGCCCCATCTCCCCACCCCCACCCCCCACCCACCGAGATTTCAAAGTATCTGCTAAAAGTAGCTTCCCTCAACACATGCTTGGTACCAGTGTTATTTTTCTATTGCTGCATGATAAATTTCATTTTAAAACAACACAAATTTATCATCTCACAACTCCCCAAGGTCAGGTGTCTGGGCCTGGGTTAGCTGGGCCTCTGCAAGGGCTCTTCCGACAGCAGGCGAGGTGTCTGCTCTTGCTGCCATCTCACCTGAGGCTCAGGATTTCCTCCCAAGCTCATTCGCATTGCTGAAATAGTTTTGTTCTTTGAAGTTTGTATTAGGTCATTCTCACATTACTATAAAGAAATACCTGAGGATGGGTAATTATAAGGAAAGGGGTTTAATTGGCTCATGGTTCTGCAGGCTGTACAGGAAGCATAGTGCCAGAATCGGCTTGGCTTTTGGTGAGGCCTCGGGAAGCTTACAATCCTAGCGGAAGGCGAAGGGGGAACAGACATGTCACATGGCTAGGGCAGGATCGAGAGAGAGGAGGGAGGTGCCACACATTTTTAAATGACCAGATCTCATAAGAAGTCACTATCACGAGGAGAGTATCAAGGGGGATGGTGCTAAATTCATGAGAAACCCACCCCCCATGATCCAATCACCTCCTACCAGGCCCCACCTCCAATATTCAGAATTCCATTTCACATCCAAACTATATCACAGTTACAGGACTAAAGTCCTACTTTCTTTTTTTTTTTTTTGAGACGGAGTCTCGCTCTGTCACCCAGGCTGGAGTGTAGTAGCACGATCTCGGCTCACTGCAAGCTCCGCTTCCTGGGTTCATGACATTCTCCTGCCTCAGCCTCCCAAGAAGCTGGGACTACAGGCGCCCGCCACCACGCCCAGCTAATTCTTTTTTGTATTTTTAGTAGAGACAGGGTTTCACCGTGTTAGCCAGGATGGTCTCGATCTCCTGACCTCATGATCTGCCCACCTCTGCCTCCCAAAGTGCTGGGATTACAGGCGTGAGCCACCGTGCCTGGCCTAAAGTCCTACTTTCTTGTCAGTGTGGGGGTTGTTTTTAGCTCCTACAGGACCCACAAGGCCCTCTTTTTGCTCTTAAAGTTCAGCAGGAGAATTTCTTTCTAGTCCTCTGTCACCTTGTCTTATATAATGTCATCATGAGAGGGACTATGCCACCACCTGGCTCCTATAAGGTAACCTAATCATCAGATCCACTGAAGGGGAGGGGATTAAACATGGCATGTACACCAGTAGGTGGAAACCTCAGCAGCCATCTCAGAATTCTGCTTACCACTAGAATTTATTTTATTTCTTTATGCTATTCATAGCATAAAGAAATTAAGAAATTTGTTTCTTTCTAAGAAAAAGAAATAAATACATTATTATGTCAGATATAAAATATATAAATCAGAAAATTATGTATAGTCCCTTGGTTTCAACAGAGCAAAGAGGATGAGAAAGGTAGAATATTCTTTTATGCAGAGGGGCAGCATCTTTCTATGATTTGTGGGAAGGACAGCATTGCCTCAGTGAAAAAGTAAGTAATGACATATTTCACTTTCACGCAGGATTTTTTTAATTAATGATATTAAATTGATAAACAGCGGGTATCTTATTCAGGAATGAATTGTTATTCTATCTCCTCAATAATCTGGTCTGTAATCTGCTTGCATTTCCTCACAGGTTAGTGTTTTTGTTCAGGTATATCTCTAGGGTAGCCTCTGCAAAATATGGCAGATGTTACAGTAATTAAGAGTGCACCTAAACTAAAACGCATTCTGCCTCCCTTCAGCTCTACTCTATACATGATTGTGTTAATATTTATACGATAGTGTATGTGGTTTGAAAGCATGCCAAGTTTGTTAGGACCATGGGTACACTCATCAAAAAGGCAGCTCTCTACTTTCTTCTGTTGAATAAATGAAGTCAGGAAAATGGATAAGTTAGCTGCTTTTCTGACGTTTCATGACTAATCAGTGATGTAACCAGGATTGTGACTCATCTGCTGATTATTTGCCTGTGTGTGCACAGCCGGCATAAAAATGTAAGCACTATGGGACAAGCTTGAGTTGCAAAGGCAAGCCGAAAAAACCTCTCTCTTAATTCCCCAAATAGCATCTCTTTGGAGAAACCAGGTAATACCATAGACTTGTCTTCAATGAATTTACTGCATCTTTAGACACAAACACAGACACACGGATGTTTAATGTTCCCAGCTGTCAAATTTACTGAGTTAATATCCATTTAGGAACATAGCTTAGCACAGCCATTCTAGAAGTGACTGAACAGTTTTTCCTAGCTGATCTCTTTCAAAGACAGCCATCCACATCTCTGCACCCCATAAGCACTGCAACATCATCTCGGATAATTGCTTAACTCTCTATGGGTTTCTAACAAGAACCTTCACAATGAAATATAGCTTTTTAAACCCTTTAAGCTCATCTCTCTGTTAATGGAATCTGCCTAACTCCCTACCGGGACTGACTAGCACCAAATAAATATTCTTGGAAGTTATCATTTTCTTATTTACTTTTGCAATAGCACACAAAATTTTCCTTGTTTAGCAGGTGTTCCTGTTCTCCAAGTTCAAGTCAAAGCAGAATTTCTCGGATAAAGGGAAAAACAAATCTCCTTCTAGGAGTTAATCAATACCTTTTCAAAATGTTTCTCTTGCAGTGCGACTGGTGTTCATCCTTTCCTTTCCATTTCATTCCCATTGTTTTTTTAATGCTGTTAATTTTAGATGGTAGATACTTGTGCTTTGGTTTCTTTTTAAAAAAATTTCTCTGCCAGGTGCGGTGGCTCACGCCTGTAATCCCAGCACTCTGGGAGGCTGAGGCAGGTAGATCACGAGGTCAGGAGATCGAGACCATCCTGGCTAACACAGTGAAACCCCGTTTCTACTAAAAATACAAAAAATTAGCCAGGCGTGGTGGTGGGCGCCTGTAGTCCCAGCTACTCGGGAGGCTGAGGCAGGAGACTGGCATGAACCCGGGAGGCGGAGCTTGCAGTGAACCGAGATCGTGCCCCTGCACTCCAGCCTGGGTGACAGAGTGAGACTCCATCTCAAAAAAAAAAAAAAAAAAAAAAATTCTCACTTTTTTTTCATTCCTTCTAGTAAATTTTTTCAAATAGTCTCACAAAGAATGTCTACCATCTTGGCATATAATAATAGGTCTACAGACATCAGACCTTCACTGTTCACTTCCAAACATATCCTAAGTAACAGACAAACTTTGTTATCTTGTCTTAGTCCATTCAGACTGCTATAACAGAATATCATAGGCAGGGTGACTTACAAACAACAGAAATTTATTTTCCACAGTTCTGAAGGCTGAGAAGTCCAAGAACAAGGTGTTGGTGGATTCAGTGTCTGGAGAGGGACTGCTTCCTGGTTCACAAGCATCTGTCTTCTCACTGTATCCTCACAAAGAGTAAGGGCTGAGAGACCTCCCTGGGGCCTCTGTTATAAGGTCACTAATCCCATTCATGAGGGCTCTACCCTCATGACCTAATCACCTCCCAAAGGCCCCACCCCCTATGACCATCACACTGCCAATTAGGTATCAATGTATGAATTTAGTGGGGAGCATAACTGTTTAGACTATATAGTGTATCTCATTCCATCTGAACATTGAATCTGTCAGTCTGGGGTAATTTTTACACGTTGCTTCAAATGGAGTAAGAAAAGACAACGTTTTGTCGATGACAGCACTCTAACCCAGCCCTGTCCCTCTCTGTCTGCTCCTCTTCCTTGTGACCCTGTGGCCCCTCCTCAAGGGGGCCTGTGCTGAACTTTAGAGTTTATAGTCCCTCATGCTCAGAACTTGCCAAGGCCTATAAAACATGAAGACTTTCCAATAGTATTTTTTTTTTTTTTTTGCCTCATGATATAAGAATAATACTTTCTTCCTCTACTCACAAAATACTCTGTTGCAAGAATCCCCATATAAGAACTGCTCATATATCACTCCTCCCAGGTAAGATACTTGAATTTAACTGGGATTCTAGAAGAAAAACTAAATCCCCAGAAACCCATGTATTTTGGGGATGTCAGGCTGAAAAAAATAGGTGACATCTGGGGAAGAAAGACAGGTCACTACAGCGATCCTCAAGTCACTGTATAAATTACAAAAATTACTTTACAAATTACATTTAGGTTTTCAAAGCACTTTCATATGAATTAGTGCACTTGGGACAGACAATAATTTGTAGTGGTAAGTAAAGGAACTTTTAGAATCACTTTTACTTATACAGCACAGGAACGTTAAATGATTAAGCAAGATGGGCCAGCTAGTTATTGGAATTAGGGCTAAAATAAAACTACAGGTCCTGACACCATAAAGCTTGGACTCAAGTAGATTATAAGAGGTCAACTCAAATCTCGTAAGTAGTAGGAAAATTTAAACCAAAGAGAGGCCTTGGTTTGAATTGTTTATTCATTTGAACCTTGTAGATAATAAAAAAGGTCCAGGAGTTCTATTTCCAAATAACAAACCATCATTATTTTCTTCAAGTATGTTGTGCAACCTCCAACTATATCATATGAGTTCATCAAGAAAGTATTTGTGAACTTAATTCCACTGTCATCCACACTAAAAAATAAGCCATGTTCTATCCAGAACAGAGGTTTGAATAGTCCCAAGGCTCACCTTGTATTCTCCTAATCCTATAACTCTTTTTTACTTTATACCTTTGGTTTGAAACCACTCCTGTATTTGTTCCTTCATATAGCTTTCTGTGGTTAAAATCAATATCTCCTCTGCAAAAGCACTGAAGAGAAATCACCATTATAGAAGACATCATATTCTCTTTCAGTTAAGGATTATATTTATCCAAATATGACCCATCCACGCCTCACCTGTATCCTAGAAATTTAAGCTAAAACTCCATGAAGGTAAGAACCTTCTCTCATATTTCTTTACACCCTCAGTAGCTAGCCCAGAACCCAACACATAGCAAGGGCTCGATAAATATTTACTAAACTGAATTCAACTGAATTTGATTTGAATCAGATTGACATGTATTGCTATTTCTTACATACCCCTATAAAGATCCCCTATCACTGATACAATTCTGTATGCCATGTACAAAAAAAAATCTGTAAAAAATGGAGAAAAGCTTACAATAATCTCCACAGAGAACCAGAGGCAATAATGAGAAGGGTAAGAAGTAAAGTAAATGTAGAGGCAGCAATCTGGTTAGAGGGGTGCTACATGAATTATTTATTTATTTATTGAGTCAGACTTTTTGCTCTTGTCACCCAGGCTGGAGTGCAATGACGTGATTTCAGCTCACTGCAACCTCAGTCTTCAGGTTCAAGTGATCCTCCTCCCTCAGCCTTCCAGGCATCTCGGATTACAGGAGCCCACCACCATGCCTGCCTAATATTTTTGTATGTTCAGTAGAGATGGGGTTTTACCATATTGGCCAGGCTGGCCTCCATCTCCTGACCTCGGTGATCTGCCTGCCTCAGCCTCCCAAAGTGCTGGGATTACAGGTGTGAGCCACTGGACCTGGCCTGCTACGTGATTTAAATTGAAGCTGTGTCTGTGTAGCCAGCACAACATTTTTATATTACATGTAGCTAGGTGTCCTGATGCAAGTGTGAATTTGGGTGGGGAGTGACTCATGGCTATCTAGGGCGGGCTAAGCCAGCTACTCTTGGCACTGTACAGGAGCCTGATAGGCTCTCCACCCGCATAATTCAAACAGATGGTAGAACACTAGAACACTTGGGTGCATCCAGAAACTAACCCAAGTAGGTCAGGAGAGTATTCCAAATATTATCTTAATTATTTCAGTGTAATTATAGCCAGTGTAATTTCTTACCAAAAGAAGTAGTAAGCATACTCCTTCATTTATCTCAAACTATGCTTAAATAATAGCACTGGGTGAAATTGTTGTGTAAATTAAGTTAGTTATGCAATATCCCATTAAGGAATATCCTGGAAAGCTAGATTTAAAATAAGATATTGATTGTATCTGCATCTAATTTGTGGGCTATGCTAGTGTCTCCTCAAGCTCATGGGGCGAGAGAGGGGTTTGGTTCACAAAGTTAGTAAATCATCTTTATCACCCTGGGAGTTCGTTGAATTACAGATTTCTCTAGCTCTGTCCACTCTGAGATTCTGATTCAGTAAAACTGAAGATTTTATATTTCTCTTTAATATTGAGCACAACTGAGTAAGCTATATTTTATTACTATTTTCATCTATACATATATAATTTAAGATTTTTATTTCAAATGCATTTCTTCTTAAAGCATATAATGAAAAATAGAAGCATTAGGAGAGACATCAGTTTTTGCTATAAACAAAAATATCACCATCAGTGCATAGATTTTAATTCGATATTTTATCTACTTAATTTTAGTAGCATTCCTCAAGAGAAAATAGAAAATTTGCAAACTGTCTACAAACCACATGTATGCAAATATGTCTTTAGTCTGTCAATCAGTTGATTATCTATTTACTTACTTATCTCTGTCATCTATTGGCTTAAAATTTTATTCAGATTGCCTTTTCTATGATGCTTCCTAAATAACTACCATATACACCTGTTTTACAAGTATTTGTGTTTCTTTTGTTGATTGAATTTCTAAAATCAGAAAACTACCATTATCAATCCATCAATGTGGATTTCTTACCTCCATCACCATCCAACTTACAGTCCTTCCTTTTAATTTTAAATACTCTAACTGGGCACAGTGGTGCATGCCTGTAGTCTTGGCTACTGGAGGCTGAGACAGGAGGATCACTTGAGCCCAGGAATTCAAGGCTGCAGTGAGCTACGATGGCACCACTGCACTCCAGCCTGGGTGACAGAGCAAGAGTCCAGATCCAAAGATAATAATAATAATACTTAAATTAATTGTAAAGAATGCTCGAGTTTGGTGACCTTAACAGAAAAATAATTTTATCTTACAGTACGTTTTAAAACACACACACACACATACCATATGACAGCAGAAATCCCCTCAGCCACCTGAATAGACTAGTCTTAATATTGGTGTGATACTTATTTCTGTGGGTGATACAGGTTTAGAAGTGACTTTTCCCAGAAATGAAGACAAAGGAATGAGTAAAAAGTACATCAGAGGATATCTTATCTATACTAACCTAGAGTCTCATGCCAAGAAGTATGCCCAGAGTAATTATAACTTCTGTTCAGATCGCTCTTCATTGGCATTATTCAAATACAGAAAATTGAGTGAGAGTGTGACCTTGTTCACACTAGTGAACTTGTTCTCCAGAGAAGAAAACTGACAACAGGCTTTTTTGTCATCAAAGGGTGAAGAAATGTGACAATCCAGGAACTGGTTTTAGGGCCCCATCTGCTAAACCAGAGAGAAATCAAGATTTTACAGTTCTATAAATATTTTAGTGTATCCCATCATTTATGAACTGTGGCAGCTATCATAAAATGTCTCTGACTTTTGTTACAACTGCATATAAGGCCAGAAAATTGCATCTCGTGGTAAACCATAAAAACCTAAGTAAAAGCACCATTCCTTTCAGTATATTCTAAAAATATACAACCTTCCTGTCAGTACATGGCAGGGTAGTTACCATCCCAGGATGCCTGTTTCTTTCTCATTTTTTTTTATCTGATCTTACCCTGGTCTTTTCAAGCCCTTTTGTATTTCAGTATCTTTTTATGTTTCATAAATAACAGCTATTGCCATATAACAGCTGAAATAGATTTTACTTTGTCACAACACACGGTAAGCAAGAGATACTTGGATGATGATAATGCTGCCTTGCAATAAGCCTTTATTTTTGACCTTATGTCTAATTGCTTAAGATGTGATTCTCATTTTTTTCTCTACTGTGTTTCTTTAGTATTATAAGATCACTTAATTAAGAGGCAATCAGCACATTTACAAGGAGACGCTACTCCTAAGAAACCATGTAGGTAAAACATACATAAAGCTGACTTGACAGTGAGATTAAAATGGTGATTAGTGGATTGCTTCATCTTCTTATTCCATATACTCTTGTTCTCTGACTTTTAAAAATGTATGATACGTGCGGTATTTTAACTCTTAAGTATGGTTTGATTTTTCTGATGCCTTCAGAAACGTGGTAGCTGTGAGGGTCACATCACATCTCAAGGACGACAAACTATCCACATTGGCATCTTTGGACCAGGCAGAGGACTGTTTCTCTTACTATGAGACTGTGGTTCGATAGGCTGCAAAAGTTAACAAGGCAACAGATCCCAGGGCTGGAAGTCATTCATCGAAATCCAAGAGCATACACACACACTCCTGTTGTATTCTGAAATACATAGGATGCTCTGTGGATCATATTTTGGGGGATTAAGCTATAGTATTATTCTTGACTCTTATTTCTTACACACAGATGAATGCGTGATTCTCAATGTTCAAATTCTACCTGAGCATTTACCCAAGTCAAATATTTCTCAGCTTATTTATTAATATGATTTCTAACCCCCTAAAATCTGCCCTTCCACTCCCATCTTCCTCCCTATAAATAAGCCATTTTCATTTTCAGTGAACAAAGCCAGCCTCATACTTGGGGTGGGAATGTGAATGTGAGGCAATATGAAGCTTATTTATTGTTCATGAATGTAGCTCGGGCACACTCAGATTTGTGACAAACTGCCCTCTGTGCCTGTGCTCTCAGATATAAGTGGTGGGAATAAAGTCATACCTTGGCCCTTCCTTTGTACTCTATATAGAGTCCAGCTCTGGCCTGGGAAAATACTTTCAGACAAAATGTCTGAGCAGAAGAAGAATGGACAGAACTCTGAGGACATTCTTGAGGCACTGGCAGAACCTCTGCAGGAAGACAAGAGCATTGCTGGTGTGGGCCTAGGGACCCCCACAGCCCAGAACTGGCATTCCTTAATGCTACTACTGAAATTGCATTAATATTAACAGGTGTTAGAAAGCATTCTGAGCTTGAACCTTTAATGGCAATGAAAAGAGGAGGCAGTAAATATTTCTGACTGAGAAACCAGTGGCTTGGAACATCTGAAACAAAGCTTTCTGGATGCACTGACTTATGAAAACTATATTCACATGCTATATAACAGAACCCCAAGCAAGAGAATTAGAACTGAGAGCTACAGCGATGGGAAGGACTTACCTTGATTCACAATGGTAGCCCATGAATTACAGTCTCATGAAACAGCCCTAAAAGTTTGGCCACTTGCTAGCAAAGATGAGCTCCTTTAATATCTCAAATCCTTAATTTTCTCTTCTGTAAAATAGGCCCTTTGAGCTCCCCATACTGGCAATGTACTACGGGCAGAACTACGCTACTTGTGAAACATCTTGAATAACACCCCTCTCTCATCATGTTGTAGTAAGAATCAAAGTATATAAGGTAATGAAACTCTTAGCAAGTTCCTGAAGCAGAGTAAGTACTCAACAAACTGTAGCTCATGTTGGCACCACTATGTCGGTGAGCCTTGCATGTAGTAGGTGCTCAAAACATCTTGGTCGAATTGAATTAAATTGAACAGAGACGTAGGGAGTTTTATGTAAGATTATTCTTCTACTCATTACAAACAGTCCTGCATGAGGACATTTCAGCTATATTAGAATAGGATTGAATTGAACGAATATGAAATAATGCCAAATGTGATACTAAGCACTGTCTGCTATTTACCTTATGGAATTCTCTTTTAATTCTGTAGTTAAGTGTTTTTTCCACTTTACTGATAAACATTAAATTTCAGAGAGGTGAATTTACTTGCTTGTGTTTACATAACTGAATGACAGAATCAGGGTTTGAATTCAGGTTACCTGGTTCCCAAACCAAAAGGCAAAAAGGTATAGACAATGGCTGCCTGAAGAAACTGAAAGGTTACCAAGTCAACATTCTATTTGTCTCAACAGAAAAATAGCATTATTCCTGCTGAGTAAAAAAGTGATAGACATCTTAATATACTACCTAAAACTTCCTATTTCTTAAAGTGTTATGGTTTGTGGGAAGTTCTGTAATTGGAAGTCAGTGGCTAATAAGTTGTGCATGCTCTTCCCCTCTACAGGGAGTACTGATGGGGGTGGAACATCAGGACTACAACTACTACGACATGTTGTGTGTTTCCTGAGGAAAGAAGGTATCTCTCATCTGCTCCCACACTAACGAACAGAAGGACATTCCAGGAACATTCTGCTAGTATCTTCTCTAGTTTGGTGAAGAAAAACAGAATACTATCTGAGATCTTATTTGTTGTTGTTTTTGTTGCATTGTTGTTTTTGCCCTTTCACCAGGAGACAGAACTAGAACCAATGAGTAGAAATTACAAGGAAGTAGATTTAAATTCCATAAAATAAGCAGCTTTCCAACCATGAGAGCCATTGCTGAGTATCACCTTCTCTAGAAGGTATTTTATCATTTGGAAGGAAATTAAACAGATGACTTACAGGTTGCCTTTTGACTCTTAATTCTATGATTTGATGGCAGAAGGCAACCCTAAAGCAGATATTCTTGAACTGATAACTCCTCATGACATTTTTTAAGGAAAATGAAGTCTCATCATTTTAAAGAAAATCAGAGAGGCACAGTACGAGAAAGAATTCATTCAATTATGCAACCTAGACATACTGAGACCCTTATCTGTTTTGATCGAAGCAAATGTGTCTCCATCCTTGTGAACCACACAGAACATCAGGATCTAGTTGTAGACAATGAATCTGGTAGAGTCAGACAACATATAAATATAAATGAAAGCTAAGACATTTGAAAACTGCAAGGTGGGGGTGAAATTTTAATCAAAGTAGACCCTGATGTATTTCTGTGCTCTTCTTCATTGTCCATGGTCCACCGTGCTTGTTAAATCTGAGTGCTGACAAGACCACGGTCTTGGGATAAACAGCCCTGAATTCCATTTCTGAGCTGCCCAAGGGTATCACAAAGCACAACCCCTTCTCTCTGTCTTCAGTTAAGAGTTTATGATGAGCCTGATAGAATGACTATGGATTGGGAGAATTCATTTCCGAAGCAGGAAGTGAGACCAAGAGGAAGTTCAACAAAGCTGATGCACGTTGTGGTAACTAAATCCTCGTCTGCATTTAATCAAGGGGCACTGGTGAGTCACAACTGGGAGAGCAGGGCTCCCCATGCCAGTAATCAGCAGCAGAAGGCCACATCAAATGCCGCTCCGGTGCTCGACTTCCTACTCTCTATTGTTCCGCAGACATTCTTAGACAGAGTGGAAGATGCGACATAGACAGTGTGTGCTTTTAAGTCCTTGTTTTCAAGCTACATGGCTTTTACAGAAATGTGTGCCTCAAAGCCACAAAGACAGCGAGTACAATAATATTTACCAAAAACTCAGGGACCTTGCCAGATTTGGACCTGAGACACTGATGGCTGTCTGGAGCCTCCTGCTCCAGCAGCTCTGTGTTTAGACCCACAGGAGATGCTGTGCTTCTCTCTTGTCCATGCTGGCATCTTGCCTGGCTGAAGGGGCATCTCCCCTTGTGTGAGTTATCTCTCTCCCCAAGATCTCAAGGGGACTCCAAGGCAACTTTGCCTAGAGCTTTACACTTTGAAAGTCTGCCCCTGGAAAATGTTATCTTGCCGTGGCACATGGGCCTCTGTGGGAAGTGTTATTCTCTAAGGAAAGCAAATCATTCTTATTCATCACAGAATGCTGCCTAAAATACAAACTATAATGTGCAATGTAGGAAGATTACTGTACGTGAAGTTATAGAGTAAAAGTAAAAGTTAACATTCCAAAACTACAAACAGAAAACTGTATCTAGATTTACTTTCCTAAAGGAATATAAATGGAATAGAGGCTAGAAAAATTGTGATGTTAATTTTCAGGCCATTTCCTTATTCTATGAATTAAAATCTGTAAGTAACATCAATTTATACTGAACAAGTTTGGAGATTCAGAATAACATGATTTTGCAAATAGCTCATTATCATGTTCTTACTCACACTGAAGCTACATACCACTTTTGAATTCAGCCATAAATTTAACATTTTTTTTCATTACTTCATTTGGAATTTAAATTTGAATCATTAAAACATTAAAATATATTTTAAATGTAAATACCATGTCATATTTTCTTTAAATTTCCATATTCATTTGGTATCTAAGTGGTTTCCTATAATCAGAAGAAGCCATCATTGTTGGCTTTGTTAATTGGTTATTTTATTCTCTATTTCCTAATATTAATAGTCAATACATAACATTCATTAAATGTTCACTTCATCCCAGAAAGTAAGATATGAGAGTCTGGGCTGAGGGAGGTTTTTCTCTTTTCCGCTTGTAAAAAAAATGCATCCCTTTATGATCAATAGAAAAGTTTCTGCAACAATTCTAAAAGTCAATTTTCTATTGAAATCAAAGTGAGGTTAATGGTTTCTTAAAATGTTTACTGACAGCTCACCGAGAACCCACCAGCTTAATGAGCAGCTTTTGTTCACAATTTAAGGCGGCTGTCCTGTTCTGCTCAGGGGACATTCGGTCCTAGAAGAGAAGTGTTAACGCAGATCACAAGTAAAGGACGTCATAGACCTTTCTGCATCACTTGTTCTTTTAACAGAAGGGATCTGTGGATGAATAAAGTTGTTCTGAACAAGTTTCTATTCAATATTAGAAAGATGACAACTTTTGGAAGACAGTGTGGTGATTCCTCAAGGATCTAGAACTAGAAATACTATTTGACCCAGTGATTCCATTACTGGATATATACCCAAAGGATTATAAATCATGCTACTATAAAGATACATGCACACACGTTTATTGCGGCAGTATTCACAATAGCAAAGACTTGGAACCAACCCAAATGTCCAACAATGATAGACTGGATTAAGAAAATGTGGCACATATACACCATGGAATTCTATGCAGCCATAAAAAAGGATGAGTTCATGTCCTTTGCAGGGACATGGATGAAGCTGGAAACCATCATTCTCAGCAAACTATCACAAGGACAGAAAACCAAACACTGCATGTTCTCATTCATATGTGGGAGTTGAACAATGAGAACACATGGACGGAGGGCAGGGAACATCACACACCGGGGACTATCAGGGGGTGGGGGGCTGGGGGAGGGATAGCATTAGGAGAAATACCTAATGCAAATGATGAGTTGATGGGTGCAGCAAACCAACATGGCACATGTATACCTATATAACAAACTTGCACGTTGTTCACCTGTACCCTAGAACTTAAAGTATAATTAAAAAAAAGAAAGAAAGACAGCAACTTTTCTACTCTATGAACTTTTCCTAAGCTCCTTTGCACAGCTATTTGTTTTTCCTAGTTACATTATTTCTTATGGGGATCAACATGTTGGCTTGGGGAAAGCAACCTGATCATGTAATTGCATCCAGAACAAAGACTCCTAGGACCCACTAGGCTGGCATGAGTTTACAGCATCCTATTTACACTACCTATAGGAAGACCACCTTACTTCAAAGCAAAATAGAGAATGTTTTTCTTTAGGTATGTTTTTCAAAACAAGACTTGGTGTATCCACAGAAATTAGAGATAGAGAGGGAATATTAAAAAGTTTCCTTTGCTTGTTCCAATTTTTTCTTTACTTTTAGTTCCTTTTTTTCATTGCAGGCTTAAATAACAAACACAATGGGAAATGGTCCTGCCCTCCCATGAAACTATAAACACTCTGCAAACACTAGAACAAAATGGAAAGGAAAGAAAAGAATATAAAAGGAAAGGGTTTTAGGTTAAGGCATTGACTCTGCTGTCTTAGAAAAAATCGTTCCCTTTCCACAAAACTTGTTCTTATCCGTCATGCTTTCAGTGGCCTTTCCTGTTCTTCATAACATGCAAGTGAAGAATCACTGGGTGACAGTGAACACCATTAACCTAATGACTTGGAGGGCTTTGCCCTGGGCCATGATTTACATTCTTATGTTCTCAAGACTTAATTTGGTTTAGCCATGACTTAATTTCTTTAGGGGATTGAGCCCAGGGACCTCTAATAATTTCCATGTCTATAGTATCATGTTGTTGGTAAATCACACTCAGGAATAATCAACAGAGCCACACTCTACTTAATTTATTAATAAAATTTTACTAAATACCACTGGCAATTTTATTCCATAACCACTCCTTATAACGGGTGCTTCCTATACTTAATACACAGATTCAGCATTGCAATATAAAATAAATAAATAGCTAAGAACAGTTCGACCATCTCATTTTTGTGCTGGGGGCACAGCCTAAGAATCAAACTTCCCATTTGTAAACATTTCCACTTGGAAGTACCTCCTAGAAGAGTTTGTTGTATGCCACTAACATGCTGACAGTAATAATGCATGGGTTTCATTCTCTATTACACTGTTTAAGTTAAACTTTTCTTTGTATCATCAGTGCTTTCGCCTGAGACTAAATGATTCCCAATCTGCATTCCCTTAGACGATGCACAGATCATTTGAGAATGGCTTTCCCGCTCTGACAAGCTTGCAATTTTATTTAAACAAATTCTTTTCCCCAGATTCCCTACAGAACAGCTATTGTACCCTTTTGTTGATTGTAGTGGACATACTGCAGATCTCCAATTACCTCCCCATGGACCACCCACCACAAGAAGGTTTTGTCTTGCCAGCACAGAAGCACTGGCAGCCTCTTGCCTCCTGGAGACTGGAGCGAGGCCTTTGTCTCAGACCTGTCTCCAAGTTTAACAGACTCCACTGGCCCCGCATCTGTGCTTGTCCTGACATAGAACAACCTAATCAATTATGCCAAACCACTTTGGAGTAAATACATTGTCTAACAGAATAATAATTAGGTGGTAAAAAGAAAACATTATAATGTTCTTTTGGATAGGAGGTTGACAGCTTCCAGACAAATGTAAGAGATTTGTAAGAGATTTGTGATGTGAAAATGTAGCAATGGGGCAAGAGATTTGCTATTGAAAAGAAACAACTAAGTACAATGGGACAAATGGGCGCCAAGTATTCTCACGAATCTCTGAACATTTACAGTCAAAATCTTACATTTTCGACTTCTTTTTTTAGTCTTCTGAAGTAGATAATTTAGTTAGTAAAATTCCTTATTAATGATACAGCATTTGAAAGAGCTATTTGTATTATGAGATCTGATGTAACTTACATCAAGATAAATCACGGGTTGAAAATTAACGCATTGTTTTGCATAAGCAATGTAGGTTGTGATTCTTTAAATTCTTTTCCCAGGGAACTTTGATTTACAAGTGTGATCTCTGGAATGAGGTATTGCCTTGTACTCTAATTTTTTTCTTGATGCTTTTCCAACATAAATAATAATAGTTCTTTAAATTTCAATAATCAAATGCTACTTCAATTGGTATACAAACTATTTTGAAAATATACTCCTAAAGTTATAGTCACCACTTACCATAAACTTATAACTCAAATTTTGAAAACTAAAAACCATCTAAAATTACGTGAGTTAATACAATAGCAGAATGAACACTAAAAGAATTAAATCTACTCTCTTTTAAGTCTTTCTTCACTAACCTAAGACTAAATTGATATATAGACTGCAACAAAAATATTAATGGCTTTATAAAAATGAAGAGCAGAGAATCATAATCAAAGATAACATAAAATGTTTTGGACAACTTCAACCATTCGTACTTTTCTTCATCACTTCAAGACCCAGTTTTATTGCTTAATAATTGGATAATTTTGAATTACATACCATAATTAAGGTGGCAAATATTAGATTATTAAATTCACACTCTCTTTAAGTTACTTATGCATTATAATTAGTCATTACTGTCATGCTCAATAGTAACAAAATGATACTCTAATAACCTTCTATCTACTTCCTTGATTTGAGAAGTTCACACCCAACACACACATACAAAGAGCACACATCATACATACCATACACACACATCACACACAAAATGTCATCACATTCCACAATCAGGACTGCATTTCATATTAATGAGGTGTTTTTTTGTTTTTGTTTTTTTGTGTGTGTTGCAGAGTTGGGAGACATTTGTTGTAGGACAATTAAAAAGCAAGAGTTTTGTAGTTTGGAAGAAACTGGTGGGGCAATAGTGTGCATGCACAAACACATACACACATCCAGTTCTACTGTCTTGTTCTGTGTTTTTAATCACCTCTTGGGGAACCATTTAAAATACCTTCTTACCCATGCTTTATGTACGACTGAAGTATAACAAACATGGAAATGTACATAAATCGTAACTCTACAGATGAGTGAAATATCACAAAGTAAACACATCTTGCAGCCAGCAGCCAGGCAAAGAATAGAACATACTCAGAAATTCTCCTTAAGCCTCCTCACTCAATATTTTCCCCAAAGGTAACCACTATCCTGAGTTGTAACGCCATAAATTACTTTTGCCTATTTTACAAACTTTACTTAAATGGAATAATTCATTATGCATACTTTTCTCTGGCCTCTTTTGCTCAATAGGACATTTTGGGGATGCATCATTTTGTTGCATATAGCAGTAAGTCTTCTTCTGGAATGCTCTGTAGTGTTCCATTGCATGAGTATACAGTAATTTTTTAATCTGTTCTATTTTTGAGTTGTTTTCATTTTGAGCTAATCAGAATATTGCTGCTGTGAGACATTATATAAATGTCTTTTTGCTGAAGATACACAGGATATATATGCAGGAGTAGAACTGCTGAAGTGTATGGCATTTATATTCACTTTTAGCAGATATTGCCAACTTTTTTCCAAAGTGCATATACCAATTTATACTTCTCTTTTCAATTCATGAGAGTTCCCATTGCTCCATATCCTTACCAGCATTGGTATTAACGAATTTCGCATTTTAGCCATTCTGACGTTTTGTATTAGAATCACATTGAGTTTTGAATTTCTATTTCCTGTAAAGCTAATAAAATTGAGATTTTAAAAATATATTTATCAGCAAGTAAAAGTGCCTCTTCAGGTGTTTTGCCTATTGTGCTATTGGGTTGAATGTCTTTTTCCTGTTGACTTGTAAGAATTTTTGTTCTATTCAGAATATGAATCCTTTATTGAGTATAAGCATTTCAAATATATTTTCCCTCTCTACAGCTTGAATTTTCATTCTTTTAATAGTGTCTTTGAAAAAAAATTAATTTTAAAGTAGTCCAATGTCTCATTTATTCAGTTCAGGATTAAATTCTTTTGTGTCCTGTTTGCCAAATTCTTGCTAACCATACATCATGGAGATACAATTTTACCTTTTTAAAAATCTATTATATTTAGATCTAGAATTTATTTGGAAATAGTTTTTGTACTTGGTATGAGATGAGTCAAAATTCACCTTTTTTCCTATGTGATGACTAATTGACTCAGCATTAATTTTGTAAAGACGATTCCTTCCCTAATACATACTACAGTTTCACTTTTATCATAAACCTCATGACTTGGCATGCATGGGTCTGTGTCAGGGACTTCTTTTTTATTTTTATTTTTATTTTTTGAGATAGAGTTTTGCTCTGTCACCCAGGCTGGAGTGTAGTAGTGTGATCTCGGCTCACTGCAACCTCCACCTCCCGAGTTCAAGCAATTCTCCTGCCTCAGCCTCCCGAGTAGCTGGGACTATAGGTACGTGCCACCATTCTTGGCTAATTTTTGTAGTTTTAGTAGAGACAGGGTTTCACCATGTTGGCCAGGCTGGTCTCAAACTCCTGACCTCAAATCCCAAAGTGCTGGATTACAGGCGTGAGGCACCATGCCCGGCCAGGGACTTCTGTCTCATTGTCTATTTGTATGTCCCTCCACCAATGCAAGAGTTTTCATTATTGCAACAATTTAACATGACTTCATATTTGTCAGTCTTCTAGCTTTATATTTTTTATTCAAGATTGTCTTGATTATTCTTAATCCTTTTCATTTATTTATACATTTAGAATGAGCATTTTAACTTACACTTATTGTGCTATTGGGTTAAATGTCTTTTTCACAAACATTGAAAGCCTTGCATTGCACTGAACGCCTTTCTACATCAATGTAGAAATATAATATGTAGAAATTTTTTTCAATAATGTTTTGAAATGATTCCTGTGAAAGTTCTGCACTTATTTATTCTTTTTAGCTTAAATATTTGACATTTTCCATATTATTGTAAGTTATATTTCTAAAGTTTCATTTTCTATTTATTTATGCTGGTATATAGAAATGTTACTGTTTTTTCTACATTCACCTTTTATTATCTGATCTTGCTAAATTCACTTATCAATTTTGCCAGTACATTTGTAGATCCAAAGTATACAATCATATCATTTTTACTTCCTTTCCTTTCTTTCATTTTTCCTTATTACACTCAGTATGACCTCTAGTAAAATATGAATAGAAGTAGTAATGGTGAATATCCTTGTCATAGTCCTGAACTCTAGGGAAACATTTTGCTATTTCACTGTTAAGTGCTATTCTCCATGCAGGTTTATTGTTGATACATCCTTCAGATGAGAAAGGGTTTTTTCTGTCTCCAGTTTCCCAAAATTATTACCATGAATGGGTGTTAAACTTAATCATTTATTCTCCATCTATTTTAATGATCATATAAATTTTCTCTTTTCTGTTGATGTGATAAATTATAATAATATTCAAATATTAAGCCAAACTTGACTTCCTGGAAAAAAAAAAAAGAAGCCTAAATTGGTCATGATGTATTGTAATTTTTATGTATCTTTGCATTTGATTTTCTATCATCTTGTTTAAGATTTTTGTACATAGGATCACGAGAGAGATTAGCTTGTGATTTTTCTTTATTATAATGTCCTTTTTGGTTTTCATATCAAGGTTATGCTGGCCTCATAAAATGTTTTGAGAAGGAACACTTTTGAATGTTTTGAGAATTAGCTGTTGAAGCAGTCTGAGCTTGGATTCTGCTTTGTGGGAAAGTCTTTAATCAAATTTTTAATCCTTTGATTGATACAGAGTGATCCACATTCTCTCTTTTTTGTTACTTTTGGAAGTTTACTTCTTATCTAGGAATTTTCCATTTTCTTCTAAATTTGTCAACCTATTAATATTAAAATTGTTCATTTATGTTTGGTTTAAAATGTTTTTGTTTTATGGAAATTTATCCTTTGATGCACAGGTTATTTAAAATTTATTGCTTTTTTTCCAAACTGCTAGGCATTTTCTAAATACTTTTGTTTACTGATTTCTAGTGTGCCTCCACCATGATCAGAAAATAGATCCTGAATGGTTTTTGTCCTTTGAAATGTACCAAAGCTGGCAATATCACACTGCATGTAACCATTCTGGGTGAAATCCACGTAATCTTGAAAACTTGATTTTTTTAAAAATATATTTTACTTGGATCAGTTTGTTAATCATGTTGTTGAGATCTTCTGCATTAGCTATTGGTCAAGTTGTTTGAAAGCCTCTCACTACCATTGTGATTTCTATTTTTTCATTCTGTCAATATTTGTCCTATATATTTTGAAATAATATTATTGGATGCATACAGATTTAGACTTGTTATGTCCTCCTGATAAATTGTTGTTTTTATCAATAGGAATTCTACTTTCACTCCAGGAAAGCTTCTTGTCTTAATATCTAATTCATCTACTGTTAGGACAGCTACACCAGCTTACATTTGGTTGATGTTCAAATATTTTTAAAAATCTTAATATTACACAAACACTTTGCCATTTAAGTCCTATTAGAAGGAATGATTGTTGAAAATGTCCTTAACTCTGATGTATTTAAAATGTTTGATGAAATGCAGGGTCTCATGTATAAATACCATGCTAAGTACCTAGCCAATAGTACATCATAGTGTCAAGAGCTGTAACAGAACCAAAAATGTAATGCGGGAAGACACTAGAGAGAACTGAAAAGAGAATTTGAATAAATATATTTTCCTGAGGGGGGGAAAAAAAGCTAAAAAAGAGAGAGATGTAAAAAGTTCATGTGAGTAGAGAAGATGATCACAGCTAGAAAAACGAATGTGTATTGGCTCACAGGGGCCGACATCGTGTAGGCTGGAAATAGACTCAGGCGTTTGCTTGCAAAGACTAAAATTATCCTGAGAATAACAGCCAACAAGTAGTTTGCACAATGGTTCTGCTAATGAATTACTTGGCGGTGGCTGGAAGTTTAACGTTACAAAGTCATTATTCATGGAAATGGACCTAGGAATCTGTATTTTATCTAGACCCCATGTTTCTGTATTAATAATTTGTCTGATATCCTCACTTGGAGGAAGACTGGTTTAAGACTTGCCTGGGATTATTGGAGACATGGGAATCTCAGTAGATGAGTGAGTAGATGAAAGATGGAGGACTTGATTTGAAATTACCAAGTGGAGTGGTGAATACTAGAGTGCCAAATTTGTCTTCCTGGAAAACAGCCTGGATTTCTGATACCGCTTCACCAGGAAAGCTGTCCTTCACATCTAGTGAGGCTAAGGATATTTAAAAGGAAAGAATATCAGAATTGTGGTAAAAAGGTTCATTTGCTTCATGTCCCAGTGGCTGATAATATTCATATTTCTTTGTGATATATAAATTTGTTAATAATAACAAAAGCACTTGGGTTATTCATAACGGATTATACATTGGACTCTAAATAAAAGTAATAATCTCTATATATCTTTAAAACTGCTTAAAACTGCCATAAGCATTTTTACTTTCTTTGTTTCCTATACCGCTTTCCAAAATTGTTAGTTTTCTTGATAGTTTGATTGGCTGTATATAGACTAGGATTAGGTTTTAAAGTCTAACTCTTCCCTTACATTGTTTTATTTATAATCGACCTAGCTATGTATTTGCATAAATTATCCCATTTAATCACAAAACAATCATTTGAGATTGGTATTTATAAATGAGAAATCTTATGTATGGAGTTTCAGTAAATTGAAAAAAAGTCCTAAAGCCAGTGAGTGGAAAATCTGGGGCTCCAACACAAGTTTCTTTGTCTGCAAATTCTCACTTCTCTTTTCTCTGTGCAATACTGCCTCCCTGCACTGCCAAGTAGATATATTTTAGGGTGTCTGTCCAGGCCATGACCTACTCATTTCTCTGGAAAACAACTGTCTTCTATAGAGACTAGCCTGGAGAAAGTTTGTCTGTCTTCTTACCCCACCTGCTAGCTACAGGTGATTAGAAAAGAGGTGAGCAATACTTGATCAAAATTGGGCCCAAATAGGTCCCTTCTTAGAGTGTTTTATTTGAGATTAATTGAGACTGACAGTTGGAAACTATGTCAAATGAAGGACAGGAATATCGCATACAGCTCAGTAAAGGTTTGCTAGCCACACTTTTTTTGATACCTGGTTGCATTTTAAAAATAAAGCCCTAATTTTTCATGAGCTTATTCTTAATGATTTCTTTTACTAGCAGCTGGATAATCTAATCTCTTTCATTACAACCCTGGCTTCCAGATATTTTCCAGTGTTTACCTGTGGAGTATAAGGTGTTTGTATTTAGAACACATAAGTAACTTCTGGGATTAAATGGGATAATAGGAATTAATGAGATTAAATGTGATACTTCAATAAGAAAAAGACACGTCAATAGAAATAAGGGTAAAACTCTTGATTAGGATGATGAAGGAAAAGCTGTATTCAATCTGTGAAAATTTATCTAACTTGAACTTGTGATTTGTATACTTTTTTCTGTAGGCATTATACTTGCATACAAAACTTTATCAGTACTTTCTAATTGACTTAAAATTCATAGAATCTTTAAAATCATATAACCTAGCTCACTTTTTAAGAAAAAGAATTGTCATCATAAACTTATCAGGCCTACTTCAGCAAAACTTGGAGCTTCATGTATTACCTACTAGTCCAAATAAATGTAGAAGAGTTATAAGATGTGTATTCTATGTTTTATTCTTATCACACAATTCAGAACTGTGACAGGTACACTGGACGGTGACTCTTCATGATACTGATAGTTTTGTGTTCACACATTTCTATAATCTCCTCCTGTTGAGTGTGGGCAAGGACTGAGACTTGCTTCTATTTTCCATAGGGTGTTACTTCCATGATTGTTACACTACAGAAGTTTCCATCTTGCTGGTAGATATGCTCTGAGAATGTTTCCATTGCAGGCTTTGAAGAAGTGACCATGTTGGGAGGCCACATGTCAAGCTGGGAGTGACCTCTGAGAGCTGTGGTTGGCCTCCAGCCCACAGCCTGAAATAAGAACTTCACCAAAAGGTTCACGATAGTAATACAATGGTTACTGCTATGCACTAAGATAACTAATGCTAAATTATGTGCTATATATTTGTCATGAGAATGGAAAATAACTTAAAATTCTGAAACTCTTTGAAGCCCCAAGTATACAACTCCTTGGTGACAAGTCAATAATCTCTTCATATTCTTAACTGTCAAAGCAAGGATTATTTTTCTCTATCCTATCTGTGTTGAGTAATGAACCAAATCCTGGCTTTAGCATATTCAAGTGGGTAAATATGAAATGTTGCAGTTAAAGCCCTATATCAGGAAAGAAAATTAACTCATTACTAATCAGTTTTTTAAATTTACTTTTATATTCTTGGAAAGCTGATCTTAAAATAATTAAGAAAAAATAAACAGAAAAAAAAATGAAAAAATATTTTTTAAAAATAGAAAAAAATAAAAAAAATTTACTTCTATTGCTATTAACAGTAGTTTACTTTTCTAATTAAAACTAATGTTTATTTACCTTAAATATGAAGCCAAGTCTGAAATGAAGTTCTTTTTAGTCATGAGGACCTTACCTTAGTCATCTTTCAGACTTGGCCACAGATGAACCACAGCTTCCACACTGCAGTTCTGGTGAATGGAACTGTTCTCTCATTCACCCCAACTACCTTTAATGAACACAAGCCCTGGGAGCATTATGTAGGGTTTTGGAAAGGAGTATTGTCTCATTCCAGACTTTTCCATGGACTTTTCTACTGGTTGGTATATATGTGCCCTGCCGTGCTGATGGCTGAGTTGATCAGACCCATCCATTCATGTCAATTCATCATCATTTGCTGTGCAAAATCCCTCTCTGGTTTGAATAATTTTTACTTCTTATTTCCATTTCTCATCCCTGTTATGCTTTCCTTCCCACATGCAACTACTGTAATGTGTTTAATGTGTATTAAAACACAGTCTAATTATATTTCTTCCTTCTCATAATCAACGCCACCACAAACAGCACTACAATGAACCTGCACACTCATCCCTTTATGAACCTGCTTCACAATTTGGCATATACACTTTGGTAGACAGTATATTTAAATTTGATTTGACTACTACTGAATGCTATGCAAAAGGACATTGGCACTGAATAGGGTGTTGTTACCCTCACATCCCTTCTACCACTAGCATTATCCTGCTTTCTGATTGTTGATGTCCTAATAGGTTTAAAGTAATCTCACTGTTTTAACATGCATATGTCTAATGGCAGAAGAATTTGTGTATATCTTTATACACTTTTTTGGTTTTGTTGTTTCTTCTTCTCCCTGTTCCTATATTTTTCCTATTTTCTCATTAAGCCTTTCTTTCTTTTTCTTGTTGGTTTATAGGAATCCTTTATATAATCTATATATTTGTTCTTTGTTGATTCTAAATATTGAAAAGTCTCTTCCTAAATCTCTCATTTTTCTCTTGTCTTTCTACATGGCATGCTTTGTGAGCTGAAATTCTCACCTTCATGTAATTAAATTCATTAATTTACAAGGAAGATACAAAAATTATAAAATCTATGCCTCAAATAATACATTCCTATGGCAGAAACTAAGGAAGATCAAAGAGAAATCCATTTAAAATAGCATATATAACACACAGCTTTCTGGTTTAGATTAATCCAGTGGAAACAAATAAGGATATAAAAAACATAGCCCAATCAGCAATTATATCTTATGGATATATCAAAATTTATGTCCCAATAATATATAATATTTCTTCTTTTCAATTGCACATCAAATATTCATAATTCACTAGATACTATGTCAAAAAGGAAAATCTCAAATTTCATAAAGTGTAATTTAAAAAAATTATCTATTCAAAGAAAGCAAAAACTAAAAACAGAAAAAATAAAAATAACAAGTCTTCAACTTAGAAATTTAAATACAAACAGGTTTATAATAAGTAAATCTTAGAAGAAAAGGGTAAAACAAGCCAAATTTCAGAATTTTTAGATCTAATGAAAACTACATATAAGAATCTATGGGACCTAAAATAAAAGGAGAAAACGTAGGTGAAAAAGACAAACACACAGCCCACAAAAAAATAGCACACATTTATAATAAGAGAAATACAAACTATAACTACTATTTCTCACTTTCCAGACAAGCCAAAATTCAAACCCTTGACACTCCGTTGGTGAGGACAGTGAAACAGACATTTATATTTATTACTGATGGCAGTGCTAAATGGTGCAACCCATATGAAGAAGAAATTTGGCAAAACAATATTCAGATTTCTCCTTTGATTCAGAAATCCCCCTTTGACAGACATACCTGATAGTACATTTCTGAAAACATGAAACATCATATTCACAAGGGTTATTCATTGTCACAGTAAAACATCAGAACCAGCCTAACTGCTCACTAATAGTGAACTGCTTGAATAAGCCAATGAAATATTATGTGGACATAAAATGAATGAGGAAGACCTCTATGAAGTTCACTATTGCGCATTTATGTTGCTCTATGAAGGAAATAGATTGATTTTTACAATATATTATTAAGATCAAAATTGTGTATATAGTAAGCTACTTTTTTGTGCAACAAAAAATAATTATTTTTTTCCATCTTTTAAAAATAAATGCAGAAAGGATAGACAAAAATTTAATAAAAATGTTTGCCTCTAGGTGATGGATGGTAATGGTGTGGAAGGATTGAAGAGGGAAACAAACTTTCTAAGAATACTTTGTAATTTTTTTTAGCTTTTGAACCATAGAGGTTTATTTTTCATGTTAAAAATATTAAATAAAAATAATGTAAAAAGCAAATCTTAAAAGGGAATATCAACAGAAAATGAATGAACCTATCAGATTGATAAGATAAATACAAGGAAAAATAATTGATCCAAATAACATTTGAACCCGTTATTTTGCATACAGCTAGTGAGATACGTTTTGAGGACAAAAAGAGCTTCAAAGAAAATTGGAATTTTACTTCATTAGATATACTGTTGATAGTGATACTGGTATAATAATTATAAAACTATGTTTTGATAAAGTTAAATTCAACATATATTGATATGAACAGGGTATTCTTACTGTAAAAGGGAGATTAAAATAGTAAAACGTAATATGAGAAAGGTGAAGAGAGCCCAGTGATGTTGAATTTGAATTAGAAATATCAGAATGAACTCAAGATTTTTAACAAACCCTTTTTTCTAGTTTTGACCACTGAAATGTAACCAATAATACTCCAGCGCCAGTAAGCACACTGGACACTCAGTTCTTGCTTTCAAAATACGATCCTGTGCTTAAGGAACCAGGTCCTTTTGAAGGACGGCTAATTCCAGGAAAAGTACCAGGTGAGACTGAAGAGAGTGCTCAGATTAATGAGGACGTGTCAGAAATGGCACAGGAACCAGCTTGAAGTGATTCCCACTGGCCAAATTTGTGACGGTTGAGCAAGATGAGAAACATAATAGATGATAACACACTAAATTACGGATATTTGCATGGTGTATAGCAGTACCAAAAATGAGAGGTGGTAAGAGAGAAAAAGCTTTTCTTTACAAAAGCAAGCAAGCCAATACATATAGAAGAAAAGCTCAAATTAGGAGAAAAGTCATTATTTTGTAACTATCCTATAATAATTGGTTTTGGAAACAATCATCAATGGATACTACCTCCTTTGGGTAAAACGTTGCTGGGGAATAGGATATTCACATAGTCTCAAATTTTAACATAAAGATTAGTTATTATTTTCAAATGGGAAATGGCATCTTTACAAGGGGAGGACGTTTGTCATCACCTGTAGTAGCTGCTATGGACACCCCACCAGATCACCATGGGGTGTATCGCCCAGATGCTGTGTTTTGAGCACTAACAAAGCTCAGTTTCCCATTTCTTCAGAGAATCCCTTCTGCTGAAGAGTGCCACCTTGCTCTTTAGGTTTCCTCTGCCCCATCCCACCCCATCCATGGCAGCACACATCCAAGAACTGGCTACCATGAGGACACAAATGGCCAGCCCTAGGAACCAACAGGAGGAGCTCTGTAACCTTCTTTATCCTCTGGAGCTACACCCTCCCCTCTTTGCCTGCCCACCAGGGATCAGGCCAAGGTAGAAGTTTAGTTGAGGCCACACCCTTGCTTGCTTCTTGCTCTCTTCCTCTCCTACTTCACTCACCCCCTTACAGGTTCCTCCCACATCACAACGCAATAAATTCTATACCCTAATTAATCCCTGCTGAGGTTTTAATTCTAGGGAACCCAAACTAAGACATGCCCTTAAGTAAGCAAACTTTGCCTTTGCTAATGTGACAAAATCACATCTTGTGCTTTGAAATGTTATGCAATTTTTTCCCAAAAATACTTAACCTGAATCTAATTATGAAGAATCAATCAGACATCCAAATTGGGCCAGATATTTTAAAAGATTAAGTGGTGCCCAGATTCTTAAAAATAATGACAGTGTATATTTAAAAATAGTGAATAAAAACAATTTTAAAAACTTGGGAATTATTCTGTATTATAGAAAACTAAGAATTATGACAACAAAATACTGTGTGTAATCTTTGGTTGGATACTATATTTTTTTTCCAAAAAAAAACAAGTTTTATAAGAAATTTTGAGAACAGTTAATCATACTGAAAATTGACTTAATATAGATAATTTATATAATTGCGGAATGTCTTGAGAGTGACATAATAGTATTGTGGTTGGTGAGAAAAGTTGTTTTCTTAGGAGATACATGTTGAAACTTAGAAGGGAAGTGTCATGATGTCTACGGCTTTTAAAGGTGTTGGAAAATAAGTGTGCTTCTTTTCTGTATATATGCATTTATGGAGAGAGAGAAACAGAATTGCAAATCATTAACAACTGCGAAGGGTATAGCATGTATTTATTATTCTTTCAACTTTTCTACAGAATTGAAAATTCTCCTATAAAAAGTTGAGTGGGGGAAAGCAGGAATAATTTGACCAAAAAAATAAATATTGATAGTCTTGAGACTATAATCCAAAGAATAAAATAAATGTACATGCAAAAATACTAGTATAACTAAATGACTGAAGTAAATGTGGGAGAAGGGACATTCTCTTGAAGTAAATGTGGGAGAAGGGACAACTCACCATTCAGAAGGGACAAATCACTACGAGGGCACCACGGCAATAACTGCTGCAGGAAATCCACTGATCAATGCTAAAGTTGCTAGGCAGAACTTTAACACCAACAAGACATCTGCACAGCCCCAACGTATCTCCAACAAAATATTAATTGCTGTGGTGTTCTTAGCCTAAGGCCATAGATTCCTCAATACGCCTTTCTCCAGGAGATGAATGTTAATTCCCCTCACCTTCAGAAAGGATTGGATTTAGTGACCCACTTATTAAAAATTGAGTACAGAGAGAGAGCCAGAGTATCCTCAGACACTTGCAGACGCTATCTTAACCAAGTGGCCAGGTTCACATCACCAGTGATCATACAGAATGCTATGTATAATATACCTTATATGGTGCAATGAGAGGGCATATCACTGCATGGGATTTTTCCTGAAGATTTATAATACCAGCCTAATTATGAGAAATGCCCATCAGGCAAACCTAAAAGAAGGAAAATATTACAAAATTGTTGACCAGTACTCTTCAAAAATGTCAAGGTCATAAAAGCAAAGACTAAGAATAATCATAGCTTGGAGGAGGCTAAGGAGACATGACAACTAAATGCCATATGGTATCTGGATTGGATTCTGAACAGAAAATAAACTTGGTGAAAAACTGGGACATCCAAATGTTAATTTCTTAGTTTTGATCATTTTATTATGGTAATGTAAAGTTCAAAATTTGGGGAAGCTGAGTAAAAGGAATATAGAAACTCTGTACTCTTTGCAACTCTTCTGAAAGTCTAAAATTATTTTTAAAGTCTTTTTAATTTTTAGGAAAATTTTAGTATAAAAGAAGAAGAAAATCATGTGGACTGGGGGCTTTTTAAAGGGGTGGTCTTTGAGTTCTTTCATGCTTATTGTCCTAGTTGAATTTTCCTGCTGATCATTTTTTCCATCAACTTTGGTATTTTTTACTCTTTCCAGTTGCCATAGTTTTGGTGTTTTTCCTCAGAACCTCATGTTGAAATTTGACAGTCAATATTGGAGGTGAGGACTAATGGGAGGTATTTGGCTCATGGAGGTGGATTCCTCATGAATGGCGCCATCTTCTCTGTAATATGTGAGTTCTGCAAGAGTTGGTTGTTAAAAAGAGTCTGGCTTCTGCCTCCTTTTCTCTTGCTTCCTCTCTCGCCATGTGATCTCTGCACACACAGGCTCCCCTTCCCCTTCTGCCTTGAGTGGAAGCAGCCTGAGGCCCTCACCAGATGCAGATGCCAGAGCCCTCCTTTTTGCACAGCCTGCAGAAGAACAGTAAGCCAAATAAACCTATTTTCTTTATAAACTACTTAGCCTCAGGTATTCCTTTATAGCAACACAAATGGACTGAGACAAAAGTTTCTGATTTGTTTTACAATACATTTTATGTTAAATTTATGTTGTGCCTATAACTATGCCCCCTTTGTCATTCTTTATTTGCATTTTTGATTTGTCTTAATTACCATGCTAGTTGTCCATTTCTTTTATTAAACTTTTAAGAGAAAGATTTTGATTTGTCTAATTTCTATTGTATTGTTGTTCATCTTTTTCACTGATTTCTATCTTTGTCTTTATTATTTCCTTTTTCTTGCATTTAAAGGTTTGCTCTTTTCCTGTTTTTCTAACTTCTTGACTAGAAACCTAACTCCTTTGTTTTCAGAACTTGTTGTTTCCTGACAAATACTGTATCAATTATTCATGAGAGACCCTATAAGTGCAATGATTCTATTGCAGAGTTCAAAACAACCTCTATTTTTGCTTTCCCAAGAAAAGCACTAGTTTTCCTATGCAACTCGAGCTCCTGGTTGGCTTTTGAAGCTATTAGCTAATATGTTTATTCTTGATCTATCAATCTGCGTATTGCAATATCACCAGACAAAAATTTGTTTCTATCTGTTTTTGAGTAGTATTTAGAAGGGAGGAGCAATTAACTGTCTCTGGAGACGTTCTCCATTTCAAACTCTATAGGAGTCATTTTTCTGTCTTTTTCACAGATCGAACAAGTCTCTATTTTTAATTCTTAGGCAGTTCTGCTCAGCTTGAAATAGTATTTGGTGTTACTATTGAAAAATAGAGCATGAGTCCCTCTTAGGCCTTTAAAACAGGAGTCCTTCCCATATGCCTGCGACACTGATGAACTGCGAGTTCTGTGGAGGAGGAGAAACAAGTTAATAAACTACCCTCACGGCAGACTCCACTAGTTGTCTTTTATCATAGAGGAAGTATTGAAAGATTGAAGGAAACTGCCTCTTGCACCACCCTGGGCCTGCCATCCTTCCCCAATGCCAATTAAGTATTTCATACATTTTAAATAGAAATGAACTTTTCAGTGAAAAATTTCTACAAAGTGAAGCAAGCAACCTTGCTTACTTCTAATATGAATAGGCATTCATAATTTAGAAGAATAAATAAGAGGCATGCAAACCAAATGTGTATTTCTCCAGAACACTGACCACCAGCTAGAATGGAAGTGTCCAGGGGCTCTGTTTTGAATCAAGTGACTCTCAGTGGCTCTTCTTTAACAGCAAAGTGAGAGAATTGAAAGAAAAAATGGGAGGAAGGAGGGAAGGAAAGAAGGAAGGAAGGAAGGAAGGAGAGGAAGGAAGGAAGAGAGAGAGGAAGGAAGGAAGAGAGAGAGGAAGGAGGGAAGAGAGAGGAAGGAAGGAAGAAAGGAAGGAAGAGAGAGAGGAAGGAGAGGAAGGAAGGAAGGAAAGAAGAGAGAGAGGAAGGAAAGAAGAGAGAGAGGAAGGAAAGAAGAGAGAGAGGAAGGAAAGAAGAGAGAGAGGAAGGAAGGAAGAGAGAGAGGAAGGAAGGACAGAAGGAAGGAGGGAGAGGAAAGACAGGAAGGAGTATACATGTGAAAATTCATCATGTTGATACAATCTCAATAGAATCTTAATAGTTTTCTTGCTGCAGCAGTGGCTACTGGTAAAATCTTTTAGAATACTCTGAACATTTTCTTCTCATTCATTTTTTCTATTAAGCCACTCCAAAACTCTCAATATATTAAAATTAATAATTCTTGAGACAAACAGACCCACAAACTTAAATGTTATTAAACTACTTTATGTAAAAATCCATCTTGTAAAATAAAAATGTCCTATTCACAGCCCAAACAACTAAGGTACCTTTCTCATTATCTTCCACAATTCTTGCCATTCAGAATCTTGAAAGTAGCACCAACCTATCATATTTTGTCCTGAGAAAACTGCAACATAACTTGGGATCTGGTCCTTTCTCTCTTTATCCCTTCTCTTCCCATTCCAACATACTACCTCACTGTAACATTTTATGAATAAATGTAGAAGAGAATTTGCTGAGATTATGTAAGATAACAAGACATGTTTCTAAACCATGGAATGAATAGGCTTCTGTAAACAAGCAGAAGGAAGACCTTTAGTTTTTCATAGAGAAAGGTGAAGGAAGCTCTTCTACATCTATGTATGAATGGGATAAAACTGTATAGATGTGTTCATTCATGCAACAAATATTTGTTAAGTCTTTATTATGTGCCAGTTGCTACAGGATAATATGTAATGCCACACTTGTCATGTCCATTGAGTCTAGCAGTTAATCCTCCAATATAGATTTTCTATGTTTCCACAGAAAAATAAGCAAGATGCACTGGCTCAGAGAAAGGCCAAGGATTATCTTAGGAACAACCACATTATACTCTTACGGTTGTACAATTATCAGTCTTCCCACAATGGTATCTTTGAAGCTACTTCAGAGGTGTATAATAACATTAATCACAGTAGATACTTATCATGTGGAAATGCTGTGTCAGATACTAGGCAAATGCTTCTTTAAAAGACTTTCAGTTAGCCAGGCTACCACCAGGCAGGTTGATAGTGTCATCCTGTTTATAAGCTCTTATAACTGAAATTCAGAGAGTAACATGGGCTTGCATGATGTTCACCTGGGTAATAAGGATGAAACTACAATTCATAGTTGAGTCAGATGATGATAGGACCAAATCACTGCACTTGCAGAATTACACACTTTTGTTGTTCTAGCAGCTAGTAGGTCATTTATTTTTCAAGCCTAGTATTCAGGCCAATCCCAGTTAATTAAAACAAACCAATAAATGAAGCAACCCACAAAAATCTAAGGCATGACTGACAGGGGCTAAGCAGGTTCTTGTAGGTGAGACAAAATTTTGCTGCTCTGTATAGCTAACAGGATAATTTCACCCCTACTTAAAAATCCTCTTGAAGAGTTGCACTAGAAGACCTTCCCTCTGTTTCAGTTTGCTCATTTGCCCTAACAAAAAATAAATTCCCAACTACACTCTTGGTAGATCTGTGGTCTTTGTGTTTGTGACTTTCTATTCGCGATTTAGGGCCAAGATTGGTCTATAGGAAGCTTCATGGAAAGAGTTACTTGGGAATACACCTTTCAGAGGGGGGAAGAAAAAGAAGTGTGGCCTGTAATCATGTATTTGTCAGTTTATTAACCATACCTAAAAACAAAATAGTTTTACAGAAGAGAGTATCAGCAACTTTCTAAGTAATAAATTAACAATCATTTGGAATAATAAAAAATACATAAAGTACTAAGGAACCTCTCATGTAGCCCCATTAGGTTATTGGAGAGGAGTCTTGAGTTCTTCCAAGACAAAGGTTTCATTGTCTCATCTTTGTATTCAAAGTGTCTCTGACTTTGAATAAAGAAAACATGATAATTTTTAATTTTGGATATACATGTATGTTGGATATTTGGAACAAATAAATATTGACTTAAATTTAGTAAGTGGATGTAGAGAAAATAGTAGGAAATGTATGTGCCTTGAACCAGATTGACCCAGGTCCAAATTCTAACCCAGCTATTTACCAGCTATTAATATATGACCTTGGGCGAGGGACAACCTTTCTGAGTCTCAATTTCTTCCTTTGTAAAATAATGAAGACCATTTTATGATAGAATTTTTTACCTAAGGAATCTCTGATAAAACAGTGATCATCTTTACCAATATGAAGGAAAATTTTAGAGGCTTAAACCAGGGTATTTCTTTTTTTCAAGGAGACTGCAAAATTAATAGAAAATCAACTTGCTGGTTATTTTCTAGGTCAACAATTTTTTTGTCAATAATTTTCTTGTAAATATTCAATTTACACTGATCACTTTCCTAGTCAATGTACAACATATGCTAAAAAGTGTACTTTTTAAGAAAAAAAGAAAGACCAGCAAAATGTATATACCATTGTTATATATGGCTTATTTTATAGGTCTTATAACTTTATAATTTTCTTTTAGTTAGAGAATCACAGGAGAAAAATGCTGACTTGAAATTAGATATCTGGAAATGTTTTATAATTTGAATAACAGCCTGTAAATGAGAGGACACAATATTATTCATCAAACATTAGTAACAGCAAATTTTCCTAAGTCTATCTCTGGCTTGAACACTTAGAATTGTCAGACTGTTTTTATGCGTAACTATTTTATAAGCAGAACAAAATATTTTTCTATATATGTAATTATTTTTCCAATGTATAAGACTCCACTGATACGAGTTCAATTATGATACCAAATCACTTCGTTTTCCTTCAGTATGTGGTGCCAAAACTTAAGCACAGAGACTTATTTGTAATTACACAAACAAAGTTTTTGTGTTATGGAAATATGTTATAGATTTTTCTCACCAGCGGCCCTTGATAAAATGGAATAAACAATGGAAAGGTAGTTAGGCAGCCTGGGATGCAGTCTTGATTCAGCCCCTATTGAATGACACCATGAAAAGTCACTTTACCACTTTTGGCATTTGGTTCTTCTCTCATGACACTGTCATGTTTCTGTGTAACCTCGAAGGGTTTCCTCAGCTCTTATGTAATCCATGATTCATGGTGGGACTCAACTGGTATGAAACAGTTAATTTTTCTTTTTAACCCCTGACTTCAGTATTTCAATCACAAATATCAATTCCTTAACCGGTGTGGTGGTTACATAAGTATTTTTTTCATAATTATTCCCTAAAATGTACAAGCCTACATTTAAATACTAAGTGCTGTGCTTTATGTATGTGTGTATGTTATAAATTAATTTCTAAGTGTTTATGAAGTCAAAATGAGTAGTAGAAGAATATGAGAATAAAAATATGCATTTTTTTTCCTACAGGACAGTGGAAAGCACAAAGATGAAATGTTTTAAATAGCCTGCTTTTTTCTCTGATGTCCCCTTGACAGTCTCGTGATGTCCTTTTGCTGTTTGTCTGCTGTCTTCCCTAAACCTAGTAACAAAGGCATTATTGGGGTGCTCTAAACTAAAAACTAATCAGACAGAGGTTTGCAATGAAGTTCGTCTTCTTGAAAATTATCATCATTACCAATGAATGCTAAGGACAAAATCTTTGCTAATCTAGCTTCTCTGCTTATGAAGATTTATTTTGATGAAAATGTGTTAATTTTTGCACCTCCCACGATGCACAAACACACTCTTTCTAGGTGTTGGAAATGTAATGACCCAAACCCTTCTGTAACCAACCCCCCCTTCATATGGGACCAATTTAATTATGTCTTTCAATTTTTTAATTTAATATATTTTTTTTATTTGCTATATTTGGCTGTGGTCATGAAACTCTTTGGGATCCAATAACAAAATCCAATTACCCTTCCAAAATCACCCCAATTGTTCATGGACTTTGACCACCTCTCTCTTCACCGCTACAGGGTTCCCAGCAAATGCAGATTCAGCCTGGGTTATAGACAGAGCCTTTCATCTGACTTCATGAGTGTGTGGGGCCCCCTGGGAAAATGTTGGGTCTAAGAATATTTATGTTTTACAGAAAAGAAACAGGACTGGAAGCGGTTGTTTGAGGAATCACATGTAGGATATTTGAGTTCATCCTACCCTTTGGGCAAAGTATAACCAACCCTAAGATTTAGAAGTGGTGAATTTCTCTATGCTTCCTACCATTTTTCTTTCCTCTTTTCCTCTTCCACCTCCCAGCTCCTTTCCTTAAATAACTTTTTTTTTTTGCACTAAACATTAAGCTCATTGATTATAAGGATGGCACAAAGTGACCTAATGATGGGTCAGTCTTAATGAGAAAAGCGGCTGCCTCTGATGTGGCCTGGCTCGGGCCACCCCCCCACTGTGTCCCTGCATGTCAGCCTTAGTCTCCTTTAAGAGACTAGAGCGTGGAAAATCAACAGAGAACCGCCTGGTGCCTCCTCACAGAATGGACCATGTGCATGGCTATTTAGCCCTGTAAAAGAGAGCACATTTGCACAAATGGGAGTGAACATAAGGAGTCCTTCAGAAGAGAATGGGGCCTTGGCAAATTTATAGACTCCCCTGAAAGAAAGTGATTACAGATCATTATCCAATTGAGGCAGATTGATGGGCTGGGGTCAAAGTAATATTGCAGATCTCACCAAGGGGACAATGGCTGCTTGTCACAGGGAAAGAAAAGAAAGGGAAAGGAAACTACCACACAGAGAGGCAAGGCTTAAGCTTTACCAACTGCTATGAAAGGGCCTGGATGTGTGTGTCGTTACTTTTCCTGAGCACCATGTTTTATTTTATGTTACAAAGGATGTGCCATTGAGATCAAATTGGGCATTCAAACATAACCCAATGAAGAACATACAAATGACCTAAATACAGACTGCAACTCTCACTTTTTTTCTTCCAAAAGGCAATAAAGCAACATAGATAGGGAAGAGGATGATCCATATGGAAATGTGTAATTCTGTCTCTCTCAAATAGAACTCAGAAAATACAAATATGCAAAATACAATAGCAGTAGATAGAAGTTCTTAATGCTTACAAATACAACACCCTTTAGCTGATAGCCAGGAGATGAACAGATTTGACTTTGAAACTTGGCAACATCTGGTCAAGCAAAACTGTAGCCCTGAAATTGAATAAAACAGGAATAAATGCATTCCCACTGCTTCCTTTGCATCGATTCCTGAGTGTTTAAAAGTGCTTTGCATTCATGCCTACTACAAAATGCAATACAAAAGGGAAAAGAATAGCCAGCATGCCAATGCGCATTTGCCTTTAAGATCGGTTTTTGGTACCTAGAGATTTAGAAGTCTCAGGCAAACATTTATTCAGAGGAGATCTGATTTTTGCCTATTTTGTTTGGGTCAAGAAAGTATTAGCAAATAAAAAAGAACTAATTTGGATTCTGAACATATTTTACCCTGAAGAAGCATAGTCAATTTTCTCACATATAGACTGTTTCTAAACAATAAGATTATTTTGGTTTCTCCAAGTTATAGTCATCTAAAATTTGAGTATATATATACACACACACATACACACACACGTGTTTTGGAAATATTTTATAGATTTTTCTCACCAGGGGCCCTTGATGAGATGGAATAAACAATGAAAAAGTAGTTAGGCAGCCTGGGATGCAGTCTTGATTCAGCCCCTTCTAGAATGACATCCTGGATAAGTCACCTTGCCACTTTTGGCATTTGATTCTTCTCTCAGGCATTGTCATATTTCTGTGTAACCTTGAAGGTAACACATACATACATATATATGTATGTATGTGTTACATATGTATGTGCATGTTACATATGTATGTATGTGCATGTGTATGTATGTATATGGAAGGAAAACTCAGTTTGGAAATATAAAATTTTTAGCTATTTTTTAAATGATAAAATTATGGAGTTATGGATTCTATCACTGATACCCTTTTTTCTTATTAAGACAAATAGACTCTGATACAATGAACAGTTATATTATCATTCTTTTATATTTTACAAATATGTATAGCTTACTTTCCTTCCTCATCAGATATTATAGGTGTAAATATATTGTGAGATATTGAGGAAATTCACGAATCAAGATTTCCTTCTTAAAACAGCTTTTTTTTCTGTTTTCCCCATCACAGGGTCTTTACTGTTCCTAATGAGCTCTTAATGAGCTGTCAATTGCTTATGCAAATAGAGAAGGAAACAGACGCTGAGTTGATAGATACTCAGTTAAAATATGACACTGCCTAACCTCTCAAAGTTATTAAAAATGGAAATTACTCTAACTTAATAACCGGCCTTGACCCTCCTTTTCCTCCAGGTTTTAACTTTGTTTAGGTATCTGATATGAAAGAATCTGAGATATCATTGCTTTACTTCAAGAGTACTGGTTTTATGTTGGAAAATACTGAGTGCATAGTAAAGACTTTAGGTTGAATATCCTGGACTGATCCCAGATGAAAAGAAAGAAGTGAATGGTAATCGTTTATCTTATTGGTGACATATATGCTAAAAGACTCGGAAGTTTACGTACCAAATTGATAACACTGCTTATCTCTCAGGAGAGGAAATAGAAGTGGTAAACAGGCCTTTTATTTTTATATACATATATATTGCCTGCATAAATTAACAAGAAATTAAAAGAAACTAAAAAAAAAATAGTTCCTTTGTCCCTTGAGGAATTCAAAAATTTGATCTGGAAAATCAAGTTGATTTTCCAAAAATATTTAGGGTTCGTGAACATTTATACAGAAAAGAGATTCTTACTCTCTAAAGAGTTTATTTTTTCTCAAATTTTATATCAAAGCCACTCAAGTATTAATCAATATATTTTTTCCTAAATATGTGGCATCCATCCACATATTGAGACTTGAAGGAATCAGAAGTAACTTCTTTAAACTCAAGAACCTCAGCAGAGATGAAATGGTACAATGTAATGCTGATATTTGATAATACTCCGGAAATGGCACTTTGTGGCTAGCCTTTAGAGACCTTCGCGTCTAATACAGAACAAGCTAACTGAGGTCAGTGATAGAGCTGAACATCCTGGGTCAAGGGGAATTGCATGAGGGAATGGGGCTGGGGGTTGTCTTTGACTGCCGTTTTACTCATTAACTTGCTATTGCTTTACACCTAGATGAGGATCCAGCTGACTTCACCTGTGTGCCAACCCCTTGTCCCCAGTCCTGCCTCAGTACAGAGTATCCAGTACATAGAGGCCTAATATACTGGAGGTTAGGAATGATAAACTGAGAATGTGGTATTCTTTCCAAGATGTCTAGACAATTGGACTTAGCTAGGGGACCAATTTTATTAAGTATCTAAGGGGAGAAAAGTGCTGAGGGAAAAAAAGGGCCAGGAGGCATGGTAAGTGGGAGCTCACAAAAGTAAACTGATCCACATTCCCATTTATCTCGGACTGATCCTGACTTGGAAGCAAGAATAGACAAAAGTCTTGATACTCCTCCAGGGACAAAAATATTGCCTGACAAGCTAATTGTAATTGTAACTCACATGTACCTGATCGCATGTTTCACAAATTATGAGAGTAACTTAGAAGATAACTGAGCCGGTGTTGGTGAGGTCCAAAGCCTCTCAGGGTTCTATGCTGGATTCAGTAGAAGGTGAGCTCACTTTAGTTGTCTTGGCACAAAGAGATTGGCACATTTCTTTATAGCCTGGTATCATCTTGGCAACAGTACCTACTTTCTATAGGAGGCCTGCTGTACACAGTGAGGTTCTGTAGTAAACCCAGAAATGATGAGCCTTGCTGTGAAAGATAGGCTAAGTTCAGGCATGAGTACACCATGTTTTAGGGTTTTCTCACATCTTCGTTCTCCAATAGTGTCCTCTCCTGGCTCTGCACTGAATTGAAAATAAAAAGGATAGAAAACCCCAGTCCTTCAGACTACAAATACTTCGTTAGTTTTTCAACACATCAGATGATGAACAGACAGGAAAATGCCTAGTGCTTTGAATTTTCCCAAATGTATATTGGCAAAAACATTTCTAAAAATTTCTCCAAATGCAATACAGACAAAGCACATTGATTTTATAAATCATTCATTCAGGCTGAGATGGAAATTGATATTGTATCCTTTTGATTAACCATAGAACAAGCATAGACAAAACGCAGATATAATTACCAACCTGAACACCCTTCGACTTTGCTTTCCTCTTGAAATAAATAAAAATACTTATTTCACTCAAAGAGTTGCTGTGTTCTAATGTACATCATGGGTCTGTTTGCAGAAAGAGAAAAATTAAAGCTTGTACCTTATTCTCTAAAGAGTATATGTGAGCAACAAAATACTTTGAGAGAATTGTAGCTAAATTCTAAGGAACAGATTTACATATTATGTGTGTGTCCAGCGCAGTTAAGGTAAGGCTTTGATGATTTGGCAGAAAGGACCATATATTGTAAAAATGTATCTATTTATGTAGATACTCTGAAGAAACCAGAAAAGAATTTTCATGAGGCTGTGGCTGGTTATATATGGCAAACTGGATGAAATGTTATAATTTGGCTATTTGGGGACTGATTTGGTTCATATGGCTCACTGCAACCTCTGCCTCCTGGTTCAAGCGATTCTCCTACCTCAGCCTCCCAAGTAGCTGGGACTACAGGCACATGCCACCACGTCTGGCTAATTTTTTGTATTGCTAGTAGAGACGGGGTTTCATCATGTTAGCCAGGATGGTCTTGATCTCCTAACCTTGTGATCCGCCCACCTCGGCCTCCCAAAGTGCTGGGATTACAGGTGTGAGCCACCGCGCCCGGCCCAGATCATTTTTATGATCATGACCACTATATTTTCAGGTGCTACGATTTTTGAAGTACTATATTGATGCATTATTTCATTTAATTCTTGAAGAACATTATAGATGATTTGAGGCTAGAAAAGTTAAGCAATTTCTTAAGGAAATACATAACAAAGGGAAAATAAACTTAATATAATACTGACCTGTCTTACTTCTCTAAGCCTGGTTGAGTCGCTGGATGAATGAAGACAGGTCACACACTCTTGAATCAGAGCACTGGACCCCTTCATTTCTGGGATGCCTTCTTGATTTTCACATTTAAAAGTGCTTATAGAGTCTCAGAATTTCCTACAATGGTAGGAAATAGTCCTGTTTTGTTGCAGACATTAGACACCCCCAGTTTCTGAAGTTACTGAAAGACAACAGTCCCACCTCTAGGGCCTTGTTTGCATAGCAGTAAATGAGGGCAACATATTGAATGTGATCAGGCAATGACCTGATCCATGTTTTATGTAAAGTTAGATTCACTCAGGCCCTCCCTATGAGCAAATGAGAGGTTCAAGCCAAATCTGACTCGGTTGAAGCCAATGGAAGTCCACTTAATGCATTTTAATTAATTGAATGAAGCATCTATTGACTATTGATTGTGTATATAACACCCTTTAAATAATGCTAAAGAAACTTACAAGAACTTTGTACGCTGTTTGGTCTGAAAGAATTCATGTAACTTCCAAGAAGTGAACAATCTGTTCCATAGAAGTAGTTGGGTTCATTCATTATTGTGCTTCACTAGTTAGTGACAAAGTGGAATTTTTCAGACTCCTCCATATAATATGGGGACATTTCCATGGTAATTATGACCAAACTTTCCTCATCACAGAACACAAGTACCATATATTTCTTCACAGCTGTGACAATTTATTTTTACATCTCCACCAATGGATACATCTTTTCATAAACTTGGCAAAAGTGTTTCTCTTTTCCCCCTAAAAAATAAGTTCCCACAATAGAACATCTTTTTACTCTTACAGGAAACAGTGTTTTCCAGCCATGAAAACTATTTCACTTCCTCCCAAAGTCTTACATTAAACTTCAAAGCATAACCACAGAATCTTTCACAATTTCATCATACACCAAACCTAGATTTTTCCCCCAGTTTTGCCAGAAAACAAAATTTGTTTTGTCTCAGAATTGTTTTCTGTAAGAAAGAAGTCTCCCCAGAGATTAAGGAATTTTTAAAAAGTTAATACTAAGTAATTGCAGTATTGTGTACAACACAGCATAACACAAGCAACATGTCTCAAAGACTAAATTGTAAAGAACTGATTGTGTCAGATACTGTCACAAGGTAGCAGATTATTGGTATCAAAATGAACAAAGACACCTTTATCAAGTGGATTCCACTTGGATGAGAGTAAATGCATACATTAGCAATCTTTTTCCAGGAAGGCTTTTTCTATATCTAAGGATGTATGCACCCTTATGAGGCCAATGTAACTCCATGTTACCGCCCCTTTACTGATGAAAGCTTTGATCAAATCTAAATCGGTTGGTTCCAGACCCACTTGTGATTCCAACAGCTTAAGGAAGATATTATGAATACACTCTTGCAAAGGTAACACAGTGTAAAAACTGCTGTGTTGCTCTCTTTAGGGATCCAAATGGACTGAAGACAGGCTGAATGCAATACTCTTGGGAATAAAGTGTCTTTTCCTAACAAGTGTCCATTCCAGCATAATTTCATCATCATCATGAATATTTATTTCTATCCCAACATATGCCTTTTATTTATATAGCAAGCTATTAATTTTCAAAGTACTTTAATATAAATTTCCCCATTTTGTTTTCCTTCTGCTAATCAATAAATGAATATTTTAACTGGTATATTCAAGGTTACATGGCAGTAAATGGAAGATCCAATACTAGAGATTAGGTCTTCTGATGCCTGTAAAGGTATCATTTCATTCTATTGTGGCATCTGAATATTTAAAAGATATTTACTGAGGTTGCAGGTGCATGGTATGCCTGTTAATGCCTTTATTTCAGCAGAACAAGCTCTCTCCATTACATCTAGTAGAGACAGGATTTTCTTGCTTATGTTATTGGGATTACAGAGAGAAAGATCTTTGCCCAAGTTGTGCTGGGAAGACCAATTCCTGTGTTCTGTGTACACTATGATTTTTGGCTCATGAAGAACAGGATGATATTTTAAATTTATTATTGAGATAGCTTTAATCATCACATATACTCTCGTGAATGCATGATGTAAAGGGCCCTCCTAGTTATTGCTAAAGGATGACAGTGGGAAAGATATTTGAAAAGAAATGGAAGAGATTCCTAAAGAAAATTGACCAATAATACCTCATATTTATAATTGCCATTAATCTAAAAGAAATTGTGTCAATAAATAATAATATTGTATCATTTAACATAATATTTTGGCAAGCATTACAAGACTACCAATCCGTATTAGCAGGGCTGTGCTTAGTGATCTGACAGCAATTCGTATCTGAGCCTTTTTCAGTCTGCTGGGGTAGGGGGGATGAATCCCCTTTTGACTGTCAGTCTAATTAACCCCTGGTTCTAGATGGGAGCGTGTTTCATCCTTTCCCATTGACCTCTGCAGAATATATGTGAGGTTAAGAAAACTATGACTTTCTATGATTCAAAAGCTTATGATAATATAATAGAAATATAGAAATTCAGAGCAGAAAGGGACATAAAACATAATCTAACCCCAACTCCAATTTACATGTAAAGAAACAACCTTGGATGTAACCGTCCAAGGCAGCAGAACTAGTCAGTTGAGCAGAGTTACTCCTGCACCCATTTCTTGGGCAGACTGTTTTCTTCTTCAGATTTTACTATGCTTATCTAAGAAGTACTGTCAATCTTAAAAACTGGAGGAAAGAGAGACAAAGAGTGAGACACACACACACAAACAGAAAGAGAGAGAAGGTAAAAGAGAGAGAAGATAGATCTTCAGCAAGCAGGAATGAAAGAAAGAAGTCATTCTTTTTTATTTTGGGCTTTCTCTAAACTAGTATGTCTCAAATAATTTATTGAGCTCAATATTTAAACATTTCCCTTTAAACTGGTAAATAACAACATACATTATACTCATACTTAGCAAATTGTATTACATGGCTAACATGTAGATTGAGGTTATTTCTATATAAACCGAGGTCATCAAAATTAGACAAACACTACATTAAACTGAAAATTTAAATACTTGCTCTTTCCCACATGTTCTTTTTGGCCAACTTAAAGAGCATTTATTTTTGTCCATTTGAAATTTTAAAAATTGGAAGAAGTGATTTCAAATATGTCAAAATATTTGCCATTGTCTATACTCATCTGTTTTAATGACTTGCCATTTACTGTAGATGGTCATTGAATGCCTTTCTCTAGGAGATGCTGTGCTTCAAACATGAGGGGCTATCAATCTTGGAAATGATAGTAAGTCTCAGACCAGTCAGGGTTTCAGTAGGCCATGTTGCTCATTTGTATAGCAGACGATCTGAGTCCAAACCTTCCTGCAGCACGGAGACAACTCGATGGCAGACTGTGACATGCTCATTGCTGTGGGGCTCCAGGCCTTAAGCAATGCTGATGCTGGTGCATTTTGACCCTGGCTCATTGGGCTGCATTTCCTGTGATGCTCAAGAGTCCTCTGCCCATTAGTCCATCTTGAAGCTGTACTAGCTCTGCTTAATAACTGCATTAGATTGCTCAAACATATTTCCCTGTGACAGGAAAAATGCCTAGTTCCTTCATTTGGCATTAGGTCACATCATGCACACAAGAATGATGTCAAGTCACCTCTTATGAGAACAGTTAAGGAAAAAAAAACTACTCTAAATCGTGAGATAGAATGTTAGGTATGAGAGGAAAATAGTCAACAAAGCCACCTTGAGATTTTGTTTGACTAGCAACTATTTGGACAAAAACAAAACGAAAGACTCAAGTTATTTTGCTCTTTTGCATAAAGACAATTTCCACATAATGGGCAGTGATTCTTTATCTCCTGATGGTGCCAGTTATGTCATTCTTTAAGTTCTCAGTTTTCTTCAGCAGGGACATCTCCTTCTAATGCCTGTTCTTTAAGTGTTTTCAAGTAGACAAATGTCAGCTGGTAACTGCCCCGGCACCAGGAGAGATAAAGAAAATCATTTGCCAACAATTATAATTGTACATAAGAAAAGTAAATCTCAGCTGATTTCTTTCCATTAAAATCTTGACCTTGAGGATGATTTTTAAAGATATATATTAATGCTATCCGGACTTGCGATGCTTTCTTTTCCATGAGCTTTGAGGGAGGAAAACAGCTGGGAAGGTAATGATATATCTTTAATATCCTAAAGGAAATGTAGGCTAAGTCAGTTACCTGACTTACATTGACCATAAAGACTTCACTGGGCCATTTGATTAGTTTATTGGGTTAAACTGAATAAGAAAGGACTTTAAATGAATTACAACCAGCTTGTGGAATAACAAATATATTGTGTATGAGAAAATTAGCTCCATGTGACATCCATAGCCACCATATGTAAAACGCCTATTATTTGTACTGTCTCTTTGAAAATCATTTTATTGGAATGTATCAGCTAAACCAAAACACATGACTGTCCTTCTTGGGATGTGAAAGAAACCACTGAAGACAAGTTTCTGTCCAGCCCCTGCCCCCAGCATGTGAAAACGCTGGGAAAAGCAACCCTGAGGAACTTTTTTCAGCGTCCATGTAATAGCAAGTGCATCACATGCATGCTGAGCCATTAGCTGCCTCTGTCTAAAAGAATTTGGTCAACATTTAGGAATTCACTTAATGAAAGGCTAGTCTATTAAAGCTCTGTTGGCCAGAAGAGCAGATTGTGCCTTTCTTTCCAACTTCCTGGGTCACTGCAAGTGATGCTCGGCAGGACCCCCACGTGATGTAGCCCAGGCCCTGGACAACAAGCTAGCATTGTGACATTAGAACCTGCAACTTTTTTGCTGTAGATTCCAGACTTTATTTCTAGGATGCAGTTTATTTTGCATGCTGCTGCATCAGATTGATTATTTTAGTTAATTCATGATGTGAAACTGTTCCTGGAAAGTGCTCTCAGGTGTTCTCCCATTAAGGGAGTGCATCTGTGATACAGCAGAGTGACCAGGTCATTCCTGATGTGCACAACCCAGTGGAGGTGAGAATTCTCATCACTGGCAAAGCACTATGAATCCATTGTAAGAGATGACCTCCTGCAGGCTAATGCAAAATCACTATTTCTTTAGAACTCATTTTTAAGAATTGGTTGAATAAAAACTTGAATCCAACACAGAAGGAATTCCTTGACAAAGCAGCTACATTAAATTATAAAATGAGTATTTCTGTAGTGTTGAATGTGGTGTTAAGGAATTTTCCCAGATGTTGTATTCTTGCTTGTATTTCCTATTTTCATGAGAAAGTGTTTTTATTATTTTTAAACCATCTGCATTGTTGTAAGCAGCAATACTGAGTAAGACTAATATTCTTGGTAATGAACCTAATAGTTATAATAATAACAAACTTTTTAATGTATGCTACTTATAATTTGGCTAGTTATAACTACAGTAGTCTAATAATTTTACATGTATAACTTCATTCAATAACAAGGCAGTGAGATAAATACTATTGTTATCCCATTTTGCAGTTAAAAGAAAAGGCTTGAAAGTATTTTTCATAGTCACAGAGATCTGCCTAGTTCTAAAGTCTTTTCTCTAAACCACTATACCACTTCCTGTGAGACCTTCAAAGAGATATTTTTTTTCTAAATGACATGAGTTGGTAAAAGAGCATTGATTACTTTGTCAAAGATAACAATGACACTTTTGATGAAATATAATTTTATCCTACTTTCCAGAGAATGAAGGGCACAAGTTTTCTCTCAGGTGATTCTATGCATTTGGGTAAACAACAAAATCTCATGAAATAAACACCACAGATCACTGCTGACTTAGATCAGAGGGAAGGATGTGGAAGGGAAGGGTTCTTGTGGAGTGGTGGTGTCAGGTGACAGACGTGACTTCTATTATTTCTTCAAGAGCAATACATCCAAGAGCTTACAGAATTATGTGCTTACCATGGAGGATGCTAGCAGTGATGATAGTTAAAACCAGGTCCCAACACACACATATATGAAAGGCCATGGATTTCTATGCAGCTGTTAAAGAACCCATTTGTAAAGTTGAGAGAAATATTACTTGCAATGAAAACAGGAGCTTTGGAAGTGGCCTTAAAGATGAACCAAAACAATCTTCTGATGTTTTAGATGAAAACTCAAAAATCAAAGATATGAAGAGGTGACACTTACCTAACCATACAGATTTTGAATGGCAAAGACTAAACCCAAATCTTTTTTATTAAATCTGAATATTCATTAAATCAAAACATAACTCGGTGACTAGTGCATTGAAATATACTCAATAAATATCATTGTTTTTTCCTCCTTTCCAAATTGTGATCCAGTGTGTACTATTCAAGTCTGTGACCACTCTTGTGTTAACAACAGTGAAGGAAAATCATTTATTGGATGCCTTTTCTGTGTTGGATGTGATAATAGGAGATTCTTTTTAAGCAGAACTGTTCCAAAGCCCAAAAAGATTCTAAGACCTATTATAAAAAGGTATTATCAACTGTGCCAGACTTTAAGCCAAAGACATTGAAAATGGATCTACATAGAAAAAGGTAGAAAAAGAGTTTATACTTTGGGGTGAGAGAATTGCTTGGTTTAAATTTTCTGAAAATTTGGACTCTGTATCCATCCTTATTTTATACTTGTAATTACAGCGTATCTCTAAATCTGTTGGGCTCAGAAAACAGTTCCCCCAAAATATGGCACTTTGGAATGCTAAGTACTTTGAAAATTGAAAGGCCTCAAAAATAGGCCTCAGAACCAAGATCTCTCTCTAACCTTTCCCCATCTCCCTGTCTCTTTAATTCCTTTTTCCAAAGCACTGGGAGGCACTCTCACTGGAATTTTCTAATCTGACGACAAAAGCTTCTTTCCAAAAGAAATATGGTAAGTCTCAAGACCCCCTCTTTAGGAATCTCATCAAATAACCAGGAAAGATCTACCACCAAATAAGAAAAGAGATTGGAGTCTTCACCTCCAGACAGATTTTTCCTCCATTCTTCTGAGGGCAGCTCTGAGAGATTACCTAGGGGGCTTTATGTGCATAAGACAATTTTTGTACTTATGCAGTTTCTTCCTTCTCTTTCTTATAACTTGTCCCATCCAGCTCCCAAAGAGAATCCTTGGCAAAACACATCTTGAACACCTCTAATCCAAAAATCCAAAATGCTCTGAAATCTGAAACTTCTTGAGCACCAGCATAACATACCAGGTGGAAAAATTCTGATGTTTCTTCTCACAAACACACACACAAAAATGTTGGGCACAGTGGTTTATGCCTGTAATCTCAGCACTTTGGGAGGCTGAGGCAAGAGGATTACTTGATCTCAGGAGTTCAAGACCAGCCTGGGCAACAAGATAAGATCCTGTATCTTTAAAAAAATTTGCCGGGCCTGGTGCCACGTGCCACATGCCTATAGTCCCAGTTACTCTGGAGGCTGTGATAGGAAGATCGCTTCAACTTGGGAGGTTCAGGCTGCAGTGAGCCATGATCACACCACTGCACTCAGCCTGGGTGACAGAGTAAGACCCTGTCTCCAAAAAAAAAAAACAAACAAAAAGTGTGTGTATGTGTATATGTGTGTGTGTGTGTGTGTGTATATATTACACTCACCTTTCAATTAAAGCACAGCATTGTAGGTGGAGACCAAACACCCCTCTTTGCTGTTGCTGTGGTTTAACAGCTGGTACAGGTGTCTTGTGATGCTCCCGTGCTGCTCAGTTACCCTGAGCACATTATGTTTTCACTGCATTAGTGGCATGTCATATGTTTTACTGTTAAGTGCTTTTGTGTGAATGAGTACAGGAAAACAACTGCTGATTGATAGCATATAAATTCAGAGTCAGGAATGACAGTGATGTCAAACAGCACAGATTGTCCACAGTGGGGGCTGAGATACTGACATCTTTGTTTTCTGATAGTTCAATGTACACAAACTTTATTTCATGCACAAAATTACTAAAAACATTGTCTAAAATTACCTTCAGGTAATCTCTGTGTACATAAGGGTTATAGGAAACATAAATGAATTTCATGCTTAGACTTGAGCCTCATCACCAAGATATCTCATTATGTATATGAAAATATTCCAAAATCCAAAAATATCTGAAATCTGAAACACTTTTGATCTCAAGTGTTTCAGATAAGAGATACTCAACTTGTAATGCCTGCCTCCTGGGACCATACATCTTTTCTCTATGAAGAGGATATTTAAGCCTCAAACATCTGGTCCCTTTAAATCTCATACTTTGTGTACGGCTTCCATGTTTATGCACATTAAATATATTCTCTATGCCTTTTTCTCCTGTGAATCTGCCTTTTGTAGCTCATTTATAGCAAACCTTTAGAGGGGGGAGGAAAATATTTGCCTTCACCCCTACAAGTCGTTAAGGCTTCCAGGCAATATCACTGAACAGCCCCTGACTGACAACTCCTAAATCTAATATATTCAACGAGTTCAGAACATATCTTCACGGATAATGGTAACACAACAATTACTTCACTTCTTCAGCTTCAGAAGAGTTTTCGTCATGGACGTTTGATACCACAGACCTATACAAAATAATTGATGACCAGTTTACAAAAAAATAAATCTCTCTGGGAATAGTATCATTCACATTAAAAATTCCATAAAATATCACTTTGAAAGGCTGTTTTGTCCCCTTGAATGATTGTCCATAGCAGCCCAGTCTCCAAATAATTAAACTGATTGACTTGGATCTGTTGCTAGAAGTTGAATTCATGTTTTAAAAAAAAAAAAAATCCAGCCATTTTGTGAAGTTCTTGTCATGATTTCTTCTTTATATTAGAAAACCAAACTGCTTCACCTCCAGGGAAAAAAATAATATTAGCTCTTGTCATTTACAGTTCTCAGCATCTTCCATCTGCGTATCACAAGGTTTGTTATAAATACCAAAAGAATAAAACATGTTACAGTCGTGACAGAGGAGAACTTGAACTTCACCTCATTTCATAATAAATAAATAGAGCTAGAGAACACTGTGGTGCCTCGGTGTCACAGGACCAACTCACGGCAGAATTGACAAAGTTAAATTTTCATTCTCATTTCCTTTTTCTCAGGAATTTCAGTTTTATTATAATTAGCTTTATTTTCTACACAATTTCAGAACAACAAAAAAGAGGAAAAAAAGGAACCTCTCTATTTATCACTCTTATTGTTTATTTTTTAAAAGTAAGTATAGTGGAGAAACAAAAAAATTGTATCATCTCCTTGGAATAGAAATTGTGTTCGTTGGTTAAAGTACGAAGCATTTTGGGACCTTCAATGTACCTCCGACACTCGCATGAACACGCATACACAGACACCCACACAAACACACACAAGGAGGTCTGAGGAGCTTCTTTCGTCACTGAACAGTATGAGAGGAGTGAAAATGAAAACACACACACACACACACACAAAAAAAAAAAAAAACCGGCTTTATATATCCCAGTAAAGCTATTCCACATCCAAGATAAGTGTGCAAAAAAAATACCCCACCAACTTACACAGCAAATGGAAGCCATTCAGAGTATTAAAGCCTGCTCAAATATAAGCAATTGATGCCAATATTCTTACATATACTGGTAAGGACATGAAAATTCTTTTTATATTGAAATGAGTTGCATTTGGTAGAACAAGAGAATCCTAAATTACAATTTTCCATGAATATATCAACATAAATATATGAATTATTGTTGTCTAACAATAACAATGTAAACATATTTATATATAGGGTTTGTTTATACCTCTGCATTGCTAGATTATCTAGACATTGGCTACTGGTAATCAACGGTACTTGCTAAAATATGGAAAATATTTCAGCAAAATCTTGATATTTTTTCTTTTGTTACATGTAGCTGTCAAGCTTGTTTTCAGGTTTTAGTAGTTTAATTTCTTTTAATGTTTCCATAGAAATAACATTAACAAGATGATAGATTGGAGGTAATAACATGATGCCTCTGACATGCAGTAGAATTTATCTTCATCATATGTCTGATAATATCCTCTTATTGTGTAATGAACCCTGCTATTTGTATCTATCATACTTTTACTCATTCATCTTCTTAGCTACTAAAGATAGAATTTTCATCCAGTCTCTGTTATAAATGCAAATTTATATTCTTCTATATGTCCTTCATTATTAGTGGTCACCTAATAAATTGGCTTTTCATATACCAGTTCAAGTGGCATTAGCTGGAATGCATATGATGACCTAGACTCATTTTATGTATCAATAATCTCAGTTGCAGGAGAAATTATTGTAATTAATCTTTTTGGCATGTCTGCAGAATGTCAAGAACTACAAACACCTTTCTACTGAAAACATCCGCGAGGGTAGAATCTGGGGGAGAGAAGTATGGAATGAGATGGAAGCTCTGACATCTACTTTGAGACCCTGGAGATTTCTGAGTGAAGGATCCATTCCAAAAGCCCTCCTTTCCCCTTTCTCTTCTCTTTTGTCTTTAAATTTTCACAGTATTTATTCATAGCTTGCTCTTGGCTGGCAAAAATGGAGAAAGAAGCAGGAATTGGGTATGTATGCTTTCTGGAATTCAAAAGATATGAGTTATAATTCTAAATTTGTCCCTGGCTAACATGGATTGATTGCTTATATTATTCGCTTTCAGTTATACACTGTTTCTCCATCTTTCCACGAAAGAGTTGAAATCAAACATGAAGGGCCTGCTGTGTTACAAGAGAAATACAAGTCTCTTGAGATTTAATAATAAAATCACTTGACTCCCAGCTTTCATAGAGCCTGCATTCTGCATGGAGAACCAGCTAAGGAAACAAAGTTTTACTTATCATAAATTAAGTCAAAATAATTTTATGGTAGTCCAACAAAGAACTACTGAAGACCTGTGATGTGTCATCTGTGAGCTCACAATAAGCCAGGGACAAGTTGGAGTTAAGAAAATGAGTACATTAAAATGAATTAAGCACTGTAAAGTTTACAACAGCTATCCCTTCTGATAGAGGAAAGATTGATAAGGGAATGGCGAATTCTGTTGTTTGGTGGTGGATCAAAAAAAGTTTCGCAGAGGAGACACTGAAATATGAGCATGTGTTTATCAGAAGAGAATGGCAGAGAAGGAAAGACATGTCCAAAGGGTTGGGAAGCTTAGGGAAAACTTTCAGAAGAGATTTAGTGAGATAAAGGTCAGGAAGAAGACGGGACAGGTTTGTTATTTATCTATTTATTTAGCAAATAGAATGGATAATTTACTTACATATCCCCCAATATAGGATCCTATTTTTTAACTTATGCAGCTAAAAAAGTGGTAATGTATTATTAATATACTATATAGAGAATCTGATGTGAGAAAGATGATAACATGTTGAAGTTAAAAATAAAAGAACTACAAAAAATCAACAGGCTAGATAGGAACATAATGGCAGCTTGAGTCTACCTCTTCTCAATTTGTTTTCCTAGAAATCATACCAAATAAAAGAAACGACAATAACACAACAAAAAAACACACACAATAAATCTATAACGAAATAGAAGAGAGAAAAAATGCAAACTCGAAATGTCATGCAATGTAACCCAAAGTTCCTGAGATCAGCAAAACCTGCACAAGAAACTGAGACAAGAGTTGATGCAGAGAAGAGAAGGATGGCTGGGAGGTGGGGGGGCAATGGGACCAGATTTTAGCAACCAAAGTCAATTCTGGTATCTTGAAAGAGAAGTCTCCACCCTGGCAAAGATTGCCATGGACGAGGTGGAAATGGAATGTGGAGCATTGACTGAGGAAGAGTATAAAACAATGCTGCAAAAAGGGCATTCATGGAGGACAGGGAAAGGGCAGAGTTAACCCAGTGTGTCAAAACCTTCGAACACAGGCTGTCACCTATTAGCATGTGCCAGTGACAGAAGGCCTCTGAAAACAAAGTAGATTCTGAGAGGCAGCATTAGCCTAAACACACATCCAAGCTATAGTATTAGCAATAATGTAGCAATCGAGGAGCCCCGAATGGAGAGATCTGGAAAAGCACCTTTGTTTCTTTCCCCTTTCATATTAATTTTTTGCTAATTGCTGGTCCTGAAAAATCCATTTCTTCAAATATAAGTAACCACAAATAAATCAACTTAGAAACCAAACAAAGACACTATTAAAAAAAAAAATCAGGCCAGGCACAGTGGCTCATGCCTGTAATCCCCAGCACTTTGGGAGACTGAGGCAGGCAGATCACAAGGTCAGGAGTTCAAGACCAGCCTGGTCAATATGGTGAAACCCCATGTCTACTAAAAATACAAAAATTAGCCAGGTATGTTGGCGAGTGCCTGTAGTCTCAGCTACTCAGGAGGCTGAGGCAGGAGAATCACTTGAACCTGGGAGGTGGAGGTTGCAGTGAGCCAAGATAAGGAAGCACAAATTTTTATTAATGAAAAAATATTGCCACAAAATATATAAAGATTATAACTCAGTATCTCAACATGAACTTTTAAAAATTAATTTTAAAATGCTGAGGTAACATATAAACACAAAGCAGAAAGGCAAGATATAGGAAAGTTGGTGGCCAGATAATACCAGGAGATGGTAAAACAATGACAGGACATAAGATGGGAACAGGTAGAAATTGAAAAAAAAATAGGTAGCAACATGTAAAAATGATTTCAAAAATATTAACCTACAAGGTGCCTACAGATAAAGAGACACCAATGAAAACACACCAAGGGATAAACACAAAAAAATGAAGAAAGTAGAAATGAAATGATAAATTATAAAAATTTGGAGAGCAAATGATAGATATAAAAGCAGAAAGAGATCTAACATATGCATGATGGAGTTCCTTAAGAAAACAGTAATAGAATACAAAAATATTTTTAAAATGTGCTGAAAGTCCCTGTGAGTTTCTCCTCCCCCTCCCCAAACTTAACCACTGTGGCCATTGACACATGATTATAGAATTTAGGAATATCAAAGTCAGCTTCTTGCATCACATCAGGGCAACTGGGAAGCATACTTTACTTCTTAGAATTATCATGCAGGAAATGGCTGAAGCCTACCTCTGCAGGACTTTTGCCAACGATTACATTCTATCTTGCTGCTTCTCCCTTCTTTGTTCTGCTTCCCCTACTCTCTTCCCAGTCTTCCCTGCAAACATTTCCTTAATAAATTACTTGTACAATAAATTGACTTGTACTCACTATTCTCAAAGTTAGCTTCTGGGGAACCTGATTAAAGCAGATGCCGAAAGTACCTTCAACATTACTTGCTTGATTAAAAAAAAAAATCTACCCAATAAAATACAACAAAATGTCTCTTATTATTATACAATATAACTATCTCAGTCAAAAGCCAGCATCATATATAATGGGAAATTGAAAAACCATTTATACTAAAGATAGGAATTAGACAATAATATCGATTATCACTAATATTATTTAGTGATAAATAATATTATCTTCAACATTAAAGGAGAACACAATTAGTAATGCACAAATGCGAAAGAAGAAGCTACAACAGCTACTATTTGTTGATAATTTGATTGATCTGGAAAACCCGACAGAACTGAAAACCTACTATAAAAGGAAAGAGAAGCACTGTGATTCAAAAAAATAATAATACTATATAGAAGCCAACAACATACAAACAAGTAGCATGTATATATATATAATAAAATATACACACACTGTATAATATGATATATATTATAAACTACATGTAAGTTTATAATATAGTCTAGAAATCAAACCAAATAAAAGAGAGAACTATGACAAGAACAAAAACACTCACACAAAATAAATCTATAATGAAATAGAAGAGAGAAAAACAGCAAACTTGAAATTTCATGCAATGTAGCCCAAAGTTCCTGAGCTTTGTTTTCTGTTCCTGTTTGTTTTCTAACACATTAATTGGTATCTTCTCTTTCAAGATATCAATATTTACTTTGGTTGCTATACATATAGTATGTGTATATATCTATATATATGCACAGTTTGTATAATGATATATATTATAAACCATATATAACATATATACACATATGCATGTATATATTAATATATACATATATACACATATGTATATATTAATTTGAAGATATGTATATATTCAAATATACATATAAACATGTGTGTGCATGTTATATATAGTATTTATATATTAATATACATGTCTAGCAATAAGTATTCATATACACGTACATACATATAGAGAGAAGAAATGAAAAGTATAAAAATCTAAGAATCTTTATAAGAAATGTATAAAAACCATGTGAAGAAAAAAATTCAAACTCTACTGAAGACTCATAAATAAATTGTTCAATTAGAATGTTCTTAAATAGAAAGATTCATAGTTACAAATGTAAATGAAAACACCTGTCCAATGAAAAAGTAGAACATATCAGACTAAAGAAAAAGGTATGATCTCGCCTTATGCTGATTTTAGGCAATGACATTAAATTTAAAAATACAGATTTATTGAAAGAAAAAGAAGATATGCCATATAAAGAGGAAGAATAGAAAAACTGTAGTGGCTATATTAGTATCAAATAAAGTTGACATTATAGATAAAAGAAGACATGTCAAAATTATAAGATTATTAAGTAATCAAGAAGACATATCAATGCTAACTGTGCAGACACTTCACTTCAAAATACATTAAGAAGGATTTCCACTTCTGGGAAGATGGAATATATGCACTTTTCTATATTTCTCTTGCTAAATACAACTAAAATACCTGGTAATTATAGATACAACAAATGTAAGAAGATACTGCAAGGTGGAGAGAAGACGGCAGAAAGGCTAGAGGCCTCAGTATCTGAGGAATAACATGGTGGTTTCAACTGAAAATCATTCATCATACCAAAAGGCAGGTAAATCTGAAATTGAATGAAAAACGATAATAGATGACAACAGCAAGATGACACAAATGTTGGAATTATCTGGCAAGGATGTTAAAGCAGACATCATAAAATTTTTTCAATGAGCAATTATGAACACGCTTGAACAAATAAAAGAAAATAGAAATAGCAAAGAAATAGAATGTCTAAGCAAAGAAATAACATATACAAGGAAGAACCAAATAGAAATCTTAAAACTAAAATAAATTAACTGAAATAAAACACTTAACAGATTGACCCAACAAAGTAATGGAGAGGACAGAAGAAAGCATGAGCGACTATGAAGCTAGAATAGAAATTACCCAATCTGGACAACAAAAAGATTTAGAACAAAAAAATAAATAAAATAAAATGAACAGAATCCCAGGGACTTGTGCAACTACAACAAAAGATTTAACAATCTTGTCACTGGATTTCCAGAAGACAAGAATGAGTAGAGCTGCAAAGTATTCAAATAAACAATGCCCGAAACTTTCCCAGAGTTGGTCCCCAAAAAGAACATAAAGCTAAAGATTCAAGAAGCTGAGAAAATCTCTCAAATAGAATAAATCCACAGAAATCCAGATCAAGAGATATATCACTGTAAAACTTTTGAAAAGAAAAGGAAAAAGTCTTGAGGGCACTCAAAGGAAGAGAATAAAAGAAAAAAGGAAGGAAGGAAAAGAAGAAAGGGAGGGAAGGAAGAGAAAAGAGGAAAGAAGGGAGAGAGAAAAAAACGGGAGGGAGGGAGTGTTGGGAGAAGGAAGACAGCAGAGATCTCATCAGATACCACAGAAGTCAGAAGGAAATGACACACATTTTTCAAGCCCTGAAAGAAAAGAATTGTCAACCCAAAGTTCTATGTCAATTAAAAATATCCTTCAGGAATGAAGGAGAAATCAATGCACTCTGTAATACAATACCCTTTAAAATATGTAAAATGTGTATAATAGTATATATTTTCACTGAATCATAAAAGTAAGTATGTGCCATTTTTGCTTTGCCCTGGTAAAGGCATCATTAAACTGCAAATACTTCATCATTCTTAATCTTTAAAATAACTATTATTGCTTTTTAAAATTATTAAAAATATTTCATTAATGACATATCACTAATGGTTATGCTTTTCCTTGATCTTTTAAATTACATACACTGAGACCTGTTTTGTGTAACACACTAACACTTCTCTGTGATAGTACAGATACAAACATGCTATTTATAAAAGTTAAAATTTTCAGATATTTTTTCAAAAAATTTGGATACTTTGTGAAAAATAAAATTAATAATTACAATAATAAATCAAAATTAAAATAGCCCTAGAAAGATCCTAGGATTCATAGTAGTACAGTAACAGGCAAGAGAGCAAGACTGAACAGAATCCTGTGACACAAATTTGCAGTATTTGTCTTGGATATCATGATCATCCAGCACCAAATGGAATTTTCTATGCACTACAACATGTATTGATGTATCCCTTTCTCCCTGGTAAAAATATTGCACTTTCTCTTTGGTTGCTATGTACATGAAACTGGTTTCCAGGGTTTCCTGGGCTTGCAACCAGATCTATATGCATCCATCACCAGGATCATTAGGGGAATTTGCTCCTGCCCAGTTTTCGGGTTGGTCTTGTTCCACACCATTATTCATTCCAACCTTGACCGTTCCTGAGACTTAATAATTTTGCTGCAATTGTTCTTTAGTAAGAGGCAAATAAGCCAATTATACTGTATGACGCCAAATTTCTCAACTTATGTTGCAAAAGATTTTAACAGCTTAGCATAGAAAAAGTTTTTATTCAAATAAATGACTCTTGGACACTGCTTTCTCCTTCTATGGGAATCTTAAAGCCTGACAAAAAAGTCCAGCCATCCTGTGTTTGCCCCGACAGTAGGAAGACTGGAAGAGATTGTAGCTGGAGATAACTGAGAAATGTGTTGCTACTAAACTCTCTTAAGCAGTGTAATGAGGCTGGGTGCGGTGGCTCACGCCTGTAATCCCAGCACTTTAGGAGGCCGAGGCGGGTGGATCACGAGGCCAAGAGTTCCAGACCAGCCTGGCCAACATGGTGAAACCCCGTCTCTACTAAGAACACAAAAATTAGTCAAGCATGGTGGCACTTGTGTGCCTGTAATCCCAACTACTTGAGAGGCTGAGGCAGGAGAATCGCTTGAACCCGGGAGGCGGAGGTTGCAGTGAGCTGAGATCACGCCACTGCACTCCAGCCTGGGCTACAGAGCAAGACTCCGTCTTGGAAAAAAAGGAAAAACAAACAAAAAAACAGTGTAATGAATTATTTCCCAATACACATAAAGTGGTTTGAAGAACTAAATTTATCATCCAAACAATGAAAGCTCTAAAATTTACTTTTGAGGAGAATATACATTTTAGGATTTTAGCATTCAAATTTTTAGTATACAGTCTTGAAGCTGTCAATACACTGGATCTGCCTTCCATCTCTCTTGACTATACTTTATAGTTAGAGGAGCTTGCTGGTCTGGTTTTCCTGAAATTATAAAGATTCCTTAAATTTTAAGTCAAAAAAGACTTCTTGAAAATTTTCTTCCTCTGGAAAACACATTCTTTCTTGTTTTTTTTTTAAGCAGACCATCTTCAAAATGAATTAAAGGGTCCAGAAATTGTAAAATTAATTTTTATAAATTAGAAGTTATTTTTTGATGAGATTATTTTTATCTGGTATTTTATACAATATTTATTTTAATACAGTAGATTTTTCACCCACTGATTTGGCTTCTATGTAAGAAAACAGTCAACCACAAGTGATTACAATGGTTGACTGTTTTCTTACATAGTAGCCAAATCAGTGGATAAAAAATACACAGTTTAGAAATGAAGAAGGGATTTAAATATTTAATCATTTTATTATTTTTTTCTTGAACATTAAACTCACCAAGGAGCCGCATCAAGTTTGTGCTTTGTGTCACCACCCCACCATCCCTGGAGAAATTCATAGCACCTCTATATTGTGGTTGCCTCAAGACAACTAACTAAGGAAAACCCAACTTCAGCCAGAACTGCAGGAGCCATTCCTGAAATTCACATATGCAGTATCTTCAATGAAGGAGAGAAGACACTGCCCAGGGAGGTCTTTGCCTTTGGTCTGGGCACACCATCTTCCTCATGACATATCTGGTGGGAGCATCATAAATGTTCATAATTTATTGAGCAAAAAACTATAGCTATGGAATACAATTATTTATTTATTTTAGCAAGGCCTGAGGAAATTGAACATCGATGGGACAGAACAAGTGTTTGAATGGAACCCCAAGAACTCACTGTGATTTGCATTCATGTAAACACCTACATTTTTTCGTTAACTGAACTGATTTAACTGCTAATTAAAACTAGTCAGTGAGCACAATGCAAAATTAATTAAACCATTTAGTGGAGAGATTCAAATTAGCGAGAGCAATGCATTGGACACTATCAAAGCAAGTGCAATTGCTACTTGTCATCAGGCAAAATCATTCTGAGGGTAAGCGCGTTCCCCAGGGAGAAACATGAAGGAATAAAAATCATCTTGTTGATTGTATGATCTTTTATTAAGCAAATGTGCTAAATTTCAGCTTATCTTTTAAAAGGAAAAACTAGAGTCTTATAGTTGTTTAATAACCACTAAGAACATCTGTGAAGTAGGAACACTATTTATAGTAAAACTGATCATTTTTCAGATTTTATAGTTAAAATTTTAAGCCATGTGATACAGGAATATTGCTTGTCTCACCTAACGAAATAAGTCAAACAACTTCTTTCCATCCTCAATCTGTCAATTCCAGACAGTCTTTTATTTAATAATAGTCTTCTGCTTAAGAGGTGACCACTTCCATTGTCAATAGATATATCATTTTGACATGCTGGGCGTTCTTTATTTTCTTAAAATTTTTTTCAGCTGACCTTGGATGATTTTCTTTTTTGAGTAACTTCCCACAAAACACATGGGATATCAGTCAAGGGGAAAATGAAAACTTTTTTCTTAATGCTCAAAAATAAGAAGATAGATATTTCAGTAATCTTTCTTACCTCCTATGAATGCTGGTGCTATCTATAGACATTTCTTGTATGTCAAACTCTGTTACCTTCTGTCACCTTACATGAGGTAATTTTGCTTGGGGAAGCATCTAACCTATGTAGACACCAGTTGTGTTCAGAACTGGGATAATCATGTAATCTACATTCTCTAAAGAAGTGTAAAGTGTATATACACACATACATAGTCAAGCTTAATGGCAGGGATATGTTTTGAGAAATGTGTTGTTAGGCAGTTTCATCATTGTGTGAAAATTATTGTGTACTTACACAAAACTAGATGGCATAGCCTTCTACACACCTAGGCTATATGGTATAGTCTATTGCTCCTAGGCTACAAACCTGCACAGCATGTTCCTGTACTGAATACTGTAGGCAGTTGTAATACAATGGTATGCATTTGTGCATTTAAACATAGAAACGGTACGGTAAAAATACAATATTACAATCTTATGGAACCACCTTCGTATATGTGCTTCTGACCCAAATGTCATTATGTGGCTCATGACTGAATATACATACAAACACGTTTGTTTTCTGCTTTAAGTACCATTGCTAGCATTCCCTATATGATTAAAAATATATTATGACTATTTTTAAAAAGAATACTAGACAGGATTTTCCATACTGAAACACAATGACCTTTTTAAAGACAAGCGAATCTGGATTCAGATTCAACAGTGTTTGTTTTGTATACTTCTGATAGGATCTCTGGGATCAAAGAAGTTTCTAAATACACTTCCGTAAAAGTGGAGTTAGAGAAGGCAGATCCTAGCGAAACCATGGTAAAAGAACCAGACTCACTGTGATCAGCATAATCAATGCCGAAAGAAGGAGTTTTGAATTTATAACTAAAACAAATTTATCAAGAACCAACTCATTTAGTGTAAATGAAACCTGGTCTTTATAGTTCCCCTAACCAGGGAAGAAAATAGTCTTTCATAAGTTACAACTCGCTGATTGGTAGATTTCCTCGCATGGAAAATATTGGCCATGGGATCTTGCCATCTGTTTTTCTCTAGACTATGAGATGGATTTTCAGCCTTTCAACTATGCAAAATACACCTTGGCCATGAAGTTTATCCCCCATCTTTTGCAGCACATCTAGTAACCACCTTGACTTTCCCCATACTTGAATTATACCACGAAAACAGCACAGAAATAAGAATCTATGGTAGCCTATGGGAACCTATAGTAATTCGTATTCCACCCCTATTCAATACCTGTTAATTCTGGAAATGAGATTGGAGTAGGGTGTGGAGAGGGTAGTGTCAATATACCAGATTTGAAAATGTGTTTCTGTTAGATCCCTCCAATAATATCACCAAGGTCACAAGAGCCAAAAGGCTGTAATGTCCTTAAATATGCTTTCAAACCACAATGTGTATTGAAGATGTAAGGCTACTCCCTTTTTTATCCTAAGAATATGTTGTGTTGAATGGAGTTATGTTCCTCACAATAATCCTCATGAAAACAGACCTACAATAATAATCTTCAAGGAAATTGGGCAACTGATCAATCGCAAGTTCTCTAATTGTTTATTTAGAGAAGCACTCTACTGTATCAGTGCTAGGCAATTATCCCAGGGGCCCCACCCTAAAAGTAAACTGTCACCCTTCCATGACCTGTAAGACTATCCATTCAAGGACAGGGATTTAGACTTGGGAGACATTGGCTCTGTCTGTCAGGGGTGTGCCCGACCTCATAGAATGTGGCTGAGATGGACTTCCTTTATTCACAGCAGCTTTTTATTTATTATTATTTGCAGTAGTTTGATAGTTCTTTTTCTGTTGCAAATAGTAGTAAACTAACAAACTAACTTAAGGGGCAAAATAAAGGAAATGCGTTAGTACCTTAATTGAAAAGTATAGAAGTAGCAGCAAATCCCTTAAGCCCTGATGAATCCAGGTTCAAATAGTGCCATCATGTGTTTATTTCCTGTCACCTCTTCTCACTCCCTCTCCCTGTCTTTCACTCCTCCTATTCCTTATCTCTCTTCAGTTCTTTAAGCTCTGCTTTCCTCTTTTCCAATCAGGATCTCTCCTCTGTCATTCCAAGGCTCACATAATCCTCAAGGGCCATAATCTCCAAAAGAAGGAAACCTACCTCTCTCTCCTAGAATCAACATCAATTCCCTCAAGAGTCTTTTGCTGGAGAATTCCAGGTAATGTGCTCAGGTCTTTGAGGAGGATGGCAGGGCCCTTGGATCGACAGAATATCCCCCACAGTTGGGAAGGGGAAAATCCTCAAGGCAAAGGAAGATACCAGATGAAGGGTAAGGGATGCCAGGCAGGAACACAACAATAGACATTCACTGCACAAGGATTTTGATAATGTAGACATCAAAGAAATAAAGAATTGGAGTTAATTCATTGCAGAAAGTATAAAGTAGGAGAAAGAGAAGGAGGTGTCTGAAGACTTAGATTCTGGTGCTGATTCCACTGTTAAATTTGAGAGCAAAATTTTTGCCCCTTCTGGGTCTCTGTTGTGTTTTTTCTTATAAATCGTGACTTTGGTTGAACTAATCTTTAAGAGCATTTCTTTTAAAAAAGAAAAATAATGTGCATATAATTAATTCTTGCTTTATGAAAGTATCTCTGACATGGGCACAAAAAAATGGAGGAGCCTCTGCCTCCTCCTCCGTTCCCATCTTTTGTTCATACTCTGTATTCTGTTCACACTCCTGTGCTTCTTATATTTTAATTGTCAAAAAGGGTCCGGCTTTGAAAATGTTAGGATGTATTCAACAGCTCTCTCTTCAGTTTTCTCTTTCAAATGTGTCAGCAGGCCACAGATAATCACTGATTGTACTCACTCTTTTGCTAAAGGACTCTACTTCTGGCTAAGACAGACAGACATACACACATATACACACACACACTCACATTCACACATACCCACACAGGAGAGCTGTGTTTTCATAAAAATTCATGGCAATGTGTTTAGAAAATTTAGATGAGAACATTCTCAAAGACTGGTCATTCTTTAATTTTCAAGCATATTTTATTTTAGTCAGTATTATTGGCCGGATTTTGTATGACCAAAATTCATATGTTTAACCCCCCAGCGCCTCAAAATATGACTGTGTTTAGAGGTGGGATCTTTACAAAGGTGATTAGGTTACAATGGGGTTATTCTGGTGGACCCTAATCCCATCTAACTGGTGTGTTATAAGAGAAGATAAGGACGCAGACACAACAGAGAAAAGAACATGAGAGACGCAGGGGGACAATGGCCACCTACAAGCCAAGAAGAGGGTTGCAGGAGAATCCCGCCCTGCTGACACCTTGATCTTGGACTTCCAGCCTCCACAACAGTGAGGAGGTAAATCTCTGTTGCTTCAGCCTTCCCGTCTGTGGTAGTTTACAGCTTCCCCAACAAATGAATGTACCTAGTAAAACTGTAACAATGGGAAATTATTTGCAAGTTTGGAAAATTTGTTTGTAATGAATGTCATAGGTCTTATTTTTTGTAAAATATGTGCATTTGTTTTTGTAAAAACAGGGCATTTTGAATGCCCTGTTAATTCTATTACCAAATAGGAAAGTGCTTTAAATTATATATAAAGAGAGTATGTCTGTGAAATGAACACTATTTCTCAAGCAGCACTAGGTAAAACCCATGCAATCAGTATTGTTTATAGAAAATGAGTGTCTCATTAGTGACACATTGAGGGTACACCTAGCTAATAAAATTTCTTCTAGTATAGTTAGTATAATTCCTATACACTACTTGGTATAATTCCTCCAAAGGAGGCATTGGGGGCTGCAGGAGTTCTTTAAATAAATCTTCAATAAATGTAAAAACACAGAAGCCCACAATCTTAAAATCTTCCCCCACATTGTTCTAAGAGAGAAGGAGAGTAAAAAGAGTATTTTAACTTGATTACAAGTTTCCTTTTTTTATTGCTTTATTTTTTCCTGTCTTCAGTCCTTTATTTTTTTCACATAAAATAAGATGCCATACAATTTCACAAAACTATCCAAATTATCCTTTTCTATAGATTACCAAGCATTGCATATATTTCACTATTATGATTCATAGTGACGATAATTTGATTTTCCTACACCTTAATCTCTGTAACTTTAGTTCTAGCATAACTTCACCATGGTGATTCTGAGAAAATAACAGCCTTAACTACAGTTTGCGTCTACAGCCTACAGAGAGAAGGCAGTGCAATATGAGATTGAAATATAAATGCTGCTATTCTGGATGATAATTGTGATGGCAATAAATTATTTTCCACACCCAAAGCATACAAATGTATGTGTATATATATGGGGAAACCAACTTGAAAGACTTCAGACGCCTTATTAAAGTTCCTGTAATTAACAGCATTTTTTAAAAAAGATGATGTTTGGAGAAGTTCCAAGTTGCACCAAGTCAGAAAAAAATTGTGAAATAGATTAGCAGCACTAAACACGCATACACATATATAGACACAGAAACAGTTCACTAACTCATGATTCATTCTGGACCAAAGTGCTTATGGAGTTACTTTGAAAGAGTAGATTTCTGAAAACAATATTAAAAAACTACAAAATTATGCTTATATAAGTGCATTTTCATCAAGAAACTATGAATCGTGTATAAAGTAAGATATACACTGAGGCAATACACTAAAAATGAGCATTAATTATGTAGAGGACTTCTGTGATTTTGAACTGGCAAGTCACTAAATTGAAATCCCAGAGGATGTGAAAATAGAGTTTCAAGCTGCTTCTGATTACAGGATTCTGACATGACCATTGGGTATAAACTGTATTTATATACTGTTTAAAATATAAACTGTATTTATATACTGTTTAAAATATAAACTGTATTTATATTTTCTAAGCAGAGCTTTGGTTTGGTTTAGTTGAATTTTGATAACCAGATTGAATGATGTGTAGGTTTATTTTTATATAAACAGGCTACTCCTTCCTACACCCTAACTGTAGGGCTTCTGCCATTAGAAGCCAAGATCCAAATGCCTCTGTCTTTGTTACTCTGGGGAAGAGCTGCATCTTCTCAGCCCCAAGGGTTTATGTAGCTTCTTAGGCAACTGTGGCTGTAAAGATAGAGAAGAGTAAGAGGGTTGGGGGGTTGGAGATTAGCAAGCCTTGCTAGATAGAAACTCCTTGCTGGACACATCTTTCAGAGTTGAGCTCGTATCATCCCCTCTCCTGTTATACATGTAAATAAGAACCTATCAGGCCATGTGTGGCGGCTCATGCCTGTAATCCCAGCACTTTGGGAGGCCAGTGTGGGTGGATCACTTGAGGTCAGGAGTTCGAGACCAGCCTGGCCCACATGGTGAAACCTCATCTCTACTAAAAATACAAAAATTAGCTGGGCATGTAGCAGGCTCCTGTAGTCCCAGCTACTCAGGAGGCTGAGGCAGGAGAATTGCTTGAACCTGGGAGGTGGAGGTTGCAGTGAGCCGAGACTGTGCCACTGCACTCCGGCCTGAGTAACAGAAAAAAACAAAAACAAAAACAAACAAAAAAAAGTTACCAAGTACAACTTAGAGAATTTCTAGAAGGCCTTTAATGCTGCAAAATATCTCCCCCACATTTACTGAGCCTGAGGCTTTATCCTCTGTTTGAAATTCTTTGTCAATTAGTTATCAAACATGCAGCTTTCATTTATTTTAATCTTTACATTTTGATTATATTCACTTTTAATAGATATTCAGATAATTTTTTTCTGAAGGAAGGCTACCTTTTATTTGTATAGCGTTAGTAATTTGTGAGGAATATATACAGAAACTCTATATAAAAGATGTCACCATTATTACACTGGTCCATAGTGACATCTGGAATTCTGCAGTCCAAAAACCTTTGTTAATCCAAAGTACTCATTCATTTGACGGGAAAACTTGACCTAATCTGACATAAGATCATTTATTTTCCTTCTTTATCCCACTGAATAAGAATAGTCATACATTCTTCAGAAATATGACTTTTATTATGAGCTATTATCCCAGACCCTGAGTCTTGGTAAAATATGCACTATAGTCATTTGGAGCTATCCTGTTGAAAGCTTTCAGAGTCTTCCATGTCTAAACTCCAGGAGCAACAGCTTCCCACTGTGGCTTCCTGCTTCTATTCCTGGCCCCACGCACAAGTCTGTTTCCTAATTTACAGTCACCTTAGTTATTCTTTTAAAACCAAATGTGTCCCCTCACTCTCTGCTTGCAACTCTCCCCTGATGAAGAGTCTGAAGGCCCTGTCTGTGGACTACTTGGCCCTCCATGAGGTACCCTAGTTCACTCTCCTCCCTCCTCTCTCACCACAGCTCCACAGCTCAATGACCCTCTTGCTGTTTGTCAAACCATCTCAGGCACATACTTCTCCCAGGATATTGCACCTGCTGATACCTCTGCATGGGAATTTCTTCTCCTAGATGTTAATAGGGCTCTCTCATTCCCTTCATTGAACTGCCATTGAAATTTTAGCTCCTTAGACTGTTGCTCCCAACCCTCCTGAAATAGCCTTGCCTACCTCCCCCTTGTACCTTCCATCCCTGTGTCCTGCTTTACTTCTTGTCATCACTGGTCACTACCTGTCTCCATGTATGTATGTGTGTATATAACAGGGTTTTCTTTTAGTGTATGTATGTATGTATGTATATGTGTGTATATAACAGGGGTTTTTTTTTAGTGTTTTACTTCCTTTACTAGAACATTACCATCAATCATGAGGTCAGGGAATGCCCCTTGTTTAACTCTTTATCCTCAGATTCTATAAAATGCCTCAAAAATATGAAGTTTTTAATAAATAAATCTATTTGGTAATAATTATATTTGATATTTATTTTGATCTGTGTATGTATTCATTTATCAATAGTATTTATTGATTTGTTTGCACGAGTAGTGTTTTTTGAGTCAAAATTAATTCTTTCCTTAAACTGTAGCCAGCCCTGTCACCTTATCAAAACTGCCACAAAATCTAGTGAAATCAAAATTAAACAAAACTACATTATATATTTTCATTCAAAGGCATCATTTCTTGATAAGATCTGAAGAGCCAAAACAAAAGCAAAAGTAATCAATCAAAGCTATTTCCTGCAGAGACAGCAACCAAAGTAGCTTTCTTCTTTGGGGTTCTTTTGTTAAGTACTTTATCTTAAAATGTCTAACATTATGCAATTACTATCTCAAGTATTTTAGCAAGCTATCTTTTATTGTGAATCTACAGATCTACAGTAAAATGTTATCTCCCTTACAAGTGGTCCTTGTCAATAGGGTCGTCTGATCTTAATACTGAGATGCACAGCAATGTAAAACTAAAGACTTAGGTACATCCTTTCTTGCAGAAGTTTCCGTCTTATACTCCCTGGTGGAATCCCAGACAACAAAAACAATAACAAAGCAATAGGAGGTGCTGTACCAAAGAAAAAGAATAAATTTGAAATAGATAAAACTTCTAGCTAAGCCATTTACAACATTTTTTTTTCCATTACAGAATAATCCAGGTGGGGAAACATGGCTAGGAAAATAAATAACTTACATGTGACAAATGCAGACACAGGTGACTCATCTTTTTCATAAACGAGTAAAATACATTGTAAGTCAAGGCTTAGCATGTGTGTGCATGTCAATAAAAACATCAAGTGTAGTTACTTTGCTCCTTTGTTCTGAGTAGCTCAGAGATTTTGCCAAGAAGAGGAGGGTGGGGAGTTTTTTATGATCCATTTAAAAATACGTAAAACTGGAAGTAAAAAACAGATGACATGATTTGGCACAAACAAGGGAAGAGGAGCAATTAAACTATTATTTTGCAAGTAAAATTAATTATTGCCAAAAGTCTACAGGGATATTTCAGAAACACTATTCTTCACCTCAGTTCTCCACTGAATTTTCCAGCATGGGGAACACCTATGTCAATCCACATCCTGAATTCTAAGTTGGGTCCTAAAGCAATTGCAAACTACAATATAAAGAAAGACATTTAGCTATAGAGAACACCCATATGTATAATTTTTGAGACTATAAAGCCAAACAAAATAAAGCTAACAAATATACAAACGAATTATAAGAATCCTCTAAATAGTTCAAATGCAGAAACCACTTATTTACATCAGTGATCTAACCCGCCACTGGAGCACGTTATGCCCATCCGTTAGATATAATGAGATCAAGGAAACGTGCAGAAGGAAGAAAGAAGAAACTGGGGAAAAGCTCAAAGGAATTTACCATTGAGAGCTTTTCAGATATTTCTTGTGTTCTAGCAACTATATCTGGGGTATGTTACCTTTATTTATTTCACAATGAACTAGAAAGCAGTTTGGGGATGTCATTAAAGTTCATCAGAATTCCCTTTCTGTTTCAGAGAGCATGTTAATATTTCCCTTAAAAAAATCAAAAGAAAGCTGTCCCACAATTTTAGGTGTGGCAAGCCACGATGTGTTATTCAGACTCTATACCATTAAGGAACTTAAACTTGGTTGGAAATGAAAGATTTACTTTAATCCATAAAACCATTCGAAAATGATTCAATTTGGTTTATATAAGTAATGTTGAATTGTGTATTTTTAAAGAGGGATTTTGGAAATAATGAATAGAGATTGCTGCTGTTTTCTTATAGATTCAACTCGACTACTCTTTAAAAATCAAAATTTCTATTTTCCCAACGTCTCCTTTTCAATTTAATTTGGTCTTATGATCCAGAAATTCGGAATTGTTCATTATTTATGCCTTTTATTAAAAATGTATCCCTCTGTTTGGGAGGCCGAGGTGGGTGGATCACGAGGTCAGGAGATCGAGACCATCCTGGCTAACACGGTGAAACCCCGTCTCTATTAAAAATACAAAAAATTAGCCGGGCATGGTGGCAGGTGCCTGTAGTCCCAGCTACTCGGGAGGCTGAGACAGGAGAATGGCGTGAACCTGGGAGGCAGAGCTTGCAGTGAGCCGAGACCACACCACTGCACTCCAGCCTGGGTGACAGAGCGAGAGTCTGTCTCAAAAAAAAAAAAAAAAAAAAAGTATCCCTCTGTCTCTTAGGTCTGTCTTAAAAAGTACCCTTTCCCTAAAGTCTGTCTAAATTTCCCAACTGAATACGATCACGTTACACTTTTGTACTGCCTGTAGATACTGGTAGATGTGAAACTCATTTTTCTGGCTCTGTCTGTATATAATAGAGGAGGCCAAACTCGAGAGCAGTTTAAGTAGCACATCCCAACAATACAATAGTACATGTAGTAGGCTGAGTGATTAATAACAAGTAAGTGCCAAGTTCCTTAAATAGTAATGAGCTTTTATATTTCTTTAAAAGTTGCTTTGAATTGAAGCATTTGGAGGCAGAATGTTAAAATGTTTTTTTGAGATTTATACTTTCTACCACGATAAAGAAACAAGATGAGTTTTATCCTCTCGCCTTAAATAAATACAAGCTCAATGAATACATAAATAAAAAACTTTTTCAAATATTAAGCAGTAGATTATACAGGATGGTTATCCTTGAGAAAAAGAAACAACAACAAAAACAACAACAAGTGAGACCTGTGCTTTCCTGGGTACTTTCTTGGCACAGGTTACAGACTGCAGTGCAAGGAGGGAAGAGAGAAACATAGGTAAGTAACTTTGTTGAGTTGAAGAGAAAGAGATGAAAATCTGGGGAGGCCAAGGTGGCCAGAATTCATGTGATAAAATACTGGAGAGCTGGATGCTGCACACAGAGAGTTCTGAAGATTCCTCTTAGGGGTTCTCTGAAGTGTTTGCTGAGTACTGAACAGAACATGAATAAGAAGAGACTACCCAAAGATGAGGAAAGAAGTACCAGAAATCAGTAGGCTGAAAAATTTCTGGAACACACAGAGAGACTGGGAATATTTAGTGTTTCCACCACCCAGAATGAAGAGACAACTAAATACAAGGGACATCAGGTAGTGTTCCCCATAGGATTTTGGCTTGGTATTAAAACTAAATGAGACCCAGACTAAAAGCTGCACTGGAGCATGTTAACAATCTTAGAAAAATCTTGGAAAATTCAACTTATTCCAAGTAATTTAACTTTATGCAAGAACAAACTTCAACACTATATAAAGAAACACAACAATCAAGCATTAAAAAATGTAAAATTCATAATATCTGGCATCCAATCAGAAGTTAACTGACATTCAAAAACACAGAAACTTATGATTCCATAAACAGGATAACAATCAATAAATAGAAACAGAACTGGAAATGACAGCTGCTGAAATAAGAAGACAAGGACAATAATATAGCAATTATAAATGCATTATGGATTCAAAAAGTTACAGAAAGACATGATCATCATAAGTAGATAGAAGATTTTTTTTAAAACTCACATGAAACATTAAAAATACAGTTTCTGAAATGAAAAATACACCATATATGCCTACATTGCAGGAAAAAAAAAATCAATGAACTTGAAAATACCACAAAAAACTATAAAAAATAAAGAACAGACAGAAAAAAGTATTGAAAAAACACACAAAATGACTTGTAAAATAATAGTCTAATATTCACATCATTGATATCCCAGGAGGAAGGAATGGGGTAGGAAGGGAACAAAAAAACATTTTTAAATTAAATTATCCAAATTTATAAAAATGGTAAGCCAATATATTAAAGAAGCTGAAAGAGCTCCAAAAAAGAACATAAAGAAAACCACACCATGAGACATCACAATTTCTGAAAGCCAATGAAAAAGAGAAAAAGACCTGTTACATAGAGAAACAAAGATTAGAATAACACACTTCTTATCAGATAGCATGTGAGTAATAAAACAATTAAAACACGGAATGACATCTTTATTGTACTCGTAGTGGAAAAACAATAAAAACAAAACAATTATTTACCCAGAAGTCTGTACCCAGAGAAAATATTCTTCAAAAATAGAAGTGAAATAAAGTTATTGACACACACAGCAGTTAAGAAAATTTATCAGTATCAGCCCTATACTAAAATAAATGTTAAATAAAGTTCTAACAAGAGAAATAGAATGATTGAGATGGAAACTTGTATCTATAAAAACGAGTAAAGAATGCAGAAAATGGTAACTATTTGGATAAATATATATTTCTTAATGTTTACTGTGTTTAAAAGATAAGTGACTACTTAAAACAAAAACAAAGAATGTATTAAGATATACAATATGTGTAGATTTAAGTTGCAAGATAATAGCACAAAGGACAAGAACTAACAGAAAAAGAAGTGTATTGTTTAACATTCTTGCACACTATGTGAAGTGGTATAATATCAGTTGAAGGTAGATTGTGATACATTAAAGATGCATGTTGAAACCCTAGAGCAAGAATACATATATTAAGAGATATTGTTATTTACCCAATAATAGAAACAAAATATTCCATTATTTGAAAACAAGGCAGTGAAAAATGAAGCAAGAAACAAAGAACAGATAGAACAAATTTTTTAAATGTCAAATGTTACATTAAAACCCAATTGCATTGATTATTAAATATACATGTTCTAAACATTTCTTTTAAAAGGCAGAGATTTTTGGAGTGGATAAAAATGTACATCTCAACTTTATGAAAGCTACTTAAACAATTAAAAGCAACTCACTTCATGTATAAAAACACAGACTGATTTAAAATGAGAGTAGGGAAAAAAATATATACATACAAACACTAGCCAATAGAAATGGAAGTAGCTATATTAATATTCAACAAAATATTTTTACTTCATTCCAATAAGAGGACTTAGAAAAAGCTTTTAGAATGAAATTCTTTCGCTGGTTGGAAAATATTTTTTCATCCTTTTTAGGTAAATTTGCCTGAACTTATTCCTCTCTGTGGAAAACTTCCATTTGCGATTCCACAGATTTGGATTTATTGTCTCAACAGCCTACATCACTCCCTAGCTATAATTTAGGCATTCAACCCTAATTGGGGTAATTTTCACTAAGCAAATTTAGAGCACCACTATTGATTGCTCTATACCACTGGTCTGAAATTGGAACTTGCTACTAGGAAGTGATGAAGTTATTGAGGGAAATCTGGCCCTAGTTTCTATCATCATAACACTTAGTCACATGAATATACATATACATACATTACTATCCATGTAACAATAGACTGTCACTTCAAGGTCATTATCTTGAGATCATTATGTGGAGGTATAAACAGTTTTTAAAAGTTATGTTTAAGAGATCGTGAGGCTTTTCAAACAAAACCCTCCTGCCTCATCTCACCCTCCCACAAAAAAAAAGGGTAAAATTCAGTCTTTTTTAACTTTCAAAGAGCAGCAACAACAAAACAAAAGTGAAAAAAAGAAGAAATTAAAAGATCCATCTTACAGAGAGACAGATGCAGAAATGAGGTTATTATCTCAAGTACCGGGTGGTTTTTAGCCAACAACAGAAGCATCAGTATGGGACCTTGCAGAACAGGCACACATGTCATCACCGTTGAGTAAAGTAATTACAGATTTGGCACCAGCGAAGCCTTTTTATTTGCCAAAATGTGGTGGTTTAAGTAGCAAATGATTACCACCGCTTTGAGCAGGTCTGATCATCCATCAGTTATTAATTCCCTTGGCATGCCATTGCATACCATGGCTGTTCCTGGGCAAATGAGCCAGCAAGACTCCAGTTAAATTAAATTCACTTCTGCAGTCTGGGCATTCCTCAGTATAGCAATTTAACTGTGAGATACAATGACTTATATGGTCTTTTTTGGTGACTGTCATACTCATCTATGTTTCTGGGAGAATGCTTCTGATTATCTTTAATAATTTGAAAGGGGTAAAATTTGTTTCAGAATTCATGCTATAGATATAAAGAAAATAATTATTCATGCTATTATAATTTCTTCTCCATTAGTATCCACCCTGTTATATTTTCAGTGCTTGTGTACATAGAGTTTCTTGTATATTTCAAAACTTCTTCATTTTAAATGTATTATATTAGTTACATTCATCAGATATATGGTTACTATGGGTTTGTCTTAGATGATGTTCTTTTGGTAACGCATTGGCTAAAATCAAATTGATACAGCATTTATCATTACCTAAATTATATTTTATACTCATTTGTTCATTTGAGCTTTTTTGTTTGTTTGCTTCTCTGTTTCTTTGTCTTCCACACTAGGGTATGAGCTCCAGGTGGCAAGAGGACTTATCTGTTCATTCATCAGTGTATTAGCAGCCCTGAGAATAGAGCCTGGATTGTAGTAAGTCTCCATAAATATCCATCAAATGAATGGATGAATGAAGATTTTCAAATCCAAGAAAAGCAACTGATATACTCGTTCCCCTTTTATGATGAAAATAAATAAATATGCCAATAAAATGTATATTTTTGGCTAATCCAGGCAGCTAGTATGAAATCCTTGAAAGTTTATACTCAAAGAAATCTACATTGCTGAATGCTTTGCATAAGCAAACATTTTTACAAATTTATTTCATTATATATGTTATAGAAAGACCTCATCTTATTACTATAGCAATAAATTGAAATGCAAAAAATTACCTTTTTTATGTTTATGCTAATCTATAATCCAAACATTGCTTAATAAAATGTTACTCCATGTCAAAGAAACTGATCAATTTTTTTCCTCATTTTCTTATGTGGAAACACCAAAACAGATCATTCTCAATAAGTTGCAGAAATGAACAAAAATGTAATTCCTATGTTACCTTAGAGTATGACATTGTGGCCAAGGTATGTATAATGTCATTAGGCATAATATGTACACATTCTTAATCCTAGCTCTCTAAAGAGTGTCATGTTAAGCAGCCAAGAAACAGTGCATGCACACTTCTTCAGCATGAGCTTGTTTGTACAGATGCAAATAGCGTTAGAGTGCAAAAATCTAATTTGCCAACTGGCTGTTATAGCTATGACATAATTGGTTTCCTAACTAAGCTAAACAAATGTTTCCACTCAAGAGCTTTCTCTAAGATTTCACATAAAGGCACGAACAAGGGCTTACCATTTTGAGGACAAAAATGCAAGGGAAGTTGATTCCTTGTTCATTTCTGCAGAGTACTAATTCAGGGGCCTTGGTTTGAGTGGATGCAAAAATACTGTACTGCTTTCATTTCACTCTTTTTTTTTTTTTTTTTTCCAGTTTCTGCTCTCAACTTCTCTTCCAATTCTTATAAAGGATCAGTTTAGAGAGGTTCATGACAAGGCTGAATCATATGAAAGGGGATGTAAGAAGAGAAACTCAGTGATTTTTAGTGCTTTTCTGCCAGAAAACACTCTAGCTGCACATAGAATTTTCTCCATAAAAAGTATAACACATAAGAAAAGTTGTAATACAAAAAACTACAAAGGACTAGTAGAAGTTTTAATTTTCTATATTTCTAAAATTTATTGCACTTTCATGTTCAAGCTTCCTAAGACTAAATGATTTTTCAAATTTTGATTAATAGCTATGTAAAAGAGAACATAACTATACATATTCTAAATAATTTAAATTTGTACCAATGTTTGTTATAAACATTAAATACATATTAAAGATTTTAGCCTAGCACTAATTAATGCACAATTGAATGTATTTATGTTAATATAAATATTATTATTTAATTAAGATACAAAAATGGCTGTATTTTGGTTTCTCCTTTTCAGATCAACAGTGAATGCTAATGAGTATGGCCACATATCCTAGGAAAAGTGATAAGATATATTCTAGGATCAAGAAAATTTCACTGTTCAGAATGAATAATCCCTTTGTTCTCTTTCCCACTCATTCCATTTATGGATGAGCACACCTTGAGCCCAGTTCTGATTCTGATATGTCTATAATAATATTCTCCAACACAGACCTTATATTGGAGGGTATGGAGAATATTTAAATAATGGCTTCTTTTGGTGTTCTGAGGAGGACAGAAGGAAGGGAAGTGGGGGAAGAGGGAGGGCAGAAGAAGAGATGAGGGAATAATAGTATGGTGGTCATAGAGCTGTGCGGCCTGAATCCCCTTCAAGGGAGAACTTGCTTCCCCAGCTGTGGAGTCTTCCAGGTTTGTCTTCACTACAGACAGCAGATTGGTCTAAGGGCCTACATTTTCCAGGGCAGTCCATATCCAACCATTAAGCCAGGCAGAGGTGTAGAGGCCCAGCTAGTGCAGTGTAGGTCAAATCCAATGAGCCATATATTTATATTTTCCAGAGCTCTCCAGGGAATTGATAAAGGCTTCTTTGGAGCTGGATACTGTTCAGTTTCTCCCTTTGTCTAGTCCTGTCTCCCCCACCATCTCCTACAGGTGAGAATTCCTAACAAAAACATGGCATTCCAAACACCAGCTCAGGACCTACATCCAGAACCCAGTCTTAGGAATTCAGGGAGAGAAAAAGAAAACAGAGGAATGAAAGAAAGAGAAATGGGGAACAAACCCTCACATTTGTTGAACAGTAAACTATATGGCAGTCATTGAGTTAAGCATTTTACAGAAATATTTAATTTAAAAATTTAATCTTTATGGAAAAACATAATGAGAACATTATAATTATTATTTTGTACATATAGAAACTGAGACTCAAAGAGCTTTAGCAACTGTTCTGAAGTTAGATAGCTAGGAAATTGAACATCTTAGATCTGAATCCAAGGGGTTTCAAACCCCATCCACTGCATCACTCTTTTTGAGCACCTACTCTTTGCAAAATGGCTAAGTTCCTTCAAATACATTATCTCCATTAAATTTCATATTATAAACATTTTAAGCTAATGAGACTGGCAGTATCTTGATACCAAATCCTGACATGAATATTACAAGAAAGGAAAATCATAAGCCAATTTTTTACTCACAAACATTATTTTGTACAGTCAACAATCCTTTAAATGTATTACCTATTTACTTTCTGGTACTTTTTGCTTCTTCTGCCATTTGTATGTGTCCATCTGAGATCATTCTCCTTTCACCTGAAAAACTCCTTTTCTTATTGCTTTCAGTGTGTCTTTACTGGTGACTAATCGTTTATGCTTCTTTAGTATTTATATTTCACCTCCATTTTTAAAATATATTTTCAATGTGTTTAGAACTCTCTGTTGGTAGACATGTTCTTCTATGATCTCAAAGATATTACTATATTGTCTTGTGGTTTCCATTTTGTGGGTTGAAAAGTTAGCCCTCAGTTTTTATTTTTGCTCCTTTGAAATCATTAGGTAATTAAAAAAAAATTTCCTAGCAGAACTTATGTAGGAAAATTTTTATAGGCTATGAATGATGCTTCCCTTCTCCAGATGGGATTAATTTCTCTTGTAGCAAGCAGTGAATGTTGGAGTCTGTCACCTTGATCCAATAAGGGACTGGGATAAACTGGGCCTGGCTTTAGTTCTTTTCAAGGGTTGATCTCTTTCTGGGGTGCCTTTATCTTTAAGGTAAAGCCTCTTCAGGAGTCTCAGCTAAAAATGTGGACTGTTTAGTAAGGCTCTCCTCGGTAAATCCCTGAACGTAAATTCTTAGCTCCTAAGTCATTGCTTATGCATAGATTTTGAGATTCTCAAAACTGGGAATCACTAAACGCCTTGAGGAGGAAAGTGGGCAGAGACTTTCGGGCTCACCTAGTTACATTTTCCTTCCCTAGGGATCTTGACTTTTAAAGTCCCACCTGCCTTCTTTGCTTTCTGTTGCCTTCAAATTGCCAGCTATAAAGCTTAAAAGTTGTTCTCAGTGAGATATTTGGTCTAATACAAGTGGTTTCATTGTAGCCAGAAGATAGTCTCCATTTGCTTTTCTTCTTAGATCTCCCATTATAAAAAAGTATTTGATTATATTGTATGCTATTTTTATTAAATACAACCATTTTGTGAAGTGAGACACTATTTTATGTTATTGACTATACCACTATCTTTTTCTTAATTTATTTCACATTTGGAGTGTTCCTCTGCATACCTACCAGGATGTAATGCTCAAAAATGTGGTCAACCACTCTACTTTTGTATCTCTTTCCAGCAATTTTCCTACTGTCCTCTCAAAAACACAAGATTTCTCTTCTCTTTTCTTTCCTTGCCCTGCCTTTCTGTTCTTTCCAGAAAGCTATCTCTATTCCTAAGACTTTTTTTTTTTTTTCAAGGCAACTTATAACCAGGGTATTCTGAGGTGGAATAAGAGAAGGGCAATGATGATTGGCTTCCCAACTGCTTGCAGGTATAAATGTTTCAGACAAAAATGTAAATTTATTGTAAGTAAAGAGGACTAATACACACTTCTATGGAGGTCAAACTAAATAGATTTTTTTCCCAAGTAAATCTACACAAGATACACCTGTGGATGTTGTAAGTTATTGTAGTTAGCAATTTCTGGCCATCCCAACAACCATATTAAAAAAAACACCTCAACATCACTGATCATTAGAGAAACGCAAATCAAAACCACAATGAAATACCATCTTCCACCAGTGAGATAACTGTTATTAAAAAGTCAAAATATAACAGATGTTGGCACGGTTGTGGAGAAAAAGGAATGCTTATACATTGTTGGTTGGAGTATAGATTAGCTCTACCATTGTGGAAGACAGTGCAGTGATTCCTCAAAGATCTAAAGACAGAAATACCATTTGACCCAGCAATCCCATTACTGGGTACATATCCAAAGGAATATAGATAGTTCTACTGTAAAGACACATGCATGCGTATGTTCACTGCAGCACTATTCACAATAGCAAAGACATGGAAACAACCTAAATGCCCATCATTGAGAGACTAGATAAAGAAAATGTGGTACATATACATCATGGAATACTATGCAGTCATAAAACGAATGAGATCATGTTCTTTAGGGACATAGATGGAGCTGGAGGCCATTATCTGTAGCAAACCAACGCAGGAACAGAAAACCAAATAACACATGTTCTCACTTATAAGCAGGAGCTAAATGATGAGAACACACGGACACATAGAGGGGAACAACACACACTGGGGCCTATTGGAGGGTGGATGAGGAGAGGAGGGAAATGACCCAGAAAAATAACTAATCGGCACTAGGCTTAATACCTGGGTAATGAAATATTCTGTACAACAAACCCCCATGAAACAAGTTTACCTATGTAACAAACCTGCACATGCATCCCTGAACTTAAAATAAAAGTTAAATTTAAAAAAATTCTGTTGATCAGGTTGGTCAAAAAGAAACAATATTGAGTTAAAAGTCTTTGTTACAACAAATTGATCACGTACATTTGAGACACAATAATATCTTACCTTTTTCCCCATAGGTGAGAACAACTCTTGCTGATTTCTGACTTTTGTGCAAGCATATCTTCCCAGATGTTTACATGTTCAAAGTCCTATATCCTACGTTTCTTACCCTTAGAAAGTTTTTTCTTACTCCTACTTCTCTGAAAGTGATATAAATCACTAACTTATTTGAATAATAAACAAATAAAATGGTATATAATTTTTCATTCTCTTCCTAGAAACTTGAATCTGATTACTTTGAATGCAGAGACATAATCTAATATTATCAATACATACTGAGCAACTTCAGCTTTCTCGATCTGTTTGCATTTGTAATGTAATATTTCTTCAGAATTATTATTTTAAACAGTCAGACTTATCTGTATCACCATGCAGTGATGTGTGGCTCTATTTCTTAAAGATAATGAAATGTTGGATGGGTCTCTGCTAACATTCCTGAGCTCAGTAATGTATTTATCTCCTCTACTACCTCTTTAAGAGACTGTGGCATGAAACAAACTAGCTTCTGCACTATTACATTTCCATGACTAATAGAAATTAAATAAAAATTAATATTTGAAAAATATCACCTGTCCACCAATTATAAACATTTTAAGGCAACCATTTTCTACAAATTAAAAAACCAAAAAATAATTAACAGAAATAAGATGAAGCCATATATGTCTAGTCTGCATATAGCAAAAAGAGAGAGTCCATTAGCTCCACTTCTGTCATTATGATTGACATTTACATCTGAATCAGGCCTAAGAGTCATTAAGTATAAATATTCTGAATTTACATATGAGGAAACACTGAGACAAAGTGGTTAGAGAATGTTACACAGCTAAGTACATTTGAAAATAGAGTGCTTCAAAAGAAAGTGGTGGGCCTGTTGAAAGATATTGTGAAAATTCTAGGGCTAATGAGAGCTCAGTTGGATTTAGCAGAATCGGATAGATTTCTGTTTTCTTAAAGATATAGATGGTCGTATGGCAGGATGCACAGGGCTTCCCTTCAGATAACATACCGCTTTCCCGTGAGGCATCTCATGAAATGGTCTTTAGCCCCTAAACAGACAATCAAGACACCTGCTTGTGGTTTGTAGTAGTCTCCACTGAATGGACTTTTGAATCATTTCTATTTGATTATTTTGTCTTCTTCGGTTATACCCTTTTATTCAATTTGATTTTAACAAATGTCCTTAACCTTTTTTAGTAAAGCCTACTAAATAATTGTGCATACATAGATTTTAAATAATTACCTTTTAAAATCTAACTTTCAAAGGTGGAAAGGAAAATGACAAAAGTCACAGCTATAAATATTATTCATTTATTTTGCAAGGGATATTGAAAGCTTTTCGTCTCTGCCAGTTACAATGTCCCTTTTAGCCCTGCTCACACAGATGGCAACCATAGAATGGAGGCTTTAGTGATGAACCAAAAATCTTTCTGTTGTTCGAGTTCCCAGCTCATACAGGATAATAATGAGGCTGCCCTCATGTAATGCTGTGTATTCTTTTTTAAGTGGTTAGACTTCTTCTGTTTCTGAAACCTCAATTTCTTTAGAAAGAAATTTAAGGTGAAAAATTCCCGGATCTAGCCCAAAAAGTTCCTGATGTAGGCCAGACCTTGCTAACAAATAAAGGGAGGAGGGCAGAGGCACCAACAAGGGAAGGGCTCTGGACGTGATCATAGGGATTAGATTTAGTTGAGTCAAATATTCTGAATTTTCCATTAATATTTTTTTTAGAACAAGGTCCAAGAGATTAAAAAAAAATCTCTATAAATCAGTCTGTCTCTAGTGCGAATTTTAGGCCATTCTCCATCAAGACAAGCCCTCAGAAGGAGTCTTCCTATACTCTCTTTCCCAACCCTGAGAGCTCAGGAGAATTAGTATATATACAATATATAATAAGACAGGGGCAGCTGTATTTTTGTTGACTTCCCTATAAATACAAAAGGAGGAAATACTAATTTAAATTAGCAAAGTTTTGACAGAAGCCCTAGATTTCCTCAGTAAAAGAGCTCAATGATAGTAGTAACTTTTTTAAAATATAATTTTAACTTTTAGATTTAGAGAGTACATATGCAGGTTGTTACCTGCGTATATTGTGTGATGCTGAGGTTTAGGGTACAATTGATTCTGTCACCCAGGAAGTAAGCATAGGACCCAATCATTAGTTTTTCAGCCCTTGGTCCACTTCCTCCCTCCCTCTTAGTAGTGCCCAGTGTCGTTGCGGTGTTCAAGTGATAGCTTCTGAAGACTCATTTTGGTCATGTGTGGTTACCATCCACAGCTGGCTGACTCCCAATAGAGCCACCTGCACCTCAGGTCAACACATGACTGAGATGAACCCACAATAATGAGATCCAAGCTCCCAGCCAGTGCCTGTCCACCAAACCACATTGCCACCACTCAATCTGAAGCTTGTTCCACTGAGTTACACTGCTTGATAAGAAAGCCTTTTCTGTTATTACTGTAATCATCTTTCTATCTTCATAGAAGAATCAAGAGACCTAATTCATATCCCCGATCTTGACACTAATGACTTTTAATGCTTATTTGTAATATGTGGGTCTTAAAGTAGACAATGCAAAAAGAAAAAGGAAAACAAAAACAAGCAAAAGTAAATGATTAAACATTTACTTCTAGCTCTAAGCTTCTGTTATTGACGATACATTCACATCACCTTTATCATTAAGTAAAAACATGTTAGGTATGTGTCCTGAGCAAGAAAATGCCTGAGGCGCAAAGAATCATACCATATGGCTCCATGACCTTGGGAGGCTCACAATCAACTACAGAAAACAAAACAAGTCATAAGGAAACTATAGCATACTAGCATATGTATTTTTGAGCACTGGACAAAAAAGCTTCTTGTTAGATGAAGTATAAATGACCACTAATTTTTCTGAAATAAAACTATGAAAACTTTTGATTAATCCAACCACAGAGATTAAAATGTGATGGGCCTTGTAAGCCTTCTTCCATTTTCTCTTGATGCTTTCTAGAACAACAAGATGACTGGGTTCCAGAATGTGCGTTTGCTTCAGGCAGCATCATGCATCAGACATTTTATGGTCTACCTATTTCCTGATAAAAAGAGAAGTTCCAAACCCATTTTCATCAACATTTGCAGATGCTCTCTTCCTCCAAATGTCTTTTTAAGTATCTAGACAGAGCAGTCTGGCTCTAGTGATCTCCTCTTCTGGCTATAAGTATAGTTACATTTTCCAATAGATGACATCTTCCAAGGACTTTATATTTTAAAATAACAGAAATATTATTTCATATCTAGATACACATGGCCTAGAAATTAATATGATCACCAATGAGAAGTGTGACAAAGTCTTCCCTCTTGTTCACAGAGATCAGGGATGGGGAGCGGGAAGACTTGGATGAAGTTCCTGGGAGAGTTTCAGTATAGGAGCACCATTGACAACTGGAGGAAATATCTTTGTCCCAATCATTATGCCGCCAGGAGTGCTTGGAACTCAGCTGCACACAGTGGGAGATGGGAGCTCTCTGAAGAGGCAGATGGAGCTACATGAGGAAGTGAGGAAGCAGAAGCTCCAATCCTACTTGGAACCATCCCCTTTCCTCCTTTGTCACTCAGCCCAAGAGATTCTGAGCTTGTGTATTCTTTCCTGCAACTGGAAGCAGAGAGTTTATTGTCAAGACAGGCACTGCAAGCCTTCCTCTGGATGCCCCTCCAATCTTTTCTCTCAAGTCCCAGAGGAGCAGAATCACAGGGAAGTGTCAATGAGGTTTTCAAGGTCAGTGTCAGGCCAATTAGTTGATGAAGCTTCAACTTCATTGAAGGAAAAATCCATTTCCTCTTTCTCTTGTGTATTTTCTGCTGGTTAAAAATAATGCACACTGTTGCCAAGAATAAAAGGGAATTATATTTCCCACCATTTCTAATCTTCTTGAGTAGAACCAATTTATTTTGTGTTGAATGAGGGTGCTCATATGCCAAAAGGTAGCCCTGGGACTGAATTGAGATATGAAGGGAAATTGAAGCACAATAAAACCCCATGTATGATGGTTTGCACCAGATCCATAATTACCACAGAACATGTTCTTATGTAGACAGGTGCAGGTAATTAAGCAACACATTGACAATTTTTCAGTCCCTTAGCCATTTCCAAGGGAGCTGGGATAATGCCATGCTCAACAGACAAACCTTTCTAGATGGGATCAGGAATGACAAAGAACTTCTACACCACTGTCCAGTCTCATATGAAACAATTAAAATTTAACTTTGTTCCTTTAATTGAGTATAAAATTTATCTCTTGTACCTGATCTGGCTAATTACCTTCTGGAACATCGTTGGCTATAACACATTGTATATGAAATTAACGTTAGGGTGATACAACCAAAGTCTTCAAATTTCAAAACTTCTTGGAACACGAACTTTGTTAAATAAGTATAATCCACTAATACATTGACACAATTGGATGTGAAAAATAATATTAAAAATAATAATGAGGCTGGGCATGGTGGCTCACGCCTGTAATCCCAGCACTTTGGAGGGTCGAGGCAGGCGGATCACAAAGTCAAGAGATTGAGACCAGCCTGGCCTACATGGCAAAATCCCATCTTTACTAAAAACACAAAAATTAGCTGGGCATGGTGGCACACACCTGTAGACCCAGCTACGCAGGAGGCTGAGGCAGGAGAATCGCTTGAACCTGGGAGGCAGAGGTTTCAGTGAGTCAACATTGTGCCACTGCACTCCAACCTGGTGACAGAGCGAGACTCTGTCTCAAAAAAAAAAAAAAAATAATAATAATAATAATAATAATGCCCATTTATTGTTTGGCCTTATGCAACCATCATTTAGCTTAAGTACCTAGCAATTCTTGAGGTAGGGATTATCCCTATTTTATAGAGGAGGAAGCCTAGAGAGATTAGGCAACTTTCTTAAGGCTCCAAAGCTAGAAGTAATGGTATTTGGGTTTAAGTATCCTTCAATGCATATCTTGATGCTTATGGATCGCTAAATTGCACATCAGTTGGGTAGTGTGTATCTTTGGTAACAGCTGGGAAGCCATAGTGAATCAATAGTTGAATCTCAATTTATGATGGATTTTTCAGTTTTTCATTAATAATATTAGCCTGAAATTGGATTTATAAACTGAGGTTGCTATAAGAATACTGAAGATCAAGGTCATAATAACATTCTATTCAAGAATAAAAATGTTTTCTTCAGAACTTGGGTCTTTTTGCAGACCTGCAATTGTAGGAATTGCATGATGGCTATTTGTTATGGGTTCAATCGTCCTATGTCACCCTCCTGCCCACAATGCATATGCTGAAGCCCTAACCAATCTCCTCCCACCCAGGACCTCAGAATATGACTTATTTGGCATTAGGACCTTTAAAGAGATATTCAAGTTAAAATGAGCCCATTAGAGTGGGTGCTATTTATTTATTTTTTATTTATTTTTTGAGATGGAGTCTCACTCTGTCGCCCAAGCTGGAGTGCAGTGGCATGATCTTGGCTCACTGCACCTTGGCCTCCCGGGTTTAAGCAATTCTCCTGGCTCAGCCTCCGGAGTAGCTGAGACTACCGGTGTGCACTGCTACGCACGGCTAATTTTTTGTATATTTAGTAGAGACGGGGTTTCACCATGTTGGCCAGGATGGTCTTGATCTCCTGACCTCGTGATCCACTCGCCTCAGCCTCCCAAAGTGCTGGGATTACAGGCGTGAGTCACCGCGCCCAGCTAGTGGGTACTATTTCAATGTAACTGATGTGCTTATAAGAGCAGAGACATTAGAATACATGGAAAGACACCAGAACACACATGCACTGAGGTAAAACCATGTGAGGACACTGGGAGAAGGCAGCCATCTGCAAGCCCAGGAGAGAGGCCTGAGAAGGAACCAACCCTGTGGACACCTTCTTCTGGGACTTCCAGCTTCCAGAGGTGTGAGAAAATACTTTTCAGTTGTTTAAGCCAATCAGTGAATGGTATCTTGTTATGGCAGTCCTAACAAACTAGTACAATATTTTATGCCCATATTTATGAAATTCAAAAACAAACTCTGACTGACAAGCAGGCAAGGATATAGTAAAATTAAGAGATAATAAATGAAACAAAGTTTGCTTTTAAAAAAACTTAAATGTAAAAATGACCCTAATTAATAAACTTCAGATACTTATGTCCCACTTACAAACATGAGAACCAATTCAGCTTTTGCCACTTCCAATACAGATGAAACCATCCAGGGCAATGAACCACTATTTTGGATATATATGGTGATTAGGCCTCTTTTCATTATTGTATCTTGCCTGGGTCTCTAAAACATATAATCTAAAAGAATGGAGCACAAGTCAGGGAATTAATTGGAAAACTATGGCTGTATTTTGCTTCTGTCAGTATTTTTTTATTTTTATTTTTTATTTTTGACAGGATCTGGCTCTGTCGCCCAGACTGGAATGCAGTGGTGTGATCTCAGCTCACTGCAGCCTCTGCCTCCTGGGCTCAAGTGATCCTCCCACCTCAGCCTCTCAAGTAGCTGGGACTACAGGCACATGCCACCACATCTGGCTAATTTTTGTATTTTTAGTAGAGATATGGTTTCACCCTGTTGCCCAGACTGGTCTCAAACTTTTGAGCTCTAGGAATCTGCCTGCCTCAGCCTCCCAAAGAGCTGGGATTTCGGGTGTGAGCCACCACACCCAGCCAGTATCTCCTTAAAGGTCATTTGAGAAATTCAACTAAACTCTCTGGGCCTCAGTTTCCCCACCTCCAAATAAGAAGGTTGAACTAGATCACCCCTGGCATTCTTTCATATATCAGTGTTTTATATCTGTGCCTGAATGAAGCAGAAACGGTGAAAATAGGATTTTTAAAGACAGAACCTATGGACATTTTGCCTGGAAAATAAAATACAAATAATGAATGCAGAAACTTATTCTAAAGACCAGGAAAAGAAAATTGCTCTGATGAGGATATTAACTAATTATTCTCTCATTTAATAATAATAAAGAGTGAAAGTGGATTTCAATGAGCAAGAAAAACAAATCATTTGTAGAGAAAAAAATAGACCTAGTTTTGAGGGTGTCTACTGGAATAGGCTACAAGGCAGCACTAAATGATTTTCTTCCTGAGAGACTTTTTTAAAGTAATGGTTAACCACTTCATTGTTTGCTTGATAAACATACTAAGTATTTATCATGTATTAGGCAATATGTTGGGTGCTAGGTATAGATTTGTGAGCAAAAATACAAAAAGGCCCCTGCCATCATATTTATGTAGAAAATAGTAATCAAATTAACACAAACACAGTAGCAAAATCACTTGAAGAAAATGTATACGGGGCTATGAGAACTTACAACAGGAAACAGGGTAGGAAGTCAGGGAAGGTTTCCCGGAGGAGGTGTCCTTTGAGCTATTTGAGTTAGGATCTGTAAGAAGCACAAAGCCCCCATTAGTGTCCTATACCAGACCTAAGCTCCCGTTCATTCTTACCAATAGAATCCTGCTTTTTTTTTTTCTCAGTATCAATGTGCTCAAAGTTAGATAACTAATTTATAGCCCTTGTTGCAACTAGAAAGATCTATATGACACGATTTTTGTACAGGAGCAGTAATCAGAACATTGCAAGTGATTTCTCAGAAAAGGTTATTTTCCTAATATAAATGCTGTACCTTTCTCTTTGTCATTTTTCCTTCCTGCCTGGAATAGAAATGTAATATTTGGAGGTGCAACAGCTATCTTGTGGCTATGAAGAACAAAGCCAACTGACATTGTAGCAGATTAGGATCAAAGCATTTCTTGACTTATCTTCTACTGATAGGAATTTAACAATTTTTCCGAGCAACAAGACCAGATGGAATTAGAAATTGAAGTTTTGATTCCGACTATTAATAGTAGGTCAAATCTACAGAGGCTCTTAACAGCCATCCAGTGGCGCAGCCATCCAGGCTCTCTGTCACTCATACCGATGTGTATTTTGAGTCTGACCACTCTCTCTTGTAACTGTACTCTTTCCCTCCCCATTCCCAGTGTGGTTTTCACTCATCAAGTGTCAGTCATGTTTCCTGTCAAACCTCTTGTCAGTTTTACTTGGTATTATAATTATGTAATTTAATTACATGTTACCTAAAACAATGAAACATGAGTGTCAAAATAAGTTTGGAGCAACTGAAAGCTGCTAAACTATGTCCCAGTGGGTTTAGGCAAAGCATTCTTTATATTAATAATCTAGGAGAAACTCATACAACCCAAGAAACATTTTGCACTCAAATTCCTGCATATGTCTTCATGCTCTTTCTTGCACCAATTAAAACAAAAACTAGACATTACAAATGAGGCAACATCAGTGTAGTTTTTGTTCAAAGGGCCTAAGGAAAATATAAGAAACTCCAATTAACCAATTGATACTCAGAGAAAGATCTTACCAAAAATTACCCAAAAAGGTGCATGTATATGCTTTAGCTCAAACCAAAAAGATTGCGTGTATTTATTTTTCAAGGTTTACTACCTTAAGTGACTTTTGTAATTAACCAAATTCTGGTCCTGATGGAGTGAAATACTGATAAGAGTTTCTGCTATATTGTTACTTTAATCAACATGTTACACTATGATTTTAAATCAATTTCAAAACTGCAAATTTTGACCCAATGATTAATCGAATCAGATCCTCTGGTTCAATATACTAGCTGATACGGGCACAAAATACGATTTAAGTATCACATGAGGTTTATGGTTTCATTTCCATTGTTCAATCTCTGGCCAACATTTTGTCCAAACATTGTCTAAATGTTTCAACATTAGTAACATTGATACATACTAAAGCAGGCATCAATCATGAACTGACTTTTCTGTGCACATTAAATTACATTGGCCTATATTCTGTCATTATGTAAGATGTCCTCTGGATACAAGCAAGGCACACTAGGAAATGCATAAATTCTTCTAGGTCAAAAAGGAATTATTTCATATCTAACGAAATAATTTATACAGTCATACAACACTAAGTTGTTCCCTTGCAACAAATGACACCCTAAAGTCATGAGAGAGTTAACTAGCTACTAGAATGCCAAACTGGCATACACCAGTTTTCTTATTTAATCTAAGCTTTCTACAGGAAAACAAAATGGCAAATTGCCAAAAAACAGAAAACAAAAAAAATCCCACTGCCTAATCATAGAGGTCCTTAATAGCTGAGTTTTGGTGATTTCTTAAAGGGCTGCTGCCTCACAGCTGCAGAGTAATAGCATTATCTATGAATTCACAACAGCTGTAAGTGCTGCCATTTCCTGTGCCTGGGTAGAAATCCTTCCTATTACAGCTTATTGTGCCAATGTTGGGTCCACTGATTATCAGATAATTTAATTGCCTACAGCAGCTCTAGAATATTCTACACCCATCGGGTGAGCTCTCGTCTAACTCAATGGCCAACACAGATTTCTGCCATGTTCTGCTTACACAATCCTGGTGGAATATATTCATCTCCCATGAACCTACAGAAGATGCTGATGTTTTCTTTTGTGTTTTGTACTCCAGATGTGTCTGTGTTCCTCTTGGTTGTCTCTGTCCTCAAACAGCAGTAGCCAAATCCATAAATAATAAATGTAAAGTTCAAATAAGCCATGAACAGAGGCTGCTGTGAGCCAAGATCACACCACTGCATTCCAGCCTGGGTGGCAGAGCAGGATCCTCTCTCAAAAAAAAAAAGGTAGGCATTTCAATGCCTGCTTCAGCCAAACAAGCCATGAAAGTAGAAACTTAGAAATAGAAGTTACTATTATCTTATCTAGATCAAATTGTATCCTTATTTCATTTGAAGATATAAAAATGCCTTTCAGTGAGCTGGAGTAGCTATCAAATAATGTTTCTGTAGTTAGAGTTCAAAACTTGACTGGTTTCAACAGTTTTGCCCACAGAAAAACTGCCCTAGGGTTTATAATTATTTATAATCATGGATGTGATGTTCCTGTACCATTCTCAGTATGTAGAGGTCATGAAAGAAAGCCATGAAAGTAAATGGGGTCTCCCAAGGGAGGAGAGGGCGAAAATGTGACTTTAAGGAACACTAACAATAGAGTGTATAAGGGGTAGTAGAAAACCTGGATGATGCAGAGGGATGGAGGATTAGAAAATAAGGCTTTCAAAGCTATGGGGGCAGGGTGCGTGGCTCATGCCGGTAATCCCAGAACTCTGGGAGGCCAACGTGGGCAGATCACCCGAGGTTGAGAGTTCAAGACCCAGCCCGACCAACATGGAGAAACCCCATATCTACTAAAAATACAAAATTAGCTGGGCATGGTGATGCATGCCTAATCCCAGCTGCTTGGGAGGCTGAGTCAGGAGACTCTTGAACCCAGGAGGCAGAGGTTGCAGTGAGCCGAGATCGCGCCATTATACTCCAGTCTGGGCAATAAAAGTGAAACTCCATCTCAAAAAAAAAAAAAAAAAAGTTATGGGTACACAAAAGCATACAGAGCGGTGTAATGAACTTTGGAGACTCAGAAAGCAGAGGGTGGGAGGAGAATGAGGAATTAAACAACTACATATTGGGTAAAATGTACACTACTTGGATGACAGGTGTCCTAAAATCTCCGATTTCACCACTATATAATTAATCCATGTAATCAAAAACCACTTGTACCCCAAAAGGTATTGAAAGAAAAAAATACAAAGAAAAATGTTTTCTAAAAGGAGAAAGTGGTTTGCTGTAGGAAATGCTTCTCAATCATCAACTAAGACCTAGAGAATGAGCATTGTCCATGAGACCCAACCACAAGGAAGCCCCAGCAACCCTGGCCATCACAATCTCCTCAAGCAGTGTGGACCAAAGTCAAATTACAATGAAAAGACATGCAGGGTTTGTCCAGCGGAAAAAGTTTTAACATACTTAAATATTAGGAGTCAACAGAGGAAAGAGGTTAATAAACAGGAGGAAGAGGATCGTCAAAATTTGAAGTCCTTCCACTTAGCACCAAGTCTTAGTAGCAAGTCTCTAAGATAGCTTCCACCTCCTCGTAGACACACAGCTATGTAGCTGCCTCCATTTTGCTGGGATTGATCTTTGTAACAAACAGAATGTGACCAAAGTCATTTCTGAGATGAGATTTTAAAAAACACTGTGCTTCTGCCTTCGCTGTTTTTCTTGAACTCTCCCTGGGGGAAGCCAGGGGTCATGCCTGAGGAAGCTCAAAGCAGCCTTCTCAGAGGTCCACATGGAACTGAGGTCTCTCTCCAACAGCCAATAAGGAGCTAAATCAGCCAAAAACCACGTGAACGAACTTGGAAGTAGATCCTCCACCACTGAATCTTGCTTGACCACAGCCCTGACCATTACTTTAGCTCAACCTCATGAGAGGCTGTCAGAACCACCCAGCCAAGCCACTTCTGGATTCCTGCCCCTCAGAAATTCAACCTCATGAGAGGCTTAGTCAGAACAACCCAACCAAGCCACTTCTGGATTCCTGCCCCTCAGAAACTGAGATAATACGTGCTCAGTGTTTAACCTGCTAAATTTTGTGATTTGTAACAATAGATAGCTAATACAACGAGAAACAAAAGCCAAAGGAAAAGGGATCCAGGTCTCAGAGGAACGCATTAGCTTGAGACAGGAAGCAGAGTGTCACTCACTCCTGTAAGAGGACGTAAGAAAATATCCTTTTGTATAGATGTAAGTAGATAGGTGAGTCTCATTAACTTTATAATGCACACACTTTCTAACTTGATTGACTTTCGGTGTAAGGTATTCAGTGTCTTACCTGGTGTTCCTGGAACGACAACTGACAAAGCTATTTTCCTATGCCTGGTAGTTGACCAAAGCCAGAGGATAATCCAGAACATTGTTTAGGTATGCATGGCAGTAGGCGACTATAGTCCCAGTGTGTCCTGAATTGGTGGGGTCTTGGTCTCACTGACTTAAAGAATGAAGCCATAGCCCCTCACAGGAAGTGTTACAGTTTTTAAAGGTGGCATGTCTGGAGTTTGTTCCTCCTGGGACAAGTTTTGAGTTTTTCTTCCTTCTGGCAGGTTCTTGGTCTCACTGGCTTAGGAGTGAAGCTGCAAACCTTCTCAATGAGTGTTATACCTCCTAAGGCACTACATGCGGAATTGCTTGTTCCTCCCAGTGTGTTCGTGGTTTCACTGACTTCAAAAGTGAAGCTGCAGATCTTCACAGTGAGTGTTACAACTCATACAAGCAGCATGAACCCAAAACACAAGTACCAGAAAGATCTATTGCAAAAAGAGAAAAAAAGCAAACTTTCCAGCAGCAGTAAGGAAATCCCCAGCTAATCTACCACTGCTGGTCTGGGCAGCCTGCTTTTATTCCCTTATCTGGCCCCAACCACATCCTGCTGATTGGTCTGATTTACAGAGAGCTGATTGGTCTGTTTTGACAGGGTGCTGATTGGTGCGTTTACAATCCCTGAGCTAGACACAAAAGTTCTCCATGTCCCCACTAGATTAGCTAGATACAGAGTGTCCATTGGTGCATTTGCAAACTCTGAGGTAGACACAGGGTGCTGATTGGTGTGTTTACAAACCTTGCGCTAGATACAGAGTGCCGATTGGTGCATTCACAATCCCTTAGCTAGACATAAAGATTCCCCAAGTCCCCGCCAGACTCAGGAGCCCAGCTGTCTTCACTCAGTGGATTTCGCACTGGGGCCGCAGGTGGAGCTGCTTTGCCCGTCCCAGCCCTGGGGCGATGGATGGAATCGGCTGCCCTGGAGCAGGGGGCTGTGCTCCTCGGGGAGACTCAGGCCGCGCAGGAGCCCACGGCGGCGGGGGATGGTGGGGAGACTCAGGCATGGGGGGCTGCAGGTCGGGAGTCCTGCCCTGCAGGGAGGCAGCTAAGGCCCCGCAAGAAATCGAGCGTAACACCGGTGGGCCGGCACTGCTGGGGGACCCAGCGCACCCTCCGCAGCTGCTGGCCCGGGTGCTAAAGCCCCTCACTGCCCGTGGCCGTCGGGGCCGGCCTGCGGCTCCGAGTGCGAGGCTCGCCAAGCCGACGCCCACGCCCACGCCCACCCGGAACTCTAGCTGGCCCGCAAGCGCCGCGCAACGCCACTTCCCGCCCGTGCTTCTCCACACCTCTCCGCAGGCTGAGGGAGCTGGCTTCTACCTCGGCTATCCCAGGAAAGGGCTCCCACAGTGCAGCGGTGGGCTGAAGGGCTCCTCAAGCGCGCCAGAGTGGGCACCGAGGCCGAGGAGGCGCCAACAGTGAGCGAGGGCAGCCAGCAGGCTGTCACCTTTCACCAGCTACTCGGAGGCTAAGGCAGGAGAATCGCTTGAACCTGGGAGGCAGAGGTTGCAGTAAAAGGAGATTGCATCACTGCACTCCAGCCTAGGCAACAGAGTGAGACCCTGTCTCCGAAAAAAAAAAAAAAACCAAGGAGCCTGGATTGGGGGAGATTTAGGATTAGGAGGAGGATTAAGAGATTAAGTCAAGAAATTAGTAAAAAAAAAAAAAAGTAAGAGCTTGAAGCATAGGCAGTTGTAGCTAGAGAGTGGAATGTCTGAGATGTGAGTTTAGCAGTGGAACCACTGTGGTTAACAAGTGTAAGGACACTGTGGCAGTGTGTGGCTGCTAAAATTGGTCATGAGGAGACCACTAGAAACCAAGGAGTTAGGCTTTCAATGGGTCATCTATGTGGACACAGAATTGACATGGGAAGACAATTAAGACTTTAGGCAAGGCAATGGCCAGGGATATCCTTGTTGGCAGCAATGTGAAGGCGTGGCATTGCATGTTCAGATGACAGGAATGAGTGGCAGTTTGAATAATCAGGTGCAGAAGGAAGGCCGTGGCATTGGGAATTGAGGAAAGCACCCCTCGGGCAGCTTGCACTAAAGCAGGGCGATTAGGGAAGAATGGGAGCATTCTCAAGGGAGGGCTTCAGGGGAAGTGGAATCATGGGAAAGGCTGTTTCTCTGACTAAGGAAGTTCTTTTTTTTTTGCTTTGTTGTTGTTGTTGTTTTGAGACGGAGTTTCGCTCTTCTTGTCCAGGCCGAAGTGCAGTGGCCCTATCTTGGCTCTCCGGAACCTCTGCCTCCCGGGTTCAAGCAGTTCTCCTGCCTCAACGTCCCGAGTAGCTGGGATTACAGGCATGCACCACCACGCCTGGCTAATTTTGTATTTTTAGTAGAGACAGGGTTTCTCCATGTTGGTCAGGCTGGTCTCCAACTCCTGACCTCAGGTGAGCTGCCCACCTCGGCCTCCTAAAGTTCTGGGATTACAGGTGTGAGCCACCACATCCAGCCTTCTCTTCTTAGTGTGTATCTAGCTCACTGGCCTAAATGGAGGTTTCTAGCAGCTACAACATTCCCACACTGCCACCCAGGGGGATGAGTGGATCTGCACCTAGCACTCATGGGAACCATTTTCTCCACCCTTGACGGGGAGAACTGTGGGTTCACACAAGGAGCTGGAGGAAGCATTTGGTGAAGGTGTTGGAGGTAAATAGCTCTTTGCATGTTAATTCTGACTTGTTTTAGGAAAGATGGCCAACTCCATGTCTGGTGACTGGGAAATTTTCCTTCTGGGAGAATGAGATTCACTGCTAATGATTTGGGGCTTGGAACAGGCAGACACTGGCTCTAGATCCCTGGAGAGAATGCAAACCGGGAAGGAGTCGACACAGCTCAGAACCACTTATGATCTGTTAGATGCTATCATTTCTGAAAATACATCTAAATTCATTGGAAATGAAGACTATTCTAGATTTTAGATGGAGAAGTCTTACCTGAGTGATGGGCATTTGCCTTGTTGCTTGTATATAAATGACCAGGCTGAAATAATGCTGTGGACTAATAAAGCTGCTCTCAGGGTGGAGAGGAGGGATGGGCCCAAAAAGACTTACTAGTTTTATAACTAATTGTTGCTTCTATTAATGTGTTAAATTGCTAATAAAACCGTGATTTAAAATTTAACTTCATGGTGTCATTCTTAAGAATCAATTAGCAGTTAAATAATATTTTAGATGTTGCTTTGTTTGCTTCATGATTCTGTTTTACAGCAATCTTCCTTAAGATCCATAAAAGCTGGGTTCATTTCTAGTTCCTTGTCTCAGGGCTTGCCCAGCACCTTTCATATAATAGCCATTCCACTGTGTTTGTCGAGTGAATGAATAAACTCCAGAATAAGCTTCAGAGAGCTGTGGGAGCTTTTCAAATGTCCTGTTTCTTATTTATTTTATTTTTTTTTTTTTGAGACAGGGTCTCACTCTGTCATCTGGGCTGTAGAGCAGTGGAGCAATAATATCTCACTGCAGCCTTGACCTCCTGGCCTCAAGTGATCCTCCTGATTCAGCCTCCTAAATAAGTAGGACTACAGGCATTCACCATCATGCCTGGCTAATTTTTAATTTTTTTTAAGAGATGGGGCCTTACTATGTTGCCCAACCTGGTCTCAAACTCCTGAGGTCAAGTGATCCTCCCACCTCGTACTGGGATTACAGGTGTGAGGCACTACACCCAGCCTGTCCCTTAAAACTTTCGCAAATAAAAATTTATATTAGAATGAATCTTTAATTAGTAAACAGAAAACTAGTAATATCTTTAGAAACTAATATGTGACAATAAAATTTAATATATTTATTATATTTACCATATCACTTCAATATTGTTTAGTATTATATTTTCAACCAAATTTTCTCTACTCATGATCATGACAACTTTAAAAAGAAGTGTACAGTCGGCTCAGTAAACAGTCTGGTTTTATTTACATCATACTAAGAGTGAGAATAAATCATAGTTTCTGAAAAGAAAATGCATTCTCATGTCATTTAATTTTTTTCAACTCTGTTGACGAACCCATTCATCTATAGTTCATTTCTTTCCATTATCGTTTTTACAATAGTTTAAAAAGTATTTAGCCAACATAATTCAAATGAAACTTTTTATCAACAACCACTTATTCATTAAATTAATGTATTGCAAAGAAATAATCAGCTAGTCTTGGTCTATTATGTGCTGCTATAACAGAATACCTCAGACCAGGTAATTTATAAGGAACAAAATGTATTGAGTCATGGTTCTGGAGGCTGGGAACTCTCAGACCATGTTAGGACCCATTTTCTCCACTTTCAAGATCCTGCCTTGTATATGCAGCCTCCAGATGGAAGGGAAATGCTGGATCCACACATAGCAGAAAGGCAGAAGGGCTAAGAACATGAGCCCTTTTATTAAGGCATGAGCCCTCATGGCCTAATCTCTTAAAGTCCTCTCCTCTAACAACTGTTACAATGGCAATTAAATTTCAACCTGACTTTTGGAAGGCACAAACATTCAAACTAGAGTATAGCTGAGCAAAAACAAAAAAACAAAGAATTATGGTACTATTTTGATGATCTTCAAAGATTCAAAACTGGGAAAAATATTCAAAGGTGCAACAAAATGATTTACTTCACTTCTTCATCAATTGTTCAGTCTATTCACCATTCCTCAAATGCTGATTTCTTGGAGTGCACACAAGTAGCATTTCCGCAATCCTAATCACCTACTTAACGTTGTTAGGTTACACACGTGTGCATGCATTGTATGTGTATAAATCACATGTGTGTAATCACTTTTCCTATAACATATAGAAGCTTTGTCCTATACGTAATCTTCTTTAATTATTGCACAATATAGAAAATTGTAGCTCTATAGCTAAGTAACTAGCTAGCAAATGCTGAAATTTGAACTTAGATTATTTCTAGACTATATTTTTAATAATTATGATATACTAAATAGTAGTTGATTTTGAACAATATGCTGAATAAATATTCAGATAAATGAAATATTCACTGAAATATGAAAACAATTTTCATATCTGTAGAGGGATAAGAGGGCAGAAGCTACACTTCAGTGACCTTCAGTAATGTTATTATTTAGAACTTTTACAACATTTAACAGGAGAATAGGATTGGTCAGTTTCATAATTTTACCTCTATTGTAAACATGTGACACCACATACCCCAGAAGCACATGATAAAACTAAGCATTCTGAAGCTTTAATGATAAAAATTAAGGCTAGGTAGAAATTATCCATAATGGTTCTAAGTTTTCTTTTCATCCTGGTTCTAAATATGTAGAGCTTAAAGGCCATTTGGGAGCTTCTCTGTGGCACAGTAAAGGAATTATTTTGAAAAGACAGTTTTTTATGCAGCATATTTCCTCCTGTCTATAAAATGCTAAACATAATGAAGAAGCCAGGCACAGTGGCTCACTCCTGTAATCCCAGCACTTTGGGAGGCTGAAGAGGGTGGATCACTTGAGGCCAGGAGTTTGAGACCAGCCTGGCCAACATGATGAAACTCCATCTCTACTAAATATACAAAAATTAGCTGGACATGGTGGTGGGCACCTGCAATTCCAACTACTTGGGAGGCTGAGGCACGAGAATAGCTTGAACCTGGGAGGCAGAAGTTGCAGTGAGCCAAGATCATGCCACTGCACTCCAGCCTGGGTGACAGAGAGAGACTCCATCTCAAAAACAAAACAAAAACATAATGAAAACACACAAGGCAGGTTATATTTACATAAACAGACAATAGTAGAATAGGAAGAATTGGTCATTCTCCTTAATTACATGACAAAGTTGAAGCATCATAGATAATCTCCTCCTCTCTGCCTCTGAAACCATGTTTTAAAAGACATTCTTGGACAGAATGCATTTTGTTTGGAAGCAATCCTCGAGGAGAAATACCTGGGTTAGAAAGCCCTGCTCTCACAGAAGTCTCAATTGGTTCCCTGCAGTGAGTGGATTTGCAGAGTGTAGTGATGGTTGCTCACACTAGGCTACATATTCCTTATATCACCCTATATATCATGTCTGCAGGGAATTCCAGGATGCATGCAAACACAAAAATACTCATGCTCTCTTTATCACATTCATATTGGCCTTTATTCATGCCAGGCTATACCTCCCTGAAAGAGCTTTTGTATCTATCAAATTTTAAGTGACCTCCAGATGAAGAAAGAGAATTAAAGACCAGAATTAGTGACTCTTTTTATTTCTTGTGAATATCAGTAAATTTTTAAAGAAAATGACTTTAAATTAGGCATATGTGCTAATCCCAAGTGAACATAAATTCACGAAGGCCCCAAAGAAACATTTCCCCTCAAATTTTGGAAAGAATATTTTAACGGACCATGAATTGTCTGACTCTGGATTTCTATACATGGTCACTACTACATTTCTTTTCACTGCATTCTTGTTCAGAATAAGTACAAACATTGGTGTATGTATATGTGTATTTGTGTGGGGGGGGTCATCAAATGTCTTCAAAGCTATTTTGACTTATGAGCAGACTCTCACAAAAAAAATTTATTTTTGCCAAAATTAGTTTTCCTACTCCTCCTAATGATACGATTTTCTGTGCATATTTTTTTAAAGAATGGAATTGTTTTGTGGCCCATTAGAGGAGTGTGTTCATACATAAAAAGCTTTTACGAGACAATGTTGTAAGTGGAAGAGTGTCTATTCACATGGAAATTATTGCCTGGATTAAAAACGTTTTAAGCCAGAAGATTGGCAAATCAAAATTTTTTGTCTCAGTTTCTTAGAAAAGTGCCTTTATTTCTAAATCCATAAGTCAACACGGTAGAATGAAGCTATTTATTGCTCAGATGGCACAATCAAAATAATAACGACCTCCTTTTTCCAATTCCAAGTGGAAAAACAATTGATATTATTTACTGAAATATTGAAAAGAAACTTTTAAATACAGAAAACATGTGTTAGAAATGAGTAAGAGCTAATCCCTAAAGTGAGATAGGTTGAAGTTCTGAGTTTCTGAATACTAACATGAAGTTGCATTGAACCCATCACGTGCTCTTCTTTAAATCTTTTTACCTCTTGCATAGCAGTGTCTTCAAATGCGTAACATTAACTATTCTAGCCACAATAAGGACATTAATTCCTTTTTTTTTTTTTTTTTTTTTTGAGACAGAGTCTCACTCTGTTGCCCAGGCTGGAGTGCAGTGGCATGATCTCGGCTCACTGTAACCTCTGGCTCCTGGGTTCAAGTGATTCTCCTGCCTCAGCCTCCCAAGATGCTGGGATTTCAGGCATGCGCCACCATGCCCGGCTAATTTTTGTATTTTTAGTAGAAACGGGGTTTCACCATGTTGGCCAGGCTGGTCTTGAACTCCTGACCTTGTGATCCACCCACCTCAGCCTCCCAAAGTGCTGGGATTACAGGCGTGAGCCACTGTGCCCAGTCAGGACATGAATTTTTAATTTCATTAGGTACAAACACATTAATCCATTTACTTATTGTAGGTGTCCTGAGTATTAATACAATTTTACGAGAAAGAAAACCTAGAACCAGAAAAAAAGGAATCTCCTTTCAAAGTGAAGCACATAGAAAATGGCAGAACTAGGAAGGAACCAATGTGTCCTGACTTTAAGTTCAAGGTCTTTTTCATTAAATTATGCTGCAGAACTATTAAGATATGCTATTGCTTTGGAGTATCCTAAATAAAACTATTCTTTCTTATACTGTAAGGTTGCTATCAGCTATCAATGGTCTCAATTGTCTACTTTAATAAGACAACATGAAAGAATATAGTCGTTGAAAAGAATCCATAGATAAGTATAAAAATACTGTTTGAAATTCATTACAATATTTTTCATCAAAATAAAGAAAATATTAATTCAAAAAGTATTCCAAATGCAGTGTACCCAGAACTGTTTGGAAAGTAACAGCAGTGGTTTTCTTTGCCTCAAAGTATTCTCTGATAAAGTCAAGTACAACTCAGTGACCAAAAGGGAGAAGCAACAGCAACAGAACCGACAGAAATACAGGAGAAAAAGATCAGAATTCTACCTGGACTTAATAATCAAACTTGAATCATACAGATCTGAAAATGCATAATAATGTCTATAACTTGTAAGATGACATTCAGTTAGTCCCTTTATTAAATAATTCTTTATTTTACAACACTTTTAGTAGCACTGTAAAACCACGTATATGGAAGGAAGAAAGGATATGATAATTAGAGCTTGGTGTGGAAGATGGCTTTTATAAAATTATGAAATCCAAATAAAATAAACAAGCTGTCAAGAACAAAAACCCAGAACCTCGCACCTGATAAAACAACATTGTGTTGGGTCTAGCATCATGCCAAGTTTTGTGTCATTAGATATGCTGAATTAGAACACTGTATATGTATTTACTGTTCCTACAGAAACTCAGTACTTTGAAGAATAAGGGAATTTTGAGCAAGGTTTATGACATGATTATAAAACACAATGGCAAGAATGAAGTCATGTCACAATGTTTTACAGGTCCAGACTCACCACTGTGTTATCAAAATCAGCTGTTATTTTTAGCTAATTAGTTGAGTTAATAGGTTGCCAATTTTGAGGGGGGGGTGGTTAATTGTCTATTTATGTTTTCTTCACATCCCATGTCATTCTTTCCCAAAATAGAGAAGTTTCAAAATTCCACTTTTGGAAAAAAGATGAAAGTCCTTTGTTTTGTTTTTGTTTATGGAAGTTCCACTCCTTCCTAGTATATAGAGAGCAGAGAAGAATGTCATTTCCACTCAGAATCCTACAGTGGCCAGGCGCAGTGGCTCACGCCTGTAATCCCAGCACTTTGTGAGGCCGAGGCATGCAGATCACTAGGTCAGGAGATGGAGACCATCCTGGCTAACACGATGAAACCCCGTCTCTACCAAAAAAAATACAAAAAATTAGCCGGGCGTGGTGGTGGGAGCCTGTAGTCCCAGCTACTCGGGAGGCTGAGGCAGGAGAATGGTGTGAACCCGGGAGGCGGAGTTTGCACTGAGTGAGCCAAGATGCGATGCGCCACTGCACTCCAGCCTGGGCGACAGAGCGAGATTCCGTCTCAAAAAAAAAAAAAAAAAAAAAAATCCTACAGTGACAAACGGCAAAAGCCATTAACCTTGGGTAGAAAGTTGGAGTCTATTGATAACTGAGATACAAAGATGGACAGGAATGTATCATCCTTGAGCCTCAGGACTGAGGCTGAAATAGAAAAACTGAGAACCATCCTTGGTACACCACCAGGTTTTCATTGAGTAACAACTTACAGCAGACTACCATTTGCTTCGGGACAAGAGAACCACTTCTGTGGCACAGGTGTGCAGAGGCTAATGAAAGCTAAATGTCGGGGAGGAATTTTGGAAAAAACTCTCCAGCATTCCAGCCCTTGTAAGTAGCATAGGTAGTGGCAATGCTCCATAGAAACTATTTGAGACCCAGGTACACTGAAAGTAACCAGAACAAGAGCAAAACTCAAACTCAGCCAACTGCTGGCTATGTTGACTCAAGCCTGAACAACAACTCTCTTGCAGAGGAAGAGGCATGCCTACTTCTGGGCATGAATACTCATTATCACAGTCCTTGCTATTCTGCCATAATGTCTGATATTCAATCAAAAATTATGAAGTACCCCAAAAATAAGAAAAGAATGACCCATTGCTAAGAGATGTGTCAACCAAGCCAGATTCAGAGATGACACACATAAGAATGACCAGATAAGGACGTAAAAATAACTCTATTAATATGTTAAAGCATCCTGCAGAAAAGGTAGACAACATTGCATTAGGGTTTTCCAGATAAATCGCTGTGTGTGTGTGTATGTGTGTGTGTGTGTGTGTGTGTGTGTGTGTCTGTGTGTGCTGGAGTCTTGAAATGGAAGGCAGTCTGGAAACAGAATTTTTTCTTCTTGAGGATCTCAGTCTTTACTCCTAAGGCCTTCAACAGATTGAATAAGGCCCACCTATGTTATAAAGGATCATCTGTTTTACTCAAAGTCTTCGATTTAAATGTTAATCACATCTGAAATATACTTTTACAGTAACATCTAGACTGATAATTGACCAGATAAACTGGGTACCATGACCTAGCCAAGTTGATACATAAAATTAACCATTATAACTAGTAGATTTGATGAGCTGATAAAGCATGAGTATAGACTAGCATGAAAGCAAGAAACTCCTGGAGCTGCAGTCACAGAAGGTCTTTATATTTTCTTGGTCTTTCACTCCAGGAAGTCTACTAAATTCTTACTTCAAGGATTCAAGAAAGACTTTCTCATGGTTCTGACAGAAATAGCTGTTGTGAAACCCTCCCAGAGCTAACTCCACAGCAAAGTCCTACTCTCCAGAAAAAAGAGTTCCCCAGAGGGCAATACTGAAACCTTATCCCACCTGGGAGAGGAAAATTCCTCACCACTCCAGCCCACTCAAACTTTCTTGTCTCACCCACAGGAAGAAATAAAAATATAGTAAAAAAGGAATAGGGCTTCAATGAAATGGATTGGGGCTGTTGCAGCCAGAGAAGGGAATAGGTCACGAATGGGGAAAAAATAAGCTACATCCCTGGAGGAAGGATAGAAACACATGTGAAAGCGACATTCATCCCAAAGACACACATCCACAAAAGATGAAAATTTTGTGTTACGATTACCACAAAGTAATCAAGTCATCTATCACCACACATGGTTACCCTTTGTGTGTATATGCATGTGGTGAAGACACTTACAATCTACTCTTACCAAATTTCAAGTAAACAATACAGTATTATTAATTATAGCAATCAATTTGATTTGGGTAATTATTACACCATGTACATGTATATCAAATCACATTGTAGACATTGAATCTATACAATTTTTGTCAATTATACCTCAAAAAGCTAGAAATAATTAAATAATTAATGTAATGTAAAATGTCTCTGTTATTTCAAAAGCAGTTGATAATTTTGATCTAAAATTGCTACTAAAATACACAATATCAAATTCACCAGAGGTTAGTATAAATGACTAAGGAACTGAATTTAAAAAGTATAAATTGAGATCCTAAATCCTAAACATGAAGTAAGATTAATGAGTTGACAATGTCTTTTGGGACAGTATTTTTATCTAACTTATTCCTGAAAATGACAGCTGCATAATATAGAACCAGACTTATTTACTTAAATACCAGCGATTACCTTAGAAACTGTGAAACAATGTGTCAATGCTAAGAGCTTAAACTCTGGAGTCTGATGTTTGGATTCCAAACCTGCTTCAACCTTAATTTCATGTGACCTGATGTAAGTGTGTATTAGTCTGTTTTCATGCTGCTGATAAAGACATACCTGAGACTGGGCAATTTACAAAAGAAAGAGGTTTAATGGACTTACAGTTCCACATGGCTGGGGAGGCCTCACAATCATGGCAGAAGGCAAGGAGGAGCAAGTCATGCTTTACCTGGATGGCAGCAGACAAACAGCGAGAGCTTGTGCAGGGGAACTCCTCTTTGTAAAACCATCACATCTCGTGAGACTTATTCACTTATCGCAAGGACAGCTTGGGAAAGACTTGCCCCCATGATTCAATTACCTCCCACCAGGTCCCTCCCACAACATGTGGGAATTCAAGATGAGATTTGGATGGGGACACAGCCAAATCATATCAAAGTGATTGGATTCACCCACTCCATTTTCTCATTGGTAAAATGTACGTTATAGTAAACACTATTTTATATGGAAAAAAAGACCAAAACTTAATCTAAATATGATTGGACTCATCTCCTTTCTTACATTCTTCTACCATACCAAGACTCCAGTGGCAAGACACAGATTCTCTGAGGAACAGTGCAATACAAAGCCCCAGAGACAAGGGAGGAAACAAAAACAGGGACACTGAAGGAATTTGAAGCCTCAGGTACCTGACAATAAAAACCTTAAACCCAGCTCAGCTCCTAGTTAGGTTAACATCCTCACACTGAAGGCCTGCTTACTTCAGAACCTGTCACTGATGCACCATGTCTGGCTTTCAACAAAACATTACAAGGCATACCAAAAGGTGAGATAAAATGTGGTCTGAAGAAACAGAGCAATCAACAGAACTAAACTCAAATATGACACAGGTATTGGAATTATCAAGGAATTTAAAATAACTGTGATCAACATGTTACGGTACCTAATGCAAACAGTAGACCATATGCAAGACCAAGTGGTTGATGTCAGCAGCCATATGGACAATATAAAAAATCCAAAGGAAATCCTAGAAATAAAAGGCACAGTAACAGAAATAAAGAATGCCTTCAGCAGCTTATCAGAAGACTTGATGCAGCTGTGGAGAGAATTAGGGAAATTGAAGGAGGCACTACAAAAACTGCCCAAACATTAATACAAAGAGAAAAAACAATTTAAAAACTTAGAACATCTCAAAACTGTGGGACAATGTCAAAACGTTATGTGTATGTAAATAGAATAACAGAAGGAGAAATAATGAATAAAGAATAAACAAATTTGGAGTAATAATGGCTGAAAACCATCCAAAATTAACACCAACACCAATCCACAGACCCAGGAAGGTCAGACAATACTAAGGTGTTTCATACTCAACTTGCAGAAAATCTAGGAAAAAAGAAAATCATGAAGAAAGACACGGGGGAAAACCCACCTTTACCTATAAAGAAACAAGGATAAGAATTACAGCTGATTTTTTTTTTTAAATCAGAAACCATGTAAGCAAGAAAAGGAAGGAGTGAAATCCTTAAATTGTTAAAGAAAGTAATTGTCAGTCTAGAATTCTACACCCAGGGAAATTAACCTTCAAAAATTAAGAATAAATATATTCTCAGTCAAGCCAAAACTGAAAAAATTAATTTCCAGGAGACTTGTACTGTAAGAAATATGAGAAGTACTTAAGGTAGAAGAAAAATACTATAGATCATAAACTTAGACTGACATAAAGAAAAGAAAAACGTCAGAGAAAGACTAAATAAAAATTATTTTTTAAATTTTTTCTTATTCTTATCAGAAAAATTACTATTTAAAGGAACAGAAGTAACAATGCATTAGGTGATTATAGTATTAATGACAGCAATGCCTTAAGGGATGGGAGGGAAAAATTGGTAATATTGTTATAAGGTAACTGTATTATGCCCTTAATAATATAATGTTATTTGATGATGGATTTAAATATTTAAAATGTATACTGCAAATTTGAGAACAACTAAAAAAATTAAAGAAAAAGAAAGATTTAAGCAAATGCAATGAAAGAGAATGTATCACAGAACAAGAAGCTTAGGGAAACACAGGCAATGAGAATACAAAAAAAAAACACCTCAGGTAGGTACACCTCATAGTCAAACTGCTGACAATCCAAGGCAAATAGAAAATCTCGAAGTCAGCCAGAGATAAGGACACACTACATGCAGAGGAAGAAAGATCCAAATGAGAAGAGACTGCTTGTCAGAAACTGTGCAAGCAAGAAGACCAAGGAGAGATCTTTAAAATACTCAACGAAAATCGTCACCTAGAATTTGATAACCCTTGAAAATATCTTGCAAAAATGAAGGCTAAATAAATGATTTTTTGACAAAGAAAAAATTTATTGTGAGCAGACCTGTACTACAAGAAAGGTTAAAAGAAGTTATTTAGGTAGAAAGAAAATGATATCAAATAAGCAGATCTACACAAAGGAATGAAGATCTTCAGAAATTGTAAAATTGTGGGTAAATCTAAAAGCCAGTTTAAAAATTTTGAGTCATCTTAAGATTATTGTCTATAGCAAAGAAAAATGCTAGCAATTTGTGAGGTTTAAAATATGCAGAAGCAGAAGTAAATTATATAATGATAGCAACATGACAACTGGGGGAAAATGAAAGTCCACTGAAGAAATGTTTAATAAATGTTGGTTAAATATTTGAAAGTCCACTGAAGAAATGCTTAATAAATGTTGGTTAAATATTTGAAAGTCCACTGAAGAAATGCTTAATAAATGTTGGTTAAATATTTGAAAGTCCACTGAAGAAATGCTTAATAAATGTTGGTCAAATATTTGAAAGTCCACTGAAAATGAAAGTCCACTGAAGTAGACATACACCACACCACTGCAAGGGATGTCAAAGAATTTGCAGATATATTTTGAAACAATTTAAAGATTTCACTCCTTCCTTTTCTTCTGATTTAAAAAAAATCAGCTGTAATTCTTATCCTTGTTTCTTTATAGGTAATGGTTCCTTTCCCCCTGTGTCTTTCTTCACGATTTTCTTTTTTCCTAGGTTTTCTGCAAGTTGAGTATGATATACCTTAGTATTGTCTGACCTTCCTGGATCTGTGCATTGGTGTCGGTCTTAATTTTGGATATTTTTCAGCCATTATTACTTCAAATTTGTTTATTCCTTATTCATTATATCGCCTTCTGTTATTCTAATTATATACACATAAGCAGCAACAATCTGTGATGCTTTTGAAGTCATTAAATAAATGAATGAGGAAAAATGTAATATTATAATCAAGTTATAGTTTTCAAAATCAAATGTTATTTGTTAAACACCTTTGCTTATATCATCAATGGAAAAATTATCTCCTGACTGAAGTTTTAGTAAGAGAACCCATTCAGAGTTTAGTTCACACACATAGACTCTGATATATGAAATGGAAAAACTTCACCCTTGATAGACTGTACAAAATATTTTTGTACTATGGAAGCTACTACTATTTTCCTAACGTGAGGAAAAATAGTAATACCACCCACTAGAGTGCCTTATCTTGATCTGTATCTGTTGATATTTTCCTTTTGTGTCTTTCTTTAGTGTCGCTGATGTGCAGTTAATTAAGCCATGCATTGAAATCTTGTGTGGGGAACCTGTGGGTGGATTTTTGGCAAGAATATCGGAGGTGGATGCCTGACCAGGACCTGCAGGGTTACTAGATAAATGTCACTAAAGTTTCACACTGCTATGAAGAGTGATGTCTACACAAAATACAAACCCCAGTTGTTATTATTTATAATTATATTTGGTATCCTATATGGCTCCGAAGTCTCAAAGGACCATCAAACTCCATGTGAGCAAAACTAAAATCTTTTCCAGAACCCCTTCTGCTTCTTCAAAGTTAGTGACCATACTCTTTCTCCTACTAGTATCTTACAGTAGTCACCGTTTTAATCCTTTGTCTATGTACAGGTCCCACAGCCAATTAACCGTTAAGTTATCTAGACTTGACTTGGTGAGTATTTAAGATATTTGTACCATCCTCTTTATTGCTACTCTTATTTACTCCAATATTTATCACCAGAGTTATTGCAAGAATTTTCCAGCTGGTTCCCTACATAGTGTCTTTTGGTTGCTGTCGTTAACTCTGCATTTCTCCCTAGCTGCCTGAACAAATGGGATTATATCACTCTTTTGCTTTAAATTTTTCCATAATTCCCCATGAGTTTCAAGAGATGCTCTAGCTAGGTTCCATGGGCCATGAGCTCTTCATTATCTAGCCTTGTCTCCAGCCTCACTTTCTGACATTCCTTGCCACAAACATATGCCACAAAAACACACCCCGCTTGGGTCTACACACACACACACACACACACACACACACACTTCACTTTTTCGTGCCTTTTTTTCTGGCCCCACTCTCTGAACAGACAACCAGTCACCACCCATCTTCTGGGATTCAATTCAAGGTTAATTCCTCCAGGATGCATGAACTTTCTTTCCGGCAACCCCGCTCCCCGTCTCCCTGTGCCATCGCAATGCAGGCATCTCTCATGCATTAGTATTACCAATTTATGTCTTTCTCTCCCATTAGAAAGTAAACATTCGGGGGCTATGTGTTCATCTTTTTTACCCACAGCATCTGTGACTCAAGAAATGCTTAACACATGTTAAATATTTGCATTTATGGGAAATATTTAGGCAAGTGTGTGTGATAACCATAATTGTTTCAATTATGTCAGTTTCAAAACATAGCTGCAAAATCTCTGACATCCCTTGCAGAGAGGTGTGGTGTATCGCGCCTCTTCTTGAAACTGGGCATTGTTTGACCACTATTGCTACCAATAGAGGAGAGCAGAAGTGATGTATGAGCCTCACAGGGCTAGCTGACCAAAGGTGCTGCAACCTCTGCCTTGCTAGCTGGTGTGCCTGTTCTTAGTCTTGATTGACCAGGTAAGCAGTTTGTCAGCCCTGAGGCTACCTTGCTGTTGGGGAGCTCAGTGTAGACCATGTGGAGTCCATATGGCTGGATTCTGAGACTACATGAAAGAAGAAAAAGATCATCAGTCTCCCACTGTCCCCATGCTTCTTGCCATCACCTCTGTTCCAGCTACAGTTGCCCTGTCTCCAAATGTGTTAGATTCCAAGCCACCACTGCATGGCTGGTTCTTTGTAAAATTTCTCACCTACAGAAAGGATGAGATAAAAATGATTACTGTTTTCAGCCACGGAAGATGATGTTATACAGCAAGACAAAACCGGAGCATTTATTTTAGAGAGTAACTAAAGATAATGGGTTATAAGCTTAGAATTAAAGTCTTTTTAAATTAAATAATGTGTCCAGAATTGGCGGGTTCTTGGTCTCACTGACTTCAAGAATGAAGCCACGGACCCTCACGGTGTTACAGTTCTTAAAGGTGGCGTGTTCGGAGTTTCTTCCCTTCTGGTGGGTTTGTGATTTCGCTGGCTCAGGAGTGAAGCTGCAGACCTTCGCGGTGAGCGTTACAGCTCTTAAGGCGGTGCGTCTGGAGTTGTTCGTTCCTCCCGCTGGGCTTGTGGTCTCGCTGACTTCAGAAGTGAAGCTGCAGACTTTCATGGTGAGTGTTACAGCTCAAAAAGGCAGTGTGGACCCAAAGTTAGCAATAGCAAAATTTATTGCAAAAAGCAAAAAAACACAGCACCCACACTGTAGAATGGAACCCAACCAGGTTGCCACTATTGGTTTGGGCAGCCTGCTTTTATTCTCTTATCTGGCCCCACCCCCATCCTGCTGATTGGTAGCGCTCAGTGGTCTGTTTTGACAGGGCACTGATTGGTGCGTTTACAATCCCTGAGCTAGACACAAAGGTTTGCCACATCCCCACCAGATTAGCTAGATACAGAGTGTCCACACAAAGGTTCTCCAAGGCCCCACCGAAGTAGCTAGATACAGTGTCCATTGTTGCATTCACAAACCCTGAGCTAGACACAGGGTGCTGATTGGTGTGTTTACAAACCTTGAGCTAGATACAGAGTGCCGATTGGTGTATTTACAATCCCTGAGCTAGACATAAAGGTTCGCCAAGGCCCCACCAGAGTAGCTAGATACAGAGTGTCCATTGGTGCATTCACAAACCCTGAGCTAGATGCAGGGTGCTGATTGGTGTATTTACAATCCCTGAGCTAGACATAAAGGTTCTCCACGTCCCCACCAGACTCAGGAGCCCAGTTGGTTTCACCCAGTGGATCCCGCACCGGGGCTGCAGGTGGAGCTGCCTGCTAGTCCAGCGCCCTGCGCCCGTACTCCTCAGCCCTTGGGTGGTCGATGGGACGGGGCACCATGGAGCAGGGGGCGGTGCTCATCGGGGAAGTTCCGGCCGCACAGGAGCCCACGGAGGTGGTGGGAGGGTCAGGTATGGCCAGCTGCAGGTCCTGAGCCCTGACCCGCGGGAAGGCAGCTAAGGCCCGGCGAGAAATCGAGCGCAGCGCCGGTGGGCTGGCACTGCTGGGGGACCCAATACACCCTCCGCAGCCCTTGCCCGGGGTGCTAAGCCCCTCATTGCCCGGGCGGGCAGGCTACTCCGAGTGCGGGGCCGCAAAGCCCACGCCCACCCGGAACTCCAGCTGGCCCGCAAGCGCCGCGCGCGCGCAGCCCCGGTTCCCGCTCGCGCCTCTCCCTCCACACCTCCCTGCAAGCTGAGGGAGCCGGCTCCGGTCTTAGCCAGCCCAGAAAGGGGCTCGCAGGGTGCAGCGGTGGGCTGAAGGGCTCCTCAAGTGCCGCGAAAGTGGGAGCCCAGGCAGAGGAGGCGCCCAGAGCGAGCGAGGGCTGTGAGGACTGCCAGCACGCTGTCACCTCTCAATAATATTTCAGCTGGCCACAGTGGCTCACGCCTGTAATCCCAGCACTTTGGGAGGCCAAGGTGGGCGGATCACCTGAGGTCAGGAGTTCGAGAGCAGCCTGGCCAACATGGCGAAACCCCATCTCTACTAAAAATACAAAATTAGCCAGGTGTGGTGGTGCATGCCTGTAATCCCAGCTACTGGGGAGGCTGAGACAGGAGAATTGTTTGAACCCGGGAGGCAGAAGTTGCAGTGAGCTGAGATCACGCCACTGCACTCCATCTTGGGTGACAGAACAAGACTTCGTCTCAAACAAAAAAAAAGATAATAAATTAATATTTAATGATTAAATTAAACATTTTTATTTTTAAGTACCACATCTCTGTATACACAAATACTACTTCAAGAGAAATGAAAATACTGTATACCAATAGCACAATGTTCTAAAATTCTGGCAATCAAATTCTTTAGTAGAAGGTGATATTTAACCATTATTTTTACTTTTTTATTTCTGGAAAAGGATATGCTGTATCATCCTTTGGGTAATTTGGGTTTCTTCTGTTACTACCAGTCTGTGGTAATAGGGAATCAAGAAAAGTCTGTAGTCATACCTTCCTAACGTCAAGTTTCTGGCTGTGACCCACTAAAAAACTTAGTATGACCCACAATGGTCTGAGGAGAAATATCTTCGTAGCAAACAGATCTCTGGACACTGAGAAAAGCAGAGCAAGACCATAACCCAAGACAATTTTGGTGACCCAGAATCCATGGGACACATTAGCAAGCTACTCACCAAGTTCAATGATGACCAGCTAGTTCCTCAGAATCCTAGAAGATAACAGCTAGGCTGGAAGACAGAGATTCAATTCAAGAGTAATTTAGTAGCCACCAGAGCTTAAAGAAAATGCATATGCATGACTTTATAAATCATGGAGTCCTTGGAGACTGTCTAAAACAAAGCCAATTTTAGGGTTTTCCTCCTCTTCCTTGATAGAATAATTCTCCAGAAATTCCTACCTGCCTGAGTGCAGTGTTAACTCACAAGTATTCGTATACAAAGCTGAAATTTGTTACTATATTAATACTCCTGATTCTTGGTATTCAAGTCTACCAGATGCTACAAGTAGCAAAGGCAGAGCAGAAAATTCTAGAGAAAAACACACTAATAACAGGAGATGCAAAAGAGATAGGTATGAATGCTGAGGGAAGAAACAGAAATAATAAAAAGTAGACATTGGACTTTCACTGGAGTTAGATGGGTTGAAGCCGACGTTAATGCTTCTACTAACATATGACGCCGCATGAAAATTATGCTGAGAACAAATGAGGAACTAAATTTGAAGAAAAAAACAATGAAAAAGTAGGGTTGGGAAACCAGGGCTAAAGCTGAACATGTCCCCTGGCGTGTGAAATGGGGATTATAATCCATTTTAGCTGAGTTCAAGGAAATGTAGACACTCAAGTTTAATTCCAAGAAATCATTCAGTTTAGAAAATCCTTTTTCTCAATGTTGACAAGCTCAAGTAAGATGATGGCCCATAGCATCAGGGCAATGCCAGACAATGAAAATCACAATGGGGAAGTGTTGGTGGAAAGACAGTGGATGTGGGAGGGTCCATGCCAGGCTCTCAGGTATGGGATTGGACATTCCCAGAGACACAGAAAGGAGGGGGCAATAGAGAAGAAATAACTGGCTCCAAATGACCTGAGCCTCTGCTTGGGGGTTCTGCTGTGAATTTTGTTAAGACTTTTGCTGCTCTTAATTTAAGGTATAAAAATGTAAGATACAAAGAAATGCAAGTCTATTAAACCTCTTGACTTAGTAAAGCAAGAGTAACTCACAGTCTGCTGGGTTTAACCTCTTAACTTCCAAAGAGGGTCAGGCAAGTTTTGGATGCTTTATTGCCCAGCTTGCTTTCTGAACCTCTTTCTTCTTGCTCCTTTCAGAAATTATTCTCCAACCCCATGTGGTTGTGGTTGAGTTTCTCAGACTATTTTCTACTCCCCTACAAGGGTAGGCCCCAACTGCAATAATTGCTTTATAGAAAGACAAGTAATTCATGTAGAGGGAAATTTCTGGGATTGATCCATAAATGTCAGGAGCAAGACTTCCAATTCTTGCTGGAGTGGCTAATCTAGGAGGATGTGAGCCTGTGGTTGTTGCTTTGTCTGCCAGGCGTAGACAGCTTGCATGGGGAATGGAGCCAAACAAAGCCAGAGAATGGAGACAGTGGTTTAATGTCTATGCTCAAGGCCCTGGAGGCAGCTCTCTTTAAGATATTTAAGATCTTGCTCCAGGCCTCACAGGTATTGAGCCAATAAAATTCACTTTTTTCTTTTAATTTGGGCTAGTTTAAATTTTGATCACTTGTAAGTGGAAAAAAATAATTCTTACTACTTCAAATGTTTATTGCAGGAAGCCAGAGAGGAGAGGGTGCCAACCAGGGGCCTGACAACTGGGCCATTTAGGGCTGAGCTAAGCACCCAACATTTTTGACATGTGGTATTCATGACAGGGACCTGTTATGTTGCTGCTTGGTTCAATCATGCTCTTAATGATGGACCTGTGTCTCAAAAAATAAAACAACAAAACGTAGCCTTCTAGGAAGATATAAACACATTAGGCCTGTATTCCTAGAGGGCGAATTGCTATTTTAGTCACCATTGCATCACACAACCCAGCCTAGTGTCTGTCCCATAAGGACTGTTCATGGTTGAATTTAAAGGTATATGTACTCTATTTTAGAAATATTTCATCATAGATAGTTAAACATAAGTCAAATGTTGATATTTGATAGACAACATTTTTTTTTTTTTTGAGATGGAATCTTGCTCTGTTGCCCAGGCTGGAGTGCAGTGGAACGATCTCTGCTCACTGCAAGCTCCGCCTCCTGGGTTCATGCCATTCTCCTGCCTCAGCCTCCCAAGTAACTGGAACTACAGGTGCCCACTACCACACACAGCTAATTTTTTGAATTTTTAGTAGAGACGGGGTTTCACTGTGATAGCCAGGATGGTCTCGATGTCCTGACCTCGTGATCTGCCCGCCTCGGCCTCCTAAAGTGCTGGGATTACAGGTGTGAGCCACCGCGCCCGGCCAGTAGACAACATTTTAACTATGCAGTTCATTTCATTAGTTAGGGATGATGTATAAATAGTTCATGAGTTTCTGGATGACAACACTTCTTATTCCAGCTCTTGGAAAAAATTAATCACCCAAACTTCTTGAAAGTATATGATTAACAAAATCAACAGGTATTTACATCTGGCTGTAGTTCTTGTTTCTCTACCTAACTTATTTAATGTAAAATGGCCATTTATTCATATAATATAACCATATAATATCCTTTCAAAGATGACAGTAATATAATAAAAAAGATGAGCATAACATAAAATATTTGCCCAAGATTATGTACTTATATGTAGGCAATATAGCAAGATACATTTTAAAATATTTTGAAATGGTTCTGTTAAATAATCTCTTGAAACATTTTCTATTCATAATATTGGCAGAGGTAGTGAGAACTCTAAAACTCTTGGATAGGCTTTTGCTATATTGTGCTAAAATAATTCTACAAACCTTAGAGAAGGAATTGGAAGAACTAGACAGAGTGTTGAGTCCAATAAAAATTAGACATTGAAACAGTAATCTTACTTGTATTTACTAGAAAAAATTATATACGGTAGCATTTAGAACCCCGTGGGGAAGCCTAGCATTTAATATTTTTAAGAAAATATAATTTTTAGCAAAAAGTCATTTATCAAAGTTGGTTTTAAAGGAATAATACCTAGCACTTTGGGAGGTCAAGGCGAGCATCACTTAAGTTCAGGAGTTCAAGACCAGCCTTGGCAAGATGGCGAGATCCCATCTTTCTCGCCTGTACTCCCAACTGCTCAGGAGGCTAATATGGGAAGATTTCTTAAGCCCTGGAGTTCAAGGCTGCAGTGAGCTGTGATCGAGCCACTGCACTTCAGCTTGGGCAACAGAATGAGACACCATCTTTAAAAAATAAATTTTTTTAAAAAAGAATAATAAAAGCATATTTGTATCCATGTTCTAATTGTAGGCCACTGCAACATTTTTTTCTTACATATTTGGCCACATAGTCTTCTCACGCAATATATTATTCTGTCAAGTAAATTTCTGTGATTCTTAAAGCCATATTGGGTAATTGTTTCAGGTTTTATTATTCTTAAAAAAATTCATTGAGAATTAAAGAAGTGGAGATTCATTTGTACTTCATTTCCTATATGATGACATAACTAGAAAAGCTGTATGATTAAACAACAATTTATTAGATATACGTGGTTCTCTTTATTATACAAAGCCCTTTCACATATTTTCAGCTTGTCTCTCATCCAGCCCTGCCTAAATGGGAATTGTTTCTATTTTGTAAATGAGGTAACTAAAGTTAAATGAATAATTACCCCCTGCTCCTTATCCTTACTTTAAAGGAGAATTTAATGTGCTTTAAATGAACAAGTGGCATTATTTATTTCATAAAAACAATAAGCTGACTACTGCAGCGCATATGAAAATGAATGAAACCCATTTTCTGGTTTCATGGAGCTTGCACTCTAAAAGGAGAGGCATGATGAAATATATTGACAGACAACTGTGTTTTTTAAAAAGAGCAAACTCAGAGTTTTGGAGTTGAGCAAAATCTCATCTGTTTGAAAGGTTCATAAAAATATATTATATTTGAAGTGGGACTTTAAAAGTAGGTCATAGTGTTTTCCTTAATTAAAAAAAGAAAAATACAAAGGATAATGCCCTTTTGTTCAGTATGAAATTTTGTCTCATGAAGAGAATAAGGGAAGTGGATGAGTTCATCAGTGAGTTACTCATCAGAGACAAAGAAGCGACTGCATTGAAATGCTAAAGTCTAATTCCGGGTTTGTACTCCAAGGAGAAGCTAAGGGAGCAAATCAGGCATGTGGAGGACTGGGAGGTATCAGAGTGAAGCTCTAAATCTTTTCACCATTAGCTCCTTCAACTGAGTCTTTTTTACATACATGGTGTAAATATTCTAGAACCAAGTCCTTCTATTCTAAATCCAGCTTCAGCAACAAATAGAGAGACCTCTGGTAACATTCAGAAATACTTGGTCTTTCGCCAGAACCCGTGGTTAGTTTTCTTTAGCATCAAGTGTATCTCTAAATAAAATGTTATCACACACACAGGTAAACAGAAAATACTACACTTTACATTGACAACTTTTCTTCTTATTGGAGATGACAGACATTGTGTTAGTCTTCCTTGGAATATTCTGTTTGATTCAGCTTTAGAAGACAATGGAATTCTGGGGAGTTGCCTGCCTTCTCCGTCTTCATCTCTTAAAAACATATTGAAATCCAGAACCTAGGTCTCCGTTTCTTCCTTTGAATGAATCGCTCTTTCTCATATATTACATGACACCTGTCAGTGGTCTCAGTTCGGCTTATTAGAAACGGAGCTTATGAAGTCAAGGTCATAGGTTCACTGTTATCAGAAGCTAGTTAGCTCATCCTTGCTTCATCACTGATGTCTGAACCCACCATTTGGTAGTCTTTTTACAAAAATCAGAGGTGAACCTGATATAACAAATGTGACTGTCCATGCACATTATTGCACCTATAGACAGATACACAAAGCTAGAAGTCGTACTCAGTAATAATGCACTGATCACAAATTTAGGGTAAGGGAGAGCAGGTTTTGAGTCCCACCATTAAATGACATGTAACCTTGGATGAATTAGATTTTAAATCTTATGAAGTAACAAATGTCACCTTGTTTCTAGTCATCTGCACGGATAGTTCAAACTCAAATTTGCAAAACCACACTCATTCCCTTCTCAGAACTTTAAGTCTAATTTCACTCTTAAATTTCCTGGATTGGTGGCCAGGACCACTCTCAATCCTATTACTGATGTCAGAAATCTAAGAATTTTTCCTAGCTTCTTCCTCTTGTCTTTTCATTTATTAAAAAATAACACAAAACATCAGTCTCCTAAAATATTTCATATACCACCCAGTCTCATCTCAACTCACTCTTCCTTATTCCTGGTCTCTTCTATTTCTTGCTTGAATTACTGGAACAAATACCTAACTGTGCTCCTGCCTCTCTAGACTCATTGTCCTTCTTTCTAGTCCTATCTACAGACTTCCTTCACAGACCACAGAGTGATGTCTGTTAGATGCGTATCTGATTATGCAACTTTCAAGCTTAATATTTTTCAATATTCTGCAAGGCCTTAAAGGTTGCAATTCAAACTTCTTCTCTTCTGACTTCTAATAGCCTCATAGTTCACATCAAACTCTGTCTCTTGCCATATTTTTCTCTCTCTAGTATTTTCTTTTCTTTTTTTTTTTTTTTTTTTTTTTTGCCATTGCCTCTGGTCTTCCCTCTATATGGAAAGTTCTTCTCCCGTTGAGCACCAGGGAAACTGCTACTCACCCAAAGCCAAAGTTTAGATGGCTCTTCATGTGCAAGATTATCTACAATTCACTGGGTCAACTCAGGTTTTCTTTCCACAAGACCTCTCCACACCTTAGAAAATTTTCTATTGTATTTTAATTGTTTCTTCTATTTCTTTGCAACACATTCTAAGATCATTACAAATAGAAATTGCAACTTGATCTTTCTATTTCCCCTATATTTATCATAGTGACTGGCACAAAATGACACCTAATAGATATTTACAGAAAAAAAATAAAGTGTGAATTTTTTTATTATTATTGAGATGGAGTCTTGCTGTGTTGCTCAGGCTGGAGTGCAGTGGCTCAATCTCAGCTTACTGCAGCCTCCACCTCCTGGGTTCAAGGATTCTCCTGCCTCAGCCTCACGAGTAGATGGGATTACAGGCATGCACCACCACACCAGACTAATTTTTGTATTTTTAGCAGAGATGGGGTTTCACCACGTTGACCAGGCTGGTCTCGACCTCCTGACCTCAGGTGATCCGCCTGCCTCAGTCTCCCAAAATGCTGGGATTACAGGCGTGAGCCACCATGCCCGGCTAAAATGTGAATTCTAATTGGAAAGAACTGTAGTCTGCTAAGCACCTGGTAGTGTATATGTTTCAGTTTTAAGAGTAAGAGAGGGTTAACTGTCCATCAAGGACAATCCAGAGCTGTAGGGACATGAAGGGTAAAGATGATCCTGGGTGATGACTGGGAGAAAGGCTAAATTAGGAACCTCAAAATCAGGAGGAGGATGGCTCAGAAAACATGGATGTCTCACTGATATTTTTACCTTGTTTCCTGCAGAGTTCTGTGCAGTGTGATCATTTGCTAATGCTCCCAGCTCTTCGGTCATGATTATTAAAATAAAGCAGGTTTGTGTACACAGGTTTGTGTGTGTGTGTGTGTGTTTGTGTAAGAAAGGAGACAGGGTGTGAGAGCAAGGGTACACGTGAGAGAGAGAGACAGAATGAGAGAATCTCCTGCTTACCTTTGAAAACGGGTGGGGCTTTGTTTCATGTCTGGGTAGTTGTGCTACATACAGCATCACCTAAGTGCATAGGTGCATCATTTTACACTCAGATACTCAAGCAGCAGAGGAAACCATGTGAACTCCTTGAGAAATCTTGAGCATAGGCTTTGAAATAAAGGGTTTGAATCAGTCTTAGTAGTGAAGAGTAAGGAAGCTCCCCATCTAGAGTCTGAGTGACAGTAGGAAGCTTGATGCAGCTTCGTGTTCTAATAAACACAACTTCCTACCTTGCTCCAACTTTTCATATCCAAAGTCTGAAACATGCCCTCATGATGAATTAGGGAGGTTCATCCACCCTTTCTGTTTTCTGGTTGGTTGATCACTATTCTGTGGGTGTGAATATCCAACTATTTCTACCTGGACCAATAAAGTGATCACCAGAAACATACTCCTTGATGGATGAAGTCATTTCCTGGTGCATTCCTGCAGTATAAATAATTCAGTAGTCTTGTCTCTCATAGAAAGTCAGTCCTGAGCTCCTCCATCCTTTAGAATTGTGGTTTTGGCATGCACGCATCACAGTGCATTCCTTCTCATTGCCTTAGACATTAGCTTTTTAGGGTTTTGTTCGTGAAGCTTCCCAGGTTTTCATTAGCTCATGCGACTTGTTGCACTGTACTTATATCAGGACTCTCGGGGAGCTTTATTATCCATTATATTACTTCACTGCATGGGCCAGGCACCTTCATAATTAGGCTGAAAGAAACTAAAAGCATTGCACTCATGGGCACAGCTTGGGCATCATCATCAGGTCAGAGGGTGTTGTAAGCTGGGAGATGGCCATTAATGATCTCCAAAGTGCCAGAGCTCTGCCAGTTTCAACTGATTCTCAGCAAACTTCTTTTCCTTTTGGGGTGTAAGATTTAAAAAAAAAAAAAAAGATAAAGTTTAACCCTGCATCATTTACATGAGTTTACTGTAATTACCTATCCCCAGACCCTTGTGTTCACACTTCTTCTTCTAGGAAAGGAACATGGTGATTTTGCTGTTTAATTTATAAGACATTTTGTAACCATTATTGCAAAATCATTTTGTTCTATTCTCATTTAACTTTCAGAGAGTTCACAAATTCAATTTATTATTTTCTACTGAAATTAATCTCTTTGCCAGCTGCCCTGCCCTCCTTTCTCTTCTTGAAAACAGTGACAGGGCCCCAAGATATACCATGGAGTTAGTTCATGGTTGTAATTAGTATTTCTTCACCAGGGCACTGACTCATAAGAACAAAACTCCCTTTAATCTAGGCCACCCTCTTGCAATTCTCCCAACACTGGTTCCCTTAAGGGCTCATAAACTTTGATATAAGAAGCCAATCAATCATTTTTTTCTCCCACACCCCCTTTTTCCAATATTTTCATCTGAAGTAGATGCATTTTTATGTATTTATTTTTATTTTAATAAATGTTTATAAATTTGCTGAGAGATACTCCTAATACCAGTGACCCTGCATCTCTGGAAGACAAGGCATTTCCCAGTACAATTCTGTTCCAACGTCCTCATCAACACTTCATAGTTTCTTACGTAGGGCTATTTCTCTTTACCAAGATTTTCTCATCTCACTGAGCTCTGACTATCCCTCCCAAATCAGAACATCACAAACCTGCTTATTTTTAAAAATTACTTCTTTATTTTTAGCTTTTCCTGGGCTTACTGCATCCACTTATCTATGTTACAAATAGATTCAGAAGAATGGAAGTTTGAATAAATTGGGACATAGCATGTCAATATGTCAGTTCTTCATAAATGTATGGATAAACTTAATATCATGACAAGTAAACTCTTTGAAAAATGATGTCTTTTGAGCAGGGACACACTTGCTCTGGAGGTTCTAGCAAAGAATTCGTTCTCGCCCTTTCCATCTTTTGTTGGCTGCCAACATTGCTTGGCTTGTGGCTACATCACTCCAGTCTCTGCCTCTGTGTCACACTGCCTTCTCCTTTTCTGTCTGAAATCAGGTCGCCCTCCACCTCCCTCTTGTAAGGAAGCTTGTGATTATTTTAGGGAGCACATGTATAATGCAGGATAATCTTCTCATCTCAAGATTGTTGACTTAATCACACCTGTAAAGACCATTTTTCCACAGAAGGTGACAGTGACAGATTCTAGGAATTAGGACATACGTATCTTTAGGGTGAGGAGCATTTTTTACCCTGCCCTACTGGCTCACACATACTCTGCCAGTAGGAATGTAGTTGGGACAACATCAGGAAACAAGTTGTCAATGTGCATCACAAACCTGAAATGACCACACACTGTAGTACCACTACAATGGTAATAGTAAGTCATTGATGGGAATCATTACATTTATAAAAACTTTATCAAAATTATTTTAAAAATAGTTACTCTATTTAACAATGAATAAAAATATCAACAAATAAAATGAAGTCTTGTCATTGTTTTAAATTGTTGTGAGAAATATACAATTGAATAGAGTTCATGAGAAAATATTAAAGGAAAAAACAATAAACCAATAAATGTATTATACATTATTATTATAACTATATTTATTTTTATGCCATTTTCATATTATTAATATGTTTATGGACACATAAATACAAATTATCCACAGAAGTCTGTAGGCAATTTTATGCTTTAATAGCTCCAGAAGAATAGGTACTACCAATTGTTTTTACATTTTTAAATGACTATTTAAATTTATTTTACTTTTTGTAGTTTTGTGAATTTTGAATTATACATTTGTTGTTGCTTTTGTTAGGCAAGCAGTCTTTGTATTTTTCCAGGAATTGTCCACTTAGTCTAAATTTTAATTTTTTTGGTAATTTTTATAATACCCTCTTATTTTTTAGCAAATGTTTAATTTTAGAATAGTTTCAGATTTACAGAAAAATTGCAAAACTAATACAGAGAATTCTGAATACCCTACAGCCAGTGTCCCATATTAGAAACTTAAATTAGTATCGAATATTTGTTAACACTGATGAAGCAATATTGATACATTGTTATTAATTAGGGTCCATAGTGTATTTAGATTTCCTTATTTTTTCCCTAATTTCCTTTTTCTTTTCCAGGATCCCATCCAACCATGCCACCGAAATAGTGTTTGTCAGGTTTCTCCACTGTAAAGTTATTACCTGCCCCTCTTCCCTTTCCTTAAATCTCTCTTTGGAAGATATCACTACAGACAGCCCACACTTACAGGAGGAGAAGTTTATGCTCCACTTTCTTGAGGGGTGACTATCCACATAAATTAATTGAAATTCTTTTGCATGATAGATATTTATTTTATACTTTGGATATGATATTCATTTTCTTGCTCAGAGTTGTTCATCTTTGGCCATTGGGAGCACTGCAATTGGCTTCGGTGTCTCTTTGACATGCCCCTGACCCCACTCCATCACTGGGTTTTATTTTAGTACGTCCCTATCTCCTGATACTACAAGAAGCTCCAAGCTTATCTTGTATATTCCTTATTCTCACCTTAGAAACAGTCATTTCATTTCTACCTCGATACCTGGTTCTTTTTATTGGATAGTAGTATTAGATGCCGATCTGAACATTGGGTGTTCTTGTTGTTACTGGGGCAAATAACATATATATATGTATATATATATATATATATATATATATATATATTTTTTTTTTTTTTTTGAGACAGAGTCTTTCTCTGTCACCCAGGCTGGAGTGCAGAGGCACGATCTCGGCTCACTGCAAGCTCTGCCTCCCAGGTTCATGCCATTCTCCAGCCTCAGCCTCCCGAGTACCCAGGAATACAGGCACCCACCACCACGCCCGGCTAATTTTTTTGCTTGTATTTTTAGGAGAGATGGGGTTTCACCATGTTAGCCAGGATGGTCTCCATCTCCTGACCTCATGATCCGTCCGTCTTGGCCTCCCAAAGAGCTGGGATTACAGGTGTGAGCCACTGGGCCTGGCCACAAATAACATATTTTTAATTTTAATTTTTTTACTTCAATTAATGTTTGCTCTCCTTAATTAGAGGAACTGAAAACATACAATGAAGTTTATCATTTTATATTCACCAAATTAATAATCTAAAGATATTTAAATAAGCATACTTTTAAGTAATGCTTTTGTTAATTTGTAGCATTTACATATATGAGAATATTAAAACTTAAAATTGTACTAAGCCTTTTGAGACACCCTGTTTATACAAATATTTATTTAACAATGGTACTTTTTTATTATCCTCTGTATTTTTTCAAACTTTCTATGCAATGCAGATATTCTAAAATTCTCATCGCTTTTCGGCTTTTGGCTAAGATCAAGTGTAAAATTCTCATTAGTTCCTTTTATTAATAAAAATTAAAAGTTCAGAAAATTTGTGTTATGCCAAGAGTCACTAAAAATAATTATAATGCTACTTAATAAATACTAATTGAGTCTTTTCTAAAAGAAAGACACCATAATAATAGACGTTAATGGTAAAATTCAAGTCTAAAACATAATGCTCCTGCAAGCAATTTATAATCTATTAGATAAAACACATTTATTCAACCAACTATAAAAAATAATGTGATAAATATTAACCAAAAAGAAGAACATAAAGCTTAATTCTAGTGAAGGAGAGCATAATGGATTCTGACTTGAACCTCAACAAATTTCCTGGAAAAGGTGGCATGTATTTTGTCCCTAAAGACTGAGTAAGATTTTGACAGCCAGGGTAAGGGCATTTCAAAAGAGTATGAAGCAGAAATAATGAAATAGAAAAGGTCAGAGACAGAAAGATGTCCATTTTGACAAAGACAAAGAATGAATGGGAATGTTTATTGGAAGTCTGGGGCTTGAGGCTGCTCTGTCTATGGAGTAGCCATTCTTTTATTCCTTTACTTTCTTAAAAAACTTGCTTTCGCTTTGCAAAAAACAAAGAAGTCTGGGGTTTGAAAAGTAGATTGGGAAAAGATCCTTTCAAAGAATCAGCTTTTCTTTCATTATTATTTTATTTTTCCATAAGTTATTGGGGTAAAGGTGGTATTTGATTACTTGAGTAAGTTATTTAGTGGTGATCTGTGAGATCCTGGTGCACCCATCACCCGAGCAGGATACACTACACTATATTTGTTGCCTTTTATCCCTCGTCCCCCTCCTACTCTTTCCCCAAGTCCCCAAATTCCATTGTGTCATTCTTATGCCTTTGCATCCTCATAGCTTAGCTCCCACACATCAGTGAGAACATGCGATATTGAGTTTTCCATTCCTGAGTTACTTCACTTAGAATAATAGTCTCCGATCTCATCCAGGTCATTGCAAATGCTGTTAATTCATTCCTTTTTATGGCTGAGTAGTATTCCATCATAGATAGATAGATAGATAGATAGATAGATAGATAGATAGATAGATAACTGTTTATTTATCCACTCTTTGATTGAGGGGTATTTGAGTTGGTTCCATGATTTTGCAATTGTGAATTGTGCTACTATAAACATGCATGGGCAAGTATCTTTTTCAAATAATGACTTCTTTTTCTCTCAGTAGATACCCAGTAGTGGAATTGCTGGATCAAATGGTAATTCTACGTTTTGTTCTTTAAGGAATCTCCACACTGTTTTCCACAGTGGTTGTACTAATTTACATTCCCACCAGCAGTGTAGAAGTGTTCCCTGTTCACTGCATTGACACCAACATCTCCTGTATTTTTTATTTATTCATTATGGCCATTCTTGCAGGAATAAGGTGGTATTGCATTGTGGTTTTGATTTGCATTTCCCTGATCATTAGTGATGTTGGGCATTTTTTCATATGTTTGTTGGCCATTTGTATTCTACAGTGAACTCAGACAAATCAGTAAGAAAAAAATCAAACAATCCCATCAAAAAGTGGGCTAAGGATATGAATAGACAATTCTCAAAATCTGCTTTTCTAGTATCTGTTTAGTCAACAGGGGTGGAAAGGAGGAGAGGACGTGAGATATTAAGAAGGGCTATCTGCCTGCACACTGTGCTTAAGTTTTTGTTTTTTAATGCATGTACTCATTTAATCTTTATGATCTATCAGATAGGTCATAAAGATATAAACAATAACTACTGTTATTCCTGGCTTTCAAAAGATGAACTGAAGCATCAAAAAGTGAAATAATCCAATTGATCAAGGGAGATAAAAGGAAGGAGGTAGAAGATGACTCCAAGATGAATAGTCTCATTTTTTGGATGAAATTTGATGCCTTTAATGCAAGAAGGAAGGGAAATTTTGGTGGAGTAAAAAAATATATATTAAAAATCATTGAATTAGGCTGAGACAAGTGGATCACCTGAGGTCAGGAGTTTGAGACCAGCCTGACCAACATGATGAAACCCTGACTCTACTAAAAATACAAAAATTAGCTGGGCATGGTGGCACACACCTGTAATTCCAGCTGCTCAGGAGGCTGAGGCAGGAGAATTGCTTGAACCTGGGAGGTGGACGTTGCAGTGAGCCAAGATTGTGCCAGTGTACTCCAGCCCGGGTGGGGAGAGCAAAACTCCATCTCAAAAAAAAAAAATTATATTTGTCTTTTGTTTACTGGCTTTGCACTTAATGACAGAGCTTTCAGGTACAAATAAAAGCCATTAGGTGAGGGATAGGTGTACATTATCTTTTTTTTATAAGAAACTCCTGTCACAGGTTTAAAAGGTACAAAACTTAACCTTTATGTTCCAGCATCACGGGTTATTTCTCCCATTTCTCATGGGGGTGTTGATGAGCTTATATGCAAAGTGTGGGGTGGGGAGAGAGGGGTGAGGAGGCTTTCCAGCTGCAATACAAATCCACTGAATTGGGATCCATCTATTTACTGATGTAGCCTGCTCAAGGTCTATGCTGGCTATTTCAGTGGCTGCCCTCAGCAGCTGGACTTTGGCTCAGACCCACCACATGCCACATCCTGCAGGATGCACCTTTGGAAGGTCCCCTGGCTAACAGATGGAAGTGACGCAGCTCCCACCTGCTGCCTGGAAATGACAGTCCACAGAGATGTCAGTCATACCCTTCAGGACTACCAGTGATGACTGTTCACACTGCGTCCTAGGAAGTGTGTTCTTCCACGCAGGCTGTGAGAATCCAGGAAGGTCCGCTGACTTGCTTATTTGTTGTTGCGACTGGACCTCAAATTCCTTGGCTCTCTCTAAGTAAAAATTACCTCCGGGACAAACCAATTTTCCTGGGCAAGGTTTAATAGGCTTGCAACTGGAGATGTGCCAGGGAGCAGCATACAGGGGAGGGGTCCTGATGTTCCTTCCCCAAAGGGCCCAGCTCTAGTCATCTTAAAGAAGTAGAGGCAGAAAAAGGAGTGATGTGCAAGCATGTTTAGGGGTTTTCTTAGAGCTTGTGCAATGAAACATTATGCCCTAACTGACACGGCATGATCTGAGAACAGCAGATTAGCTCCACCTTTGGCAGAGATTTTAGTATTATAATAAGAAAAAAAGTTGATGAAAGGTCAGTGCTAGAGTCTGTCTTATCTTCAGCTGGCTGCATCTGGTTCGGTTCTTACCAGAAACACCAGAGTCTCCCTTTAGCAACCTTGAAGGATGATTAAGTCCTTAAGGAATGCTAGAGTTCTGCTTCAACAGCCTTGAAAGACAAGACTTCAAGGAGATAAATGGTGAGGTTCTTCTTTTTATGGTTAGGAATTCAGCCTGGTCAGCTAAGTTGAGAGAGGCCTCCTTTCTGCTACATAACTTGGGTCAGCCTGTTAACGGAGCCAAGAAAACATGGGATGGAACATGGCGGACATGTGAGGCCCATTGGGATCTTAGTGACCTTGTCTCGTGTCTGCCAGGACTGAGTGTCTTCCCTGACCTGTCTCACATCAGAAAATTTCAGTGCCTGGAGCCCATGAGAAATCACACATCACTCTGCAATAGCAGGAAATTTGCATGTTGGGCTCACTGCTCATTTCCGCTGTGCTGCTCCAAGACGGCTCCAGGCAACTGCCCTGCCCACCAAGGCTAGTGGACTTCCATGGGGACACTCTAGGAAGAGAGATCCAGCTCCTGTCTATGCTTAAATGTAAGCTCTGTGAAGGCAGGGTCTCTGTCTTCTTCTGCTCACCTGGACATCTCCAGAGTAGGTGTTCAGTGAAAAAAAAAAAAAAAAAAAAAAACTCTTACTCATCACTGAATGTCATCTAGCAGTTGGTTAATGATACAAGAATGGTGTATGAAGACCCCATATTGACTTCCCTCTTGCCTTCCTCTTCAAAAAGACTTGACCCCCATTCCCTTCCACAAGGTCTGTTTCGAATTCTTCAAGCACTCTTTTAAACTGGTTCAAACTCTTCAAACACTCTTTTAAATATGTTTTTATCTTATTCCTGGATAGTCTTCTAGAACTTAGAAGTCAAAAATTGAACATCTGCATTCGTAGGTTCTACTGTAACCACTTTCCTCAGCATGAATTAAATCTTTTCATTATACTTGGGCTGTGGAACAGGGAAGGAGAATATTTGAGGTAACAATAAAAAATAACTATTCCACCATAGTGTTAACATCCCTATTTCATGGAAGATGATTCTAAGGTTCAGAAAGATTGAGTGCCTAACCCAAAACCATACAGCTTGTAAATGTTGGGGATGAATTTCTAACACCTCTGCTGTTTTCAAAACCTATACAATGTCTCTTTTTATACCACTATAAGATGCTATTGCACTGGCTGGGGAGCTGGGAAGGCACTGCTTCCTTCATTGCGCTTCCTAATCATATTTCAGCTCAAATATTGTTTCCTCTGGAAACACTTATCTAATCCTCTTAACCAATCATTCTCAATCACAGGTGATTTTGCTCCCCAGGGAACACTGGTAACGTTTGCAGATAGTTTTAGTTTTCCATACTGGAAGGGATCATTAGGAAGGGGAGTCAGACACCCAACCAGCACCTACTAGTATGGCCAGGGGTGCTGCTAAACATTCTACAATGCACACTACAACCCCCACAGTAAAGAATGACACAGCGTCAGATGTTCATTTGTGCTGAAGTTGAGAAACTCTGCTCTCAACAATGCCATCTCCCCCTGCTCTGTGCTATGACAGCAACAGCACTAGGTATTGCCCTGTCATAGTGCTTATTAGAGTTTGTAACTCTGCATTTATTACACATTTAATTACATGTTCAAAATTTTCTTAGTACCTCACCATTCCCACTAAAGTATAAGGTTGGTAGAGGGACCATATAATTTATTGCCCAAATCAGGACAGCTCTAAGGTGTTACTAATAGATACACTGGGACAACAGGTATAAATGGGCTATGTCATCTGAGTCATAGGAGATTGCGAAGGTAGAGGGTAGTGTTGAAAGCCTGATGACAGTGCCTTTGTGTTAAATACAAGATGAAGAAGGGAAAGAAGCAGTGAGTAGAATCTACTCTTAAGTTTCATGTTGAAGAAAATGAGATGGATAAAGTAAACCTGAAGAAAAAAAAGAGTAGCATGGATATGTAAACATAGGGGATGGGGAAACTAACCCTTTATCTAGTGGTGAGAAAGTTTCCATTAGAAAGGGAAATGTTGTGATTGTATACAAAAGTAGAGGAAGAAATATCCTCCAAAAGAGGAGGGATGGAGGGGAGATCGGGGCTAATTGGTGCCATTCTTCAGAGACACAGGGGTTGATGAGGAATAAAATAGAGCAGTTTCTCTCAAATGGCTTTTATCTTCTCATTGAAGTGAGAAGCAACAGTGTCTGTAACAAGGAAAGCAGGGGCTGTAGTGAACCAGCCTATATTTTAAAGAGCTCTGGGAGGAAATATTCAAGAGGGTGTAAAAGTATGTGAATAACAAGATGGCCAGAAAAGGCCAGCAGGTTGCCTAAACATAGGGAGCTTGGAATTGTGGGAAAACCAAGCTGAGTAATGAGTTTTCTTCTGGATAGTCAGTGGTTGTCTGAGTCTTTAACCACTCAATTCCTAACATCCACAGGCAGGCAGCCAAAAGAATAAGAATGACCAAAACAATAATGTTCGGGCATGTTCTGCCTGGATCTCAGCCTCTAACCCAAACTCATCCATCAGGTTACTCTTCAATCTCAGTGTATTAGTCCTTTCTCTGCTATAAATAAATACCTGAGACTGGGTAATTTATAAAGAAAAGAGGTTTAATTGGCTCATGGTTTTACAGGCTGTACAGGAAGCATGGCTGGGAAGACCTCAAAAAACTTACAATCGTGGCAGAAGACAAAGAGGAAAGAGACACATCTTCACATGGTCAGAACCGGAGGAAAACAGAGAGCAAAGGGAGAGATGCTACACACTTTCAAAAACTAGATCTCGTAAGAATTCACTCGCTATCACCCTATCACCAGAAGAGCAAGGGGGAAATCCATCCCCATGATCCAATCACTTCCCACCTGGTCCCTCCCCAAACATTGGGGATTACAATTTGAAATGAGATTTGGGTGGGGACACTGAACCAAACCATATCACTCAACTTCCATGCCTGTTCTCAGTGTTGTTTTTACAACTCTTCAAAATACTCAGCTGCCAGTCACTTCCTTCATTCCCTGGGCACATTTAAAGGGAGTCAGGGGACAGAGAGAACACTGACATAATTGATCACAATATCCAGCTTAGAGAGGAAGAAATAGCATCACTCAGGAGAGGGGGGTAACCAAGAGAGTTGAAAGAATACCTGAGGAAACTTGAGTGAATGTGAGGGATTGGGAAAGTCAGAGAGATGATGGTTCATGGTCAGATGTGGGAATTTCAGACTTTGCATTGATAGCATGGACATATTTGTACACAATGACAAAATTTGAGATGTGGTCATTAGCGTGGGTTGGTGGAGTCAAGAGGGAGAGGGAGGAAGAGGAGGGGGAGAGAGAGGGAGAATTAATCTATGGCAAAGAACAAACAGTGTCATACTTTTCATACATTTGGTAACCTCTCTCTATTTTGCCTATTGTCATAGTATAAGCCATGTGTTGGAATCTATGTCAAAATCCTAGCCAAATTTGCAAAACTGATAATTTTGTAATCCACTGGTCTAGTGATGAAAAACACTGTAAAAGAAGAAACTGATAAACCCAGAAAAGACCAATAAAAGGTTCTATCTTGTTGGTCCAAAATAAGTGAAATCCTTATAAACTTAATAGATTATTAGAGGAAGTCCTGTACAATTGATTGGTGACAAATAGACAAATATTTTAGCTCTTCTTCTTAGATAAAAAAAAAATACACAGAAAAGTCACTGGCTTTTTTCAAGTGAGAATAGCTACTCAAGAATCTTTTCTTTTATCTCTAACCAGAAGAGGAATTCAACCTTTGAATTCTGGAGCTAGTCTTTGTTCCAGCTTTACAGTGAAATCTATCTGTCTCTCTCCCCACCCATCACTCACTGCTGTAGGGCTGTCTAAGATCTCTGATCACTAAGTAGACACTAAGGCCAAATGACAGAGAAACTGTTTTATTAGTGTTTTATTGTTGTGGACAAGTGAAAATACAGGAGGTGGGGATGGTAGTTGTGTTTCTTTTCATTTTATTTCTTCCTTTTTCTTTTCTTTTAAATATGTTTTTCCTTGGTGTTTAATATTTTTAAACTTCTGTACTGTGAAAGTTGGACCCCATATCCATGCAGCATAAATATATGACCATGTTTAAACAGGGATCCTTTGAAAATTTATTTGCTATCTATCCAACTGGAGGGAGGACTCCAGAAACCTTGTGGATGTGCACAGAAACTCTCCCTCCTTTCATTTGTGAATGCCTAAAACATGCCCAAACGAGCTAGAGTATGGAACTCGAATCTATAAGGATCTCCCAGGTACCATAGCAACACATCACAATAGTTTTTATACAATATATCATGTGCATGAGAATATTACTGTGAGACTCGTTTATGTGTAGATGGTTGATAAGATCAACTCCAGCTAACCTGATTATTACAATATTATTGAGTTTCATGTCTACACAGCTGCCTTATCAACTTGAACGCGTTTATTGCTCTGTTTGGGGTAAATATGCAATTACTCTGATAGCAATGATTTGCAGAGGTTAGAAACATGTTAAATTAAAAAGGCCTGAAATCATACCATGAATCCAACTTTTGAAATACTAAACCTGTGTTGAAATAGCTTCTTCTTTCTGGATTTCTCTCTTGAAATAACATTGATTATTAATGGCTGACTATTACAGCATTAAACATTTAGAGACATAGAAAATAATCACATGGTATAAAGAATAAATTAAAAATCACTTAATTGTACCATTAAAATATAAATTAAAAATATACAATTTTACACAGTTTATCTACTAAAAGATTATTTTTGTATATTGTTTTCCTATTTAACTTTTTATTATGAGCATTTTCTCTACATCCCATTTAATTAATGATACTTCATTTAATTGGGTTCTAAGGTTGGGTATTTAGTCTATTTCTAATTTCTCTATATTATAAATGAGGTAATAATGAAATGTTTGTCTATGTTTGTATTAGTCCATTCTCACATTACTATAAAGAAATATCTGAGGCTAGGTAATTTATAAAGAAAAAAGGTTTAATTGGCTCATGATTCTGTACAAGAAGCATGACAGTATCTGCTTCTGGGGAGGCCTCAGGGAGCTTTTACTCATTGCAGAATGCAAAGTGGGAGCAGGTATCTTACATGGCAGAAGCAGGAACAAGAGAGAGAACGGAGAGGTGCTACACACTTTTAAACAACCATATCTCATAAGAACTCACTCACTATACAGTACCAACGGGGGATGGTGCTAAACCATTCATGAAAAACCGCCCCCACAACCCAGTCACCTCCCACCAGGCTCCACCTCCAACACTGAGGATTATAATTCTACATGAGATTTGGGTGTGGACACAGATCCAAGTCATATCAATGTTTTAACATATATGTCACATACAGTCTAGAATTGGAACTACTGAATCAACTGATGTAAACTATTTTAAACTTTAAACATATATTCCTTCCAGAAAGGTGGGCATACAAAGATTTGTATTTCCTTTCACTCACATGCCACTTGTTGCTATCATATAAGACATATCATATAAGACAATTATATTGTTTTGCAAATGTTTTATTACTAGTGTTGAATTTTTCTTGTTTATTGTACATTTACATGTTTTATTTCATAAAAGATATGTGTTCTGTTCTCATTGTGATTAGATTTGGCCTTTCATTTTTTTTTTTAATTTTGCTCTAGAAGAACAAAGCTGGAGGCATCATGCTACCTGACTTTAAACTACACTACAGGGCTACAGTAAACAAAACAGCTTGGTACTGGTACAAAGCCAGGTATACATAGACCAATGGAACAGAATAGAGAACCCAGAAATAAGACTAAACACCTACAACTATCTGATCTTTGATAATAAATGGTTCTGGGATAACTGGCTAGCCATATGCAGAAGATTCAAATTGGACCCCCTTCTTATACCATATACAAAAATTAACTAAAATTAGGTTAAACACCTACATGTGAAACCTAAAACTATAAAAACCCTGGAAGACGACCTAGGCAGTCCTGGTCCTAGGCAGTCCTGGAAGAGGACACAGGCATGGGAAAGATTTCATGCCAAAGATGCCAAAGATGCCAAAAGTAATTACAACAAAAGCAGAAATTGACAAATGGGATCTAATTAAACTAAACAGCTTCTTCACAGCAAAGGAAACTATCAACAGAGTAAACAAACTACAGAATGGGAGAAAATTTTTGCAAACTATGCATTCTGCAAAGGTCTAATATCCAGCATCTGTAAGGAACTTAAACAAATTTATAAGGGACAAACAAACAACCCCATAAAAAAGTGGGCGAAGCACACAAACAGATATTTTTCATGCGGCCAACAGTCATATGCTAAAAAGCTCAACCTCACCGATCATTAGAAAAATCCAAATCAAAATCACAATGAGATACTATTTCACACCAGTCAGAATGGCTATTATTAAAAAGTAAAAAAATAAGAGATGCTGGCAAGATTGTGGAGAAAAAGGAATGCTTATACACTGTTGGAGTGTAAATTAGTTCAACCGTTGTGGAAGACAGTGTGGCAGCTCCTCAAAGACCTAAAGACAAAAATGCCATTCAACCAGCAATCCCATTACTGGGTATATACCCAAAGGAATATAAATCATTCCATCATACAGACACATCCACGCATATGTTCATTGCAATGTTATTCACAATGACAAAGACATGGAAACAACCTAAATGCCCATCAATGATAGACTGGATAACGAAAATGTGGTACATATACACCATTTAATACTATGCATCCATAAAAATGAACAGGATCATGCCCTTTGCAGGGACATGGATGGAGCTGGAGGCCATTACCCTTAGCAAACTAACACAGGAACAGAAAACCAAATACCACATGTTCTTACATTAGCAGGAGCTAAATGATGAGAACAGATGGACACATAGAGGGAAACAACACACACTGGGCCTATTTGAGGGTGGAGAACGGGAGGAGGGAGAGGATCAGAAAATATAACTAATGGATTCTAGGCTTAATACCTGGGTGATGAAATAATCTGTATACCAACCCCCATGATACACATTTACCTATATAACAAACCTGCATATGTACCCCTGAATTTAAAATAAAAAATTTTTAAAAATGCTTTGCTTTTTAGGACTTGAAAATACTTTCTTCATTTTTTTGGCTTTCTTCACAATTTTATTTATGTATATATTGTGTTCAGAAATCTGTTACTTTGAAATATATATAAGAAAATGTATTGAAATTTTTATTAAGAGATCTCTACTCACTTTTATGATCGCTTTGTAAGATTAGATGAAAGTTTCCAAAATTTTCTTCTAGGTGTTCTATTATTTCAAAATTTTCATATAGTTTTACAATCTATCTGAAAAGTGCCCTAATATATTCTATTATTATAGGTTGCTCACATGCCTTAGCCAAAATGGATTTGTACTTCGTATAATAAAGCAATATTAAGCAAAATCCACTTCTTTGATAAGAATTTTTTTTTAGAATTTTAACTCTAATTTTGACAAAGAAAATGCTTCAAATGTATGAAAGACATGCATTAAAAAAATGTAGTATATCAATTAATTAAAGGTGGGTACAAGGGAATAAGAAATGATTAACATTTCTTTCCATTAAATGTTTCATAGAAAACATTTACCTTGGAGAAATACCGACATCGTTTTTTTTTGCTTTAATAACAATAATGATATTTAGACATTGCCTATTACCTTATGAGTGCCTGACTTGTTTAAATTTTATTGCTGTTTCAGGATACAAGTCTATTTGTGTTAAGAATATATGCTACCCAAATAGGAAAAAAAAAAGCAGTCTGTCATTAATGTATTTACCAGTTTATTGTGGGATAGCATAATTTTCCAGGCCTATGGACTTTGGACTTTGAACATTTTTAAAACTTTTTTTTTTTTTTTTTGAGATAGAGTCTCTCTCTGTCACCCGGGCTGGAGTGCAGTGGCGCGATCTCGGCTCACTGAAAGCTCTCCCTCCCGTGTTCACGCCATTCTCCTGCCTCAGCCTCCCGAGTAGCTGCGACTACAGGCGTCCTCCACCACGCCCAGCTGATTTTTTTGTATTTTTTTAGTAAAGACGGGGTTTCGCCGTGTTAGCCAGGATGGTCTTGATCTCCTGACCTCGTGATCTGCCCGCCTTGGCTTCCCAAAGTGCTGGGATTACAGGTGTGAGCCACCGCACCTGGCCAATTTTTAAAACTTTAATCATATTCTATCACTAGGCATTTAGGTTGCTTCACAAATAAAGTTTTGCCAAATTTTTTTCTTACCCAGAAATGATCAACTGTGCAGAATAATCCAAAAATTATTTAATTATTGTTTGCCATTTTATAATATGTTTGACAGGTATGAAGAAGTGTTTCTTAAGTGGAATACATGACAATTTAGGTTAACTGTAGGTGGTACAGGATAAATTATTTTTTCTTTAAATTAAGAGGATCCTTACATTTCCTTGATTAATTCAGATATTCACATATTAGATTTGCATAAGTCATGGTATTTCTTTATTTAACATTATTTACTGTATTACTTAAGTCACATACTGAGCTACCACGTTCAAATCAGTTTTGAAGCATGTGTCATAATTGATGATTTGCACTATTATGACAATTATTCCCACATTATTTTTAGACATTTCAGTTACTTTCAAGCCTACCCACCCATATAAATATTTTTGCTTTGTCTAATTTGAATTTGCCAAACAGATTTTATGCAAGGTCAACTCTCATCTAGACATGAAAAATAATAAAAGAAAAAAAATCACTATTAAAAATTCCTAAGCACCACAATTGACTTGCTTTTGTTGTGAACTGGGTGCAATTATTATCAAGCTAAGTGCCTCTCATTAATCAATATTAATTATTTCTGCAAGGGAGGATGTAAATCAATATTAAGAATTTTCTGGAGATTTCACAGATCTCAATCAAGAATATGTTTGCATTTGCATGCACTGTAACAAGAGCCAGCTGGGAAATGCACCATTTGCTTGAAAAGGTGGGAAACCCCACCTTTTATAAATCTCTGTGTCATTTTTGCAGACAAAGAAAGCAAAGTGCTGAGAAGTTTCCTGTAAAAGTATTACGGTGAGAAAAGTAAGAACATATATAACCAATTTTTCACACAAAAATGAATGATCAACTCTGCAGAATAATCTATACAATCTTAATTTCTATTTGACTTTTTTATCTTCTGGTACTTCATTTTGCATATAAGACATACATCTCCCTAGAAATCCCCAAACAGCAAGAAGGGGGCTGAAGGTTGGAAGAGAGAGAAAGAGCTCATGAGAGCCTGGACTACATATTTCTCCTTTGAGATCTTTTGTTACCCCAACATTTCCCTCATATCTTTCCATAGCTTATTTGCCTGACTGGATTCTTCATTTGGGTAGGGTCTTGTTTATCTTGTTCCTTTCTCTAGCTCATTTGCCTAATATAGTGTCTGGTCATGGTAGGACCTCCACTGTTTGTATTCTTTGTGTGTCAGTGGAATGAACAAAAGCAAGGACAGACAGATGGAAGGAAGGAAGACAAGTAGAGGCAAAGAGGAGAAAGAGGAAGAGAAGGAGGGAGAAATGGAGGGAGGAAAGAAGGAAGAAAGGAAGAAAGCAAAGAAAAAGAGAGGGAGAGAGGGAAAGGGGAAGAGAAGAAGAGAGGGATGGAGGGAGGGAGAAAGAAAGGAAGAAGGAACCAGTCTAGCAGATATCTTAATTTCTTGCAACTGACTCATTAAAAGTAACATTCATTTCCATTATACAAAGAGCAAGAAACAGAAAGAAGTAACTGTCATCTTCACCAGCTCTCAAATTGTCTTCAAACTCTAGCTGTATCATTTGGTTTAGAATTTGGAAATTCCTGGGCATAGATGCAATGATGTTCAGATGAAAGATTTAAAACTGCATTCCAGAGCATTTCAATCTGTAGTATTTCATCCTCAATACTATGGAGATAGGAAGTAATACATTATACCAAGAAGGCATTTGACATCTATTAGTGAGTTCATCTGTAACATTAGGTTTACCCTGGAAAGTTCAACTACGACATATGGTAATAAAGGGACCACATTCTAGAGAAAACATCTCCTAGCTCCTACTCCCTTTCCTTCCCCTCCTCCTACTTTCAGCAACATACTTCAGAAAAAGATAAACTCTCTGTGCTCCTGTCCAATTAGATCAGACTTTTAAAAAGAGGTAAAATCCTAATGTGTTCTATGCAGCATTTAAAAGTATACTTCCTAAAAGATTAAGTTATTATGTTTAAAGTTAACATGAGTGTTTTAGATGTATTACCACTTGAACATTTCTTACGTCAAAACTGTGCAATGCTTTTTACAAAACTTTAATATACCCATTTAGAGTTCTTGGTTTAAATTAGTATTTAAGTTCTTGACTGTGTTTATTAATGGCTATCACAAAGTCGGCTCTATCATTGATAAGCTAATCTAAACTGTTTTGTAAAATAATGTTTTTCACATAACACCAGAAAAAAAAAAATGAGCCATCTTACACCAGTCAGAATGGCTGTAATTGTTGGCCTGGATGCAGAGAAAAGAAAATCCTTATACACTGTTGTCAGGAACGTAAATTAGTTCAACCTCTATTGAAAATAGTATGGAGATTTCTCAAAGAAATAAAAATATAACTACCTTTCCACCCAGCACTCCCACTGCTGGGTGTCTACATAAGGGAAAATAAATCATTACATTAAAAAGATGCCATTGGGAGGCCAAGGAGGGTGGATCACGTGGTCAGGATAGCAAGACCATCCTGGCCAACATGGTGAAACCCTGTCTCTACTAAAATACAAAAATTAGCTGGGCATGGTGCTGCTTGCCTGTAATCCCAGCTGCTCGGGAGGCTGAGACAGGAGAATTGCTTGAACCAGGGAGTCAGAGGTTGCACTGAGCCGAGATCATGCCACTGCACTCCAGCCTGGAGACAGAGCAAGACTCTGTCTCAAAAAAAAAGATAGCTGTACATGTATGTTCACTACAGCACTATTCACAAGAAAAAAGTCACAGAACCAACCTAAATAGCCATCAATGGTTAACTGGATAAAAGAAATGTGGTGTATATATACACTGAGGAATACTACACAGCCACAAAAAAAATGTAATCGTGTCCTTTGCAGCAACATGGATAGAGCTGGAAGCCGTGATCCTAAGTGAACTGATTCAAAAACAGAAAGTGAAATACTGCATGTTCTCGCTTATAAGTGGGAACTTGAAGCAATGGATACACATGGACATAAAAACAAAAATAATAGACACTGGGGACTCCAAAAGGGAGGAGGGCAAGGGTTGAAAATTACCTATTGGGAACAATATTCACAATTTAGGAAATGCGTATACTATAAGCCCATATCTACACAATACATCCATGAAACGAACATGCACATGACACTCTGAATCTAAAATAAAATAAAATTTAAACAATTAATTATTTTCCTACTACAAATGATGCCGTTTCCTTCACTTATCATTTGTATATAGTTAATTCCTGAGGAAAATATTTTGTTCTCCATTTTCCCTAATCTTATAGGAAACACAAGATGTGTATCCTCTAGAAGAATCTCTTCTTGCATTCTCTTGTGCCAATTAACTAACATCAGGAACCATTTTAGAGGATGAAAAAGGTTGCTTTAAAGCCCCATAACCAAAATTATACCTTACTTACATTTTTCCTCCTTGCTGTAATATCACGAAATCTTACTATATTATAACAATGTTATGTATTTACATCACTCAGTTTTTCTTTATACAATCTCTTTCTGAGCTGTAATGAGGTGCATTATCAACTGTGAGTTGTCAGCATGTGTGTGTCTGTATGTGTGTATCTGTATGTGTGTGTCTGTGTGCCTGTATGTCTGTGTGTGTGTCTATATGACTGTGTGTGCGTGTCTGTGTGTTTGTGTGTGTGTGTGTGTGTGCATGTGAGTTTAATCAAAATACTTGACTGGGTGGTAAGATGGGAGTGAGACTGATATTAAATTAAAGGAAGTTTAGATTTTTATTTTAAGTAAAGAAAATATAGTATTTAGAATTATTTGTATTATACATAGGCTTCATGAATTCTCAATATTAACAAGAAATTCATAAAACAGATAAAATAGAAAAATTATATTTATTGCCAAAAAAGCAAATAGCCATACAATTCTTTGTCATTTCAGTATCCCCTAATGTCTACAAAATATGATTTGATTTGTAAAGCTCTTGTTTCAGATTGTGTCGGCCACAGGTATTCCCCTGGGAATGTCGGACCCGAGGTTTGGTTAAGCAGCTTGCCTGGGAAAACTGTTTCACAGAAAATCCTTAACGTAACCTTAAAGGATTGTTTAATAGGTTTAATAATTTTTAACAAACAGAAATTAAATCATGTTCATAGTGCCTTTCCACTGATTGGCATTTCAGTCCTCAATCTACACTACCTCAACTGTACAACAATCCTCTGTGAGATTATTACTCTTCCCATTTTCTGGATAAGGATTTGGGGACTTCCCTCTCTAGAAGGGTGGAGACTTAGACCTGATCATCTGCCTCCTAGCCTAGTGCACTTGCCATTCTATCATAGTTGCCTCCAGAGCCATTAAGCACTTAAGAATTAAAAAAAATTCCAGAAGTAATATCAGAGGTAGTTCAGGAAATGACTATAACTTTCTCTATAAAATATTAAAGTTGGTTATTTGCTATCACTCTTGTACTCAAGGACAAAATTTATTCCACTTTTGAATTCAAGCCAATAATTGTTGGCATTTATGAGGAGACTTTCTCCCATATAGACAATGTTTTGAACTTACACTCTTTTTTGAATCATTTTTTTGTGCACTACTATTGATCTGGCTTGATTGACATGGCCTTACAGGTTCAGAATATTTTAACTCAAAAGAAACATGTTTACAAGGCAATAAACTCAGTAGGTAGATAAATAGATTAAAAAAAAGACCGATTTCCAAAAAGATACAAAAGCATCCTTCAAAAACTGAAACAAAGAAAACATTACAAGTTTTGAAATGTGACACCAGTTGCTATTTCAGGGCAATTCACCAATGACTAATTAATGGGCAGATTAGATTTTCTTCCAATTTGCAACCACGTGCAAATTATTTCTGGGGAATTACATGTAATTTTAGCACAAACTTTTTCAGATTATATGATAAGTAGAAAGTAGGCCGGTGATTCTCACCCAGGGCAATTTTGCCCTTCAGGCGATGTTTGGCAACATCTGGAGAAATTTTCGGTAGTTACCTCTGGGTGGGGAAAGTTACTGGTGAATTGTAAGACGGAGGTCAGAGATGCTGCTAAACATCCTACAATTTGCAAAACAGGCTTACATAATAAAGACTTTTCTGGCCCAAAATGTCAACAGGGCCAAGGGTGAGAAATCTTGCATTAGATAAAGTATTTGGAATGTTAGACAAATGGAAAGGAAAGAGCAGTAAGAAAACATTCGGCAACTGTGTGACAGCAAAGACTCAAGGGTGCGTGAAAGTGAAAACATCTGGTGTCAAAAATGAAAAGGCCAAGGGTACAAGTGAACACTTCTGTCACCACCACCTGAGGCTACTTTCTCAGGTAGCTCATGTCATGAAAGTTTGCTTTTCCAGACACAGCCACCAAACCACGCCACCTACTCTTTCTCCAAGATGAACACTGCCCATTTAATTCCCTTCTATTACCTACTAGCTAATATACTTTAGCTCAAAATGCTCTCTGCCATTAAAGCCCTAAACTTTGGAATTTTCTTCCCCCTTCAATGATATCTGAAAATGTGAGTTGCATTTGAGACCTTCCTTTTCTGATAGAACATCCCTGATGTTCCTTTTCTGATAGAACGTTTCTGATTTTCTTCCTTCCCTGATACTTCACCCAGCGAGTCACCTTCATTTTTCTCTGAACTCACCTAAGCTCAGGAGGAAAAACATTTGCGCTCCTGTCCTTTGTGATAGAGACTGTGAATCATTCACCAACTATCCCTGTTTCTTGCATTCATGTATTCAAAAGGCAGCAGGACATTATTAAATTTGCCACATCACACTATTTTCAAGATACCTACTTTTCTACCTTACTGCAATTGTCACCTATAGTCTGTCACTCACATATGGTTTTCCCAACACACTTTTTTTTTTCTTTTTTCTCTTTTTTTTTGAGATGGAGTTTCGCTCTTGTCACCCAGGCTGGAGTACAGTGGCACAATATTGGCTCACTGCAACTTCCGCCTCCTGGGTTCAAGCGATTCTCCTGCCTCAGCCTCCCAAGGAGCTGGGATCACAGATGCCTGCCACCATGCCCGGCTCATTTTTGTGTATTTTTAGTAGAGATGGGGTTTCACCATGTTGGCCAGGCTGGTCTCGAACTCCTGACCTCAGGTGATCCACCTACCTCTGCCTCCCAAAGTGCTGGGATTACAGGCATGAGCCACTGCACCCAGCCCAACACACTTTTCCCTTATGTTTCCCACTGTTACACAAGCAAGCCAGTTAGTTTTTGTTTTCTTGAACTATATGCCTTGACCCAATAGACACTTGTTGACTTCTATTTTAACAGCTTCCAAAGCCATAAAATAGGTTCTGAAGATCCAGAGGTTACCTAAAAGAGCTCAAGTGTGTAATTCTTCAGGAATTTTGTAACTTATTTGGTCTCAAGCTTAAAAAACAGCTATTTGTCATATTTCATATTTCTGGCTCAATAGACCAAACTGATGTAGTTTGTGTCTGCTCCCCACTGTAAAAAGGAGGTAAAAAGTCTAGTTGGTTATTTCTGCACAATTTTCTTATCTCAAAATAATACTGAGTTTGCTTCATCAGATCTGTGTTCATTAACATCAGTAGAAATATTTGCCAGTCACCAATCTTTTTTCACAAATGACAAATTCTGAAAAGGAAGAGTTAAACATTTTGACAATTGTGTCAAAACAAAATAAAAGCTGAAAGTTACCTGGAACAGTAGCTCTCTATTCAGACGAAATAAAGAATCCATTCTCCTGATCTCATCTCACATGGCACTTTCTTTAAAATGCTGTTTCATCATAGTTGAAAAGCAAAGATAGGAAGCTTCACAAAGACACCTACGGAAAAAAAAAAAAAAAAAAGACCCTCTTTCTTGATCATAAGCTTTCACTTGGTGACAAGAAGAAATCCTGTCTGCTGACATTGACAAAGCAGTCTTGGACTCTATACAGCCTCTTTATTATGAGATCTGATCAAAGTCCTCTATATAAAAGTAAGTGGAACAGCCAAGTTTTTTGTTTTACCTTAAAGACCTTCAGCTTGATCTCAAAGTCTAAAAGCTGCTCTTCTAGGAGCTTTGGAAATTGAATGTTTTTATTAGCTAACAGAATAAAACAGTGCAAATTCTGTTTATTAGATATCCCCAAAATACTCATTGCTGACGTGGTACCCTAGGGAACCACCCATTTGGGGGCACAAATGACATAACACAGCCCATGCTCACTCAGCACACAGATTGAACTGAGAGTAAAGTGAGTTTGGGAAAAGCTTTCATAAACATGTTTGTTATTTACATAGCATGTATAAAATGATTTACATGACTTAAAACTTCTTGGACATTTGTTTATAACATTCACTTGACAATTAACCATTTCCTTTCTTAGAACATCTTGGCAACTGTTGTTTTAGGCCTTTAATTAAATTTTCTGTTCCTTGTTTTTTTTTTTTAAGTTTCAAATTTTTATGACTTAACTGTAGAAGTAAATTGTAACATCATGTATGCATTCCTTTCTTTTTCTTATTTCCTGGAAAGGTTTATTTATTTATTTAATGAATTTATTGTGTATAATTAAGGTATACAACATGATATTATGAGATACATAGAGATACTAAAAAGGTTACTAAGGTGAAACAAATGAAGATATCCATCATCTCACAGTCAACCATTTTGATTGTTTTTGTGGCAACAGCAGCTAAAATCTACTCATTTAGCATGACTCTCCTATGCCATACAATTTCATTACCTACAGTCCTCAAGTTGTATATTAAGTCTCTGGCTTTGTTCATCCTACATATCTGCTACTTTGTATCCTCTTACCTACATCTCCCCATTTCTTCCCCACCACCCCTCCTTAGCCCCTGGTAACACTGTTTTGTTCTCTATCTCTGTATATTTGAAATTTTGTTTTTATATTCCACATCTATTAATAAATGATATAAAGCAATATTTGTCTTTCCTTGTCTGGCTTATTTCACTTAGCATAGTCCTATGGTAGCTCTCTTTTAATTTCCTTAGAAACCTCCATACTGAATTCTTTATTAGTTCTAAAGGTGGTGTTTGTGGAATCTTTGGGCTTTTTTACGTATGGGATCATGTAATCGTCAAATAGAGATCATTTTACTTCTCCCTATCAGATTTCAGTGACTTTGGTTTCTTTTTCTTGTCTGATTGCCCTGGCAAGCACTTCCAGTACAATGTTGAATGGAAGCGGCAAAAGCAGGCATCCTTGCTTTGTACCAGATCTTAGTGGAAATGTTTTCAGTTTTTCCCCACTGATGATACTGTCAGCTGTGGGGTTTTCATAAATGGCCTTTATTATGCTGAGGAACTTTCCTTTTATACCTAACCTCTTAAGAGTTTTTATCAAGCAAATACATTGAACTTTGTCAAATGCATTTTCCACATCAATTGAGATAATCATGAGGTTTTTATCTTGCATTGTGTTAATGTCATGTACTACACTGATTAATTTGCATACATTAGACTGGACTTGAATGTCAGGGATAAATCTCACTTGTTCATGACGTATAATATTTTTGATGTGTTGTTCTTTTTTTGCATTTCTTACCTATTATTCCATCCAATGGAATGAAAGCTCTATGAGGAAGGGGGTTGTGTTTTGTTCACTCTACCAGGATGCCTAGAAGAATACCTGACAGCTGGTAGATGCATACTCTTCAATACATATTTGTTGAATGACTTTCAAATCCTCTCACTGTGCCTCAACCTGGATTTAACCCATGAAAATGTCTGGATGATTAATAAGTCATTGTTGACTCAACATGTTAACTTGTTTACAAATGTAGGATTGTAGATCATTGTTATTTATTGAGCATTAATATGTACAGCCGTATTCTCACTTAAGCCTTAGAACAAACCTGCAGGATACAGTTTACTACCCAAATTTTATAGATGAGGAAACTGACAGAGAGCATAGTAGGTAAGTTGCCCCAGTTACGGTGCAGAGCCTAGATTCAAACATGGGTCAGTCTGATTCCAAAGCTCAGGACAACCTGAGTTAGAAGGCCATAAGTCTCAGGTATTAAATAGACTACACTGATGGCTACTGCTATCTCTTTATACAAGTTGATATGGTTTGGATTTGTGGCCCCGTCCAAATCTCATGTTGAATTGTAACCACCAGTGTTGGAGAAGAGGCCTGGTAGGGGGTGACTGGATCATGGGGGCAGATTTCCCCACTGCTGTTCTCATGATAGCTAGGTCTCACAAGAAGTGGTTGTTTAAAAGTCTATAGCCCTCCTCCTTCACTCTCTTCCTCCTTCTCCGGCTATGTAAATGTACCTGCTTCCTCTTTACCTTCTGCCATGATTGAAAGTTTCCTGAGGGCTCCCCAGCCATGCCTGTACAGCCATGCCTGTACAGCCAGCAGAAGTGTGAGCCAATTAAACCTCTTTTCTTTATAAATTATCCAGTCTCCGGTGTTCTTTACAGCAACACGAGAATGGACTAATAGACAAGGTAAGTCTTCACTAAAATATTTAATACTAGGTTACAGTGCTTTGTATTGTCAAAATGTTCTAAATATCAAACAAAACTTCAGATTCCTATGATGTAAGTATTCTGATTTTCATTTGGTGGACAATGGAACTAAAACGAGAAAAGAGCAAACACATTCACTAAAGGCAATAGAGCTAGAATTTCAAATTATTTTGAAATTACTATGTCCTAATTTTATTCTCACATGGTTGAGACATGTCTCAAAATACATGAGAATTATTACAACTCACACTGTTACCAGTTTGTTGTCACCAGTTTGTAGTAAAGTCAGTGATTCCATGCTGGAGTTCAGTGAAATACTAACAATAACAAAAACAATAACCATTGTCTTGTTCAAATGTTTGCAATGTAACAAATAACATTCTATAGTTTTGTAAATATAATTTTATTTAATCTTTATGTGAACCATAGGAGATAGATTTTTTTCATGTCATAAATAAAGATTTGACTTTAAAAAGTTAGTCACAGGACAGATGCAGTGACTCACACCTGTATTCCCAGCACTTTGGAAGGCTGAGGCAGGTGGATCACTTGAGGCCAGGAGTTCAAGACCATCCTGGCAAACATGGAAAAAACTTGTCTCCACCAAAAATACAAAAAAAAAAAAAATTAGCTGGATGTGGTGCTGCATGCCTGTGGTCCCAGCCACTTGGGAGGCTGAAGTAGGAAGGTCCCTTGAACCCGGGAGGCAGAGATTGCAGTAAGCCATGATCACCCCACTGAACTCCAGCCTGGGTGACAGAGTAAGACCTTGTCTCAAAAAAAAAAAAAAAAAAAAAAAAAAAGGAAAGAAAAAAGAAAAGTTAGTCACAGAACCAGTTTTTGGTTCAAACAGAATTCAAACTTAGTGTATTTGTCAAGGGTCTCCAGAGAAACAGAATCAATAGAAATATATATATGAAATTCACATACATATGAAATTTAGTCTAAGTCTGAAGGTACAAAAACCAGGAGCACTGATGATTTACAGCAGGCGAAGATGAATGTACCAGGGAGAGAAATTTTCCCTACCTCTGCCTTTTTGGTCTATTTAGGCACTCAATGGATTGGATGGTGCACGTGCATTGATGAGAGCAATCTTCTTTACTCAGGCTATTTTTTAAAATGCTACTCTCATCTGGAAACATCCTCACAGACACACTCAGAAATGTTTTACCAGCTACCTGGCCATATTTTAGCTTAGTCAGATTGACATACAAAATTATCCATCACGCTCACATTGACCTGAATCTAATGTGGATGTGCTGACCTACTATGCTCTGCCTCCTCCCTGTGGAGAAATCACTTTTCAGTACAAATCATATGCCATGAGACAGCTGCTCAAATGTACAAGGAAGCAAGCACAGACCAGCAAGTTATTGTTAAACACAGTATTTATTAAACAATATGATAGCATAACATCCTATAAGAAATAATACCGGTTGACTGATCTACTCAGGAACATAAAAGGATATGTAAAAGTGCAATTCAGACCATATTCATGGAAAGATTTTAGAGAAAAGAGAAGCCACTGTGACCTGAATATTCAGAGAAACATCACAGGCAAAGTGGCCTTTGGGTTCACTCAGACTCCGAAGGGCTAGTCATTGAGTCTCTTCCATGTTCCAGGCTCGGTTCCAGTCAGAGATACAACAGTGGATAAATCAGTGTGGACACTTAAAGGAGGGGAGTTGGACATAGGTGGTGGAGAGGGGAGACAATTCCATATGTGGGGAAAGGAGCAGAGTTATTGAGCTGAGCATGACATGCCATGTTCTGAGCTATGAGGAGGTGGGCTGATCTGCAGAGTTCACACTGGGAAGGAATGGGAAATCAGATTGGATGGACAAGACATGGTTAGATTACAGCCTTGAAAATCAAGCGGAGGGCTCTGACAGGATTAGCGACTGATGGCTCTTAAAATGAGGTTTTTAGGAAGAATTTTCTAGTGACATTAAAAGGCAGCGACACCAGGAATGGAGCCCAGTTGGTTATGAAGTGTATCCTAATGTGAGATGATGATTTGGGGGCAGTGGGAACTGAAAGGAAGAGATAGATGCCGGAGACGTTAAGTAGGAAAAAATAAGATGTCAAGCTGTGTTTGCGACCAAAAGGGAAATCCACCCAGGTACCTGAAGTAATGAAGAATCCTAAGTGCCTCATTTGTTCCAGAAATGAGGACAGGATGAGAAATGTTTCCAAGCCAACAGGCAGACCTGAATGCATGCTGGAGAAGAGCCACACGCCATGTGGGGGCTGAATGCTGGCCTTGGCCATGTCAGTAATAGAGTCTAATGAACTAAGACAAGAGTTGCAGGAAATAGACCATCAGTGTAGTGACCTTATTTCTAGGACTCAAAAGGGGATTTTACTTTCCTCTGATTCTTAATATGTTCTCATGAACACTTATACAAAAGTAAGAAATTAAATCACTTTTCATTAAATGTTAGTTAATGATTTGTGTTATTATGACTACGTTTTATTATATTTAATTTGTATGTATTTAATTTGTTCTAGAAATTACATGACATGTGGAAACTATAGGTTTGGAATTCTTACTAAGCTTTAGGCAAATGTCTTGGTATTTTCCCTATTTTTGTGAAAATATCTTAGTCATTCAAAAATATTGGCCCATATCACTTATTTATATGTAATCATATGATTTCAAAGAGGCAATTCAAAATACTGATGAAACTGCTTTATAAACAGTCAAGATTATTTATAGTTCTAGAAACAACTTTTTAATTATATTTTAAAAGTCAAGAGAGATAATTAATTAGGATGGTGTATATAGATTTGTTGCATATTCATATAAGATTGATTATAAAGTTTAAAACAAAATAGTGACTTTAAAAATGCAGAGAAGATACAAAATCAACTCAAAATAGATTACAGACTTGAATATACAATCTGAAATTGTAAAACTCCTGGAAGGAAACAAAGGAGAAAATCTTCAAATTGGTCATGGCAATGATTTCTTGGATACGACCCTAAAAACACAAGTAACAAAAGCAAAAATAGACAAATGGTACTCCATCGCACTATACAACAAAGGGAGCAATCAACAGAACAGAAGGGTAACCTACACAATCAGAGACAGAAAATTTTTGTAAACCATGTGTTTCATAAGGGGTTACAAGTCAAAATATATAGAAACAATATATAGGGAACTAATATGTAGGGAACTGCTATAACTAAATAACAACAACAAAAAGTAAGCAGATTAAGAAAATGAGTAAACGACCTAAATAGACATTTATCTATGTAAGACAGAAATAGCAGACAAGTCTGTTAAAAGGTGCTCAACATAACTAGTCATTAGGCAAATAGGAGTGAAAACTACAATGAGCTATCACTTCACACCTGTTAGGATGGCCATCATTAAAAAAAAGTGTTAGATTGTGGAGAAATTGGACGCTTGTATACTCTTGGTGGGCACGTAAAATAGTGCAGCCACTATGGAAAACAGTATGGAAGTTCCTCAAAAGATTAAAAATAGCACTACCGGCCGGGCGCGGTGGCTCACGCCTGTAAACCCAGTACTTTGGAAGGCTGAGGCGGGCGGATCACTGGAGGTCAGGAGTTCGAGACCAACCTGACCAACATGGTGAAACCCTGTCTCTACTAAAAATACAAAATTAGCTGGGCGTGGTGGCACATGCCTGTAATCCCAGTTACTCAGGAGGCTGAGGCAGGAGAATCACTTGAACTTGGGAGGCGGAGGTTGCAGTGCGCCAAGATCACGCCATTGCCCTCCAGCCTGGGCAACAAGAGCGAAACTTCGTCTCAAAACAAAAACAAAACAAAACAAACAAACAAAAAACAACAACAACAGTAACAACAACAACAAAACACTACCATATGATCCAGCAGTTCCATTCTGGGTATTCATTCAAAATAATTAAAATCAGGATCTAAAAGAGATATATCTTCACTCCCATGATCATTGGAGAATTATTCTTAATAGCAAAGATATAGAAATAATCTAAATGTCCACCAATGGATGAATGACCAAGAAAATGTATTGCATGAGTCCACTTACATGGCATATGTAAAATAGTCAAACTCATGGAAGCATAAAGTAGAATGATGGTTCCCGGGAGGTAGGGGGAGAAGATGGGGAATGATTGTTCAACGGGTATACAATTTCAGATAAGCAAGACAAAAAGGTTCTAGAGGTCTGAGGTACAACATTGTGCTTGCACCTAACAATGTTGTATTGTACACTTAAAAACTTGTTAAGAGGGTAGAACTCATGTTATTTCTTCTTAACACAATTTTTACAAATGCACTGGAAAGGGTTTTACTTTAGACTGGCATTCTATATTTTCCTGAAGCTGTATGTAGAGCATCGAAGGAAATCATCTTAAACAAACAAACAAAAAGCAGCTACTGGTTAGACTATTGTCACCTTTGCATCACTATGATTGTGTATTATTGAGTTACGTGGCCAATGCTACACAGTGTCCAATGCTCTCACTACACTTGGCTGAATCCTATCAAGCTAAACACTCTTGATGGACAACATCTTGACTAGCCAAGATGCACTGACTGTTTATCAATAGCATCGATTGCACCACAAAGTTACACAATTATGTGACATAATACAAGGGGGGAGCGACACAAGCAACAGGAATCTGATATTGACATCCAGTTTCTAAAGCTTTTCCTAAATTGTTAGGCAAACAAATGTTTAGTATTCAATTTACACAATGATATTCACTACCACTTATTAAATTAACACTGTCTGTTTTATATAAAATCATTATGATAGACATCTTACCAATATGGAAACTGAAGGCCAGAATAATTCAGATGCCCAATGGAGACAGACTTGATAGCATGTCCAGTACTTGAGCATGAGTTTCATTGGTTATTAAGGCTAATTTATCCAATTATCCTTCATAAAAATAAGAGTTGCACAGGGCATTATCTTGTGAATAAATTATCAACATTTCAACTTCATACTTGAATTTAAAAAGAAAAACTGAATTTAGTGTCTAGTGAAGTCTTTACAGACAAGTCATACTATAAAAGAACAGACATTTTATTAGAAATTGTCACTTGATCATTTTTTTAATTGGATATCTGAAATGTGTGCTGTAGGCCAGGCACAGTGGCTCATACCTGTAATCCCAGCACTTTGGGAGACCCAGGTGGAAGGATTGTTTGACCCTGCATAGCAAGATCCTGTCTCTAAAAAATAATAAATAATAAATAGATTAAAAAAGAAAACGTGTGTTGAAGCTCAAAATGATAATCATTTATTTACTTGGTAATGAGCCATGACCACAAATCAAATGTACTTTTCAAAAATCATCAGCTTCTTGAAACATATAGAGTAAAGGAAGTCGCCTAAAACTGAAGGATAGAAAATTATAGTTCATCCCTAAGGCAGTGGAAAATCTAAGGAGTAGGCTTGTTTAATCCACCCCTGGGTAAATCTCACTGATTCACTTAGATTATTGCCCTGTGTTGTTTTTGAAATATCTCAGAAATGTATTTAAGAATACTAAAACCATTCAATGGTCTAGATTTATAACAGAACTTTTCCATATCTAAAATTGAGAATTTCAGTGGATTTTAAAGTTGAAGATAATCCTTTGCCTAAACCCACCTACTCTATTTCTATTCATCCTGTACTGTTACATCCTTTATTCTCTTCATTATTTTTCATGTTCTTAGAGTTTACAGTATCATGTGGCTTGTGTTTTTCTTACAGTGATTTGCACAAACAATAGATAACATTTTAATTTCTAGAGAGAAATTATCACCATCTCATCAGCTTTAGCATTCACCATCAACTCATGCTAGCAAGAAATTCTGTACTCAGAAAAACTAAACTTACTGTGCAAGAGTTGAACAAATACTCTAAACTAGATAATGCAAACAGGCTGAGTTTTAACACCAGTCCACATCAATCCGAGGTAATTGTTTTAAATGCTGTAAATATTCATTTGATATCTTTACCGTAGAATAAACAATTTCCTACCACTTTCATATACTTCTGAGCCTTCCAGAATACCATAAGGATTTATTTACTTCCTGTAAAACAACAGGGGTCCTTAATCCTGTCAACAGATTACTGGAGCTGAGTTCTCAATGCGTCCCGGGGCGGCGTTGTTTGTGAAATGCTGCCATCTATGGGACAGGGGTGGGCATTGCTCAGGGCCCAGGCAGCGAAACCACAGCCGCCTCTCTGCTGCGCTACGTGGTTGGTTCAGTAAATGAAGCAATTTTTGGTCAATAAACAGGAATAAAAATCATAGCGTTGGCTAGAAAATAAACGTTGCAAACTCCAAGCTGGCACTGCTCTCTACCACAGCTATTCCTTGGGGGGAAAAAATGAGTGCTGTGGCAGTTGTTCCGCAGTAGCTTTGATCCAAATCTGTTTCTCTTTTTTTTTCTCCCACACCCACATTTACGCTTTTATCCAAAATGTTGCAATGTGGTTAGAACAATACAACCTTCCACGCATTGGCAAACAAATAGGTTAACTTGGTTAATTAAAGTTTTAAAACTCACCCATTCTGAATAATAGCATAAACCAAATTTGCGAAGGACTCCTGACCTTCCTGTGTGTCATAGACGGCTGTGAGACAATGCAATGTATTTCCATTCAAAACATGGCAAAGAAACCCTGATTTGAAGATTTCTCCCACTGATCAAAGTCCGTACATCAACACCATAAAGCACATTGTACTGTTCGAAAGAACCTCATCTATTTATTGAGAGTACTTTCAACAACAATGTCATTTAATGCCCACCTCAGCCCTAGGAAACAAATCTTGCCACTGTCACTCCTTTTTCACAAAAGGGTAAATTGAATATTAGACAAGTTGTCACTGCGCTTAAGTTTCACAGATCAGTGAGCAATAGATCCAGGATTTGAACACAGTTTGTTTAATCCAAATCCAAGCAGTTATCTCCTCTCCTAGGCCTTCCTTGTGGTCAAGCACCGATGATTTAAATCTAGTTCTTCATTTTTTGTTTTCATTTTACATCTGTGTAGCCTTGGGCACATCATTTGAATTTCTTTAGCCTGAATTTTCTCATTTTCACAACAAAAAGATTAGCGTATCTATTTCTATGTTCCTTTCCAACTCTCAATCATATAATTCATCTGTCTTGATGAGGACAAAAAAAGAAAAATGAGTCACAAATTGTCATTTGGATAAAACTTCGAAGGTTCCTTAATTCCACTCTCTCATTTTAAAGATAAAGGAGCTATGCTTGTGGAAGATAAAAATCAAATGGTCAAGAAAAAAAATCAAATGGCTGAAAGGCACTGTTGCCAGAAGAGTTACTTTCAATGTACCGGTACCTCTAAGGGGTTCAATTTTAGTTTGATCCAGCCTCTCTAGCCAGCTGTGTGAGGAAAAAGAGAAGAAAGAGGAAGCCTTCAGTGCCTTCAACAGGAAAAACAGTAATGTGAGAGTGGTTACTCATCTGATAAACTAAGAAGGAAAAAGGAAGGTCTAGACTAGTAGGGAGTTCTTAAGGATAAAGCTTGGAGCCCAGGTAGCTGGATCTCAAATGGGATAATATTCATGCCAATGAGCTAACCAAGTTGGCATTCCTCCAACCCGAAGCCTGCATAATGATATGAATATTACTCTTCCACTGAAAGATGATTTGTACATCTTTCAGTACCCACTACATGGCTTACTATAACAACTTGGTCTTGAGTAAGACTCAGGAAATCTTTGTCAAGTGAACAAATTAAACAATATTTTTTTCTCTGGACAATATCCCATTTGAGTATTGAATTAGACAATATGTCATGTCTCTAGATTCATCCTCTAGGTGACTAGAAACATGCAAAGAATATGGCTCTAAACCTAACAGGGAGAAAAGGCTAGATTATTGTCTTAGTCTGTTCAGGCTGCTATAACAAAATACACAAAACTGGGTGGCTTATAAACAACAGATATTTATTTTTCACAGCAGGGAGGGCTGGAAGTCCAAGATCAAGGTGCCAGCAAGGTAAGGTTCTGGTGAGGGCCCAGTTTTGGATTACAGAATAGTGATTTATTGCTGTGTCCTCATACAGTGGAAAGGACACAACTGGCTAGAGAGCCTGGATGAAACTAAAATTGAACCCCTTAGAGGTACTGTTACATTGAAAGTAACTGTCCTGGCAACAGTGCCTTTCAGCCATTTGATTTTTTTCTTGACCATTTGATTTTTTCCTTCCACAAGCATAGCTTCTTTATCTTTAAAATAAGAGAGAGGAATTAAGGAACCTTTGAAGTTTTATCCAAATGACAAGGGGCTAGTTAGCTCTCTGAGGTCTTTTTTATAAGGGCATTAATCCCACTAATGACAGCACAGCCCTCAAGACCCAATCACCTGCCAAAACTCCATCTTATAATACTATAACATTAGAGATTAGGTTTCAACATACGAATTTTGGGGAGACAAACATTCAGACCATGGGCATTATCTACAAGACTATAACTTGTCTTAAACTCATTAAAAGGCTAGTTCATAAAGGCAAACAAGTAAATCAAATTCCAAAGGTGAATCATCACATCCAAAGAGAGGCAGGACACACAAACTATGTCAGAAATTGCTTAGTGAAAATATAAAAAGGATGACCACCATAGAAGTTGGTACAAAATGAATGAGCAAAAAATTTAATGAACCCGTAAAGGCTGAGGAGAATTGGTTAATGTGTTCATTTGGGATTGCTAAGGGCCCAAGGAAAGTTGCCAGATTTTATCCGTGGGTCTCTACCATTTGCTTAGGAGAAAGGCTAAGGGCTGAGTAGGAGACCAGAATAATTCCCTCTCAGGAGCACTGATAAAGCAGTTGTTAGCATCCGTGAGGGTTAAGGCTCTGCCCACTTTGCAGAACAATTTAAAACAAAAATAAAGCAAATGGTTTAAGTCTATGAGAAAGGGGAAGAAGAAAACTCAATCAGATTCTGGATAGAAGATAACGCTTATGGCACAGGCAACACTCCATTGCTACTAGGGAAACGGTTGAACCCTGCATTCCTGGGGAGGAGAAATACAAAACAGTCTGAGACCCAGGATCCTACGCAGATTTCAAGTGGTGGTTTGATTCCACTAGTGGAGGGGCAGGGAACTTCCACCTAAGATTTTCAAGAACTATGAAGGGTGTGAGATTTTACCCTACCTGAACAAGCTAAAAACTCATTAGCTTCACACAATTCTCTAAATGCTGGCAGAATGACATGAGGCTGCTGGGTCAGAGACAAAAGGCAGTTTGATACTCACTGCAATAGTGGTAGTCAGAGTGTCATGGTTTTCTTTCCCCAGTACCCTGAGCCCCACTGCCCATAAGGTGACATGATGAGGGTTAGATGATGCTTTCATATGCAGTCAGTTGCATTACAGAACAAGAGCCCTAATGCAGGATGCTCCAATCTTTCCTAATTGACAACAAACAAATCTACCTGACTTTTGCCCCAGAAGAAAAATATGTCTGTATTATACTGGACAGCAAACAAATCTGCAGAGGAGAGGCATCAGAGGAAGACACTATCTTTATCTTATAAAGATATTCACTATACAAATATTCTTGAAAAGAAAGTCCAAGGAAGAAAAAGTCTGTCAGTGTGTCTGCTGGTAAGATGTACAAAAGGAAAGATACTGATGGAGAATTATCCCTCCCACCCCACATACACAAAATACCATGAAGAGGAAGTATGGAAACAGTAAAAATGTATCACTCCTGATGCCCAGACACATTGGTCCTGCCTAAGATTGAGGTTGTAGCAGAACAAAAAAGAACCTTCCCAATCCTACCATGAGCCAAGCACCAAGTCCCTGGTGTGGTATTCTATCACTGGGAAGGTGGCAAGAACCTGGAGGGAGACTCCACTCTATGGTGCAAGTATTTAGTGCTGACTAACAATGAATGGGGAAAAAACAAATGGACTCTCAGAAAAACCTAGGGGACTCTATCCTGACTCTAACCTGAGTAGCTTGAGGAGCTTGAAGCCTATAGTTCATTGAAGATAATCATAGCAACAAAAACCCCAAACCACATAAACTCCTGATTAGATTGGCCAAACCCTACATTCTAACTGACGAACAACAGAGGAGGTACAATCATTGCTATGTATAAATATTATCTTCCTGCATTTCTACTATTCTTCTATACATGATATCTGATATTCAATAAACAATTATGAGATATACACAGAAAAAAATCAAGAAAAAACAGCTCATTTACAAAAAATGAGCAACATAAGGATAGTTGACTCATATATTGGAATTAACTGACAGAAGCTTTAAAATAACTGATTAAATATTTTGACATCTGGTAGAAAAGATGGACATGAATGAGCAAATGGGAAAATTTAGCACAGGTATACAGAAAGAGTACAATGGAAATGCTATAAATTACAAAACAAAACAAAAACCACAAAAACAAAACCCAAAACAAAACATTTTTAAAAATCATACATAAAAAAGTAAATCCCTAAGAGGTTCATAAATAGAATGTACCCAGATAAGGAAAGATTCAGTGAGTCTGAAATTAGGTAAATAAAAATTATTTAATTTTTTGAATTGAAATTGAAATACAAAGCTAAAATAAGTGTTTTTTTTAAAAAAAATACCAAAATCAAAGAGCAACAGCACAATATCAGATGGTATAATTTACATGAAATTGGAGTCCCACAAGAAGAAGAGAGAATGTATCAGAAAAAAAATGAGGAAGTATTAGTTGAGAATTTTACAAAAAGAATTAAAACATTAAATCATACCTCTAAAACCCTTGGAAAGCCTCAGGTGGAATAAAAACAAAACAAAACAAAGACACATCTATACACATCATAGTTAAACTATGAAAACCAAAGATAAAGAGAAAATCTTGAAGGCAGATAGAGAAAAAAGAAACATTCCATACAGGGGAATGAAGATAAGGATTATTACAGACATTTCCTCAGAAACTACACCAACTCAGAACATATCAGAGTGATCATTTTAACAGACTAAGAGAGAAAAAGAACTTGTCAATGAAATTTCACATCCAGTGACAATATCTTTCAAAACTTGAGCTGAACACTTTCTCAGACAAAACGGAAGGAAGGAAGGAAGGAAGGAAGGAAGGAAGGAAGGAGGGAGGGAGGGAGGGAGGGAGGGAGAAGAGAGACAGACAGACAGACAGAAAGAAAGAAAGAAAGAAAGAAAGAAAGAAAGAAAGAAAGAAAGAAAGAAAGAAAGAGAAAGAAAGAAAAAAGAAAGAAAGAAAGAAAAAGAATGAAAGAAAGAAAAGCTGAGGGAATTCATTCTCAGCCGATCTTAATGCCAAGTAATATTAAAGGAAAGTTCTTCAAGCAGGAGAAAGACAACAGAAGGGAAACTTGAACCTCACAAAGAAATAGAGAAGAGTAAGAATGATACACATGAAGGGATCAATGAGTACTTTAAGGCTATATGGTGGAAAACTGGCAATGAAAATGGAAAACTGGCAATGAAAATGATATATTTTCTAAAAGAAAATATGATTATTGATTAATTCATATGGAAGTGCACCCATACATGAGATGACAAAAAGCTAGGACCTCACAAATAATAATGATAGTAATAATAATAACAGTAGTAATGAAAATAGCAATAATAATTTGAGTCAAAATTTAGGAAAATATTTAGAATGGGAATTTAACAAACACCCATACACCTAGACTCAAACTGTTAAAATCAAACATAAAGAGAAAATAGGAATGGCAATTACTCTTAGCTTGGCCAGGTGATACCAATAATGGAAAAAATAAACTAAAAACTATCAAAATAAAGCCATTTATATGCACTCAGAGCTTACCAAATCTTTTATTTATCGCGTTCCGTTCCAATATTTATTTTTAACCCAATATTTTGCTTCTGAGAAATATTCCTAAGCAAAGAAAAATAATATTTCTCTCAGGACTGCTTCATGCTTCGTGACTATCACCTTCTTCCCAGGCTGTGTGGCTTTAGTCTCATTTATGGAGTAGTTTTTCCAAATCATAAATCTATCATGTCATTGCAGTTTCTAAAGGCTCTAGAAGGCCTGCCATTATCTTCAGGATCTCTTTGAGATAACGCATGGGCACAATATCAACTGGCCTCATCTTTTTGTTCAGGCAACCCTGGCTACCCTCTCCAGGCAGTCTGTTGACAGCAACCCCCTTTGTCAAGAACCAGCCCCTCTTAAGTTTCCAGAACTGTGTAACTGTTTTAATAACCTAAAGCTCTTTCACACTTGTGCACATACTCGTCCTCTTAATAACATCCATCTCATAAGGTTTGGTAATGATTAAATATGATAATAAATGAAAATCTCTCAGAACAATATCTGATATGTAATAAAGACCAACAAGTTCTAAATCTGGTATTTCAACAAATTGTTTACTTGTATATGTTTTTCTCTGGACCATTTTCCTTCTGTTGTACCTGGCACAACTGATTATCAAAAATATTTTTTTTTTGAAAGATAAATTCTAACCAATAAGTTAAGAAATACAGTTCAACCCCTTATGGATTATTATTGCTTTATTTTTTTAAACAGTAGTAAATAGGAAATAATGTTTAAAATGCTTATGATTTAACATAATGAATAAGCTTGATAAAAATTTTACACATAATATTAGTTCAGTATTTAAGAATATGCATGAAAAGAAAATGACAAGAAGGACTTAAACTTAAATAATTAGTAGCTTTTAGGTAGTCCAGAAAATCTCTGCTCTTGTTTTACTGAGTTTGAGTATGAATTAATTTTTCTTGTCCTTTCAAATACTTCTGTCATGTGCTTGCCATTTTTATAATGAAAAATAAATAGATCTAAAACTGACTTATAGAATATTTTCAAAACTCATTAAAAACAATATAGATTCCAGCATTTCAATCCCAACATTTCAAATATTCGTCTATATTTGATGGTCAGAACACCACAGCTGCCTCTTTTTCCTTCTACGTCTCTTACTACTGCTTCTTAGTATTCCTGTTGGTAAATCCTATAACTATTTTTACTTGGTAAATGCAATTACCCCAATTGCCTAATGTAGGAGTATCTCAGAGGTCAGTGTTTAGACCTCTTATTTCTATCTATATTCACTTCCTTTTTATGGCTTTAAATAACTATATGGTGATAACTTCCTAACTCCAGGCTTAAATATCCATATATTCTTAACATATCTTTTTGAACCCCTAAGGGACATCTTAACCTTAACGTGTCTAAAATGGAAACCTTGATCTTTTCTCACCCCGTAACCAAAGGTCTGCATCTTTTGCAATCTTCTCCATTCATTTATTTTCTCAGGAACATATTTTTTTAATTTTTTTTTTTTGGTTTTCATATTAAAACTCAACCTTGTGTCTCCAAAGCAAAATATCTCAAAAATCAGGCCATTTCTAAGGACTAAGCATGTAGTTATGAAATCATAGGTGTTGAATTCTCTAACACTTGACTTGCAATAAATGTGAATTCTAAACTCTTTCTCATTTTAGAGTGGTTTCTAGGAAATATTAAACATGCTTTTCAGAAAAGGGATTTATTATTTTAAAAGCTCAGTGCCAGGGCTCTTTATGTCTTCCTTGGAGTGCATATGCAAAAGATTCTTGGGGGCCAATAAAATGCTTTTTAGAAGGCACATCTACCTCATGCTACTTATTTTTATTCATTCATTGATTTAACAACTATGACATGAGCACCTACACTTTATTAGGAAAATTTTTCTGAACACTGGACAGTCAGGAATGAACAAAACATGCAAAGTTCTTGCCTTCACAGAGCTTATATTCTAGTGAATAGAACAGACAGAAATCAAATAGGCAAAATGAATATAAATTATAACAGGCAATATAAAAGTGCATGAAGAGGATACTATTTATATATCACTGAGGATATATAAATCCCCAGTGATTTTGGGCAAAGACCTGAATGAACAGAGATTTAATTTTTTTATAATACAATTCACAATACTGTTAAATCCACCTGCATGGCTCACTAAATTTCGGCAGCCCAACTTGATGGCCAGTGTTGATAAAAATATTTGAAGCTGAGCCTTTTGGACCTTAGATTTGCCAACTTACATGCTAGTGTATAATACCTTCCTAATTTGATACAGAATGATAATGTTTGCATTTAACTCAAACTCATCTGAATTATATTGGCTCAGAGGATCCTGCTGAGCTAGAGTGACCATTTCACTGGGAGATGCTATTGGATACAATCCAGATTGTCTCATTTAGCTCAAGAGTAATTTCCCTTTGACTTGACTTGAAAGAAATACTGGTCAACCAAGCTCAGAGCACTATGATAGCAATCCAAAAGTTGAGAAAATAAGAAAGACTTTTTTTTTAAATCATTTTGCTTGATAAACTATATATCTTAGAACTCTGAAGTCAGAATATGAGGAAACTATGCTGGACCTTTTGAATTAAACTTCTAAGTGTATGTATTCCATAAATGACACAGAAGAGAAAGATGGCTTAAACACCAGAAGAAGGAAAATTAGGAAAAAGTCATAGGAAAATTATGATTTAAAAGTCTAGATACACACATATCCGAGTGTGTGTATATCCTCACATACACAGACATATATAAATATGTACACATGCATAATGTTTGTAACATATCCAGTCATTCATTCAGTCACTGAGCACCTATAATACTCATGTCATGCCTTATTATAGAAAACTGGGGTATTTTCGTGAATAAAAGGAAGATCGTCTCTCTCATGAAGTTTATCTTAGAGTAGAGCAAAATAGACAGTACTCAGTAAACAACAGATATAATAAACCAGTGCATTATTTGGCATATGAGATGATAACTGCAATAAAAAAAGGAAAGCTAGGATAGGAAAGGAAGATGAGAAGTATTGACGTAAAGGATGGGTTATGCTTTCAGACAGGATAGAGAGGGCAAGGAATGATGAAAGAGCATGAGTTATGTGGCAAAATATGTAGAATGCATTTAGATGTGTAATATGAATATGCATTTATATACAAAATATATTTCAGGTTGACACATATATGAGATGAATACATACAGTAAATACATATATATTCGTAAACATTTCTATTAAAATATTTTTCTTTAAGTAATAGTAATCTTTCCTTACATATATTTTCTAAATAAAATATTCCTGATATTCACTTGAAGACATTTAATATTAACTTCTCACAGATTAATGGAATAATAGATATACACGTGTAAATAAATATATTTGCAAATTATTTCTCAAATGTGCTGTTTATTGCTTAATTTTAAAGGTTAAGTTCATTTTTCTACATGTAAATAGCAAAGACCTGGTTACCGATGACGTATACCTGCCTGTGAAATTCAGGTGTCACATTCCTACCTTTAGAGACAATGCATGCATTTTTACAGTTAACAAGAGTACTTCGCCAGGCAGAAGACATGTGTAACCATTTTTAAAGTCATTTTATCGAATGCTAGTTTTCTTCACTGCCTATATTTAGCAGATAGATATAAAGGAGAGAAATGTAGACGATAGCATCAAGCTGATACAGGAAGTCTATAACACACATGGCTAAAAAGTAATTATGCTAAGATTGAGTCAAATAAAATAATATTTTGTCTTTGGTTTGAGGTTTGTAATCTTGGCGTTCACTCCTCTTCATTGCCTCATCTATGTTGGGTAACTATTGCTTGTGTGGATGATATAACACATGCTGACACCAAATATCAATGCTAGGTAAATCCAATTAAGCCCAGAAGCAAAACAGCTGGATTAGCAGTGCTTGCATAAATTATTTTTCCTCCATTTACTTTGTTTTTTTGCAAATGAGCCTTTAAACATGAAAAATTTGAGCTATCAGTGTCCCCATTCCTTATTAATATAAGAAGCCTAAAATAAAACCTTTAAAAGTAAGTGTTGGAGGTTTCCTTTTATACTATTAATACAAGTGTTATGATTAAAGCTGCAAATGAGCATGCCTATTTTCTATATGGACTTCCTGTTTGTGAAAGAAGCTTATCAGAAGTGCATTTAAAGTGTATCTTAATAAAGAATTTCCCCCTGAAGGCTAAGAAGCTATACTATTTTTACCAGTTTTGAGTTCTCTTTTTTCCTTCTTTATCCAGAAGCATAAAGTCAGTAAATGACATAAAAACAATTTAACTAGTTAGGTTTTCAGAATAATGGATTTGCTGCTGTTAAATCAAAATACAAGGTAGAGTCATACATGAACAAAAAGGTATTTTGTCTCTTTCATTAAGAGCCATGAATAGGTATCTCATTACCTTTGTAAATATTTTGATAAAAACCACAAATTTTGATTAGTGTGATATTAACTGCATGATAAATGAAGATTATATATTTGAAATGTAAAAAAGAGTGAAAATGTAAATTATATTTTTACCTTACTGCTAGATTTTTAAAAATCTCTTTGCGGTGAGCAATAGATTCCTTTGTTTAAAAAATGATTGATTGTGAAATTTATGAGCTATCCTGATTTAATTTGTAATGAAGCTCTTAGTTTTTTGCATACCCTTCTTTGGTATGGATAAGAGAAACTTCTTTTAAAAAGCTTACTGCTTACTTTCCAATACTAACTTTTGAATTATTCTCTTCAGAATCCTTACATCTCTATGTCCACCACCCTACATTGTTAGTGCATCAGCCTTACCTAATCACAATCCAACTTACATGCTGAAAAGTCCACTTACACCAGATCCCCCAGCTTCATGAAATTTCTGCCTTTGCCCTCCCTCTTTAGAGATACTATTAAGACTCTAGTAATGCAGTGATTCTCTTTATTGAAGTCAGTATTTCTTTTTTTTTTTTTTAACTATAAAAATCTGTCTCTACTGAGAAGAAATGACCACCTTCAATTACAGCGTATATGTCACTGAAAAGTATTTAAATGAGAACAGGGTATAATCTTTGACAACTTTAAAAATCTATTACCAGATTATAACAGTATCAGAAAAAATATGTGTTGTGATATTAAGATATTAAGTTATTAATTTTAGAATAAATCAGAAAAATATCTAAAATGAAATTCAACCAACTGTAAACCCACTTGACACTTAGTGAGTCTGCTTTTATTTGGTTAAATAGAAAACAAATCATAATTGAAGTCTAATTATTAAATCTTCAACAAATAGTATTACAGAAACACTGTTGTGTTTTGTTTTTATTCCACTGGAGAAAGAACAAAAGTAAAACTTTCTTTAAAGTTCTTCAAAATTTTTCAGGGAAGAGGTATAATCAACCAACCATTTTCTACTGCAAATTAAAGTATATTGTTATTCCTGCAACTTAAGGTGGGCAATTTTTTGACCTTTTTTTATTGAAAGGAATCCTCACATTGATAGCTAAAGCTAAGATGAAAAATCAGCATTGTCGTGCCAAACAGAGAAAATTCAAAAATGGTTTACATAGTTTTCAAATATACTCTATTCTCAAATCCTTTCCAACATGAAAGACACTTTTTGCAGGGAGAAAATGATCATTTAATTTGGCAAAACATAGAAATTTCCAGCTGAGGCACATTAAAACATTTTTACAATTGCCCCAAAGGCAGAATATTTTTACAATTTCTTTTGCTATAAAAATCTGTCTCTACTGAGCGGAAATGACCAAGTTTTCCCTGGAAAATGTTAGCACAAATACATAAATAATTTTTGCCTATCCAAAGCCTTCATAAAATGGCTTCTATCCAGTTTTACCAGTAGAGCCTAATGTTGATTTTCTTTAGAATTATTATTTAGATTCAAACAAAATCTTACTGGTAAATTAACCGTTGATAGACTAAGTCTTGGGTTGTACTATTTTTATAAAGAAATAAATTACTAGTATATGCGCTTCTAACAAAAGTTAATAATCCTGTTTGGCTATGTGTTTAATTTCAGATAACTTTCACACTAAACTTATATATGAGCAATGTTTATGACAAGATGGGAAACTTCACCAAGAGATGAAAACTATATAAAATGAAAAAGTTAAATAGAAATGTCAGAAATGAAAAGTAAAATATTAAAGATAAAGAATTTTTTAGAGGCCTATGAATAGGGTAGACAGAGGGAAAGAATCAGTGAACTTAAAAGTAGGACAATAGAAAATATACAAACTAATATAAAAAGAGAAAAAAGTGAAATAAAAATACAAAGTAGAAAACAAAATAAAAACATAAACATAAAAGTAAAATGAAAGCATATTGTTCCCATGTTCTGTGGAACAATAGCAAATAGCCTATCAAGCAAATCACTGGAGCTTCAGAATTAGAGGAGAAAAAAGAATGACTACGATTTCAGCTAAAACACGCTGACGTGTGAAATACTTGGAAGTCATCACCCTTGTCCTTACAACAACAACAAAAAAGCTGTAAAAACGGAAAATCAGCAACTTTTCTTAGGTTCATCAGAGAATAAAGGTAATTAGAAAAACTGCCACTCCAAAATTAAGAGAGACAGATGAAATAAATACATCAGCCGAGACATGCCTACCTGGAAAAAAATTGCTGGATTCAAAAACTGGTGAAAACCATTAAGTGGTAATTTTTATCCATTGCTACAGACCAAGTGTGGATTAGGTTGAGAGTGAGAAATTCTAGGGGCCTACAATCTTAGCAGGGTCCTATCCTATTTCATGGTTAGGATAGAAATAGGATCTAGAAACCCACCAAAAATTCTGCAGAAAATAGCCAATAAAATTTTTCTTATGACCCTGGTAGGGGGAAGAAAAGAGTAGCTATGTGAAATATGTCCAGAGCATTCTCCATAACAAAAACTGTCTCTCCAAGGAGAAAAAACTTTACCCAAACCATATTCCACTGGAGGAAATACACTTCTGTAACTCTAGTCCCCTCTATTCTTTCTGTCTTGTATAAGGGAGAAGGGAGCTAAAAAGTGTTAGTTAAGATTATTGCTCAGGGATATGGATTCACTAAAAGACTGAGATTTGACTACGAGATTATAGAATGCTTCCCATTCCCCACACAATATAACAGCAGTGCATTGTGGTGGAAATAGCTTCAATATATAGACTTTACTTAAGTAGGAGTACTCAGGAAAGCCAAAGATAACAAGTGTAACAACAAGGAAACTAGAGGCATCTGATGTCTCCACCATCTACAGCTACAGGAAACATTTAAAAATCCAATTCATAGCCAGATAAACATAAACAATCACACTAAAGCCTGATTTCTATCACTTGATACCCCATTTTTGCCTCAAAAAAAGATTGATTACAAAGCATGCTAAAGGAACTTTAAAAAGCACATACTGAAGAGACAAAGCAAGCATCAGAACAAGACTTACCTTTGCAACATATTTTGAAATTATCAAACAAGGAATTTAAAATAACTACGATTAATATATTAAAGGCTCTATTGGGAAAAATGAACAACATGCATAAACATATTCACAATATAGTTGAAATATAGACACACTGAGAATCAAAAGGAAATTCTAGAAATTAAAAACACTACAAAAAGAAATGAAAAATGTCATTGATGAGCTCAGCAGTAAACTTTGCACAGCTAAGGAAAGAACCAGTGAGCTTGAAGATAGGTCAATAGAAATTTCACAAACTGAAATGCAAAGAGAAAAAAAAATTAAAACCCCAGAAGTTTACATACAAAAATTGTAGGACAATTTCAAAAGATGCAACATATGTATAATTGGAATACCATAAGGAGAGAAAAGACAGGAGAGGCAGAAGAAATATTTGAAGTAATAATGGTCAAGAATTTTCCAAAATTACTGAATTTCTCACAGACACCAAACCACAAATCTAGAAAAATCAGAGTACAACCAGCAGAACACTCTATACTTAAGCATATCATATTCAAATTACAGAAAATCAATAACAAATAGAATAGCTTGAAAGAAGCCAGGGAAAAGACTACATTATCTATAGAGGTCTTATGGTCTGAATGTTTATGTTCCTCCCAAATTCATATATTGAAATCTTAAAAACAAGTTGATGATATCGGGAGGAGGGGCCTTTGGCAGGTGGTTAGCCAGTAAAGGCCTCAGAAAGCTAGCTAGCCCCTCCCACCATGTGAGTACACAGTAAGAAGTTGCCAGTTTGTAACCCAGAAGAAAACCCCCACCAGAACCCTACCATGTTGGCACCCTGATCTTCGAATCCCCGGCTCCAAAACTGTGAAAAATAATTTTTTGTTGTTTATAAGCAACACGGTATATGGTATTCTGTTATAGCAGCCCTAATGGGCTAAGACAAGATGAATGAGGAAAAAAAGTAAAGCAGACTTCTTCTCAGAAATCATGCAAAGAAGAAGGGAGTGAGGTAACACATTTAAGGTATTCAGAGAAAAATATTCAATAGCCTAAAATTCTATATCCAGTAAAATTATCATTTAAAATAAATAAGAAATAAAGATTTCTCAGATGAACAACACCTAGTGGAATTTATTATCAGCAGAACTTCCCTGTAAGAAATTCTTCAAGAAGAATGAAAACTCTACAAGTCAGAAACTCATAGCTATGCAAATAAAGGAAGAGTATCAGAGAAGGAAAAATTGAAGCTAAAATAAATGCAAATAAAGTAAGAGTATCAGAGAAAGAATAAGTGAAGCTAAAATAAAGTATTTTATTCTTATTCTTGATCTATATAAAATATAACTTTAAAGTAATAACAGTGCAGTATATTGCATGATTATAGAAAATGGATATCGAGGAGTACAGTTTCTGCTTAAAAACCTATGTGTCATTTTTGAGGCCTCACCACAGGCAATTAAAAGATTTTACTTGTAAGGCCTCCCTGAAGAAAACTGCCCTCCCCACACCAGACTTGATGCCCAGCTAGAGCATTACAGTCTCTGAAGGGAGATAAATAAAGTATGAATGAAATAGAAGAAACCATAAATAGGGAGGGCTGTGTGAAAAAAGGAGACAACATGCAAAGAATCCTGGGGAAGCTCCACCCTTGAATCAATAGAAAAAAACAAAAAAGCAGAGTGAGAAATAAGGTTGGAAATAAGATAACGAAAGGTCTGTTTAAGAAGAATTCACCCTTCCTCTCCTATGACAATCCTTACCCACCTACCCTAACGAACAGAATTCAAATAAAGCTCACTCTCATACAGAAAATTAGAAAGCTCTTTTCTGAAGCTGTTGAACAAACTAAACAGAACTGTAGTAGTTATTGTGCGTTAGACATACTTGCCATTGGGTCCCCATCTGCTCTCTAAATACAAGTCACCCACTGGCCCAGGCTTACAAATATCCCACTCAGTTCTTTTGCTGCCTCAATTTAAAACATAGATATCCTGCAGCAATAAATACAATGATTAACAAAAATAGAAAAACTGACTAAAATTAGACAAGAAAATTTGGAAAAATCAACTTCAAAAAGTTTTTTGAGTGAAAAGAGAAGCCATAGAATATTAAGTGAAGAAAAACGAGTCTCTAATAAGTTCAGAAATAGGGGATTACAAAATGGAGACAAGGAAATTATCAGAGACATAATAGAAGAAAAAATTCAGAGTGAATGAATAGTAAGCAAATTCCATGTAAAAATCACGAGACTTTTTTCACATCTCAGTATACTGGACTTAGACTCTACTGGGGGAACCTCCTTGCAGACAATAACTATGAAACCTGGACCAAAAAAAAAAAAAAAACAAAAAACTATGTAAAGGTACTAAATACTGAACGGAAGCAAATATATTCTTGCAGACAATCTATGCTATAAGGGGAGACAGGAGTTATACAAATAATTCCCATGTTTGAGGGGCCAGGTTCGGTCTTTTGGGCAAGTGACAGCTCAGGGAATGCACCTGGAAAACTCCAAAATATTTCTAGCTGGAAAACTAGAAAAAATAAGCCTGGACGCTATAAATACTGAAAAGAAGGGGAAATCCCAGAAGGGAAAGTACGGGAAACAAATCCCCAAATTCTGCCTCCCCACTTCACTGACTCATACATATCTGAACTACACATGTGTAGAACAGAATCCTAGCGGTTCAAACAAGAAAACAATTTTTTGTTACAATTCTGAAGGTACTGAATTATTTTATTTTATTTTTTGAGATGGAGTCTCACTCTGTCTCCCAGGCCGTAGTGCAGTGAGTGGCACAATCTTGACTCGCTGCAACCTCTGCCTCCCAGGTTCAAGCGATTCTCCTACCTCAGCCTCCCGAGTAGCTGGGATTACAGGTGGACCCCACCACGCCCAGCTAATTTTCTGTGTTTTTAGTAGAGACAGGGCTTCACCATATTGGTCAATCTGGTCTTGAACTCCTGACCTCAGGTGATCTGTCCACCTCGGCCTCCCAGAATGCTAGGATTACAGGTGTGAGCCACCACACCCGGCCATAAGCAGGTAGAATGTGGTGGAGTGCAAGCTACTTGGAGGAAGGTAGATAAGAAACTGAGTATCTGAATTTGCAATTTTACCTTGTAGCTAAGTGCAGTCCACAGAACACTCAGGAGAGACAAGGGCCTGCATGGAAATGCTCCAGTCTTCCTGATCTGGTGAAGAAGATAAGAGAAGCCAAGAAACTAGGAAAACTGAGAAGAGTCGCAAATCTCCACAGAGAAAGAGGCGGATGAATGATTGTGAGAGCAGTTGAATTCTAGGCATTAAAAATGACTTTGTAAAACAAAAGGAAAAATGCTTATCACATAATAATAATGGTATCCAGTATCCTCTGAACATAGTATTCATAATATAAGGGACATAATCCAAAGTTATCCAATATGAGAAGTACTAAGAAAACAGAACATATCCTCAAGAAATAAGAAATTGAGTCCAACCCAAGATGAACCACATGTTGCAACAAGTTTAAATGAGCTATTAATAACTATCCAAGGAGAAAAAATAAAACAAAATACCACATCACAGAAACAGAAATAAGAAGAAAAACTAAATGGAAATTCTCATAATAAAAAAGAACATTTTTTGAAATAAAAAATTTACCGAATTAACTTTGTCAAAGATATGACAAAAGAAACAGTGTGTGAACCTAAAGATAGAAAAATTAAAATGATTCAAGGTGAAAAACAGAGAGGAAAACAAACCAAGATAAATGTCACCTCACAGATGTGTCAGATAATATTCATATAGTCAAACATATGTATAATGGTTACATCAGAAGACAGAAGATATTTAATGAAGAAGAAAAAGATATACTCAAAGAAACAGTGGTTGAAAATATCTGAAGTTTGCAGATACAATATTCTAAACAAAGAATAAGCAAAATAAACATCAAAGAAACCTACACAGACACACACTGAGTAAAGCTGTTGAAGGCCAAAGATAAACACCAAATATTGAAATCAACAAGAGAAAGACAGCACATTACCTATAGGGAAACAGCTATCCAATTAAAGGCTTACCTCTTATAATAAACCACAAAGGCCAGAAGAACACGAATAAAATCTTTGAGTTGTGAGGGAAAATACCAAAACTGTTTAATTAGATTTGTATATTCAGTGAAAATAGTCAAGAATGAAAACAAAATAAGACATTTTTAACTAAAAGAAAACCTAAGAGAATTTATTGTCAGTAGACTTACAGATCAAGAAGTGTGAAAGATATTCTTCCAGCTGAATGAAAATTATATTAAACGGAAACTGATCATCAGGGAGAAAAAAATAATCAGAAATGGTAAATGTAAAAGGCTATCTTTAGTTTGGGGAGGTGATTTTTCTTAATTATATTGTAAACCATTGCTTGAAACTAAAATATATTGCCTTGTATAATATAAACTCTACATTGTCTTGTGGAGTTTATAAGTAGATGTATTACATATAACAATTGTAACATAAAGAATGGTGCAGGTGTATGGACAATAAAACGGAAAAACTAGTGCAGCTATCTATTGGATTAATTTCGCCAATGTATAGAAAGACAAAGAACAAAACACCTACAACATCATTAGCAAAAGGGCGAAAAAATATCAGGCAAACAAAAATAAAGGCTCTTTACTAGTTACAGGGGAAATAGTAGTTATCACTGAAGGTGGGATTTGGGATAATTTTTAACCTATTTTTAAGATGTTTTAACGCAACAATTTTAAGCATAGAACAAAAACAAGTGTATTTTTTTTTAAAGAGTGAATTAACTAAGAAATCATCTAGAACTAGAGAAGAACATTTGTTTACAAAATAGTTTATAAAAGCCAGGCGCGGCGGTTTGTACCTGTAATCCCAGCTACTTGGAAGGCTGAGGCAGGAGGATCTCTTGAACCCTGGAGTTTGAGGTTGCTGTGAGTTATGCTCACGTCACTACACTGCATCCAGCCTGGGTAACGGGGCAGACTCCCCTCTCTCACTCTCTCTCTCTGTTTTTTTTGTTTTGTTTTGTTTTTTGAGACGGAGTCTCGCGCTTTCGCCCAGGCTGGAGTGCGGTGGCGCGATCTCGGCTCACTGCAAGCTCCGCCTCCCGGGTTCACGCCATTCTCCTGCCTCAGCCTCCCAAGTTGCTGGGACCACAGGCGCCCGCCACCACGCCTGGCTAATTTTTTGTATTTTTAGGAGAGACGGGGTTTCACCGTGTTAGCCAGGATGGTACCGATCTCCTGACCTCGTGATCCACCCGCCTCGGCCTCCCAAAGTGCTGGGATTACAGGCGTGAGCCACTGCGGCCCGGCCGACCCCCATCTCTCTTAAAAAAATTCGTTTAAAAGGCACTTACGCTGGCTGAACCCAGAGATGACTCACCAATCCTCTAACCCAAATAGACACACCTTTTATTTTTTTCTCTTTTTTCCTTTCTAGGTCAGTTAAGAATAAAACATGGAAAAGAAGAGGTCAAAGGAACAGAGAGCACTGATATTCAAACTGATAACTCTAGGCAGTAATTTAGTATCATTCCTTTCATTAGCTCTCAGACCCAGAGTTTTTTAAGTATATTATCTCTTGTGAAGTTACATACAAACCTATTTGGCCTGATGTCCTATAGCCAGAAATAATTCCAAAAGATGTCTGAATCTGTGGTAAAGCTCAAGGATGACATTGAAAGATGTATTCAAAGTAATATTGGAATTAATAGATTACATTGAGCTATTAATATCTAGAATTAATAGAGGATTAGACAGATTATTTACTTGTGATTTTTTGAAAATAAAAAAGCCTGCTATGTGGGTCTCATCTCTGATGTAAAACCTAATTGCATTAATATATTTGGTATTTGGATATCCTTTAAAACATTCTATTTTTAAAAATGTTTAAAATATGTCTATTTTTAAAATAGGAAAAATACGTATTTTTCTATGCAGGCTGGTTCTTAAAAACTAGGTGTTATTTTATTGAAGCCTATAGCCCAAGCCTCATCAGTTAGGCACTATGGCTACCTTCACTGAGTGGCCGCAGAGAAGTTACCAGAGGGGAAAAGGGTTGCTGTACACCATAGAGTGACTGACAACAAGCACATGAAACAGGCAACCCAAAATATTGTTCTAGGTAGTAGTCATTCCATAGTCTATAATGTTTCATTACATAGTTTATATAAAATTGATCACATAGTAAATTATTCACTTATATGTATCATTTGGAAATATTCTAACGTAGTTAAAGTTTAGGTCAAGTTTTTAAACATAATACTGTCATGCATCACTTTATGATGAGGATATATTCTAAGAAATGCATCATTAATAATTTAATCATTGTGTGAACATCACAGAGTGTACTTACACAAACCTAGATGGTGTAGCTTACTACCCACCTAGATTATATGGTAGAGCCTATTGCTCCGAGGCTACAAACCTGTACAGCATGCTATTGTACTGATTACTGTAGGTAGTTGCAATACAATTAAATATTTGTGTATCTAAACACATCTAAATATAGAAAAAGTACAGTAAAAATATAGCATAAAATATTTTAAAATGATACACCTCTATAGGACACTTCACATGAATGGAGCTTGCAGGATTGGAAGTAGCATTGAGTGAGTGAGTGAGTGAGTGAGTGAGTGAATATGAAGGTCAAAGGACATTACTGAACACTACTGTAGACTTCATAAATACTATGTATTTAAGCTACACTGAATTTATTTTTAAAATCGTTTTCTTTCTTCAATAATAAATTAAACATATCTTATAACTTTTCTTATCCATAAACTTTAATTTGTTTAAGTTTTCAACTTTTTTTTTTTTTTTTTTTTGAGACAGAGTCTTGCTCTGTAGCCGAGGCTGGAGTGCAGTGGCGCAATCTTGGCTCACTGCAACCTCTGCCTCCAAGGTTCAAGCGATTCTCCTGCCTCAGCCTCCCAAGTAGCTGGGACTACAGGTGCATGCTACCACATCTGGCTAATTTTTCCTGTTAGCTAGGATGGTCTCCATCTCCTAACCTCGTGATTGGCCCACCTTGGCCTCCCAAGATGCTGGGATTACAGGTGTGAGCCACCGTGCCCGACCGTGTTTTACTTTTAATTGTTTTTTAAACTAAGACACGAAAACACACTTTAGCCTAGGTCAAGATCATCGAGCTGTCACTAGGCCATAAGAATTTTTCAGCCCCATTGTAATCTCGTGGGACAACCATCATATATATGGTCCATCATTGACCAAAACGTCAGTATTCAGCACATGTCCATACTTTAAGGATGATTTACTTTTATACATTTCAAGAAATGTGGCCAGGCACAGTGGTTCATGCCTGTAATCCTAGTAGTTTGGGAGGCCGAGGTGGGTGGATTGCCTGAGCTCAGGAGTTCAAGACCAGCCTGGCCAACATGGTGAAACCCCATCTCTACTAAAAATACAAAAAATTAGCTGGGTGTGGTGGCACGCACCTGTAATCCCAGTTACTCAAGAGGCCGAGACATGAGAATCGCTTGAACCGGGGAGGCAGAGGTTGCAGTGAGCCGAGATTATGCCACTTCACTCCAGAGGGAGGCTCTGTCTCAAAAAAAAAAAAAAGAAGAAATGTGGGTGAAAGGATACAGCTCAAAGAAGGCTATAGGTAACTTATTTAACTGCATCCTAAATTGGAAAAAAAAATCTGTTCACAATGCACCTCACTGTATTTCAATGAATTCAAAGATAGTTATTAAGATAAAGTTTTTCAAAACCTTTAAATACAATAGTTTTTGAAAATAAAGATTCCATGTATGGTTAATAATTTGAAAATTATTTCCATATCAATGATTTACTTACCAGAAAAGCATTATCAAACTTCCTTATGCATTACATATATAAATGTGAATTACAATAGACTAGCTTGTTTTCCCCAGTGATTTGTTTCTTTTGTGTAATAGGATTCTCATGGATGTATGACTTTCTAATTCATTGTTTGAGAATGCATGTTCCTATCTCTTTGAGATTAACATGTGACCTGCTTTACTCAACAGGATGTGAAGTACTGGACTTACTGCTAACTAATCCCTAGACAACCAGGTTTAAATGGAAGCCAAGTACTGAGTTCAATAGATGTGATGGACCCATTCTAATGAGGGCCACACGATCCCTACCTCTTGGTATCTGTTTTCTGTATCCCTCCACACCTTGAATAGTGTCAGGATCTATGATATACTTGTAAGAAATAGAATGCCTCAAAGGGGATGGGAGGTCACTCTTATATGTGCCTCATGTTATAAGTCTCCATCTTGCTAGATGACTGCCTCCAGACACTGTCTCCCTTGCTGGCTTTGAAGAAGTATAATAAGTGACCATGTCAGGAGGCTCGTGTGGCAGCAAGCCCGGGCCTACGACTAGGTGCTGAGGGCAGCTTCCAGCTTCCACCCAACAAGAGCTAGAGTCCCCAAACTTACAGTCATAAGGAATTGAATTCTGGCAACACCTGAGTGAGTTTGGAAGCACACCTTTCCCCAGTGAAGCCTCCAGTTGAGAACTCGGCTCAGGCCCACACTTTGATTGCAGCCTGACAGACGACTTCAATAAACCTCACCTGGACTCCCAAGGTATTAAATGTGTCTGTTGTTTTACACATCCAAATTTGCAGTGGCTTGTTGGTATAGATTATGTATATAATGTATCTATACTGGATTTGATTTTGATATATATATCAGATTCTGATTATATATATGTAATATATATTATATATTAGAGCATATATACATATCCTAACATAATAGAAAAAGAATACAGCAGAATCACATATGTAATTTTTATTTTCATATGTATATATTTCATGCATTGAAGTATGCAAGATAGTACAATGGACATAATTTTTAAAAATTCTGTGAAATGCATGAGTATCTAGATCTATCTATATACACATCTAGAAGTTAGACCAGACGTGGTAGCTCATGCCTGTAATCCCAGCACTTTGGGAGGCTGAAGCAGGTGGATCACCTGAGGTCAGGAGTTCAAGACCAGCCTGGCCAACATGGCGAAACCCCGTCTCTACTAAAAATACAAAAATTAGCCAGTTGTGGTGGCACACACCCGTAGTCCCAGCTACTCGGGAGGCTGAGGGAGGAGAATTGCTTGAACCCAGGAGACGCACGTTGCAGTGAGCAGAGATCGCACCATCGCACTCCAGCCTGGGCAACAAGAGCAAAACTCTGTCTCAAAAAATAAATAAATATCTAGAAGTTAAAATTATAATCATTAATCATTAATAATAGTGATTTCCCATTTAGGGACCTGGGAATTTTGCAGAGTTCACTTGGAGTCAAGTGGATTTGAAGATAGGTGGGGTACAGCAAGTGACAGACAAGGTTCTAGTCCTTCCTTGATACTCTTCTATGATACTGTTGCTAGCAAAGAAAGAAAATATCTATTTAAATGAGTTTTATTATTTAACATTATTGATAGAAAATTCTTAATATTGTAAATGATGTGCCAGTAAGTTTCATTTAGAGGTTTTTGCCTATCATTCATGAAATCTATCACAAAGATTTTATAAACACCATGTAAATATCACAAAGATTTTATAAACACTGTGTACATGTCAATGAAAGCTACTAGGACTAACCTTAAATATGTCTTTTACATTAATATGACAAGAAAAAGAGCACTCGATAATTATAGAGTAAGATCTGCTTATTGAGATAGCAAATAGTCTTCTCAGCATTTTCACTGTTTAAATGTTGTTTAATGATCACAAAGTAATACATCAGGAAAGTATCTTCAAAAGTCATTACTAAGCCATCTTGAGAACACACCACATTAAATACACTTGCTTTTCCATCCGTTGATATCTCTGCACTTTAAAATACCATAAACAACTGCCTTTGATGATTTCAATCACTGAAAGTCAGAGATATTTGAAGGACCATTGCTAAAGAAGAAAGGCCAGATATGCATGAGTCATTAGTTCAGCCTCTAAAATAGATCAAAGAGACATCCAAAAATGAACTACTATTTACCGTTCTGAAGGCAATCATGGTATTTAGCTGATCGCAATGTAAACTTTTCTCCAGCTATGTGAAATAAGCGTTCTAGTTACAATAATTATTGCACTCTAGGAAGAGATAGGCAATGAAGTTTGTTGAGCTGATACTTACCGTTATCTTTTCGAAAATAGTTCTTAAGAATCAAGTAGAATTTCAGAAGTCAGTTATTTTTTTTTAATTAAATATACTTAGCTGTGCTGTTTCAGAGTTTCTTAACCCTTTTTCAAATCCAAAAGGGTAGCAATACAGCAGATTTCTCAGTGAAGAGTCTCAGGGAAGGCTCTATTCAGTACTGTTTGGCCTAGTACACTGGCACCCAAAACCCAATGAGATAACAAAAATAATTCTGTTTATTACATTTTCTTAATGCTAATGATTTTTAGGTTGATCTTATACCTAACAATCTTGATGAACTCTTATTAATTCAGTATTTATCATTGATTCTCTTGGATTTCCTATGTCAAAATCATATCTGCCCTAAAACAACAATTTTTAATTTTTCTTTCCAGTTTTTTTTCTTCTTTGGTTTCACTGACTAGGATCTTCAATACAATGGTAAATAGAAAGCATTTCTCAAACTCTGCCATTAAATACAATATATGTATGGATGTTTACTAGGTAAGTTTAACTCAGATTATGAAAGGTCTCTCTTCATATAACTGTATTGGAAAGCCATTTTTATGCATAGATGTTGCAGTTTATGGGATATTTACTTTCTATGTCTGTTGAAACTATTACCCTTGGTTTGTTGTCTTTTTAGCCGTCACTGCAGTAATAGGTTGAACCATCTTAGACTTCCTAGTATAATTTCTCCTAGGTCACATTTTATTGTTTGAATTGTCTTTTAATATTTCCAGTGACCTCATGTAATGAACCATGTAGACTTACTTATTTAGCCTTTATTCTCACATAGTCTGTGTTAGCGATTGTTTATTCCTTGAAAATTTTGTAAAATTTCCCTATAAAATGCACTTGGTCACTTTTAGAAACTTGTGGGTGAAGTATTTTTGATAGACATTTTGTATTCTTTAAATATATATTTGTATTTCCAGTATTTCTTCTTCCGTTATCATTGTAGAAAGCTTTATTTTCTAGAAAATTGTCATTTCATTTTTGCATTCAAATATATTGGCATACAGCTTTTCATGGAATTACATACACTTTTACTCTTTACTGTAACTAGAGTTAATTATATTTTCCCCTGTAATATATATATTTGTTATTTTTTCTCAATCAGTGTTTCCATTTTGTCTATTTCAAGTATTTTCAAAAACCTGCCTTTTGTATTCTTGATATTTTTATATACATTTAACATTCTTTATTTTACCTTAATAGTACTTTTGATTTTATTTGAATTAATTTATTCATTTTGTTCTTTTTTATAGTGCCTTGATATAGATGCTAGCATAATCATTTTAAATCTTTCTTTCATTTAATTAAATGTATTAAGAGTACAAATTCCCATATAGGTGATTTTATGCTTATCTTTTACAAGTTTTAATATATATGCTTTGGTTGGCATTAAGTCTTAAATATTCCATAATATTTGCATTTGAAAAATTATTCCATAAATTATTTGGAATCATGTTTACACTTTTTAATTGCAAGGTTGTATTTCAATTACCTTTTTAAAGTTAATTTCTGATTTAATTTTATTGTGACTAGAAATGTGATCTGCAAAATATAAATCTGGTTTGGACTTCCTTTGTGGTCTGTTACATGACAATTTTTATAAATGGTTCCATATGTAGTTGAAATGAATGATTTTTTTCTGGGTATAAGGTTCTATGTACCTCTAATACAGTAGGCTTTTTCATCATGGGAATTAAATCTTAAATTGTAACTTTCTTAAGTTAACTGAACTTTCTGAGAGAGAAACATTGCTATTTTCTTATTTTGATTTTGTCCTTATCAATTTTCCTTTGTGTTTTTGTTAATTTTTACTTTACATATTTTTGAGGCTATATTGTTTGATTCATTGTATTGATGTAGTTTGGGGATGGATTTTTCTTTTTATAAGGAAAAAAAAGTATTCACTGATTTCTGCACTAGTTTCCTGCAGCTGCTGTAACAAATCACCACAGACTTAGTGGCTTTTTACAATTTATGCTCAATAACAATTTATTCTGTCACAGTTCTAGAGTCCGGAAGTCCAAAATCAGTATCCCTGGGTCAAAAATCAAGGTGCCAACAGAATCCTCTTCTTTTTTTAATATCTATTTCTGTTCCAAATCAGAAATTTTACTTATAGATTGTCATTTTTTAAATCCAGCCATTAGACAGTTTTTAAAAGTAAGTTGTACTAATTACTATTCACCTTACATCTTCTATCTCATTTCCTCCTAAACTCATTTTCTTCTTCCTGAGAATAAATTCCAGTAAAGTTTCAGAGAACTGTGAGTGATAAATTTTCTAAATTTCTGAAATTATAAAAATACTTCTATTTTACCTTTACATTAATGTAAGTTACATTTAATAAATATTCTACACTTTTTTGTTCTTAGTTGATTATATTTTGAGAGTACTATATACTGATTTGGTGTTATGTTATTAGAATATTTACTTTTATAATCAGTCTTGAACTTCGGCTTTTTGTTAGTCAATCTTAGGCTTAGGTGCCTATGAATTCTGAATTAGGTAGCATTCAGTTTCTTATAATTCTCTAGAATATTGAATAAAGCATACTAAGTATTCTGAAGAGATTATGGATATAAGCATCTGTGAATTTATTTATTGATTTTTATCTATTGAGATATTTTAGTGTATATTTAATTAAATATATTTTTCAATGAGATTTCCAACTTTCCCATTAAATTTTACAAATAAATCAATGAATTTTTTCTAAGTGTAATTGTGGTGTCATACCATTAGTGTTTTTGGTTCTGTTTGTTTTTGAGACGGAGTCTTGCTCCGTCACCCAAGTTAGAGTGCAGTGGCGAGGTCTCAGCTCACGGCAACCTCTGCCTCCCGGGTTCAAGCCATTCTCATGACTCAGCCACCCCAATAGCTGGGATTACAGGCACGCACCACCATGCTAGGCTAATTTTTGTATTTTTAGTGGAGACTTGGTTTCGCCATGTTGGCCAGACTGGTCTCGAACTCCTGACCTCAGGTGATCCACCCGCCTCGGCCTCTCAAAGTGCTGGGATTACAGGCATGAGCCACTGCACTCGGTGTATTAGTTTTCATAGACAGTATTTTTATGTTGATTACTTAAAAGTAGATAATAGTAATTATAATTTTGATGAATTGCTGTCAGATATGATTGTTCATATGTTTTAATCTTAGAATTTACAGAGATTTCATTTCCATCCATATATTGCCTTTAAAAAATTAGTATTTTCTATTAAATTAAAAAATTTTTTTTATCTATTCACAGAGATTTTTGTATTTTATTGTCTAACACAGGGCACTGAACTAATTACTAAACAAGGTAGAGGCCAGGCGTGGTGGCTCACACCTGTAATCCCAGCACTTTGGGAGGCTGAGGCGGGCAGATCACCTGAGGTCAGGAGTTCTAGACCAACCTGGCCAACATGGTGAAACCCCGTCTCTACCAAAAATACAAAATTAGCCGGGCATGGTGATGCATACCTATAATCCCAGCTACTAGGGAGGCTGAGGCAGGAGAATCATTTGAACCCGGGAGGCAGAGGTTGCAGTGAGCCAAGATTGTGCCGTTGCACTCCAGGCTGGGCAACAAGAGCAAAATTCTGTCTCAATAAAATAAAAAACAAAAAAACCCTAGAATGTCTGAGCACCTAAATTGTATTTCTCTCAATTCACAGGTATCCATCTTCAAGTCATATATATATATATATATATATTCAAAATGACATGTATGTACATGTGATGTATTTTCTGGCCTCCTGTGTGTTGAACTATTTCTTTACTGTGTCTTTAAAAAGAAAATACATTATTTCTGGATTTAAAATTATTAGAATATTGTCTCTTTCCTCGAAATTCTGAAATAATGCTTTATTATATTTTAGCTCTCAGAGTTGTATAGAAGCATTGTTATTCCGGTTTGATGTTTTGTACTTTGTATATGGTAGCAGTTTTGTGTTTGTTTGTTTTGTTTTTGTTTTTTCTACCTTAAGAACTTAAGGATTTCTTCTTCAATCTTATAATTCAATATTTACCTGACATAATTTCTTTCATATGTATGTGAATAAATACTATGAATCTTTCTATTTGAATCTGCAGGTATTTTTTTAGCCCTGATGATCTTTTTTATTTCCTGTTTTAAGATTAGTTTGTGACTTGTAAAGCTGTCATTTTGATCTCATCACTTGAATATTTGTCCTTTATTTTCTTCATTAGAAAGATTGTCACAGGTTTGTGTCTAAATGTTTGCTTTTTTGTAGTTATTTCTTTTCTTTGCTATCTTCAATGCACGTTTTAATTCTAGTATTGTAATTTTGGTTTTCTTTTGGTTGTTCATTCAGAACCCTTCTCCTATGACCTCGTTTTTGCTTCTCTCTGCTTGACTTTTTACCTTATGCTTTTCTGTCTTTAGCACTATCTGCTGCTTTATTTTTTGTTTTCATATTGTGACTTTTTGTATCCAGTTGAAAATGCCTTCAAAAGTGTTATCTGTTTGATTCAGTAAAGCCTTTTCAAATTTGTTTTTCTTTGTGGCTTTAGAATGCTGATTTCATTTTTATAATTTTCCATATTCTAAGTTTTATTCTTTCTGAAACATATCTTTGCACGAGGTAAAAAACCAAACCTATCTGAATACCTTACTCATCACGTAGAAAGCGTATATACTTTGATTTTACGGTAGGTCCGTGATGGTTGATGGAATCTCTTTCACAGAGATCTTTAGCCAGAGTGTAATTCATGTGAATAATTCAAACTAAAATATCAGGTTTTAACTCAACTTTGTGGATTAGCCTGGCATCATTTGAAGCCATTGTTGGGACACCTGGGACTCTGAATCACTAGTGTGATTCAGATATCCTTTCATCACAAGCGTATGCTGAGACCAGAGTTCTTGTTATCTCTAAATCTTCATTGTGTCAACATTTTAATTTGACACAATTAATTGAGACTCTCAGGACATAGTCTTTTCTCCCTAAAGAACTACTTTTAAAATTTTTTCTAGGAATATTTCTTTATGAACATAAGTTCAGATGGAGTGGAGTGGGTAACACTACTCTTTCCATCTCAAGAAGCAGAACTCACATCCAAGAAAGAAAGCCTTTCACTGTCTTTGTGAAGATTTTTATGTAGTAATGGGAGGAGCTCTAGCTTTACTGAAATACTCGCAGTCATACATACTTTCTCTTGCCACTGAGATTCCACGTATGCTGGAAGACACCATGTTTGCCACTTCATTTACCCGAATAACTCTTAAATATCTTTCAGATCTTTGCTTAGCTCTTATCATTACTCCCTCCAGGTAATATTTTTGAATTTCCCTATATCAAATTAAGAGTCCTTGTTACCATGGTAACCTGTCATTACTATTGTAGACCTTAGTACCCTTCAATGAAAATTCCTCAGTACTTGTCACTCTTGAGATCAGTCAAAGTGCCTTAAGTAGCATTGCAATACTAATACTAACAGCAGTAATCTCTGTTCAATGTACAGGACTTGATGGATGGAAGAGTTGTGAGCTAGAGATCAGATGTCATTTTAAACCCTAATTTCAGTAAGTAATTTTTTTTTTTTTTTTAGACGGAGTCTCCCTCTGTCACCCAGGCTGGAGTGCAGTGGCACGATCTTGACTCACTGCAACAACCTCTGCTTCCCACGTTCAAGCGATTCTCCTGCCTCAGCCTCCCTAGTAGCTGGAATTACAGGCACCCACCACCACGCTCGATTAATTTTTGTACTTTTAGTAGAGATGGGGTTTCACCATGTTGACCAGGCTGGTCTCGAACTCCTGACCTCAGGTGATCCATCCACCTTGGCCTACCAAAGTGCTGGGATTACAGGAGTGAGCCAGTGCGCCCGGCCAACAAGTAATTTTCAGTCCCCAAGAATGTGGGATAAGATAGAGTCTAAAGGCTCAGAAATTTTTAGTCAATCAGAAGTAAGTGGGTGGGGCAGGAAGAGATGATGGCTATGCAGGTAGGAGGGTTTGCTGCTTCAGTTAACATCTCATCTGTATTGAAAATCCTACTGCAATTCTTTGCCACAGACTGAGAACTCTACCCATACCTCTATATAACGATAGGAAACCAGAGGAGAAGAATGAAATTGAGAACCAAGACACTAAGAAACAGAGAAAAAGTGCATTGGGTTCTAAAAGCCCGGAAGATATATTTTCCTGGACCAGCTCTCTGCTTAAAGAAATGAGTTTGTGGCTCCGAGCTACAGGTAAACAGCTAGGCTTCATGAATTACAGGTGTACATACTGTTCCTTAAGGCCCAGAATTTAAATTCATACCACTGAACAGTTTTTAAAGACTTTAACACATTATTTTGTTTGTATGCAAATGAAAGCTGTTAATTTCAAAAGAGTCTTAACTATTTATTTAAGTAGTCCCAAAGGATATCTACTTGAACACAATTTGCTAGCAGTTATTTCAAGTACTAGATGCACTCAGAAAATAATAAACTGTATATTTAAATTAGTAAGTTGGGTTACTAACCAACTGATCTCTAAAATTCATCTGAATCAGAGGGTCTATTGTTATTGCAGGCTTAGTATTCTATTTTATCCAAATTTCAGATTTTGAAGGGAAAATTAAACTATATCTGCAGAGAATCACATGCAAATAGGATATTGCAGTTAATAAAAAGCCATTATATATACCGCCCATTTGAGGCTGACAACAAGCAAGTGAGGTATATATTATTAATGTGCTTATTTAGAAAATGAGGTAAATGAGCCTTCAGCATTTATGTAACTTGCCTCAGGTGGGGGAATTGCAATTGGAACCCAGGACTTAGGTATGACTACAATGACTCTCAATGACCTTGTTTGCAGGATTCTATATTGCATAACCCCAGGTGGTCACCATGCTAATACTGAAGCAGTTAGTTATTCTGATTGGCTGATTGTGCTTAAAATCATTGGAATATTTACTACCTCCATGTAATATAATTTGCAATAGCAAAGATATTGGGGATTACTATTCTGGATTCCATCAAGGTCTTCTGTAACACTCTCAGCAAGCCAAGGTAACAAAATAGTTTTGTTTTTCTTTTCCAAAGGGGGTGGTGGGAGAATGAACCACTGAACACAATCTTTCCTATCCTACCTGAATTGCAAATTTACGATGTTTGGATTAGAATCACACAGGTGGAAGAGATTTTAGAACTTACTTACTACAAACTCTAATTTTGCATTTAAAGATGTTAAAAGCCAGGATCTAAAAGGACTTGCTGAAGTTTGCACAGCTAGTCTGTGGCAAAACCAAAATATATAAAAATAGGCCTGTTGATTTTTTTCCATAACACGCTGCTCTATGCTAAATCATATAAGCGTTTGTAAAATATTCTCTACGTCATGACTGAGATAAAGCTATTGGCAGTATCTTTTCAACATCAGTGAAATGAGTATAGTGTATAACTAGATGTAAGTGTTTTCTACCCTTTGAGTTTATCCCTGGGGGCCTACACATTAAACTAACAAAAGAGAGATTAACAGGAGAAAGGGCATACAATTTTTATTAAAATTTACATGCATGAGAGTTTGCAGAAAAGAAGTGAAATGCAAAGACTCAAAAGCATATATACCATTTTAAAAATGAAAAGCGGATTTGGGCTTTGACGGATGATAAATTGCGGGAGAGTGTATTTCCTAGAAAATATATGCGGAAAATTAATGGAAGATAATGGATTGTTTTAATAAGGTCTGTTTCTGTAGACTCACTTCATAGTCAACTCTTAGCCTCAGCTCTTCTCTTCCTGGTACAGGTGGGGTGCCTTCACAAAGAAAACTATTTCCTTGTTTTTAGTTAGATAAGGAAATGATAAAAATTCTCAGTTGCCTTCAGCTCAAGATAATTCTTATACCACAATGGCATATTTTGGGGTGGCATATTCTAGATGCCTCCATAAGAAAGGAGTCATTTGCTGAATAATGCCCAGAAAATGGCAAGTGCCCAATAAATTTTTGATTGATGCAAGGCTATAAATAATAAATGATACAGAAATATTCAAAATTATACAGAAGTGGTTTAATTACTACCAAATACCTAATGAAGGGAAAGGGAAACAACAATATTTATGAAGAAATAACATATGAAGTGTCATGTTGAAAATTCCATAGTGAGGTCTTCCAACAGGACACTGATGGATATTGTTTATGTATGTGTTTATGTTATTGTTTATGTATGTGTTTACTGCATGCTGTGGTACAAAATGGTAGCGTAATTTTGGCTAAATTGTTTAACTTTGACATCAGTTTCCTCAATTTCAAAATGTGGATATTAAAAAAAAACTTGCCTGTCAGGATTAAAATGAGCTATTTTAGGTGAAAGGTTTCTTTATTGATGTGTTAGTGAAGGCAAAATATGTTCATTTCTACAATAGTCAACCTTAAACTTTCAGCATTTTAACATAATTGAGGGTTACTTATTGCCCATACCACTATTCAGTGACTTGGGGGAATGTAATGGTCGGTTTCTCCTCTGTATATTTATTCAGGGACCTCGGTTTCTCTAATTTGTATTATCTTCAGGGCATTGGTACTCGAACTTTAGTATGTATCAGAATCACCTGGAGGCCTTGTTAAAGCAGATAGTTGGATCTCCTCCCAGAGTTTCTGAGTCAGTAGGTATGGGTTGGGACCTGAAAATATGCAATTCTAACAAGTTTCCAGATAATGCTGTTGCAGGATTGGAGGGTCACAATCTGAGATCTTCTGTTTTCACCCTAGTTATCCATTCCCTACAGCCCCACAGCTTTCTGCAGCCGTCCAGCGGGCAACAGCAAAAGACAAAGACCACATGGAGGATCTTGGCGATGTTGTTTAGGCCAGTCTTAGAAGTGATGTACATCAATTCTTCTTACATCTCATTGCCAGAAGTTACCATCTGGCCCCCACTTCAGTGCAAAGGTGGCTGCAACTAACAAGATGCCAAGGAAGCGGAGAAGCATGCAAATGTTAGTGAGTATTACCAGCTCAGCACAACCGGTGGATAGAGATCATTACGTTATTTATGATAATAATAATTTATTAAGGTTTTCTTTAAAATTGATATAATCAGGAAAAGTTGAAGTTAGAGCACTATCTCACTGTTATTAGAATTTGTTTATCATGTATTAGCCAAGGGAATAATAAATTAGAAAGTCATCGTTTCCCTGAGGAAGCACATGGACAAAATTTTCAACCGTGATGTTAATGTGTATCAATTTAAAAATATTATTCTTTTGGACTGAAAATTTCTTAAAAAGAAAGATAAAGCAAAGAAATTGCACCTTTCGTTAATAGTGTCAATAAGAATATAGTACAACTCCCGTTCAGCATTTCCCTGAAGTGACTTTCATGACAGAGAGATCCAAGCATGTCATTTTGTTGAGGTGTTGCCTTTTTTTTTCTTCTTGTGGGTTGTATTTTTCTAAGTGTAATCTGAGCAATTTCAACTAAGTTTTCCCTGCTCCCGTTATAACTTTTCCCATATTTATGTACTCAGAAATATATTATTCTTCATGTCATAGTGCCAAGAAATCTGGTTAGTAAAAATGCCAGATTCTTTTATTTGATTTTATTTGATTTCATTAGGGACCATCAGCCTAGCTGCTTAAGTGCCTGACTACCGTTTGCAGTTAAACATTCATTAAGGAATCCCCAGTGGGTTCATTTGTTTCACTGAGGTCCAATTACAGTGCCACAAAAGCAGTTTTTGTAGCAATTAGTTTATTTTTCCTGTTTATGTTCTGTCTCTTTAGGAAGAGGACTAGTTTGTGGAGGTCAGAATTTTAATTAGGCACGATTTAGGGCCAATAAGAAAACTGATAATTTACTAAATGGCTGTGGTGGACTTAACAGCTCAAAACAGAGGTAAATAACACAACAGGGACCCCAGGACTCTGTTTTCCTGGTGTGTACAGCTCAGAGCCCCACAAAGTAAGGAATAGATTACGTGTTAAATGGCTGTCATGGATGGTAATGTGTGATGTGCACAGGGCACCGATGTCTTAACTTCAGGTGTCATCAGAATTTGTCATCAGCAATAGTTCTGCTTTTAAAGCACATCACAAAGGAGAGTCATTCATTTATATTTTATTTCCTCAAAGTTACTTTGAGAAAGAAGCATTTGGTGGAATAGTACAAGAATAAATAATTATTAAAAGGCTTGAATACAGTCTAGCAAATAACCCTGAATTGACACCAATGGTAAGGTTAACATTCCATGTATTATACATAGACTGTTATGGGCAGAATCGTGTTCCCCCAAACTCCTATGTTGAAGTCCTTACCTCCAGGACCTCAGATGTGACTGTATTTGGAGACCGGGCCTTGAAAGAGGTGATGAAAGTTAAATGAGCTCGTATGGGTAGGCCGTAATCCAACAGGATGGGCATCCTTATAGGTGGGGGAGATGAGGACATAGACACACAGAGGGAAAGCCATGTGAGAACACTGTGAGAAGACAGCCATCTATTAGCTGAGGGGAGAGGCCTCAGGGGAAACCAATCCTGCTAACACTTGATCTCAGGCTTCTAGCCTCCTAGACCGTGAGAAAATGAAATTCTGTGGGTTAAGCCACCCAGTCTGTGGTACTTTGTTATGGCAGGCCTAGCAAACTAATAGATAGACTTGACAGGTGCATTTGAGTAATCATGTTTAGATAATAAACATCAATGATTTTATATATTTGCATTATCATCCCAGTCTATGGTATCACAAGATAGCTTTACAGAAAGATAAATTATATCCAGGTTTTGGTATCCAGATATCTAAGCAAGAGCAAGAGAGTGTTCTCCTAAATGACAGCTCAACTTAGAACAATTACTTCTGCAAACTGTAGTAAACCAATAATGCTACCATGTGTATTCAAAGAAGCTCTTCTGCACATTGTAGATATTTCAGCTCCAAATAACATAAGAGGAACTCATTTTTGGAAACTTAAAGAGGAAAAAAGAAATTAAAAACTAGAGAGACAGTTGGAATGCTTGTGCCTGAACCTGTGAAAAGCCATATGTATGATTTAATATATACATTAATCGAAATAAAAAAATAAAAACTAAATATTAGTGATATATTTATTAAATTAATGCTTCATTTTTGTTCACCAAAACATTTCTTTTCCTGTAATTTCCAAAAGATGCTTGCAAATTTGTTTTGCTTTATCTAGGTAAGTCCCCTTCAGACGGATCCTTATTAAATGTCTAAAACTTTATCAAAATGTCTTGAATTTTATGATTTGGAGCTTTTCATGCCCACATCCTGGTTCCCCTGATCCTGAGGCAAAGAATAATTTTGAACTTTGAGATGTTTTAGGGAACTTTGATTTACTAGTCATAGATGAGTACATATTTCTCAAATCATTTATCAGACTCATGATGGCTTCATGCTGGAGCTCACCCTGCCAATGCCTCTAACCTATGCCTCAGCCCACCCTGTTTATAGGGAGATTGGCTGCGCTTCCTGTTAGCTCTCTTCCTCAGATGTCATCACAAACAAAATGCAACAGAATGCAAAAAGAGCTCTGCTTCTACAATGACTGTCTCATTATCTCCTTTTTCTCTTAACAATATCTAGTTCCTGCTTTCTTTGTGTGACCGGAAGTTGTAACATAAAGACTGGCTGCCTGCACTAAAATCCATAGAGATGGGGAATTGGTCAACAGTAATTCTCATGCTTTGGAATGCTACTAAGATGATCTATGTGTCTTTTGGCAGGAACATGGGTCTCCATCTCTCTCTCAAGTCTTTTTTTTTTTTTTGAGGCAGGGTCTTGCTCTGTTGCCCAGGCTGGAGTACAGTGGCGCAATCTCGGCTCACTGCAGCCTCGACCTCCTGGGCTCAGGTGATTCTCCCAACTCAGCCTTGCGAGTAGATGGGATTACAGACATGTCCCACTAAACTCAGCTAATTTTTGTTATTTATTTATTTATTTTTTTGTAGAGATGGGGTCTTCCCCAGGCTGGTCTGGAACTCCTGGGCTCAAATGACCCTCCTGTCTTATCCCCCAAAACACTGGGATTGCAGGCATGAGCCACTGCACCTGGCCTCTCTCTCCATTTTTAATGACAACAATGTCTCAAATTAAATGGAACCTTAATTTGCATGTAGAGTCAGTTTTTGCTAAGCAGCCTCTAAGAAATTCTTTCTGTATCCTCAGGACCTTCACTCTTGGACTCTCTCTTTCATAATGCAACCACATTACCAACTGAGGCATGATCATCTTCTTCCAGAGGGAATGGAATTATTCAGTTGACTCAGAAAGAAATAACAACAAAGCAGAATCTAGAACTCACTTATTCTATTTTTTTTTTTTTTTTTTTTTTTGAGACTGAGTCTCGCTCTGTCGCCCAGGCTGGAGTGCAGTGGCTCCATCTCGGTTCACTGCAAGCTCCTCCTCCCGGGTTCACACCATTCTCCTGCCTCAGCCTCCCGAGTAGCTGGGACTACAGGAGCCCGCCACCACGCCAGGCTAATTTTTTGTATTTTTAGTAGAGACGGGGTTTCACCGTGGTCTCAATCTGCTGACCTCGTGATCCACCCGCCTCGGCCTTCAAAAGTACTGGGATTACAGGCGTGAGCCACTGCGCCCGGACGGCTCACTTATTCTGTTTTTAAATTCTCTATTTACTCATCTATTCTATTTATGAATTTTAACAAGATGACCAATTACATTTTTTAAAAATATGTGGAAAATATACAAAAATCTTGGGGAAAAGGAACTATATTATACTTTTTAAAATAGGTTTTTCTGAGTATAGAAAATCATAAATTTAAACTGAATGGATCTAATTCTCTTGCCTGGTGACTTTCAAAATCAAGGAGAAAACACAGGATACTTGGAAAGTGACACACTTCTTAAAGAAGTGATAGGAACTCAATCAATACATAGAAATTGATTTAACTCATCCTCTCAGAAAATAAAAGCCCATTCAGATTGAAATATTTTGATGCAAAGTTTGGAAATGGAGTTGCCACTGTAGGGTCTTGCAGCCCAAACAGACACTCTATGTGATGTTTTTGAGGCTTACTAAATTTTCACTTATGAAATAAAACTGTAGCTCCTAAATTTTGGTTTACTTTGAACACTTCTTGTGCCTTTTGATTTGGCCGCTTTTGTTGTTCATGCTTCCCTAGTGGTTATCAACTGCTACTTATTAAGGAAGCCATCTCATTCTTCAAATTTGCAATTTCATAATCAGCGGCCCTGGACTGACATAAAGCTACAGGGAAGATTTTGCAAATTGTATCTAAAGTAAAGAAAGCATGCTCAAAATTGTGTCTTATAATAAGCTATTTATACTTTAGTATTTTGTCTCTTTTTAATACCATTTTGGGGTATACATGAGACCTTTTAACTTGTTTCTCGGTCCTCAGTTGTGTTTTCTAGTTTTCCCAGGACAGTTCTAGTTCATGCTGGTTGACCCGCCATTGTTATGAAGAACGCCATCTTTACTTCACAAACATGTTGCTGTTTATGCCATAAACCATACATTCACCATACTTATAGTCAAGTTTCTGAGTAAATGTCCCAAATGTAAGTAAAATGTTTCCTCCTAACTAGGGGTGCCATACAGGACAGCCCATGAAGGCCCTGGGCCCATTGAGGCCATTTTGGCCTTGCCCGTGGGTACACAGAAAAGCCATCATCAGGATCATCCTAGTCAAACAGGAAGGGCTGTTACATACCTTAGTTCTGAAACTTGAGTCCTGTCTGACATGACGTTCTTTCAGGAGGGTAATTAATAATAATCAGTCACTGAAATAGCTTTGTACAAACAATGAGCCTCAGTAAACTCCCTATAGGCCAAAAATAAACATGTGGCTTTTAGAGAATTCTGCTGACAAAGAAAAGGACAGCAGTTCTTCCCAAGTTTTGTGTAGGATTTGAGACCAGAATCCTCTGTCTTTGTTTTCTTGTTTTGTTTTTTTGTCTTGGGCTCTCACTTGGGTCACATCTACTACCACAAATACAGTAATTGCAGTTAGTCAGTATCTTTGGGCACTATTTTTACATCATTTGTAAACAAAAGTTGCCCTAGAAAAATAGCAACTTTAGTAAAACGTGCTCTTAAATAGTAGTACAGAAAAATCACATATCTTTGAGCTTTCCAACAATGCTCTTTGGAAGTATAAATAGAAACACATTTAGAAAGATTTTATTGGTTTATTGTGGATACAAACAATACTCTTTTGAATCCTGGATCAATCTGGCTTGCTTTATTTCTGTAACAGACAGTCCAATAAATTATATTTCCCAGTAGCAGTCATTCCTAATGGAAATCTCAATAAACTTTCTTTCAACAAGTGTTACGTGCACTTGAAGAGAAATCTGGCAGATTATTAGGTCAAAACATGGGCAAAGGCTACTCAGTATTAAGTAGTCAGTGAAACCCACACTTTAATTTCTCGTAATTTATAATCAAGCTGTACATTTCAAATAAAGCTTTGACAAGCTAGTATTTTTTTCTAAGGAAAATTGGACATATACTTTAGAGTCTTTCTGCAGATACTATAAAATGTAGCAAATTAAATGCAGATAGGAAATTTATCAAGTCAAAACTATTACAAATTATACTGAAATTTTTCAACTACCTGAAAGCTAATGATGCAATAGAGATTTATATAGAAAATGATCCTAATCCTTGTGAAAATACTGAAGTCATATGTCAGGTGGAACTCAAGAAAAGCAAACAGCCTAATGATTTTGTGTTGGTTTAACTTTTTTCATTATTGTTCCAGGCCAGATTTATTATGATTATTATTATTAACTAAGGAAGGAGGGATCCAAGAGAAAAAATTACTAGTTCTGTTAGTCTCATTATGTATCATGCCAAATTTAACATGTAATTTTTTTCCTATGTTTTCTTATAAATTTCAAATGGCTTAAATCATGTTCTAGAATGATATCCATGAATTAAATTAAAAATTAGTAGAATTTTGCATTAAAAAAATAGAACAGGAAAAATTCTTTCTTAAGCCAAAGTATCATATTTAGGGCATCTACACACCAACAACCGGACCTGCTTGGCTTCCAAGCAGGGGCAGCCCCAAGAAGCGGAGGCTGCCTGAGCTTCACTGAACACTCTCACATCACCAGTCCCTTAATCTAAGACCCTGCTTCTCTTCCTGGGCTGCTGAGTTAGCCTCAACCTTCTCCTGATATTCACCCAGCTTCCTCCATTTCATGCTGATTTTCTAATTGCTTCCAAAGGGAACTTTATAAACCGTTAATTGGCTAAATGCCTCATAGGCTTCTCATTGTTCTAAGGATAAAGACCAAAATCCGGACCTGCCCTGTAAGGTCCTACCTAGTTGGCCCTTTTTTCATGTTAGTTTGACTGCACTTTCTGTTTTTTCATCCACATCTATCAGCTTTCATTTTCTCCATCAAGCCAGACTTCCCTGGGCCATAGGACCTTTGCTCTTCCCTCTGTCTGGGTGTTTGAATAGAAAGAGACACAGAGCAGACTTTCGGGTCCTTCTGTTGAGAAAAGATTGAGGGTTCTGAACATGTGTGAGAAGGCAGTGCGGTGGCAAAGTCAACTCCAGGGGTTAGAAGATCAGCTCCATCACTTACTATCAGTCTAACCTTGGGCGAGTTCCTTATTCTCTCTATACGTCAAGTTTTGCATATGATGATAATTTAAGTACCTTGCCCAAAGGGTGGTGTGAGGATCAAAAGAGTTAATGGATGTAAAACCCTCATAGCATACCTGGTACAAAGTAAACACTCAATGCATGTTACTATGATTGTTCTTTTTTTAAAAAAAATTCAAGCTCTATCCAAATAATATATCTTCAAAAGGCTCACATTCCGTAAGGGTTGTGCTTATAGTGTTTAATGTATAAACCATTCCTGATTCTAATACATGCTGATATTGAAAAGGAACAATTTATTTTTTTATGTGTATAGATTTGGGGGGTACAAGTGCAGTTTTGTTACATGGATATATTGCATTGTGGTGAATTCTGCACTTTTAGTGTACCCATCACTTGAATATGTATACTGTACCCATAAAGTAATTTCTCATTTCTCACCCCTGCTCCCACTTTTCCTTGTTTTGGAGTTCTCCAATGCCTATTATTCCACTCTCTATGTCCATGTGTATTAATTGTTTAGCTCCCACTTATAAGTGAGAATATGTGATATTTGGCTGTTTCTGAGTTATTTCACTTAGGATGATGGCCTCCAGATTCATCTATGTTGCTGCAAAACACATAATTTCATTCATTTTTATGCCTGAGTAGTATTCCATAGGAGATATATATATATATACATACCAAAAGAAAGGAATAATTTTAAATGCGCAGAAGAGAATGAGCAGAATTTAATTCAAGAAGCGAAATTAACACTGAATGAGAAATAATGATAATTTTCTTTGTCACACCTATCTCAGAGTTTTTCATTTCACTAATGAGGCAGAATTAGTATCATGCCACACACCGCTCTGCTATCATCAAAAAGTTCTTTCTTATTACAGCTCTTCATAAATATCCACTCGGAGTAAACACTACCTATTCTTGTAGCCCAGCTTGGGTGATTCTTATTTTTGTTTGGGTTGCATTCTATGTTAATGCTTTCATATTCTGAGTTTCTTCAACTGAATACAGTTGCCAAGAATTGTTTCCAAGTGCTCCCTGCGATTTTGGATTGTATTCCTGGAAAAATGAATGCAATAGTTAAAATGGATTTTTCTCCCAATAACCCAGGCTCTTGTCTGAACAGGAGATCTGGCCTGAGTTTTAACAGGGCCAATAGTGTGAGCACAGCAAGATTGCATGCCAGCCTTGCTGCTGTCCATGACAGAGCAAACCACTTGGCCAGTTCATGCTGTTTGCAAGTTGAAACTTTGTTTTCCTGTCAGCCTTGTGAATCTGAGAGGATAGTTTTAGCAACATCTTTATTTCATTTATTTTTTTAAATGCCCTCAAAAACCCTCTTCTATTCCAAATGCCTTTCTATGAAGTATAGATTGTGTTCTCAGGCTGTTGTGGGGGCAGCTGCCAAACTGACCGAAAGCAAATAAATCAGGAGGGGAAGATGTGGCAGTTGCCACCCTGAATCAGCTACAGACCCACGGGGCACAAGCGGAACCTGCTGATTCTCATGTCTTATGGACTAGAGGTTTTGAATACGTTTTGTGCTAGAATGTAATTGTCAGTCTTCTGAAAAAACATGCATTTTGAGTACATACGACAATTTTTAAAAGTATGTATATATGTACTTATTTATATATTAATATTACTTTCATAGCCTATATACATGATGTATACACATATTATATAAACTATATTATGTATACAGGGTATGGATGTAATATACACAAGTATAAAGTAATATATAGACACTTTTAATCAAATTTTTTAATACTCATACTTAATATAAAGAATATTCCCTAAAAGTGGTTGCTTTGGGGCTGTGTTTTTCTAACTGTGTTACAATTCCTCAAATTCTGTTGAATCTCCTTTTTGAACCTGTCATACAACATCATGGTAATTCTGTGGGATTAAATATAACTTTCGAAAACACACATAGAAGAGACAAATATTGTAACTAATTTTTAGTAAAGTGTAAATATGTGGATTTATATAGATATGTGTGTGTTTATATAAATATGTGTGTTTATATATTTCTGTACATAAATACATCATAATATATACATAATTTTAAAGATATGGCTGATAAAGTTTATTTACTCTTGTGACTCAGATTGCAAAAGAACATAATTCTAAAATTAGAATAGCAAACCTGATTTGAACAGAGGTAAAATGGGCTTGTGGGGTGGGTGTTCAGTGCAATTAAACAACTGTGAAGTGCCTCATCATCTCTGAGCTAAGTGTTGAATAGTGGAAGGTAATTGGCGTACTTCCAGTTTGACTGAATGGACGTCGCTCATTTGAATATACAGATTCCAATATATACGCTTTATATCAGCATCATGCATATTTCGCATCATGAAATAAGGAGACAAAAGAGGATGTCTGTTAAGAATATGGACTCCGGCCTCAGGCAGGCGTGGGATTATGTCTGATATTCACCAATTGGCGGCCCTCTGCCTTTGGGGAATTATTTAACCTCTCTATGCCTCACTTCCTTCACCCTTGAAATATGAACTTTTGCTGTGCTGACGAGTAAGATAATATAACAAATATAGCTCAATAAGGTTTTCGGCACAATAACACATTTCCATTAAATATGTTACCAGTGGTAATTAAAAAATATTTTCCTCACTTCACATTTATTTTGGATCATCCATAATAAGTCATTCCAACACAGTTTTTAAAATGGAGCAAACAAGTCAGTATAGACGAATCTAACTTTATACTCCCCCAAAATAGTTAAATTGCTGTAGAGAGGTTCAGTATCAATTTTATCCAGTTTTTAAAAATTACTAGATGTCATTAGCAAATGACCTACACAAAACACTTGAGTACACACACAATTAAACCCCAGATAAAACTCTCTTTAAGTCGTAATTTCAATATTTTCTATTTGCTTATTTGGTGTGATATTAATTGCTTTTGGTTTAATTGGAAGAGAGATCAGATCAGGGTTTTTTGTTGGGAAAAGAGTGGGTTAACAAAAGCCTTTGAAGAGGTTACAATAAAGCCACTAAGGAAGAGTGACTTCAGGTACCATATTCCAGAATGTTTATTTTTCTTTCTCGCTAGTTTCAAATGGGTCAGCATATCAGTAAAACAAGAAGTAAACAAAGACCTATCTCAGATTACATCAGCTCCTGGGGCCATCAACAAAGTAAACATCAGTCACCCCATGAAAAATACAACCATTACCTGTTATTGGACACTGGCAGGCCTGGCCTGACCACCAAGTGGCACAGTTAATGAATCCACTTATTTCTAATACAAATAAACCCGAGAGAGGAAGTGGTCAGCTAAAGCTGTCTCTGAAGTCAGATGGGGAGATGGTTAATAAAAACGCTCAGGGCTGACATTTCCTTTTTATTTGAAACATGCTTTTCTTGAGAATGACATGATCTTCTTGATACGGTTTAGTAAGCTTCAGCTGATACCAGGTTCTAAGGTCCTTTTAGATGGCTTTTTTTTTACAAACGAAAAAAAAAAAAGGACAAATTTTAAAAATCTATAGCGCAGGGCTTAAGTACAATGAAACACAATTATTTTTACAATTAGTCACTAGTTACTTCAAAATGCTGATGGTAACAAGATACATTTTTCCTGCAGAACAGTTTGTCAAGATTTTTGAAAAACCTTAAAATTGCTCCTAATCTCTGCTCAAGCAGTTCTATTTGCAGAAGTACACGACAGGTTAAGAAAATAGTCAGAAATACGTTCAAAAGTCTATGCCAAAGGACATCCAGGAACACTTTTTTAAAATGATGACAAAATGAGATAATCTAAAAGTTTAAAAACTAATGAACTAAATTATAGCATGTCCTTAAAATGGAATATTATTATATTTTCAAAAGCACTGAATGATGAAAGAATACTCCTACAGTATAATGTTAGGTGAAAAAGGTAATATATGCTACAATGGAAATAATTTATGTTTTTTGTGTGTTTTTGTCATTTCTGTATTTCAATTTTTATTGAATTTTGTTTTGTTAAAATATACACATAAAGATAGACCCACATACTGATAAGTATTTTACCTAATAATGAATATATTGATCTTAAAATGAATTATCTTAGTGGAATAATGCTAAAGATAATTTTTTACATCATACTGTTTCTGTGTCTTCAAGTTTTGAATAATGAAAATACATTTTACAAAGTTTCTTCGGAAAGCATAGTGTATGGAATTATCATGTATCTTGTTTAGGAAATTGTGTACTCAAATGGGAAATTTTTTTTTGATTCCCAAAACAAAAAATATTCCTTGTTTCTTCATTTTCAGAGTCAGATTCTTTTGGTGTTTAATGTAAATTCTTCAGAGGCAGTTTTACATATTTCTTCTCCTCCTTTGCTGACATAAATTAATAGCAATTAATCACCATCTGATGTTTAAACTCCATACATTAGAAGTCTTTCAGTGTTCTCTCTCTTCCTAGGCTGAAAAATGACAGTTCCTTTAAATTTTTCATATTGATCTTCTTTTCTACTCTTTTAATCATTTCTGTGTGGGTATCAAGAACAATTCTGTCACTGCAAAAGTTTGAAAAGATGGTGGAAAAAGGATTTGCAGTACTATAATGCTTAACTAAATAATAAAATAGTCCACATTTTTGGCATTCTTTTTCTTCTTACCTTTGAAATAATTGAAAATGAATTAAGGCATTTATAATTTCCCATTTCAATTAAAAAAATCATTATTTTTTATAAATAGGCAATTGGAATTTATGCTCTTGGTTAAATTAGGAAAGTATACATTGTATTAAACCAATTTATAAATGTCCCAATAAAATAAATATTATCACATAGAGTGTTTTTCAAAAGATATGGGTCCTATAGTATATTAAACACTAATTTAAAATATTTCCTCACCTTATAATGAATTAATTAATTCAACATTCATTAAAAATACCCTTATTGAACCCTCATATATTATAAATATTAATGACATGTATTCCTTAATATCTACTTTTTTTGCTCATTTGCTTTTTAATATTTTGCTATTAACTACCTCATGATTATTATATTCTAGCACACCCTTATGTATCCTTGACAACTGTCTACACTGAGCTCAAGTATTAGCCAGTGATACAAACTTATACAACACTTGGGTGGTGGTGGAGGCAGGGATACAGAGGGGAAAAGAAAAAGAAAGATATAGAACACTAGTGTGACTGAGTTTACATTTATTTATATTTATATTTATATATCCAGTATTCAAGAAAATGTGGTAAATATACACCATGGAATACTATGCAGCCATAAAAAGGAATGAGATCATGTCCTTGCAGGGACATGGATGGAGCTGGAGGCCATTATCCTTAGAAAATTAATGCAGAAACAGAAAACCAAATAACACATGTTTTCACTTATAAGTGGGAGCTAAATGATGAGAACACATGGACACATGGTGGGAAACAACATACACTGGGGCCTGTCAGAGGGTTAGGGGCTGGGAGGAGAGAGATGATCAGGAAGAATATCTAGTGGATGCTGAGCTTAATACCTGGGGGATGGGATGATTTGTGCAGCAAACCACCATGGCACACCTTTCCTGTGTAACAAAGCTGCATATCCTGCACCTGTGCCCTTGAACTTAAAATAAAAGTTGGAAATTAAAAAATATATATTCTATAATATATACTATATATTTACATATACAATGTATAATATATATTTACATATAATACATAATATATTTACATATATAATATATAATTACATATAATACATAATACATATTTACATATATTATATATAATTTGCATATATTATACATTATATATTATGTATTTACAATATATAACATATTATATATTTACAACACAATATATTATATATTTACATATATGTTATATATTATTTTATATATATTTGTTTTACATATATGTTATATATTTACATATATAACGTATATGTAAATATACATTATATATTATATATAACATATATAACATATGTAAATATATAAATTATCTAGTTATATATTATATAAATTATATAATACATATTATATATTTACATATATATTATATATGTGTCATATGGTTTGGCTCTGTGTCCCTGCTCAAATCTTATCTTGAACTATAATTCTCATGTGCCCACATGTGGAGAGAGAGACCTGGTGGGAGGTGAATGAATCACGGGGGCAGGTCCCCCCATGCTGTTCTCATGATATTGAGTGAGTTCTCACAAGATCTGATGGTTTTATAAGGGGCTCTTTCCCCTTTGCGCTCTCTCTCTTTCCTACCACCTTGTGAAGAAAGTGCTTGCTGCTTCTTCACCTTCTGCTGTGAATGTAAGTTTCCTGAGGTGTCCCCAGCCATGTGGAACTGTGAGTCAATTAAACCTCTTTCCTTTATGAATTACCCAGTCATGGGAAGTATCTTTACAGCAGTGTGAAAACAAACTAATACAATATATAACATATGTATATATATAACACTTATAATATTTTATAATACTATATATATCAGTTACATTGCACCTTTAGAAATGCATATACATTCTTTTCTATCACTTTAGCAAGATATGAAATAATCAGGAAGTTCTAACCTTCAAAATAGAATAAAATAATGGTAATCGTTGCTACTGTCACCTCTGTGCTCCCTTCCTTTATGAATATGTTTCTAGTATAATAGAATCTAATTTACTGAGTTAATTACAGTACATTTTAAATGTTTCTGGAAAAGTTATTAAATTAGCATTTTTGAGCATCTACTATTGTACTTCCTTTTCCAGAAAGTAATGGGCATCTATCAGTTAGTTCTGCAAATCTTGTTCTTTTGTAACTATTGGTATGGTATTAAACAGATTACTAATTACTGTCTTATCAAAATTTTGTTCAACCAAATGCCTTTATTATAGCTCATCTGAGTCCTGCATGTAGTTACTGTATGTGTTGAACCATGTGTCCTACTAGAAATAGGAGCAATTGAAATATAGGCTAGCTTAAACTTTAGATTCAGTGAGACGTGACTTCTTATGCGTGTGTTCACATTTTCCACTTTGGCAGTCATGCTTTCCTATCATTTCCTAACTGAACCTGTTGGAGGAAAGTTCTTGTTCTTGTGTCTCAGATCTCACTTCATCTTCAGAGTGGTTTCTGGCTCAATTTGAGGTTGCAAAGGTTAATCCAATTGAAGACAATGGTTCTTTGTTCTTCCCTACCTAAAATTCCAGTCATGCAGTGTAATAAGAGGACTCAGAGGGGCAAGAAATGGCCATGTCATGCAAATAGTAGCAATGTCCAAACAGGTTAAGTCCTTTCCTCATATATTACCAACTGAGCCAAATATACAGAAATAAGTAAACTTATAACTCTTTTTTATTTTTTGAGATGGAGTCTCACTCTGTCACCCCAGGCTGAAGTGCAGTGGCACAATCTCAGCTCACTGCAACTTATGCCTCTCGGGTTCAAGTGATTCTCCTGCCTCAGCCTCCCGAGTAGCTGGGAATACAGGCATGCACCACCACACCTGGCTAATTTTTTATATTTTTGATAGAGATGGGGTTTCACCATGTTGGCCAGGCTGGTCTCGAACTCCTGACCTTAAGTGATCCACCCACCTCGGCCTCCCAAAGTGCTAGGATTACAGGCGTGAGCCACTGCACCTGGCCAGTAAACTTATAATTTAAGTCAGGATAATATTTTGAGTTCTACATTCTCTCTGACCAAGGACTACAGAACTACCACATGAAAGTGAAGGTTAGAACTAACATTATTCATATACGGTTACATTCAATATCATTTTATCTAGGTGCCCAACAGTTTTCTCAGAGATCATCTTTGGCTTTCAAGTCAGCTATAGTATTGACTCCTGCCGCAGTCACATATGAGCATTGAGCAAGGTAGTTAATCTTACTGACTCTTACTTTTCTTGTCAGGAAAGGAGGAGAAATAACTTAACTCACAGAGTTACAATGGGAGTTAAATAAAAAAGTAATCATAAAGTGCCTAGCAAAATGCCTGGCACATAGTGGATATATAATAAATCTTAATTTCTTTTTGCTTGAATGGCCAACTTGTGGCGTTTGATTCTTCCAGTTATTGTCAATTGATTTTTCTATTTATAAAAGAAATTCTCCTCAATTAATAATTGAGTCATTAACTTTCAAAAAACCAGCATTAAACTCCTTTCGGTGTAAGTATGACAAACGCTTGGAAAATATTATGTATTCTCATTCAAGATATTTATTCTCAGAATATTTATAAGAGAGATGCTGATTACTCATACTAAGTAAAGTAATTATTATGAAGGCATTTTTCTTTATTGTTTAGATACAGAGGTAAGGAACATGAAATTGATTTTTCCTCATTTTTTGTTTTAAGTTCAGGGGTACATGCTCAGGTACATGTGCAGGTTTGCTACATAGGTAAATGTGTGCCATGGTGGTTTGCTGCACAGATCATCCCATCATCCTATGGGAATGATCAGCATCCATTAGCTGTTCTTCCTGATGCTCTCCCTCCCCTACCCCTGGACAGGCCCCAGTGTGTGTTGTTCCCCCGTGTGTGTCCATGTGTTTTCATCATTTAGCTCCCACTTATAAGTGAGAAAAATGTGGTGTTTGGTTTTTGGTTCCTGCAGCAACATGAAATTTTTAAAAGTTCAAATTTCTCATCTGGAATTTTTTTTGTGTGTGGGGAATGCCACAGGAAAGAAAAGCCCACTAGAATAAACATAGTCTCTATATCATATAAAAACAGAACAAAAAAAATAAGAAAAGTTATTAGTTGAGGAAGAGGCTAGAAAAATTGAAGAAGTGTTATGTTACTGAATTTGTCCCATATATCAAACAATTTCATGAATTATTTCTGTTTATAACATAGTACCTCACTTTCTCTAATTATCACATGATTAGCTGTATATGAAATTGAGCTCTTGGCTGACTCTGGTTGCACTGCCTAAGAGTTAGCCCTGCTCCATAAGAAGCTGTTTTAAAATAAATAAATAGATAATAAATTGATCTCTAAGCAAAAATTCAATAAAGTGTTGGGAACACTATTATATATCAGGCTATCATGAAATTTCATTCTGAGAGTGTGTTCTTTCAAGTTTTATCCCAGTTTACATATGCAACCTTAAATAATCTTGTTCACACTGCCCATGTAGAAAGAATCCACTCTATTCACTCACAATCCATTGTTACATAAGTAACAACAACAAAAAGTTTCCCTTTAATTTCAAGACATAAAATCAGAAAGCTTGGGAGTGCCTGAGCTGTCATGGTATTGCTGGAGTTCCTGTTTCAATACAGCCAAGCTACATTTTCCTATAGGACCTAAAGTAGGTCACAAGTTGTCATTTAAAGATAAGAATGAAGGGGAAAACACATCCTACAATATAGGAAAGAATGTGAGTCATGGTCAAGATATAAAATCAGAAAAACCCTGGAATAAATGGCTCTCTACTTCAAGTAGGAATAATCAGAGTTCTGATAAAGAAACTACAAGAGAGTTGAAGTACAATTCTTTTCCTCTGGAAGGGGACCATATTCCATTTTGAATCATAAGAATGCAATTGGAAAAAAGTTATCTTTAGACATTTTTCATTTAACTCTTGGCCCATTTAATTTGCTTTCTTTAATCGCATTGCTTAAGTACATATAACCCTAATTCTTTCAGAGATCTCATTACCTTCTGGGCAAGCTATAGGTATTTATTTCTTCTGTTCTTTTGCCTCCTCGATTTCTTGATCCCTTTCTTAATATCTGATGATTGCCTGTGTGAGTTTCAAAAGAAGGAAACTGGCTGTATCTGACTCCAGAGAATGACCAGGATCCCCGTTCTTCTTCAAAACTTTAATCCATTTGGCAAGTTATTGTATTAGTTCTTAGAATGTTCTTTCAAGATAAATATTACTAACTCTTTTTCTAGATACAACAAAGCAAGCAGAAGAATTATATTTTTCCAGTCATAATATGGAATGGTAAAACAGATATTCCTTGCCTCCTGAAATTTCAAGCCAGTCAATTGCTTTACTAGTCTAGCAATTTAGTGTTTTCTTTTCCATTTCTTATATAAATGTTAGTTTTCCTTTAAAAAAGCAGCATAAAACACGTAAGATACTATAAATGCCATGGCTCAATTTGTTGCACCATTTTACAAAAATGAAATCAGTTGCATTAGGTTATAGGAAGGAAAAGCATTTTTACGTTTGCCTGAAATTGTTAAACATCATGCGTTAATAATCTTTGGCCTGTAACTGAAGGAATATAGTTTTAATTTGCATGTAAATAAAGCGGATCTCCCATTGCAGAGAATTTTCTTTTATTAGTCCCCATAAACAAGACGGCATTAAAGTGCATAGCCTGCTTAAGTGGGATGTGAGGATAAATCAAAAGGATAAACAAGGAAATATCATGAAGAAAAGGAAAGTCACTCTAGATATACTTAAATAGTTAACATTCAAAATTTTTGCTATCAGTTAAAGAAATGCTAAACCCTAAGAGATTTCTACCTACCAAACTTATACTTTTAGAAGACATAGTAAATATACGCCCTAGTAAATATCTCATGTATTAGCAATTCATAAACCCCTAATTTTCTATGGTATTTCTACTTTATTTACATATTAATTAAGTATATACTAAGTACATAGTATACAGTACTTTCATAAATTTTATGCATATATATTAAAAAATCTAATGGATAAGTATAGCAGATGCTATTGGCCTTGTTTTACCAGTGAAGCAACTGAGTGTCAGTGGTTTGACCAAGTTCACCGAGCTGGCTCAACAAGGATACAAGGACTAATGGTCCATGTGCATTACTGTTCCAATACAGCAAGGGTTACCACTGCACAACTAGAATCAACTTGAATGTATTTGCTTATTCTTTCATTTAACACGTATTTATTGAGTGTCCATTTTTGTTAGGAATGCTTATCTCCTACTTCCTCTATGGATAATATTCTTTTCATTTGAAACTTCTAGACTGCTGAGAGAAAGGCCGTAAGAATATTTTAGCTGTTCATCATGTCGTGCAGGCAAACTTTCCCCAGATGCCAGCAAGAGGTGAATTGACTCAATGATAATTCTTCATAGTAAACAACAACAACAAATTCCACTCTTCTTTACCCTTGGGCTTTCTACATATTTCAAGCAGTAAAAGTTTTAAGACAGTTTCTCATGACCAAGACTCCTAAAAGGAAAGAACCACTAAAGAATGATCAGACCATATTTTTACATCAAATAAATACCTGGGAAAATTAAGTTGCTAGATTAGCTAGTTTGACTCCAAATGATCAATAATAAAGTATACCACCTAATTTTCTAAATTTAGATGCTGAAAATGTGTAATCTGTTAGACCACAGCTATAATTCCTTGTTTATGCTTGTCGTCTCTGTCTCTGTCTTTCTCTGCCTGCCTGCCTATCTGTCCTTTTTATAAATAAATTAAATTTTAAAAATGCTTAGTGGTGTAAAAAGAATATATTCAGCAGAGGATGTCAAAACATCATGTTTATGTTGTCATATACTTATAACGTGAATTAAAATGTACTTGAATATGAGCAATATGTCTCCAAAGTTAAAAAAATCAGCGTAAATTTAAATGAATTAAGGTCTACAATATAATCAGGATACAACCTTTGTTGGAGGTAGCATGAAATCACATATGAAAATAATCCATTTCCCTTTGATGTAATCATTCAACTTATAATAATTTTCCTTAAAAAACAAATTTAAGAACATATGTGTTTCTTAAAAATTATAAAATGTATGTGTAATGATGTTTGTGATGATATTATCAAAGCAGTAAAAAAAGTTATAAGTAGCCAAAACGTCCAAAAGCTATAGTTCTATTATACAAATCATAAAATTTTCTTGAAGTAAAATAATGTATCTTTTAAAATAATACTCATAAGATGATTATTAATGACACAGGGAATTATTCATTAAACATTATTGAATTAAAACTTGATATTCATTGTATAGTATGATACCAGTTTTATTCTAAAGTACGCATATTCACACAACAGAGTAAATCCTGAAAGTGTATAAGTCGAATGTTAAGTCTGCAAGATTGAAAATTATTTACATTTTCCATGAGATTTTGTTCTTACATTTTTCCAAATGGTTAATAAATACTTATAAAATTCAAAAAACATGTGATATTTAAAGTAAGCATAGGCTTCATCAAAATGCATTTGACCATCTATTCAACAAATGTCTATGAAGAGTAGCGATTAAAAAGATAGCTCAAGTTCTTAATTCGACCTTGGGTGGGTTACTTAACCTTCTTAAGACTCAGATCGTAATCTCACCTATCTCAAAGGATTAGTGCGAAGATTTTTGAGAGTTTTAGTTTTTGTGAGACTTGATGTAAGATCACATTGTTGTATAATTTAGCATATAGCAAGCTCTCAGTAAATCCTAGCTACTTCTGAGCATCCATTGTGTACCAGGAATGAGGATATAAGAATAAATTAACAATTCTTGTGATGCAGAAATCTAGTGTTAAAAATATTGGCCTGAATTAATCAGATAATTGCCCAATTTCTGCCTAAGTTAGAATACGTTAAAATTGGACAAATATAGGTATTAGAAGAATTTAGTTTCTTCAGATCATTAATGGAAATAAAAATTAAATTTATCCAGGTGCTCAGAATATTAAAAATGTTCACTGAATATTGTTTTGTACTTGTTATGACTATCATTCAAATAAAAGGAGTATTTGGCAAGGTGAATTGACATCAAAGTAGCAACCAGATTTCCACGATAAGTATAGGCTGCAACTAGCTGACCCGATTGCTTGATTGCTTAGGGCGCTTTGCTGATGAGGTCATCTTAGGTCCAGTTAATTTGGCTCACCATAGCTCAGTTTGCTTTTCTGTACTTCGTGGTGATTGACAGTAGGCAAAATCATGGCCAAGATGCAAATGAAAATGAGGCCAGAGACTTGTCCCCTGAGTAAGTTTGATAAGTAATGAGTATTCTACTGTGAAACCCAAGTGGAAGTCATTTCAATTCAATGGAATGAATATCTCTTGAGAGCTTATTATGAGCCAAGCATTGTCATAAATACTAAGGATTCAAATATGAATAAGCTATAGTCCTTTCCCTTGAGGTGTTTATAGTCATTTGGGAGAAATATGGGTAAATACACAATCACAGTGTGCTGTAGACAGTATGAGAAAGACCCACACATGATGCTAGGAAAGTATAGAAAAGGAGTAGTTAGGCTGGACACGATGCTCATGCCTGTAATCCTAGCACTTTGGGAGGCCAAGGCATGAGGGTTGCTTGAGCCCAGGACTTTAAGACCGACCTGGGCACCACAGTGAGACACCATCTCTACTTATAATAATAATAAAAATAATTAGCCAGCCATGTTTGTGCATGCCTGTAGTCCCAATTACTTGGGAAATTGAGGTGGGAGGATTGCCTGAGCCCAGAAGTTGGAGGCTGCAGTAAGCTATGATCATGCCACTTCACTCCAGCCTAGGCAACAGAGCAAGGCATTGTCTCAGAAAAAGAAAAGGAAAAAGAAAAAGGAAAAGAAAAGGGGGCACTTAGCCTAGCCAGGAGTATGTGTGGTAGAGATATATCTGAGTGTTTGTGTATGTGTATGTGTGGAGGCAGGGGGCAGAGTATCAGGGAAGACTTTCTCCTAGAGAAGATGATAGTCAAGAAGACAAAACTATTATCAAAGGTCCTATTAGAATGTGCTTTTTATATATGCAGTCTTTCATTGACTGAAAGTCATTATGTGGCACGTGAACTGTATATCCTCTTGTTTCAAAGAGGTCACTGTTGTTCAGTCTAAGCACTGAATAAACACACCCACAGAAAAAAGCATAAAAGTTACAGTGAGAGGCAAGCATGAGAGGACTCCCATCTCCCATCTTCGAGTGGGAACATCAGAGCACCTTGCTCCCCTAAAGAGTTAATGGCTTACATAATCTGTGTCTTCAATTTCTCCACCTCAGCTTGCATATACGGGCAGTCGTATGTATATACCTGTATACAAGTATACACAACTTTTCTTGTTTCTTATGTATGGCTTGAGGCCTCTTATTTAAAAATATTTTGGAAAATCAGTCTGGATTTTGAAAAGCAGATTGATGCATCATCTCTACTGCTTGGAAATAGTCCTACATGGGACACCTGATATGCACGTTTCTAATAATTGGCATTGTAACTTTTATAGAAGTTTCTTGCTAATTACCATGAAGGAAAAGGAAATTTCTTTATACCTAAGTATACAGGTATATACAATATATTTTAAAACCATATTTTTAATACTAGTTTTTAAATAGTTTTCAGAGATTTAAAAACTGCCACGTCTGTGTTTGGGACATTTGGCTCAGATTAACAGGAAGGGAATTTAGGCTGAACTAAAACACAATTCTTTTAAATGATTCTCAAACCTCACTGATATAATAAACAAATGTAAATATGAATACTAGTTTTGCTGATCATAGCCAGACTATATAAAGCAATTTCCTTTTAAGAGTTGTTTTAGCATTCATATATATATATATATATATGTATATATATATATATATACATACATAGGTACATTTTAATTGTCCCAAACTCCCAGAAATCCACAGGGACAGAAACCCCAATGCTTGAAATCTAAGGATTTTTAAGTGTTGAATGTTTCCATCATCTCTTCTTTTCTCTTTGCAGCAGTTGTCAAGACTAATTGCCTTTTCTTGGGTAACTGGGGCCAAATAAATGCCCTCTTGAAAAAACAGAACACAGGAGGATGGTAACCAGTTGGGTGACCGGAGTAAGTGTGTGTTATGAAATGGGTAAAAAGGGCAGTTGGGGAACAAGAGGAAAGGTGTTTGCTTCCTGACCTGTATGACTGACGTCAGGGAGGCATTAAAGGAGCTTCTTCCACCAGAGTTTAATACCAATCATCCCAACGTTTTTGACCTTGAATGACTTTTTAAAATAAAATAAGGTTAATTGATTTATTTATAAAAATAGAAAGAATGAATAACCTTACCATGTCAACAATCTTCATTTTTAAAAATATATTTTTTGTGATTTCTTGCTAGACTTGAACACAATCAGGTTTTGCTTTAAAAATAGTTGCTTTTGGCAGCATTAGTTGAGCCTGACATTTTTTTAATTTGCATACTTATTGACAACTTTACCTCACTAAAATGTAAGCTCTGTGAGAAGACAGACCTTGTCTGTCTTGTTCTTCATAGAATTTAGATAGAACACCCACCTTGCTCATGGGAGGACTTTCAATAAATGTTTGTTGAATAAGAGTGTGAGGGAATAAATGAATGAATGAATAAATTAATGCTTACTTTTGAAACATGTCTTCATTGTTCTTTGTAATATATTCTGCATCTTCCCCCACAGAGTACAGAATGCATTTAAGTACAATATCAGATTTCCTTTCTGTTATACATTGGAAATATTCCATGTGGCAACCTTAAAGATACATTACAGTTAATAAGATATGGCAAAAAGTTATCATCAGAAACTGGCCTTTTAATGGTCAAATTAGAGATATGTTCTGCATTTTCTTGTGCATTTTAAATATTCCTACATTTGTTAAAACTCGATGTAAATTGATGAAAAATCATTCAAGAGCTTGATTAACTTAAAAATATCTAGGTAATTGAAGTACTAAACTAATTTCACAAACTTCATAAAGGCAGCATTTGCTAGGTATCTCAGAAGTAAGCAAAGGCTATTTGTTGTTAGGTTAATCTTCTCTATCCCCTGAGCTTACCTCTTACCCCTCTTTGATTTAAGTTGATAGTTGCTCTTAAGGCACAACTTTTCTTGTTTCTTATACAGAGCTTGAGGCCTCTTATTTAAAAATGATTTGGAAAATCAGTCTGGATTTCAAAAAGCAGATTGATGCATTAAGTCTACTGCTTGGAAATGGTCCTACATGAAACACCTGGTATGTGCATTTCCAGTAATTGGCATTATAACTTTTATAGAAGTTTCTTGCTAATTATTATGAAGGAAGAGGAAATTTCTTTAGACTTAAGACTGTCGATCCCCATTTAAATGTTTGACTGGGTGATTCTTCACCATGTTTCACTTCAGAATCCCTGTAGGGCATGCAGTTAAAAAATACAGCTGCCCCTGAAGATTTTGATCAATATATTTAAGGAAAGAATGGATGGATGATCATACCTAGTTGATGAATCCTATTTTAGGGTCACACTAGTACTATTAACCATAGATGCATCTCATAGTAATGATGAACAATATTTCATGATGAAACCCGATGAGATAAGCAATGTGATAGTAAACAAAAGGCAGTTTTATTTACATAGTGAACTTACACTAATTATTGTTATCCATAATCATTCCTACCATATGTTGAGCACTCACTAAGTGTTAAGGGGACCAAGACTAGTCATAAATCGTCATCTCATTTAAAAACCAAAACAGATGAAAAGAAGGAGTATTTCTTACAGGAAGAGGCTAAATAACTTGGCTAGGAGAAAAAAATCCACTAATTGCTGAAACAGATTCAAGAAAGAGTCTGCCTGTGCCCAACCTGTACCTCTATTCACTATATACACATCCTCCTAGTGTCTTTCCTCAATGAGGGACAAAGTCAGTATAGAACAGGCTCATACCAAGGCCATATCCACGCCATGAATTTATACACTAGGTGACCAACAAGTGATATCTTAATGAGTAGGTAGGTATATGGACAGTCATTGTGTTTTCTCAACAAAATATTGGGCTACTTTTACTGAAAATGGGACAGAATCTTTTAAATCAGATGATTCTGAACATTCTTGGACACACATCAGTAAGTACATGATAAATAGCAGATGGAAGGAAGAGACCACAGATGGAAGGGAGGTCAGTAGAAAAAGAGAACATTCTAAGCTGATGGCCAGCCAGGGTTATAGGACGCTTGAGACTGACTTGATGTACCATGACATCTTACAGTCTCCTGGTATTCTTTGGCCAGGCCTAAAAACAGAACAGAATGCAGCTGTTTTCTTATAACTCATTAAAAATTATTTTAGGTGGGGCACAGTGGCTCACGCCTGTAATCCCAGCATGAGATGGGCAGATCACGAGGTCAGGAGCTCGAGACCAGCCTGGCCACCATGGTGAAACCCTGTCTCTACTAAAAATACAAAAATTAGCTAAGTGTAGTGGCAGGCACCTGTAATCCCAGCTATTCAGGAGGCTGAGGCAGGAGAATCATTTGAACCTGGGAGGTGGAGGTTGCGGTGAGTGGAGATCAAACCATTGCACTCCAGCCTGGGCGACAGGGCGAGACTCTCTCAAAACAAACAAACAAACAAACAAACAAATTATTTTATATAAAATTCCCTGAGAAATTTTTAAAAAGAAGTTTCTGAGTCAGGTATCCTGAGTTTCCAGTCATAAAAAATTTAAACAAGAGAAGAAATGCTATGCTGAAACCACATTGCTTTAAAATGATGAACTGTTTTACAAAAAACAAAGCTTTGTTTTAAAAAAAACCTGTAAGAATGCAATTTGCCAGTAAGTTGTGTTGAAGTATGAAGTGATATGGAAAATTGATATTATAAGACCTTATTCTGTTTATCAATATATAATTATGAGGTAATTTACAATAATGCAGTTATTGATTTAACTTCACCTATGTGCCTTCAGAGGATATTTATACTTTAGAAATGAAATTTAACTAAATTATTGGATAAACATTATCACTGAGCAATCCTAATTAGAAAACAAATGCCGATGCAAAGATCATGTTTTATCTTGGGACTCCTCTGATCCCAATATAGCTGCCTTTTTAATAGATTAATGTTGCCATGGCGTAGCAATTGGGAATAGCTCATATCTGTTCTATTGAGGTGAGCCTCATTCTTCAGCACATGATAAATGAAAAAACATTCTATATTTCCCCTGAAATGCTTCCACACTTCACAAAAATAAAGAATAGCAGCTGGACTGCTAGGTCAGAAGTTATGGAGAGTTATATGTGAGCTTGCCTCAAGAGTGGATTCACTCAAAACTCAATCATTGAGAAGGAAAAAAATGAAGGAAGGAAGGAAGGAAGGAAGGAATCCAGGCACAGTGGCTCATGCCTGTAATCCCAGCACTTTGGGAGGCCAAGGCAGGTAAATCATCTGAGGTCAGGAGTTTGAGACCAGCCTGGCTAACATGGTGAAACCCCTCTACTAAAAATACAAAAATTAGCCAGGCTCGTGCCTGTAATCTCAGCTACTTAGGAGGCTGAGGCAGCGAGAATCACTTGAACCCAGGAACCCAGGAGGTGGAGTTTGCAGTGAGCCGAGATCGCGCCTCTGCACTCTAGCCTGGGTGACAGAGCGAGACTCTGCCAAAAAAAAAAAAAAAAAAGAAAAAGAAAAAAAAGAAAAGAAGAAGAAGAAAGGAAGTGAGAGCACCATGAAAAGAAGAAGAAAAAAAAACCTTGAAAAACACAGTTTGGGATATGCAATCATGTCTCATTTTGAATAATAAAAGACATTATTATAGTATTTATTGGATTATTACCAAGTGCAAGGACTTCACTATTGCGTCTTCATTTATCTTGTTTTTGAGGGAGGTATTATCCCTCTTTGTACTTTCCGAAGTACAAAGTGTATTTGGCAGATGAGATGACCAAAATGTGGAGGTTTAAAAACATAAAGTCAGGATTTGAACCCAGATAATCTAGCTGCAGATTTTGCACCCTTAGTCACTATGTGTTGATGTCTCACTGTATTTTAAAATGTAGTTGGTGTTGGCAAGGGGAGTATGAATTAAACCAGCACTAGAGCATGTGTTAGAAATCTGAATGCAAATTCCTTCTGAAGTTTGATGAGGATAACTGGTGGACAGAACTTCAATTTAGAGCCTAACTATTCCTTGTGACTACTGTCTTCAATATGCAAATATGTCAACAGGTACTCACCACAAAGCAGGCATAATCACTGACCTAGGGTGTAGAGACTGCACTTTTTGTGAATTAAGCAAAAAAAATTTTTAAAAATCACAAAAAATAGGCTAAAAATGTTATAATTTGAAAGAACAGTAATTTAACTGACCCTCTAGAAGTGCCAAACCAAGCTCTAGGGATATCAATTCCAAAGTAAAATAAAGAAAATGATTTCAAAGTTGAGTTCGGAAAGACAAGAATTCTTCTGAATGTAACTTTGTTATTTCTCTAAAAATGGCTGGACACATTTCTTTGTATCTTGGAAAAGTCAGTTTTATAAGATTAGATCAGAACCATAGGAGACAAGAGTTACCTTATGTTCCTAATAATGAAGAATGCAACCAGGGCCGGGTACAGTGGCTCACATCTATAATCCCAACACTTTGAGAGGCTGAGGCAGGAGGATTGCTTGAGCCCAGGAGTTCGAGACCAGCCTGAGCAACATGGTGAGATGCAGTCTCTAAAAAAAAATAAAAAATTAGCCAAGAGTTGTGGTGCACACCTGTAATCCCAGCTGCTTGGGAGGCTGAGGTGAGAGAATTGTTTTGAACCTGGGAAGTCGACACTGCAGTGAGCTGTGACTACATCATTACACTCTAGCTTGGGTGACAGAGCAAGGCCCTGTCTGAAAAAAAAAAAAAAAAGCCACCAGAAAGGAAAAAGAATAATAGTCTGTATGATTTATAAATGAATGGGCTTGGAAATTAGACTACTCAGGGGTTTTATTTGCTAGATATGAGACTTGAAACAAGTAACACAGCCTTGCTAAGCCTCCCTTTAGTTAGATTTAAATTGAGAGATCATAATAACAAAATATTAATTTATGTAAGAAACAAATAAGATCTCACATTTGAAAGTAAGTCATTAGGTGCCAGATATAAGTTGTGCTTCCTCTGTTTTCACTTAAAACTTAAGGTCAAAGGGTTGCAGCTCCTACTTAATCAATCCTTGATGGCTAGGAGCAAAAAAGACTCCAATCTTGGTGCATCCTTAAAATTACAGAATCGGGAGTTAACAAAAATACTAGCATAACTGTACAGCCAATGTGAAATCCATACCTGTTCAAATCTTGACCATCATTGGGACAGAAACTCAGCCCTTTGGGTGGAAATGAGTCTAGTTCTGATGGTCCTGAATGCTTCCTCAGCTTCCCTAAGATTTTCCAAGCTGTGCCCTCTAGCAATAGGCAATAGGCTTATTATATCTCACACGTGAGAATCCCTCAAAAGATCTGAAAGATTTATTTCCTCTATGTTAAAAAAAAGTTTTTGTTTGTTTTATTCGACTTTATAAAGTAATATGCTTTTCAGGAACATCAACATGTCATCCACATTCCTCTTGGGATATTCTACTTTCTCAATATTCTTTTTATAGACTGAGGCTACTATAAACCACAGAGTATTCATATATTGGATTATTTTCCCTCAATTTACATGTTACCAACAAGAATCCTAGAATTTCTATTCAATATTCCATATCCCAGGAAGGGGCAATCTGGCATGCACAGCAAGGTACTCCTACTTAACAAAATTCTCTAAAGTTTGTGCCCACGTAGACACATTGCATTAAGTGCTAGTTCCTTATACACTTTCTCAAAAACTCTTTGAAATTTCCAGTTTCCACTCTGACATGTAAAGAGCTTGGTAGTCATTACTTCTGTCTTCGTAACAAGACAAAAGCTGAGCAAACTGAAAAATCAACAACTCTTCTTAAATCAGTTAGAGAATTGAGGTCAAGAGCAAACTATTATCCTGAAATTTGGAGAAATCATTGTTTCAAAGAATCACAGCTTACTGGGACACAGAAGCTTCTAGAGCCAGAAACAGGCAGAAATGCAAATGGTATTTTAGGAATTGCTAGAAGATGAATATGGACTCGCTTGAGAACACAAAGGATTTTTACAGCAGTGAAACTATTCGTTACGATACCGTAATGGTGGACACATGATATTCTGCATTGGCAAAACATATAAAATTGTATAAGGCAAACAGTAATTCCTAATGTAAACTAAGGAGTACAGTTAATAATAATGTGCCAGTATTGGTTCATCAATTGTAACAAATACACCAGATGAATAGATGCTAACAGGAGAAATGTAAAGGGAAACAGATTGTATTGTCTGCTCAGGTTTTATAGAAATCTAAACCTGTTCTAAAAATGAAGTCCGTTAATGACAAAAAAAAAAAACCTCATTGAATACGTGTTCACTGTTTGAATTAAGAGGAGAAACTCAAGAAAAGCCCATGCACTCCTTTCCTGCTGATCACCAAGTAGCGGTGAAAAGTAGCATCTTGCCACAGCTCTGGAAAATCAGTGGCTGAAGAAATCCTCCCAGTGTATTCATGCCCATTGTCAGCAAGAAATTTAACCTGATGTATCCTCCATCTAAAACCCACATTGTTAATTTTCAAACACCTCACAACCTGCTAAAATAAGCATAATTCCAATGATGGGGAGAATATACCCATTATTTAGACAACAAAGAGAAGAGTTGAAATTACATAAAGTTTCTCTGTAGTAGAAATATCTGGATTAGTCCGGGCAGGGTGGTTCACGCCTCTAATCCCAGCACTTTGGGAGGCCGAGGTGGGTGGGTCACTTGAGGTCAGGAGCTCGAGACCAGCCTGGCCAATATGGGGAAACCCCGTCTCTGCTAAAAATACAAAAATTAGCCAGGCGTGGTGGTGCATGCCTGTAATCCCAGGTACTCGGGAGGCTGAGGCAGGAGAATCACTTGAACTTGGGAGGCAGAGACTGCCCTGAGCTGAGATAGTGCCACTGCACTCAAGTCTGGGTGACAGAGCAACACTCTGTCTCAAAAAAAAAAAAAAAAAAGAAAAGAAAAAGAAAAAAAAAAGAAATGTCAGGGTTAGTAGTGACTCCCTTAAGACTCTCAACGAAGTAGAACTCGGCTATGGTGCGAATGCAGCCCGTAGAACTTAAGAATCATCGGCAGGTGGTTAAGAGTGTGGGCTTGAGTTTGAATTAGGTTTTGTCAATTACTAATTGTGTGGCTCTCGCAGGTTGCATAGTATTTCTGAGACTATTTTCTTATCTGCAGAATGAGAGTAATACTATCTTTAGTACAGGGTTTTATTATTGTTAAATGAAATAATGTATGTACATTAATGACTGGCATGTAATAAGTATACAATAAACGGTAGCTACTATTTGGATCTGAAAGGAATTAGAGACTTTAAAGTTGGAAAAGTAAAGTTTAGATACATAAAATTACTTTTGAAGATCGTAAAGCAAAACCATTTGTAGGGCACTTGCTGTGATTTTATTGAGCACAGTTATTGGGCAGTTGCAGGAATAAAGAAAAAAAGAAAAAAAATCACATTTTCTTTCCTGAATTAAGATTGACTTTAAAAAGTTGTCATTTTTGACTCTGACACACTGCATGCTTTTTAAATTATCATTATACTTTGAGTTCTGGGGTGCATGTGCAGAACGTGTAGGTTTGTTATATAGGTATACACGTGTCATGGTGGCTTGCTGCGCCCATCAACCCATCATCTACATTGGGTATTTCTCCTAATGCTATCCCTTCCCTAACCCCCAACCCCCCAACAGGCCCTGGTGTGCGATGTTCCCCTCCCCGTGACCATGTATTCTCATTGTTCGACTCCCACTTATGAGTGAGAACATGCTGTGTTTGATTTTCTGTTCTTGTGTTAGTTTGCTGAGAATGATGGTTTCCAGCTTCATCCATGTCCCTGCAAAGGACATAAATTCATCCTTTTTTATGGCTGCATAGCATTCCATGGCATATATGTGCCACATTTTCTTTATCCAATCTATCATTGATGGGCATTTGGGTTGGTTCCAAGTCTTTGCTCTTGTGAACAGTGCTGCAATAAACATACATGTGCATGTGTCTTTATAGTAGAATGATTTATAATCCTTTGGGTATATACCCAGTAATGGGATTGCTGGGTCAAATGGTATTTCTGGTTCTAGATCCTTGAGGAATCACCACACTGTCTTCCACAATGGTTGAACTAATTTACACTCCCACCAATAGTGTAAAAGCATTTCTATTTCTCCACATCCTCTCCAGCATCTGTTGTTTCCTGACTTTTTAATGATTGCCATTCTAACTGGCATGAGATGGTATCTTATTGTGGTTTTGATTTGCATTTCTCTAATGACAAATAATGATGAGCTTTTTTTTCATATGTTGGTTGGCTGCATAAATGTCTTCTTTTGAGAAGTGTCTGTTCCTATCCTTTGCCCACTTTTTGATGGGGTTGTTTGGTTTTTTCTTGTAAATTTGTTTAAGTTATTTGTAAATTCTGGATATTAGCTCTTTGTCAGATGGATAGATTGCAAAATTTTTCTCCCATTCTGTAGGTTGCCTGTTCACTCTGATGATGGTTTCTTTTGCTGTGTAGAAGCTCTTTAGTTTAATTATATACCATTTAAAACCAAATAACAGGCAGAATAATCTCCTCTGCATTGTTTCCTGTTCTCTCCATAAATTCTCTCATCTTTCTAGCACAAAGCCTGGGGAAAAGTGGTTCAGTGAAGGGGCTCTTGGAAATACTGTCATGGAGTGGCTTGTGCACTTTTCCAGCTCAGGGGAAGACTCTAAGCTGCTTCTTTTCAGTCTTATTCAAATGGGAGGAAATGTAGGGAGGTTTTCATTTCTACACTTACCAAGTGTTTTAGGATTCCATCTTGCATTTTATGGGATTATACATGTCTTGAGATACAGAAAGTAGGATTGTCTCCTAGCATAATTTATGGCATAGTTTTTACCGTTCTAACTACCATCCTACACTGTGAATAAATGATGGTGATTCATTTGTATCAAAACTCATACAAGTTCACAGGCAAAAATATTACTAGATACTTATCTCTAGAACTATACTTGTAGGTAAACTGAAGGATTCTGTGATAGCACAGATTTTTCCTGGCTAATGTGCCTAGCTCTTTCTCATCCTTCAGATCTCTGCTGAAATGTAGTATCCTAAAGATTGCTTATGAAATATAACCCCCTTCTCCATTTCCCAATACCAGGCAGTTTCTATCATTCTACTCTGCTTGTTTCCATCATTTGAACTTTCTAAACTTTACAGTTATACATTTATTTGTTCATTTCCTTGTTTGTTACCACTCTCTTATGTTAATTTGTAAACTCTCTGATAGTAAGGACCACGTTTTATTCACCAAAATGTGTGTAGCTCCCTTCACATTACCTGACACACAGTGGCACTCCATTATATCTACTAATTGATTAATTGAATGAATGAATGAACTTGCAATGGCACCATGTCCAATATTCTCCCTGTCAGAGAAAATATACACCTCTCAGCTTAGGACTCAAGCAACTTAAACCATCAACTTCCCCGTGTATTCTAAGAAGCTGCCATAGTCCTTTATTCTGCCTTCAGTTTATCTAATGAAAGCTTTTAAATTCACAAGTTATTGTTGATTAGTACCTGGTAAAAAACAAAATAAAGTAGCCTTCTCATACATATCAGAGAAAACAAAACTTGGGTATAAACATATAATCAAATAAATATTGACAGCTCATAGTAGTATTTTTCCTTGAATATTTTAAGAATCACATTTATAATAAAATGAAATTAAAATTATTTACCAATTAAGATTCATTCAGCCAACAGATGATGTGGCACAGATAATACAATAACATATAATACAAGTTGATGTAAAGGTTACAGTGGTTGATCTATGAATGTGACAAGACACCGTTACTGGAAATTGAGTTTCTTAAAATTAAAACAAAAAGGTTTGGGATATTACTAATATTTGTAGTCAATAGTAAGCAGATAAAAGTTTCATAATGATGTATTAGTCAAGAGTTTTCTTTTTCTAAATGACCAATGCATCATGTAGTAAAACATTATTTTTTATGATTAACTATTGCAGAAACATTTTATCTGAAATCATTTGCTATTATTTAATATAGAAACCCCTCTGATACTATAAGGGAGAGTTGACAATGGCAGAGGGGTTTTGAAAGATTATTTTTAATATTTGGCATAATAGCCTATAATAGTTCCTATGGTTCTGATCACTCACAAATTGAATTAAAACCAAGTAAATTTGAATCCTTTCATATTGCTTTAACAGTTCATATTTTGTGTTACTTTTATAGTTACAATTTCATGTGGCCCTGGGTTTGTCTTCTAAAATTTCTCAATTGTTTTCAGCTCCCGGAAATACCATAGCTGTTATTTTAAAGGAAAGTTTTCTAACTTGCAAAAAAAAAAAAAAAAAAAAAAAAAAAACTCTTGAGATCGTGGAAATACTTTTAGCCTTAGCCGCCAAATAGTATATGGATCTGTGGAAAGGAAGGCCAAGAAGAAAGTATGTAAGTGACATTTGTGATTGCTATAAAACTATGAGCAAGTCCAAAGGCAGAAATTAGTGTGATATTTGAGTGGATATTAAGGAAATAAGAGCAAATAAATTGAGAGTAGTTGTACGGAATAATTGGGAGAAAGTCATAAAAACAAGACTGATAAATAGTATTACAAGAATAACAACTAGACACAGCATATCAAGAGCTCAAATTTTTACTACATAGAGATCTAATTTCTGTAATATTGAGGTCTAGGTTTTGTCTGACTCTTTTGCTAAAAAAATACATAAAATATTTTGAAACTGTCTGGTGGGAGAAATGTTCTTGGCTCACTTTTTTTGTATTTTAAATTTTATTGTAAATTGACAATTTATAATTGTATATACCTATCAAGTACAAAGTAATGCTAGTATTTATAAATACAATGTTGAATAATTAAATTAAGGTAATTAATATATCCATCACCTTAAATACTTAACAATATTTTTGTGGTGAGAACATTTGAGACTCACTCTCGCAGCAATTTTGAAATACACAATACACTCTTATTAACTATATTTGCCAGGCTATGCTGTAGGTCTCAAAAAACACACCTTATTTCTCTCATTTAAGACTTGGTATTCTTTGATCATCATCTCCCCATTCCTCTCGCTCTGCAGCCTCCGTTAACCACAATTTGACTCTCTCTATACAGGTTTGATTGTGTTAGATTGCACATGTAAGTGAAACCATGTTTGTCTTTCTGCGCCTGGCTTATTCCACTTAGCATAATTTTCTCTAATTCCATCCATGTCATCATGAATGACAAAATTTTCTTCTTTTTAAAGCTAAATATTATTCAATTGTGTGTATATACCACATTTTCTTTACCCTTTCATCAGTTGATGGACACTTAAGATTCCGTAACTTGGCTACTGTGAATAGTGCTATAACGAACATGGGAGTGCAGACAGCTTTTTGACAAACTGATTTCAATTCTTTGGGGTGAATAGTCAGAAGTGGGACTGTGGATCATATGTAATTGTGTTTTTTAGTTTTTTTGAGAAACCTCCATACAGTTTTCCATAATAGCTGTACTAATTTACATTCCCGCCTACCAACAGTGTGCAAGGGTTCACTTTTCTCCACATCCTGGCCAACACTTGGTATCTTTCATATGTGTAGTAGTAGCCACTTTGACAGGTATGAGATGATGTCTTCTGTGGTTTTAATTCGCATTTTGTTAATTATTAATAATGTTGAGGTTTTAAAAATATGTATTTGTTGGTCATTTTTCATCTTCTTTGGGGAAATACCTATTTACATTCTTTGCCTATTTTTTAATGGGAACCACACACACACACACACACACACACACACACACAAAACCCTAATAGCCAAGGTGATCATGAGCAAAAAGAACAAAATTGAAGGCATCATACTACCTGTAAGAGAGAAGGCTCCTGACATAACTCAGCCAGAAGCCCCTCTCAGGTTTATTCTTTAAAATAAACCTGTCTTTGACTGTTGAGCCACATTTTGGGGAAAAGTCTCTTGGATAACCACCAAACTTCACAATTACACAATGGGCCCCAGTAGAACAGTGAACCCTAGTAAGCACATTCCTTTCCCTTTAGGTGCACTAAAATAGGGAAGCTAAAAGCAGATTCGGAGGGTATACCTGCAGCTGCAGGAAGATGCATGGGAATAGACACAAAAAACTCTCTCTCCCATATAAGCAAGACAAAGAGACACAGACTAAAGTTGGCCTGTGTGGTCTGGAAATGGGGTGAGAGCTGATAAAATCTCAACTCTGTACAGATAGCACACCTGGTCCTAACTGAACCATCGGGCCAAGGGAGGATAAGACATCCCCTCCTCATGAGTCCCTGAACCCTTAAATACCCTTAGTATGTAAGAGAGAAGGCTCCTGATCTAACTTAGCCGGAAGCCCCTCTCAGGTTGTTTTTTTTTTTAAATAAACCTGTCTTTGACAGTTGAGCCACTTTTTGTGTTTCTTTCTTCCTTCTTCAACTCTTACATTTGCTGCTGAAACCCAGTACGAGTGTTGGGGGTAGAGTCTCTCTTGCAACCCAGGAAGCAGTGGATCCTGAGGGCCTCTGGCCACCTGCCCCATCTTTTCTCTCACTTCACTTTTTCAGTGATTTGCATGAAGAGAACAACTAATCTGAAGGGGATTGCCAGGCTCAGGTTGGGGCTACATTCCAGTGGGTTTTCAAAACCCTCAGGTGTCAGGAATCCACCTCCAACTGCCTGCAATGGGTATTTCGTTCTCTAACCCTTGTCCCCTCTTCCTTTCCCTCTCTCTCTCTCCCTCTCCCTCCTGTGGCTCCAGTCCAGGAGGCCCTTTGCTGATTCCAACTGGAACATCCAACTTCAAACAGTAATACAGCTAACTGGTAAGATTTGCCTTCCCCTGGCTTTCTTGTGGTACCCGGGAAAAGTCAGGTCTGCCATCCCCATCCTCAGTGAACCAATGGGACTAAGCTAGAAGAAAACTTGGGGACACCCAGTTTCTTCTCAGCTTCACCATACTCTTTAGAAAGGGGATTCTGGGTCTATGTCTTTTGTCTGGGTATGCCTAAAACAAAAACAGGCACATTGGCCTCCTCTCACCAATCCACATGGGTGCCAAACAATCTCACGTTCTTACATCCTCCTCACTGGGCTGTCTCCTTCACAGCCTAGCCAAACTTGGCCTATGGGGAACCTAAAGCCAAAGCATTTAGTTTGTTATTGCAACATGGTCTGGTCCCAATACATAGTAGATAACGACAGCCGATGGCCCCAAAACCGCACCTTTGAAATAATATTTCAAATTCTTAGGGACCTTGATAACTTTATAACTAGGAATGGCAAGTAGCAAGAGGTTCTCTATATTTAGGATTTCTTCTAACTTAGACTACCTGATTTCAAACTGTACTTTATAGTTAGAGAAATTAAAACAATTTGGTACTGGAAAAAGTATAGACACATTGACCAATGGAATAGCATAAAGAGCACAGAAATGAACTCACTCACATATGGTCAACTGATTTGGACAAAGATGCCAAAAATATGCAATGGGAAAAAACTGATCTTTTCAATAAATGGTGTTGGGAAAACTAGATATGCACATTCAGAAGAATGAAATTGGACCCTTATCTCAGTCCATATACAAAAACCAAGTCAAAATGGATTAAAAACTTAAATATAAGACCATAAACTGTAAAACCAGAATGAAACATAAAGTAACAACTACACATCATTGGTCTGGGCAATGATTTTTTTGTATATAACCCCAAAATGCAGATAGCAAAAGCAAAGATAGACAAATGAGATTGCATCAGACTAAAAGCAAAAGAAACAATTAACAGTGTGACAAGATAGCCCATAGATTGGAAAAAAAATATTTGCAAGCTACACATCCAATATAAGGCTAATATCCAAAACTTGCAAGAAACTCAAACAACTCCATAGCAAGAAATATACTCAATTTTTCTTGTGTCTCTCCTCTAAATACAATTATATACCCTGGAAGTAATTCAGCAGACAATTACAAGAGGAATGCGAAAGGTAGAGAGAAGGCAAACTGGTTAGAGACCTCAGAACGTGAGAAAAGCTACTTAAGTGAATTTCTGGATTTTCTTTGTATCTCCCATATATGGCAGACATATAGAGAAGAGACTTGCAACCTGGATGTGCTAAGAGGCATAGAAAGCAAACAAGTAAAGCCTGCTTCCTCTGACCAAAGGACTGGGGAAGGGATAGCTCAGCAGAGATCTAACGAGGAGATCCACCCCTGCCCAGCACCTGAGGCAGTGAAGGCCTGACACACAATATCAGCAGAGCTATGCAGGAATGCATTCTCACTTCACCCAGCAGACTCATCAGAGAGGCCTGTCCCACATAATTGGCAGTAAAAGGCCTGACCTGCTACAATGTTAGCATCACCAGGGACCCTGCCCCATGCCCCAGGCAGAGGGGACAGAATAGATCATAGCAGCAAGCACTAAGGACCAGTGTTTCCTGATCCTCCCACCCAACTGCACTCAGAATTACAGATGACACTTGCAAGGATCAATCAAGCAGAGCCAGAAGAACAAAACAACCAAATAGCATCACAAAAACTAAAGACTAAATTTTCATTGGCACTAAAGCTCATAAAAGTAAGCCAGGACTTAGAGTCACTGCTGCCTGAAAAACACAATTTATATAAAATTAAGAGCCTCCTAATAATAGCCAAAATGTCTTTTATTTATCCAAAAGAATTTGCTCCTTATACCAAGAACCATTAAAAATACACTTGAATGAAACTGATGACAATAGGCCAAAACACTGAGATAAATAGGTTGTTAGAATTATCTGACAGTATTCAAAGCAGCTATTGTATAGATACTTCAACAAACAATTACAAATCCCATGGAACAAATAAAAAAGGAAAATATTAGCAAAAGTATACGAGTTATAAAAATAAGCTAAGTAGAAATTACAGATTTGGAAAATAGAATAACTGGAATAAAAAACTTTATAGATGGGCTCAGTAGCAAAGTAGAGATGATAGAGAATAGAATCAGTGAAATTGAACACAAATCAACAGTTTACTCAATCTTAACAACAAAAGGAAAATAGACTAAGAAATGAACAACACTGACAAGAAAAGGAGCAGAGACTCAAGGAATTATGGGAGAATAACAACAGAACTAAAATGTGTACATCAGAATTCCCTAAGTAGAAAAATTGAGAGGCTGAACCTTCCCAAATTTGGTGAAAGACATACTTCTACAGATTCAAGAAGCTGAGTGAACACCAAATAAGATAAACTAAAGAAAAAAAAAACTACACAAAGAAACAACAAAATTACTTTAATTAAGCTGAAAACTAAAGACAAAGGAAAAAATTTCAGAGAGAAATGACACGTTACATTTAGGGAAAACTAATTCAAATAGCAGAGGATTTTTTATCTGAAACTATGGAAGCCAGAAGGAAGTCCCAATACATCTTTAAGTGCTGAAAATAAATATTAACGCACAATTTAATATCCAGCGAAACTACCCTTCAGAAATGAAGGGAAACTGAAGACATTCTCAGATGAAGGAAAACTAATGGGATTTATCACTTGCAGATCAACCCTTAAAAATAGCTAAAGGAAGGTTTTCAAACAGAAGTAAAATGAAAACAGATGGCAACTTATTTTTCCTTTCTAAAAAAGGAAAGAAGACCAGAATGGGTAGGGATAAAAAAAGAAAAAAGAGTTTCTTAAAATATATTTTATGTTAAAAACCAAAATTATAACACCTTCTGAGATGGTTCCCAATGTATGTAGAGAAAATATTTGACCATTATATTTTAAAAGTGGGAAAGATAAAGAGACATAAATGGAAATAAGATTTTTACACTTTGCTTGAAGTGGTAAAACTGTATACCAGTGGGCTGTAATAGGTTACATATGTATATTGTGATATCTAAAGCAAGCACTAAGAAAACTATACAGAGATATTCTCAAAACATAAACATGGAATTCTAAAAATAAATGTTCAAGTAACCTACAAAAATGCAAGAACAAAAATGGAGGAAAACGAATCTAAGAGAATAGGCAGAAAACAAATGGTATAATGGCAGAATTAAGCTCTAACATATAATTACTTTAAATGTATACAATGTGAATATTCCCATTTAAAAAAAGATAATGGCAGAGCAGATGTAAAAGAAAAATAAAACTCAACTATATGCTGTGTCAAAAAACTCACTTGGAACCTAGCAGCATAAGTAGATTGAGAGTAAAAGGATGGGAAAAAATGTACCATGCAAATATTAATTTGAAAGACATATAGCAAGAGTGACTATAGTATTATCAGATAAAGTAGACTTCAGAGCAAAAAGAAAATTACTAAGAACAAATTGGAATATTACATAGCCATAAAAAGATCATCCACCAAGAAAATATGGTGATCCTAAATGTGCACGCACCAAACAACAGAGGTTCAAATTATGTGATGCAAAAATTGATGAAGCTGAAAGGAGAAATAGATAAATCCAGAACTATGGTTAGGGCCTCAGCTCCTCCTCTTTCAGTAATTGATAAAGCTACTAGACAGAAATTAGTAAAAATATATAAGAACTGAACAACATCATCAACTAACAGAATCAAATTGATATTTATATAATATTGATCTGATAGCATCAGAATACGTACTCTTTTTTTAATGTCCGTGGAATAATCACCGAGATAGATCATATCCTGGGTCATAAATAAACCTTAACAAATTTATAGGATTTGAAGTCATACAGAGTACATTTCCTAAGCATAATGGAATCAAATTGGAATTAACATCAGAAAGACAGGGAAAGTCTAACACACAAAAATTAAACAATATACTAGTAAATAATGCGTAAGTCACAGAGGAAGTCTTAAATAAAATTTCAAAATAAATGTAACTACAACAAAACTAAAATATATCAAACTTTGCATAGGTTCAGCTGAAGCAGTACTGAAATAAAAAATGTATAGTATTAAATGCTTTCATTAGATATTGTTTTATCTCCAAACCTAGGCAAGGTCAAGCCTGCTTATCACTTAATTGAGAGAAGAGAAATCTTTCATGTCAATAATCCAGAGTTCTAGCTCAAGAAATAAGAAAAGAAAGATCAAAGCAAGTAGAAAAAAGAAAATAATAAAGATAAGAGCAAAAATAAACGAAATTGAAACAGGAAAACAATAGAAGAATTAATAAAACAAAATGCCTATTCTTCAAAAAATGAATAAATATGTCTAGCAAAATCAACAAAAATAAAAAGAGAGAAGCAACAAATCTCCAATATCAGGACTACAACAAGGACTATTATAAAAAATTCCTGCAGCCATTAAATGGACAATAAGAGGATATTGCAGTCAAATTTATGCTCATAGATTAGACAATTTTGAAGAAATGGATAGTACGAAAGTCACATACTATGATGAAAGAGATCACCAGAATAGTTCTATAACTATTAAAGAAGTTGAATATGTAATTTAAAATCTCCTAAAAAAGACATTGACAGGTCCAGGTGTTTTCACTGGAAATTTTATAAAATATTTAAAGAAGAATTAATACTCATTTTACACAATTACTTCCAGAAAATAAAAGAGGAGAGGATGCTTCCCAACTTATGTAATGAGGTCCATATTACTCTGATACCAAACCCAAAGACAGCACAAAAGGAAAGAAGAAAGGGAGGCAGGGAGGGAGGGAGGAAGGGAGGGAGGGAGGGAGGGAAGAAGGAAGGAAGGAAGAAAGGAAGGGAGGGAGGGAGGGAGGAAGGAAGGAACGGAGGGAGAGAAAAACTATATGCAAATATCTCTCATGAACTGAAATGCAAAAGTCCTCAAAAAATCAGAAAATTGAATCCATCAAAATAATAATATTGTGCTACCAAGCAGGATTTATTCCATACATGCAAGGCTGGTTCAACATTTAAAAATGAGTCAATGTAATGTACCACATCAAAAACTAAAACAGAATAATAAATACACTTATGAATGCTGAATTTGATTAAATTCAACAGCCATTCAAATAAAAACTCTAAGCAAGAAGAGAGGAGAACTTTTTAAATCACACTGAAGCATCTACAAAAAACCCTATAGTTAAAATAATGGCTGATTTAAGACAGAAAGCTTTCCATGTAAGATCTGAAACATGTAAGGATGTCTGCTCTCATCATTCTTATTCACATAGTACTGAAAGTTCTTATCAGTACAATAAGACAAGAAAAAGAAATCAAAGAAGTAGAGATTGGTAAGGAAGAAATAAATCCATCTTCATTTACAGACAACATGATTTTCTATATGCAAAGTCCCAAGAAATCTACAAAAAGAGTTATAAGACAAATAAATAAGTTCAGTAAGGTTAAAGAATATAAGACCAACATGCAATAATCAATTACATATTAAAATATTAACAGAGATCAAATAGAAACCAAATAAAAATGCAATACCGTTTACAACTGTTTCAAAAATATATAATGCATAGGTATAAATCTAAAAAATTATGTACAAGGGTTATATACTGAAAATTGCAAAATGCCAGTGCAAGAAGATACAAACTCAGAGAGATATACAATATTCATAAATTGGGAGTCCCAATATAGTAATGACATAATTATATACAGGTTCAATGCAAACCTGTCACAATTCCAGCCAGGCTTTTAGTAAAGTCAAGCTTATTTTAAAATTTACATGGAAAGGGAAAAAATTCAAGACTGACCAGAACAATTTTCAAAAAGAAAAAGAAGAGTATGGGAGGGATCACACTTCCTGATATTACAGATTACTTATAGCTACAATAATTAAGACAATGTGGTGCTGGTTGAGAGAGAAACATACAGGTCAACAGAACAGAATACCAGAAACAGAACCGCATCAATGTGCCCAACTGTTTTTGCTTGTTTGTTTGTTTGTTTTATACAAAGGTGTAAAACCAAGTCAGTAGAGAAAGGATAGTCTGTCAACAAACAGTGCTGAAGCAACTGGATATCCAGATCCAGAGGGAAAAAAAAGAGGAAAGAAAAAAAAAGAAAGAAAAAGTAAAGCCTCAAACTAAAACTTGCATCTTTTTTTTTTTTTTTTTGAGAAGGAGTTTTGCTCTTGATGTCCTCCCAGGTTCAAGCGATACTCCTCCCTCAGCCTCCCGAATAGCTGGGATTACAGGCACCCACCACCACGCCCAGCTAACTATTGTATTTTTAGTAGAGATGGGGTTTCACCATGTTGGCCAGGCTGGTCTCGAACTCCTGACCTCAGGTGATCCACCTGCCTCAGCCTCCCAAAGTGCTGGGATTAAAACTTACATCATGGATATATATATATATATATATATATATATATCCACCAAAAGAATTTTAAACATAAATGTAAAACATTAAATATAAAAATGTAAAACATAAAACTTTTAGAAGAAAAGTAGGAGAAACTTTAGTACCTAAGACTAGTCAAAGAATTCTTATGCTTCATGCCAAAAGCATAATCCATCAAAGAAAGAATTGACAAATTGGACTTTATCAAACTTACAAGATTTTGCTCTGCAAAAGACTTGTTAAGAGAATGAAAAGACAAATTTTAATATAATTATCACTACACATCTATTAGAATAACTCATATAAAAAACAATGATAACACTAACTACTGGCAACTATACAGAAAAGCTGGCTCACTCATATATAACTGGCAAAATGGTGCAGTCACTCAAAAAATAGTTTGGAAAGTTTTTTTTATATAAAAAATGAACTTCCATAAAATCAGCAATTGTACTCTTGGTCATTTATCCCAGAGAAATAAAAACCTAATTTTTATGCAGAAATGTGTACATGGATGTTTATAGCAGTTTCATTTGTAACATCCCAAACCAGGAAAGTACTCATATGTTCTTTAATGAGTGAATGTTTAGACAAACTGTAGTATATTCATACCACGGAAGACTAGTTTAAGTTCCACACTGATATCTTAGGTTATTTATTTGAAAATTTTGAAATTCAGTTTGAAACCTATTATACCAATCTCCTCTCCCCTCCCTTTCCACGTGTCTTCTTAAATATTATAAATTCAATGGAACAATGTTTTCTTGTTGGCTAATTCAATATCTGACCAATAAAAGCCTATCCAAGATTGTTTTGTGATAGTTATAAAGCATGGATAAATATTACCAAATGCCTGGAAAAATCAGGCATCGTATTTCCCATGTGATAAATTAACTTAGAATTTGAGATTTGCAATGAAAACACACACACAAACACACACACTTTTCAACATTTCTCTGTCTGTGTTCAAATTATTTGATCCAACGAGATCTAGAATCTGGTCAAGTGAGTTATGTAGATAAATATCAAAAATGCACTATTTTTGCATTTTAACATCCATTTCTATCCTACTTTACAAATTGAGAGAAAAATAAGCATTCTTTATTCCCATCATGATCAAAGCAGAACCATTCATTAACTTAGTGGGTATGACTGAAGAGACCTCAGTAGTTTCAAAATTTCTCTCTCACCAAGACATCATCATAGTCTGCCTGAAATTCTCATCGCGTTTGTTTGTTTCTTCCTTTGGCTTAAATTTCTGCTGGTGTTTAAAGTGTAAATACATTATTTACCAGGGGCAGGATGCTATAGTAAAAATATTACCCAACCAAACTTCGTTCTAGTCCTAGTTCTGCCACAATTAAGTTACAGGATTTTGGAAAAAATACCACTTCATCAAATTTGCTTTCTGACAATGATATGGACCAAGTTAGCAGTTTGTGAACTGTTTCTTTGGCCAAGACACACTTTGTTCAACTAAAATCTTGAGACAGGCTAGAATATAAAAGAGTTAGAAACAAAACCACCATGGAAGAAGCAGACTTAGAAGCCAGGATCCAGAAGCTCAGTCTTCCTTTGCTCCCTCTACTGGCCCTGGCACCAACTTCTAGAACACAGTTTAAAGGACTCTAAATCAGATGATCTCCAGGAATCTTTTATAGTTTTAAATTGTGTGGGTGACTGTATAGAGAAGAGGAGAAAGTAGGGTGATTTCAAAGGGGTGCACAGAATTTTAAAGCTCCAGGGACGAGCCAGGGGCCTAGCTGCTGGAGGAGATGAGAAGGAAATGGGGAGTGGGCCGTCCTGTGCTTGTTCCATTGCGGTCTGTACCAGCCCTTTACTGGAATTGCATGACATCACCCACAGACAGGTATTCCCATTCTAGTACAGCCTGGGACAGCACCTGAGAAGCACCAGCATTTCGTGATTGGGCAGAAAACTATAAAATAGAGGGAGAGGGCAGAAACAAGTAGATGCTAGAGAATGCCCTCCTCCTGTTTACACTCTGTGTGAAATCCCCCCAAGAAGGAGATCAGAATGCTAACAGAAAAGGATCAGGAGAAAATAAAGAGGCAAAAAGAAATTGCTATAGCGATCATCTAAATATTGCTCCGTAGACACTGGAGCTGAGAGCAGAAAGTGAGCGTTTTCTTGGTCAGTTCCGCCACCCCAGTGGTGCTAGTCATAAGAAGTCTGCTCTCCATGGTTCCAGCCAGAAGGCTTCAAGTCATGTAAAGAACATGTTGATGTATAACAATCAGCTGGTTCTCAAAGCTGAAGATGATCGTGGCAGCTTAATACAACCCTGACTGAAATTGAGATTTATGATCTGGCAGATGTAACTTTGGCTAGCATTTACTAGGATTTGACTTCGACAATAAAAAAGTAGAGAACAGCAGTGACACCTGAACTATTCAGTTCTTGTGAGAGGAAATTCCTATTGGACAAACAGCTCCTTACCAAAAAAGATGAAAAGATTTAGGGGAAAAATGTTATTATTTAGGAGACGAAGGGCTAAAGATCAATGACAACAGCATATTTTGTGACAAGAATGGTCATGCTTTATTTAACTCAAAATAATTACACATTTTACTGTATAATTATTTTTGAATTCAAGAACAGCCTTCATTTATTACATTTTAAAAGCTGACAGTTTTCAAAATGTTTTGATGGAGAGTTTATAAGTCCCAAACTTCTAATGTTGATGGTTATTTCACTTGAATAATATTCTTATTATTGGATTATGTGGCCAAGGAATTTGGTAAGGGTGGGGAGTGGAGTCCTCCTATAATTGGTAGAGTTAAAAACAAACCAAAGAGCAAAAGATACAGCATAATTATATAGATGAACTGTGGAAATGATCTCTGGCCAGCAAGCAACCTTTTTTTTTAATTTTCCAACTTTTATTTTAGGTTCAAAGAGTACATGTGCAGGTTTGTTATGTGTAAGTTGCATATGGCCGGGGTTTGGTGTACAGACCCCAATTTTGTGACCCATGTAATCAGCATAGTGCCCAATAGGTAGCTTTTTAATGCTCACCCTCCTCCCACCTTCCACCCTCAATAGCCCCCAATGCCTGTTGCTTCCTTCTTTGTATCTATGTGTTCTCAATGTTTAGCTCCTGCTTATAAGTGAGAACATGCAGTATTCGGCTTTCTGTTCCTGCATTAATTCTTTCAGTACCATGGCCTCCAGCTCCATCCATGTTGTTGCAAAGGACATGATCTTGTTCTTTTTTATGAATGCGTAGTATTCCATGATGTATATGAACCACATTTTCTTTCTCCAGTCCACCAGTATCTGTTTTTATGCCAGTACCATGCTGTTTGGACTGTTATAGCTCTGTAGTACAATTTGAAGTCAGGTAATGTGATTCCTCCATTGTATGTTATTTGTTTCTTTTCTCTTGTTGTTTTTAGGGTCCTTTCTCTATTCTTAACCTTTGGGACTTTGATTATTAAATGCTTTGAGGTAGACTTCTTTGAGTTAAATCTGCCTGATGTTCTATAACCTTCTTGTACTTCCCAACTTCTTTGGGAAGTTCACTGTTATTTTCCCTTTCAATAAACTTTCTACCCCTATCTCTTTCTCTACCTCCTCTTAAAGAACAATAACTCTTAGATTTGCCCTTTTGAGACTATTTTTTAGATCCTGTAGGCATGTTTCACTGTTTTTTATTCCTTTTTCTTTTGTCTCCTCTGACCTTGTATTTTCAAATAGCCTGTTTTCAAGCTCACTAATTCTTTCTTCTGCTTGATCAATTCTGCTATTAAAAGGCCGATGCATTGGGAAGTATGCCAATTCCATTTTACATTTCCAGAATTTGTGCTTGATTCTTTTAATTATTTCAGTCTCTACTGTTATCTTATAGAATTCTAAATCCCTTCTCTGCATTATCTTGAACTTCTTTGAGTTTCCCCATAACAGCTATTTTGAATTTTCTTGTGGAAGGTCACACATCTCTGTTTCTCCAGAATTTGGTCCCTGGTGCCTTATTTAGTTCATTTGGTGAAGTCATGTTTTCCTGAATGTGTTGAGGCTGGTAGATCTTCTTTGGTGTCTGGGCATTGAGAAGTATTGTAGTCTTCTCAGTCTAAGCTTGTTTTTACTTGTCCCTCTTGGGAAGGCTTTCCAGATATTTCAAACAACTTGGGTGTTATGATCTAAGCTGTGTCTGCTTTAGGTGGCACCCCAAGCCCAGTAACACTGTGGTTCTTGAAGACTCACGGAGGCATCACCTTGACGGTCTTGGACAAGATCTAAAAGAATTCTTTGGATTACCAAGCAGAGACTCTTGTTCTCTTCCCTTATTTTTTCCCAAACAAACTAAGTCTTTCTCTCTCTATTCTGAGCCTCCTGAAGCTGGGGGTGGAGTGACACAAGCACTCCTGTGGCTACCACCACTAGGACTGCACTGGGTCAGACCTGAGGCCAGCACAGCACAGGGTCTCACCTGAGGCCTGCTGTAACCACTCCCTGGCTACAACCTATGTTTGCTCAAGGCCTTGGGGCTCTACGATCAGCAGGTGGCAAAGCCAGCCAGGTCTGTGTCCTTCCTTTCAGGGCAATGAGTTCCCCCAGGCCCCAGACATGTCCAGAGGAATCATCTGGGAGCCAGGGACTAGATTCAAAACACTTAGAAGTTTACCTGTTTTTCTATTGTACTGCGGCTGAGCTGGCTAAGCAACCACAAGATGCAGTCCTTCCCACCCTGCTATCCCCTTTCCAAAGTCAGAGGAGTCTCATTCCATGGCCACTGCCACCACAACCCAAGGGGCATACTAGTAGACTACGCTGATATTTCCTTAAGGCCCCTGGGCTCCTCGGTCAGCTTGTGGTGAATGCTGCCTGGCCTGGGTCTCACCCTTCAGGGCACTGGGCTCCCTTCTGGCCCAGGGTAGGTCCAGAAATTTTATTCAAGAGCCAAGTCCTAGAATCCAGGACCCCAAGAGCCTGTTTCATGCTCTGCCTACCTGTAGCTGAGCTGGTACCTAAGGTGCAAGGCAAAATCTCCTCTGCTATTCCCTCCACTTTTTTCAAGTGGAAGGAGTCTCACTCCATTGCCACCACAGCTGAGAGTGTGCTGAGTCTCATGTGAAGCCAGCAAGTCTTAGAGTCTCACCCAAGGCCCTTGACATAGTACCTTGGTATTGCTGGTGGTGATTCAGGGCCCAAGCGCTCTTCAGTTAGCAGGTGATGAATCCTGCCAGGACTGGGTCTTTTCCTTCAAGTCAGTGGGTTCTTTTCTGGCCCAGGGTGTGTCTAGAAATGTTGTCTGGAGCTAGGTCCTGGAAAGGGGGCCTCACGATTCTAACTGGTGCCCTATCCTATTGTGGCTGAACTAGTATCCAGAATACAAGACAAAGTCCTCCCCACTCTCTCCTCTCCTCTCCTCTCGAAGAGGAAAGGAATAGGTTTTGAAGCCACTAGCTGCGCAGCCTGGGGTTACGGCAGGGGGTGATGCCAGCACTCTCTTAGCCACCCCAGCTGGTGTCTTAGTAGGTCACATGCCTGGGCCCAGTTCAACACTAGGACTCATCTAGGAGTTGCAGTCCTTGTGGCCTAAACTGCCCTTCAAGTTTATTTAGGGTCCCAGAGCGCTAACGAACTAGTATGAGACTATCTGGTTTAAGTTACTGGTTTCGTTTATGTGTCTAATTTTTATTTTATGTAGCCAAACTTAACCCTAAGGGACACACAGCTCCGTTGCTGTCATGCTACTTCTTTATCAGAAATTTTAAATGAAAAATGACTTTGACAGAAAACCTACCACAGTGGAAGATTTTTCAGGGTCCGGATTTGGAGACAGAAGTCTTTTTCTTTCATAAATAAGAAGCCCGCCAGTAGACAATATAGAGTTAATAGGGTGACACCAGGCACACAAAAATGCAACTTTTTTTAATCTATGCCTCTGCCATCATCACTCTGAAGCTTCCATCTCATGGTACAGGATGTCTACTTGAGCTTTGGGCATCATACCTTTAACTAAGTCCTCAGGAAGGAAGAGAAGAATTAACAGGATATGTCTTTCTACCTTTAAAGATGCTTTGTAATGCTGCATTTAACATACCCTCTCACATGTCATTGGCCAAAATATAGTGAATAAGCACACGTGGCTGCAAGAGAGGCTAAGAAATGCCACCCTTTTACTAGGTGATCATTTTACTCAGAGAGAGTTGGGAATTCTCTTACAGGGAAAATCAGAGAGCAGATATTGATATAGCAATTAGTGGTCTCAGCCAAAGGGTACGTGAAAGGTAGATTTTACCTGAAAATTTAAATCCCAGAAGTCCCAGTAGTTATATTTCAGAGGTATTCAAATATATACAGAATCTATTTTCTAGGTTTACACCAATTCTAGTCTTTGTCTTTTAAAATAAAATTTATATCAATACTTTTAAATACGATCTAACTTTATAACTCAGCATCATAGAAGTTAACTTCCTCAAGGATAACTAACTTGTTCAACTATCATCTTCCAATGATTACCAACAGAATCTTGAAAAATATATAAATAAATTCCTAGGGCTACAAACTGAGATTTAACATTGTAATTAGCTATTTTACAAATCGATATTAACAGTGAATCACCTTATCTAGTACATTTTCAAGGAGCCAATATAATTTTTAAACTTTTGTGTTAGGCTATTAATAACCAGTATCCTATTAATATGATTTTCATTTCTTTCCAAATTACTGACAGAAGCCCTTAGCAGTCCCAGAAAAAAATACATTCAGGATAATTTGATGTGGAAAACAATGGGTAATTCTTAATCATTTATTTTGTAAATGTAAAATGAACACATTTCATTTATCTTTCCTTTAGTGACAGTGATTTAGAGAATAAACAAGTTAAAATTTGTGAAACACTTTCAGTTAGTTTTAGAGCTTATTATTGATTTGCTCATTTGTTGATACTAGTAAAACTTTGTAGATTGTGGTAGCAGAACAAATTTATATTTATTTTTGAACTATGTAAGATTTGCATTGCATTTTAAGAGAGTTAAGTGGGAAACTATCGTTTTCATAAGTTTTCATACTTGTCTATTAATTTCCTAGATTGAAAATGAAAAAGTATTTTCTGAATATAAGTTACATATTAATGCATTGTTCACATTTCTTGTGAGCTATGACTACTACAAATATCAAAATATTAAATTACTGAATGATATTATAGATTCTATATTGTCATACTTCCATCTAAGCATTTTAGGTATTTCTCTGATTACCTCTCTTTTGAGACTGAGTGTATCACAGACCATTGAGATATGATGATGGCAGATAAAAATCCTTCCCTACAGTTAGTTGATTGTGTATATCTCTGATTGTAGGATAGATAGTTTCTTTATTTTCAGTGCATCAGAGATCCAAAATACAAATTAAAAACAAATTTATGGTAGATATGATTGTTATAGAATTTTAAAAGTGAAATATGTAAAATGAAGAAATACTTCAAATACAAAAAAAAATTTTCACCTCACCTAGAGAAATATGTAAACCCCTAGGAGGCCTCTATTAAATTAATTCTTTGGTGAACTGGTGAACTTACACCTGTGCGTTTTGCTATTTTCTCTATTTTTTGTGTGTAAAGCAAGAACATTAGATAACTCTGCCAATTTAATTAAAGTTCTAGAAAAAGATGGAAATAAACAACACCTAAAAACAGCTTTTATTCACACCTGAGAAACAGGAAAATCACCTAAAGTTCTTTTTATTTTCTCATATTCATGAGACATAAATTTATTCATGGTCTAAATTGAGCCAATATTATAAATATTTGCTATAAGAAACTAACATAGTACAACAAACAATATACAGAATATATGAGATTTTCATGATATTTATAGTGACTTTCATACTAAAGTAATATACAGTGTTGTATTTAAAATTTAAAAAATTCAGAAAAGTATAAAGGAAAAATAATCCTCATCCTTTTATCTATGTATTATATGTGTAACAAATGTTAGCTCATTATTATTGCCATTGATGTTAACTGCTTTTTTATTCATAGTTCTTGTTAATTGTCTATGCTTTGCACATTTATTTGGATTTTGCAATATAATTTTTAAAATTTTATTAGTGTTTATAATTTCTAGATAATCTCATGTTAATCAGGCAGACCCTCCTGGTGCCATTCTGCCCACGTCCAACAGGATGGACCTGCAGGTGAGTTAGCACCTACTGAATACAGCTCTAATGCAGCTGTCAACCGACAACTGGCAAAAGTTGTTGTAAACCTCTACATCCTTCAGGTGGGATAATTGCGACATATGTCTTACACTCATTTCCAGAGTTTCCAATTTTCTTGTGGTCTAAATTGAGCCAACATTATAAATATTTGCTCTTAAGAAGCTAATATCAGACAATAAGGAATATACAAAAATATTACATTTTTGTGATACTTATAGTGAATCATATACTAATAAAAATCCAAATAAACCCTTAAAAATAAGCCCTCCAAGTAAACCCTCCACGTTAACCCCATTCTCCCATAGCATCCTTTATTGGGTGTATTCCTTTTCCTGCACCACTTCGCTGACTCCTGAAGTTCTCAACTCAACTATCTGCATTCTGATCTTTGCTTGAGGGTCTATTTCAGGGGGAATCTAAACTAAGAACAAACTTCTATAACCAAAAAGTGATGCAGATGCATTCTCATTTATAATCCAAACAAGCTTTAGGTTTAGTAAGTTCACATTAATCCATTTGTGAAAATTACAAATTTAGGGCTACTATACCTAATATTGAGATTCCAATCAAGTACTTAGGCTTAATGAAGTTATCTCACAGACTACATGGTCAAATGTGCATGGTAAATGGTGCTGGACTTGAGAGAAGCACACCAGACAGTAAAAGCAGAGGATGAACAAGAGCTCCCATAGTGCCACCTCCTTGCTTCCCTCGTGTGAAAGAGCAGGCACGCAGAGTGTACTATGTCACCTCCCAGAAAGACATAAGTTTCTAGAATATGCAAAGCAGCTGCCATAGGAAGGAGGTACAATTCTGTGAAGTTTTGTAATGGCTTTCTCCAAAATGCATTCCCAAAGGTTATGAAGAAAGCCAAGACAGATGCTTCCAAAGAGTATTCACTTCTTCTGAAAAGTGTGCTCTAATATTTGACACTAAGCATTGTTTTAATGATTAAGCCTGTCTCTGTTTCTCTATGAGAGTAATTTGTTTCCTCCTTTTAAAAAACCCTCTTTCAAACCATCATTCTCAGCAAACTATCGCAAGGACAAAAAACCAAACACTGCATGTTCTCACTCATAGGTGGGATTGAACAATGAGAACACATGGACACAGGAAGGGGAACATCGCACACCGGGGTCTGTTTTGGGATGGGGGGAGGGGGGAGGGATAGCATTAGGAGATATACCTAATGTTAAATGACGAGTTAATGGGTGCAGCACACCAACGTGGCACATGTATACATATGTAACAAACCTGCACAGTGTGCACATGTACCCTAAAACTTAAAGCATAAAAAAAAACCCTCTTGTTTTCCCATTCCAGATAGGCCAGTAAACCATTATTTTCTAAGCCACACAGAAGTCTTTTTTTTTTTAAGTTCTAAGAATGTATCCTTAACTTAATTTCATCAAGTTGAGAAAAAGTTTATTTTAATGAGACAATAAAAAGAACTTCAGGTGATTTTCCTGTTTCCCTGGCTTGAACAAAAGCTGTTTATAGGTGTTGTTTATTTTCATCTTTTTCTAGAACTTTAAATCAGTTAAATCAACCATCATAAGGAAGTTGTTTCATACTTGAGAATTCCCTATAAGTAAACACAATCTAAATTGTATAAAAAATGTTGAAACCTGAAAAAATAAGATTTTAATTGTTTTTTATTTCATCATGAAGTAGGGGCCTCAGAGAGGATGAATAAGATAAAGTCTGCTGGCTGTCTCTCACAAAAGCAACCCCACTAATGCTAATATCTGGATTAGAGGCTGCATTTTCTGGGTTCGTTTCCTCTGCCTCCTTCTCCCTGATCAGTTTTGTATTAGACCTTTATGTTTTCATTATAACCTGGCAGCAACGGCTCCCTTAAATAGAAAGTGTGAATGAAAGCAATTTTTTCCATTAACAATATATTTCCCTTTGGGGTCTCTGGCACATTATTGTTCTTTTTTTCAAGGAGCAAAAACCCCAAGAAAACTCTCTTCAGTTGTGAAGCATTATTATAGATCCTATCTGAAGGCCTTCGGTTTTGTTTTCTTCCTATGAAAACATCCTAAAATGTGCCCATAAATAAATACAATTTCTGACACAACCAGCCATACAAATATGAGCAAGTTTTGAACTAAAAACACACATCTTTTTAAGTGTAAATTTTCCCAAGTAGTCAATAAGAGAAAATCTGGAAGAACTGAAGTCTCAAAGTAAGGTAAAATATTACTTAAACATGTTTTTGGACAAATTGCATTTTTTCTTGGAAACCACAAAAATATTACGTGCAACAGCCCAAGTGTATTTATTTTATTGAGTTTGTTTGATTGTGATATATAATGCACTGACATATATATATACACACATACATGTATAAATATACATATATAAAATATCCTAATGTCTTAAGACTGTATAGTAGCGTGTATATATATAATAGCATATAGTATATCAAAATAATTACCAGAAAAAAGGGTTAGAACAACTGTTCGTACAATCAGACCCTCCCCTTCACCTATGTCAGGTCCCCTAACTGCATTCCTATAAATCAGTAAGGCAAGGGCCCAATGGATGCTGGGCTGTCACCTACAATGTCACTGCAAATTCTACTCTAAGAAAGCAAAACTGTGACTCTGGCTGCCTATGTAATCTGCCCAGGGTCACAGAGTAGGAAGAGTGAGGCTGAGGTTGTACCCAACAGTTCTCACAGTCCATGGCTCTTTCAACAACATCATGTGAAATATGCTAACACATTTCATGTTGTGTTGTTTGTCATTTTAATCCACTAATTCCAGTCGTTGATTGCATTCTTATGCAATCAATAAGAAGAGTGTGGAAAACAGTAATATTTTAAGCCAATATTACATACTACTTCAATTTCTGTTAGAAAGTAAAATCTAGGTAGAAAAATAATCTCTCAATACACTTCAAGCTCAAAATGTCCCATTTACAACATGAAAATACAAGCGTGATAACATTTTCTGGACAGCATCCCTTAAAATTAATGGTGGCTAAAAGTTTATGCCTATTTGCAGTTATCAGTCCCGGTATAAAACAGACAAACATAGACAACAGCAACATAATGTTATATAAATAGCTGTTACTATAAAGAAATGGTCAATTCCTTTCTTCCTACTTTATTTTACTTTTTAAATTCTGTCTGACAGGTGATAACTCAATTATCTACTGTAATGAAAGAACAGAGAGAAGGGAAAGAAAGGCAGATAAGGGAGCAGCTCTCAGTATCACACCTAGTTTAAAAGGAAAAATAACCAATGGAAATCATTTACAAATTGATATGTTGGTTCTGCACTTACCATATTGGTAATTCTGAGCAAGAGAAAAAATTCCCCAAAAATAATAAATACATAAATTAAAAATGCTCCGTGTCTTACCTAAGGCTCTCAAGGGAAAACTGTTGTGGCCTAGCTTTTCCTGACCCTGCCACTTCCTGCTCAGCGAGGGTCTGTCAGCTCATCTAGGGACAGCTTACAGTCACACAGGTAAATGTTCAAAAATAAACACATTCCAGTCAAGGTTACCTAATGGCTTTTCATGGATTTCGAAATCACTTTCCAACTATGTCAGCCTAAAAAAAAAATGCTGATAATTTATGTTACCCAGATGTTAAGAAATCCAACAGCTTTCACTACTCATAAATTTAACAGCATTAAGCACCTGCTGGCTCCAAGCAACAACTCCTGCCAAGAAGGAAGTAAGGAGCTTTGCGATACACTAATAGGCTCCTTCCCTTACCATCCAAGCTGAGTTTGGGTCTCAGTCCTGCAGCTTCATACCCTCCCCAGCCTCCCACAGATCGATCCTCAGGCTCCACACACCAAGAGTTCCAACAACCCACTCTGCCAATTCTACACTGGATGCAGGAAGTGGGAACGAGAATTGGGATAGGGCTATTTCTAAATCTCAAGGAACAAGGAACCCTAGCTGTTGGCTAAATTAATAAACAAAAGAAGCATCAGAGTGAGTGTAAAATAACAAAAACTTAAACTTGAAAGTAGAGTAATATTAAAAAGTTAATTGTGACATGCCTTTAAACATATGCATAAATTTTAAAACTATTTCACCCAGAGTTTTATCTTTTCCTTCTGCCAAACCCGTTAACACATGTGAAAAATTTTGGATTCAGATGACACTCTTTCCATTTCATTTCTTTTATGAAAGTGCTAATGAGCATCAGAACGGTAGTAACGTGGAAATCAGAAAAAGGTTAGATTTGAAACATATTAAAGGCCAGGATAATACTTACTGATTCTCATGAGTTTAGAATTGGACTTAGACCACAGCAAGGAAGTTGAAGATCTGTAATAATTCAGAGTGATTTGTAGAATTTTCATCCACGTAACTGCCAATCTAAGCCTTCCTCTCTCGCTCTAGCAAGTCTAACCCATGCCTCCCTGGACTTGCTTCATCATCTCTTGCACTTCTTGAGGAAGCTCAGAATTTTAGCTATAGGACTGGAAAACAAAACAAAACAAAACAAAACTATTAGTGGCCACCATGTACCTGTTCCATCTGAGAAGGCACCAGTTGGATGGATCCATTTACCCAGGGTTACCCAGGGAAGATGCACATTGTCTCCTGAAGGGGGCTCACTACCTGATGCAATCTTTGCCAGGAGTAATTACTGTCAAGGGCAAGATCTTTATTCTCTGATGTAAATTATTCTGCTGCTGCTCAGAGAAATGACTATCTTAGAGTACATACCTGCCATATATCAGTTAGAGTGTTTATAGTCTTGAAATGGTTAACCTCATTTACTCAATCTACATGGGGCACCTTTTCTTTTGACTGCCACTCATGATTCCAAGGCTACTTCTTATTCTTGAGGTGCTTCTCCTTTTATTTACCATTATTCTCCTTTTCCTCATAGAAGGATGTGTTGGCATAGAAGGATCTGTTGTATACGGATATCAAACCATATCCCCATCCTTTTGTACCTCTACCATTTGTTCATTGCATGAAGTACAATATGCAGGTTTCCTGCTAGTCATACTGGGCAATAAAGATGACAATCCTTGGTTTCCTCATTCTAATGGTATAGTTGGAAAATCAGAAAAATAACTCTTTATACACAAAGACTGGATATAGTAAGAAGTACTCTAGATGTAACAACAAAATGCAATGTAGTCACAAGAAAGACACAATCAGTTTTGGGAGGAAATAGAGTATTTTTTTCTCTGAGAGTTTGCCTATCTACTCATCAATCATAGTAGCTAATATTTTTGAATGCTTACCATGTATTAGACACTATACTAAGCACTTCATATGCATTATAATTAATTCTCATAGCAACTCTGTGAGGAAACAGGCTCAGAAAAGTTAGTTTGCCCAAGAGCAGACAGTTGAATTGGGATCTGAATCCAGTCTGCTCTTTCTAGAATGAGAAATTTTAATGACTACTTTACACTTCCTATATGAAATAAAGATAATATGGCCAGTGCATATATCCATTAAAATACTTTTTTCTAACTATCCACGTTTTCATAGATGCAACTTTGTTGACTTGCAACTGGTTAAAGTAGCAGCATTTATTTTAAGTACTGCTTTCTAGTGTAATGAGCTATGAGGAGGCTGTACTGGCAATGTTATTATTTAATATGCTTTTCAGTGGAAGATTCTATATAAATTATCATCATTAATCATTCATGGAAAAATGAACACTGAGTGGGTGAAGTTTTTTGTGGAAATATTATCTTAGGTTATTAAAATATAAGTAGATTTGTATGCACAGGAGTTATAGTCATGGGAGAGAAAAGTGTGAACTTACACAGCAAGTGAAGCCCAAATTAGAAGAATACTACAAGGAAGCCTTGGAAAAGAGCTGAATATTTAATTTTAGGTAGACACTATCAGGCTCTGACTTTGAAAGATTACCTAAGAAAGAGGTTCAATAAAAGTGATAGGAAAACATGAGTCCAATTAATAACTATTATATATATATACACACATATATGTATACATATGATATATATACATATGATATATATACTATATATGTATACATACGTATATATACATATATGTATACATATGTATACATTATACGCATATATGTACATATATACCTATATATGTATACATATGATATATATACATATATGTATACATAGGATATATATACATATATATGTATACATAGGATATATACATATATGTATACATATGTATACATAGGATATATACATATATGTATACATATGATATATGTATACATATGATATATATGTATGATACATATTTTATATATATATAACCCAAGTATACCCATTACTACATGTAAGTCACTACTACCCATTGAGATAAACTATTACATCTATGAAACCCAAAAAGCTTTTATTAAAAATAAACATTCAGAAGCAAGAAATGACAGAATTCGTAGAAACTAGAAATATACATTTTAAAGTCAATAGAATTTGAGGAAATATGTAGAACATGCAATAGTTGAAAATAATTTTGTAAAAATATGAGAGACTTACACATAGATTAGTATCCAAGAAGTTTAAGATTCTTATAATAGAAATGAAAGAGAGCAGAAAGACAATAAACTGGTGGAAATAATCAAAGAAATAATAAAGGAAAATTTATCAGAGCTGATGATAACTACGAATCAGTCTTAAGAGCAAACATGGTGACTGAGTACTCAGCAGGATTTTTTTGAAAAATAGACCCATCCCTGCACATATTCCAGTGAAATTTTTAAGCCAATAGTATATGAAAAATTCTTCAAAGTTCTAAAAGAGTAAATACAGCTTATCTATAAAGGACTGAATTTCAAATTGTCATGTTTCAATAGTGACGTTTACTAGAAGGCAATGTCTTCAAATTCCTAGGAAATGAATTTGTCCTAAAATTCTGTAGCTAGGAGAACTAACAATCAAATGCAACGTCACAATAAAACTTTTCCCAACATATAAGAACTCAGAATTTTATCTCCTATTATTTTTTAGATAAATTGAGGAAGTTCTCCAGCAAAATGGGTAAGAATTTATTTTTTTTAGTTCTATAATAATAAAAATAAGTGATGATAAGAGAGAAATTAATAAGAATTCTTACACTCATAAAACTAGGACATGTAAGAGCCATGCGTGTCAGGCTGGGTCCTCTAGGAAGCAGATGCCAGACAAAGAAGAAATGCAAGGTATTTATTGGAGGTGATGCCTGTGAAAGATAAGGAAGAAGTGGAGAAGAGTAGGTGTGAAGAGGCTAAAGACAGAGGTGCTGGTCTGATACCTACAAAAGGTAAGCAGGTATGAGAAAGGATTGGGTAGAAGCAGTCTCAGACTATTTAATACAGCTTGGAGAAGGTCTCAGTCAGCCCAAAGGAAGGTCCAGCTCAAAGACTGCTTATGGAGGGTTCCATACTGAGCAAGAATGGCCAGCTGCCAATATACTGTCATGCTTAGGCACTGGCTAAGCTGTCCAAGGAAAGCATGAACTCAGTTTGCATGTGCTGCAGTTAGAAAAGCACTGTAGTTGGAGGCTGTCAGCTAACTTCACTCCTCACAACAGCTTTTCTTGGGGGTCGATCTGAGCAGCACATATCCGAGGCTGATCTACCATGGCTAGCTAGGTCTACAGCCCATGTTTTCAACCACTGTCTTAAGTTATCTACTTAAGTCTATGGGGAGTCATTCAAGATAGGGTGATTAGAAAGTGAGTAGGAGGTAAATATGGATTAAATGTATTTTTGCATCCAAATGCTGGAATTTCTAGAATTTCTCCATTAGAGATTAGATATTTTAATATCTTATCTTACAAAACATTAGTAGTATCTTAAAAATATATATAAAACATGCACATAAACCCATAGAAAGAGAAGTAGAAATGAAGAAAGCCAACTACAAAATAGTGATTATAGCATGCTACAATGAGTGTAGAAAATGGAACAAAGACATATATGTAATTGCTGCATGTGTATAGATAGTGTCTAAAAGCACACACGCATGTGCACACACACACAACTCCTAACACTATTTGCATAAAGAAAAGAAAACTGTATGCCTGGAACATAAAAGTGGGATAGAGACTTCCAGCATACACTTAGGAGAATTCCAGGCCAATGAAGGTGCAACTGTGTTATGTACTATTTTGACAATTTTTAGGCAAAATTCCATAAAATTTTCTGTTGGTTAGCAATGGTACTTTCTTCAGAATTATTAAGAGAACAATTGAGAAAGAGATTTTACTTCTCACCACTTGTTTTTCAGATAAACAAACTCAGCTGTCAATTCTTCAAAACGTAAATCCATAACTTGTGCCAGATCTGCCTCTTCTATCTGTAATCCCAGCATTTCTCCACTATTCAAGGCTACAAGACACAAACACTCTTTACATCCTACTTGTTGTTAGATTCAGTTCCTTCTAATTTCTTATCTCCTCTGTCTCCCTCTTCTCATTCTCTCAAAGAGGACATGTCCTAATTTCCTACCTTTCCCTTCTTTTACATGCTTTTTTTCCCCTACAGCAGATATGCACAAGTGGTGGCAGTGTAGAAAGAATTACGATCCACATGAATCATTTTGTGCATTAATTAAGTACTTTAGACTTATCTGTAAGCAGAGACATGTTAGTATTCCACATCTACCTCATAAACCCATCAGTGTGTAAAATTTTATCTTTTGTATTTTTTTTTTTTTTTTTTTTTTTTAGTAGAGACTGGGTTTCACCATGTTGGCCAGGCTGGTCTTGAACTTCTGACCTCAGGTGATCCACTCACCTCTGCCTCCCAGAGTGCTGGGATTACAGGTGTGAGCCACCGTGCCCAGCCTAAAACTTTGTTTTTGATACAACTTTGTAAGCCTGATATAAGAAAGGACTTATACATTTGTTATATGAGCTAGGCAGGCCAAGATTCTGAAACTAAACTGGCACCAAAGAAAGCACGTTCACACTGGAAAGCTACAATTTGACATCCTGAAGTTTAAAATGTCATGATTAGGTTAGTAAAAGTTTCTACTGAAACTCAAAAAGTGCTGAATTTGGGCAAAGGGAAAAAATGTCATGACTCTTGATGCTCTATTGATCACAGGAAACATGATTTTACTTTAGTAGTGACTGCATTGTAAATTTTACTGATTTACTTTATTGTTGTTTCGGATTTTTCAGTTCCCTTCATTATACTACCAAAAAATTCTAGTATTGAAAAGTTTGCTGCAAATCACTGAATTGAATTAAGCAAAGTGGGAAATGAGACGTACTGGAATTTCAGTTACTAGAACCATGAGGCAATTTGAATTATGACAAGGGCTAGCTGAAGGAAATCTTAATTCCCTAATAATCATTCAAATTTTGATTTCCAGACCTTCAACTCTTCAATACACTTGTAGACTTAAATAATAATCCTTGGGAAAGTAGCGCTTTCCCTGAGTTCCCTCCTACTGAAAGAAAGGAACCTGGAGAATCATCAGGAGTATATTCAACCCTGATCATATGACCTATCTCATTTAATTGTTCTTTTGGTAAGACTTTTTTTCTGTGTTCACTTACCCACTTTGTTCCCCCAACAATTAATTCATTCTCCCAAACCATCGATATGAGTATCATAAAATAGAATTTATGAGTTCATCCTCATATGGGGAAATAGATAAAGCATTGCTTTAAAGAACCTGAGATTTCCCTTGCTGAATTTTTAATTAATAACAAATCTACGGCAGGAGCTTAAGGGCCTTTCATGTCGCAGCTCTGCTCTAGTTTGCTTTCAGACCAGAGAAGAGACATCTGCCAAATGCCTGGTTGAAGTGGTGTTTTGCTTTCTCTTTTCAAGTATATCTAGCAATTTGAGATGATATTTTTTCTCCGATCTGAACTACTTTGTCCGTACGTACATTAAGCTGTGCCTCCAAATATTCCCACTAAAGCAGACACAGGTCCGTGGGATGAGCTGCTGAACAGATGATCCCTGTTTTCAGAGCTTGCACCACTGAGCACCTGCATCAGAAGCACTTTGTCAGGTGTCAGCTCTGGGGGAGAGAACCTCAGCTCTAGCACAGAACACCTAACTTTTGGGAGCAAAATCACTATTAGCACTCAGATGGCAAAACAGCTATCCCACATCCTCTTTCCAGTTTACAAACCCAGAGAACTCAAGGGCTATGGGATGCTGCAAGAGTCCCCTGAAGCACTGGAGATAGCAGGCAACGAAGCTGCTAAGGATTATGCCTCTGAAAAGCTAGGCCAGCTACTCCATGGATCTCTTTATCTGTGGATTCCACTGTGCTTTTTACATTTGGGGTGAAAATATGAAATCCAACCAATATGGGAATTTTCCACTGTGGTCCTGAACTTTTTGACTCTGACCAGGCACCAAAGATGCTAAAACCCAAACTGGCTCCAACAATTGGAAAATTTTGGTTTCCAATGAGGAAAAAAACAAAGATTCACATAATTATACACACATTTACATATATATATATAAATATATGCACACACACACACATATACACATGCACACATGCATATGCACACACAGGCACACACACCACATCCTCCAGAAAGGAAAGAATAAAATACTTGGAAATATATGGGGGAGGAAAACAAGGAGATCTATACTTTAATTTCAGAATACAGTAATATTTCCTAAGTTTTCCTCAAAAGCTGTCTTATTCACAAGTAGGAACGGGTGAAACTGATACTTTTTATATTTTATTTTTTCTTTTTAAGGAATACTATCAGTTAATCCCCCTTATTACATAGGGCTTACACAAAACAAATTAATATTTTTAAAGGATTGTGTGTCTCTAAAACACATTGCATTTAAAGTTCCTTTTGCCAATAGGGGTTTCAACACATTTTAGCATAATTTTTAAAGACAGAACACTCTTGTACATATATTTTCATCCTGATACACCAACAAAATGCAATAAAGCTAGAATAAATATATAAATAAATTTACGTATTTATAAATTTATAAATAAAAATAAAGCAATAAAGCTAAGTTGAAACCAATTAGTAAATAAATGAAAGGGGATAAAAAGCATGAGTTATACAACTCTGACTTCTTAAACTGATAGAAAACTCTTTTATCTACTGCATTTTGTTTACAACATGAGTAAGCAGGTCCCTGAGTTTTTTACCATGGAATTAGGGACAAATGTGTGTGTGTGTGTGTGTGTGTGTGTGTGTGTGTGTGTGTACGCATGCATGCATTGGGGAGAGAGAGAGAGAAAGAAAGAAATATGGCATTTTATTTAGTGTTCTGTCCAATTTCAGTTTCTCAGACTATATGCCTTTCTATACAATTGATGCTGAGTTCTTTAAGCCAAACCCAGCTGAAAGTTCAGATATGCATTTATCATAACACTTGAAATCCAATCTCTGTTCCTTTTCCTTTTTCTTTGTAAAAAGTCATTACCAAACATATTGACTTCAAACCCTGGGGACTGAGAACCAGCAAAATTTGGAACAAGGATAATAGATAACAGGTTTTTGTGAGTTTGCCTCCCTCTTAGTAATAAAGAAAATGAAGAGAATGAGATTAAAGAAGAGAAATAAAAAGTGAGCAAAGGCCCAAGACCAACGACCTCATCATTCCACAAATTAGACTGGCGTACCCTCTTAAAGGGAAAATGTTTTAGAATTTCCAGACAGCCGCATCTTCTTTTCTGGAGGAAGCGTTCATCATTCGTGACAAAGGGTAGTTATTTTGTGTGATGCTTTGTGCTGGACAAATAACAACCTAATTCACGATGGGAGCTCTTCAATGATAGGTAATGATTTTTATTTGAGAAATGTGTACTAATATCACTTAACTGATTACCAAAGAGAACTTGGTCAATTTGCCTGCATTCCTCATTCTGCCTGTGCTGTAGGATTGTTTTAGTATTGGCACTGTCAGGCAGCTCCGGCACGGCACCTTTCATGCCCCATTGATTATTTTCAGCCTATTAAGAGATGCAATTCATCAGTCATTTTCAAGAAGTATTAGCTCTGTGTTTTATATGGCATTGGGCGCCACTCTTTCTGAGGGAAACAGAATGGAGGAGATACTAGGGTGGCAAATATTGCAGGACCTAAAAACCAAATGAGGGCCTTCAAAGCTGTGCATCAGAAATTACTCCAGCCTAATCAATGAGAGGTTCATTTCCAGTTTTCATATTATGGGACGTTTTGGCTACTGGCAATACATATTCTTCTCAAGGTTATCATGCACCTGTTCTTAGCAATTTCGCGTCTCACATTGGCTGGAAGAAATGTTTATGCAGTTGCATTTGAAGTGTAATCCAAAAGTTTTCTGATCAAATGTTTTATTCCTAGGAGACACTCAAATTCAATCACTCAGAGATAAATGCTGAGAAAGCCATGTTTAAACATCATTCTTAGCTTGACGATAGAATATAATCCATTTTAAAGGTTCATGGTAACACTGAGGAAAAATAATCCATCATCCAACTGCATATACATTAGGCAAACCAGTCTATCTAAATGAATTGCATGGCATGACATCGGAAGAAAAAGCGAGAAGATTTAAAATAGGTGAAAATAGTTTCTAGGTATTTATTTAAACATTGTAATTCTTTATCGCATGCACCCTATACCTTCAAGTTATCAAATCATATTCATGCTTTATTATTTTATGCTAAGCATAAAATATGTCTGCAATAATATCAGAAATGGCTTTCATTATTTGAGAACTTTTGCATGTAAATATTTTTACATTTTTTGCTTTTTTGTTATTTTAGTACATTTGTCTATGACAATGTCTGAGGACTTTTCTTTATAACTTGTTAATTGTTTCCCAGTGTTCTCATACAAGACACCAAAGAATGTCTTATTGGCCCAATGGAGGTGGCAGGACTGATTGTCAGGATGTTCTTCTAAATCATTTAACTTCTTATACTTGAGTGTAATCTTTAACTTACTTGATTCTACACTTTATTTTATCTAACTACTTTCAATAAAAAATAAAGTAAATTTTTCTATTGCCAAAGCAGTGGAAATTATATCAAAATGATTTACTGAATTATTTGTAGAGTTAATGGTTCATTAGGAAGGGGGGGAAGAACGAAGAAAAGAAAGAGGAAAGAAGGAAGAAAAGAAAGAGGAAGCAAGGAAGGAGGGAGTGAAGGAAAGAAAAAGAGAGGAAAAAAGAGGAAGGAAATTTAAGCCCATAGGAAGCAAATGTCCTGCATACTTATTTTTAATTACAGGCGAAAAAAGTTTTTGCTTTGCTTTGCTTTTTAAAGTTAGCATGAAAATATAAAGCTAACTTTACAAAAAGCAGAAAATATAAAATTTACTATGTCTTCCTGTGATATATTCTTTTTTTATCCATATTTCTGGCCAGCAGTAAAAGATTCTTTGTTTCTCAAAGAGAAATAGAATTGTTTTTTAGTTTCACTGGAGTTTTAAGGTTACTTTAACTCCAATTAAACTTAATCGTATTAATTATCCTTGAATCTATTATCATAATACCGACTCTTTTGTTTGTTTATGATTGCTTCGCTTGAGTGCCTCAATTTTTTTTTTAAGTCTTAATGACCTACCTTGGATAAACAGTTTATACTTGAAAATAAATGAAGACTCTTTGCATGTGTGATATTGTTGTATAATAGAAATTTTAATCTCCTTTAAGAACACAAGGAGCTACTTGCTCCATTTACTGTCTGAAGTGAAAGAATAAGGTGCGATTATACACAGTGTAAATTAAGATGTCTTGAGAGCATAGAGCTTTAGGTGATACGTTAAATTAAGGTTCTCAGATGTGCATTTAATTAAGATATTTAATTTGAAATGTCTGTGCTCTTCTTTAATTCCAATTGATTATTAAGAATAGATTTCTTTAGGATATTTAAAAGGTGAGTTGAGGAAGATATGGTGGCTGACCTCAGAAGTTTATCTAAGATATTCCAATTGTCAAACAAATGTAGTGTTTGTCTCTACTTCACCTAGGATGTTCTGCCTGGAATCTGAGGCTGCTATTCAAATGCTAGACTCAGGTAAATCAAACATGGGACAAGTTGAAAATGCCCCTTAATTTACTAAGAGTAGCCTCCCTCCGAATCTCCGGCTTAGTTATTTATTATTTTTGCTTACACCTGATAAAATAATTTGTACTATAGCTGTGGCTACGTATCCAAACATTTTTAAATGTCCCAGTTTGCAAATATTCATTGAGAGCTTACTATTTGGGAAGGACTATATCAATTACACTAAATGTTGGAGAAAATTATTTGAAAGCATTCCACTCTCAAGTAGCTTACAATCTAATTAAGAAACCACACACAAATACACACACACATGAGTAAATGATTAGATGATAACATAAGATATGTTAAAAATGCCAAGTAACTTCTGTGAAAATCAGAGGAAATCTAGAGGTGTAGGTGATTCTGTAGACTGTAATGGTAAAGTATGGCCTTTCAGAAGAGGGGATTTTTGCTCTGGACTTTGAAAAAATGCCAAAGTTAATAAAAGGAAAAAACATGGACTGACTTCGCATAATATATCCGGAATTCTCCTAAGTGCTTTTCATGAATGGTGGCTTTTAAATCTCAAAATGACCTCATGAGATTGCATTATTTATATTACCTTCTACAGATAAGGCAGTTGAAGCACAGAGTGCTTAAGTTCCACAGCCAGGCGGTGCAGAGCCAGGATGTGAATGAACCTCAGAAATTAAGTTTCAGAACCCCTTCCCTTGATTCCCCCACCTACCACGGCCTCCACGTATCAGAAAAGCAGAGAGATGAATATGCGTCAGCACGGAGAAGCAGTTTAAGATTTCAGTGGTGTAAGAAATGGTCCACTCCAAATCATATTCCAATGAAGTGATTAGAAAGTAGAGATAAAACATAGGTGACGGCCAAGGTGAAGACTTCAAAAGGCAAATTAAGTTGATTAGGCCTTTGTCCTAAAGCAGGAGGGAGTCACTGAAGACTCTCCAGTTCACTGCTGACATGGCGAGGTGTCCTTTTCAGAGCGTGTTCAGGCTCAGAGGCCAGGATGATTCGACTTTCTATGGAAAGTTGACACCCATCAGTTATTGATTACTTATGCTCCCTTTAGCTTGGTATCTACGAAACCTGAAATTTATTTGTTTTTTATTTGATTCACTATTTTCCTCTTTAGGTTTTTAATGATAACCTTTATCTATACTTCGATTGTTTCTTAATGGAAACAAAAAGGCAGTGTGGGGGCTTAGAAAATTGACAAACTAGATTTGAATCTGGGTATCAGTGCTTACTAGCTGCAGGAATTCAGGTAAATTATGTAATCCTTCTGTATTTCCGTTTCCTTTCTCAAAAATGAGGAAAAACATAGCCCTAATGATGAAATGAAAAAATGCAAGTAAGTGAACATTGTAACGACTTCAACGATAATAAGAACCAGCGTTGGTTTGCAGCTTAGCGCATGGCAGACACTGTTCAGGGTGCCTGATACATCCTACTGTGCTCATCTCAGGACACTTTTCTTAGGTACTCACTTGTAGTATAGCAAAGAGGACCAACAAAGCAAGTTACTTTCCCAGCCTCCAGAATAAGTAAAGGCAGAGCAAGGATTTGACGTCACTTCAGTCTGATTCAGAAAAAAATAATTTGGTCTTTTCTACGGGATGGCCTCACAATTGCTTACGGGTTGATAACACTACACTTCCCAAACCATGGCTCCCTACCATCTCCATACACTTTGCTCATAACACAAACTGTCTGCATTTTGCTGTCTCTAACATCTTCCCATATACTATTAATATCTACTTCATCTGATTCCCAGAACACTCTTCCTGAAGCGCTGGGTGGATCATGTCATTCCACTGCTCAAAATCTTTGAATGGCTTCCTGCTTCTCATTATCTAATGATTAAGATGAAAGCCAAGATCCTCACAAATGGGTCTACCTTTATGATGGCATCTCTCTCCAGCACCTGTGAATAAAACCCTCTTCTCCATCCAGTGAGCTCACTATTTCACTGCTTGAACATACCTTGAGCTTTCTTATGAGTAAGTCTCAGCTAGAGGGAGATAGAGACAAATGCATTATGTTTTTTCATGAAACTTATCAGGGCATTCCAACTATATGAGAAGATTCATAAAGGCATGGCTAAGCTTGTCTTGGTCACTTCCATGATGTTCCCAGCACCTAACATGCATATAATATATAGATATACATACACACATACATATGCATACACACATATATGTAATAAATGAATGAACAACCATCTGCCTAGAGTTATGATAGCTGTGTCAGTTTACTTTAGGGCTTGTTATTTGTGACCTTCAAAAGGGCCTCCCAAAGTAAATGTTTCAGTTTACAAATAAAGAAGCTGAACATCAGAGGACCTTAAGAACTTTGCCAAAGGTCACTCAACTCTCAAGGAAAAGCTCCCCAACTCCATCTGACTCAAAAGCAAGCCTTTCCACAATATGCATCTTTTCACAATGGCTGTGTCATGCCGATAGATTCTCCTTTCTCTGTCTCAGGTTCCTCCCATTTAAGTAACTGTCATAGACTTGAGGTCGTTTCAGATGGTCCGCTATTTTAACACTTGAAGATTCTGTACGTCTGTCTGTGAAATCCAGAGAGGATTTCTTAAAGTAAACATAGTTTGTTTGAGGTTATTTGTGATCACAGCTACTGTTTTAATTCACCAACACTCAACAAGAAGTCTACAGCAACCATCACACTGATGCTACCCATCAACAGCCCAGGAACCACAGCTCCCTTTACTAATTTAATTTATTCTCACCTTTTAGAAACTCCTGGGATACAAAGCCAGATGGGTTGCATGAAGCTGGGGAACAGGTTGAAATCTCTGGAGATGAGGGCATGAAGCAATAAATCTTTCTCTTTCCCCTCCAGTTTGACAAACTGAAGACTCAGAACCTCCTAGGTCCACAAGACCCCATTGGATTTCCTTACGTGGAGAGGAAAGTTCATGACAGCCCTGATGCTGATGTCAGGCTGTGGGAGTGTGGCTTGGGGATACAAGTGGACTCCAACCTTATCAACAACAACAATAAATAGTTCGGAAGTTATGGAGACCATACAAAATGTTTCAAGAAGCAGGTCAATGAAACAGATCCAGCATAGAAAGTCGGAGCACATAGCGCATCAGAGAGTGCATCAGTGTAGCAGGTGAGTCAACTTGCATAGAAAGAGCTGCCTCTCTAAAAGGCAGAGGCCACCAAGCATTTGACAAAAGACACTGATTTTTTTGTTCAACAAAAATCCACTAAGGACACTGGAGAAGAGAGAGAGGGAGAGAGAGAAAGGAGGAGGGCAGCTCACTGGCAGGCACAACGTAATTACAGCTATTACATTTTTTTCCTAAAGTAGTTATTTGTGATTCCTCCAAACTCTAATGTGTTTTTATGTTGCAGCCTGTTGTGATTGGGGCAGGCTGCTTGACATTTGCAAGGTTCCATTGCTATTAAAAAGAATGATGTTATCAAGAGGAAGGCGAGGCAACAAAGCAAAATTAATTAACACCACCATCTAACAAAGCAAAATAAATTAAACAATGGTTGACTTACACTGTGTACTTCCAAACTGTGACAGAGGGAAAACCTAAGCTTTTAACCCGCTATGCTCTGAGCTTAGCACTATGGTTGAGTGAGCTCCAGTACAACTGAAGGACGCTCTATGTTCCATGTTTCTACACAGGCAAGCTAACTGGTAAGCCATTCATATCCTTCAATAATAAAATTGTTGCTTGTGCTTTCTATAGAGAGGGCAGCAGATGGAACACTGTAGGGAATGTTTTCCCCAAGCCTGTATTGCCTCCAAGCACACTTAAAAGAAATATTATTAGCTTTGCCACACATTGAACATAAATGAGGATAAACCAGCTGGTAAATTTTAAACCAATTAGAACCCACAATGTCCCCAGATTCCGTGGGTTCTATGGTGCCAGTGATCTGTCTGTCACTTTGCACATGCCAGTGTCACCAATAATGGCTAGAACAAGTTGTCCAAAGCTACCACAAAACAACAGTAGCTTTCTAGAAAATGCTTGATGGCATAGAAATGAGTACTGCCATAAGTAGTTACCACTGTCAGTCACTAAATGTGGACCTATGCAGCTTGAATCCTGTGGCCAGAACTGTGCTACAGGTGTAGAGGGACACGAGAGAAATATGGTTCACTGCCTACGAGAGTTTATAATCTGGTTGGAATGGTGAGATATGATCAGGTGCAACAAACAGAGCAAGATAATGATATACTATGTGTGTGTATGTAAATACACATATGTACATGTATATATAAAACAAGAAGTTATATTGACCTACATGCAGTTACAAACAGAAAGCTACATTGCTAGATCTAATAAAGTGCTTAGTTTTTTCTTCTTTTGAAATTAACCCACTGCTTCACATTTCTAACATATTTTACATTTTGTTTTCCAAGCACTTTAGTCTATAGTATTTGGTCATCACAACATGACTGAATCATTGCATGAAATAATTAAAAGACCAGCAGGACCACCACGAATAGTCCCATTGTATAGATTAGTCATGGGCCTAGTGAAGTCACGCTACATATGAGACCAAAAGACTAGTATATTGTCGCAATAGTGCACAGATTGCTGATTTTTCATTAAATTTAAGTATCAGAGAAAAAAGAGAGATCACTGTGAACTGACAATGTTCTAGAATATGTTGCAGAGGAGAAGAGAGGGAGGCCTGAGGAAGGGAAGAACAGGTGCTCTGAGCAATGGCCACAAGCAAAGGTTACCTTTACCTCGTCCTAGTTTCTCTTCTTGGGGAGCCACTCTTAGAGAGACCATTCTGAGCAGATACTACCATCTGCTCCCCACCATAGACAGTATCTTTTTCTTTTATTTTAAGTTCTGGGACACATATGCAGGATGTGTAGGTTTGTTACATAGGTAAACGTGTGCCATGGGGGTTTGCTGCACCTATCAAGCTATTACCTAGGTACTAAGATCGGCACGCATTAGCTATTTTTCCTGATGCTCTCCCCGCCTTCATAGACAGTATTTTAAAGCATGCCAATGGGTTTAACAGGTACTCATTTTTGAAATCAGTAATCAAATAGCTGTGATTAATTAGTAGGCACACATAAAATTCACAGAAAGTAAATATCCAGGCAGGGCGCGGTGGCTCATGCTTGTAATCCCAGCACTTTGGGAGGCTGAGGAGGGCAGATCACGAGGTTAGGAGTTTGAGACCAGCCTGACCAACGTGGTGAAACCCCGTCTCTACTAAAAATACAAAAATTAGCCGGGCATGGTGGCACGTGCCTGCAGTCCCAGCTACTCAGGAGGTTGAGGCAGGAGAATCACTTGAACTCGGGAGGCAGAGGTTGCAGTGAGCCAAGACTGCGCTGCTGCACTCCAGCCTGGCAACAGAGTAAGACTCCGTCTAAAAAAAAAAAAAAAAAAAAGAGAGTAAAGTAAAACTGGACCTGTAAATATTTGCATATTAATAAGAATAGCCTTTCCTTAAAGCCCATAAAATAACCTCAAACCAAACATCGACAACAGCTCTGTTCCTGAGGCAATCTCAGGGCCAAAAACTGTTATCCATCGTACCTATTGCCAAAGTAACACTACCTTTTAGGGGAACTTATTTTCAATGGCGATCATACAAAGGAACAGGTCATAAAGTTTATATTGCCCTATTGGGAAATTTCTAGAGTTTATTTATAAGAAATAGGCTTCTTAGGCTTATTGCAATAATAGAAAAGATAGACACAAAATACCTCCAAAAATGGAGGGTTTTAACCACCACCAATAAGTCAGCTGTTGTTCAAAGAGAATAGAGATAAGAGAATATGAACGTCAATGCAGGTTATTATTACTAAATGGAGCTCACTAAGCTCAGCATCCCTGACACAGTGTATTTTAGAAGCTATAAATTTCAACCTAGACCAAGCTTTCCAGAAACTTTTTAAAAATTTTTTCTTATGAGTTCAGGGATACAAGTGCAGGTTTGTTACATAGGTAAACTCGTGTCATGGGGGTTTGTTGTACTGATTATTTTATCACCCAGGTATTAAGCCCAGTACTCATTAGTTATTCTTCCTGATCCTCTCCCACCTCCCACCCACCACCCTCCGAAAGGCCTCAGTGTGTGTTGTTCCTCTCTGTGTTTCCATGTGTTCTCATCATTCAGCTCCCTCTTATACGTGAGAACATCCAGTATTTGGTTTTCTGTCCCAGTGTTAGTTTGCTAAGGATAATGGCCTGGAAGACAACTTAGGCAACACTATTCAGAACATAGGCATGGGCAAAGATTTCATGATGAAACTGCCAAAGGCAATTGCAACAAAAGCAAAAATTGACAAAGGCGATCTGATTAAACTGAAGAGCTTCTGCACAGCAAAGGAAACTACCAACACAGTAAACAGACAACCTAAAGAATGGGGAAAAAGTTTTGCAAACTATGCATTCTGGAAACGTGTTTTCTAAAGCAAATAGATACATACCTCTTCCGTCTTAGCATCCTCAACTTCATGTACGTATGTATGTATGTATACATAAAACATGAAACAGAACAAGATAAAATATAACTCATGTCTATATTCTTTATATGTTCAAGTCTATTTCTATGTTTATCTCTTCTTTTTTCTCCTTTCAGCAGAGCTTATTTGTGCTAAAATTGATGAAGCTTATCCAATAATTAAAACTGTGGTGGAAGAAGATACAATGGTTCTGAAGTATCTTTCTTTGTCAAGCAACTCTATTTGGTACAGGGATTAAAGTCAGATGGCAAATGTGACCTAGTTTCAACATTAAAACGTTCCTAATTTAGAAATTAAAACACCTTAGTTACACTACCTATAAAATGAAGACAAAGATTCTAAAGAATTCCTTAATGATTTATATAATAAAACATTTATAAATCATCATAGACGAATGTAAAATAGTAATGACAAAGCATTCATTACTCTGATACCAATGAGGTGTCTCCGATTTCTTTCATATTCTCAAATGGAAAATAGTATATACTCATTTCTATTTTTATTTGATAGAGAACATTATGTGATATTCTGCTAATTATTTAATTTTGTAATTACACTTTGCTTAGCCAAAAGTTAAAATCCACTTGTTTTACTTGAATGTAGAGGAAGAACCCCAGGAATAGATATTCATTGCAAGGGATATTATCCTGGAATTTAAACAATTCAACACCACCTTGTACATGAGCTCATTCAGTTGTATGTGTTTATAAACTCCCCTATGGAACATTGGATAATTATATTCATTCATCCATCACTCATTCACTCACTCTTGCATTCTTTAACAAGAATTAATTGAGCACCTATTATAAACTGTAACTTGCAGGGTGCAGTAGTTTTCTAGGGCTGCTGTAAGTAACTACCACTAGGTGGCTTAAAACAACAGAAATGTATTCTTTCTGAGCACTGGAATCTATAAACCCAGCGTCAAGGTATCAACAGGGTCATGCAAGTCTGAGACTCTGGGTAGAATCTTCCCTTACCTTTTTCTAGCTTCTGAAGGTGGCCCCCAATCCTTAGTGTTTCTTGGCTTGCAGCTGCATCCCTTCAATATCTGCTTCTGTTGTCACCTGGTGTTCTTGCGTGTGTCTCCACCTTCATTTGGCATTTCTCTCTTCTTACAAAGATACCAGTCATATTGTGTTAAGGGCCACCCTACTCAAGCATGACCTCATCTTAACTTGATTACATTTGCAGAAACCCTATTTCCAAACAAGGTAATATTTCAGATACCAAGGTTAGGACTTCGATTTATCTTAGGACTTCAATGTATCAAGGTTAGGACAATTCAGCCGGCAGCATATGGGAACAAGGTAAAGCTATACAGAAGACCAACATGGTTTTCTACTTCATGGAACATACAATATTCAGAGGTGTTCAAACATACAAAATTTTTTAAAAATATTTTTATATGTCATTAATAGCAATTGTAAGAAGTACAGTAACAGAAAGCATGATATGAAATGGTAACAAGGATGACAAGCTGCAGGGGTGTGTATGGTTCATCCAATATACAGTACTCATATCAGGAAAAAGTCTTCTATCTCTGGGCACAGTGGCTCATGCCTGGAATCCCAGCCCTTTGGGAGGCTGAGGCGGGCAGATCGCTTGAGGTCAGGAGTCAAGACCAGCCTGGCCAACATGGCGAAACCCTGTCTCTACTAAAAATACAAAAATTAGCTGGGTGTGGTGGTGCAGGCCTGTAATTCCAGCTACTTGGGAGGCTGAGGCAGGAGGATTGCTTGAACCTGGGAGGCGGAGGTTGCAGCGAGCTGAGTTCATGCCACTGCACTCCAACCTGGGTAACAGAGCAAGACTCTGTCAAAAAAAAAGAAAAAAAGAGAGAGAGACAGAAAGAAAGAAAGAAAGAAAGAAAGATAGAAAGAAAGAAAGAAAGAAAGAAAGAAAGAAAGAAAGAAAGAGAGAAAGAAAGAAAGAAAAAAGAAAGAAAGAAAGAAAGAAAGAAAGAAAGAAAGAAAGAAAGAAAGAAAGAAAGAAAGAAAGAAAGAGAAAGAAAGAAAGAAAGAAAGAGAGAAAGAGAGAGAGGAAGGAAGGAAGGAAGGAAAAGAAAAGAAAGGGTAATCTACGATTTTAGGATGGTACAAAGTCTGGGATTCCCGGGTTCAGAAGGATCAGCTAGTTGATACTCCAGATTCTTTTTACCTTAAGTATTAGTTTTGCTATCATTAAGAAATGCTTAACCACAGAAGTGATAATGATGTGCAATGCAGTATGATTGCAGTGTGCAGATTCTGTGGAAATTGAATTAACAAATAATGTCAATGTTAAAAATATTGATTTTAATATATTTTGAATTCCCTGTAGCTGTTCATTCCTCGAATGCTGATGATATTTGGAGATGATCAAGAAAGAAGAATAGCACTAATCAAAAAATTACAGTTTTGGATTATTCAGGGCAAGAAAGTGAAGTTTACAAACCACTAAAGATGATGCTGTGGGTATTTGTAGATATGAATGAGTTCTGTTGTCCATGTGGAAGGCTGTCATTTGAAGACAGGTACAGAGTCTACTGTAGCCAATTTCTATAGCAATAGAGCCATTAAAAATGTCAGGATCATATAAATTGAGATATTTTGCCCCAACTTTGGGATTAGAAGCAGAGAAAACTCTCATTCGAAAGGAAATTTGTGCTAGCTTTGTCTTGCTTTTCAGAATAGATATCAATGCCAGGCTCTCAAGGCCTAGATTGCTTCTGTGTACCATTGAAATACAGAAAACCTTCCATTGTTCATGAATATTTATAAGCTTTCTCTTCCTCATGACACATAGGTAGGACTATGAACTTTAAGTGAGTGTATTTCTAAATATAACCCATTGACTAGTTGAGAGTTTTAAAATGTCCATTCCAGATTCCTTACATCTTCCTGCCCTAGATAAATTCAAATTTGGTTTGCTGTAATACTCCTGATTACCAGGAACCATTACTGAATACAAAATGTGATTATGTCTATTTGAAAATGACAGAGGACCATACACATTTCTGTTAGTGTAATTTTGGCCTCCTGCTTTGACATTTGTACATTTTCCCATCTTAAATAAAAATCTGAGGATAGCATTATTACAGTGCCCTTCAAATCCTCAAGTGACTTGATCTTAATGGTACATAGATGCTTCCACTAAGATCTTTCCTTTTGATTGTACTCAAATATTTTTGAAAACTACAGGATTGAAAATACGGATAAAAGATAACTGATCCAAAAAGGTGTTCTAATATTTCCCTTGCTTGCTTCAGTGACATCTCATATTTCAGTTTCCAGTTTGCTTTTTTAAATATTTTACTTTTGACCCAGTGTGGTGGCTCATGCCTGTAATCTCGGCACTTTGGGAGCTGAGGCAGGCAAATCACCTGAGGTCATGAGTTTGAGACCAGTCTGCCCAACATGGTGAAACCCTGTCTCTACTAAAAATACAAAAATTAGCCGGGTGTGGTGGCAGGCGCCTGTAGTCCCAGCTACTTGGGAGGCTGAGACAGGAGAATCACTTGAGGCCGGGAGGTAGAGGTTGCAGTGAACCAAGACTGTGCCATTGCACTCCAGGCTGGGTGACAAAAGCAAAACTCTGTCTCAAAAAAAAAAAATGATAATAAAATTTAAAAGTTTATTCTTTTTTAAGAAGCTAATTACTATCAATGATCAGTTTTTCCTGTCTAAACTATGTTCTAATCAGTTTATCCTCTGTAAAAATATCTCTGTTCCTGGAAAATAAGATGTCAAACTTGGATGAGACAAGTTTCTAAAGGTCCCTTTTGTTAATTGATGGTGATAAGTCTATTTGATCTATGGTTTAGTCCTATGTATTTTGGAAGAGAATGTCTCCTCCCTTCAAAATACATGTGCTCAGCTACCCTGTAGTGAGTCAGTGAAAGGTGTACACTTATATACAGCAGAAAAGGGAGGTAATGAATCAGAAAGGGATGTGTTTTATGTAGTAAGCACTTTCCACACTCTTTCCTGCACTGCTGCATTTATGCTGAAATGGTCCATTTATTTTAATCCTAAATAGGGTCCCTAGACAACAGCCGAGAATGGAAGTCAAGTAAAAGGAAAAAGAAAAGGATTTCTATTTCAGAACAAACAAAATTCAAAATAAGGGAAAAAAAAAAAACAATACTCATTTAGCCCTTGGTAAAATTGAATTTTTATGGCACCTACTCTTTCTCACTGTAGGAATTTGCTTTCAAAGCTTCTCCCTTACCCTCCAACCTTGATGAGGCTTGCAGCTAAATAAATCATCCCCACTCTCTCATCACAAGTATGTTTCTGCTGTAGTCCTGCATCTCAGAAGAAGGATGGGAAGGTTGAGTTAAAATCATCTGTTCAAGGTAGAGACCTTCAATCGATAGGTTCTAAAAATGAGTCTGTGAGTATCAGCAGCCCCTACAAAATTATCTTCTACTCACACCAGTGGGATCAGTGTACAAAGTCAAGAGCACAGCCCTCCCACAGGCCCTACAAACCAACCCCAAACAGGCAGCATAGGAACATTGCTCAAAACAGAAATTCGGGAAAGCAAGCCCTGTAAGGCACCCGCCCTCCTTTTTTTTTTTTTTTTTTCTTTTCTTTTTTCTTTTTCAGACATAGCCTCACTCTGCCACCCAGGCTGGAGTGCAGTGGCACGATCTCGGCTCACTGCAAGCTCCACCTCCCGAGTTCACGCCATTCTCCAGCCTCAGCCTCCTGAATAGCTGGGACTACAGGACTACAGGGGCCCGCCACCATGCCCGGCTAATTTTTTTGTATATTTAGTAGAGACGGGGTTTCACCATGTTAGCCAGGATGGTCTCAATCTCCTGACCTCGTGATCTGCCCGCCTTGGCCTCCCAACGTGCTGAGATTACAGGCGTGAGCCACCACGCCTGGCCGGCGCCAACCCTCTCTGTCATAACCGGGAAAGTTTAAAATCTTGACCAATTAGTAGAGTTAGATGATGAAAGAACGTAGAGCAGAAATGGAGATTTTTCAAAGAACTGGAAATAGAACTACCATTCAATCCAGCAATCCCACAACTGGGTATACAAGCAAAGGGAAATAAATCATATAGAAAAAGATACTTGCACTCGTACATTTATCACAGCACAATTCACAATAGCAAGATCTGGAATCAAGTGTCCACCAGTGGATAACTGGATAAAGAGTGGTATATATACATCCCATGGAATATACTCTGCCATAAAAAGAATATCATGTCTTTTACAGCAATGCAAAGAGAATTGAAAGTCAGTAGCCTTAGTGAAATAACGCAAAAATGGAAAGTCAAATACTGCATGTTCTCACTTACAAGTGGGAGCTAAAAAATGGGTAAACATGGACATACAGAATGAAATAATAGATATTGGAGACTACAAAAGGTGGAAGGGTGGGATGGTGGGAGGGAAGTGAGGGCTGGAAAGTTACCTTTTGGGTACAATGTTCACTACTCAGGCGATGGGTACACTAAACCCCAGACTTCACTACTACACGATATAGGCATGTAGGAAACCTGCACTTGTACCCCTTAAATATATAACAAAAAAAGTAATGTATATTTAAAAAGAAAGAACACAGAGCACATGCAGGATCTGGTAGTACCTAATTACCAGTATTAGATGAGCACACTTGTCAAGTAATAACCAATCGTCTCTCCAACAGTTACTTGGGGGTTAACTACTAAAATGTAGTCAACATGGAAGTAACATCACTAATTTCTCTTTTCTTAATAACAGCATTTGTGCTTGAAGTGAATGTTTGTCATATTTGGTTTCCCAGTATATAAACTCATTCTTATTTCAGAGGGATCTCCATTGTGACAGTCTTTGTTGAAAGGGAGCCATAACTTCCTGTATAAATGAAAGAGGGGACCAGACACTCCATCTCTCCACCCAGCCCTGAGAGTTAAGGTGCAGGCATGTGGCCTATAATAGAACAATTAGATACCACAGTGAGAACTTTGAAGCTTGAGCTTCAAAGTGACATTAAGACATTAAGACATTAAGACAAAGTAAGAGTTAAAATCCATTAATAGTAGTGGTGACATTAAGAGTTGGTGACATTAAGAGTTAGAATTCATGAATAGTGGTGGCATGTAGTGAGGAAGGTGGTGTTGCAGTTTTGAATGCTGGTGGTTAGGATGCCTAGAAAGAGTGGTAGAAAAGTGATAATAGTGGCACTCTAACCACGTTGTTTCTTTAGTATAATGCATTTGTTTCTACTGCCAAGCCTTCCTTAGTTTCTGCTAATTTTAGGAGTCTTCCAATTGTTTCTTTGAGCTACTATTTTCCCAAGTGCATTTCAGATTAACTTAATCATCTTCTGTTACTTACACTCAAGGAGCCAGGGTTATAGAAAACAGAGCCACAGAAACACATTGGTTATCTGTCCTAGGTTGAGGCAAATGCCAGTCAAAGTCACATCAATATTTCAGGATAGAAATATGAAAGCTCATGATACACATGGTTACAAAAGAGGAACTTGGAATGATTGCAAAAGAGTAGCAAGAGGAGTCTAAGAATTCAAGAGAGCAAGGTCAGGTGGCTGCTCTTAACAGCACTTGCCAGCTTAAAAAAAGAAAACAGCAATTTCAAGTCTCCATTCTGCATGATGTAAGGCATATAGCTTACCAAAATATCTTATAGCTCATAACTACATAACTGAGATTGCTAAACTAAGCTAAACTAAACAACCTAATGGTTGTTCAATTACAGTAACATTGGAATTCCCAGTCTCACCATTTCTCAGTGAAAATAAAAGCATTGATTAGGCATGAGCAAAACTCTTAGGATTGGAAAAGCATCTTGAAACCATAAACCCATGAAAAGTATTTGTCTGAATAAGGGTCTCTTTGTCCTATGCGTGGATTCTCATTTAAGAGGGAAGCCAGTGCTAATGTCCCAGCTCTTTCAGGGTGTCCATATCTTTTATCAAACTTAAAGCCTCACATGCTCCAAGGAGCTAATTAAAAGCCAAACTGAGTAGAAGGAATCTTACATACACCAAAGTATTGCTGGATTTGGTTATTCTAGATTATTAAAAATCTGACTAGTGGGTATTAGAATGTATTCTGAGGATGCTACAACAAGGGAAAACAAATTTAATCCCAAACGCAACACAGCATCTATTTGAGAGAAAGAGTATGCAAGACTGGTTCACACTATGCAGTATTATGATGGTCCACCCTAAGCATAGGCCCATTGACAAAAATGTATTGGCTGCATATAGAGAAGAGCGTTTACTGTCTCTGGAAGCTAGGAATGTTGGACTAGATACACATGCTTTTCTCCTGCACTCTCAAACAATGAGAAATGAACCTGGGGAATGCCAGCATTTGTGAACAGCACTTTAATGATGACTTCCTATATCCTGCAATGCTATAATTCAGATATACATTCGTTAATTTTAATAGAGTGGGAGGATTCCAGAGTGTGAGATGCAAAGTGGTCACCAAAACAGTAATCAGAGAAGGCAGCAGCACCAGTGTGGGAAACAAGATGGTCTTATTCACAGAGGTCTTAGGAAGTAGTTAATTGATCACAGGACCTGTAGAACAAAAAAAGATGAGTAGGCATCAAGGCCTGAGAATTTTAGAGCAAAGCCATATTTGTTTCAGCAAATAACTATTCTCTTTTTGACAAATGACAATTGCCCTGTAACTGGGTACTACTGGAGATCAATCTGGTCATGGGATAATCAAGTGACATGCAGTCTGAGTTGACCAGTAAGACTTGGACATTATACGCTCCCCCGTTCACAAATTCACATCTTCCCAGCAGCAGTCCATCATCAACTCAAAGTAATTTACGTGGAATTGGAAGTGAGCAGATCAGGAAGGCACTAGTAATCATTCACACTCCCAGCATATTTACTCCTTCCACAATTCTGCCCCCTCTAAAACTACCTATGGCTTCCTGAGTAATTTTCCAGGAGAATCAAAATACTTTGTGATCATCAGATAGACAATGCTATTGACACTAGACAGAATGCCACGACATTTCAGCCAGTTTAAAAGTGGCCCAAGAGGATTGTGGAGAAGAGAAATACATTGGTGATCCTTCAGTGGCTGCATTTTATGAACTTTACCTGTGGAGAGATTATCTGGGGTAAGTTTCCACATTGATTCATTGTCAGTAAATGATGGTTTTGCCAGGCATTCTAGAGCAACATTACAGAATGTACAACAAGAATCTAAGTGTAAAAGGTATGTGAGAAGACCTCTCAGAATGAGCCCAAAGTTTGAAAACATTCACATCTCCTATGAGTATTCACAAAAAGTCCCCTAAAGTAAGGGGACTTTAAATCAACATATTCACAAGATGATCTACCCTGTGGGCATCTGTTAGCTTCCTTTCCTAACCACTCTAGTGCTTTAACTTATGAACAAGGGGGCAAGATAGCATAATTAGAGGTTAGCCATAAATTCAAAACATGGATTTTAAACTTGACCAAGATGATTAGTCCATTGACTGATTTGTCCCCAGCAGCAGCAAAGCCAGAGCTCCTATTCTGATAATCATACCTCAAGGCCACCAGTCATATGTTCAGTGCCACATTGATTCTATTTGACCCTGTTCCTTCATGAAGGGGATAATAGTTGGTCCTTGCAAGTATAAAGGCATTCTGGATTTAGATTTGTCTTCTCTGCCCATCATTTTTCTGCAAACAACATCACCTGTGAACCTACTGAGCACCTTGCGCATAATCACAATATCCCATAAAATAAAATTTCATTCAAGAATTCACTTTGCAATTAAAGAACTCAGGCAGTGGGATGATGCCGATGGAATTCAGGATCTCAAAACACAGCATCAACCAGACGCAGATGGCTTTGTAGAGTAGTGACGTCATCTATATGACTCAGTCTCAGCAGGGAGAGAACTCCTTCTCAAGTTGGGATGCAGTCTTATAAAATGCAATATACATTCTGATGCTATGAACAATAGATGTTACTATTTTTCCATAGGTAGAATCAAAGTCTCTGGAATCTAAGGGGTAAATGCATGAATAGTCACTCTCAGATAAATGACCCGTTACCAACTTATTTTTACTCAGCTTCCTCAATTCTGGGCTCTTCCAAGTTTAGAGGTTTTCATAATAAAGGGAGAACTTCCATCTCTACAGGCCAATGATATTATGGGATCTGAGGCTGCCACATAGACATTTTAGGCCCCTATGGATAAACAGGCTGTCTTCTGTTACTGATACTGACTATCTTTTTGATAGTCAGGATTAGGATTGTTTCATACAGCAAAAAGGGTTATGGAAATGGAAACTAGAGGGGCCTTTATGTTGACTCATTATTCTATCATTCCCAGTGGCGGAAAATAATGGACCTTTGCATCCCTCGTAGATAGGATTGCCAACATTTGGGTTTCCATGCTGGGTAAGAAACCTGATCAAATGAGTTACTAGGGAGAAGCAAAAGGAACACGGATTGGTTGTGTAGAAGGAAGGTGCTAAATACTAACATCATGAACTAGCTTCCTTGCCAGTCATCCATAATTTCTAGAGCCTTCATCCATAATTTCTCTTTGTTGTAGAAATGTGATTTTATATATTTTAATTTCCCTTTTGGTTTCTATCTCTCTCCCCCACAGTTACCTATAGGGTGTGTTGTCTGTGGCCAACTTTAAACTTGCTCCATAGGTTGCAGAATATCTAACCAAGATCACGGCAGAATAAGGAGAGAAATGGCCCATCACCTGGAAGGCTGTAACGTGGAGCCATAAGCAGATATTGATGAGAATTTGGGATGTCTCCCTTTGGGGAAAAGCAGTGAGTATATTTAATTGCCCATGGAGTTGCATCATATTGAGAGGTATTGTTTTAAGATTATTGTGGAAGAAATAGGTTAACCTGGAGACTGGATAACAAAATAGGCTGACTGTAGTGGATATTGTCTGCCCAGCATAGAAACCTCAGTCCCATGGTGGGGAATTCCTCCTTGGATGAGTCTCTGTGGCAACCTCCAGTAGCAAGGGTGCTGATGTAGCCATGAAGAAGGTAGTGCCTGTGGGGGTACCATACCTGGCATGTAACTGGAGGGTGACCTCTGCTGTGTTCCCAAGTGTCTGGCCTCTGCATTCCCGTCCATTTTCTGAATCAATTTCTCCAATCATTTATTAGTTCTATGGATGACCTGGTTCACTTCCATAAATTTATTTTCTGCTTAAATTAATAAGAGTTGATGTCTGTAATCTGCATCCAAGAATGCTCACTGATACATGGGCAGTGTCATAAACAGGAAAGAAATATCCAATGCTATAATTAGAAAGAAAGATGAAAGTTCTGTGTATATTTTACTGTATCAACAGCCAATGTTTCTTGAAGATGCTTAAAAAATGTAACCAGTTTAATTATTATAAGTGGATACAATGGACTGAATGTCTGTGTCTCCCCTAAATTCCTGTGTTGAAATCCTAATCTCCACTGTGATGGGGTTAGGGAGTTGGCCTTTGGGAGGTGATTAGGTCATGATGGTGGAGCCCTCAAGAATGGGATTGGTGCCCTTGTAAAAGAGGCCCCAAAGAGCTCTGTTCCCCTCTTTCTGCCATGTGAGCATACAAGGAGAAGTCAGCAGTCTGCAACATCAAAGAGGACCCTTACCAGAACCCAACCAGTCTGGCACCCTGAACCCAGACTTCCAGCCTCCAGAATGGTGAGAAATAAATTTCTTTTGCTTATAAAACACCCAGTTCATAGTATGTTCTTATAGCAGCCTGAACAGACTAAGACAGAGGATATCTGTGGTATATTTTTAACAAAATCATAGACAGCACAAAGCAGGCTGGAGAAAGAATGGGGGTAGAGTATGAGGAATAGAACACAATGAATAACTGAATCAGAATGGAATAGATACACAATCAACTGGAGTCAAGGTCCAAATAAAATAAGATGAAATATAGTAAATACAAATATGGAATTCTGCATGATCAAAAAAACAACTGCACCATTATAAAACGTAGAAAGAGAGGGAGCAGGATGTGTTGACAACTTCCAGTGTGTTTCAGAAATATTTAGGCATTGTATTGAATAATAGTCTTTGAATGTATCAACACTGTACCTCTCCCCTTCCCAAGCTGCTTACCTCTTATCTGTTTTCTCAACAAGCTCCTCCAGTGACTTACCCAGAAAGGAGAGTAAAAAAGGAAATGTACCATGATGTCTCCTGAGACTGTACCTTAAGAAATTCAGCCCTCCTGATCCAGTATTCAGAGAACAAGTCTGCCTTCCTCTCTCTCTCTCTCTCTCTGTTGCTCTCTCTCTCTCTCTCACTCTCTCGCTCAGCGGATCTCTATCAGAACCAAGGACCTTCTGGCTTGCAGCTGTGAGTACTCTCCTGCGCAGGAGGTGCTGCTTGGTGTCAGGTGTCTGGAATCCTCTTGATTCCACCTCTTGTGGCTTGGATTTTATTCTTTCTCAGAAATACATGTGCTTCCATGCACTCCATTCTCCAGAAGTACCCCTGGGCTCCTCCACTGGCTCCAAGATTGCATCACTAGTGAAAAAAATCTTGCAATCACCAGAGCCTGCCATCTCATACTCCCTCTTCTAAAATATTGACTGCCTTCTACCACAGAGCCCTCAGAAAACTGACCAAGTGGGTCATTTCTAGCTTAGACAGAGGAAATACTTTATTCGAATATATGATCTGTACTAAAACAAACCTGATAGGATCCCATCATCTTCCAGCTTTCCTTTGCCCTATCATTCCTTGTCTTGTTATTCCACCATATCCCACCTCAACCCATCTTTCAGTGGGTCTTATTTATTTATTTGAGACAAGGTCTCACTCTGTTGCCTAGGATGACATGCTGGCAATACAGGTACATGCCACCATGCCTGGTCAATTTTTTTTTTTTTTAAATTTAAAGATGGGGTCTTGCTGTGTTGCCCAGACTACTCTCAAACTCCTGGACTCAGGAGATTATCCCACTTCAGCCTCCCAACTAGCTGGGATTACAGGGATGAGCCACTGGCTCTGACAGGGTCTTTCTCCTCTTCTGGCACTGTGGGTGGATTATTCGGAGACAGACTCCAGGATGAAAATTTGGCTGTAGGAGATTTGTCGGAGAGTCCTCTCATGAACATTATTCAAAAGAGGATGAGGGAAGCAAAACTGAGCAGAGAGAGAAAGTGAACTGTGATGCAATTGCAGCAGAAGCCTCGGAGGCTCCCACAATCCCACCAGGGCCTCTGAACTGGATACAACTTCAGAATTGTCTCAAATTGAGGCAACAGAGCTCAGACTTTGTTCCTCCCACCCTCAACCTCCCCTCCGCCAGCTCACGAGCCATTAGAAGCAAACTATCCCAGGGACAGAGTGTAAACTTGCTCAATGTAGCTTCCTTCAGCTAAGAGCAATTCCAAGAGGGGGATTTGGCTGTAAGACAATAGGAGCCAATACTCTCAGTGCCTTGGAGAATGATTGTCCTTGTCTTGGAGTGGGCATCTGAATAGCACACTACAACATCCGCTACGCCTGGGCATATACAGCCCAACACACTGAGGAGGAGAAGCTAGCTCTACAACTATCTAGTCAGAGGAGTGGGCCACCTCCCTTTCCACTCCAGTGAAACTCATGTTGCTACTTTTCCTAAGCACTCTTTTTATTAGAAGGATTCTATTCCACTGGAAAATACTTAGTACTCTAGTGTTGGGTCTTCTAGTGAGCTTTCTTCACGTAGCTCTTTATTGCTTTTCTTAAGCTCCTGAAGACAAAAAAACCAAGGTGTCCCACACAGCAATGGAAGGACCTTAGAGATGGCCTCACCTAGTCCCTTCATTTTCCGGTCCTTGGAGACATGGCACATCTTCCCCAAGGCCACACATCTGCTTAGCATTGGAATCAGAACCAAAACCCTAGTCGAGTGGTCTTTGTTCTCCCAGCAAATGATGCTCTGATGCTGATGCTGTACTATATAACTCATTAAGTTTGGAAGTATGTGTCCTGGCTCCTCAATGAGGCTGAAAACGGAGCCATTTCTTAAGCTTTTTTACAGAATAACATATAAAACAATAGGAGAACTAGTAAAAGCCCATCTCTGCTAAGATTTCATTCAACCACTGGGTAGGGTTAAACATTAATGCATTTTTCAGTTTTTTCATACTGCACACTGGTGATTTTCTGGCTATAAGTTATAACAAAGTTTATCATTCAAATGGCCCCCTAAAGTGCAAGTTGTCTTAGAGGAATAAATAGTGTTTAATATGTCTGTTTTTCTGGTAAAGGAGAGAAAAACAGAAAACCGAATAATATGAAAAAGAAACAGGAGGAAAAATTAAAAACACAAGTAGCAGTGGTTTTCGCCCCAGTGGAAAACATACATTTATTGGGAAGAATTCTCAGCAGGAACAGTGGAAATCTTACATTTTCTAGTTCAATTACAACATCAGGATCTTAGATATTGGTAAGAGGCTTGTTTCCAAGAACTCTGATGCTGAATCAATACAGTCCTAAGTGATACGTTAGAAGTACTGCAGAAAATGTCCTACCATTATTAATAAATTGTTCCAAAGCCTTCAATATATTTTTTCTTACACATTTAGTCATTGTTTAAATTACTGTTTTACTGAAATGAAATCACGAATGTTGGGGATTTAGGAAAAATAATGCTGCAATTTGTAAGCCAGCCAGCCTGGCTGTTCCATCCACAGGTCGAACCATCAACTTACGATATACAATGGATTCCCTAGGAAATTCTCAGATCAGCAATTTGTTATGAAAATGCGCCATGCTGTCCTTTGGACTCAAATTTGGGAATACTATTCAGATATTAGTTGGATGTGTTTATATTTATTGTTTTTAATGGGATTGCATGGTGCCAGGCAACACTTTTCTCTGTTGGATACTGTTTGGCCTTTGGCAAAGGAAAGAATCTATGCTGCTTAATACCCAGCACAATAGAAAGGCTCCCTTAGCCCTTCCCAAACTCCCGATTCTCTTCAGATAGCAGTCATTTCTTTACCATGAAATAAGGCTTTTCACTCCAAAATTAAAAATAAAGCCTAGAATTGAATGCCTCTGAGAGAAGAGACATATTGATGAAGCATTCATGGTATTTTTGAGGTAATATTGAGAAATGACCCTTCCTACTCTGGACTTTGAGCAGAGATAATACATGTGAGATGTTTGGACACAGCATCTGATGTATACAGTAGCAGGTGCAGAACAAAGTCCTCTTGTATTAACTAAAGAATAGAATACAGGGCCGGGTGCGATGCCTCATGCTCATAATCCCAACACTTTGGGAGGCTGAGGCAGGCAGATCACGAGGTTAGGAGATCAACACCTTCTTGGCTAACATGGTGAAACCCCATCTCTACTGAAAATACAAAAAATTAGCCAGATGTGGTGGCACGTGCCTGTAGTCCCAGCTACTCGGGAGGCTGAGTCAGGAGAGTCACTTGAGCCTGGGAGGCAGAGGTTGCAGTGAGCTGAGATCATGCCACTGCACTCCAACCTGGTGAAAGAGTGAAACGCTGTCTCAAAAAAAAAAAAAAAAAAAAAAGTAGATAGGCAGATCCATATTGGTTGAAGATCTGTACTTGAAAAGTGTTGACTAATGAAAAATGTAACAAAAGCAGAGACTCAAGCAATATGTCACAGGAAATTTACACGTTAGGGCACTTAGTTAGGACTTCTGCTATAATGTCATTTGAGAGGATCCAGGATGGGCCATTTAGCCATTATTCTCTCTTCTACCAGCCTTGCATGGAGGGATAATACAAATTTTACCTTTTGTCACGCAAATTTGGCCTTAAAAAGAAAAGTTAACAGGTTGGATACATAGACACAGAACATGGTAAAGTTAATCCCATGCATAGTTTGGGGGAAGTGGGGAATATTAAAATGTTTTTTAGAGAATCCAGAAAGATGGGCAGCATATATTTTTTCCTCTTTAGAAAAGTTTGGTTTCAGCTGCTTTTGATTTCAGAGAAGTGGACAACCCTAATTGAATCCCTTTTCCATCAATGCAATCAGTTTTATTTAATTTATAGACCATAGCAGAATTCCTTAGAGGTCACCTGTTCTGACCCTGCCATTTCATGGATAAATAAACTGAGGTCCAGACTTACTGAAGGTCACATATCAGCCTGTGTGGGCACAGATACATTTACCATCTCATCTTACATTCATTCACACCTACAACTCCACCCAAGTTACCCAAGGAGGGCTTCTTTCTACTGGGGGCCAACATCTTGTTTCTTAGAAACAAGAAACCATAGAATATTCTGTGGGTCATTTCTATTGGAGAAATAAGTGAGACCACAAAATATCAGCCACAGAGGATGAGAAGCAAAAGGAAACGAGCTACAAAAGAGCCCACATGGAAGGGACAATGACAACTTGCTTCTTCTGCCCCATTCATACCTTTAGTTCTCTGCCAAGGTAAACCTCCAACTTACATACACATCAGTAGGTTAGAACAGCATTGTTATCTCCATTTTACAGAGAGTAAGCTGTGGCATAGAGCAGCCAGAAGATTTGCTTCTGGGAAGACGTTACTCAGGCAAGGTCAGTAGAACATATGGCTCTGAGACCAGAAGAAATATAAATGCTTCCTTGTGCTGTAATGGGCCTAGATTAAAAAGGTTTCCTGGGAAGAGTGCTGTGATCATAAAGGGCCTCACTTTCTGCCCAAAGTCCAAGAAGGGGGAAAAGTTCCTGACTATAGAAAGGAGACAAGGACTGTAATGATGCTGGAGGTAATCCAACAGAAATGTTGTTTGGGGATAAGCTCCTTTGAAGAAAATTTTATGAGTGAAGTTGATGCTTGCCTTTGGCTGGCTGGCAATTTATGATCACAAAAACCCAGAACCGCAACTTTTAACAATGCTAATAAATGTCACTTTTGTCATGTCTTTTATCGTTATTTATAGTAAATTAGTAAATTTATAGTAAATTTCTTATCCCAATTCAATTCATCGAGCATTTGACATCTTCTGTGTTTCAGGCCTGTTGACTATACCGGAGATTCAAAGATGCGAAGATCTCAGGAAACTCAGGCTTTGATGAACAAGCAGTCCAGACTTTCAAAATATGTTGCAGGGTTCCTATAAACCATGCATATTTAAACTTCTAAAACTGGAAACAAAGATAAAACTTGGATAACTGGAAATATTCTGCATGACTGTTAGAAAAAAATAGCAGTAACACCAACTAGGAATGTAAATAACATATCTTAAAAGCAACCTGGGCTGGACGCGGTGGCTCACGCCTGTAATCCCGGCACTTTGGGAGGCTGAGGCAGGCAGATCACGAGGTCAGGAGATGGAGACCATCGTGGCTAACACAGTGAAACCCCATCTCTACTAAAAACACAAAAAAATATAGGCATGGTGGCACGCACCTATAGTCCCAGATACTCAGGAGGCTGAAGCAGGAGAATCATTTGAACCTGGTAGGAGGGGGTTACAGTGAGCCAAGATCGTGCCACTGCACCCCAGCCTGAGTGACAAAGTAAGACTCCATCTCAAAAAAAAAAAAAAAAAAGCAACCTGAAGAATTGGCATTGGCAACGGCAAATGAGACTTTTCATGCGAAAAAAAAGTGACTGCAGAAGAAAGCATCTTGTTGACGAGAAAGGGCAGTGGATCCGTCTGCTTATGAGAAAGGTTTCAAGAGATAACTTCCATAGCTCCCCGGGGGGCTGCAGGATCTTTGCTGCTCCTGTATTTTCAGACTAACATGTTTCCCTCTTCTGAAATATAAGCTACTTGAACATCTATAAATTACCTTGCAATATGAGGTAAATTTACTGCTTTCAGGATGACAGGCAGAATTTGCAAATCTCTTTTTCGTCTTGCTTAATCCCTGGATTTTACCTATACTCTGAATGCAAGTAATGCACATTAGTCAATTAATAGGCTGTTAAATGACAACAGTTCCGGGCAATTTAATTACTGTTGGTAAAATAAGAAATGAATGATTGCATGTCAGTAACCAATTCCACTTCCTTTCCTTGGAACAGATTAACTTTGAGTCATGATAGTTTCTCTGGAAAAAAAAAATTGATTGTTTCTGCGAACATATTGGTTGCCATTTCATGTATTACAGAAATTTAAGTTTTTGTGTTGTATTTCTTATCTAGGTGGGATGTAGGAAAGTTATACCAATGATATTTATTTTCAAATATAATAACAATATTGGCTTTTAAATAAATTAATTAAAGTTGTTGATGGAAAGGCCAAGGCAAGAATGAGAGTTGTTTGACTTTCTGTCCATATTAGTCCTCTGCCCACCCTTGCCAATTCTAGACCATTCACACTGTTTTATTAGTTGAGTAAAAATCAAGAGAAAAAATCAAGGAACAATAACCTTAGTTTTAGTGATTTTCTTTTTCATTTTGCACTCATTTTCCTTAGAATAAACCCCAAAATGTTTAACATAGTCTTTCTTAGTAATCTGGCTCCAAAGGTTTTACATGTTAGTTTGTTTGACGTCTATAGTCTCAACCATAGTCTAAGTCTGATGAAGGCAGTTACTTAATTGCTTTGGTTCACTGTTATCTGAGGGATTTGAATGGTGCCCGAAACAACACTAATTAATGAGTAGATCAGAAGATAGCTAAGGAGAAGATCTCACTAAGAGATCTCTGAATGCATATAAAATAGGGAGGAGTGAATTATCTAAAAACAATAAATAGGAAAAAGTGAAAAATTCTACACTCTGCTGATGAAACAAAGGATTGGACTGCATCACATAGGCTAAGATAAAGATAAATTGGACCTGAAAAAGTGAGAACCATTAAAAAGTTGAATTAAAAACAGTAAAACTGTCAATCTTCTGTCCCTACTCACCCAAAGATTAGAAAACTCATTGCTTGCATCTCTGTTGATCATCTCTGTTGATAAATGTGTTTTAGGAGCAATTAGGTGTGTTAATACCTAAGTTTGCAGATGGTTTCTTTAGAGCAATTAAGATTTTTGAAATATAGCCTTCCTCTGCAATCCTCTGTTATTAAATATTTATTGAAAAGCAAAGAAGATTTGTAGTTACATTTAGGAAGGATTACAGGGTTTACAGTTTGCGGGGATGAAACCCCATAACATTCATTTTCAATGATTGGATCATCTTGCCTTACAATTAATTGCTTTATTGCATTGACACCTGGAGGGAGAATTTTTGGATCAAGTGCCAACAAATCCACATACCTTCTTATCCATTTAAATATCTCTTTCAAATACAATCCATTCCCTGTAAGACCCCTATGTACTCAGTCTACTACTGGAATACTATCTAGGCAGATGCAAGTCCACCCTTCCTGTCCACAGTATAGAGCATTGCAACAATCTCATAATTGATTTCTCTGCCTTCAGCTTCACCTTCTACCAGTGCATCCTCTATTCTGGAAAATTATCTTTCTAAAATGTAAAATTGAATCTTCCATTCAGTGGTTCACAGGCTTCCAGAATTTCTCAGTTGATAAATTAAAATCCAAATGGCTCCTTCTAGCAGAGATCTTGCACAGTGTCCCTCTCCAGTTTCATGACCTGCCACCTGGAACCCTTGCCCCACGTCTGGCCATTCATGTTCACGTGCACCTTGCTTGTCTGTGACTGTGACACTCTCCACGTCTTCTGAGCAAGAGGCCTTTTATTTAACCAGAACAGCATAGTGATGAAAAAAGAACAGACTCCAAAGCCAGATACTTGGGTTCAAATCCCAGCTCAGTTGCATAATAACAGTGTAATTTTGGACAAGTTACTGGTTTCCTGTGTTTTCGTTATTATGAGGATAGTAGTGCCATTCTTTGAATGGGTTAATACATATAAAACTCTTAGAGTAGTCCCTAGTTCACAGTAGCAGCTGAATAAAGTCAGCTACCAGCTGACCCTCCAAGTCCTGTCTCCAACATCATCTCCCCCATGGGGTCTTCTCTGATCTCATCACCTACCCTCGCCCCACCTCAAGCAGGTCTGATCACTCTGAACTCAGTTTCACCCACTGTGTTGCACAGAAATCTTGTATTTGTAGATCCAGCTCCCCACGCATTGTGTGATCATGGTCAGAGGTTTGCTGTGTTCATATTGGTATTGTGAAAACCTATCCCAACACCCAACATGGGTAACATAAAAGAAGCTCAATAACTACATTTGAATAAACAAATGAACAAATAAAAAACACCAAAAAAAGTAAACTGGAAGTGCTGAAGGGCAGGCTTTTGGAGTCCTTCTGAGTGATTAGGCTCTGTAGTGGCACAGGCATGAAAGGGATCCAGGCTAGAGCTGATTCCGATCACATGGCTCTTCTCCAGTGAGAGGAATGCAACTAAGCCTCCAACACTTTGGCTTTGTAGGGTCCTAGCTGGTGAGGGGTGCAGGGTGTGGAGCATCAATCACAGGGATCCCCTTTTGGGTTCTAGTCAATGGCTCCTGCCAGGAGGCATCTCTCATTTTTCTTTTGGGTCATTTTCTGGCTTACTGAAGCTCACCTTTTCCAGGGGCCAGGCAGAGCTGCTCCTCTAAAGAGGTTGATGATAGCAAGGAGTAAGCACTGACTTGGTACCTGTCGCTGGGCTAAGTGCTATTCACAATCTGTTTCATGAAAGTATAGGGTTAACCTCAGTTTCTGAATTGAAATCCATCCCTGTTCCACCACTGAGTAGCTCTGTCCTTAGGCAAGTTACCTAGTTTCTCTGCGTACTGTATCTTCAGACATAAAATGAGAATAATACTAATAATGATACCCACCTCATAGCACTGTTGTAGGAATAAATGCATTCAATCCATATGAAGCCTTTAGAATAGCGCCTACTACTTTGTAAGCACTCAGAAAATGTTTTCTGTTGTTACTGCAATTATCCCCATTTGACAGATAAGGAAACTGAGGCTCGGACAGATTAAATCACTTACCAAAGGTCACAGGCTACAGAACTGGGACACACAACCGCTCTTTCTAAGATTCATCACTGCCCCCACTCCAATAGTAAAATCTCCTTTTGTCTCCTGTCCACCATCTTTCTCAGGCAAGGCAGAGACATTATCCCCAGCATGGCTCCTGATCAATGAGGGACAATATGGCACAAGCAAAATCCCTACAATCTGCCCACGCATTTTTTTTTAAGACAGAGTCTCACTGTGTCGCCCAGGCTGGAGTGCAGTGGCACAGTCTCGGCTCACTGCAACCTCCATCTCCCAGGTTCAAGCAATTCTCCTGCCTCAGTCTCCCAAGTAGCTGGGATTACAGGTGTGAGCCACCACACCCGGCTAATTTTTGTGGTTTTAGTAGAGACAGGGTTTTGCCATGTTGGCGAGGCTGGTCTCAAACTCCTGACCTCAAGTGATCTGCCCGTCTCAGCCTTCCAAAGTGCTGGGGTTACAGGCGTGAGCCACCGCGCCTGGCCTGCCTATGCAATATTTAGAGCAAACTTAAACTAACAACAACAAAAAATTTGCTGCTTATCTCATATTGAGATCCAACTGGAAGTCCTATATTTACATTTGCTAAATCTAGCCAAGCTACAAGATGTGTGTGTGTGTGTGTGTGTGTTTGTGTGTAAAGTCACTTGCACCATCAAAGAACTTTTGTCACCTTATTGCTGGCACTCTTGGGGAACAGCTTAAGTTACAGGGCAGACCACAAATGCAGACATCCTGTGTCTCACTGCTCTTATGAAGAGCTCTGAGATATCAGTGAACATCTTTGATGCTAGTGGAAGATATCTGTTAGAAGACACTGAAGTAGGTCTGTTGAAGATGGTTTAGCAAACCCATTAAATAAGAGAAATGGGATCTGATTTCTTGAGAGTGGCTCATGAACAACCTCAGCTCAGCCTGCATCATGTAGTTTCAAGAGATTTCCATTTGCTGAACATTTTATGATGTTTATTTTCCCCCCTGACTTTAGGAGATTTCACATGCATGATTGCAGGTTGAAAAAAAAGTGGTAGCTTGTGGGGCTGCCCACTAAAACCATGTTTTCCTAACATTTCGCATATTTGGCTTGGGTTAAGTAAGAGATGACATTCTCCTAAAATGATCTTCCTCCTCCATCCATCCCAGGGACACAAGATTCACTTTTACCTTTTCCAGCGAACTTTAAACTGTCTCAGATACCATGTGCAGCATCCACACTGCCCTTACTTCAGGAGTCTTACCAAGAACTTGGGCTATTCTGGGTGAAGATCCAGACATCCCACTACTGGATTCCAGACATCCAGGCACATGTGGATTTGGGATAGCGTCATGCCGTATGCAGGTCAAAGAATAGCATCTTCTTAAGACTGGAAATACGGTTGTAGGGTATTACACCTGGCGTTTTCCTCAGACTTCTCCCTAACTTCCCACACCTTGCTTCTTAGTCAAGGACTTTGGTTCTTTCTCTGAGCCTTGCTAGTAGGTGCTTTCAGACAGTGGAATTTTATTGCTTCTCTCTACTTCTGTTCATTCTTTGCTTGCTGGTGTCTTGGGATTCCTATTTCCTATATTAGGGCTCCTAAATTTACTACGATGGCATAGAATTCCAAAAAGTGAGGATCCTTTGGTGCTTTGGCTGCCTGAACAACCTCAGGGCTGAGTCCACTTTCACGAGGAGGAGGGAGAACTCTCATGGAGGAGAGAATGGCCCCCACAGCCCTAACTGTGGGCTGCATTACCGCTATAGCAGACAGACTTCCCACTCCAGTTGTCTCATTCTCCTGCTCATTTGTTGTGTACTGTAAAAATCCAGGTGGAAGGATAACTGATATTGACAATATTTTCAGTTAAATTGAGGGCAAATTAATGCTAATGTTCTTATTCTATATCTCTAGTGTATCTACTTCAGTATTCTGAACAATTATTTGGTTTACTTGAAATGGTTTCAATAATTTTTCATTCTGTTTTGAAAGAAATAAGACTCTGAGCATCTGAAGCATGCAGGCAAAGATGTCCTAAATGAATAAAGTTAGGAAAGATGTTTGTCTTATCACACCATCTCTGACATTCCAAATCCTCTGGCTTAGTTTCCCTGTTCTCTACAAATTGGTTCTTCATATTAAAACCTTTAAGAATTGCCTTCCTGAGATACTTTTCCTGTTCAATTCCTTGGAACAAAGATTTATCTCTTAGTTTTTTGTTTTTTGGTTTTTCTTTTTTTGGTGAAGAATTAATTCCAGAACTTGATTTGGGAATGTTGAAATCGACTCAGGTCTCTTGAGTTACTCCATATTCCATTCAAAGGGAAGTTTCCCCTCTCCTGAACTCCATTAGCCAAATTTTAAAGGCTTCTCAGACAGCATCAGGCTACATGAAATACACAGAGGTGGCTGTTCGGCCCACAGCTGCTGACCCAACTGTGGGCCATAATTCATAGCGTGAAAAGGCGGTGGGCTCAACAGCAAGGACGATGTAAAATTGCCCTTCTGGAACAGAATGATGACTTTGCCTCTGTTGTGATGCTGAGGTTGCTGGCTTCACAAATGGAGGGAAAGGAAAAGGAGGGTATTAGGCAAAGAAAAGTAGAACTTGAAACGTTGGGGGAAATACACCTGAGACGTTCTTTTCTAAAGGCTTGCATATTCAGTTGCAGATGTTTTTCCATAAAGCAAACCTGACGATTTTAGTCTCTCATTTAAGGTTTTTGCCAGGTGTTTGTTTTTTGGAAGTCCAGACACTTTTGTGTGGCCCATACCAGGCACTTCAAAGTCTGGCTTGGCCAGTCTAATCCCCCAATATTTAATTAAAGGCACAAATGTTGTTTCTCTACTCAACCGGAAATGGGAAGGCCTAGTTACAAGAATGAGACTGCATTCCTTGCCCTTAGAACACTGTCTACAGGGGCGGCAAATGCATCTCTTTCAGCCTTTCCCAGTTATCCCACACTTCACTGGGCTTTTTTTTTTTTCAAAACCACTCACAATTCCCTACTTCCTAGCTAAGCCTTGATTGGTCCTTTCTTTTTACATTTGAATATGCTATTTCATTTAAGAAAATTTTATATATAACTTAAAAAAATATAAATGTATATATTTATAATTGTACATATATGTATCCTTCATAGCCCTGTCTCTGCCTAATGTGTGTGTCTGTGCTCTCCACATTCACAGATATTAGTGTGTGCTCTAACAGTCTGTTTTGTCTGTTTTCATGTCTGTTGCCCCTGCAGACAGTGCTCTAAGGGCAGGGAATACTGGCTCATCCTTGTAACTAGGCCTGTCCATTTCCAGTTGAGTAGAGAAACAACATTTGTTAACTAAATATTGGTGGATTAGACTGGCATTATGCTTCAGGACTAAACTACGAATTAAAAAATGATTTACTTTGTACACACACACACTCACACACACCTCAATTCTGTATTATCAAGGTTGCAGTTGCAGAGAACAAGACAAAATTCGGCAAGAAATCTCCAAGTGCCTTCTACATGAAATATGCATAAGAAATATACAATGTGATGGATACCTTCAAAGGAAATGTGAAGTTATTAGGCAAAAAGCACAAGATGATTATCATCAGGCACAAAACATGTGCTCCAGACAGTAGGAATGACACAGGAAAGGCAGAGCATGGAGGAAGAATGAGATGTCAAGGAAGGCTCCGAGGAGGTGACACCATGAGAAGGGTGAGGGGATGCACGGAGGAAGCTCCGGGGTCAGAATCTAAGGACATCACTGGCCAGTCAGCAGCTTGGAGAGAAAGATGCATGGGACACCTTTTAAGGAAATGGCATCCAATTCCAGATGGAAATCTTGTCAGTCAACATTGGCCTTATGACCTTTGACCTTCAAGCTTTCTTGTTCTCCCACTGTGATACTTTTTAAAATGACGAATCATGAAGTATAGAAAAAAGCCTGGAGAGAAAAATCACATTTTAGATTAAAACTCGAAAGCATTCATAGTAGAAAATACTTAACACTGGTTGTGATATTTTTATGAGAATAGGCCCCAGATTGTCTAAATTTGTCTACTTGATTCTTTTTTTTTTTAACTTTTATTTTAAGTTCAGGGATACAAGTGCAAGTTTGTTACATAGGTAAACTTGTGTCATGGGGGTTTTATGTACAGATTATTTCCTCACCACCAGGTATTAAGCCAAGTACCCATTAGTTATTTTTCCTGATCGTCTCCCTCCTCCCACCCTCCACCCTCCAACAAGCCCCAGTGTGTGTTGTTCCCCACTGTGTGTCCATGTGTCCTCATTGTTTAGCTCCCACTTATAAGTGGGAACATGCAGTATTTGGTATTCTGTTCCTGTGTTAGTTTGCTAAGGATAATGGCCTCCAGCTTCATCCATCACTCTTCTTATCATGCCATTTGAATAAATCTGTTGTTTAATTTACTTTCTCTTCATATCAAAAAAGATGAATTGAGCTTGAAGTTGCAGGGTAAGGCGAGGAACTTACATAGAAAAAAAAGAGTGCATCTTTATTTTCTCTAATTTTTGAAATTTCCATCGATTATGAGGGCAGGCAACAAGTCACAGTAGTATTACCAATATTGTGACTTTCTCACCAGTAGAAGTCACAAGGAGCCTATCCTATTGGAGGTGTTGAAGCTATCTGAAAATATCACCAATGCCCATGACCACTTTGAGATTATACTTGTTATTAGAGTCCCCTCACAGATATTCTTATTGAATGCATGAATGAAGATGTGTACATACAAATACATCTTTTCTTAACTATTTCAACATAATTGATTTCCTTTGTATTCTCATGTATTTTATTTTATACCTTTAAGGTATGGTTCTGAGAAGGGTGCCAAGGTTCTCTGCAGGCTGCCCAAGGAGCTGTGCACAAATGCATGGAGAGCTCCTGACTAATGTCTATTACATAGGCCTAACAGTGGTACCTCCCTCATAGGTGTGGTTGCGATGATTATACATGCAAATTCATATCAAATTCTTAGAATGGTAGCTTGAGACATAGCTCTTAATGACCATTACTTCTTATTTTCATTATCAATACAAGGGAAGGCAGAGTCCTGAAGCAGCTAATGCTGCCCTTTGAAAGCCATGCAAATTCACTAGAACCCTCCATCATCCTTAGAAACAAAACCTAAAAGGGGGCTGTGACATGATACCAGGCAGCGGATATGTGAACATACATAAATGATTACCAAGAGATAGTTTGCCACATATCTGTTAAAAAGAAATCAGCCTCTTCATCAACTGGTTCAAAACAAACCTTTTTGATTCCCCCTGCTAGTGACAAAACCTGTCAGACAAAGCAAGGTAATAAAAAAAATGTATAGTGCAATAATGAAAAGTGAGCATACAATTTCTTTTATTTATCCTATTGTTTTTATCAATTGAAGTTCTGGTTTTTTCCACTCATCATTTGTTGTCATAGTTGAGAAATTTAGCATTTCGCCTAAAATGTTTCACATGATGAATTATTAAAAATCTTTAACCACTGGACAACCTTACTGTGGTATAGGGTGTTTTGTTTAGTTTTGTTTTGTTATGTTCCTTAAAAAAATTACCTCTTGTTTTGCTGTGAGGGGAGACAGCTAGTGAAAAATGGCCCAGAATTATTGTGAAACAATTGTCTGTAGTGTAATCAAGTCTGTTCTGCCCTCCAACTACTCCAGGATATAATGATACATGTATCATTAAGCAGCTGCTATGGATGCCTGAGGAAACTGGTAGAAATTTGTACCTATTGTTTTCCTTTCTCCAGCCTCGTTTCCCAAGCATCACCCATGTTCTCTCATTTCCCTCACGCTTTTTGGAACATGGCTGCAAAAATTTTGTGAAATACAATCATGTATCTTCACACTTATATAAATGTGCACACACACACACACACACACACACACACACATTTCCTTTTCAAAAAGCAAACCATACAATAAAACATTCCATTCTTCCGGGAACTTTTTGTAATTATGCAATGCATAAAGTAAGCTGTTTAGGATGGTGATTTTTAACACAGAACGCAGGGGTCAAGGGAGAGTATGTGACTCATGTTTAATTAGAAAAGCTTCCCAAATAAAGCAATTATTTGTTTAACGGCTGCTAAATTTTATGTAGCAGAAGGGCTCAAGCTTGATCTCTCTCCCTGGCTGTCTCTTTCTGTGTATGTTGGTGGTGTTTGTGTGTGTGTGCGTGTGTATTTCTGGTCATCAGGCTGCAGTTCAAAGCTGCATTCCTCATACCACAGTCCTCCAACCCACAGGCAGAGTAGAAGAGATTTGCCCAACAGCAAATCATTATCACCAGATAATGATAAGGTGATATCACAGTATTTACAAGTGCTCGCATTTATCTTTCATTTTCTGTCATGATTTCCATCATTTCAATGTTGCAGAAAGAAGAAACATGGGAAAGAGTGGGTTATAAGGCAGTTTTATTTGTAGGAGATTCTCCTTTCACAGGATATAACATAAAACTCATACATCAAGAGGTTTTCCATTGAATGTTTTCTATTTGCCTATATTTTTGATGTCATAACAGGTCCACAATCCATCAGGCATGCTCTCTATAACTAACGTATGGCTAAAACATGTTTATCTATTGTGCCATGCAATTAATACAGCATATGAATAGATAAACAACTAAAAGCTGTAACCTTAGTTTAGTGAAACAACAAATAAACATGTTGTTAATAGAACATTAACATGGCCCTGCCAGTAGAGAGCATTCAATGTCATATTTGTGCATAAATGTATTTTGGGACAATTAGAATTATCCTGGGGCAGATTTAACTTGTGCATTTTATATTTGTGTTCTATATCTGCAACAAAAGTACACCTATGACGTGTATTCAACTGCCTCTTCATTGCTATAAATGTATGCCCAAACTAACATGATTTGCCTTTCAGCCATATAGAAACAGCGATCCATTTAAACAATAATTTAGAACTGAACAGTAATACACACTTGAGACAATATGGGAAATAGGACAATCTTTTAAATGATTTTTATGATGTCCAGCAATTTTCAAACATGTATATGGACAAATGGAAATCTTCCCAAAACGTAATTTAATTTTGAAGAAAATTCAGTGTAAAGAGTGGAGTGGAGCCAGATGTTTTCAGCTACATCCTGCTGAACTACAATTACTGTCCTCATGTAGGATCCCACTAAAGAGAGCATATTATGTGTTCACATATCCAGCATCAGAAATTACCACAAGAAATACTAGTTCATTATCATATTTAAATAAGTTTCACTAATAAGAAACTACGGGGCTATTAATCCAACTAAATAAAGTAAATATTTAGACTTGGAATACAGATGAGTCAGAAAATTGGCTTTAATACTTTTAGAAATCAGAGTGCTACAATGGAAGGTACTCACTTCAAGTTGTAACCCTAAGACCAGAAAACTAAGGGAGAACAGGGGTTGGGATGGAAAATGGTGTCAGAAGCATCTCTGTTCCAGTATGTTCACTGGTCATGGTCTAAGGAAGATGTTCAGTCTTCAGAGGAGATTCACTGTGCACCATTCCATCATCTCTCAGTTTATTCAAGAGATCAACCAAGCCTTCAGCACAAATCAACCATGCTTCCTGTTCGGAGCTCAGAGCCATGCATCACTGCTGACGAAGCCAGACTTCTGGAGTAGCAGTGCCACACTGCTCTGACTAGCTAGGCCCTTGAGCTGTTACTTCTCCTGTGGCGTGAGAACAGTTCTTCCTATCTGTACCTTCTCTGACTCACATTCTGGGTAGCACTAAATGCCCTCCAAGGGCACAGGGGAGAAGGAATGCCAGGGCACCATCACTCATTCTTAAAATAGTCTAATGTCTTCCTATTTCAAAGCATATTATCTCCTTATTAGGACTCATGATCACTTGCTTTGAAATTTGCATTGCTATCTAGGCCTCTACAAAACACAAATGTGTTATAAAATAACAAGGTTTAAAGATACTATCACAAAATGAAACGTAACTGTATGTAGGGCACAGTAGAGTAGCCAGAGTCCCCATATCTCAATGTTTTCTGGAAGTGAAGTCTTACAGTAAGACTCTTAGATAGTCAAAGTTAAAACTTCAGGAAAAGTACATAATTCAGCTGGACTTTGAGCCAAAGGGATGAGCTTCAAGTTTCATGCTGCAGGTGAAAAGGCATTTTTGGAAGATTTGTATTCCAAATCTGTTCAAAACTTTATTTAGCTGAACAACCAAGGGTATCAATATATATGAATAAACTTGAGCCTTTACTGATGCAGCAAAGCTTTGATAAATATCAATCAAACATCAATTTTTTAAAAGATGAGGAAGGATAAATCTCCCAATATCCTTCTTGATTATATTCTGTCATTATGACCATCTCATGGGAAAGAGTACAGGTTCTAGAATAGAAATCAACCAGGAACTTCATCAAATTAATATTTTAGTATTGTAACTGACTTCAAGAATTTTCTAGAACAGTTGATTTCAATAGAAAGAAAAAAAAAACCCAAGTGTACTATTTCAAGTGTATGCATAGGTTTTCCAAAAATTATTGAACGGTAATAGAACTGGAATGATGCCCTGAACCAAACCTCATCTAGCCCTCGCTCTCATTCTGCCAAAATCTAGGTTCCAAACTCTAAAAGTTAAATAAGTAACGGCAGGCTTTAATCGGTTTTCTCTCTTCCTGAAACCCAGTGAAAGACAATGGAATTCTGTGTCAAATTAGTTGGCATGCCATTCAGATGTCAGTAGAAAGATGTTGATGCTGAAATACATCAACATTCAATCTTTTGTGGTTTGTGGGAATGGAAAAACAAACACCAAATAAGTCCCGGTATTTGAACCACAGCAGGATAGGACATTTATAAAATTCTCCCAAGGAGGCAATTTGACAAAGACCAAAGAGGGCAAAGAAGCTAGTCTGGGAACCAGAGTATGTTTGTGGCACAGAGTGCCATCAGGAAGGCTTTGCACTCATCATAGAATTCATTGCACGCGGTCCCAGATGAAAAGCTATATTTGTAGACAAATGGTACATTTCAGAGAAATTACATCTACTATAGCTATGCAAGAGTTTCAATCTAACTCACCTAAGAAATCATGAATTTTAGTACTTTTTCATGCAATCAATAAAAATTGTAGGAAGTGGAACTTGGGACTGCATATTAATCTTGCATCCAGCTCCTTGCTAGCTTTCAACAGCAACTATTCATCTTGTTGAGCCTATAGAAGTGATTTGTTTCATCTGTACACTCCATGCACAGCTAAATATAAAATCAACTTCTATTTAACAAAGTGGACTAACAGCATGAGGCCTATCAGGGTAGCCTGCAACCTTGGTGTAACATTGCAAATGCCTGCAACATGTCAGCACTGAAGCCAAGCCATTAGAATGTTGCTTAATAATGAAGCCGTATTGATAGGTTGACGAATCGGAATTTTCCATCATAAGTTGCTGACAGACCTGGCTCTGATTTTGTTTCCAAGTGCTTCAACAAATATTTCTCCATGCCTTGAAGTTCTTCAATTACTTAATCCACTTATTGGAAATCAAGTTAAAATTATCCATTAAGCAAATGACTCATTCTCATTCAGCTAAATGAGGAGTGCAAATGGACTTCACCTTTTTAAAAAAGTGAATTCTGCCCTGGTCCGTGTTTTACAAGTCTTCATCTATTTGGCTGTTATTCTGCATTTAATAAATGGGGCCTAGACCATTGGCAAGTATAAAAACAGATTGGAATGTTGGATGTCCCCATCAAAGTCTATATTTAACGTCCATGGAAAGGAAGAATAGATCACAATCATTGTTACCCTACAAAAATTCATCTGAGCTTTCTAAATTCTGTTTCACATTTCCCTAATTTCAGCATAGTCACCCACTGTCACATATGTGTCCAAGTGCATGTGTGTGATGCCTGTGCACGCGCACACACACACACACCACCCAGCTTTGATTCTTGGCCATTTTTCTTACCAAAATGGTCATCGCCAACTAGGATCCTAAAGATGTGGGTTTTTGTGCCAGACTAGATTGATTTCAGAGTGACAGCTTTAAGTAAGTGTGAGGATATTGGTAGCAGTTAACTACGGCTTTTGTAACAAACCACTCTGAAACATGGTGGCTTACAACAACCACCATTTATTTTTTCTCACCATTCTGTGGGTTTGCTGGGCAGCAGTCCCTTTGCTGATTCTGCTTGTGCTCACTCACGTGGCTACGTACAGTAGCTTGAGGCTGGGAGGCTCAAGATGCCTTGGTCACGTGCCTGGCCTTGATGCCAGCCTTTGGCTGTGGCATTTTGGTTTGGTTTCTATCCACATGGCGCCTTTTCCCCTGATAGACTGGACAGGCTTCCTTACATGGTGGCATTCAGAGTGGCATCCTAAGAGATTAAAGAGTTGAAAGCCACAGGCTTTCTAAGTTCATTCTAAGTCTCGGGTCTGGACATGGAAGTTGTACCATGATAACTTCTGTCTTTTTTTTTTTTTTTTTTTTTGAGACAGAGTTTTGCTCCTGTTGCCCAGGCTGGAGTGCAATGGCGTAATTTTGGCTCACTGAAACCTCTGCCTTCTGCATTCAAACAATTCTTCTGCCTCAGCCTCACAAGTAGCTGGGATTACAGGCTTGAGCCACCACGCTCAGCTAATTTTTGTATTTTTAGAAGAGACAGGGTTTCACCATGTTGGCCAGGCTGGTCTTGAACTCCTGACCTCAAGTGATCCACCCCCCTCAGCCTCCCAAAGTGCTGGGATTATAGACGTGAGCCCTCGTCCCCACTTCTGTCATATTCTATCTGCCAAAGCAATCAGAAAGCCAGACCAGATTCAAGAAGTGGGACAGCAACCTCACCACTGAATGAAGCAGCAAAGACATACCACAAAAGGGAGTGGATTCTAGAGTGGAAGAAAGCTGTGCTCATATTTTTCAATTGACAGTGATATCAAAGTTGAAAGAACGTTTTCTTGAGCAAGATGCACTGCTCAGCCATTTCCCCTTGTTGGTGGTGTAAAGAAGTGGAAAATGCCATTGTCTTTTCACATCTTTTCCTATGATGTGGCTCCCTTGTGCTTATTAGAGATTGGCTATTTAAAGTTCTTCCCACTGGAGAGAGCTCTGGTGTAACCTCAAGAGGAATTTGAGTACAATTATAGCCTTGCATGCCTGTCTTTAATTAAGGGTAGGAACTGAGCACTTAGCACAGGCCCTGTCACCTAGGAGCTGTTTAATACAGAATAAGTAAATAAGGAAAAGATGGGCTCACCATAGAGAAAACTCACTGACCCTTTCTTTCCCTGATAGTTAATTTTTCAAAGACAAGATTTATATTTATCAGAATCAGATTCAGAAACATGTATTGAGTAACCACTATGTGGTCCAGTAGGGTTCTATGCATTTTGATGTTCATTATCTCACTTTTATCCAAAAGACCAACCTGACCATGAACATTAATGGAGACAGCTAAGAGGAAGAAAAGTTTAAGGAATAATTTCTCTGGCCCTGAATACATTAGAACCTCTCCAATCTGCTCATTTTGTATTCAGAGTTGCCCTCAAACCATCACTCCCAACATGCAATTCAATTCCAGGGCTATTTTTGTGATTGCATTTTATTACTTCTTATGTTAATATATGAAGATACTAAATTTATCCCACACTTCATTAACATTCTGTGAAATATTTTTCTTTCATCTTGACTTTTCGTTTTAAAAATTAACTATTTGTTTGCTAAGAACATTATATTATTTAATAAGTATTAATCTTTGAAGGCTGTCTTTCCAATGATAAAATGTAAATATTCCACATTAAGAATTTAGAAATGGCCAGATGTCATGGCTTGGGCCTGCAATTCCAGCACCCTTGGAGGCCAAAGTGAGAGGATCACTTGAGGTCAAGAGTTTGAGACTAACTTGGACAACATAGGATGACCCCTGTCTCTACAAGAAATTTTAAAAATATATTATCTGGGTGTGGTGGTGTGTGCCTGTAGTCCCAGCTCCTCAGGAGGCTTAGGTGAAAGGATTGTTTGAGCCCAGGAGGTGAAGCAGTAGTGAGCCAGGCTGCAGTGAACCATGATCACGTCACTGCACTCCAACCTGGGCAATACAGAGAGACCCTGTCTGAAAAATAAAAATAAAAAAAAGAAAAAGAAAATAATTTAGGAGAATTGCCACTCTCAACTCAGTGGAATGTCAAATTGAAAAGCAATATTTCATGTGTACACTAAAAGAAAATAAATCTAAGTGTTTTAGTGGGTGAAGAGGGAGTAGAACACAGAGATAAACCTTTCTTAAAAGAAATTCACCATTGGAAACCATTGAGAGAGAGTATTTGCTAAGGAACCTAAAACAAGAGATAACTTTTTAAGAATATAATTTTGTGTAGTCCCAGCTACTTGGGAGGCTGATGCAGGAGAATGGTGTGAACCCAGGAGGCGGAGCTTGCAGTGGGCCGAGATCGCGCCACTGCACTGCAGCCTGGGTGAAAGAGGGAGACTCCGTCTCAAAAAAAAAAAAGAATATAATTTCGATTACATCAGTTACTCACTTCAGATGTGTCTCTCAGGGAACTAGAAGGCAGAACCATATAACATTTCCATTTGGGGAAAGCACTATTCTGCTTTTGTTTGTGACTATCAAGATAGTCATTGGTTGGTTACACATGAAAACAACACTGCCAAAAGATATTGAAATAAAATGACAGTTAATATGTGCTCAACTCACTTCAAAGAGACTGAAGTTTACATTAAAATTTCCCAAGTATTAGCTATTTACATTTTTAAGAACTTCTCTTAAGAACTGGAAAATAAAAAAATTTAAAAAAAAAACACCATGAGGTGATCAAAATCAATATCTTACATGATCGCTAAAAGTGATCGATGACCAGCATAGTTTATAAAACTCCAGGGAATGTGGTCTCTGTACCAGTTGACTCCTTCACGCTGGAATAACTGAAGGTTCCTGGTTTCTAGAGAAACCAAAACAGATGCAAGTTACGTAATCAGGTTAATATGTATTGCGAGCCCACAAAGTACGGGGCTTAAGTAACAGTGTGCGGATCTCACGTACAGGAGCAGCTGTGGTTGCCTTATAAGCTCTTTGTTTAATGGGGAGTGAAAAAGCCACACACATCTACAACTGATAGCAGAAGATAAAATATTTTAGGGAGGCATTCTACAGATAAAATAGTTTACTTTTGGCTGAGTGTGGTGGTTCATGCCTGTAATCCCAGTACTTTGGGAGGCTGAGGTGGGCGGATCACTTGAGGTCATGGAGTTCGAGACCAGCCTGACCAACAAGGTGAAACCCCATCCCTACTAAAAATACAAAATTAGCCAGGCGTGGTGGTCCATGCCTGAAATCCCAGCTACTTGGGAGGCTGAGGCAGGAGAGTCGCTTGAACCTGGGAGGCGGAGGTGTTGCAGTGAGCTGAGATGGCACCGTTGCACTCCAGCCTGGCCAACAAGAGTGAAACTTTGTCTCGAAAAAAAATAGTTTACTTTTAATTGCATATAACATAGGTTTTCCTTCTGATATTTAATATTTTATCTTCTAGTGACTAGTCATTCTATCGTAATGATGGCAGTGGTAAGTTGAATGCAATTTAAGGAAGTTAGTGTGTGTCTTAGCCCTACAGATTGGGTCTTATCTATGGTGTTTTAATGAAGAATTCTATAAAACTTTAGAATGGGAACAAGAAGAATGCCCTGACCTTTATTAGATGGAAAATGCATTAATATATTAACAACTTAATTAAACACCATGGCCATCAGCTCAAGCATTGGTGTCCAAACTTACCTGTGTTCCAAATCACCTGGAGGACTTGTTAACAGAGCTCCTGGGTCCCACTCCTAAAGGTTCTGTATTCGATAGGCCTGGAATGAGGCAGGACTTTACATTTCTAACAAATTGGTGATACAAATGCAATTGGTCCGAGGACCAATCTTTGAGAACCATCTTTGAGAACCACTAGACTAGTCTTCCTTGTAACCCAAAGGTTTCTACTGTCTTTCCATTAGAATCACATGGGGAACTTTCAAACTGTAACAACTGGACCACAATCCAGAAATGAGTCAGTTAGTCCATCTGTCTGCTGTTGGATCCAGAAATTGGCATTTTTTTTTTTGAGATGGAGTCTTGCCCTGTTGGCATTTTTATATAATTTCCCCAGATTGTTGTAAAGTGCATCCAGGGATGAGAGCCACTGACATAATTCAAGGATGGTGTTTTAAGAAGTCATTTTGAGCTCAGCACCCACTGTCTATTCCAGTGCTCCCCTTCATCTCAGCCCCAATGTGCCTTTCCGCCTCTCCTTCCTCCAACTCCCAGGGGTCCTCTGTTCCTCTCATTGTTTTCCCTACTCTTATCGTCGTGTTTGGTCACTCCTCCATCCTTGGCTTTCCTGCTCATGTGTCCCTGGGGCCAGTGCTGGGAACCAGCCTTGAGAAGGAAGGCATATTGGACCAGAAGTCAAAGGACTCATGCACCAGCCTCCACTTCGCTATGAAATAGCTTAATGGATTTGGAAACACTTCTGAGTATCAGATTTTCAACTGTATAAAATGGTGGGGTGGGGTTTACTTTTAAGTTATTGTATTATTTTCTAAGATTCCCATCCAGCTCTAAATTTTAAAGACTCAGCCTGATCAACATTTAGAAACCCCATCTCTACTAAAAATACAAAATTAGCCGGGCGTGGTGCCGCATACCTGTAATCTCAGCCACTCGGGAGGCTGAGGCAGGAGAATCGCTTGAACCCGGGAGGCGGAGGTTGCCCTATGCCATAAGAGCTGGAGCCATGGTGCTTCTTCATAGCTCTGGCATTGCTTTTGTCCTGACTTTGGCTTAGAAATCTAACTTCAGCTTCTTGTCCTCATTTTTTATTAGCTTCACCTATAATCAAGACACTCATCTGTGTGTGTGTGTGTGTGTGTGTGTGTGTCTGTGTGTCTGTGTGTCTGTGTGCATGTATACTATCTGATGACCTAACCTGTATCCAGACTTTTCTCTGTTTCTAAGCATTTGGTCCTGACCTTTTTGGCTCTCTACTAAACTAGATTTTTGTTTGCTTGATTGTTTTAAATCAGAATAACTTTACAAGTAGGCAATGAATTTCCTTGTAACTATTGGAGAAATCTGGGATAGAAAACCTGCTAGGTCTCATTACTTCTTCTCCTACACCACAATTTTCTCATTTGGAAACTGGGGAGAATGGCCTCTATAAGATAGGATTACTGTGAAGATTAACTGAGGCAATACAAGGCAACGAATGGAAGTACCTTCTCACATTCAGCCTGGAACAAGGTAAAAAATCAGTGGCTCTTAAAGCTCTTTCTGCTTTTTTCATTGACAAACATAGTTACTGGCCTTTAGTTAGCAGGGTGAACTGCTGTGGACCCAGGCTTGGCTTCTGATTGGAGATGGAATTTTAAACTAGGTGATCAGGGATGGGTAGAATTTAGAAAAACACAGAGAAGTTTTTCTACCTTGGGAAGAACAACATGGTCCCATGCAACAGCAAAGATGTGAATGAGGAGTGTCAGGGGAACAGTGCACTGGTAAGAAGACACGATGATGAACAGATGTGAGGCTAAGTGTGTAGCTAATATCCATTCAGCCCTTACTCCATGTTTAGCAGCAGCATGCTAAGGACTGCATCTGTCACCCTCATTCAAACCTCACTATATCCTAGGAGTCTTTACTCTCACGGAGAAAGAAACTAAGGCTTACAGAAGTTGTATGGCCAGCTCTAGGTCAAAGAGTTATTAACCTCAAAGTCAGTGTTTAACCCTGATCCTCACAGACCAAACATTTGTGGGAGGTTGGGTTTGACAGGTCAGTTAAGAGAGAAAGAGAATTCAGGAGGGTCTTCAGACAAAAGCAGTACATTTAAAGCAATACAAAAAAAAAAAAAGATGAGCCTTAACATACTGCTCTGGCTTTCCTAAACAAGAGAAAAAATACAGCAGAAGCAAGGAGATAATCCAGATGGCTATCTAGATGTTACTTCCTGGATGCAATACTCATGTTTTCATTCATTTTGCACATGGACATAGCGGTTGCCATGCACCAGGGACAGAGCTCGCTAAGCAGATAGCCATTCTCGTGGGAGCTCATGGTTTAGCAGGGGAGCTGGAAAGTAAATACGTAAACAGAGAAAACAAATAAAAACAGATGATATGAGGCTATGAAGAAAATGAACACTGTATGATAGAAGAAGCATCTGAGGAAGTGACAGCTGAATTGAGTCCCAAAGGTAGAGAATGAGTCAGCCATGGCAAAAGCCTGATGAAGAATGTTCCAGGCTGAGAAACTGCTGAGTTAGGAAAGGGTTGCTTCGCTTCCAGAAACAGAAAGGAAGCTCACACGGGTCATGGGGATTCTGGAAGGGTGGTATAGAATTAGTTGGGAGAAATAAGCAAGACCTAAATTGTGCATGACCTTGTAGGCCTGAGAGCAGTGGAAAACTATTGAAAGATTGAGCAAAGGAGAAAAATGATCCCATTTGTATTATAAAAAGATTGCTCTCGCTGCCATGTGAACAGGGCTCAGAGAAGAAAAATGCAGAGCAATAGTCCAGAAAAGAGATAAGATTAGCATATGGCAAACAAATTTGGCAATTCAAGGAAGATCAAAGCTTCAGAGGGCTAGAGGGATAGATAGAGGGGGATATAGTAACAGTCCAGGGCTGCAGCAACTCTGGAAAATACTAATGAGTTGTTAGAAATTTCCCTCAGGTAGAAGAACCAGAGAGGCAGGAAGATGGACTGTTCATGGCAGGGAAGATTCATAGGGCCCATACTCTAAGAACCGGATGTTCCAAACACATTCAGAACAAGTTGTAATAGCTCATATTTCATAACACTTTGAAATGTATGTACATATCACCTTCTTAAATCCTCACCACAGCTCTATGAAGTAAATATGATAGTTATCATTCTTGCTTACAGATCAAAAGAACTGATTTGCCCAACACAATAAAAGAAATCGCCCCATCAGCTAAAGACATCTATTCCCCTACTATTCTAGCTGGATTGCTTGAAGATTGGAAACATATCTTATCCCTGCTGGTAGATTGATTATATTACAGTAGTTTTGCAACCCAAAGTTGTCGATGATAAACCTGAGAATTAGGACACAAGTGGGGTAAAACCTTAATGATGTGATGATGAGATTAAATTGCAGTAACTGCCCTCCACCCTCTAACCCAATGGTTCTAGATATTTGGTCCCCAGACCAGCGGCAGCATCAGCATCACCTGGTGTATTAGCTCCCAGGGCTGCCATAACAAAATACCATGAACTGGGTGCCTTAAAAAACAGAAATGTATTTCTCACAGTTATAAAGGCTAAAATGTCTAAGGTCAAGGTGTCAGCAGGCCTTCTGAGGCCTCTCTTCTTGGCTTGCAGATGGCTGTCTTTTCCCTGTGTCCTCATCTCCTCTTTTTATAAGGACACAGTCATATTGGATTAAAGCCTACCCTCATGACCTCATTTAACTTTAATTATCTCTTCAAAGATCCTATCTCCTGCTCCAGACCTACCTAGTTGGATACTCTGGGGGTTGGCCCAGCAATCTGTGTTTTCACAGGTTCTCCAGGGGGTTCTGATGTAGGCTCAAGTATGAGAATCACTGATCTATCGTAGCACTATTTCCCTTGACAAAGAAAAGGGAGAGAAGTTAAGAGCAAAATTTGAAGGACAGTTAGAAACACGAAGACATCAGCACACAGGAATACTGAAACACAGAAAAGAGAAGAGACAAAGAAAGGCCTGAATGAGGAGTGAGGGACATCTTCTGAGTACCCACTGAGTGGACTTCAGTTCATACTTACAGCATTCCTGATTAGGCAACGAGCAATTTACTTGATGGCACTGGTTGCCTTGTGGAATAGGCATCCACAATGTGTAAAAGAAAAAGCTCAGCCAGGTGCAGTGGCTCACACCTGTAATCTCAGCACTTTGGGAGGCCAAGACGGGTGGATCATGTGAGGTCAAGAGTTCGAGACCAGCCTGGTCAACATGGTGAAACCCCGTCTCTACTAAAAATACAAAAATTAGCTGGACATGGTGGCACGTGCCTGTAATCCCATCTACTTGGGAGGCTGAGGCAGAAGAATCACTTGAACCCGGGAGGCACAGGTTGCAATGAGCCAAGATCATGCCACTGCACTCCAGCCTGGATAACAAGACTGAAACTCCATCTCAAAAAATAAAAAAAGAAAGAAAGAAAAGAAAGAGCTCCTGCTGCTCTAATTGTACCACCTGGCCCTGCTCAGCCCTTGTTTGACAAGTGTTGAATACTTCATCTGAACCTTGAGCTAGACCAATAAAGTCATATTGCCCAGAGATATTATTACTGAAGAAGCTGGTCTCCCCAAAAATGGGGTCTTTACCTGTTCAGTGCCACAAAGCCACATAAAAATGAAAGCGAGTGTCAAATATTGCAGGCTTTATTCAATGGCCATGGAACTGAGAAGCAAGAGCTGGCTCCCAAATCAACTTCTCAACTCAGTAGAGCTGGGAAGCCACAGATATAGGACATCTTTAATGAAGGGGTTGGGCATTAAAAGCAACGGGGGAAATGTTCATGTCTTTTCTGGGAATGGGTGGAGAACCTCTCAAAGCTAGAATTTTTGTCCTTTGGCAGTTTCTTCTGGTCATTGTCATGGTGATTGTCAATTGTCATGGCATTGGTGGGAGCGTCATTTAGCATAGAAATTAGATTATAAGGAAGTTACAGGTTCTTCTGAGGTCACGTGAGCTGTCATTGTATCCCGCCAGCCTCAGCCAGTTTGGTCACAGGGGGAAATTTTGACTCAGGCATCCTGTTTCCTAGAGATAAGCAAAGTTAAGGTGGTGTAAAACTTCACCTAGGTCATGTAGGCATTACACTGGGTTACTATGTAAGGTTGATTTGGAGACAGAACTACTAGGAGGTCTTTCTGCTCCCTTGAACTAAGAAGCCTAGTAAAATTGGTGTCATGTCAGCCATATTAATGTTGTGTATGAACATATCAGAGAAAACAAGTCCTTACTGGAGAAAGAAAAGGTGGTCGAATACACACTTAGAAAGAAAGCAGAGATGCCAGCTTCTACCTGGCTCTACTTTTGATCCTCAGGCTCTGTGAGCTATCCCTATATAATTCCAGTAAGTTATCTATTTTACTTGTTAGGATGGTTTTCTATTCCTTAATCCCAAAGGATTCCTGTTACCTGGGAGCCAAATAGCTAAACTTTTACACCTATGTTAACATTTATTTTAAAAATCCTATTGAGGTCTGTGTTGGTGAAGAAATGAAAGTCCATATTATTTTGCCACACAGAAACAATCCTTATACCTATGTCTATATATACTTAGGTGCTGGTTCAGTTGTCCATCTGTCCTAAAAACAGCAGTGATAAAAAGGGAGAAAAAATAAGTTCTAATGACATTACTCCGTCTGTTACTCATGTGATTTGAAAATGGCCTAAGCTAATAATAGAGCTTCCAAATTTCCATTTCTTCAGCAGAACTTGAATGCACCTGGAACTCCCTTTCAAGTTAATGTAAGCCGGCTACGCAAAGCGGTGAGGAAAGCTGGCACTGGATCACAGGTATTCTCTGCATGCGAGCCCTTAGAAGGTACGGTGGAGCAAGAGCAAGGTGCTATGCTTAATGCTCAATTTCCTTCTTTAGTAGATTCAAACTGTACCCACACGGTCTCATAAAATGCTTAACTCAAATTTCTCTGAAATTGAATAGGCAGAATCCTTAATTATCTTACTTATGGAAAAACCTGTATAAAATCAAAACAAATTATATTTTGGAAGTGACTATAATGGATTAGGAAGGTCAAATGTAGTATTTTTTAACTGAACATACCTTTAGGAAAATATATCCCAATAGTTTATTTTCCTAAAAATCTTACAAAAACCCCTCGATTATTTTCTACTTGTGGAAGCCTGACACATGTATCATGCATAAAGATAGCTATCTAACATATGTATGTTGGCCCCATCAACAATAGCCTTTCTTTTCGTTGAATCACCAAATTTCCTTATAGAGAGAATTTCAAATTTCACAACTCCAAAAACAGGTGGATCTTGGGCATACTCTGATTTTGAAACATTCCGTAGCTTTTAAATGCAGCCTTACAGCTATCACTACAGTTATTCTTCTTTCAATTTATTTCATGGTGTTTTTATTAAGCACCTATTATATACCAAGCATTGAACTGATCACTTCATGCTTAATGAGAAAGACAAAGAAAAATACAGAGAGCACTAGAAGTTTAGAAATGAGCTATAGCAACACAGGGGAGAGCAGTGGAAAGGCTTGGTTATGAGAATAACAATTTAGAACAATATATATGTTCATTATTGAATCCCCATTAGTCTTTGGGAATTTAAGTGCATTCACACAGCTGAGAATTTGTGTGATGCCTCAGGAATTCACATACTCTGGTCTACTTAAGAGTGCTGGGTCATGTTTGGTCAATGTTCTAATGTAAACAAACATCGAAGGTCAGAAAACATTTTATTTAGTAATTAGGATAGTCTATTTTTAAATGGATAATAGTAGCAAACCTTCTAGCAGAGTAATGAAACCTTAGAGCAGAGAGAGGAGGAAAGATTTGTACAGAATGATCAAGTGATTGTAAGTAAAACAATTGGGTGGATCCGAGGTTCCCTTGGTTAACTTGCATAGAGCTTTGATTTGCTTTCAAGTTCTAAGTCTGTGCAATTTGTTCAGGGAAGGAGAGGAGAGGAGACAGTGTGGATGGGGGGAAACAGTCTGTGCAGCTACAGGGTAAACATGGAACTATTTTGGGTAGTCTTCATTTTTCCCAAAGACTTGGGAAGTTAAACATTATCCTATTTAGCATGAATTAGATCAAATGTGAGACTTAAAGACATTTTACGCCTCACACAGGCTATTTAGGGTGATTTATTTAACCTTATAACTACCTCCATCTCTCTCCTCTCTCATACACACACACACACACACACCACATGCACACACACACACACACACACACACAAAGCCCAAAAAACAAACAAAAGAAAAAACTAGTTTACTAGTTTTACCAAAACAGCTAGTTTACTAGTTTATTAGTTTTCTGTGACCACCAGTGTAAAAGTCTGAATTTTTTTTTTTTTTGGCAGAATCAGTTTGACCACTCACCACTGAGATTTACCAAAGAGAAAGGAGACTATAAATAGAGAACGTGGAGAAAAGGTTTCAGTAATCTAAAAATGAGACAAAACAGATCTATATATGAGAGAAGGCAGTGAGTGTAGTAAAGGAAAGGTCTACAGGACTTAGATCCAGTTACCAGAGGGAGGGAGAGGTGGAAGAAATCTAAAATTAATTAAGAGATTTAGAGCTAAAACCTTCTTGACCTCTTGCGCGATTCTCAAGTTAGCTTGCAAAACTATATTCAACTTACGCTCCATCCCTTCCAGCTGGTTGATTCAGAACCTGAAAATTGTGTATGCTTTGATCATTGAGATCAATTCCAAAGAGCTGTTATGTGAGAGCAGAACTTTCTTCTCTATGTCTGATGAGTAGATCCTCCTGACCCTACCTAGATTGTGTGCCTTCTTCTTTCAGCCATAAAGGGGATAACTGTTCTTGGTTTTGGTTTTGGTTTTGAAACGGAGTCTCACTCTGTCATCCAGGCTGTAGTGCGGTGGCATGATGTCGGCTCACTGCAACCTCTTGCCTCCTGGGTTCAAGTGATTCTCATGCCTCAGCCTCCCAAGTAGCTGGGATTACAGGCGTGTGCCACCATGCCTGGCTAATTTTTGTATTTTTAGTACAGACGGGGTTTTACCATGTTGGCCAGGCTGGTCTCAAACTCCTGACCTCAGTTGATCCACCCACCTCGGCCTCCCAAAGTGCTGGGGTTACAAGCGTGAGCCACCACACCTGGCCACGATAACTGGTTTTGCTTCTCACCATGACACAAAAGCTATTAAAGCACTAGAAGGAGACATTATGAAGGCTCTTTGTGATCCAGATTATGAGCTTCTGAATCACTCAGACGCCCAGAAATTCTAAAGTAAAGCATCCACTCCGTAGGAATTGAGTTTTTCAGCACATGCAACAACTTGTAGCTTCCATAAAACTTTCACAGATGAAGTTTACTAGGTGCGATCCAAATTGTCTTCCCTGGGAAAAATGTTATGCTTCATGTACAGCTAAATATTCCATTCACAGTTATAAATAAAGAAACGAGATTAAAAGAGAGAAGAAAAGAGGGGCGGTGGGATGTAAGGATAACTTGGAGATAAGATAAGCTTACATCATCACACAATAATTTAACAAGGAAATTTCCTTGGAGTTAGAGGTTGCTAAACCTTCCACAGGAGCAACATTTTCTTCCTACCAGCAAATTCGGCGTTGGTTTCTTAAAGTGTTTTCCATAGAGCAGCATGAAGCCACATAAACCAAAACCATGGTTAGCTGTTCAAACACGTGACAACTATTTGTGCTTTTTGGTGATGAGTGGTTGAAATAATTAGGATCCTTTTCTAGTTATTGGCGTGCCAAGCCAGGGGCAGAGGGTGCCTTTCTGAGTGGGGAAAGGAAAAGCCAAAGGCAACTATTAGAAGAGACTGTTATACAATTTTGAGCTAACATATGGAATCAATAGCCAACATAAGCAGCTGTGCTCGGCTGTGGAAAGGCCTGAAATAGTGTAGTCACACTGTAACCAATAAAACGAATTATTGACTAAAGGAGAAAGCATATGTGTGGAGAGAGGGGGAGCTCCAAAGCAGGATTAAGAGATGCATTTACTTAAAAAAATAGAGTACTGGGAAACAAACCATGTCATGGTTTTCTTCTTGATTGACAGTGAAACATACAAGAGCCAACATTGGAGAAAAGGTCTGGATCCAGGGTTATGTAGTTAATTTCTGACTCCACACTCACTAGAAGTGAAGAAAGCTTCCCCTGCCAGAAATCAGAAATAAGCACCATGAGGCTTAGCTAGCACACTCTATAGTCTGGATGCCTTCAACTATCCAGTGGGCATAGTAAGGTGTCACAAAATGCCCTCAGATCTACATAATGGGGAAACAAAATCCACTGTAAAAGAAAAGGCCTATATCGTCTAAAAACTGGCTGATCTGTTTCTTAAGAACTCAAATTTGCCTACTAACACATTTCACAACTAACAAAGAGAAAATACTTTTATTGATGCTGCCAAAAGAAAACATTAGTTCTGTGTGTTTTATTTATTCACACGAACATTCATTTGGAAATCAAATAGCTTGGATTATATTTTTTACATGTGCCATGAATCCGAGGTATAGTATAATACGGGAAAGCTTACTCAATCCCTTCATTTGCCATCTGTAAAATAGAAATAATAATACCTCTAAGTAACCAGGCAAATTTACTAGGGCAGCAAATACCAATATAGAGTGCTATGTAAAGTATTATAAATTTCTTCAAGGAGAACTAAATGCACATTTCAAATAATATATGTATTATTGCTAGGAATAATAATGTATGTATATACCAATCTTCCACATTAAATAATCATTATTCTTTTTTAAATACGGTGCATTTTTTTCTTGTGAGGGTGCAATTTGCATTCTTTAAGTATAAAATCCACTCCCATCTAAGCTGATAGACAAAGCCTTCACATGACTTAACACCTTTTCTCCGGCACTGAGTGGGCTATGCTGTGACTTAATAGTGATTTTCTGTGTGTTTTGAGTGAGATTGACGACCATGTCAAGCCAAGAACTCTCACTCAAATGAGAACCACATTATTATTTTTTTTCCAAATAGGATACTTTCCTCGCTCAAACAAGCAGAAAGCCGTGCACCTGTGTTTAAAAACTCTAAAACTCAGAGGTTGTATTCACACTCTGGAGTGAAAGAATATTGCCCATGTACCAGGGCCTCTTGGATCCTCTCCATCAATTTTCTGTAGTTTCTTACCTGAAGCCATCAACAAGGAACCTCATAAACCCGAAAAATATTAAACACCAGACAATCAGTAAACAGGTTGTTAAAAAATAATTGAAACTCCCATTTCCACTGCCCATCCGGCAACTTTGTTTGCATCTAATTAGTCCTCATTGTGCATCTCTGATGCATGGACAGGATGCAGAGTATCAGCATGACTTCATCTGGAATTAAAACCTGGCCATCACATGTTACATTACTTCAAAGCCTCGAGAAGTTCGGGTCAGGGTCAAGATTATAACAAACAGCTTCAGCTTCTCATTCTTGTCCTATAGAAGCACTATGATGCACTATTCAGGGCTTTTGTGAGATGCTAAATACTTTACACATTTGCTGTTAGAGCTAAGGTTGTATTTTTTAGTTTTAATGGTATTTGGTCCTTTATTAAGTGTGTGTAAGGGTAAGAAGATGAGACGACCCAACTGAAAGGCTCTGCCACCGGGGAATGTGGAGCAAAACAACTCCAAGTATTTGTCCAAGGATACAATAATGATACCTACAAAAGGGCCATACCATATTATTCATCTCTCTCTTTGCAAAAAGCTTATTATTATGAGAGTGAGAGAGAGAGATAGAGAAAAGCCTACTCACTGCATTAGTCAGGGTCCTCTAGAGGGACAGAACTAATAAGGTAAATGTATATATAAAGGGGAGTTTATTAAGGAGTATTAACTCACATGATCACAAGGTCCCATAATAGTCTAGACGTCTGCAAGCTGAGGAGCCAGGAAGCCAGTATGGGTCCCAAAGCTGAAAAACTTGGAGTCCTATAGTCAAGGGCAAGAAGCATCTAGCATGGGAGAAAGATGTAGGCTGGGAGGCTAAATCTCTCCACATTCTTCTGCCTGCTTTTATGCTATTCCTTGCTGGCAGCTGATTATGTCGTGCCCACCTAGATTGAGGGTGGGTCTGACTTTCCCAGTCCACTGACTCAAATGTTATTCTCCTTTGGCAACACCCTCACAGACACACCCAGGAACAATACTTTCCATCCTCCAATCCAATCAAGTTGACACTCAGTATTAACCATCACACTCTGTGTGGGGCCTTTTTGTATGGAGTTTGTGAGACTACTATAACTTGCATATTGCCCATTTCAACTTCATGCATTTTCCATGGGTCTTCATCTCATTTTGGATTCTCAAAGAAAATTTTGGCCGTATCCCTACAGACAAGCAGTCAGGCTTTCATCATCCAGGCTGGAGTTTTGACTGGGGAATCTGAGATCCAGAGAGAGTGGCTCTCAGAATAGATATGCTCCATCCATGTGGTTATAGCTTCCAATTTGGTCCTCATTTTTAAAGATATTGAAATAACAACAATAAAGTTTACCAGGCACTAGAGGAAAGCCATTGACATAAAAGATGGAGACTCACACAAGCAGAAAGACAAAATCAACAACTTAGAGGAAACTGAGATTTTGCAAGCGGAAGAAATCTTCCCTTAAAAGTTATGATTTATATTTTCAGAAAGATTCTAACAGATATAGCAGCTACAAAACGGGGACAGAATGCTATTAAATAGAGACAATGAGCAAACACAAAAAGAGTTCTCAGAAATTTCACATCTAAAGGAAATTAGTAAAAAATTCAATAAAAAGCTGTAAGAAAGAATTTCCACAAAATAGAAACAGAAAAGAAAAATAAACAGAAAATAGACAAAAAGATGAGTATTTGAGCTCAGGAAATCCGATACTCCTCCCACATCCCCCGACCCCACTCACCCTACCCCCTGCAAAAAAAATTTTTTTCAAACATATAGAGCAGTTAAAATGGGAGGGAAATATAATAAACAAAACAAATAGCATTTTCTAGTAGTAAATGGCAAAAAAAAAAAAAATCAGATTAAAAAGGCCTATCAAGGGCCCAGCACAAAGGACAATAAAGAATCAACAATTTGGTAAACTGTCATAAAACTGTGGTAATGTTGAGGTAAAACAAAATACTGACAACTTCCAGAGACACAAAATAAAAGATCACACAAAAAGGATTAAAAATCAGAGTGGCATTGTAATTCTCTAGTTAGAAAACAATAAAACACAATACTTTCAACATTCTGAAAGAGAATCATTTCCAGCCTAGAATTCTATAACCAGGCCAACTATCCACAAAATGTTGGACAAATAAAAGTTATTTTCGTACGTGGAAGGCCTGTCAAGGGCTTAGAACAAAGGACAAAACAAGAATTCTCTAGTTAGAAAAGAATAAAACACAATGCTTCACTGTTTTTAACTCTACCACTATCAAGGGACTCAATCCAGAAAGAGGGACAGTGTGGTGGAGTGGTCAGAGCATGAGGTAGGAATTAGTCTATGAAGCACATAAACTTGGACAAGTTGCTTTGCCTCCATAAGCCCACGTTTCTGCTTCTATAAAATGGTGACAACAATAGATGGTTGCAACATGGTCATTGTGAAGATAAAATGAGATAAGACACAGTGCTGTTTAATCAAGTTAATCTTTTGTTAATACTGGTGATTCCAGTACATTCCTATTTTTTTTGCATAAGCCTCTTCTTTTAAGCCTTTTGAGTGATTATTATTTCATTAGCAAAATTCCTGAAGGCCCGGCATGGTGGTTCAAGCCTGTAATCCCAGCTCTTTGGGAGGCCGAGGTGGGCAGATCACTTGAGGTCAGGAGTTCAAGACCACCCTGGCCAACATGGTGAAAATCCCGGTCTCTACTAAAAATACAAGAATTAGCCAGGCATGGTGGCACACGCCTGTAATCCCAGCTACTTGGGAGGCTGAGGCAGGAGAATTGCTTGAACCCAGGGGGTGGAGGTTGCAGTGAGCTGAGACTGTGCCACTGCACTCCAGCCTGGGTGACAGAGCGAGACTCTGTCTCAAAAAAAAAAAACAAACAAACAAACAAAAAAAAGAAAATTCCTCTAATAAGCATTACTGTGTACATCTACCCTAAAAACTTAGTTTCAGATTGAAATCTTATCTTGACCTATCTTGTTAGTATTCAAAAACGTTCCTATATAAGGGAATCTCTTAAAAGTATTCTTAAATGAGAAAAATTATGTTTTAAAAATATTATAAATTAAATTTCATATTTCAACCTCTTTGGTGATGTTATATTCTGAATCCATCTTGTTTTCAAAGGCAAAGTCCCCAGTATATATTGCATAGCAAGCATTCATACCAGCTTAATTTTTTTTCAATTTCTATTATTTACTGAAAATATTATGAAAAACATCATGCTCAGAGCTGAATACATGTTTTCGTTACCCTTACTTCCTGTTTAATTTTTTTCTGGAGCCTACTTCAGGATATTGGAAATGAAAATTTAATAAAAAATACACAAAAGCCAATGTGTTTTTCAAGGAAATTTAATCTATATGTTCTGATTCATTTCCATTTAAATCATCAAAATGTTACTTTACAAGAACCATTTTAAATATAAGGAGACTCTTATGCCATTTGAGCTTCATTTTATTTTTATTAGAAAGTGCACTCTCTATTGCTTTATATAAATGCACCCTGAAGTTTGAAGCAAACCCCATTCCACTGTCCAAACGGGTTTGCATTTTATACAGATACAAGCTTCTCTTCATGGTCAGTTTCATCTCACCTGACTGGTAGATGCTTCTTTGAAAGGTAGGAACTAAGAGCTAATTGCAAACTACTTCTTTTGTTTTCATTTTGCAAGACACTTGAACACAGACACATCCTTCACTCTTGATAAAATCTCTGTGTCCCTCACCACTCAGGAGGCCATGCACACAGTTGCTGGTTCAGTGAGTTACTGGGTAGTTTCTTAAGACACCTGCAGTGATGCCTAGCCATCATGAATGCTAAACAAGCCCTATTTCTACCTAATTTCTGCACTTTTCCTGCAGTCCTCCGGGTGCACTTCTTAGGATGCTCGACTCCCGGGCATGTTACTCCTCCACCAACCCAGGGGCTCAGCAAGAGCCATTGGTTTATCCAAAGTGATTTGTAAATAAAGGAAAAGTCAGAATCACATCATTCTCGTGGTCCAACACATCATACCTCTAACCAGCATGTCATTCTAGAATTATTTCTCCTCCCTGCCTCAGTTCATCTCTTTGTAAAAGGCCATATATAGCCATCATATTATTTCTGTCTCATTTAAAATTCTTTTATAATATTTTAAAACTAATAACAGTACTATTTCTATTTTGCTTAATTTTTTTCAGAAAACTTCTATATTTGTTATCGCCCTATACTTTGAGAGAATCCAAAAATCTATTTCAACTTTAAGCTGACCTAGTCAGTGTTTTATCTATTGAATAAATGTATAAATTTACACTTTTGAATCTACGAAACACATTGATAATTGAGGCATCTCAAATGTCTTCTGCCTCATTAAATTATTGTAATATATTCAGTTCAGCTTTATTATTGAGTATATTTTATTATATGCTAATTCTTTGAAAATTAGAAACCATAGTGGCTATATGTAGAAACTCCCTTGTTAAATAGAATTTTGGATTAGGTAGATCTCTCTGTTTTACCATTACTACGATCACTGTGTTGCCTTAGTAATAATAATACTAATGGTCATCACTATTAAGTGTGGAGTTCTAATCATGCCCAGGCCACTGAGCTGAGCAGCTGACAAGCTGCATCTCCTATAACCATCACAATATTCTATGAATTGGTTGTTATTTTTGGCTTTAATTCACAGATGGCAAAAACAAACCTTTTAACTATTATGCAATCAGCTAGCTTGTTATTCAGCAAATATTCTCACTGTCATACCTACAATGAACAGAATGTATTTCCCCTGAACATTAATATTGAGCATGGCCTTGGAACTTGTTTTGGAAAAGGGGGAGCTAGGCGTGTAAAATGCTGGTGTGGAAGAGCTTTTCCCGTTAGGCAGCAATCATCATGACAGAGCAGAACTCAGACCCAGGCATGTGTTGCTGTTTCCTACATGCTTACCATGTGCCATGCACTTAGACAGTGCCTTCTCAACACGCTACACACATTAACTTATTCCAGCCTTACCACAACCCTATTTTGCAGCTGAGGAAGTGGAGGTATAGGTTTTAAGTAACTCACTGGTTCACATAGCTACTAAATGGTGGTGCTGGCCTTCAGCGGAGTCCAACCAAAGTGCACACACTTAACCACAACACTGCTGCCCTCATATTGGCTTCTCCATACATTTAAAGGCCTTTTGAGAAAACCAAGAATTACTTTAAAAATGGGATTGGAGTATAATGGGTTCAAGGCTGAAACTGGCCTCTTTTAGACGGATGTCACGCTGAACCTTGGCATTCTCATTTGTAAAATGGTGACATAAATAGTATCCAGCAACCAGGACTGTTTTGAAAAACAGTCAAGATCATGCAGAAAAGAAAATAAAACCCTCAGTAATCCTTAGCTATTATTATTACATAAGTCGTAATGTAACAGAGGAAAATACTCCTATTAGAACATATGTAATAGAAAATTCTAGTGCAAAGTACTCTGCAATTCCACAGACTTCATCTCCCTTCCCCTTAGTAGTTATAACCAAAATGAATGGCGTGGACATTGTTTTATACACCAGTTTTAGAATTATACAAGGACCTAGCTCTATCAGGAGCCAATGAAAAATCATACTGTGATTTTCCATTCCCTTTGTATATATCCATGGAAATTCAGTCGGCTCCCTCAGCCGTCTTATCTGTGATTTCAGCAACCCGTTAAAGACCAGCTAGTGCATCTGAAAGTTCTTTTACTCAATCAATGAGCTTGTTGCCATGGCAGGCTAACACGAGGTGCCATTGATGATGACTAGATTTCCTCTCGCATCTGAACTGGAAAGGGAGAAGACAGACTAAATGAAATCCCATCCATCTTAATGAAATACAATTATATTCTCCTTATTAATCATTTACGAATCAATATGTCTCTTCTTGGTGAACCTCACCAGAATTTGTCATTCCATGCCAAGCCTCAATACATCTTGTCTTGTAGTGATTTTTATAAGTTCAGTCACCTGTGTCCCAGGGTAAATAACAGTGTTTTCTCGTACTGCAGAGCGAGGGCAAGAACAGCAATGACAGGGTGGATCGCAGAAATCCCCTCTGAATGCTAAGCAGCCCGCTGAATATTGCCTTCACGTGCATAATTTAAAAATGTACCCTGTTTTATTTTTAAATAGCATGAAGGAAAATGGATTACCTTAGAAAGGGGCTTATTCTAGTACCATTAAGTGGGAAAACCTCTTGGGTGTTCTTACCCATTGACTGCTATAATCTTGCACGGGCTTATCAACATATTATGTATGTATATGTATATACATAGAGAGAGAGAAAGATTTCTTAGAGCATAATTTACAGCCCATCTCACTATACTTTACATATGCATATAATGTATCAATTTAACATTTTCCTTAACAACAGTCACCTGTGAAAAAACTACTATTGTTTATATCTTCTTAATACGGATTGCAAGACTAGACTTGGGCTTCATGTATTCTGCAGCTGCTTTGTAGCTATTGTTTAATTAATGAGAACAAAGCAAAGAATAAGTAAGAAGAGAGAAAGAGAAAGAAAGACAGTGATTCCGGCAGGCAAGAGCAAGGAATAAGTGAAGAGAAATAGATTGTTTTAAAGGTTAAATTGGTTTTATGAGTGAGAAGTAAGTCGTTCTATGGTATCTATCTCACCAGGGGATTTTTGTTATTTGTGCCGATTTTAACTGTGTCTGAACCTTTATTGATGAGGAATTGTATAACCAGAACAAGTTTAAGAATAGCTGGGGCATGCTCCAAGTTATATACATATGAGAAAATGCTTAACACAGATTTGAGAGCTTTCTCACTTAGCATACATACTATCTATATATCTATTTTTATCTACGTCTTTATCTGGAGCTGGAGCTGTAAGACCGTCTTAATAAGACTATATGCTTTTCCCTTTATGACTGAAAAAAAAATACTAGAGTAAAATAATCTAGGAGCTTTACGTGAAAAAGAAAGGTTTGAAATGCAAGAAAATAAACACCTCAAAGAAACATCCTGTGTGCTGTTGGCACTCCTCAGTGTCAGCCTCCTTGAGCAACATAAACGCAGGCACTGAGGCGTGACTCCAATGCACCCTGAAGTCGATGAAATTTGAGGTCAGTGATTTTAAAAAGTAGCTGGAAAATCCGAAAGGATTGGTGCAGTTAGTTCAGTTGCAGACATTGTTCTGAGTAGATGACTTTTATAGACCCCATACCAGGGACTCTTAAGGGTCTGGGAAACCCTGTCCTTTTTCCTCCCCAGTTACAATTTCTTCTGATAGTACTCAAACTCGCTGCCTAACACGAATTGGCAAGGATGAATTAATTCAATTATATGATTGGTTCATTAGAGATTCAGGTTAAGGGTGAAATCCAAGAAATGTGGGAATCAAAGAGGATAGAATGCCTTTGACCTTTTAATCCCTTCTGTGCCACATTCTGTCTTCCCTGCAAAACAGGAGAGGTTTCTCCTTCCTTCTCCTATGGTCTTCCTAACCATAGCTTCTAACCTCCCTCAACATTTATTTTCCAAGGCTCTCAAATCCATGCTTGTAATAGGAAATCCAGAGATATATACCTGGGTAAGATTGCAGCCCCCTCCACCACACTTTAAAAAAGAAAGAAAAAGAAGTAGCACTTTAAAATCAATTTTTTTTTTTTTTAGACGGAATTCGCTTTTGTTGCCCAGGCTAGAGTGCAATGGCAGGATCTCGGCTCACCGCAACCTCCACCTCCCGGGTTCAAGCCATTCTCCTGCCTCAGCCTCCCTAGTAGCTGGGATTACAGGAAAGTGCCACCACGCCAGGCTAATTTTGTATTTTTAGTAGAGACGAGGTTTCTCCATGTTGGTCAGGCTGGTTTCAAACTCCCGACCTCAGGTGATCCACCCACCTCAGCCTCCCAAAATGCTGAGATTACAGGTGTGAGCCACCGCACCCGGCCCATGCCCATATTTTTAATGGATCCATACTGCTTTCCTCCAGGAAGCCTTCTTGGATTTCCTTGAACAAAAAAAGTACAAATACCTGAGTTTATCAGTCTTCCTATTGAGAGTCTGAAGAAGTCTTTACAGAAGACACTTTGAAGACGTTAGAAAAGAGAGAGAAACAATTGTCTTAATGTTTAGTGATCCTGAGAAAATCAGATTTGGAATAACCCTGTAAAAGTGTTCCCCCTGGGACTTAGAGTGAGTGCTCCGCAAATATTTACAGTTGGATAAGGTCTTCCAAGTGGAGAATAAAATGCAAAGTTGTCAATAAATAAAATTTTAAAATGCTCACTACATTTTATAATCCATAGTGACAAGTTTATTTTGTCTTGCATAGTATTTCAATCCCTCAATCATATGGTAAGAGAAGAATGTATCACCTTCTGAGAAACATCATGCGTGGAAGGAAGGATTTTCTCTGTATCTCCTCTTAACCCGTATGGCAGGAATTTTGCGGTTGTTATTGCTAGTGAGGAGTTAGTTTGTTTTCTCCCACTAGGTTCAGGAGGTCAGAGACTGATTGTTTTATCTCTGTACTCAGAACATATCATACTACCTGGCTCGTAGTAAAGGCTATGATTTTAATAAACAAATATATAGCAAGTTTCTCCATGTAACAAATTAGTACATACATTTTTGTGATAGACGCAGCCCTTGCAGCATGGAGATTTTCATCATCACCAATGTTCTAAAGTGAGACATCCCACAGGCTACTTTTATTTTGTTTTTACTACAGACACAAAGCTAGTCATAAAGCATTAACACAAATCTAGATCACTGGTCTCAGTTTTAAAAAAAGAATGATGCTCTCATATTCCAGTATTCACAAATTCTAAGAGATCCCTCTTTCATTCTCCATAATCCCAAACCTTTGCAATACGTTATTTGCAGAGTTATAAAAGGACAGTTCTGATCAGTTTGCCTTCTATAGGGTACCTGCCATTATGGCTGAAGAGCATGAGTCTAATCTACAAATAAATGTGGTGCTGATTTCTGATTGTCGCAAACAATAAAAGAGGTTTTACAATTGCAAATGGTTTAATTTGTTCAAACAGTCCCTTGTTCATTTTCGGTTCCTTTTACTCTCATGCAGTTCACATGCAAGTCTTCTTAATCCAGAGCTCCAAAATCAAGATTGGTGGGAAGAAAATCCAATTGTTTAAGGTCAAAATAAAGACGTTTTTCAAATTCCAAAGAAAGAGAGCAGGGTTATTCTACTTTGATGTTAATACCATGCCTTTTGTAGTTTTCCTGTTTGTTTGTTTTCATCTTCCACTGTCAACAGGGCACCAGATTTTATAGGCAGCTTAACACAGAGCAGATGTTGATTAAAAGAAATGTGGTTTTGAGTGTGACATTAAAAAAATATCATTCTCTCCTGTCTAAATGTTATATTCTTAATGGGTTTAATTTTTTATTAGCTGATATATAAAGAAACAATAAGCATACATTCAGTCTTAACTGAACCATACACAGCTCACTAGCTGGACCATGAATAAGGCAAGAAAGGTTCACATTTTAATATTTTAAAAAAGAAAAAACATCTTCTACTTTGTGCAAAAAGCATGTGTTTCCTGGCCAAACCTCTTAGCATTTGTATTTATTTTATGACTAGAAATGGTTTAACTGTGGTAAAAATGATCCTGAATGCATGTTTTTAAGATCATCTCTAAATGCACTCTTAATCCGAGTATTTCTTTTATTTTGATCAATGATGACATACCAAGAGCAACTTTGGGACTAATAAATCTGGAATAAACGTGACAAAGATGAAAGCAGAGTTGGAACCTTGAAAGACAAAAACAAACAAACAAAAAAGCTCCAATGACTTTATAGACACCATCATGCAGGAATTAAACAGAGGCTGTATTTGGCACAGTTGACCACTCAGGTGCTAGAGGCATTTCCAAATGACTGAGCCAAGAAAATAGTGCGTCCTGACTTTTGCTGATATAAGTTTGAAAGCTTTGATAAGTAGATAAGACTAGATACCTGACTTCAACAGTCCATGACCCCAAAATAAATGAATGTGGAAGACAAATTTTGCACAATTGGAATGAGAAACCCTGCAAGATCCATAGCAAAGTACCTATGTGATCATTTACTTGCATTGCCCAAAACCGAGCCATGTGCCAAAAAAGGCTTCACTTTGTTCTTTGGTACACAGATCAGAAAGGAACATACGCAGTATTGTGTGTTGCTGTTGTTCTTACTTTTTTGAGCTATAGAGATGCTGTACCTACAGGTTTAGTGTCTCTAGGTAAGCTTTGGCCAGGTCTCTCTACGACCATGAGTCAGCCATCTGAAGGTAAGTAAGTGCTAATAGTACTGATTCTCATCCTTTCTGTGCATTACTGGACTACATGTGGTCCAAGAGATTTGTTGGATGGAAAAAATCCTTATTCAAAGTAGTTAAAGCAGAATCAATGCTACAATGACCAGTTAGGTCAAATTTTAAAGTTAGTTTAAGAATTCCTTTATATCAGTAATCCATGTGCATTATGGAAAAAAAAACTGTAATCCAAATAATTTCAGCATAATCTCTTTCATTTGCCTCAATGATATGGCAGTTACTTTATTCAAAAATAAAAAATGGCATGTAATATTAGTCCCAAAGCAATAAAACCTGATATGTGCTATAATTGGGAATATAATCTCACATTTAAGAGTACACTCCAAAGATTCTAGCTCCTTCAAAAGGGACTGGTGGTGATGTATAAAGGAAAACTGTATTTCAAAGAGTCCAGTAGACAGTGTAAATATGTTTACACACACACACATACGTTTTTAGTCAGGGAAGAAATACAGTGCCCTTAAGTTATCTTTGGTACATTTTTCGGGTTGTTTAATTCCTTAGTTTCTTCTTTTTTTTTTTTGTCCTGAAACACTTTGGAGATAATTAGGACTGCTATATTTTTGGTTTTTATTTATGAAAAAATATATATTCCCTTTCAAAATAATATTAAAAGATAAAACATAAAAATATAACTTTCTTTGTGCCTCAAATTCCAATCAAGAAATGCAAAAAAATCACTAATATATCCTATAGCCATGAGTGGCATAATTAAAATGTTAGGAGAGTCACAAAAGTAAGAGGACTTCCCACAGACTAAGAGAAAATATTTACAAATAACATCTGATAAAGAAATGACTACTACCCAAAATCCATAAAGAACACTTACAACTCATCAACAGGAAAATGAACAACCTGATTAAAAAATGAGCTGAAGACCTGAATAGATACCTAACCAAAGAAAATTTACAGATGATAAGCATTTGAATAGACGGTCAACACCATATATTATTAGGAAATTGCAAATTGAAACAACATTGAGATACCACTATAGACCTAATAAAAGGCCAGAATCCCAAACACTGACAACACCAAATACTAACGAGGTTGTGGAACAATGGGAACTCTCATTCACCGGTGGGAATGCGAAGTGGTACAGCCACTTTGGAAGACAGTTTGGTAGATTCTTAAAAAACTAAACATACTCTTAACCGTACCATCTGGCAATTGTGCTCCTTGGTGTTGACACAAATGAACGAAAACATATCCACACAAAACCTGCACATGGAGATTTACAGAATCTTGATTCATAACTGTCAAAAGTTGGAAGTACCCAAGATATCCTTCAGTAGGTGAATGGATAATTAAACTGGGAAACATACAGACAATGGAATGAATACGTGGAATATTGATTTATTTATTTATTTTTGAGACGAAGTCTTGCTCTGTTGCCCAGGCTGGAGTGCAGTGGCACCATCTCAGCTCACTGCAACCTCCGCCTCCTGGGTTTGAGTGATTCTCCTGCCTCAGCCTCCCTTGTAGCTGGGACTACAGGCATGTGCCTCCACGCCCAGCTAATTTTCGTATTTTTAGTAGAGATGGGGTTTCACCATATTGACCAGGCTGGTCTCGAACTCCTGACCTGGTGATCTGCCCACCTCAGCCTCCCAAAGTGCTGGGATTACATGGAATATTATTTAGTGCTAAAAGAAATGAGGTATCAATCCATGCAAAGACATGGAGGAAAGTTAAACACATATTGCTAAGTGAAAGAAGCTAATCTGGAAAGGATACATACTGTGTAATTCCACCTACATGATACTCTGGAAAAAAAGAAAACTGTGGAGACAGTAAAAAGATCAGTGGTTGTCAGGGATTGGGGGAAAGAAGGGATGAATAGATGAAGTAGGGAGGATTTTTAAGGCAGTGAAACTGCTCTGTATGATACTATAATGGTGATACGTGCCATTCTACATTTGTCCAAATCTATAGAATATGCAACACCAAGTGTGAACCCTAAGGTAAACTATGGACCCTTGGTAATAATGTGTCAACGTAGGTTCAACTATTGTAACAAATGTACCTTTCCGATAGGGAATTTTGGTAGTGGGGAAAGTTGCGTGTATGCCGGAGCAGGGGGGTATATGGGAACTCTAAAACTATTCTAAAAAATAAAGGGTATTAAAAAATGTTGGGAGAACATTTGAGACACAGATGATTGCATGTGGTTGCAGCTGCTTGTCATTGTAATTTTGCTGAAATATCCACCATTTTATTTGTTGCATCACAAAAAGAACTGTGACTTAAGTTTCGTAACAGGCGTAGCTGATTTCATGCACTTTTGACGGTTCAGAAAAATCATTTCTCTATGCCAACTGTTGCAAAACATTTTTGTTGTTTATGACCTCTGTGGTCGGTCTCTAACTTTGCACACTAAATATGCAGAAGAAAGGGCAAATAGCAGCTTTGTATAAATGGAAAAACAGTGCTATATTTTCTAATGTAAATGACTGAAAGAGTATCCTTTGAAGTTGTAACCACTCATTATGACTGAAACTTTATAGATTCAGATCTGTGGTTGCCAGAAACTACAAAAAGGAAACAAAAAGGAAGATACCGCAGTAGAAAGCATATGGAGTGTAGCAAGTGAGAGGAGACTAGATCGTAGACTCACACGATATCGTGGCAGGAAGGACCCTAAGGGAGATGCTGGCCCAGGGATCTTTTCTCTGCCCATCCATGGCTCCTTATAGCATCCGGAATAGGCTTCAGATGATTCATGTAGCCCTAGAAACTACAGGAGAAAAGTTAATTTGCATCTGCATATGTGATGTTTAGGGAGAAGAAATCCCATCACTTTCATTAGAAATCTCAAAAAGTTATACGATGACCCCAAAAAGGTTAGGAATTACTGAGACTATAGTCAGCATCCCAGAGATGTGAAGAAACACACTCAGAGTCATGCAGTGTTTATATTGGTGTTTAAAAAGTTTGTTGACTTTTTCATAATCCAAGTAACTGATGAAACACTTAAAGAATAAAATGACCATCATAGAAGCTTAAATATCATAGATATTAAATTAGGGAGACGGTGCCTACTTGATTGTTTTTAAAAAATAAAACGTTGCCTAGAAAATATGTTCCAGTAGGGTGAATCCCTTTGGTGTAAATATTAAACTATCTAACACATAATCTTTATTTCTCAGTATCAGACAATTTTTCCTGCATCTATGTGGAACTGTTTGTGAGCATAGCAAACAGAACACAGGTGATAACATATAAAAGTCAGCAGATGTCTCCCCTGCCACAGCCCTCTGGCCACAGTACCTCCAGAATTTCCGCTTACTCTTTAACACTTCTGAATTAGGCAATATTATTTAATATTTGTTCTTTGAAACACAAATCTCATGAAATTCTCCAGGACAAAGGAGTCTCTTATCAAATATGTTAAATAATATTTGAAAAATCCCAGTGTACATACATATATTAAAGGCTCTGACAAATTCTGTATTCAAGATATTTCACTAAATTTAACTTTTTTTTTTAAGATGGAGTCTTGCTCTGTTGCACAGGCTAGAGTGCAGTGGAGCGATCTCAACTTGCTGCAACCTCTGCCTCCCAGGTTCAAGCAATTCTCTGCCTCAGCCTCCAGAGTAGCTGGGATTACAGGCACCCACCATCATGCCTGGATAATTTTTGTATTTTTAGTAGAGATGGGGTTTCACCGTCTTGGCCACGCTGGTCTTGAACCCCTGAACTCGTAATCCACCCACCTCAGCCTCCCAAAGTTCCAGGATTACAGGGGTGAGCCACTGCTCCCAGTCTAAGCTTTATTTCTTAAACATATTTGAGTCTTTTATTTATTTTCTTTAAAAAAATGCCCAGCAAGACTTGGAAAATAAGGGAAAAAAGACTCTAATGAAATGTAAACATGTTATCTGGAAGAGGAACACTGTAAATTATTATATTAATAGCTGTGAACGCTTTTCAAAAGTCACCAAGTGGAATGTTAAGGGAAAAGGACTCTCAGTGGGAGGAAGTCAGAAAAAGATGTTCAGCCCTTTGCAGATGTTAATCATGATTTATTCTCGGGGTAGTCTGGGATGAGACACATGGGCAGGGATTCACAGATTTTGGAGTGCAGGAAAATCACTTCATGGACATGTGAGAAGTGCAGATCCTCATGCCCCAACTCAGTCTGATTCCAGGTCGGCATGGACCTAGAGATCTCACATTTTTAGGAAGTACCCCGGTGACTTAGAAGCAAGTGGTGGCTGGATAAGCCTTGAGAAACTGCATTGAAGATGGAGTGGACAAAGAACAGGAAAGATAGAGAAGGAATGGACAAGACCTGAGAGCAGCTGCCTGATTTCTTCTGATGCTTGGAAAGTTTGTGCATACAGCTCTTCCTGGGCCCACAGGAGAGGACTCTGTGTCGGCCCTTTTGTCCATCCAGTCCTACAGGGCTGCACAGCATCCTGTTAATTCCAGCCTCAATCATGGATGACCATCTTCAAGATGACACAAAAGCTCTTACATGAGCCGACTTATTGTTACCAATAGTTTCATTTAAGCGCTTTGATCAATAACTGACAAGTCAATTAAAGCATACAAATGCTTTCTCAGGGAGCCCCACTGGAGTCCCCTCTTTTGCTTTTAAAAAGCATATTTTATTCTTTTTTTTTTCTTTTACAAAAAGAAACACAACTTTCCCAAATGTGTGCATCCTTCTGATTCTGGCTTTAGAAAGGAAATGAAATTTGTCACGCTGCCATACATCATTTCCCTCGCAGTACAATGTCCCATCTGTGTGTCAAGTACAAAAGAAAAGCATTTTGTGAAAAATTGCTAAAGAAGTAATGATTTTTGTCCTCAACTCTTTGTTTTGCCTTTCAATAAAGAAGGCGACATGTGCCACAAATGATGTATTATTGTTTAGGTACAACCCCAGTAACACAGTGCATAACTAAAACCATGTTTCACAGCAGAGTAACTCTAGTTTACTGCCCCTATGGTTCTGATGAGAATATAATGTTCTACAGTTTATAAATGCTTTGAGGTCAATACATGATTTGCTTCAGCTTGTTCATCCAATGAGCAGGGGATCCAAAAATATATCAAGCTATTAGACAGCCCCCTGGAAGCTGGACTGAGGCAGCAGTGATGGAGAGGTTCCATGGAAACCCCTCTGTCAGCTGGAGATGAGATAATTAGATCCAGGTAATACACTGGAACCCCAACAGGGAGCCGCCAAGCAAACATGTCATCTTTATGGGCCTTTCTTATCCTGCACAGCAAATGTGGCCTAAGACAATGAAGCACTGAGGGATTCATTGATGCCCAGCAATGCCCCACAGTCACTCAGTCAGCCCCGTTATCTAGAGATCCTTCTTCCTACAGAAGTAAGCCAAAAGGACAGGGCCCCAAGAAAGGTTCTTTTTAAAGTACTTGTTTTTATTTTTCAACCAACATTTTTTTTCTTTTCTTTTTTCCTTTTCTTGCAATAAACCGTCAATCGTGTATTGGATTCATCTTAGACTTCAATTATGTACATTACCAATCGTTCATTTGTTATTCAAAATAACTCTCACATTGGGAATGCCCTTTAAACTGTAATCAAAATAGTTACTTGATTCAATTCCTTGAATAAAGTAGAACATACCATCCTTTCACCCTGATTTCAGGTGGATAGTCCTTGTGGTTTCATCATAATTTTTCTCATTCGACAAATATTCATCGAGGGACCTGAATTATGCCAAGCACAGCACTAAATGCTGGGGATACACTGAACCACAGTCAACTCGTGAGAGATTTCACAATGATATTTTGTAAATAATAAGTTGCTTACATTTGTGAAAAGTACTGTGAAGGAAAAGTATATGATGCTTGACAAGAGAGATTAAAATAGGGGTACTTCATTTAGTTTGAGAAATCAGACCCTGTTTCTCTGAGAAACTGATGCCAAACTGAATAAGATTTAGCTAGGTGAAGGAGGGTGGAGTGATAGCACTTGGAATGAGGTACCTTCTCTCAACAGAGGTAAATCCATGTGCAAAGTCACAGAGGTAGAAAAGGCTATCACCACCACTGCTAATATCAATGTAAGAAACACCATCAGCATCCACCATCATCATTACTATTATTATCATCATCACCATTATTGTCACCACCACCATCACCATCATCACCACTACAATTGCCTCCACCACCACCATCATCACCACTACCATTACCTCTGCCACTGCCATCATCACCACTACCATTACCTCTGCCACTGCCATCACCATGACGACCACCACCATCACTAGCATCATCTTGACCACCCACATCACCACCACCATCACAAGCATCATTTCCAACTTGTTGTAGAGCTACTAGGGGCCAAGCTGTTACACTATAGAAGTCATCTTTAATGCTTAGTATAATTTTGAAAGGGAGGAATTACTATCCCCAACTCAAAAATAAGGATAATGTATCTCTTTATATTTGTAACTTGCATAAGTCAACTAGCTGATGAATGGCAGATCCTGTATTTTAATCAAATCAGTCTGAATCCAATGCTTATATGAGCTCATTATATTAATAGTAAACATTTTAGTATGGTATGTTTCTAATAATGCTTTTTTCAATAGGGATTGTTGCATTTTAATGTATGATTTTCAACCATGTTTGGTTAAAAGTTTAAATGCCAACATTTATGCCAGTGTGTTCAGAGAACATCTTTATAACCTTTATAACCTCCTCTTTAGCATCATTTGATCTGAAGATTTTCTGTAAATTATTTCAAAGGCCAACTATCAGGAGGAGTTTCATCTCACCAAATAAATGTGAGCATATATGAATTAGAGAATATGATTTGTAAAAAGAAAAATTAAATTATAAACAAGATGGAGCAGAAGTACCAAACACGCTTCATTAATTGAAAATGCATTATACTAGTCCATTTTGTTTGGTTTGGTTTGGTTTGCTTTAAGTTAAATGAGGCCTTAGAGATCATTTCAATCAGTACTTTTCTTTTACACATAAGATCCTGAGGCATGAGAGGAAAAGAGACTCATCTGTGATCATGATCTCAGTTTCATGGTTCACAACAATTCCTCGAATACTGACCATGTCCCAGACACCGAGTTATGCAACAGAGCTGCAAAGAAAAGTAGCCCCTGAAAAGTTTATCATTAATCAAGGGGAGAGAATAAATTCAATTTCTTTAAAATGTGGTCTAGTGTAGAGATCGCAGCCTGCTATAGAAACAGAAAGAAGCAGCACTTGAGAATTTAGGATTAAGCACAGGAGAAGAAGGGAAGAAAGGTCACATCTAAACAGAGAGACTAGCTCAAGCATGGATATGAATAAATGCACTTAGAACACAAGATGAAAAGTGGACAGTGGCTGGACAGATTGCAAGGACCTGAATATTGAAGGTTTTAGATGTTATGAAAAGTTGCCTAGACTTGGCAGAGGCAGACCCTGGATATTTTTCAGCATGAAAGTGTACAGGCTACATCTCTTCCTTCAGTTAATGGAGGAAGGTGGTATAGTGACATGGAGTGGAGGTCAGATAGGAAGAGGGCTAGCCTGAAGTCATGATGTCCAAATAAGAGCCTGCTGCCATCATCCAGGCATAGAACAAAATCAATTAGAGTAGAGGTGGAGGTGAGATGATGCATTCAAGAAATATAGGGAGGTAATATCACTGGATACAAGATTTTGCATATGGTTTATTAGGTAACAGGTGGAGCCTTGAAATGAATAAAGACTAATGAAAAAGAAGCATATTGAAGGTCAAGTGCATAAAGGGCTGGATTGTGGACATTTATACTTTATGAATTTTGGATGCCTGTAGGGCTTTCAAGACAATACATTGAGTAGGCCATTGGCTATGTGAACGCTGGTCTAACATCTGTGGGAAAGCCAAACTAAACTCTTGATTCCCAGTCAATTACTCATTCTACTATAATTTACTGTCTTCCAGAGACTCTGAGGTTTCCCCTTAAGCTGCTTTTTCACAGTTGAAATGACAGTCACCTAATAAGACAACAGAAATTATATAATAAAATCTGCTCTGAGCTCATACCACATTAAAGACTGAATAATAAACGATTAAATGCCTCTGTGTTTGGTTCACAACGATTACATTTTAGAACTGGGAGAGAGCTCATTGAATGGTCTAGGGCCCCAGTTAATTCATACTCAAAAATAAATAAGTCAGTCTATGTGCAACCCAGTTATATACTCTCTGGTTGGTCCCAAGCCCTCCAGACATTTGGAATTACACATCCCTTTTAAAATTAAAGTAAAATAATGGAGTTATCATCCCATACACAATGGAGTTATTAATGTTCTCCCTAAGATTACTGTGGATGGCTCAGAGCAATCTTGCATAGTGGTTTAAAAGCAAGTTCCAGAGTCAGATGGTGTTTGAATCCATAATATGCCATTTACACCTATGTAATCCTAAACAAGTCGCTTAAGCTCTGTGTGCCTCAGTTTTCTTATGTGTAAAGTAGGGATAATATTACCTACCTAATAGGATTGTTAGGGTGTTAAATTTACAATGCATTCAAAGCACTCAGAAAAATGTCAAACACAGTAAACACCCAATGAATGTCAGCTGTGATGTGCTCATGCCACTCACTTTCTGTCTCTTTTGAACATCAGGTAATAGGCCGTAGTAGGTTTCTCCTCTCACCCACTGGTCCTTTGAAGACAATTTCCTTCAGGCTGCTCAGTCTCAATCCAAAAGTCCTCTCACTTTATGATGCCCAGGGATTCCGATTCTCTCTTCCAGAAGGTGCGTGAATGGAATTGTGGAAGATGGGAAGCTGCCACTTCCACCACCATCAATCCCCACAAGGTGTTTTTCCAAGATAAAGGAGAAGTTCTCTTTCCAGGAAGCATTCTGAACTGTTGGATTCTCAGGGCAATGGTTCATTTTTTTCCTAGGTACCAAGTCCAGCGACCCCCAATCAAAGATTATTTCTACAACACTGGGCACTGCCTTTTCTGCATGCTTGACTGCAGATGCCCATCCTGTAGCTGTTGGTATAATCTGTGCATAAGCCATGGCTTTATAAAAATAAATTGATGGAGATGGAAATCTGTGAAGTTTATAAAACTCTGTATTTTTGACAAAAGTTACATTATAAAAAGGACAGAGGAGAGATATGGAATAATTTATAAGGACAATCCCATGGGATAGTAAATAAACTACAGAGTAAAGCCTGAGCCAAACTATCTTCTATTAAAGTCTCTTCATTGTTATTCAAGTGAATTTCATCCCTCTCCCAAGTGGAAACTATTTGCACAAAACAAAAATATTAGAAATAGAACCCTAGGAATTTGGGCAGTGAAAGAAAATCTTGTTAAAACTTGAGAGAAGAATTGGCTTTAGGCAAAATTGTCAAGATTCTTTTTGTCACCTTTCTGCCTCTCTCTTCAGTCCCTTTTTCTTCTTTTCAAATTCTCATTTCTCCCAGATGCCTTTCTTCATTATTCCAAAGGCAGTATTACATTTGCTAACTCATTAATTCATTCATTCTTGAGTGCCTAAGATGTACTATGCACCCAGCTCTGGGAACACATAAATAAATGGGAGAGGACTCTGGCCTTCCCAGAGCTTACACACCTCTCTTTAGATTGCTCACCAACTTGCAGAAACCTACCCACCAACAGGTAAAAACCAACTATTGTATTGTTCTTTTGACCCAGGAAATAAGCTCTTGAAATAAAAAAAAAAAAAAGCAATATCCTCCCTCACTGGCTTTCAGATTACTAAAGAGAGATCACTGAACTTAGATCATAGAATCTGCCTATCCCAAAGTAAGAAGTCACTATTTGTATATTTATATATATTTTCAACCTCAACTGTAAGAAAAACAGCTTGTGACTCTTCATTCAGCAAATCAAATGATCTGGCTGGTACACAAACAACAAGATAACTAAAATCAGAGATAATTCCACAAGAACACGAGTTGTTTATTTGCAATGAACTTCACAAAGGGTTGATAACCTTAATATAAAAATAATTTAGTGAAATTAACAAGAACACCACCAACTTTTCCAAAGGAAATGAGCTCGACACATAAAAAGGTAATTCACAAGTAATAAATTTAAACAAGCAATGAGCATTGTTTATCATTTGTATTAAATAAGACATACTTTTCAACTATAAAACTAAAAGTTTTTTATACAATTATACAATTATTTATACAATAATATGGCCAATTATTTTGCATAATGTTCTCACATGGGATTTGTATGATGTTTACTCTTGATTAAACTCAGATCATGCATGCTTGGCAGGAATACCATAGAAGTGATACTGTGTCCTTCTCAGTGCATTATGTAAAGAGTCACATCATGTACATTTGTTCCATACCTGCTGAGTTTAAATGTAATTATCTGGTTAAGGAGGTGTCTGCTAGGTTTCTCTAGTGTAAAGTTGTAGTGTTTTGTGGAGAAATATTTTGGTAAATAAATTTCCTGTTTCTCACCAAAATTAACCCGTTAGTTTTAGCACCCATTGGACATTTCCTGGTCTGAACCAAGAATCTTTATAATCATTGCCAAATGGTAACTTTCTAATTTCACCATTTTTCTAAATTTATCAATTAGTATTCATATTCATTTTTGAATATGCATGTCTGAAATATAGAATCAGAAAAATAAATGGTGTTAAAACTTATAAATTGATGCATCTTGTTTTGTTATTTGCTACCTTTAAAGAGTTTGTAACTCTTCATTATTTTATCAATTTAACACATTCCTTTGGTCTTTCAGAATATAAGGTCACTTTTTTTTTTGGTTAGCAAATCAAAATTGCCTAAAAAAGTGAGGAAATTCAGTCATTCAACTTCAATTACACAAAACCAATCCTTTTAATCCTGTCTTCTCTTGATTGTTTGCGAGATTACCACTTTGTCCTAGACAGAAGGAGAAAAGTTTACAAGGTGGAAGCAAGAATTTCTAGTTCCAAAGCAAAATATTTATAGCATGACAACAGGAGCAAAGGAGTAACTGATAAAAACAGCAGGAAGATTCATCCTTAAATTGATTCACGGGCTCAGATAGTGGAGCACAGGTTTAAGAAATGTGCAAATGCAGCAGCATTGACATGATTTCTGCACTCCCAGGCAACCTCTTGCCTGTATTCTGGGAGAACTCAACCCGCATACAGGGAATATACTGTGGGAGCATGTATTGAGGTATTATGGGAGCTATAGTTTTAACGCGGGACTAGGAAAGTCTTGATATGCTAGGGAAAGATGTGAACACTAAAAGTGTGATGCAGTTCTGCATATTTCACTTCCTGAATCATGCTGGGAAAGCACTGATGAAACCCGACCACATACTCCTTTAAAATGCCTCGCTCTGTCATTCCCAGAGAAGGGGGACTTGGTGGGTTTTTTTCTTTTATTATACTATTTTGCATGTTATAGATAGATATAGAAGTAAAAGTAGAGATAGAGAAATATTTTAATTGACTATTCCTTTTAAAATGTTTGCTATTTGAAGATGGGTTCAGAAAGTTCACTAGAAAAGATATTGGACAATGTAGAGAATAATGAGGAAAAGAAAGAGGAGAGTTTTAGATCAAGAAAAACAAGTAGATGCCATCTAGTTCACACCACCAAATTTTATATACATATACATATACATATATGTATATGTATATGTATATGGAAATTAAGGCTCAGCAGAGGGAATTTGCATAAGATTTATGAAATGGAATCAAGGTAAGAACTGAGGCGGCCTGCCAGCCTCTGCAAGGCTCTGGAACTGCTATCCAATGGCACACCATGGCCATGCACAGTTCTAGGACTACTTCTAGCTGGTGTCTAGCTGCAGTTGTAAAAGTAAGAAATCCCAAGAGTAGGGTTGCCAGATTTTTAAAAAAGGAGTCCCGTCAAATTTGGATTTCATACTAAAACCAAGTAGTTTTCATATTAAAAAAAGTCTCAAATATTCTATTAGATATACTTATCCTTAAAAAAATTTGCTGTGTAGCTGAAATTCAAATTTAATGAGGCAGTCTGTATTTTTACCTGCTGAATTTAGCAACTTCACCCAAGAGCCACGTGACCAGAGACTCACAAATACAGAGTAAAGCAAGAAAATGGTATAATTCATCAAGAGGATAACTCTAAGAAGGAGTTTTTGATTTATGAAGTGATAGATGTGAGATGATATACCCATCATAGAATTTGAAGTTCCTATTTTCAAAATAAAGATTATTAAATAACCATATAGCAACCTTAGCTGTATTACCTCATAGATTCACTGTGAATATCCACTGAGATTTTAGTTGGAATACAATTTAAAAAATACATGAAAACTAGTGACCATGAAACATGCATATAAACATCTAAATATACCCCATTTATCCTCTCAATTATCCTCTTAGTTATAATCTATTTTACGTCTATCTTATAGATGATGAAACCAAAACTCAGAGAAGTTGAGGTTGAGTAGGTTTTCCATGATGTTGTATGTTGTCAGAGTTTTTTCATAGACTTGCTATTTAGGCAAAGTCTACCTAACTCTGAAGTCCCAAATCTTAACTATTACATGATAAACAGCATCCCTATATTTGTAGGAATTTAATCAGATACGTACAAGGATATTTATGTTCTAGGATGCTCACCATAAAGTTATTACAAAGAAACTAAATTTTTAAAAAAGTTTACCAATAATAAATTCACTCAATGAATTAAAGATCATATGTTGATAAAATGCTATGTAATCATTGAAAGTGATGTATAGAAAGATGAAACTTAACTAACTTAAGGATAAATTTTACAGAAGAAAACTTTGTCATATTTATCAGCAGGTATGTAAGTAAAAATGTTATTTTTGAGAAGTGGGATTATTAGTTGTGTTTAATATTTTCTACAATCTACAAAATACTTTTGTAATCAGAAAAAAATTGATGGACTGTATAAAAAACAAATTTGGTCAAATAATGAAATGTACCCAACAATATAATTATGTTTGTTCCCTCTTTTCTGGGAAGGGAACAAGAGGTGATGTTAGCTATGGAAGAATAAAGAACATTTGGATCACAATCAAATCTGTAACACAAATCCTAATCTAAACAGACAGTGAATTAAGCAATAAATTCTTATTTTAACAATACATTCAAACAGATTTAACGGAAGTTATTTTTTCAGGTTTTACTACAATAACTATAATCCCGGATGGCTGGTGTAATTGGGGACTTGTTAGCCAAAGTCACGTCTGAAGTATAAGAAAACAATTACAATAGAAATTAAGTATAATAACACCCAGGCATCACCTGCAAGCATGAGAAAATTTCCTATTCTAAATTGGATATCAAATTTTTGCAACTTTATAGTGTCATAGTTTCATAGTTTCGTAGTTTTTGTTATAAGATTATCATTGCTAAAGACAAGTGGTATCTAAATGTGTTACAATTTCAATACTACTTGATTTAACAGAGTGTTCCTAGGCACACAGAGGATAGGAAGGACGGAATTTAAATGGTACCATTTTGGACACTGGGGCGTGAAAGTTTGTTTAGAAGTGTTGCACAAGTCTTCCAGACCAATGCTCATTCAAGCACCTTATAGAGCAATGCATAGTTTAAACAAATCTAAACTTGTCAAAGAGTAGAGGCGATGATGTCAGCAAAGAAGTTAAAATAAAAGCAGTCTCGCTATTCAAGCAAGATAAGAGTATTTACCTTTCGAAACAAGAAGAGACAGATGAATGCAGGAAATATCCGCTAATCATTTGGATTACTCTCTAGGCAGAAGGAGGCAAGGCCAATCCAAATTGTAGAAACTTCAAATTGCAAAGCTTTTCACTGGTATTTGTCCTCCTAAAACTGGCTAGTACTAATATATATATATATATGTATGTATTATATATGTTTCAGCTCCCAGTGGGCTTAGGAGACCTAGCTCCTAATTCAGTGAGCTGTGAAATAAAACCATACTGACTACCACACAGCAAAAGACTTAGGCACCCCACCAGGTTCTAGCCATGTGACCGATCTTGGTTTAGGTTCTATGGGGTTGAATCCAAGGCTACTACACCAGACACACAAGAGAGTTGCGATTCAGGTGCTAGTTAGGAAACTGCCATGGAGGAAATCAGTGTTTGGTTGTGGGGAGGCACACAGAGGTGGGAAGTAAGGTTCTCAAGTGAGGTCTGAACCCATCAGATAATGGAATCAAAAAGACAGGCTCCTACTACAGAAATGGGTCAGATTTGCATAAGGTTGCAGGACTATTATGACCCACATCATCTGGGGTAGGTTGCATTCCTTCTCTTGGTCTCAGATTCTTCACTGATTGAAGGGCATAATATTGTTACTCAAACACCAGAGGTTCAGTCTAGATCCTGCTGCTCGCTGCACGGAAAGCCAATGACTGAGACATCAGTATTGCCAAGGAAGAAAGCTTTCATCTTGTGCCACAGTTGAGGAGATGGGAGCTCAGTCTCAAATCCAGGTCCACTCATTCACTCCAAGATGACCTAGGGTTGTATATAGCAAGGAAGAAATGTAACAATGTGTAACAAAATACAAACTAGGGAGGAGCAAGGAATCAATTATGGTGAATGAGGGGTCCAGCGTCTCATTGGCTGGATGTGGTGACCTGGTGAGTTTCATTTCTTTGATACTTTGATACTTTGAGGAGCCTGAAGGTCTGCAAATATAAGGTTCAAACTTTAAGACCAAAAGGTTCAATTTCTATGCTTATCAAAAAACTATGTATGGGACTATTGGGTCGTTTTCAATATCAACTGCTCTACCCTTACCTCTAATGTGATTCATAGAATCACATGTGATAAAGTCTCTTCAAAAATAAAGAGTGCAGAATTCTCTATATAAATTAATAAATATTTTCTGAATTTGGTATTCTGATAGTTTATTTTCAATTATTAAATATATTATAACTATCTTTACCTCCTTACTCCTTATGCCCCAACTCTCAACCCCCACACATCTCCAAAGAATAGCACCTCTTCTTCTAGTCAGAACCCATCCCTCCAGGTGTACTTAGGTACCTGTCCCCTCATTCACTTATTCCTTCATTCAGTAGACCCTGATCCCTTAATTCCTTCTTATTTTCAACTTTTCCCCCTCTCCTGGCTCTTTCTCCTCAGCATTAAAACAATGTTCATTATTCTTATATACACATTGTTTTCTTTCCTTGCATGTAATTGTAATCTTATCTATTTCTCAGTATTTTAGAAGGACTAGTCAACAATCTTCAACTATCAAAATATGACCTCAGCATTCATCTTATTGAAATGAATTTCACTAGAATAAAAACTAATAAGAAAAATTATTACAATGGTTAAACCCATTAAATGATAATTACTATTTGTTAGGCATTATGAGAATATCTCCATAGCAACTCTAAAAATTAAGCAAAATTGTTTATTACCCCTTTACAGATAAGGATTGAGACCTGAAGTAGTTAAATACCTTCTCTAAAAACAGAGTTTTCAGCGTTGGAGCCAAAATTGGAACCCAAGTCTACCAAATTGTAGATTTCAATTCAGAGTTCCTTCCTAAGTACCAGACCACTTACACAACTGTCTACTGTCTGTCTTCTCTTGGCAAAGCAATTTCAATAAGTTCAAAATCAAACCCATCATCTTCTCCTCTCTAAATCTGTATCCCTACTCCTGGCCACCTCTTGTGGCCTTTCCCTTTGAAATAAGCTACCATATGTTTGTTCCGTCTGATGGTCAAACTCTTCCCAGTCCTATAAAAAGTGAGCTGTGCATAATTCCTAATGTTGCCTTATCTCTGAGTAGCCTCCCATTGTTATATTCCACAAGTATTTATTGAGCAGCTGCTACATAAGGCACAGTTTAGAGCCTAGCGATACTAAAAGATGTAAAATATGATCCCTAGACTCAATAAATATATAATCTATTGAGATAGAAAAGAACAACTCAAAATAGTTAGAGAAAACTATAAAAGGGATTTAGAACAAGAATCCATTTAGTATGTAACTTGCCACACAATATAGGAATCCACTTTCTGATATCTTTGCTTTGGCATGCCCAGTGAAGAGCAATTTGGAAAGCCTATGTATTAGAAAACATTTTTTATACTGGACTGAAATCTCTGTTTTTTGTTCTACTCTCCAAAATAACATAGAATAAATCCAATCCTTTTATCCTCAAATTTTAAAAGCATATTTGAATATCTTCAAATATTTTCAGTGTAAGATTCTTGGCCCCTCTGAAGGGGTTTCTTTGTACTGCTGATTGGCCTAGATGTAATAACAATATACCACAATGTCATAATTTTCAGGTATTATTAGTTGAACCCCACCAGAAGCCAAGAACTGTGCTAAGAAATGTACACATGTAGATGAATAAGACATAGCTCTTTTCCTTAAAAAATGTACATTTTTATATATATATACATATATAAATATATAAATTATTATAAATATATATGTGTGTGTATATATATATTTTTTTAATTTTTATTTTTTGAGATGGAGTCTCACTCTATTGCCCAGGCTGGAGTGCAGTGGTGCGATCTCAGCTCACTGCAAGCTCCATCTCCTGGGTTCAGACCATTCTCCTGCCTCAGCCTCCCGAGAAACTGGGACTACAGGCATCCGCCACCATGCCTGGCTAATTTTTTTTGTATTTTTAGTAAAGACAGGGTTTCACCTAGTTAGCCAGGATGGTCTCGATCTCCTGACCTTGTGTTCCGCCAGCCTCAGCCTCCCAAAGTGCTGGGATTACAGGGGTGAGCCACCACACCCAGCAAAAAACATTTTAATGAATTTGAAGTGATAATACATATATACAAAACTGGACATAATCAATGAAAAATATACCAAGTGCCTTGAAAGTACAATAATCCACCTAGGAAGCATCTTCTGTCAGTTGTGATGAAGGTTGAAATGAGTGCAAGATCTGAAATGATCATAGCCCAAGAAAATAGGATATATATTTTTACTTTTCAAGCTCTCTTCATTTATATTTAACATTTCAAGGTCTCCCCATTTATATTTATTACAGATATAAAAAGCACACTAGGCTCTAAAGCGTGCCTTATGTAGCAGTTGCTCAACAAACATGTCTATGTATGTTTACATACATAAATATTCATGTATGTTTGTGTAATTCACAGACATTATAATATATACATATTAAACATTAATGTATGCATATGTGTGTACATACACATACATATATTTTATATATCATATTTTATATATATCATATATAAACATATATTTATATATGATATATATAAACATATATTTATATATGATATATATAATATATAATTTATATTTATATATAAATATATAATATATAATTTATATTTATATATCAATATATAATATATATTTATATAGTCATATATATCATGCAAATGATATATAAATATAAAAATATATATTTTCTTTATATATAATATATAAATATATAAATATATATTTTATTTATATATAATATATATAAATATATATATATCACGTATATGATATATATATAAAATAGGTATCTCAAATGTAGAATGCTTGAAAACCAGGTCCAACTTTGAAATGCACACTCTCTAGTTCTCAGAAAGTGTTTAATCATTCCTGTTCATCAACACTCACACTGGCTTCTTCTCAACTGTTCTAAGGCAAAAGAGATATGAATATAATATCTTGCGTGCATGAATGCATAAAATGAAATGGACTCTAATTAAATATCCTTTGTCAAGGAAGAGATAAAGAGTGGAAAAAAATCAAAGAATAGAGCAATAAAAGGAAAGACTTTTTGTTGGCACTACTTTGCGAATCTATCCCAAAAATGTGTATGTAAGAGTTAGGTTTGGAATTGTACCGAAATTTCTCTGAAGATATCCATCTTTTGGAATAAAATGTCAGGCCAATTCCAAATTCTCAAATGACTATTTGCCAAAACAAAACACAAAAGCAAAGAAAGACATTTTCCGTATGGTGGAATGGAAATTTATTTTACTTCCTAGGAAATAAATCAAAACAATATCAAAGTAATGCCTCAACTTTTTTGTAGAGAAATGCATACTCCTAATATAGATATTATGAACATAGACAGTACACATACTTGGCTTTGAAAACTAAATAATAAATACAAATAAAATATTCATTTGTCATCATTTATCTCTTTCAAATTTTAGTTGCCCATAGGAAAGTCAGGTAAACTATACATAAAAACACAGAAGAAAATTTTCTAATGATATATAACTGCCACATAAGATATGTAAAGAAAGTCAATTTTAAAAGGAACATATTACCATATCATAATTAAGTTGAAAATTGAAAACACACTCTTTTTCTGTTTAGCTTGAATTTTCTAAACTGTATATACACATTAACAAAGGTCATCTGTGTTGGGGTATAATGAGTCTTTTGTTTATTTTTTTCTTCTTTGTATCTCTATGTACTGAAAAATCTAATTATCCTTTTTAAAAATAAATGTTAATAGCATATTAGTCATCTCTGCTACAGGAAAAATAACCTTAAAACTTTAGTGGCCTTTAACAACTGTTTATTTCTTAGCTTTGTCAAATGCTGGAAGTTGAGGTTTTTGTGGTTCTTATCTATGTGACTTAACATTCTTAACATATGTGACCGTTGAAGGAATGGTCTTTGTTTGGGACATGTTGTTCCCATGGCAGAGAGAAGGAGCAAGAGAGTTGGAAAAAAAAACACACACACACAAAGGCTTATCAGGTTTCTACCAGACTTGTGACCACCAGCTCACTTGTAGACAGCACAGCAAGTCACATGACCAAGCCCAACTTCAGAAACCCATAGGAGGCATAGAAAGTCATATGGTAAGTTATGTGACAAGGAAAGTCACATGCTACATACCCACATGGGTACATGTCCTTTTACTGGAAGAGGCAGTGATGACTGGGAACAACAATAGCATCAACCAGAGAGTATAAATGTTTCATTCTAAGAGAATTTCCAGACTGAGTGACTTGCATTGATCATAAAGAGAGCTTTAAAGAAAACATACATGCATATTTTACATGTATCTCATGTAAAATCTATCTAGCCAAAATAAGAACTTAAAGTGATGCCAGGGATATAAATAATATGTGAGATATTTAACCATCTTTGGGAACTTAAGCATGAACAATCCACATTAATCAATCTCAAGAGTATGGTCCATCCACAGTTTTATGAAGTAAAATATCAGAATAGAAAAACGTATGAACATAAAATATTCAAAATAGCACCCTTGAGTGTGCCATCAGTCTGAATAGTCCACTCCTGCATAGCAAGATGTCAAACTTGATTTAATCTGAAAAGCACTTATGGAACCTCCCTCTTTCAAAGAGCTCACACTCTCAAAGGGAAGTGAGCACTCTCACGTGGCTGTGAGACAGAGCTGGGTACCAAAGTCACGTCAAAGGACACCCCACACCCATGCATGGCATAGAAACAGTCATTCTATACTACATACACGTGCTGCATTTACTACTGTTCACCAAGAGCCTCATCAATATTAAGGAAGGTGCTCAAGGGCCACTATCCAGTTTGACACTCTGAGGTACGTATTTGCCCACTTCATTAGGAAACAGGACCATGTGTGTGTGAGCACCAAGCCACCTGAGGCCATGGAAACCAATGTTTAATTTGAGGAAGAAATAAACACTTAAGATTAATGTGAGATGCCTTTAAATTCATCAACACTCTTACAGTTCTTTTATTTATAGGTTATATGGCAGAGCTAGGACCCCATGCCTGTGGTATTTCTAGGAGATGTGGACTTAAAAGTAAATGAGAAAAGAGGCATAGTCATAAAGTTTGGGAAATAATATGAATAATTTCTAAACAACTTAGAGCTTGGAGGCTTGTAGTTTGCAAGTTAGAGCTGGAAGATTTAAGTTAGGGTCTTATTTAAAATAGCAAAGAACAAAAGAAAAAGGAAAGAAATATGAGAATAATGCAAATACCTTTTTAAAATTTTCTTTTTTAAATCCTGCACTCTTTAAAGGTAAGATTTGCTTTAAATATCAGCTCAGAAGTGAAGAATATACAAATCTGATTTTTTTATTGTCAAGCTACCAAGGGGCTACTAGACCCCTGATTTGTATCCTTATCCCAAACGATCTCATTTTTCAGTGGTTTATAACCTGTCATAAAATTTCACTTTGAGATTAGAATATATGGTTTCATTTTTTTATTATACTTTAAGTTCTAGGGTACATGTGCACAACATGCAGGTTTGTTACATATGTATACATGTGCCATGTTGGTGTGCTGTACACATTAACTTGTCATTTACATTAGGTACATCTCCTAATGCTATCCCTCCCCCCTCCCCTCACCCCACAACAGGCCCCGTTGTGTGATGTTCCCCTTCCTGTGTCCAAGTGTTCTCATTGTTCAATTCCCACCTATGAGTGAGAACATGTGGTGTTTGGTTTTTTGTCCTTGCAGTAGTTTGCTGAGAATGATGATTTCAAGCTTCATCCATGTCCCTACAAAGGACATGAACTCATCATTTTTCATGGCTGCATAGTATTCCATGGTGTATATGTGCCACATTTTCTTAATCCAGTCTATCATTGTTGGACATTTGGGTTGGTTCCAAGTCTTTGCTATTGTGAATAGTGCCACAATAAACATACGTGTGCATGTGTCTTTATAGCAGCATGATTTATAATCCTTTGGGTATATACCCAGTAATGGGAGGGCTGGGTCAAATGGTATTTCTAGTTCTAGATCCTTGAGCAATTGCCACACTGTCAGTCTAAAAGCGATCTATTTTGTAAATGTTGAAAATATACCAGGTTATTTTGAATGTAAATAGATTAGTAACTGGAAGAGTGTAAACTGCCTTCCTTTGGGCAGTACTGTGGCCTGGTTAGAACTGGGAGACAGTTGTTGTACTTGGGATAATTTCACATCATAAGGGAGTTCTTCACACACACACAGGTTCATACAACATGATCTGTTTTCCCCACCAAGATTTGTTTGTATTAACCTTGAAGATTAATAGGGCCACATCTATGATTAAGTTTTTTTGGAGATTGGCTCCTCTGCCTTGCAGATCAGAATTATGTACCATTGATCCACTTTGGAGATTACTTGGAAGGGCAGCTTGCAAGCCAGTGAAATAAAATCAGAAGGCCAGGAAAAAAGCAAATGCTTTTAATTTGTCCATGTTATGTCAGGGATAATAAGTAAGCATCAACATTTCAGGGCCCTGACCAATAGCAAGGACAAAAAGTGTGTGTGTGTGTGTGCACATACATATATTTACACACTTAAATATATACATAATAAACACATATTTATTTATATATTTAAATAATGCTTTATATATATAGTGAGATCTCTCTCTATATATATATCTCACTATACATAGTGAGATATACACATATATAGATATTTAGACGTATATATATATACAGTGAGATCTAAATATGTAAATAAATATGTATTTAGCTCTATAGCCAAAGCGAACTTCCCAGCTAATGCATCCAAGACCTGTGTAATTTTTGTTCATCTTTAAGAAGAACACAGGTGAGCAAATGATGACAATGAGTAGTGTCTGATACCATTAAGGCAATTTCTTGCTCTGTCTTCTCGTCATTGCCAAGCAATCCTTGAATGTATCTTTGGTAAAGGCTATACAAAAAAGGATAAGACTGAACATATCATATAGAAAGGAGATTGATGTATAGACATGAATCCAAGTTTCAGTTCCTAAAATTGTTAAATGTTCAGACAGTTTTGTTGTTGTTGTTGCTTTGTGTTAGTTTTCTTTCTTTAAGCCTTAATTTCTAAGTAGGAGTATGGAACAAGATATTCTCTATTTTTAGCTCTAAAAATACAGGTTTCTATGCTTCTGAATGTTACCTCCTCCAGGAATAAGATATTCAGGGAGAAAATATCAAGGTTTTAACAACAGAGGTCCCCTGAAATTTTATTACTTATTTTGCAGATTGACCCAGTAGAAATGAAACAATTGGACATGTATCTCTGTAATTAGGGTCATTAAAAGCTTTTCCCAACAAATCTCATCATGCTTGATAATCCTTACTTATTCACAAGGTCTGTCCCCTTGGGTGGCATGGTATCTGGCACCTAGAATGAGCTCAGACTCTGCCTTGAGTGCGAAAAACAATAAAGTAATGAACAAACCCGTGTCCCCAAAGAGTGGTTTGTCATGTGTAAAAATCAGGAGAGAGGGCATACACATGACAATTTAATGAAAAGGACATCTAAAACCAGCAAATTTTACTTTGGGTTGAAATGTGATGCTTCAGACCATAATCAGGATAGCTGGCTCTGCAGGAACCACTCCAAATACGTTATGTCCAAAGACATTGTTACCTCGGCATTCCTACTGACCTTTTGTGACTGACACCTCCCACCACGCAGCTACCACAGAAGTGCTGTATGAAGTGAGGGAATTCCAAGGCAAACCTTATTTGCAGATCTAAAGGAATGGATTCCTCTTACTCTGTGCAAGTACAAAATAACACTATTTATGCTCAACTAAAGATCTGCCTTTCTTGAGGTTGGCACTCCTTTTGGAAGGCATCTGTTACTGACACCCAATCATAAGCAACATTTTTTTTTTCACCACCAGCAAAAAGTTCAAGAGGTGAAGTCCACTGTCCTTTTTTCTAAGATTACAATTCACCTTTTATTTCTTGATCAGAAAATATATGAAGGGGACATGTCAAGCTCTTGTCGTGTTTTATATCAGATGTCTTCTGAGCCACGTATGTATTATATGTTTCAATATGTAAAAAGAAGAAAGAGAAAAAGAAAGAAAAACTAAAAGAGGGGGGAAAAATCTCAGTTTCAAATAATGAGCATGTGTACCTTTTTGCCTCAGGCCTTCATACACAATTTAGCCAGGAAGCCAGGGTAGATCATGATTTAGCTTTTGACATCTCCTGCCTTCAGGCCAGGAGAGACTAATACCGATTTCTGACTGAGCACGCCACAGGAAAAAAAGTGAGAGGGAGAGAGGCCTTTTATTGACTAAATGATAAAGAGGTTTGTAATGATAAATAACAGTCATTTTATTGTGGAATTCCCCAGAAAAGATGCATTCTGCAGTGTCTGAAGGAGCCTAAAAGCTGAGGTTGGTTCCCCATGGAGCCGAACCTGTTAAACTCCAATTTTTACAGCCAGGGATAGAGGTCGCAAATTGCGGGCACCTCTGTCTATTAAAACCGCAAACCCACTCTACATAGCTGGGGTGGCAGCCTGCTTCTCGGCTCAAGGAAAATTACCAAAGGCTGGATCCCAGGGTGGTTGGTAGAAGGTGCCACTGTCTGTCTGGTATCTGTCTGTCTGTGTCACCTCCTGGCTCCACATACTCGTGTTCTGATGTAATTCAGCTGCTTCTAAGCTCAGGCTGCTGGAGAAATCACTGCCAGTTTTGATCGATAGTTTAATTGTAAACTTTGGGAACAATAATGGATAATTTGGCTTGAACCGTCCATTATGAGCGATGTTGTCTAGGAGAGAGCCTTCAAAATTAAACAAGAGTTGGGCCACATTATTGCATTTGTACAACTCACCCAGAGTTAAATAAATCCCCCTTTACAAATGCTGTCTTGGCATTCTGTGGAGTTCAATAAACATAAGCCCAGGCAGAGACATGGAGGAAAGAAAATAGTGAAGGGGCCAAAGTCAAAACAAGTTACCTGCCGTTTTCCTCTGAAATATTATTATTATGTCACCATAATAATTCTTTAAAATAATCTTTACATAATACAAAATGTAAAAAGAAAAACTTCCCCTGAAATAATTCATCCAAATAAGTGGATAAATTACTTCAGGGGAATTTTTTTTTCTTAATGGAAATTGAAGCAAGCCAATGAAAATTTTTAAATCTGTAACATTGGTGACTACCATAGAATAGACTTCTCAGAGGGATATGCAAGACCATTTAGGCATCGGTTGTTTTTTTCATGAAGAAAAGACTAGAAAAAATGAGTAAAAAATTATTTTTACTAAAATATTATTAAATAGTGGAAATAACATGTTGCATGAGGGATTTAAAACAACAAGCCCCAAACCAAGGTTTTTCTATCCGTGTAGGAAGAATTAACAGCCTGGCTCAAACCAACCAAAGGGCATATCCTTAGACAAACTTCCAACATTGAACCCAGGGACTCAAATATCTACGAATGTGGTGACAGGGTGGGGCTCAGCCCCAGAGTTTAGTGGTGGCCTATCTTGGTGTCTCACAGAAGCATTTTCCCAAAGGAATATCTCTGAGGAGATTGAATAGTATTACCACGCAGAATAGACGAGAGTCCATAAAGGAGGGATGAATAAAAAAGGGAGGTTCTAAAGACACCTGGATCCAAGTGCCAGCTTGTGACTCACTATTTGACAAGCTGCTTCACCTACCTGTGCCTCAGTGTACCCATATTTTACATGAAGATAATAATGGTACTCACTTCATAGAGTTATTACAAGCACTAAATAAATTAATATGTGAAAAGCACTTAGAACAACAGGAGATACATAATAATTGCTGGCTTGAATAATAGTAATAATAATTCTAATGGATATGCTTAAAAAGTGGCTGGTGAGTTGTCACGTTTCAGCAATTATATACATATATACACATATATATACACACATATATACACATATATACACACACATATGTACACACATATATACACACATATATACACACAGATATATACACATAAATACACATATATACACACATATATATACACATATATACATATATGTACATATATACATATATACACATATGTACATATATACATATATACACACACATATATACACATATATATACATATATATACACACACACACATATATATATGGTTTTTTTTTTGGTTTTTTTTGGGGGGGGACGGAATCTTGCTCTGTTGCCCAGGCTGGAGTGCAGTGGCACGATCTCGGCTCACTGCAAGCTCCGCCTCCTGGGTTCACGCCATTATCCTGCCTCAGCCTCCCAAATAGCTGGGACTACAGGCATCCACCACCATGCCGGGCTAATTTAATTTTTTGTATTTTTTTAGTAGAGATGGGGTTTCACTGTGTTAGCCAGGATGGTCTCGATCTCCTGACCTCGTGATCCGCCTGCCTCGGCCTCCCAAAGTGCTGGGATTACAGGCGTGAGCCACCGCACCCAGCAGCAAGTATATTTTTTAAAAAGTCTTTGTATTTTTTGTTCCTTTTGTGTGGGTACAGACTTTCCTTTGACATGATTTTATTTTCCAATTTATGTTTGATGCTAACCTGATCTTCTTTACTGAAACCAACATTCTGAGTTGTTGGCAGATTGGGAGCAAAGGGTGATGCAATAGCTTTTCTTGTTCCAGGGCCCTGGTGTCATCCTCTCCATCCAGTAATCTCACCCTGACTAGTACGATAGTATACTATCTTCCAGGTCAGTGGTAAATTTTAGGGTCCACCAGTTCCAACCCTTTATAATCTATCCTTGTAACCACCTTTGGGCCACTGAGCTCTATTTTCATACTCAGGCATGCCTCCAGCTCACTGGATTAATCCCAAGGTGAGGAAGCCATATGTAACAGGCTTGGTGCACTTCAGTTATCAGCATGTACCCTGTAGTCAGGTCATCCCCCTGTGTTCCAGCTTCACCATCACCTAACTATGACCTGGTCCATGTGCTTAGCTACACTGAGCTCCACTTTTCTTATTTGTAAAAGAAGGCTAATAATAGCTACCTTTTAGATCCGTTGTAAGGATAGGATTCAAAACAAGTTTGTAAACTCTTAGCACAGAGTAAAAGAATGGCAATTGATTGTTGTTGTGAATAGTATCATATACTTAATCAATGAAGATTTTTGCCAGCTAGACTCGAGGCCATGCTCCATTTTTTCTACAATAGCTCTGCATTGTTCTCAGCTTCAAGTTTACCCATGAGCTCTGCTTCTCCTAATGGAGTTTGTGACAATGTCTATATTCTAGAGCTCCTGTGCTGACAACATGCCCCATGTTCCAGTCTTTGTTTAAAAAAATAGAGAGCTGGCTCACTCTTTCTAGATCCACATCACTAGCACCCCATAAGTCTATGCCATTTATAACTAATTATAAGATAAAGCAAATTTATGTTGTACTAAGATAACTACAATGCTTGGCTAAATAAAGGTAATGACCCTTAGCTATCAAAGGTCAAAATTCATTTGGAAGCTGAGGCTCCAGATGTAAAGAGGTACCAGAAAAAAACAGAATCGTGTTCAGAGAAGGGTCAGCAAGATGAGAAAGTGACTGGAAACCACACTAAATAAAGAGCCATTATAAAGAGAACTAGAAGGAAATTTCAGGAAGAGGTTATAGCTTTCTTGAAGGGCTGCAAAGGAGAACAGTAGATAGATGTAATTACGCTCAGAACCAGCACCGAGAGAAAGAAGAAGATCTTTCCAACACTTAGCACGTTGGCTAAGTGTTGCATTAGGGATTCTAATGAGACTATCTCCCCAGAGAGAAGACAGTACCACTCCTGGAGGCTGTGTGTTGTGTGAGCACAGGGGTTTACGTGAAGCGTTTTATTTTAGGAAGACGTGGGATTAGATGGTTCCAAATGTCATTGTAACTCTCTGACTTTATGATCTGATCATGCTTCAGGGCATTAGTGCCTTGGGGTGCTTTGTGGAGTCCCAGAAGCTAGTACTGCCTAATGCATTTGACATTTAGAGGCAAGGAGCATGTAAATATCCTATCCGTTTCTCACAGTCCTGCTGTGGCTGAGGTGCAAAAGTTTTCTTTCTGGACCATCATAAGGTGAGGAGATCAAAGCAGCAACAACATGCATGTAGAGCAAACTTAGAGCTTCTGAGTCTTTGCAAAATACTTCTTTATCCCTAACAATTAGGAATGCAAAAATGTTACAGTTTTCATAAAAATTAACACTGTAAAGATAACCTCAGTATGAAGCCTCTGTGTAGAATAAATATTAAATTATTCAGTAAGATATTTCAAATACATTCTCTACTTGAGGATTCTTAAAAATCTCCCATGCCCTATTTGAGAAAATCTTCACTCAGATACTTATTTTTCTTCATTCCTCAAAGCTCTCTTTCTCTGTTATTTAGAGGTATCAAATGCCTGCCATAACCAGATTTAATCCTAGAATATCCTCTTCTCTTCTTCTCTTTGTAGACATTTGATTTAGCTTCACCCACACAGAAACTCAGAGAGGATAACCTATTCTTTGCATTGTTATTGACAAATGCTTACTTGTTATTGCAATAGACTATGACAATAAGTTATTTGCTATTGACCAAATTTTGACAGTGCCATAAAATATTTTAACTTGAACTGACGTGGGAGTAGATGATCATGCAGTCATTTTTCCTAAATAGTACCCAGGGGTGCCTACATGCTCTGTTCCAGAATAAAGAACCCTCCAGGGATTTGAGATGAAAGACCATCACTAACAAGATATAACCACTCCCAAGGAGGGCGGATCACCTGAGGTCGGGAGTTCGAGACCAGCCGGACCAACATGGAGAAACCCCATCTTTACTAAAAATACAAAATTAGCCAGGTATGGTGGTGCATACCTGTAATCCCAGCTACTCGAGAGGCTGAGGCAGGAGAATCACTTGAACCCGGGAGGCGGAGGTTGTGGTGAGCTGAGATCATGCCATGGCAACAAGAGTGAAATGTCATCTCAAAAAAAAAAAAAAAAGATATAACCACTCAGCAAGGTTTTTATGAAACATATTGTAATAAAAATGCATGTAAAATTGGAATGTTCACAAATACATACTGCCGTTCTTGATCTTCTACAAGACAAGACAACAAATTAAAGTGCTCACCATGGGAATGTTTGCTAAAAATACTTCTACATGTCCTCCTGACTTGGATGACTGACACATATGTGAATCTAGTAAATTAAATCCTGTGGTCAGAAGTCTTCGACGTGCATTCAACCAAACAAGGAGGCATGGTGAACATCCTTAAAGCAGCCGGGCAGTGCAGCTTTGGGGCTGAATAAATGGTTTGGCTTTTATTTGTAAATGTTGTGCTTTTCTTTCTTAAAGTTGGAATCTTGGAAATCTGTTGACTTTTTTTCCAATAGTGAGTTGAAATTGCCCTTCATTTATATTCACTTTGTTTTGTAATTAATAAAGATTAATTAAGATGAATCTTGAATTTTTTTCACTTCTCCCCTTTTCTCTGGAACTTGAAATCCTATAACTGGTTCTTCCACAGCAAAAATATCCATCAGATCTGAGATCAGGATTCCCAGAGAACGCATCTTCACCGGTCACACCTGGAGGGCTTGTAGACAGCATGATGGCGTGACTGGGAAACTACAAAATTTTGTCTCCATCCTGACTGTAAACATTTTGCCTGACAGGGAAAACAAAGCTATTTATATTTTAATTTCAGCTCATTTTAAATAAAATATCTTTCTGCTAGAGATAATTTTGCCCATTGATCATTTTGATCAAATGTGAGTATGTTATGGATATCCTGTATCTCTCTCTTCATCAATACCCAATGAATATTGTGACTTAGAAAAAAAAATTGGCCAAGAGATTGAGCTTCTAAGTTTCATATCCTTTCTTCTATTAGTCTTTCTCACTCTAGTGAGAAAAAGAGGAATATATTTATACTCAGACATTGTGTGTTCCCCAAAAGAGAGACTAACATCATCCTGCATCTAAGTTAGCCCTAGACAAAGTTTGATTCAGCAAGATTTGTCTGTGGCCCTATCCATTTTCTCTTTTCAATATCATTTTACACTTTTAAAACATACTTTCTCCTTTCCTTCCTGCATTTCTTAAACATATGCCCTTCATTCCTGTTCAGTAATTTCACTCTTCTTTTTCCTGTTTTCTTTCCAAACTACTTGGACTACCTCAAGAAAGCTGTTGGCTCTCATGGATGAAATTGGAAATCATCATTCTCAGTAAACTATCGCAAGAACAAAAAACCAAACACCGCACATTCTCACTCATAGGTGGGAATTGAACAATGAGAACACATGGTCACAGGAACGGGAACATCACACTTCGGGGACTGTTGTGGGGTGGGGGGAGGGGGGAGGGATAGCATTGGGAGATATACCTAATGCTAGATGACAAGTTGGTGGGTGCAGCTCACCAGCATGGCACATGTATACATATGTAACTTACTTGCACGTTGCGCACATGTACCATGGAGTCTAAAGTATAATAATAATAATAAAGGAAAAATAATAATAATAAATAAATAAAAATAAAAATACTGAAAAAAAAAAAAAGAAAGCTGTTGGCTCTCTTTCCAGAAAATGCACCTACCCCAAAATTCTGGTAAGCAACTTTGGGAGTTTTACAAATACCAGAGATGCCCGATGGGCTAAGAACCTATAGTCTTAATGGAAAACTTAAAGTTTGCTGTGACAATAAGCCTTATATAAATTAGTTCCTATATCTAATTACTGCCTAAAAGACCATCAGAGAGACCACGTAAGTCATATCCCAAGAGTTTTGGGGGCAACCCTAGAATATAAATATAATAAAAATTATTCCATTTCTAAAAATTCCTGGGGTTCAAAGGACTGATTTTTAGTTAATAAAGGGTAAGAAAGGAGATATTATAACTGGAAAGATTCATTTCATTCATTAAGTGTTTGCTGTGTCTGGGTTGTTAAAAAATGTGGATAAGATGTCTTTGCCCTGGAAGTGCCCTCAGCCTCAAGGGGTGATTTTGATTCAGCAGGTAATTCTTACTCTTTAGTGTAAGGGCTTTGATATAAATGCACTAGGGACACTGAAGAACCCATGAGGGTTCAGGGATGCCTCATCAGTACATGTTAGCCAAATTAAAAGGTAGTAGAAAAATGTATGTATGTGTTGGGATAGAAATGGAATCCAGAGACAGTGAAAAGCATGCCCAGTTCACAGCAGTGTGGAAACAATATGGCGGGTTCAAAGAGCAAAACTGTAAATTTGGATTAATAGAGCACCAAGTCTGAAGGAAACAATGTGGGAAATTAGAGAAGATATTTACTCAATGGCTTGTATTTCATATTAAGAGCCTTAAAATTAAATATACATATATATATGTAGTGCAGAGGGATCTTAAGGAGGAGAATGGCATAATATTAATAGAAATTGCACTTCATGTGTTTGTCTTTGGCCATGAGGCAGATCCAGGAAAAGAGGCCCATATAGGAGGCATAGAAAATGATGAAGAGACAGAGGCGATGCAATACAGTGACCTCCTGTTATGTCCCTCTTGCATCAGAACCCATCACAAAGGGCCATTGTTCATAAAGCTACTTTTTTTGTGATAGAAAAGAATGAATTTGGAATTACAGATGGTTTATTTTTCTTTCCTTCCTTCATAGCTTTGGCTGAAATCTCTGTCCTAAGTCTTATCTTATTAAAAAAAAAAAGTTTGAAAGCAACTACACATCATTGACAGAAGCAGCTTTGATGGGTAATGTTCCATGATTTAAATAATGCCTTTTTCCCACATACACGCAGAGCTCTTCTGAGAAGTAGCAATTATAGGATTATCCACCACTTCAACTATGAAGTATTTGAGTATCTCTCAGGCTTTTCTTTGTTGAGTTAATAGTTATGTTTGTAAGATGACTTTACTTGCTTTCTGAGTAATGGGTACTGAGAATTATTGTTTTTCTTCTCAAATTTAAATATAAAATTGAATTTGTGCCATCCTGGAAATCCTGACCAGCAAACAATTTATCTCCTGAAGTTCATTATATTGTCCAGTAAGAGGAATGTCATGTGTTGTCCCATTATTTTTGAAAACGAGGGGAAAAAAGTTAGCCTCTCCAAGAAAGAAGACAAAGAGAACAAACAAACAAAAAAAATAGCATCCCTTTAAATTAACAGAAAATGTAGGCAAGGAATTGTGCCTGGTCACCATTACAGCTACCAATCTATCAACAAACTGGGTGTTTTGAGGACATGAGTCCTTGGGGCACATCTCTGATGTATCCATGTTCTTCAGAAAAGACCTGCTGGCCTGAGGCCCATGTGCAGCTACTGGAATTTCTTACACTGTGCTCAAGGGGTAGTCAGGAGGAGGCCGAAGGATCTACCAATATCTCCTGATATGGTTTGGCTGTGTCCCTACTCAAATATCATCTCGAACTGCAGTTCCCACAATTCTCATATGTTGTGGGAGAAACCCAGTGGGAGGTGATTGAATTATGGAATGGGTCTTCCCTGCACTGTTCTCCTGATAGTGAATGATTCTCATGAAATCTGATGGTTTTAAAAAATGGGAGTTTTCCTGCACAAGCTCTTTCTCTTTGCTTGCTGTCATCCTTGTAAGACGTGACTTGCTCCTCATTGCCTCCCTCCATGATTGTGAGACCTCCCCAGCCATGTGGAACTGTAAGTCCATTAAACCTCTTTCTTTCGTAAATTGCCCAGTCCTGGGTATGTCTTTATCAGCAGCATGAAAACAAATTAATACACCCTCTGAATGTCCCAAGGGCTACTCACCCCTTTCCAAATTGTGTTCATTTCAAGACTTGGAGCATTCTCTTTTTGTTTTGTTTCTAGTCTTTTGATTTCAAAACTTACAGATTCAAAGAAGTTGCAAAAATGATACTTAATCAATAAGGCTCAAGGAGAGGAATTATGTCATTATGTTTTGTTAACAGCCATGACTAATAAATAACCACTGCTTCTTTCCCACTTCAGTTCAAGACTGTAGACATGACTGTTAACATTAGCAAGACATTAAATGTTAAAGAACATGGCTATTTGGTCGGGAGCAGTGGCTCACACCTGTAATCCTAGCACTTTGGGAGGCCAAGGCGGACAGATCACGAAGTCAGGAGATGGAGACCATCTGGCTAACACGGTGAAATCCTGTCTCTACTAGAAACACAAAAAATTAGCCAGGTGTGGTGGTGCGCACCTGTAGTCCCAGCTACTCAGGAGGTTGAGGCAGGAGAATCACTTGAACTCGGGAGGTGGAGGTTGCAGTGAGCTAAGATCGCACCACTGCACTGCAGCCTGGGCAACAGAGTGAGACTCTTTCAAAAAAAAAAAAAAAAAAAAGAACATGGCTATTTAAATATAATATGAAACTACTATCATATGGGTAGTCTTGCTACTTAGCAGCTTAGTCATTGGTGGTTCAGATCCACACCAGAAGCATTAAGGATCTTTGAGTTTTTGCTTTCAATTCTGTAGAAGAGACAAAAGCCCTGTCCTTTCAAGTTGAAGAAGAAAAACACACACATGCACAGCATATGTGCAAAGAAATAACTGATCCACAGGTTTCCCTCATAAGATATAAGTACAAACTGCAGAAACATTGAAAAACTGCTTTAATTATTTCATTTTCTCTGTGTAAGCAAAAGAAAAATACGTGAGTAAACACATGTATTAGAAGTAATAGTGGAGAAAGGCTTTTGTTACTAAATTATCCTTAGAAAATTCAAAGAAACAATCAATAGAATCAAAAAAGCAATCTGTTTTATTCAATAGATTGTACTTTGTTTATGGGCCACCGGTGACCCCTAATAAATGAAACGATGTTTGCCTTTGATAAATCTATTTGTATATCACTAGTTTTGAATTTCATTTAGCAACACAAGCCCAGGGAACACATTTATGGAAAACGAAACAAAACAAAACAAAATTGGCTCTGAGTAGATGATGGGCGTGAAGTAGGTCTTAAATCATTTAGTCATCCTTTGTCATTTAAAAATGCCTATGGTAAATCATAAAATCAGAAATGCTGCTAGTAACAATCTTGAGTCTGGAGTCAGAGTGGTATGGAAAATAACTACATTTAGTGTAGTGTCCCTGAGTGCTGGTCTCAGCTCACTCACAGACTTCCATGGGCCGACTATGAAATGTTTTCTCATCTGTATGCATTATTTTCAGATGAGTGTCATGGTTTATAAAGAGATTAAATTGCTTGGTTTTAAGCTCCCTTTTAAATTTAAGTTAGGATTTGATGCTACTGTCTATTAATATGAAATAAACACAAACTTCAAATTTGAATAAAATAAAGAGGAAAAACGAGTATGTACTGGACCAGCATGCCCCTACAGAATTCTCAGGAAGGAGGATGACTATAGTTTTAAAATATTTTATTTTATTTTATTCTCTTTCAAATACATTTTATTTAATATTTTACATATTTTATTTTATAAATTTAGAGTTATAAATAAGTTGTGAAACTAGTACCTGTACTACAACCCATAAAAGAGAGTTCTCCTATACCTTTATCTAGCTTTCCCTGATGTCAGCCTTCTCTATAACCATGAAAATAATTACTGAAATCAAGCACTTAACATGGGCACTACACTATTCTCTGAACTACAGACTTTATTCTCATCTCGCTACTTTTTCCTCGATTGTCTTTTTTCAGTCCCAAGATCCCATCCAGGATCTCACAATGCATTTAGTTGCCACAGTTCCTCAGTCTCCTCCAGCCTCTGATATTTTCTTAGTCTTTCATTGTTTTGTATGACCTTAACTGAGTGTTTTGAAGACCACTGATCTGCTTTTTTGTAGAATGTCTGTCCACTTGGGTTTAACTGATGGTCACATTAAGACTATGTGTTTTTGGCAAGAATGCAACAGGAGTGATGTGTCCTTCAATATATCGTATCAAGGGTACATGATGCTAATATGTAATCCATATGATATTGTTTGTTTGTATAAATAAATTTTATATTCCCTTATAACTTCCTAAGCCTGGATATACACAAATTTTTATTCATTTTTTGATTTAACAATAAGAAATATGAAACTCCATCACTCTTAAAACTTAATGAGGAAGTGCAAAGAGTAAAACTATATATTGTTTGTCTAAGAAGGATTCTCAAGTATGAAAAGGAGAAAATGGAAATTTAAAAGGGATGGGGGAGCTGTTTCAAACTCATGTAACTAACATGAAGTTTCTTTGTACGGGGAGTGATTGTATTTGCAATTAATAACGTAGCCTTTCGAAAGCTTAGTGGAAACACAAAACAAATGACAAAAATAGACAAGAAAATGTCTTTTTATATTTTTATATATATTCACAAATACATATATTTGTGAAAAGATACTCAATGATCTTTTCACTGAAAAGATACTGTAGATCATGTTATCTATTTATTTTTTTTACAACTGGTCTGTGTATAATTTTGCCACACTCTGTGTACAAAACCCCTAAAACATATGATTATACAATTTAATAAATCGATTTTCTTACTACTAATTTACCTAATGAACATAAACGTTCTTTGCACATTTACTTTCTACCTCTAGGTCTACCTATTATAGATATCCTCCCTGATTAATCCCTCTTCTCTTTGTTCTGCTTTGTAGAAGTTAGGTATAAACCAGAAAGACAGCAGGACACTGCATTCCCAAAGGTGAGATAAGATGAAGAGCTTTCTTGCTTCCATTAAGTTAGATTTGTGCTGCATTTACTAGAATGTAATTTGAAACAATTAAGCAAGAGGCGGACAAATCCTGAAAGTGAAAGAATGCCCCAAAAGAGGATGAAGAAATAAATGAAAAAGACAATTAAAAAACAAATACTCAGCCGTGAGTTTAGGAACAGCAAGGAACTCTATCACTGCATTTAAAATTACTAAGGCCGGTTTGCTGGTTTAGACATACTACAACTCAGTTTCAAACACACATCTTAACTCGAGAAATGAATTCAACCGTGTTCCGGAAAAAACAAAGTTAATGTTTTTAAACTGCTGATTCCCAGATGAATTAAATTAAAATGATAACAAAATATATTCAGAGATGAAATATGAAATAGCAAAACTGTAGCAAAAAATAATTATAAAATTCTTACTTCGTGAATGTTAAATTTAGTCTAGTCTAAAGCTGCCTTCTTACATATTTTAAGTTCTTCCTAAAGGTTTTTTGTACATAGTGAAGTGTAAAATAACTGCATGTGTAAACAGACTGTGACATACTCTTGTGCCAATTACAGATTTTCAACCAATTACGAGCAGTCAGCTGGTCAACCCTTTTCAAATAAGACAAACGTGGAGCTGTAACCGATCCAGCTATTTCTGTACCTCACTTCCATTTTCTGTGCATCTTTTTTTTGTGTCCATAAATCATCTCCAACAGTGGGGCAGCACTGAAGTCACTCTCAACCAATTCTAGTTGGTTTGTGGGCTGCCCAATTCATGAATTATTCTTTGCTCAATTAAACTCTGTTAAATTGTCTTAAATTTTTCTTTTAACGTAAGGTACAATTCACATTTTTCTATTTTCCATTTAATAACCTAAAAGAACAAAGCTCCAATGAGAAACTCTTTAATTTGAGCAATAATTTGTATTTTTTTAAATGAAAGCCTGATGTTATTTCTGATTTCATTTCTTTTTTGTATATATTTTATCATATATACTTAGGCAAATCTTAGTCTAAAATCAAAAGGCAATAACAAAAGATTGTAAAGATACTGTCAATCAAATGCCCACCTTCTTCTGCACGTTTTTTAGAGAAGATGAAGAACAAAACTTCTTTTGTTATTTAAAAGTTAATGAAAGTGGCTAGTAACTCTGCCCTGTCCTGGTCAGCAGCATTGTGTTTGGGTCTGAATGTGGGGATTCAACAGGTCTTTAACAAATAAAAGTCCAAGTAACAGTTAAAAATTTTGAGGATGTTTAATAAGTGATGGAAAAAGACTAGACTATAATAGCTGCCTCTAAATATCTGAAGCATTGTCAGATGAAAGAGAGATTTGTTTCATTCTCTGAGACTCTTGGAGGGCAAAAAGAAAACGAAGCAGGAGAACATTGCAGAAAGGAAGATGTTGGCTCATTGTAAGAAAGGACTGTCTGATAATTATCTTGCCTGAAAATATATATAGCTTTCAAGAGAGATGGCACATTTTACATCACTAGGTATGTACAGAAAAATGAGATGACCTCTTATTATGGCTGTTATAGAGGTATTCATCCATCTGGTGATGTTATATTAAATAATTCTCATGTTTCCTAATACCTCAGAGACCTTATACTGTAAAATAGTCATGTAAAACAAGTAAGTAGAATATTTAAATTCCATAAATGTGTTCCTTTGTTTAGAAAGCTCTTAGTCCATTATGTTGTAAGTTGATGAATGAATATATATGAAACTGTCCTAGAGCTTCTATCTTAAACCTCAGGATTTTTTTAGTAGTCATCAGTGTATTATGTAATAGCTAGCTATCTAGATAGATGTAGAAAGTTACTCAGTTATATATATATACACACACATATGCATGTATATGTATATATTATATATATGCGTGTGTATAGATAGATAGATGCATAGTTATTCAGGCTAAGAAAGTAAATAAAACAATCAAAAAGTCAGTATTTTAATTTATACTTTACATGGCTTTAAGTTACAAAATCATTTTTGCTGAAGCAGATACAAGGCCTTAAATAAAATAAGCCCATACTCATTTAAAAAAAATCCTTAAAATTATATTTCCTAAATAAATGTTACTGTTAATAACCAAATTCTTTATGATAATTTCTAGAAAGTTTCAGAGGCAGTTAATTTTCTGTGAGGAATTTGTTTTATTTCTATTAAATGTATTCTGTTTGTATTGTTTTTGAATGTTCACAGTCTGATTCTGTTTCCTTCACTTCTGTCTTGGGAAAAAAGAATATCAGAGAACACAAACAGCTTGGGCTGATATATAAAAAAAAAAAGGTAAGGACAGGGCATTTTCTTCAAGTCTTATTATACCAGCCTCTTTGGTTTTTTGTTTACTCATTTATCAAGGATGGATGGGAGTGAGGCCTGGAACTGCCCAACTAGGGGCTGGCACCTCCAAACAATTAAAATAGCATGATATGATTGGGGCCAGATGTAAATTAAAGAAAGACAAAGAGAGGACATGGATTCCAGCATATACCTAATGAACTAGCAATACACTGTACCAAAACTGGTGAATACATGTGGTACATACAAGGCAGTAGGAAACAAACCAGCTTGCAAAGGTAAGATAACTAAGAGAAATCTTTCCAATTGTGCAAGACTTGAAGGAGGGGGTCTTCTAAAACTGCCATTCTCAGCTGCCCATCCAAATATTTAAATGAATAGGAGTAAAAGGGGAGGAGCTATGACTAAACTTGCTGAGCATTGTGTCACCAAGGCTGATCTTCTCCAAAAGGAAACTCTCCTATGTATGGGACTATCTATGCTAGATGATGACGACGACGACGACGACGACGACGACGACGATGATGACGATAATGATAAAAAATAATTCTAGATAAGCCTATGGAAGAGTGATTCTCACTTGAGAATCTTTTCTTATTGCCATCATGGATAATACAAAAACCCTACAATAGGCTCTTCCTAAAAAGGTTATAAAAAATGAAGTAGGCTAAGAATCCATTTCCAATGACTCTTACGTGGGGATCAGTAGGATTTTGATATTTTTAGGCTCTGAAGAGTATACTATTCAACAAAAAACATTATTAAGCACCCTAAAGCTATCCATCTCCTCCCAACCATTCTCCACATTGGACCCAGAGGGAGCATTCTAAACTGTACATATGATTAAGCCCCTCTTGCCTGTTCCACTCTTTGAAGTCTTCTCCCGGCTATAGCATTTCAGACCCTCTCCAGCCTCATTTCTTACCACCCTTCCTTTTCTATGTTGCTAAATGAAATTCTGCCACATGCTTCTAAGGTCCCCTGTGCCTTTCCTACAAAGACACCTAACACTTTATTATTTGCTCTATGTATCTGTCTATCTTACCGGAAAAAATAGAAACTCTGTGACATACAGAATGCCATACCTTCAGTACCTAGCACAGGGCTTGGTACATAATTGGAATACAAAAAATATTTATTGAAAGAATGAATAAATAGACTCAGTGGAGAAACAGGGAGGCACTGGGCGAGTACATTTTATCATGGATGTATAATGCATTGCCCTCTTTCCTACAAGGGCCACAAGAACGATCTTTTTTGCAAATAGAGGAACAGAGGCAGAATGTTTGATGCCGCTTCTAAATCACACAAGTCGTTACTGTGGAGATGCCCTCCCCTCAAATTGAGATTTATTTTAACCATGCTGTCACAGACAAAAACACCGTCTACTGGATTAAGTTCCCAAAAAGGAGAGGAAAAAGATATTAAATGGATCAATATAGAAACCAGATACAAGTGTAGTTTCTCCAGAGGTTTTACTTTCATTAACTAACTTACCGAGGAAAAGTATTGCACAAATAATCCATGGGTATAAAATGATCCTGGTATTTGGAAGAAACTAAGAAAAGGACTGAATTTGCCTAGAGGCATTTCCAGATTAACCTATCTATACCATGTTGCTCCAACGGAATTAAAGGCATCACAGGAAATAGATATGCCCAAAACCTCATTTTCAATCTCTCGATAGTTTATCAGATCTCTGGCATCATCAGGTTTTTGTAATTAAGCAAACCGGGCTTGCTCACACATAAGACCTATAAAAAAGACAGCTTCTCCCATTTCAGCACACTGCGTACTCCACGTCACAGGACTGACTCTGGTGTAAAATAAAAGGAGAGCACTCTGGTTAGCATACACCATACCAAACACTGCCCTCTGGCCTTGCGCCACTGAGACTAAAAAGATCCCATCAGCCTTTTCAGGTTACCCACTCCATAGGACTTTGGACGCTCTTCTGTTTCTGCAGCTGGTTACTCTTACGGTATAATCTGAGATTAAATATAGAAAAGAAGAAAAAAAAAAGAATTGCAAGAAGTGTACTCAAAATATAATAGTCCCACTAGGAAGCATGCAACACTTAAACCTTGAACACCAACGGCCATACACAACACTACCGTGGCCTGACCAATAAATCAAGCACACATGGCTGTGACCATTATTTGTATAACCGAAAGTCTCCCTCGTGAAAGAAAAGAATCTACCTTTGAGTTTTTATAGGAATGTAACAGGAAAGGGTAGCCTTAAAGTTCTAGTGGAGGGAAGATAAACAGAACATTTAACATATGTTTACAGAAATCTATTACAAAGTCATGATGCCATAGCACATTTGTGCCCAGCAATGTACGGCCGAGTGTTTACGATCTTTGTAGGCCAAAGTTCACCATGAACACTTACACTTCTGTGGCTTTCTCCTGAGGGTGTTACTACCTTACCATTTGAAGTCTCTTAGAAACTCTTAGCATTGAACAGTAAACCTGTTGCACCTCCAGCACCTATTCAGATAGTCTTCTGGATCATCACAGAGAGATGTTTCCTAATCTTGCCTTTTCCTTTCATCGAGGGTGATTACAATGTGCTAAGAGCTGTGAGTTCAGGGTGTCTGGCTGTTGAATACCTTCCTCTCCTGATGTCAGTCGAGTTGGTTCCGTTTACCAGCTGTGTGACCTTGGGCAAATCCCTTAACCTCTCTGTGTCTCCTCTTTCTCTTTGGTAAAATGGGAACAATTATAGTCCTTACCTCAGAAAATTGTTGTAGGAAGTGTTAGGAAGCAATCAATGAGCTTCCTACCCAATGCTCGTAGAGGCCAATACCACGGCACCAACTTTAGAAAAAAAAAAAAAAAAAGCTTTATTACAAATCGACTGGTAAGGAAACAGGACGAAATACTCAAATCTGTATCCTCGGGCTGCGGGCTGGGTGGGGTTTTATAAGCATAGGGTAAGGAGGTGTGATCTGATTGGATCTTGCAGTAGGTGATGCCAGGAGGCATGATCCAACCGGATCCTTCCATGGGGTGACCCCAGGGCTCAATCTGATTGGATCCTGGATCCTGCCACATGGTGTCCACTTCTCACATTGGTCCCTGCTCTTCCAGCTCTCCCATTGGAACACTTGGGTTCCCCCTGTGGTTGTGTGCTTGGTTCATTTGGGCAGGCTGAGGTCATACGACCTTCAACTTGGGGGTCCATGGCAGCTGAAAGACAGTTCACAACTTTGTTACATAAAAATTGAACCAGATTGGTGTGGTGCGGCTGCAGAATGAATGAAAACAGAGAAGATTTAGAACTGTGTCTGGCACACAAGAAGAGCTAGAGAGGGGTTGCTAATACTCCCGTTACTCACAAATGAGGCTTATAATATATGATTTAGGAAAGAGGAGTGATGTTCCTTCTCTCAAGAGAGTCAAAACCCTGTTCTCATGACACCAAACTTATCTTCTCAACTCCCTCAGACTCCTTCTGCTATGCTCACTTAATCTGTCAGATAAATTAAGTGAATTAGCTTCATAGTTACCTATGTTTATAACAATTATTTTCTGAAACAATGAATTCCATTTCTAAACTACTTTCAGAATACAACTCATTAAAATCAGGGACTGCCCTCTGAGCTCTCCTAGCTGACATTTAGCATGGTATGTGGGCTAAGAAAGACAGCAGAAGAGAAACATTTTATGGCAGCATTAGGCCATTTAATTAATATAAACATTTAGGAAAATCACTGTGAGTGAATCTGATAGTGTGCTTTGTGCATGAGTGGTTTTGACTGACTATACCAGTTTCTACAGAATAGTTATGGTTGGCCGGGCACGGTGGATCACGCCTGTAATCCCAGCACTTTGGGAGGCCGAGGCAGGTGGATCACCTGAGGTCAGGAGTTCGAGACCAGCCTGGCCAACATAGTGAAACCCTGTCTCTATAAAAATACAAAAATTAGCCGGGCAAGGTGGCTGACGCCTGTAATCCCAGCTACTCAGGAGGCTGAGGCAGGAGAATTGCCTGAACCTGGGAGACGGAGGTTGCAGTGAGCTGAGATCACACCATTACACTCCAGCCTGGGCAACAAGAGTAAGATTCCGTCTTAAAAAAAAAAAAAAAAAAAAAAAAAAAAAAAAAAAAAAAAAGTTATGGTCTTGTTTTCAAAGTGCTTCCTAAGCATATGGGCAAGTTAACTTGTTTAACCTTTGTCCTTTGCCTGATTAAAAGCAGCAGAGATGCATTTGGTTAAAACCTTCTGGTTAATAGATGAATTCTTTGAAACACTGCTCATGATTTTCATTCCTTGTAATTATATAATAAATAGAGGAATAAAATCTCAATAAATTGTGTCCTGAGCAATGTTTGATTCAAGTGAAATTCCAATTTAATATGTTCTATGGATAATTTCATGTTTTTATCTTAAAATTTTTAAAACTTTTAGGTTCGGGGGTACATGTGAAAGGCTTGTTATAGAGGTAAACTGCATTTCACGAGGGTTTGGTATACAGATGATTTTGTCAGCCAGGTAATAAGCATAGTACCTGATCCACATCCTCCCTTTCCCCATTAGTATGTGTCTTGGGAAGAAGCAATGTGGTACCCTGAGAAAAGTATGACTTTTGGATTTTGTCAGACCTGCATTTGAATCCCGTTTCTGCAACTTTACAGCTGTGGGAACTTGGGAAATTTGCTTAGCTTCTCTGAGTTTGTTTCCTAAACTATGAAATAGAGATGAAAATGACCCATGGCACACACCTGGGCCAGTGCCTGATGCTCGGTAGGTGCTTCAGACGTGTTTGTTCTTCTCTCCTTTTCCTCTCAGCGCTCATTGAAGTGCAGGTCCCAAAGACTTCATGTGGGTAGAGCACTTGCTGCTCCATCGCTTCCAGAGCAGTGCTTTCATGCCACTAACTTGGGTCTAAAAACAACAACAACAACAAAAACCCCACCAGCTTTCACACTCTTCTACTCTGTTTCAGTACCCCCTGCTGCTTCTTTCAAAGGAGAGCCTCTCATTCCCCCTCACCTCAAACATTTCTCAGATCCTAGGAATATGCATTATCTATTTTCCTCTTCTACCCAGATTAAAATTGTGGCTCTGCCACTTTTTGCTGTGTGACATCCGGCAAGTTACTTAACCTCTCTGGGGCTCCATTGCTTTGTCTATAAAATAGGAATAATAGAAAGACCTAACTCGAGGTCCTTTTGGGAATTATAGAAGCTAACAAAGGTAAATCACCTAGAACATTTTCAAGCACATGGGCAGCACTCAAATGCTGGCTACTATTGTTAATATTCTGCTCCAGCTCCCTGGGGCTGTCAACTCAGATTTTGCCCGTGGTCATGCTGTTCCCACACCAATCTTGTGGAACCAGAAACTGTCTACAGCCACTCCTACCACAGCCACTGACACCTACAAGTAGGGGGCTAGTTCTTTAGGGCCTCTGATGAGCCACCTGTGACTTTCTGCTACCTAGGGACATCCTGCTGCCACCATGTACATGTGATGTCCCCTCTACATGGCCCTGACAGCCATGCAGCTGCCTTTCTGCCAGACAGAAGCATTTGTTTCTGTTTTACTATTCTTTTCATAGATATTTCTCTACCACTCAGGTGTGATTTCACACGGCTGGACCAGGGGATGATATTGATGACACATCTTCCCCTAATCTCAGATCACCCTTTCTGACCAGAAGCCATTTTTCTTGGATCTATGGTCTGTGCTTTGATTTCTCCCATCCTGAAGGTGAACTTTGTTAGGAAGATTCCTAATACCTCTTGCAAATAAAGTGACTTCTCAGTGTGCCTCACATGTCTGAAGCCTGGACCTCCACTACATGCTGATGGTCCTCCTCTTGGTGATGCAAATCACTGAAATCTCTAACTAGAGTTTTGCACACCAAGTTTCCTTGTTAGAAAAGTCAAATATGATTTCAATAAAGCAGCCGAGGACCTGATGCTACTCTATCAGAAAATATACAAAGCAGCAATATGATGCTACAGAGAAAAACAGTTTTCTTCCCTATCTATATGGTCAGCCTTAATCTAGTCTCAAAGAGGGGAAACTCAAATGTCTTTTGTACACATTTGTTCACAAATGAGCATTTGCATGTGGTTAAGTTGTTGACATTTCTAGGCAGAAGAATGGTTTGGGGAAAGCAATGGATGAATATTTTCTACTTTGGTTTCAACTTCTTAATACTAAGTAGAAATCCCTTGTTCTAATCTCACAGGCAAGATGACCCCCTAAGAAACAGCCTGGACAAATGTGAGTGCCAGAGTAGCAGCACACGTCTGCAACATTCTCACAGCACACACTGTGAGAACGGCACCTGTGCAGATACTAACCTCAAACCATCTGCAGCGTGTTCCTGGTAAAAAGAAAAGAAAACCATGAGAGTTCTAAAAGAAAATAAGAAAAGAATATTTGCCCAGTTGCCTTGGTGTTTGGTTTGAAATGAATAAATATTTTTGATGAAATTTCATTATTAGAATGTAAGCTCCATGAGGGTAAGAAACTTAATCTGTCATGCTTACTACACGATCACCAGCAACTAGAATGTTTTTGTTTAATGTTCACCCAGAGTTAGTGACCATTTCACATATGAGAGCTATGCACTAGATACATAAAAGTTTATTCACTCATTCATTCTTCTATTCAGCATATATTTATTTAGAATCGACCAAGTCCACATGGATGACTGACTGAATTAATGTATGAATTAATGAAGTTTTCTCGATATCAGAATTTAGCAGGTTTTGCATTTCAATTTACTGATACTTTGAACTAGTTAGGCTCAAAGTCTGACAGACCGTAGGACTATTTTTTAATGCTCCTTCAGAATTAATGATTACTTCGAATATGAAAGGTATGCATTGAAGTTGAACAAGTGCAAATTACAACATTCTAAAAAATACAGCTAGTAATTGTATTTCAGAGGTCACAATCAACAAGATCTAGGCCAGATGTATCTGAATCTATATCTAAATATTTTACATCTATGTAAACTTAAATTGTGGAAAGCTGTGATCTTAAAATATTGAACTTGGAAATTCTTATAAAAGATCAATGATTAGTGTAAAACATTAGTGTAGTGTAAAACCACTGTCATTACCCAAACTCTTGGGACACTGAACTTATGACTTTTTAACTCTGGGATTTTCACTCTTCAGTTAGTTCTAGAGCTCATTATAAGGAAATATGTACACATAAGCTTAGGGGGAAATTTTTTTGAAAAAGTACTATTGTCTTTCCTTCAGTCTTCTTATTGAGGAAAAAAAATGGTTGTCACAGATCTTACATTTATGTAGAGTATATTTAGTGAGTTACAACTTGGATTGTGTCCTGTGATGTGAATGCTGTGTGTTTTGATATCAATGGTTTCTATTGCAATCACAGAATTATTTTGCATTAATCTCTTTAAATAGAAATTATAACCTTTAGGTATGACATTTTGTTTAACAAAGATAAAAGCATTACAAAAACTAGCAATGGGTGCTTATTTAACATGTAAGTAATTTTAACTTAAAATATAGTCTATCCTGGTGTTCTAAATTGATTCACATTTGTCATTATTCTTCAAACCTGCCCGTCTTTATCTAAAATGTTTCAACAGATGTTTTTATTACCACATTAAAATAAAATAAAGTGAGTTTGATATTCATGAACCTTTGCAACCTTATAGAGTTACAGATTTAAAACATGATCCTGGGAACTAACTTTGTTTTGACTCTGAATTTTTTGTATGTATTTGTGCCCCCACCCTACTCCCATCTTTGTGTGTATGTTAAAAGAAATTTGATCAGTTAAATTTGGTCATGAAAGATGATTTTGCATCCATGTATGGCTGAGAAACCCACAGATAAATATTAAAAAGGCTACTAAGCAAAAGAGCCCTGATTAAGCTCCTTTTAACCTAGCTACTTAAATAGCTAATCTCTACTTTTTATATCTGTTACATTTTATGCCAATAAAAAAGTCTTCCAAATCATAATTTTTAACAGTTTGAAAATGTTTGTTCCTGGCTTTTTAAAATTAACATTGACTCCAATACCTCTGATACTAGAAAACTAGTACCAGCCAACATGTGCAAGATAGACATTTTAATGATATATGGTTTTCTGACCAATTTCTTTCTTTTTTTCTTCCTTCCTCTTCTCCTCTCCTCACCTTGCATCTCACCTCTTCCCACCTCTCCTTCCTCCATCCCTTCTTTCCTTTCTACTTCTTTCTTTCTTTCTTTCTTTCCTTTTCTTCTTTCTTTTCCTTTTCCTTCTTATTTTTCACTTTCCCTTCCTTCTCTTCCCCTACCCTCATCTCTTCTCTCTGTAATGTCCTCATTATGTAAGCAAATGATTAAACCGTGGAGACATTCAAATCACAGAAGTGATCAAACAGCCACAAGGATCTTGATTTCCTCCTTAGAGGTCTGGAGAATTGGCTTAATCTCTTGCAGAAAACTCTTTTCTGGGTTGGATCACCCTTACATAATTGGGTGCAACTTGAGTTCTACTTCAAATAAGAGGACCCTCCGGGCCAGGTTGCTGTGCACTTGTCTCCTTAGAGATTTTCACAATGCCTCTATGATAGCCAATGGCCACAGAAAGTTCAATAATCCCTAGTTATGAATTGGAACTGGTTTATTAGATCTTAGTCAATGAACAACATGAAGGAGTGAGTTGTATCTTAGAGGTGGCACAAAGGATTCATTTTAATTAGCCCTCAAATGTAAAAGGTTGTGAACCACAGAAGATCTATCTGTGCATTGAAAACTGTTATGTGTATAAGCCTTCTCAGAAAGAAAAAGAAGCATAGAGAGCGGTGAATTGCTTTCCAGGAGAGAAATCTTGCATCTTTTTGGAATAAACACATTTTGAATATCTAACACCCATTTCTTCTGGGCACAGACATTATTTCTAAACTGAATGTGTTTTTTGTTTGCGTCAATAAAGCATAGAATTTCACAGAATTATTTTCCAACTACAGAATTTCACAGAATTTTCCAGAAACTGGTATGTATTTCTTCCATAGGCTCAAGACCTTTCCTTTCAAATTATGCATCTGTGTGGATGATTTATTGTGTGCAAGGAACCTCACAAGGGAAGAAGTGAAAGCAAAAAGCTAAGTGGTATACAACCTGATGGTTCTTACCTGTAAGGATCTTACATAAACAGATAAATTGGCTACCCAAACAATCATGGTGGAAGCTGCAGTCTGGCAATGAGCTCTTCTAGGATCCTCTAGAAGTGATCCAACCATTATACGTTTTGTTATTCCATATAAAAGAAGGAACAACATTGTTCTCTGCCCTCCTTCCCCAGGGGGACTGGGGATAATGTTGATAAAGTTTATAAAAGTTCTTGCTATTATGATTCGTCTTAATTTGCTTGAATTTACTTGATCTATATTCTGCTAATGTATTGTCAGTGCTCAACATGCACACAAACATGCACACACACACACACACACACAAACACACCCTTTGTGGAAGAATATATGCCACGCCTCCCAGCTGATCAGCTTATAGGGGGCACATTAGCACGCTTGATAGAATGTCTTCAGTATGTGCAAAATGAATTTATGTTTTGTCCCTTTTTGTTATGGAGGCTCCCTAATGCTTTTTAAACATGATGTCATCATAAGAACATGTGTATACATGTACTTCTGCATAGAGCACTAAAATTAAATTGACTTGCTGGCAAAAGTTAGAGAAAATCCTTTTCTAGCTTCTCTGTACCACTCAATAAATTATTACAGTCTGTGCACAAAACACAAATTACATGCTTTATTAGTATGTTCTGTGGTAACCTCAAAACCGCAAGTGTTTACATGTGCTGCACGCATGCACTTTAGGGCTTTTTAATAGCGGGTTGACAAGAGATTAAAGGCAGAAATATGGCATTTTATTAAAGCAAACATATCAGCATGCCTACCATGATAAAATGATCTAGTTTTCTTCAGACACAAAAGTTTCTGTTGAGTGATACCTTTGCAATTCCTTGAGGGCACCCTATTATTCACTTTCCTCAACAGAGAGCAGCTGCAAATGGTCTCCAATTTTCAAAGAGTGTTGCCTGGTCATTCTTTACTGTCAAAATGAAGAAGAGCATAAAAGTTAAGTCAATAAAGTAATATGAAATGCTTAATATAAAAATTCAAGAATGAATGATTAACCATTAAAAACTTACAGTAGCTATTTCATCCAGGAAAAAAAAAATTAACATTTCCCCTGAAACCTATTAACACTCCTTGTAAACAATATTCTTTTTTGAAATATATGACCTTTCTTAATGCTCTCCACACACACAGCATTTTTCTTATATCCACTTCACCTCACTGATATGAAGTTGAATTCCCCAGGAGAGAGTGCTTCGAGCCCCTTCCTCAGAAACATATGGTCTTCTCTTGCATATTCCAAACGGATGCATTCGTTTGTGTTAGATGATGCAACAACCTGTTGTTGTTAATACAACTTCAAAATTACAGACTTTGCCAGTGGACAATCAACAGGCCAAAGATAATGCCTACCTTGGGGCACACGCTTCCTTATCAATCTATAAAATTTGATACATTGATAATTATGGAAATTGGTATACATACCTGTTCTTGGTTACACCCATCTTTCATCTATGTCTCTACTGTATCTATGGATGTTGTGTAGAGGGCCATGTGCAGAGAAAAGCAGACTTAAAAGATTTTTTTTTATATTTTCGAGGAAGCTATTTGAAAGGGCAGGGTTGAATTTAGTCTAGGACTTCTTTTCAAAGTTAAATCAGAAAAAAATCAAGAATATTCAGGACCTATCCTATAGCAAATCCCTCCATACCATGATGTTGCTAAGGAAAATAACTCCTTGGGCATAAGACATACCAAGAATGACTTTGATGAAAAATGATATAGTTGGGGTCAACAAGACCGCTCTTTGAGGCTGCCAAATGTTTTCCACACAACAATTTTAGAGCTATTGGAGAAGCCTCCATCGTGTCATCCTCAGAAAGCCATCACCAGGGCTGTGTCCTGTTGGTTAACTTAGGAATGAGTGGGTATGACTTGTTTCTGGAAATAAATCTCACGTTGTATGAATTTTAAGTATTCCTGTAAATTTATTTGTTTTAGCGGATACTGTGAACTGTTATTTCTCAGATGTTTTATTCCAGGAATTGGACAGAAAATTTATTTGTTTTAACATATACTGTGAACTGTCATTTCTCAGATGTTTTATTCCAGAAATTGGACAAAGATGTTCAAACTGCTCCTAGTAGGGAGACAGGAAACGTACTGACTGGTGGCTTTACTGGGTTATCAAGAATTTGTCTAGCAACTTAGAAGCATTCTGCTCTTGAGGAAAACCTCAAAGAAAAAGGATGCATGGCAAAGAAATAACTAAAGAATATACAGCAAGTTCTAGACAATAATCCTCAAATGCTTTAGGTAGGTGCAGATAAAATGTGAAATGTCCCCTATATAGTATTTGTTTGTTTGTTTTATGTTGACATTTTTTAAATGAAACAGTAGATTCCCCTCAAAAAACCCACAACTTACCTGCTCTCTCCTCACATGGATGAGCTTGGCCTTTCCATTACTGCCCTATAGGACTAACTCTACAACTATCTCTGGGTAAAGGCTGGGAGGTGGGGGGGATCAATGTGGGGAGGGTCCCTTTGTATCCTCTTCTATCAGCCATTTCAATGCAATTTTAAAAAGATAAATTTTATATAATTACCTATTTTTCATGCATTTGACTTATTAAAACACTTCTGAACAAGATATATGATTTCCGGTAGGCTTTAGTTACATTTACATGTGTTTGTGTGTGTGTGTGTGTGTGTGTGTGTATTTTTGGCGTTACTGGCATAAGTTGTGCTATGCAATCTAGGAGATTGAAACTAATTATAGCAGTGAGGCTAACAAAGTGTGAAAGCCATGAATCTGAATGAAACTTTCCATTTCTTTCTATGAGTTTTTATAAAAACTCTGATGATATTTTCTCCCAAAATATGTTTTTCTTATTTTAAATTGTTAGCAAGCCAAATAAATCATCCTGATTATTTTTATGTTACATGGTTGATTTATACATTTTTGCAAAAGACATCAATTCCTTTCTTCTTGTTTCTCTTCTTGTCCTTTTTGCTTCCCTCTACAAACACTCAATGCATATTATATGTTTTTATATACACACATATGGATCATGGTTCTAGGTGTTAAACACACAGAGGCAAATTAAACTTCAATCCTGACCTCAGTGAAATTACAATTCAATTTGTAAGCATCATGATAAGGATAAGTAAAAGATTATGTGAAGTAATTCCCAAGATTGTTTATGGTTTTATGCTACACAGCACAATAAGTGACTAACATATGTTATCTCATTCAAACCTTTGGAATTGAGAAAGATATGAGAAATCTGAAAAAGAGATCAGGAACAAACAGACATAGAAGAAGAACTAGGAAGCTACAGTGTCATGCAACCCAGAGGTAAATCGTAAGTAATGCCAAGCGTCATGGAAAAATCAAGGATCGGGCTGGGTGTGATGGCTCACACCTGAAATCCCAGCACTTTGGGAGGCCAAGGTGGGTGAATCACTTGAGCTCAGGAGTTTGAGACCAGCCTGGCCAACATGATAAAACTCCATCTCTACTAAAAATACAAAAATTAGCAGGGCATGGTGGCGCATGCCTGTAGTTCCAGCTACTCGAGAGGCTGAGGCAGGAGAATTGCTTGAGCCTGGGAGGCAGAGGGGTTGCAGTGAGCAGAGATCATGCCATTGCACTCCAGCCTGGCCAAGAGAGCTAGATTCTGTCTCAAAAAAAAAAAAAAAAAAAAGGCAAGGATCAATATGGTATATAAGCAATGATTTGGAGAATGATGCCATCATTAATATTTAAGAAAGTAATGGAATGGTATTATTTAATTAGTCAAGGTGAATGCAGATATTTATCTTTGTTCTCTTATGAAATTTTATTTAAATGACAGTAAAGGGATTAAAGGAAAACATTATAAAATTAAATTAAAGGAGAAAGGAAAACGTTACAAAATTAAGTATTTAAGAAAAAAATGGTAGCAGATGAAAGATTTCAAAACTACTCAGGAAAATGGAAAGTGATAGCTATATGATAGCAAGCTTAGGTATCAGCCTCTCCACTCTATTCAGGGCCAAACAGGAAGCAAGTTAATTTTCACCAAGCAATTCCAGAATATCTCAGAAATTAGAGGCAGTGGGTACATATAGAGGCAAAGACATAGGATGAATGAGAAAAGGGGAATTGATAATACCCCATGATCTCACTCATATGGGGAATCTAAACGAGTTGTTCATAGAAGTAAAGAGTAGAACGGTTATTACCAGAGGCTGGGGAGGGGATGAGGGATGTGGCATGGGGAGAGGTTGGTGAACAAGTGTAAAGTTACAGTTAGCTAAGAGGAATAACGTCTGCTGTTCTATTACACAGGAGGGTGACTGTAATTAACAAAAATGTATTGTATATTTCAAAATAGCTAGAAGAGAAGATTTTTAATGTTCTCACCATAAAGAAATGACAAGTGTTAGAGATGATGGATATCCTTATGCAATAATAACGTGACCCTTATGCAATGTCCACATGTATCAAAACATCACACCATACCCAAAAAGTATGTACAATCATGTATCAACTAAACACAAAACAAAACTTAAAAAAAAACTGTACACTCCAAATGCTCTCTCCTATCTGATAAGGAACAACATTTCTGCCACCCTACAGGAGACGGGATGTTTACTGCGGAAATACTTTGAACCAGAGAAGCTCTGGGCTCATAGACATCAGACACAGTTGAACGTAAGAGTGAAGCACCAGTGCAGTGAGCCGAGATCACGCCACTGCACTCCAGCCTGGGCGACAAAGCGAGACTCCGACTCAAAAAAAAGAGTGAAGCGCCAGAAAGAGAGAGAGTGAACTGTCTTTCTTATAAGAATCCCCCCACCTCCTCCTACATACTCATCCTCTGGCATACCCTGAGCCCTAACAGCCAGATAGACTACATTTACACTGTCTTCCTTACCATCTCCCCCTGCTCTCACAGACGAGAGATTGGAGGGTTTACCCCTGGGAAAATTTCCCAGTCTAGGAGAAAATACCTATATCAACTGGCATTTGGAAGCCTCCAACCAAAAGGTTGAGTTCCTACATGGTCAACAAATCACACCCACTTACTTGCCCAGGACTTTCTTTTAGCGTATCACTGCATCATTTTGGAATATGAACGGAGATCCAGAATAATGCAACATTTTTGAAAGTCTCCAACATGAAAGACAAAGATCAAAGGAGATAGAAAAGGAACCCAGAGAAAATGAGACCATTAAGAGAGGAAGGGAAAGCTAAAAAAACAAATGAGAAAGTGCAAAAGAACAACAAAACAACCCTGGAATTGATAACCTCGAAAAATAAGTGAGAAAGTAAGAGAAGATTCGTGAAACCAAGAGGAATACTATTAAATAAAAGGAATATTCAGAAAACAATTACTCTCAGAAATTACCAACTAGTGCAAAAGAAATCAAAAATGCTACTTAAGGACTGGAAGATACAATAGAAGAAAATGCAAAAGATAAAAGAGAAATATATCAAAAAAATGGATAAAAAGAATCAATTTAGGAGCTACAGAGAGAACAACAAACTCAAAAGGAAGAAATCTCTTAAAGAAATAACATAAATAAACATCTCAAAATTAAAAATAACCCAAAGCATTTCTTACCATATTGAAGGGCCCAAGAAACATTCAACTCATTGAATGAAAGGACTCCACCAAAATGTGTCATTTAAAATACATACTTCAGGCTGGGTGTAGTGGCTCATGCCTGCAATCCCAGCACTTTGGAAGGCTGAGGTTGGCAGATTGCTTGAATTCAGGAGTTTGGGACTAGCCTGGGTAACATAGCAAAACTCTGTCTCTACAAAAATAAAAATACAAAAATTAGCCAGGCATGATGGTATGGGCCTATGGTCCCAGGTACGTGGGAGGCTGAGGTAGGAAGAGCGCTTGAGCCTGGGAGGTCGAAACTGCAGTGAACTATGATTGTCCCACTGCACTCCAGCCTGGGCAACAGGGCAAGATCCTGTCTCAAATAATAATAATAATAATAATAATAATAATAATAATATATATACATACATACATACATACATACATACATACATACATACATACTTCAGCCAGGCATGGTAGCTCACACCTGTAATCCCAGTATTTTGGGAGGCCAAAGCTGGAGGATCGTTCAAGTCCAGGAGTTCAAGGCCAGCCTGGGCAATACAGGGAGACCCCATCTCTACAAAAAAATTTAAAAATTAGCCAGGTGTGGTAGCATGTGCCTGTAGTTTCAGCTACTTGGGAGGCTGAGGTGCGAGGATCACCTGAGCCCAGGAGGTTGAGACTACAGCCTGGGTGACAGAGTGAGACCCTGTCTCAAAACAAAACAAAACAAAACACTATACTTCTCAGCCATAAAAAAGAATGAGACCACGTCTTATGCAGCAACATGGATGGCACTGGAAGCCATTATCCTAACTGAAATCACTCAAAAACAGAAAGTCAACACTGCATGTCCTCACTTATACATGGGAGCTAAATAATGGCCCACATGAACATACAGAGGGGAATAGTAGACGCTGACTCCGAAACATGGGAGAGCAGGAGGAAGGCTGAAAAATGACCCACTGGGTACAATGCTCACTATTTAGGAGATGGGTGCACTAAAAGCCCAGACCTCACCACTATGCAATATATGCATGCAAGAAATCCGCAGTAGTACCCACCAAATATATATTTTTTTAAAATTTCAAGGCCTAGACTCCCAGAGAAAAGGAAGATCTTGAAAGCTTACGGTGAATATCTTAGTGTTAAAGTTTACCGTATCAATGAGGATGCTATAGTGCTGTCAAAGAGTCTGAAGATAAATCAGTAATAAATACACAGGGAATATAAGAAAACAACACAAAGTAAGACAAGTATTAACCCCCGAAGAATATAAGAAAGGGAATGTAATTGTAGTACTCTGCATTACTTAACTATGAACAATATGCATCTAGTTGTTATACTGTAAACAAGGACTAGTGATTTAATACAAAAATTGTAATTGAAATAGGGCAGGCAGGTGAAAGAAGATGAGGGGGGTTAGAGAGTTCCTTAGGAAAGATAAATTTCATTCTTCTGTTGTAAGAAACCAATAAACAACATATAAAATAAAGTCTAGAAATAAGAATGCATGCATGTTATTTTGCAAAAGAGATTTTCATGTCAGAGAAAATGTCCAAAAGAATTTCTGAGGAGTAAGTTAGAGAGGGATAAGACCAACAACTGCTATTTTTATTTTCAAGCCTTAGAGTAGTCAGTGCTTTTAAATGTATTTATATGTATTATTTAGCTAAAAATTTTAAAATGAATACATTCAATGAGGTTAATCTAAATGCATTAATATCGTACTATGTTGAAAACACATTGTTATATTAAGCGGGCTGCAGAAAAACACATTTAGTACTAACCAAATTATGTTGTTAATATATTTAAATATTTACTTCTAGCTATAATTTTGTTGAAGACGACTTAAAAGACCACATCAAACTGGATGGCAACTCCATGGGAGGAACTTTGACTTATCTCAAAATAGGTTTGATTCCCTGAAATTTTTATATTTACAGTGTCTTCAGATATTACAGGCATAATTTTTAAATATTTGAACACTAAACAATATTCAGTCCATATGAAATTACATATATGTGCATGGGAAAATAAATAAATTCACAATCACTGAAAGGTTGAGATGATATGTTAGGATAAAAGGCTTGCATTTCATTTTTACTCAATTATTTACACTTTTCTCTGTTGTTTGAATTTTTGGATAGGATAAAGCAAGTATGCATTAGCATAAGCAACCATGATATTAATATAAAGCTGCAACATGAAAATATATATGCACTAAAAACAAGTAACGGAAAGAAGGATAAAAAATAAAGGGTTGTAATTAAGATGGTATGATTACAAGGGTGAATTTTTTCACTTGTCCAAATTTTGCATATGTGCTATTTACACGAAGAAAAAATGGCTGATAATATTAAATAAACAAGGAAGAAAAATGGTGAATGCGGAGAGAAAATGGAAGTGGGGGCAGGTGGGAGAACTCCTGTTTATTAATCATTTACTATACGCTGAGCACTGCGCTATGTGTCTTGGTGGCAGGGACAGCAGCAGCCAAAAGATCTTCCCTACTGCCCTAGCACAGTATCAGATGTCCAATTAACATTCTTTTTTTTCTTTTCAAAAAACCATTTTTATTTTCTATATGAAGTATATTTAAAACTGGAGAACATGAGGACACAGATCATATTTTCCATAAGTCATGTCTTTCTTTGCTCCCAGCACTGTGTCCCGTGGATCACGTTAGTGTCAAAAAACATAGAGAATGGTGCAGAGGGTTCTCTGGGACAAAGTAAGGGCCAGAAGTGACGTGTCATAGATGAAAAAGCAGATTACTAATGAAATTGAAGAAAAACAACATATGGCATGGAATTAACCCACAACTAGCAGTAAGACTTAAAGATGAGAAATATTAGAATTTTTTTCAATGACAATATTATAATAAAGGAATAAAAGCATTGCTATCTAAGACACTGCTTACATCTGGATTTAAATTTAGCTATTTTCTTTTTCCAGACAATCTATTATTATCTAAAAAGAGAAATGAAAATAAGAAATTTGATCACAATTAAATGGGATTCAAGGAATCTTTTGCAACACATCATTTCTTATTAACCTGAGTTTTAGTGAAGGACCAAATGTAGTTTGTTGCTGTAAAAACAAAATCCTTTTTTTTTTTTTTTTTTGAGACAGAGTCTCGCTTTGCCGCCCAGGCTGGAGTGCAGTGGCGCGATCTCGGCTCACTGCAAGCTCCGCTTTCCGGGTTCACGCCATTCTCCTGCCTCAGCCTCCCGAGTAGCTGGGCTTACAGGCGCCCGCCACAGCGCCCAGCTAATTTTTTGTATTTTTATTAGAGACGGGGTTTCACCGTGGTCTCGATCTCCCGACCTCGTGATCCGCCTGCCTCGGCCTCCCAAAGTGCTGGGATTACAGGCGTGAGCCACCGCGCCCGGCCCCACCAATTAACAGTCTTAATAAACGGTTGAATCTAGGAATGAATGAATGGATAAATCAGTGAGTTATGCAATATTTCTGAATTTGGCAATGAAAAAAAAGAAAAAGATATAGTGTCCATGATAGTCATGAGCAGGGGCAATATTAAGTAATAGAATTTCATTTGGTTTTCACAGTGATGGAAATTGAATATGCTTAAGGAGAGTAGGGGATCTGAAGATGGTTGTGATGCGATTGTGAATGATGTCCTGAAAGGACTTAAAAGGTAAGATTCAGAGCAAAAGAGCCATTAGCTTCAGCTGACTCTGCTGAGAATAGAGGTGTATAGCTGTTCCCTCAAATAAGCACAGTTACGTGGGAAGGTGATTTGAGCGTTTACTTTGCCTTGTCTCAAACTTCACATGAGCAGCCATAAGCTTGTACTTGGGGGGTAACAAAAGTGTAAAATGAAAGCTTTTAAAAGATCCCTTAAATACTAATACTAAAGTTTTTTTTGAAATATCTCTAAAACTCAGTTGCCAAAACGTCCTTAGAAACAGTTCATAATAAGGACTTGTAGAGTCTTGAAGTTTATAGGGATATGTTTGCCTCTAAGTCCAAGTGCAAACATCAAAAACTGTGGCAATGAGCTTTCACTAGTATGTTTGATAACTGTAGGAGTTTCTGTTTTAAAAGAACACACTAGATTGTCTCAAATTATTTATATTTGTTCATAATTCTAGAATTATTGTATTGCAAAAAAATCAGAAGGTGAAGGATCATGAAATTCAAATCATATGCTTTTCTTCTTTTATTTAAATTATTGATAAATTGGATATTCACTTTGAGTTGAGCTTAAACTTTTTAGAACTTCTATATTCTCATCTATAAAATCAGGATTAGAATACGTCTAGAGCCTCATGAACTATTAGCTTTTACATGATAACCATGACTATCAACAGACATTGTCCAGGGAATTTTCCCAGTAATCCCCAGATATGACAAGAACATGTGCCCTACAACCCTTTCAACTCACAGATGAGAAAAGTGACCTATAAATGCTTTAAGATACATGATTTAGGTATAAATAGCTGTAGGGAAAATGAGAGCACCTGTAATATCTTTCAGGGATTGAATATTGCAATTTAATGAAATAATTATGAATATGTATTTAAATGGAATATACATATTTTGAAGAGACCAGACCTCATCGTTTTGCCCAGGCTGGTCTTGAACTCCTGGACTCAAGGGATCCTCCTGCCTCAGCCTCCCAAAGTGCTAGGATTACAAGTATGAGTTACCGTGCCTGGCTTTAAATGGAATATTATTAAAGAAACATATCTGAGGCATGTTTTCTCTGGGCTTTGTGGTCTCTAAGTACCTACACAGAATTGAGACATGAAGATCTGGCCATTGACTAAGGTAATTAATCACTTTAAATAAATGGATAGCATATTAGTAGAATTAAACTTTTTGATAAAACTCTTCATTTACTTAGTACGTTACATGCAGTATACATATTTTACTATAGTGCACATTATATATATATAAAATATATAAGTAATATATAGTAAAAAATTATATGTTATATATAATGCACACTATAGTAAAAAAATGTGCACTAGTAATATATAAATATAAAATATATTTATACTGAAAATATATATAAAATGTGCAATATAGTAAAACATGTATATTACATGTAATGTACAAAGGATTTATTTCCTTTATATTCACAAAAGATTCTTGATATTTTATCATAAATATTTAGCTCCAAATTCCCTGAGAATTTTAATATTTAATAGAAATTTTATAGATATAAAATGTAATAGAAATTTTGTATCTTGAATTTTTATTTTAAATCATGTGGAATATATAAGGAGAAACTGGATTAATTAAAATGGCCCAAAGTAGGATATCTCTTCTATGATCTGTAAACAAGGCAGAGAAAAGCAGGGAAGAATAAAGACTGTACCAATTGTCAAGATCGGAATGATAGCATGTAACAGAATCAGAAAATGATGTATTTATTTAAAAAACAGACTAAACATATATTTTAAGCATGACATCATGATGGAACTGACTAAAGCTAGGTCAGTGTCAAACACTGACATAACAGTTCCTGTCAAAGGATATTTGACCTTAGAGAACATTGGAGCACTTACCAAGGATATGAACCCACCTTGAAAGTCCCATGTTGAGATGTGTGTGATTAACACTAGGACTTTGTAATTTAACTGGAAATGGATTTTAATCAGTTGGTAATATTATGGGTCACACTCAAATGCTCTCATATAAGAAAGTTTAGAAAGATTTAGACTTTTTTCTCTATAGTAGGTACAGATCACAGATTCTATCTTGGACTAGCATGTCTCTTGGGTGCTTGGTAGACATTGCTGCTCTTCTGATAGATAGAGAAAATGAGGTTACAAAATTGCTCTACTATCACTTACTCTTAGATGGAACAGGTAAAAATCCTTGGGGAAATCATGTTAATGGGCTATAGGCTTTCCAGAATTTAGCTATATGCTTGGAAAAAGAGTTAGAATGCAAACTTTAGATTTGAGCAATACCCCCATTTCATTTCTTATAATAGCACTGTGGTTTGGTGAGATATTTTTAAATTTGGAAAAGCAGAGCCGTAAAATATGTCTTTTTAAAGAAATGTATTCACTGAAAAGCAATTTATTTTCCTCGAAACATAACACATTTATGTATATGAGCATCATGAGAAGTTGATATTGGTACTCAATATAGACTTTTCGATAAAGGGAGGCTTTGAGATAGATAAAGTTTCTTCTTGCTGATCAAGACAAATTCTCATCTTGCAAGAGCATGAGAGCATGTTTAAATTCTATAAACAATACAATACAGAAAGAATAAAAAGAAATTTGTTGAGCAAGAGAGGTGAAATAAACTAATAAAAATGAGGGAAACATGTAAACATTTACGACCTGTTTACAACTTCCTCTTAAAACTGCTTATCCAAGCTGATTCTTTACATTAACAGAAAAAGGACAGAGACCATGCTCTCGTCATCTGTCTAACGTGAAAATTCATTAGCATATCATTAGCATGTGGCAAAGTTTAAATTTTCCACTTATAAGCACATAGCTTGGGTGGGCTTTCAGCACACCAGCAATCTGTTCAGAAATTGTGTGAACATTGGTGTATTTAAATTGCTGAACTATTCTTTCCTGAAATATTCTCTACCAGTAAAGCTCATGAACATAGAACACCCATTCCCACTGACTGTGGAAGACAGTCGGCCTCCTTAAATCCTTCAGTTAAGGACATACAATGAAATGCCTCGTTAAGAACCTTAATTTAAAGCAGCACACAGTTCTATATGTCAGAGGTAATAATTACCTACTTTAATAAGCCTGACTTTTCTCTGCGATGAGTTAGACTCCCTCCACTTTGTTTATAGTAACTCTGGATTTATTTCAGGCTTTCTTCAAGTGCTCTTATTTTAAAAAAATAAAAATTATGTCTGTTTTTCTGGAGTCAAATTCTGCCTACTCTATACTGAAACCATGTGCTGTTCAAGCACTGCTAAGACCAATTACCCATATATTCCTGGGACATGCAGGGTCCTACAGAAGTCACATCATCCATATCCCAGCTTCTAAGCAGAGCTACAGATAAACTATGTCAGCCTGAAAAGGCCCTACCCTATGATTTTAAATAACTTCCCTGTGAACTATAGCTATCCAAAATGTCCCAGCAAATTAAACAATAAAATTGAAAAGCTCTTGAACAAATTGATTTTATAGATATCTATTATAATCTTAAGACTTTAAGATCTATGTTTGCAGGCTGAGGAGGGCTTGAAGAGTTATGCTCAAGTATATGAGAAGTTATGTGGCAACTTGCTTTAATTATAATATTGGGCATTTCTTGGTTTCCTCCAATACAGTTCGATCTTTCCCCTATCTTATCAGCTACCCATAACATGCTTCCCAAAATTGATATGCATTTCATATGAAATAATTGAGAACTGTTTCAGCTTTTAGATGTTGAAGAATTTAAATCACATAACATAGTCCCTTCAACTTGCAGACAGGAAACAAATAAAGAAACACTAAATGGTTCCTCTAAGGTCATACAGTATTTATGTGAAAGAAGCAGAAGTTGAACTTAGCTAGTATTTGGTATATGAGTCTAAATCTTTCTAGTCTATTTAAATCTGCCGTTTGCTTCTGGATAAAGAGAGCCAATTATACTTTCTAGTGTTTCGTGAGATATGTACTATTGCATAAGGTTCATTTCATAGAGATGTTTTATGATTTTATAATTTGAAACTACTAGCTAGGGTTATTAATTTCTTGTTAATCCTATCCTAGCGACCAGTCAGGCTGAGATTCACAAAGGTTTGGAGTTGGAAAAAAAAAACCTTAGAGATCCCGTATAGAGACATTTTTTGAACTGTAAGGCAGTTTCACTAGCAGTCCTTAACTCAGGGACCACAGAAGAACCAAGGCACAGGCTTGCCTGTGTCACATAGTGAGCCAGAGATGGTCTGGATTAGCACTAATACCACCAATACCCAGTATGGTTCCTTTTTCACTCTAAAGAAGACTTCTTAGGACAAGAATCTTGACACTTTATCAGTCTATATTTTTCAAGTGAAAATGGAATTTCAAAATTAGACCATAATTTGCATTAAAGTCACCCTAAGCCCTTAGCTCCTGTAGCTGGATGCAGGAGCAGCAGAACGTGTCAGCATGGATTTGTCTTCTTCTGTTTCTTTGGTGTCATTCCTTATAGTCAACCACTGAAAAGCTTCTACGTGGAGAGAGAGTTTGTTCTTGAAGCCCCTTGAACTGGCACCATCCTTTCCGATTTTTTCTCTGGTTCTTTCATGTAAGTGTTATATCAACTTTTGAAAGAGTGTTGGTCTGTTAATCATTTCTTCTACTACTAGAAAATTAAACAACATCTTTAAATCTCTTGGGTCTACAGTCTTCAGTTATTTTAACATTTAATACAGAAACTAGGACAATTCTATCCCTAAAACATCTTATTTTCAAATCTACTTGCTTCTGTTTCCAAAGTTCAAATAAAATACAGAGAAAAACCTAAATGGAAAGGTTCCTGTTTGTCATGGCTATGGCTAATCTGGCTATGTATTTAGAGCTTATGAACTGTGCCTCTAGGGCAAGGATGCAAAAAGTTAGGATTTCAGAAAGCCCCCAAGACACACAGCCAAATCTGTAATGTTTAATGAGATCACCTTCAGATGTAACTAACATTAGGAATGTCCAGTTGTGCAATATTATTTATTTTATTAGCAGATAATTTAGGCTTCTGAGCAAATTAACAAAATCAGCAGAATAGTCAATATTGAGATGGGCTATCACTGGTGGACTTAAAGAAAGAGCTCTTTTGAATTTTAGGAGCCAGCACCTATTCAAAAATAAAGTATAGATTTGTCATTTTTATTTTTTCTTATTCAGTTCCCAGGCACTGGGAGAACGAATGGGATGACAGAAAATAATACAGATCTGAATTGGATAGAACCATGTTTGAAACCCAACTTTGCTGTTTATAGCTATAATACTTTAGGAAACCCCTCTCAACCATATTTTTCCAGCTATAAATTTGGAATCAATATGTAGTCTATAAGATTGCTGTGAAGAACAAAGTAGATAATTGACGTGAAAAGCTCAAATACAATACTTGGCATGTGGGAGAGGCTGTTTCAGACAGTGTGGCCCAAGATTAACTAAAGAAAAAGTGGTGATATGTATAATATTAACAATTGAAATATATATGGTAACCTTTGTTTCTCCAAAAATGGGATGTTCATAACTCTAAAGAAAAAGTATCAACTCCAGAATTTTGGTTTCTTATTTACAAGGATTTTGAAGGCAGCAGAGCCAAGTTATATAAACTCCTCCAGAGATTTTTGTCTGGTTTTTTAAACTTGTTTATCTGAGACTATATCTGATTGAATTGTCATAATTTTAGATTGTATATTGAACCTGAAGAAATTTAAAATAGATACACTAAAATTCCATTCCAATCTCTAAGTTAGAATCATTCAACACCATCAAGTGCTTGGAACATTCATTGCAACACTTGGCCCCAGCTCAGCAGGGCCTGGACTCGCAATCACCCTAAGCTTTATGAATTAGAGCCAAATAAGTCATTAAAGAATCCCAAACACTCAGTCTTGGGTAAAAAATGGTGGTTATCAGTGCACAAATGTGACTCCATGTATCTCTAACATCTATATTACTTCCGTGAAACAGCAACAATCACATTAACAAAAAACACAATCTAGAAATACCTCAATATTTATTAAAGCAACACAAACAACAATAAATTTTGTAAGACTTTAGCCATAGCACTTGACATATGATAGAGGTCATGCTCATAAGTAGTTACTTTAGAAACTGTTAATCCCTTTTGGCAACCAGTCACAGGAAAGCCAGTAAGATTCATTAAAAGCTTCACCAACTAATTTTACTACACCATTTTCAGAAAGAGCAGGCTGGATAGAATCAGCATAACTAACTTCCTAAGTTAATCCATATATTCAATGCAACAGAATTTTTTCCTAGAACTTGACAACCTTATCTTAATGTTTATATGAAAGAGCTAAAAGGCTACAAATGATCAATTCTATTTTGAAGGCAAAAAGGGTAAGGGATTCATCCTATCAGATACACAATGTTTTAGAAGGACCAGGAGGAAGAGGAGGAGGAGGAAGAGGAGATAAAAGAGGAAAAACTCATGTAACTATGACAATGTGTATTAGCGCAGGGCTAGGGAAACAGAGCAGAGAAACAGAACAAAGTGCCCAAGGATGTTTATATAGAAAATATGATTTAGTATTCAGAATTTAAAAAATCTTACAAATCTATGGACAAAACCCAGTGCAAACATTTCAAACTCTCTAGTTATAAATGAAATGAATATTTAAACACAATGATCTAACTCTTCACACTCATCAGGCTGACCAATATTAAAAGTTACTTAAAAGTGCTAGGATATGAAGAAAGAGAAGAAATTTTCAATAGCTAGTAAAGCTGAAGATGGGTATAACCTACAGCCAAGAATGCCACACTTGGAAAAATCTTCTACACGTGAATGTAAGAAAACATACACAAGAATATTCATTGCATCATTGGCTGTGATTAGGGAATAGACTTAGGAACAAGATGACCTGAACATCAATCCTGGTACCAATCCTTATTAACTCTGTGAATTCAGGCAAGTTACCAACCTCTCTGTGCTGTAGTTTCCGCATGAGTGAAACAACCTCACAGCTACTGTAAGGATTAAGTGAGTTCATACAAATGGAGCATTAAAAAGTCTTTAAATTTAATGTTTACTATTGTTTAATGATATTTATTTAACATTCACTTGTTATTACAAGTTTACTAATCTACCACAATAGGAAATGATTCTATTTACAAATCAGAACTTCATTCTTCCAAGCTACACTAGGTCACATGGAAATGACTGTTCTTCAAGTCTTCAAACTTCATTTCAGCTGCAGAAAACTTTCCTCAACAAAAGCTTAAGCAGAAGCAGGTAATGGGGTCCAGGATAAACCTGATCTTTCAGAAGTCAGCATGACATGGTTAATCTCCATCATGGTACCCAGATTTCAAGGGTTAGTACAAATAAGCAAAATTAAAGAAAACCAGATGCACCAAATTCTAAACCTAAGAACTGGGGAGACTAGGGAATGATGCTCACGTGTTTGAAAGGAAGCCCTCTAATTCCAATAAAGTGTAGTTCCCCCTCTTTAATTCAAATTACGATTTGGTTTACGACAAATGCACACACATATACAGCTTGCTGAAATTTTTTAGGAAATGTACAATGTAATGAAGTGATTTTTGTACTTGAAATCTTTATTTTATAATCACAAAAGTGATAGGAAAATTAAAAATATTAAAAACACAGACTTACAAAGAGCCAAAAAATAAAAAATTATCTTAACCTCTTTCCTTCACTCTAATGATTTCTTTCCTGACATTTTATACACGCACACACACACACGCACACCCCACAGGGTATTTTAAAAGCACATGAGATTGCAATATTCATTACATATGCATAAGACCAATTTTAGTTTCATTCTTTCTTATCCATGTGTATATCCAATTATCCCAATATCATTTATTAAATGACTTCCCACTGACTTAAAATGCTATTTTTATTACAGTCGTAGTTTTTTTCCTGGAATCTAGTCTATTCTATTGATCTATTATTCTATGCCGTGCCAAAAACCACATAATTTGATTTACTATAGTTTTCTATTACATTTTGATATCTGTAGAAAAAGTTCTCCTTCACTCCTCCTTTAAACTTTTTCTTGCGCATTACTATGGTTTCTTTCCCTCACCTCATCTTTATGATTGACTTACAAAGTTCCGTAAAGTATATTCTGGAGATTTAGATTGACACTTCTTTAAATTTATAGATTTATTTGCAAAAATGGGGTATTTTCAATATCCCAAGATATGCTGTAAGAAGAAAAAAGTGGATTACAAAAAATATATACCTTTCTTGAATATTGAATGCCAGAGAAAGGTAATTTTCTAAAGATAGATAAGTGAGGATACTCATTTTTATTGTGAAATAGGAAGGAAAGGATAAAGTGAAAAATAAAGGCACAAACAATAAGATGCATTATAGTTTAACTGATTCGATTTTGAGGCATATCTCTTTTACCCTGTCTGGACCAAAATTTTCTCATCTGTTAAATAAGAAACTTGGACAGGATGAGGTCTAAGGCCATTTCCAGCTCTATAGTCTAAGATATTCTTATTTTAGACAGGACAAAAGCATGGGCCAAGACACATGCAGCTCAACACCAATCCAGACACACTTTGTACGTGGCCATGCTTGCACCATATTCTGGGAAGAAAACAGATTTATTGCCCTGCCTACATTTGTGGATTAGTCAGCCAAACAGAAGGAAGGCACTGTCCATCTAATTGTTCACTAGAGAATGTTGAGGCTCAGGGGAATTAAGCAAATTTTCCAAGATCACCCAGGTAACAGGTGGCAGAATGTCACTTCAATACTAGATGTGTGATTCCAGGGTTGATTTTCTTCCCGCTGTGTAAAGCAATTCTGAGTGCTTGGTGAGGCAACAATAGAATAAATGGGTAGGTGGATGTCTAAAAATTAAGAGATTAAGGGTATCACATTTCAACTATATATTATCTCCTGACTTCAAAGTAGAAAAATAAGCACTTGCTGAGAAAAAAATAGACCATATTTAGAATTGACCTTTTAAAAATCATCTTCAAAACTAGATGTCAGAAGAATTACGTTTAAAAAGCAGTGACTTAAGGCTGACTTAAACTGACTTCAAGTCTCTAAGGATGAAGACAACAGGAGAAATCATTTTGTACTCCATTATATCAAATAATACGACCAATAAAATGAGTGTTATCAATATCTTCTACCCTAACTAGCATCTATTGTACTATCTAGCCTATTTATAATAGCACCATGAATGGTAGCTTTTGAAGAATTATTTCTGTAAAATCAATACATAAAAGAACTATGTTAATAGTAAGAGTTTATATTTACTGTATATGCAGCATATGCCACATGTTGTTCAAGTTTTTTACAGATTGCATAGATAAAGCAGTTTGCACTCTGCCCTTCACCTAGATGGCAGTGTGTGTATTTAAATGCAGGCAACCCAGCCCCCAAACTGGAGATCACTGTACTCTCACCAGGTAAATTTAATGAACTTCTGGGGAAGAAGAAGAAGAAGAAGAGGAAGAGGAAGAGGAAGAGAAACAGGAAGGGGAAGGGGAAGGGGAAGGGGAGGAGGAGGGGAGAGGGAAGGGGAGGAAAGACGAAGACAATACAGGGAGAGGGGGAGGGGGAGGAGAGGGAGGAGGAGGAAGAGGAGGAGGAGAATAGGTCAGGTTATAGTACACAGTAGGTACTGAATACTCTTCTAAGCTCCTTTAACATACTAACTTCTAACACCCCTTTGAAGTCCAGACACTGCCTAATTTCTTAGAAGCCGTGTAACGTTGGGAGAAGTAACTAACATAACTGAGTTTGACATTAGAAACAAGAATGGTAATACTTAACACAGAGTTTCTGTAAGGTTTAAATGGGTGAATTCACTTGAAAGTATGCAGCACGTAACTGCTCAATAAATGCTTCTGGTTTTTGCCTTTCTGTACAATATTTTCCACGTGATTTCAGAAAGTTTCTTTGTACCCATGTAAAAAGTAACTTCATGGATCTGAATATTTAAGAGCACCAGAGTTTTCAAATTCATAATTCAATCTAAAAAATCTAATTTGTTCAACTCACTTTTACCTCCTTCTTAATAGTTTAATAGTTCCTTCTCTCCAACACACTAGGCTAAAAAATATGAGTATCTGTACACCCCACCTCTAAAGTCCCTTTCCAAACAGAAAAATACTTATAAATCTGAAATCAAAGTGATCTTGTGAGAAAAAAGAGGATTCTATTACAGTTTACACACAGTTTACACTTATATAATCATCCACTGATGTTAGTTAGGCTCATGCTAGACCAAGAGTCGCAGAATTTTAGGGCTGGAAGAAATCTGACTTACCTGTACAATAGCCGCATTTTACATATAAGAAAAGTAAATTTCAGAGAGGGTAAGTGGGTTGTCTAACATCACTGAATAGCTTGGGAGGCTTGCCAAGGGTCACAGCCCAGTCCTGTGTCCTGTAAGCATCGAATATGTTGACAAACTTAATTACTTGGGCATGAAGTGCATGTCATCACACCATGCCCTCTCTGAGCATTGTTGGTACCAGCTGAACAATTATTAGACAGTTGTCATTACCAAGAATAGGTGGTCTTTGGCCTAGAGTTGTACTCAAACATTGTTTTTTGTTTGTTTGTTTGTTGAGACAGAGTCTCGCTGTGTCACCCAGGCTGGAGTGCAGTGGTGCCATCTGGGCTCTCTGCAACCTCTGCAGAGAGGTTCAACCCTCCCTCAGCCTCCCTAGTAGCTGAGACTACAGGCGTGCACCACCACGCCTGGCTAATTTTTGTATTTTTAGTAGACATGGGGTTTCGCCGTGTTGGCCAGGCTGATCTCAAACTCCTGACCTCAGGTGATCCACTCACCTCGGCCTCCCAGAGTGCTGGGATTACAGGTGTGAGCCACTGCATCCAGGCTCAAACATTGTTTTGTAAAGTGATAGGCTATCAGATGCAGAGTAAATATCATGTCTTTTGTTCCCCTGTGCTGGCAAAAGGAGTTGAGAAGAGCAAAGTGTTTTTATCTCTGCCAAAGAGGAGGAGAGACTTATTAAGAGACAGTAGTTCCTAGACACGTCCAGCAGGACATTTTTTAAAAATTATCTATACTTTCACCCACCCCATGATTTTGGAAAATGTGTGGACCAAACTACATAAATGAATATATCCTTATATCCATTTCGTAGTTCTATGATCCACCAATAATGAGAATGCCTCACATCTCCCATTTCAAGTTTTCACTTAAAAGTTTTAAGTCTTCAGATGTCTGGGTAGCCCAAAGTCTTAAGAAGTTTGGGAAGCTCAAGTTGGGATCTCTGCTCCTATGAACACCTTACATTAAAAATGGGATCTGATGTTCAAAGATATTTTACCCCATTTTGTGCATAAAAATGTTCAGGCAAACCCAAATACACTAGAACAACACTCTAAGATGAATTTAATTATCTTTTTATGTTCTTAACTAAGTTTTTAGGAAAACATGATTGTTTCTCACCAATTGTAAGATGCAGCATCAGTGAGAAAGACTGAGGCTGAAAATTCAGTTGGCAAACTTTCACAAAGTTTGGAAGTGTGAAGCAGAGCTGTTTGAGCGCAGGAGGTCTTTTAGATGTAGGGAGTATCTGGATTGATCAATTTCAGAGAGAAATAAAAAGCAACAATCCATGTGTGCCTACGGTAGCAAGCATGTCATACACAGTTTCATTTAGTACAGACTGAAGGTCTCAAAGTAGATATCAACGACCTGATACAATGAGAGACTTTAAGAAACATGTCCAAGGGACAGAAAACTGTGTTTCATATGCTATCATTTATATTTTTATATGTTGAAATGAAAGCATGAACCATTATTTTCTTACATTGAAAATGAAAAGACAAACCAGAATTTTTTTTAAAAGGACATCTAAAGGTGAAAGGTAGTGGAAACAGGCATAGAAAGGTACAGGGGTAGAAGCTAGACTTCTCTGAATATACCTTGCTCTGTAGAATTTACTTTGGAACCCTGTAAATAGGTAAATAGTTCACATAATCATAAACCAAAATTAAATGTTAAAAAATAATTTGTAACATCCAAAGCCAAATAAAATAAGTTAATTTAAATATGTGTCAAATTGACACCAATAGAAAAAGGGGGATTTTTTTCAAGTGACTTTAAGACATAGTATATGACTATACATCCCTAGTGGGAGAGACCCTGTGGGCAAATATAACCACGAAAAAAATCTGTTTTTGCTAAGCATAGTGTGAGCGGTAGTATTGGTATTGCTATTCTGAGACTGTTATGCATGGATTATGTAATACATCAATTAAGTATGTTGGCATTATTGAGAACCGGAATTTTCACTGTGACTTGGAGATATAATATTGAATGAGGGCAGGTAAAAATTCAGAATCCTGAATTTGATTAGGAAAGATCGGTATAAACTTATTATGCATTTGACCTTAGAATTGTTTACCTAGCACAATCTACTGAAAATGCCTAGAAACTATTAGGCAGCAACAAGCACCATTAGTGCCCAACACTATTTTGCACTAAAAGAAACCAGTTTTCTTCTGAGAAATGACTGATGCCAAGCCTAGAGCAAGAAATGTGCAAAATGAGCCTGAAATATTTTGTACATTACAAAGAAAGCAAGCTACCAAAGACTTTTAAGGGTGTGTCAAGAAGACTCAGGAGCTAACTTGAACAGACTCCTAGATTAGCCAAAGAGACTTTTGAGGCATTGATAGGATAATAATTAAATCTGACTGCAATTGGCTTAAGGTGTTGCCAAAGGCATCAGATATATTTAAATAAATGTGTTCTTAACAATAAAAAAAGAACTAGTTGGATATCTCTGGAGGATGATGATATGGAACCAACCAATTATTTTGAAAACTATTAAATAAAGAGAAAGACTCAAGCACTTATCCTGCCTTCCTGTTCATACATATTTTTAGTATTCCAATTAATATAAGAATAAATTTCCATTTTAAACATGTAAATCAAATACAATAAGATTTTACATATGAACTAAAATTTGCATTTACCAAACAAAGCTATTACACCTTGCGATTCATATTTTGTTTCAATCTTTAAACATTTAAGAACAAATAACTTCAAGCGGTTTAACAAAATGACAGAATTGATGGAATTAAAGTAACTTGTGTTCTGCGTATTCCTCTTTACAATGACTCTGATATGATTATTGATTTAGAATTAAGCACAGGATGATGTAGCACCAGAGGGATTGGAGACACAGACTACACCCAGCACAAGCTCTAACGAATCCAAAGTCTTGCGAACTTAGTCTCAAAATTAAAACATTTAGCCCAGTTCTCGTGTGTGAAGCCAACTGTGTAACTGGACTTCTCTGAATTTACTTCTATGTAGAATTGCAGGTTTATTAAAGAATAAGTAATAAAAATGTGCGAAATTGAAGCCAAGATACATATTATTAAAACTCAGCAGTAACCACAGCAATTATTTAGAACTTAGTCCAACAGAAGATTTTTTTTTTCAGAGACATTATTTAGAATTAGCAACCTTAGTAATAATAAAAAGTATACCAGCTTTTAGTTAGTTTCAATATTGTCTTAAAATTCTCTTTAGGATTCAGATTACTGTGGGCAAAGCACCCCTTATTGCCTGCACCCAGAACAGGCCACTCCCACTGGCTCGACCCACAGTTGTTGCCACTGGATCTGGGCAACTGACTCCAACATCACAAGAGAGACAACCAGACATTATTCTTCTACTAACTGAAATATGAGACCCTGTCTAAAAATAGTTCTTGCTAAAAACAGCAAATATAATCCAGCCTCTAGATTCAACTATAAAAGTGCAGGAAGTACAGAGTTCACAGAATACAACCAGCAAAATCCAGACTGTAGGGAACTTACAAAACAAATGACACAGATTTTTCTTTTTCTTTTTCTTTTTTTTTTTTTTTTTTTTTTTTGAGATGCAGTCTTGCCCCGTCGCCCAGGCTGGAGTGTAGTGGCGCCATCTCGGCTCACTGCAAGCTCCGCCTTCCGGGTTCACGCCACTCTCCTCCCTCAGCCTCCCGAGGAGCTGGGACTACAGGCACCCGCCACCACGCCCGGCTAATTTTTTTGTATTTTTAGTAGAGACGAGGTTTCACCGTGTTAGCCAGGATGGTCTCGATCTCCTGACCTCGTGATCCACCCGTCTCGACACAGATTTTTCAACAAATATTGCAGAAGGAGAGAGGAGACTTAAGAGCTACATCAACTGATGGCGAACTATGGTCTTATTTGAATCTTGATTCAACACTTTTAACAAATTATCAGAGACAATTGAGAAGATATAAACACTGACTAGATATTTGATGGTATTAAAGCATCATTGTTAATTTTTACGTGTGATAATGACATTACTTTTTAAAAAAAATTTAGACAGAGTCTAGTTCTGTCGCTCAGGCTGGAGTGCAGTGGTGCGATCTCAGCTCACTGCAACCTCCACCTCCTGGGCTTAAACCATCCTCCCATGTCAGCCTCCAAGTAGCTAGGGCCACAGGCATACGCCACCATGCCTGGCTAATTTTTGGATTTTTAGTAGAGACAGGGTTTCACTGTATTAGCCAGGCTGGTCTCGAACTCCTGACTTCAAGTGATCTGCCTGCCTCAACTTCCCAAAATGCTGGGATTACAGACGTAAGCCAACACACCAGGCCCTGACATTACTCTTAAGTTTAATAAAATAGCTCTTAAATTTTAGTGATAAATACTAGAGAATGATATAATACCTGATATTTGTTTTAAAATTATCTGACAGAATGGCAGTAAGTGGAAGTATAGATGAAACAAGATTACTATGAGTTAGAAACTGTTGAAGTTGAGTGTTGTACAAATGGGACCTTAACATTTCACTCCATTTTGTACATACTGTATATGAAATTTTCTATAAGAAAATGTGAAAAAAAATTTCCAAAGATCACAAAGCTGATGGGAGATTTGAATGCTATGCAACTTGATTTCCTTTTATGGCAAGCAGAAGAAAAATTACAGAAATGAGGAAAGGTACTTGTTTCAGGAAGAGCTGAGTTCACGGGAAAAGACAGGGCAATTAGCCTCACTCTTTACACCTGAGAAGGAACACTTCTTTGAAATGGGAGACATGGAAAGAAGAATATGTGAAGATATCTGAAGATATTGGCACATGTATGTTCTACGGAAAGAGACGGAATGTGGGGATCTTGAAGGCCTTGAGCAATTAACTTAACAATTTTGCTTCTGAAGAAAAGTGAATGGGGCTGAGCAGATGGCCTTCAAGTCTCTTCCTCCACTTACTTCTACCATATTCTCTCATGTCAGTGACGGAGAACAGAACCAGTACCTTTTCAATTTCAGACTTGCTGTTAATAATGAATTTGAAGGCCAGTAATTACTTTCATTGTTAACTGCTTTTTCTGTATTTCTCACAATACCTGGTAAAATATGCTCTGAGAATCAGTTTTTCATAATTAGAGGTTCCATACTTGACCTGTAAATGATTCTTGTGTACTATTAAAGACTTGAAGTTACTACTTTACTTGGATAGTTGATAAAACCAGGCTTCACATCATTGTCAACTCATGAAACGGAAGGTCATTCTTGCAATAAATTCTAGTAAATTCTGATGGATTTTTCTTATGAGTAGTAGAAGGTGGTAAGGTTGGTTTTGTGGCAGGGATTTCGACCCTCAAATGTGGTCCTTTAGCTGCAAAAATTTAAGAACAGATGAAATATAGCTCTCATGTGATAATATCTAGGGTGCCTGAGGCAAAGCTCACTGAGAAGATGGCCTGGCCGACTTGAAAATTCTGAATTCATTGCTTTCCATCTACAACAGCCATGGGAAGCATAGGAAAGGCAGCACTATTTCTGCTCCGCCAAAAATGTGTTTTGTAGCACTTCACCCCAGGATCATGGAGTGGAGTACTTATAGAGACTGACACTTCGATCATACATACATTGACACATCACATTGCATCACATCTCCTGAATTGAATTGATGAAGGAAATCAGAAAAGGGTGGCTACATTCAATAATCTGAATTCTTCGGAGACAGCTCAGTACTCTGCAAGTCAAAAGAAGAATAAATTATCACAGAAGACTCTCCAATGCAGCTGCTTCATATTAAACACTGTCAAATAACTCCCAACTTTCTTTGATCTGAATGAATTCTCTTTATTACTTTGGTGACCTTTAGCACATCTCTTTTTGACTTCCATTCTTTCCTCTTTTATTCTATTTCTGCCTATAAATGTTCATTCTTCATTTTCACTATGTAGCATATATAAACTTATATATTATATAACCGTGTGTGTGTGTGTGTGTATATATATATATATAGAGAGAGAGAGAGAGAGAGAGAGAGAGAGAGAGAGAGACAGAGATCAGATGTTTATTTGCTTTTATTTTATGAATGGATAAAAAAAACCAATAAGTGTTGTTGTAACTTAAGAAAACGATAAAGACACAAGAAGTTAAATAATCTAGCAAGAAATAAAACCATAATGCCCTGGGCTGCTGGAGTATTCTCCCTCTGATGATTTAAGGCATAAAAAAGACAAATCACACAAATTCTGTATCTAATGACTTTTTATGTTTTTCCTAGGAGTAACAATAATGATTTTAAAACTTTGGAAGAAAAGAATCAACAAAATGTTGAGGAAGACAAAAGAGTACATAATGAAAATAAAAGCTATGTTCTTTGGGAAAAAAAAATTGAAAGGTTGTAAATGGAGGAATAAGAAAAGGGAGAAAACTGAAATTCCACAGGCAAAGTGGTTTCTATTATTTCATCTTTAAGACAGAATATAAAGCAAACCAACAAAACATTAATAGGGCAAAACAGAAGTATATTTATTATATTATAGGTTTATTTTTTATAAATTTATCATAATAAATCTATGGCTACAGAATAATAAGAACAGTATTACTTATTGTGTACATACTAAGTTCCATGTTTTAACAGTTATAGTGTATAGATAACTTAAAAACTACAGATTAGAATAAGCAAAAACTGTGTGCTTTGAAACTTTTCATTTCAAAATAAATTAAAAGATATAAGCAGTTTAGGCTGGGCGTGGTGGCTTATGCCTGTAATCCCAGCACTTTGGGAGGCCGAGATGGGTGGATCTCTTGTGGTCGGGAGTTCAAGACCAACATGACGAAACCCTGTCTCTACTAAAAAATATAAAAATTAGCTGGGTGTGGTGGTGCACGCCTGTAACCCCAGCTACTTGGGAGGCTGAGGCAGGAGGATCATTTGAACCCCTGAGGCAGAGGTTGCAGTGAGCCAAGATCACACCACTGCACTCCAGCTTGGGTGACAGAGAGAGACTCCATCTCAAAACAAACAAAAAAAAGATATAAGCAGTGTAAGCAGTTTAAAACTTTCCCAAGGTTTGCCTTTCCTTAAATAATTCTAACAAGCTAGACAACTTTTCTGGAGGGGAGAATAAATTTCTGTTTGAAATGAACTCAATAGTAACATTCTTTGAACACATGCTTTTATATTATTTATGTGCCAAAGTAAGTTATAAAGACTAATTCACGTTTGGCCATGTATTACAAAATAATAATAAAATATACTAGAACATAGAACTGCTAATGAATCACTTATAGAATAGTAAATATAATACACGTGTACATCCAGAATCAAATTCTTCTTTTTAGGGGGACCATTATAAGGACTGTTTTTGTCTCTATCTTCGTATCACCTATCGAAGCGAAAACATTTCTTAAAGAATTTGATTCTTTGTTAAATGTAGATAGGTGACCTCCTAACAGCATCTAATATACAGAGTTACTATTCCATGGAATCACCTGTCCTTCAGTCAGTACAACTCTGAAATGCTCTGTCATACTTGCTGGAAATGGCACATATAAACAATTACATATAATCTTATTACATTTTGAAAAAATAAGTTAATATAATACTCTTGATCAATCCCAAATAAATGCATTTTATTTTCCCTCTCACCACCACTTACTTATCATCCAATAGTTTAAAATGCAGACCAAACTTACTTTACAGACAGTATTGAGTTTTGAATAAACTATTTAGTTTATCTTGGGATGATGTAAGAATTTTAATTAGTTAATGATTACAAATCACTTTAGAGCCTCAGAGTAAACAGGTTATAGGATGATAAAGTGTTTGTATCATTGCAAAATTGTGAGTATAACATTGCATTAATTATGACTTTACATGGACTATAACTCTGAGGCATTTAACTCTGGAGATAATTTCAAGTGTTGACAGTCTTCTTGTAAGTTATGCAAAACTGTTGCTAGACCATGGTTGCTATGCTATGGGTTTTATCAATTTATGCTGTCCCTGTTTGGTATAAATCTCTAAATTTTTTTAAACCAAGGCTACTTTCTGCTATAGGGTGTATTTTTCGACAAATTATTTTCACTCAAATTTATTCTTTGTACAATTCAATGGGATTGTGTCATTGGAACTAACTCAGAGATTAATTAGATTACCCCATCAGTTTTATATCTTTTGCCAGCACTATTTACATGTTTCTCATATTTAAAATTAATAGCTTTCTTTACCTACAAAGTCAATTTACATCAACACATAAGTTAAGTGGCTTAGAACTAAACTATTATCATCAATTAGAAATACCTGTCGAGGCGGAGCCGTAGCTGACGCCTGTAATACCAATACTTTGGGAGGCTGAGGTGAGCGGATCACTTGAGGCCAGGAGCTTGGGTCCAGCCTGGCCAACATGCAAAAGCCCATCTCTACTAAAAGTACAAAAATCAGCCAGGCATGGTGGCACATGCCTGTAATCCCAGCTACTTGGGAGGCTGAAGCAGGAGAATCACTTGAAGCTGGGAGGCAGAGGTTGCAGTGAGCCAAGATGGTGCCACTGCACTCCAGCCTGGGCCAAAGAGACTCTGAGAAAGAAAAAAGAAAGAGAGAAAGGGAGAAAGGGAGAAAGAGAGAAAGAGAGAGAGAGGGAGGGAGGGAGAGAAGGAAGGAAGGAAGGAAGGAAGGAAGGAAGGAAGGAAAGAAAGAAAGAGAAAGAAAGAAAGAAAAAGAAAGAAAGAGAAAGAAAGACTTGTTGAAGTTATACAAATCTTTTCTTCTAGCTTTATTGATTAAAATTCTTTCAGTGGCTTCCCATTCCAGTAGAAAAAAAGTGTTGGTGTAAGAGAGCTTTATTCTTGGGACTCAACCTATCTTCAACTTCTGATGCTTTTCGGTTTTACCACTTCTGTTTAACTCACACAGGTCCACATGTACACACACACACACACACACACACACACACACACACACTGTGTTTCAAGAACATGGATGGCCCACGTTCCCTTGAATACCTAAAAACTGCCTTCCTCCTTTGTATCCATCTGAAAATATTCTTTTTATGCTGTTCAAATATCTTTTTATGATGTTCAAATAGTTGACTTTTGCAAAGACTTCCTCAACATCCAAAAATAATCCATTAATTCTTCTCATATTGATTCTTAATAAAATATCATTTTTGGTTTCTACTATGTCTACATGTACCATTAATTTATGGGATCTTGAAGAAAAAGAAAAAAGATAAAATGAATACTTTTTATGTCAATCCAACTTTGAAATAAGTATTTTTCTCCCCATTTTTCCTGTGATAAAACTGGGTAACATCAAGGTCAAGTAATAGCCAAGGTCATATGGCTACTAAGTGGCAGAGTCAGAATCTTGACCCCAAATTCATCCACCTCTAAAGCCTATTACCTTCCACTGTGTGAACAAGACTGTGTCTTAGCTCATTTTGAGCCCAAGTTCCTTGCACCATGCCTGGAAAACAACATTAAATTAATAAATGAATAGAGGTATAGATGACTAAAACTCACAGAACATGAATTGGACTACTTAAGTGGTAGGGATGAAACGCTTGATGAACAAGATGAGAACACCATAGTGACCTCCAGCATGTAATCCCTGCTTTTTACCAGCCCCAGCCCTGTACTGAGTGATAGCATAATGATGTCACTCATCTCCGGGAGACCTGCTCCAGCCATCTGCCATCATGGGGACTTTTAGAATATACAGGGTGGTCACTGTTTCTCACATCACTGCTATTTTGGCAACACTCAATGTTTTGGACTTCCTCTTCTCCAAATTTACATATTTTATACATATTCCACCATTTTATAACTACCTTTTTAAAAGGCAATACAATATTATGAAAAAAAAGCATAGATAATGATTCCTTGATCCTAGCTCTGCCTACCTTTCACTGGTTGAATGATCTTGGACAGATTGCTTAACATTTCTATATGTCCTTTCACGCATATGTAAAATGAGATAAATAATACTTACTTCAGAAGGTCGTTGAGAGAATTCTATGGAGAAATGCACAAAAATTGCCCAGCACAGTCCCTGAGATAAAGCAGGCCTTCCTTGAATATTAGTCTTTCCCCAGTAACCCTAAGAACACTCCTTGGCTGTGCCTAACACTCAAGATCATGCTTGCTGTCACATCACTCTGTTTCCTACTGCAGGCTGGGTGCAGTACCTGAGCAAATTCAGTGCTGTGATCATGAGTAGCTGCCACAGAGAAGGACGGGTAAAAGAGAGTGGACACATTGATTAAAGATAAAGTGCAAAGAGAGGCCTGACCAGTTTACAATTGGCTCGTTTGTTTCAACAGACTTGGTTCTCTTAAGACAGAGTCTATGTAAGATTAATAACTTTTACTTACCTAAAGGAGGCAAAAATAGTTTAAATGAAGAATTCCCAAATGAAGGCACTGCTCATCACATTATCATTCCCCTAGGGAGACTACATCCTCCCTAGAATTCATTTCTTGATCATGTCTATTAAGAAGAAAAATAATAAATCTTCCAGATGCAAATAAACTATTGTTCAGTGTTCACTTCGTTCTCAAACACCCCAAAGTCAAGCTACTCCAGTTTATGGTTTACTTTCTCCACTTTCTTCTTTATGCATTCAAATTGACAAATGCCCTTGTACATTATTTTTAACCTGCCCATATCTAATGCATCAGTATCTTGTTATGTTTCCCTTGATTTCATTGCTAGCAATGCTGCTATCAGCAGCACAGAACTGCCAAAGCACTAAGCAGCCCAATTTTTCTTTAATTTCTCAGGAAATTGACAGTTTTATGAACTGTCTCTTTACCTATGCCCCATAAACATGTCAGGCTGTGGAAAACCATTCTAATTAAATCCCAGGGGACCGCAATGGAAGATTATAGCTTCTTGGCAGGTTATTAAAAAACAGTTGTTCATATATACACAAGTATGTGTACTGGAGCCTAACATTTGACAGAACAGTCAAGGAATTAACCCCACTACCAGCTTCAGCTCCAACTGACTGAAGAGAAATGAGCAAAGTGAGTGAAAGGAGAAGACTGCCCTATTCAATCTTTTATTTTTATATCCTTAGTGGGTTCCTATAGATCACCAGATAGTTTAAAAGGTGTCTGAGGTCTCCACCCTCCTCAATGGATTTTATATACCTGCTAGAGCAAACATATACAACTGCTATTTTTCGAGTGAGTAATTTCTGACACCAGGATGCACATGAAATACATCTCATCAAGCTGGTGGAAAAACAAATAAAATAAAAAGAGTTTTCCTCTCTCACAAATTCAGAATGGAAACATCTGGTATATAGAAAGTCAAATTTAGGGAAAAAAGATAACTGTCGTTTGTGAAATTGTTTTTCAATAGCATATTTATTCTTGCCAGATGAACCACCCATTGTAACTGGATAGGTAAATATTGCAACCTGATTGGAGACGGCCATTTCTTGAGTGGTTAAGTTAAAATCCAATGTCAAGAGGAATGATCTGAAAGGTTGCCTGCAGGATATATGATTCATAGAAAATGAGTATGACATTTAATTAATTAGTTTAATTGGAAATTGTGTACTAGCTAAATAATGATTCTACCTGACATATTCAAGAGTCGTTAAAGTGTGATCCTGAAAATATATCTTCCCATTTCCCAATGAGAAACAGCCTGGTGGTTATGGCGTCTTGCTCCTAAGATTGGTGTTCATACTCAGCCTCTCACAGGGACAGTTCTGCTTTCTCTCTTCCATAGCTATGGAGTGTACCAAAATTTTCTGGCAACTATATGAAAAATACAGTTTTGGCCATGGTCTAAAGGAAAATTGAGTTGAGAAATTACTGTTGCCTCACTGCAAATCCAGCATCACTACTGTACAACCAGCCCACATGCCTTTCCTCAGAAAAGATCAAGTGGTGCCAGCTTTGTAAATAAAAATCTTCCTGTATGTCACCTAGAATCCAAGCCAGTTGCCAATCGAATAGACTAAAATATACTTGAGACTACTCATTAATCAGGTCCTATGTGATAATGAACACAATAGCATCTTCAAAACCATATGAGAAAATGGGCCCAGTACTTAGAAAATTTGATTAGTTTGGCCTATATTTTTCTGTTGTCTGTTTTTTTCTTCTGTCTCTTTTGATACTTACTTTCTCTTACTTCCATCCTCATACCCCCTATGTTTTCCAGAATCCTTTTCCTCTGCCTACAAATATGCTCAATTCTCCTGTAACCAAATATAAATATAATTCATATTATATTTAATAAAAGTCTTTCCTTGACCCTACTTCAGCCTAAAGACTCTATTTCTTCCTTCCCTTCACTGAAAAAAAAAAAAAAAATCTTGCAAAACTACCTGTTCTAATTCTAGTTTCTCATCTGCTCAGCTGACTACCTCTCCATCACTTCCAAACTGTGCTTAAGAACCTCAAGCTCCTATTGAAAAGTGGCACCCAAGGATGACTAAAGAATATTCAGCCATGTGATGATCTCTGTCCACTCTGGACATGGTTTAGCTTATTCATTCCATGTCCTGGGAATCCGCTTGTGTCTGCCTTGTCTGTAGCTCTTGACCACCTATTAGCATCCTGAATCTGGCCTTTGGGCACTGCTCATGTCTAGTTAATGGCTCCCCTATGATAAAGCATTCCAGGTGCATCACCTCCCAGGTCTTGTTTGGCTACAAGGATTTCCAACTTCAACCTCTTAACTCTCTTAACTCAGGTACAGAGTTTCTGGTCAGTGGTCAGTCCCATGATTAAGGTATTCTATCCATATCACATCCTTTATTGAGTTAATAAGTGCATAATTGCAAACTAAGATTTATTCTTTCCCAATTTCCTCTTTTATTCAATCTTTCAATTGAGTACTGGTTCATCCTCGAGAACCTCTCTTCTTAGTTTGCATGTTACCAAACTATCTTGATTGTTTCTAACTCTATGAAATCTCTCTCTTAGTCCTGTTCAGCAATACCTCATAGTCTTTCTTCCCCTTAAATGATAAAGATTATGCAAGATTATCTAATAAGCCATCTTTGTCTCTTTCTGTACAATCTCTCAAATTAATATGCTGTTCTATGGATTTGTTGCAGTCTCAATATCGAAAACTACCAAATCTCTCTCTCTTTTCTCTCTTCAGCTTCAGACTTAAGTTTCCCGTTGGTCTTTGGCCATTAATATTTGGATGCCTACCTAACTTAATATCTTCCAAATGAAAGTGTCCCCACAAGCCCAGTTATTCTCCCTGGTCTTTCAAAAGTCCATTGAAAACTATTTCTCAGACTCCAAAGTTTCATTGGTATTTTTGACTACTAATTTTTACCAGGTAGCCAAATATTGTGTCTGTAACCTCTAAAAAATCTCGCACATCTAACCAATCTCTTGCCCAATTCTCCTGCAATTTTTGTCAACTTTCAAATTTATTGCAATAATCTGTCATTGATTTCTTTGCAACATCTTCTCATCAAACATACTATCTTTAAATCCCCCTTGCTAAAATTTAATTGCAATCAAGTCTTCCATGTGTTTTAAAAAGTTAAATAACAATTGTAAGATAATTTATTATTGCCAAAAATGTTTAGAACCAATTCCCCATCCTTACACTCTGCCTTCAGTCACCTACTCTCCACATCCTTACTCCAATTACAGCTAGACTCACAGAAGCATTTCCCTACCTCAACCAACCATATTTATAAACGCCTTCACTATTTACTTACATTCTTTCCTCTGCCTTTCAAAGTTTCCTTGACTATCTAAATTTTTAAAATATATATGTATTTTTTTGCCATGTTTCCATGATGATTCCAAGTCTAGGGCAAGAAATATTTAAGGTGAACACAGACCAGACATCTTTATCAGAGAGCAACAAAGCTGTGAAAGATTACTAGGGTCCCACTAGGGGATGGAAGCAACCGGAAGGATTCTCACTTGCCAAAGATTGGGCTCTGCTTGCCAAAAAGGGTAATATCTAAAAAGTATTGCAACATATTAAATTTATTAAAAAGTCATGAGCTTATAATGACCTTTTAAAATATCATAAGAAAATAGTTCCCATCTTTTGAGGTCTATTTCTAACATAACCTTTTTCACATATCGCTTTTTGAGTCCTTCAAATGAATTGAGCAGCTCCGTCTTTTGAATTTTTATAACATTTCACTCTTACTACTAATATTCTATTTATATTAATCTACATGCATCTAATAATGTGAAAAACAGGTGATTCATAAAATCACCTTTAGGGTCAAGATTGCATTTAAGATGCATGGAAGTGTTTTTTGAATGCCAGGTGACTCATTCTTCCACCCCAACAGTTCTAGTAAGAACCAATGTCTTACAAGACTAAAAATTTTAAGTATTCTCTTTTCGTTTATTTTCATCATTTTAAAGTTAAATTTACTCAACTTACTACCTATAACTTTTTTGTCTGTTACTTCAAATGCTCTGGCAAATGAAGTTATTATAAGAAAAGGGGAATCATATATTAGTAGCCTGTTACACTGCAACTATCCCTTTTATTGATATTCAATAAAGATTATTAGGGAACTGAGTATAAGAAACCACTATTTCCATATTTGTAATGAATAAAAAAAAATAGGCCTGGTATCGTGGCTCGAGCCTGTAATCTCTCAGCACTTTGGGAAGCTGAGGTGGGTGGATCACTTGAGGTCAGGAGTTTGAGACTAGCCTGGCCAACATGGGGAATCCCTGTCTCTACTAAAAATACAAAAATTAGCCAAGCATGGTGGCTCATGCCTGTAATCCCAGCTACTTGGGAGGCTGAGGCAGGAGAATCACTTGAACCCAGGAGGCAGAGATTACAGTGAGCCAAGATTGCAACACTACACTTCAGCCTGGGTGACACAGCAAGACTCTGTCTTAAAAAATAAAAATAAAATAAAGTAACAGAGGAACAGAATAATTTGAAACACTTCAAGAAACTAAGATTCTTATATCTGGTTTATTATTAGAAAATAATAAATGAAAACTATTTTAGTTTATTTTATTTCCATTATAATTACTACAAAGATTGTAAAACATTGTTTTCAGCACTTTAGTGGGCTTTGAGAAGTTATTAAACTTGCAAGTAACACTGAGAAACGTAGCACCTTGCAACCATGCAGCCAGGCTGGTGGACTAGCAACATGGCCATTGCCTGTGAGATTTTTAGCTATGTAGAACCCCAAGACCCACTCCAGAATGACTTAATCATCACCTGCATGTTAACAAGACTCCAGGTGGTTCCGGTGCATATTAAAGTTTGAGAGGCACTGATGGGTGATGAACACACCTACTGCCTATTGAAATCTGTCTTTCAAGCTAGGATCACTAGTCAAGGATTGAAGGCAGTCCTCTTAATTAACAAGAACTAATTTCTACATGTGATATATCTTTTAAAATGAGGATTAGTCTTCTCATTATTCTTGGGAATTTTACTGTGTATGTAATGATCCATGAAACTCTCTGGACTTCCAGTATCTCGACCTTTTTAATTCCAAATTTTCTTTCAGTCCACTTCTGTGCCTCATTTCAAGGGTTTGACTCTAGACCCGGGATCAGTACGTAGAGCTACAAACTCTTTCCTAACCCTAGACGTCCCTCCCTCTTTAACTTATTCTGTAAAGAGCTGCCAAAGAATTCTTTGTAAATGCTGTGATATTTTATCATGATTACTCTCTCTTCTACTATTTACAATGACCTCTTTAATAGCACCTACCAAATTGTTTGGTAATTTTTGTGTCTCGATGTTGATTCACTCCTCCCATTCTCCAACCCTTACGGTGTGTGAGATGATTTCCTATCATCTCTGTGACATAAATGACTAGCCCAGTTCCTGTCTCAAAGCACGCACATAGTAAATATTGGTTGAAGAACAGACACTGTCAGAAGGTTTTTCTCAGCTTTCAAGAACCTTCACACACAGCCATTTGGACTAAATATGAGTACCTTCGTTTTGCAAATGAGGAAACTCATGGCCATGACTTGCCAAAAATCCAAAGATTAGAAATGGAATGAGCAACAAAGCTGTCTTTGACCATTCTGTGATGCTATAGCAGAATGCCTGAGACTGAATAATTTACACTGAACACGTATTTACTGCCTCACAGTTCTAGAGGCTGAGAAGTCCAAGATCAAGGGGCCAGCATCTTACAAGGTCCCTCTTACTGTGTCATCCCATGGAAGAAGGGCAAAGAGAAGGTGTGAGAGAGAAAGAGATCTAAATAGTAGCCTCAAGCCCTTTTATAACGGCGTTAATCTACTCATGAGGGTTCCACTTCACCTAAACTCCTCCCAACACTGTTGCGTTAGGGATTAAGTTTCCAACACTTCCTTCATAGGGAACACATTCAAGGTAGGTAAAAACTCAAGTTTTCTGCTTCCATTAAGCATTTATGCATGGATTTTCATTTTAGTAGGATGTTTTTCCTGTTTAAAGTTCTCAAAATAATTTAGTAGAATGTTTGCCAATTTTACATTTTAAGTCTTGCCACAATCCACCTTTTCTTGTTCATCCACTGGTAAGAGTGCACTTTCTCTTTTATATTCAGGTAAATCTGCTCACTGATCCACTCATCTCATGTTTCTTCCTTCCTCAATACCTATGTTCATTCAGTTGTTCTACAAGAAATGCTTTAATCCTTAAATAAATCCAACTCATCATTTAAAAGCTAGTTAATACAATCTCTAAAATTCTGTTTCAATGTTACTCAATACTGCATAATTTTGCATAGCTTCAATTGGCAAAATGACAATTATCTTGATTCAGTTAAATAACATCAATTCCCCCAACAACATCGTTCCAATTTCAGCTACCATGGCATATTAACTGTGAGTAATTGCATGAAGAAAAACCATGCTGCTAACTCTAGTTCAAGTTTAGTTAAAGATCTACATCTCGATCAGTGCACAACCATGTCACTTCCTCCAGAGTCTGCTGGTAATTGGTCACTGTGCCTCTGTTACCAGTTCACACAGAGACAGCAAGGTGGGTAGCTGTGTTGACTCTTAATCTCTCCCCAATCACTCCAAGTAACATTTTACAAATGTGGATTATCAAAAGAGAAAATTAGTCAACCTAGGTGACAATGTAACAAAAGATGAAAAGTGGTAATATTGAAAATGAAAGTAGGATCAGAGGTAACAGAGTCCTAGAAGAAATAGCTGACCATGAAATGTTGATGCTGCCACCCTTCTTGAGATTCTAGATGTGCAGCCAGAGGAACTTAGTGAGGGCAAACTTACTGACAAAAGAAGAATGTGGTTGTGATGAAAAGGATGAACATGCTGACAAAACAAAACAAAAGAAAACAACTTCACAGATAATTCGTGGCATTGAAAATGCAAAGGATAAAATGTCAGAAGCTGATCCAAACTGAGAAAAGAGCATGAAAATTTGCTAAGGCATAGAGAACATGAGCTCTCCATAGTAGAAGCTCTACAAAAAGAACAAAGGCAAGCACTGTTCAAGCAACTCTAGATACATTTTTAATTAAAAAAACTTTAATTCTTAATGGTTTTAATATTTAAATTACACCACAGTAAGTAAATATTAGTTTTACTATTTTTATTTCATTTGCAAATGCTTATAATCAACAACACAATAATTCTTTTTTTAAAATTTCAACTTTAATTTTACATTCAGGGTGTACATATACAGGTTAGTTACATGGTATATTGTGTGATACTAGGGTTTGGGGTATGGATCCTGTCACCCAGGTAGCAAGCATGGTACCCAATAGGTAGTTTTTCAACCCACGCCTCCTCTCTCCCTCCCCTTTCTATTAGTCCACAGTGTCTATTGTTTCCATATTTGTTTCCATATGTGCTCAATATTTAACTTCTACTTATATGTGAGAATGTGCAATATTTGGTTTTCTATTCCTGTATTAATTTTAGGATTATGACTTCCAGCTCCATCCATATTACTTCAAAGGACATGACTTTATTCTTTTTTATGGCTGCATAGTATTTCATGGTGTATATATACCACATTTTCTTTTTCTACTCCACCGTTGATGGACGCCTAGGTTGATTCCATGTCTTTGCTGTTGGGAATTGCACAGCAAAGTACATATGAGTACATTTGTCTTTTTGGTAGGATGATTTCTTTTCCAATGGGATTGCTGGGTTGAATTGTAGCTCTGTTTTAAGCTCTTTGAGAAGTCTCCAAATTGCTTTCCACAGTGGTCGATTTACATTCCCATCAACAGTACATAAGTGTACCCTTTTCTCCACAGCCTTATCAGCATCCACTATTATTATTTTTTTTTTTTTTACTGTTTAGTAATAGCCATTTTAACTGGTGTGAGATGGTATCTCAATGTGGTTTTGATTTGCATTTCTCTGATGATTAGTAATGATGAGCATTTTTTCATATGTCTGTTGGCCACTCAAATGTCTTCTTTTGAGAAGTTTCTATTCATGTCTTTTGTCCATTTTTTAATGAGATGATTTGTTTTTTGCTTGTTGAATCGTTAAGTTGCTTGTAGATCCTGGATATTAGACCTTTGTTGGACGAATAGTTTGTGAATATTTTCTCCCATTCTGTGGTTTCTCTGTTTACTCTGTTGATAATTTCTTTTGCTGTGCAGAAGTTCTCCAGTTTAATTAGCTCTCACTTGTCAATTTTTGTTTTTGTTCCAGTTGCTTTTGGGGACTTAGCCAAAAATTCTTTACCAAGGCCAATATCGAGAAGGGTATTTCCTAGGGTTTTTCTAGGATTTTTATAGTTTTATGTCTTACATTTAAATCTCTAACCCATCTTGAGTTGATTTTTGTATATGGTGAGAGGTAGGGTCCAGTTTCATTTTGCATATGGCTATCTAGTTATTCCAGTACCATTTATTGAGTAGGGAGTCCTTTCCCCATTGCTTGTTTTTGTCAGCCTTGTCGAAGATCAGATGGTTGTAGATGTGCAGCTTTATTTCTGAGTTTTATATTCTGTTCCATTTGATCCATGTGTCTGTTTCGTACCAGTACCGTGCTGTTTCGATTACTGTAGGCTCATAGTATAGTTTGAAGTCAGGTAGTGTGATGTTCCAGCTTTGTTCTTTTTGCTTAAAAATGCTTTGGCTATTTGGGCTATTTTGTGTTTCTGTATGAATTTTAGACTAATTTTTTCTAGGTCTGTGAAAAATAATTTTGGTAGTTTGATAGAAATAATGTTGAATCTGTAAACTGCTTTGGGCAATGTGGCCATTTTAATGATATTAATTCTTCCAACTTGTGATCATGGAATTTTTTTACTTATTTCTTTGTGTCATCTCTGATTTCTTCAAGTGACGTTTTGTAGTTCTCTTTGTAGAGATCTTTCACCTCCTTGGTTAGCTGTATACCTAGGTATTTCATTTTCTTTTTGTCTATTGTAAATGGAATTGTGTTCTTGATTTGACTCTCAGCCCGGACATTATTGGTGTATACAAACGCTACTAGTTTTTGTACACTGATTTTGTATCCTCAAACTTTATTAAAGACATTTATCAGTTCTAGGAGCCTTTTGGTGCAGTCTTCAGGGTTTTCTAGGTGTGGAATCATATCATCAGTGAAGAGAGATAGTTTGACTTCTTCTTTTTCCTATTTAGCTGCCTTTTATTTATTTCTCTTTCCCAGTTGCTCTGGCTAGGACTTCCAGTACTATGTTGAATATGAGTGGACAGAGTGGGCATCCTTGTCTTGTTCCAGTTCTCAAGGGGAATGGTTTCAGCTTTTGTCCATTCAGTATGATGTTTACTGTGGGTTTGTCATAGATGGCATTTATGTTGTAGATGACTCTTTGTCTGTTAAGGATTTTTATCATGAAAGAGTGTTGTGTTTTTTCAAAAGCTTTTTTCTGCATGTATTGAAATGATCATATGGTTTTTGTTTTTAATTCTGCTTATGTAGTGAATCACATTTATTGATTTGTATACGTTGAACCAACCCCAACCTTGCAGCCAAGGAATAAAGCCTACTTGATTGCAATGAATTAACTTTTTTATGTGCTGCTGGATATGGTTTGCTAGTATTTTGTTGAAGATTTTTTGCATCAGTGTTCCTCAGGGATATTGGCCTGAAGTTTTCTTTTTTCGTTGTGTCTCTGCCATATTTTGGTATCAGGGTTCATGGAATGAGTTAGGGAGGAGCCAGCTCCCTCATCCCTCGATTTTTTGGAATAGTTTCAGTAGTATTGGTATGGGTTCCTCTTTGTATGTCTGGTAGAATTTGGCTGTGAATTCATTTGGTCCAGGGCTTTTTTTCGGTTGGTAGATTTTATTACTGATTCAGTTTCAGAACTCAATACTGGTCTATTCAGGGTTTCAATCTCTTCCTGATTCAATCCTGGAAGGTTGTATGTTTTCAGGAATTTATATATATCTTCTCTAAGTTTTCCAACTTGTGTGCCCAGCATTGTTCAAAGTAGTCTCTTGTATTTCTGTGCTATCAGTTGTAATGTCATTTCTGATTGCAGTATAAAATTTCTTAATGTTTTAACAAATTCTTAAGCAAGAGCACCATTAATTTCTTCTACTGATGATTAAGCTCTCTTTCCATAATTTCAGCTTGCATAGCCATTTTATGGTTTCACGCTGCTGTGCTGAGAACTGCCTCTACCTGATTTTTCATGAATGTTAGTTCCATCTCAGCTAGGTTTAGAACTACTTGAAAATGGTATACTTTTTATAACCTTTTTATTGAGGTAAAATTCACATAATACAAATTCACCATTTTAAAGAGTACAATTTATGTCTGTTAACATAGTCATAATGTTGTGTAACCACTACCACTATCTAGTTCTGTAACATTTTCATCATCCCTAAAGAAAATCCCATAACCATTAACCGGTCACTCCACCTTTTCTCCTCCTCTCTGCCACTTCCAACCACTAATCTACTTTATGTATGTATAGATTTACCTTCTAGAAGTTTCAGCGAAATGGAATTATACAACATGTGTTGTTTCTGTCTGGCTTCTCTAGCTTAACATAATGTGTTGAAGAGTCATCCATGTTGCAGCGCATTCATTTTTATGGTTGAATAATTTTTTCTTGTATGAATCTATCTTTTTTTGTTTATCCGTTCATTAGATCCTGGATATCATTCCCACCTTTGGGGTCTTGTGAATAGTGCTGCTATCAACATTTGTACACATATTTTTGGTTGAATATATGTTTTCAACCCTCTTAGGTATGTACCTGGGAATGGAATTATTATGTCATGTGGTAATACTGGTGTCTAATTTTCCAGGACTCACCAACCTGTTTTCTGCTGCAGCTGCATCATTTTACATTCCCACCAACAATGTATGAGGGTCCAAATTTCTCCACATCACTGACACTTTTGAAGTGTTTTCAGCCTAGTCATCCTAGTGGGTGTGATATGGTATCTGATGATGGTATTGATTTGCATTTCCCTAATGACTAATGATGTTGAGCAACTTTTCCTGTGCTTTTTGGACATTCTTGTCTTCTTTGAAGAAATATCTTTTCAAGCCCTTTGCCCATTTTTAACTGGATCATTTGCCTTTTTGTCATTGAATTCTAAAAGCTATTTATATATTCTGGATGATAGATAATTATCAGATATATAATTTGCAAATGTGTTTGGCCATCCTATTGGTTATCTTTTCACTTGATTGAAAGTGTCACTTGATGTACAAAAGATTTTAATTTTGATGAAGTCCAGTTTATATATTTTTGTTATTGTTTGTACTTTTGGTGTTATATCTAAGGACCATTGCCGAATCCAAGGTAATAAAGATGTACCCTTATGCTTTCTTCTAAGGCTTTCATAATTTTGGCTCTTATATTTAAGCTGTTGATCTATTTTGAGTTAATTTTTGTATCTGGTGTAAGGTAAGAACCTAAATTCATTCTCTGGCATGTGGATGTCCAGTTGTCCCAGCACCATTTGTTGAAGAGACTATTCTTTCTCATTGAATAATCTTGGCTTCCATGTAAAAAACTTAAGTGGCCTTAAATGTATGGTTTATTTATGGACTCAGAAGTCTCTTCCATTTATCTGCATTTCTATCCTTATCCCTATACAATGCTGTTTTTATTACTATGGCTTTGTATTGAGTTTTGAAATTAAGAACTGTCAGCCAACTTTGTTCCTTTTCAAGATTGTTTTGGATATTTGGGGTTCCTTGCAATGTTGTGATTTTGACTGGGATTCCATTAACTCTACAAACCAATTTGGGAAGTACCACCACCTAAATAATATTAAGTCTTTTATTCCATTAACACAGGATCTATTTGTAATTATTTTGGTCTCCTTTAATTTCTTTCAACAATATTTTATAGTTTTCAATGGGCAAATTTTGTAGTTATTTGGTTAAATTTGTTTCTGAACACTTTATTCTTTTGAAGATATTGTAAACAGAATGTTCTGAAGTTTATTTTTGATGGGTCATTGCTAGTGTAAAGAAATACAACTGATTTTTTATATGTTAGTCTTGTATCCTGAAACTTTTCTGATTTTATTTATTAGTCTCAATAGTTTTATTGGTGAATTCCTTAGAATTTTCTGTAAGATCATGTCATCTGTGGATAGGGATAGTTTTACTTCTTCCTTTCCAACGGATGGCTTCTATTTTTTTCTCTTTCCTAATTTCTCTGGCTAGAACTTCCAGTACAATGTTGAATAGAAGCGGTGACAGCAGACATCTTTGCTTCATTCCTGATTGTGGGAATGGGGGCAGCTTTCCATCTTTCATCAGTAAGGATGAGGTGGCTGTGGGTTTTTCATTAATGCTCTTTACCATGTTTAAGGAAGTTCCCTTCTATTCCTAGTCAGTTATGAATGTTTTTTTTTAAAATCATGAAACAGTGTTATATTTTATCAGATGTTTTTCTGCATCAATTAAGATGATCACACATTTCTTTTCCTCCATTCTATTAATGCAGTATGTTACACTGGTGGATGTTCATGTGTGGAACCACCCACACATCCCTAGGATAAATCCTCCTTGGACATGTGGTATAATCCTTTTAATACACTGTTCAAATCAGCTTGCTCACTATTTTTTTCGCACCTATATTCATTTGTTTTCCTCCATTCTATTAATGCGGTATGTTACACTGGTGGATGTTCATGTGTGGAACCACCTGCATATCCCTAGGATAAATCCTACTTGAACATGTGGTATAATCCTTTTAATATACTGTTGAAATCAGTTTGCTCACTATTGTTGAACTTTTTCGTATCTATATTCATAAGGGATATGGGAAGTAGTTTCTTTTCTTGTGATGTCTTTGTCTGGCTTTGGTATCAGGGTACTGGCCTAATACGAAGAGTTAGGAATATTTCCTCTTCTTCTGTTTCTTGGAGGGATTTTAAAAGGATTGAGGTTAATTCTTTTTTTGACATTTGGTAGAATTCAAAAATGGCATTATATTTTTCAGTTTGAGGGTATGTGTCGGGGGGTGGGTGAGTGTGTGTATTTGTTTGTATCCCTCACTGTGCTTAGCAGGGTACCAGACATAGAAAAAGAGATCTATAAATGCTTGGGTAAATTTCTAGACAAATAAGAACATTCATTTTTGAAATATACATAAATCAACTTATACAAAGCTGTTTAGAAATATGCCCGCTTTATGAATATGTTCCTCTAACAGCCTTCCAGCCAGGCCCTGAAATGAAATGTTCACAAGGCTAACACGGCAGGGATGATACGAACACACACTATGGACTGAGGAAAAGAGGAGCAAGCTCTACTGAGTGGCTTGAAAGGAATCCTTGGAGGTAATACACTTACCATCCAAGGAGAAACTATGTAAAAATCCATAAATGGATTAACGAGCAGAACTGTGGCTGACGAAAACCAGATTAGCTCTGCCAAAGATGAGAGCCGTAAAATGCACCAAGAAAATATCCAACAATAAAAAGAGAAATTATCTGCTGGTAAAAATTCATGATTCTGAAAGTAGACATCACCAGCCTAATTTAATAATTGTAGAATCCCCGATGGAAGGAAAAAGCAGGATATGGTTGAGCCTTTTTCAAAATTTAATTAAAACCAACATGGCACTTATTCCTCTGCTCCTCCAAGATTCAAACAGTTTCACAGTGTAGCAGCAGACAGGCCACGGTCAGAGGCAGTGACTCACCATATTTTCAGAAGGGGATTTTAAGAATCAAAGAGGCACAGTTCAGAATTACAAGGCATAAAGTTCCACATGCGGCTTGCAAATCTGTCCTTCCCTGTCTATTCACTGCGTGTTCCTGCAGCATCCTGCATATAGACAGTATGTACCTAATGAGGGCTGGCTCCTGCCTGCCTCACAGCCAGCCCCTGGCAATGCCGCAGTCATCGGGGCCTTCATGTCTCCCTGGGAAGAGGAGCATTTTTCTCTTCCATGCCCAGGAAGGAAACTTACAAGATCACCCCCAGACATAAAGGGAAGCCAAAATTCTAATGCATATTTTAGGTCTGCTTGATATTTGTTGAGATGTAAATCCTACTGTTAGATGTTTCTCTTTTTTACTACCTGCTGGAAGAATACAGGACCACATGCTAATTGCAGAATCCCTTTTTGAAAATCTTCAGATTCACATGCTGCTCTTACCATTTGTACTTAGCAGGCATCAGTCAAAATTTGTTAGATTTGCTGGATTTGGCAGAAAACAATTTGCATACTAACTTTTGCTTTGAAAGACATTTTACACTACCCAAAAAAAGGGGAGAGGAGAGGAAAGTGGCAAGGAAAAATGGTGGTTAGCAGGAAAGCAAAGGCTCCACTGGATTTGGGTCAGCTTGGCAAGCTGCAACAAGCAAACATCCATGACATTTGCTGTTGCGGATTCACATCGCCTGTAACCCATTCCCCACGGCCTTCAGTCTGGGAACTCAAGTTTATTGGTGAGTGATTTACTTGCAGAGGTGTTGAGCTGGACACAGGTAAATAATCTTTAGTGTCAAATTCTGTTCCAGAACATTAAAGGTATAAGTATGAATTATCTTTATTAAAGGTCTTATTAGATGTTATGTTTTTACTTTCAGTGGTAGAAGTTTGACCCTGGAAATCTAAATAAATAAACAAAAAGCACCGGATACACAAATTTTGAATTAAAATGGACTCATCTAAAGATTTTCTACATTGGAGAAAAAGGCAAATTATTTAGTGATGCATTGAGTCGTCCAAAGTTCATTAAAGTCAATTTCTAGCAAGAAAACTACGAGATCCCAGGGTTTCACATTTATTAAATCTGATAAGTATTCAAAATATGTGTCAAATGTTTTCTAATGAAATAGTTAATTCAGTTACCACTTTCTTTTCAAAGTTTTGGTGAGTTCATTAAACTAGATGGCTAGGAAACTCTTTTTGTAAGTTTGTGCCCTCTTGATTTATCCTCCAATTCATTAGCTGTTCATTCTTAATCTGATACTTCATGGAAAATTTTTTCTATTGTTTGTTTTCTCTGCAATAGCACTTATGATATATGAATGGCACATGGATTTTCAGTGTACTAATTGACTGGTTACGTATGGCTTGCCCAGTCACTCAAGCAAGCTGTAACCTCATGCTGATATATGTATGTGTAAGGATACGTATGTGCATGTCTGCCTCCCATAGCCATTATCAATCCATGTAGTAGCATTTTGTAATTATTTACACTTCATAGTTTATAAGGCATTTTCATTAACAGTGTTCAGCTTAAACCCGATGAGCTAGGTAATTCTCATCCCTGTTTTACCAATGGTAAAAACTAGCTTCATGTAAGTAGAAATAATTAACAATTTCACCTAACTACATATATCTCCTGCATACGTATTCTTATAAGTCCTAGTTTAAATTTATATCTGAGCTGATATAACCTAGGGGTTGAGACCAAAGGCTTTGTAATAAGATAAGTCTGAGTTCAAATCCTAGCTCACCTACTTACCACCCTTGGCAAATTATTTAAACTCCTTAAGTTTTAGTCTCCTCATTTAAATGTAGGAAGTGTGCCTATTACCCAGGGTTATTGTAAAGATTAACTGTGACATGTCTGACTCTTTTTACCAAGTATTAGTGAAGTTATCTATTAATAACAATAAGAGTGATAATATAAATGACACTGTGGTTTTGTTATTATTTATGAATCCAACTGCCATAGACTTGTTCTTTTATATTCACTGGGTTAAATTCAATTCTTGCCCTCCTGAGAAATTAGAAAAGGCACCCTTAAGTATCCATATACAGTCATAACATAAAATTTCGGTCAATGACAAACCACAAACACGATAGTGGTCCCATAAAATTATATGCTGTATTTTTACTGTAGATTTTCTATGTTAGATACATAAATCCTTGCCAGTGTGTTACAATTTCATGCAATATTTGGAACAGCCACATGCTGTACAGGTTTGTAGCCTAAGAGAGCTACAGTTTGTAGCTCTACCACATAGCCTGGGTGTGCAGTACGCTACATCACCCAGGTCTGTGTGAGTACACTCTATGATGTTCATGTCCACACAATGATGGAATCACCTGACATATCCCTCAGAATGTATCCCTCTTGTCAAGTGATGCATGACTCTATTTGTCTGAAAAGTAACCATTGGGGCATGAAGCTAAGTTCAGGCTGTGTGGATGGGAGAAGTCATCGGGGGTTGGAGGAGTATTTGCAGGGTAGCTGCCCCAGGGAGGAAATGCAGTAGCTACATGGGTGGTTTGAACAGATGAGGCTGGAGAGGAGCAGGGATAGGGGAAAAGGAGGTGGTGGTGGCAGAGGGTGCCTGAGAGAGCCTGCCACAGTAGGAATCCTAGCGCCTCCCATCAGCTCCTGCCCCACGCCTTTTCTTCTAGGTCATTCAGGGCTGCTTTATTTTCCCCAAATTTTGCTTTTTTGGCTTAAAATGTTTTACCCTGTAATTCCACTTGCCTTTCAGTGCCTCTCCCACGAGAGCCACTCCTAGGTCAGCCCAAGGTCAAAATGCCAGGGACTCCAGTTTTCTAAAAATTCTGTCAGTGATGGGTTCTCTGTATCACATCACTCCATTAGTGGGCTCCCTTTTCAGCCACATCTGTTTTCACCCTCCCCCTTCTAAATCTGATGCTTGAAATTTCCTTTTTAGGATTCCATCCTTTTTTCCACTCCCAAGCCCAAAGCTGAGCAAATGCTCCCAAAATGGCTAGTCTTGGGAGAAGTTGTCTCTGTTCTCATTGAAGGCAAAACCTATCCCCTAATTTTTGGTTAAGCGACCCTTCTTGAGGTGCAGCATAGTGCTTCAGGGCAACAGGAGGTCAGCAGCAGCCTGCCTAGTGCAGACCCTGCCCTGCAACTTTTTGATCACGGGCCTCAGTGAAGTCACTCAACCTCTTGATTTATCAGTTTCCTCCCTGTATAGTACAGGGACAATAACAGAACCAAACTCCTAGAGTTGTTATTAGTTAATGTTTTTTGTTTTTATGACAGAGTATGGCACCAATTAAGCTCCATTCAAGTGCTAATTAAAAATAATCAGTAAATATTTGATCTTAAATTATGTTGCAGACACGCATCTACATTCCCAGCTACTCGACGGGCTGAGATGAAAGCATCTTAAGGCCAGGAGTTTGATTCAAGACCAGCCTGGGGAACATAGAGAGACCCTGTCTCTAAAAAATATCTCTGTCTTACTTCATTTGGGTTGGTATGACAAAAATACTACAGAGTAGATAGGTTAATCAACAACATCCATTTCTAACCATCCTGGAGTCTGAGAAGTCCAGATCGAGGCGTCTGCAGATCCAGTGTCTGGGGAGGGCTTCCTAGTTCATAGATCACATCCTCCTCCTATGTCCTCCCACGGTGGAAAGAAAGCAAGAGAGCTCTCTGGGGCCCCTTTTATAATAAGGGCATTATGTTCGTTCACGAGGAGTCCATCCTCATGACCTAGTCGTCTCCCAGAGGCCCCATCTCCTAATGCCATCACATTGAGAGTTAGGATTTCAACCTATGAATTTGTGGGGGGAACACAAATGTTCAGTCCACTACAAACTCACCTGTCACAGAAACTTCCCGAACTAGCTTGTCCTCTGCCTAACACTTCTACTTACTTGCTAGCCAGCCGCCAGCAACTTGAATTAACAAAGAAAACTCATGCAAATTTCATTTACCTCATATGTCATCTCAGCCTCAAAAACTGCCTCATACATGAGTATGCTATTCTTAAACTTTATTATTTACTTTTCCAGGCCCTTATTTCTAGGCCATTGTCTCTTCTTAAACATCAGTATAATAAATAGCATTGCTTTCACTGAAACCCTTCTAGCTGCGGTCCCCCAGGCCTAAGTCCTCTCCTCTGGACAAGTATAAGGGGTGGGTGTTGAGAGGAAACTAAAGGTAGAGAACGGCTGTAGAGACTGCTATGAGTAGGGCTTGTGCAGGCATTAGAAGCAAAAGCTGATTACAAGACTGATTTCTGCACCTCTCCAGTGGTTGCACCCACAGCTCATCCTGAAGTTAGATGTGCTATAAGATGCAAGAGAGAAGAAAAGCCTCTCCTCCTTACTGCTCAGGAAACTTGTCTTCTGGTGTTTCTAATTTTTGCCTCGCCAGACCACAAGTTTACAATAGCTAAAGTAGCTTTCTAAACAGGAGGTCTATTTTTTCCCTTTGTGATTAGTGGAAATCTATACAGAGCAGCAGTCATGGAGGAGGTCAGTAAACTGCTTCATGTACATATCTGTTTACAAAGTGAAAGATCTTATAAAGCCTCTTTTTCTCCTTTTGATCGGAGTGCAGCAAACCACCATGGCGTGTGTATACCTATGTAACAAACCTGCACGTTCTGTACATGTATCCCAGAACTTAAAGTATAATTTAAAAAATTAAAAAAAAAAGAGGTGGAGTGTAATTTCCCTCCCTTTGACCGTGGGTGAGAACAAGCTACTTGCTTCTAGTGAATTGAGAAAAAAGGTCCGTGATAGCAGGCAAGGTAATAAATGGTTCTGCAACTTCAAAAAAAAAAAAAAGAAAAGAAATACAATTGACTTTGAGTAATGATCTTATATCATACATACACTTATTAGTTCTAATATTTTTATGTAGATTCATAAGATAGATGATAACATCAACTGTGAATAGAGAAAGTTTTTTTCTTTCCAAATTAGGTGTCTTTTATATCTTTTCTTTGCTGTATTGCATGACTAGAACCTCCAGTTCTATGTTGAATAGAAGTAATAGGAGCAGACATCCTTGCTTTCTTCCTGATTTTAGGGAAATGTGTTAACTAATTAACTATTAAGTTTAATGTTGGCTGTAGATGCCTTTGATCAAATTGAAAAAGTTATCCTCTAGTCATAGAGTTTTCACGAGAAATGTATATTAGATTTTGTCAAATACTTTTTCTGCATCTATCAAAATGGTCATATGTTTTGTTTTTCATTTTATTTCTTTAAGTCTGTCATGGTGAATTACATAAATTAATTTTCAAAGGTTTCATCAACCTTGCATTCCTGTGATAAGCCTCAGTTGCTCATTATATATGAAATTGAATTCAACTATATATAGTAATTTTGCAAAGAAGTTGAAAAAACAAAAAACAAAAAAAAAAGGAAAGAAACTCATTCCTGTCACTCTTCTAAACATCGCCTTGTGGTCAGACCTTTAATGAACACATGAGGCAAAAAAAAAATGGGCCCTGTGATTTATCAGACTGTGCGATTTAGATACAATTGAATTTAATGACCTCAGTGCTCTGCTTCTCTTTGGCAATGGAAAATGGCATCATATGTTGGAGAGAAAGGACAGGTAGAATGAAGTATTCAAATCTCAATTTTAGGCTGTAATTTCCCTAAGAGTCTTAAGAGCCAAGATGGGGTTTTGGTATGAATGCAGATTATGCACAGGTTCCTAGTGGACACAATAGGCTTTAAGATCCTCTTTTGTATTTTCCCCAGTGTCTGCACAACGTTCTGTCCATACATGCTCCATAATACATCTATATTGGTTGATTTAGTGTATACGTAATAATAATGTGTTGTCTGTACTTGAAATGCTATGGCAGCTATATTAATAGTTAAATTACTTGCAGTTTCCCCATTGATGTCATATGAAATGGCAAAATTAAGAGCTCTATGTTGATGAATGAACACACAGGGCAAGCATCTGGGAGCACAAAGAGGTATCTCCCTCTGGTGGAATTTAATTGGCTTAAAGGAACAACTGCGCAATTATCTTCCCCCTTTTCTATTTTTTGTGCATAAAGATAGTATTTCAGTATATTTGTTTTCAGCACAATGTAGATAGAAAACTATTGAAAACATATTTGAAGCGAATCAGACAGCATGTATAAATAGTACGACTTTATTTACATCTCCATAATGAATGAGCCTAGCTTCACGAGTTGATCTATCCAGTTCCCATAATCTGTTTCTCTTTCCATCCATGAAGTCCATCAATCAGCTTCAATCAATATTTTTCAAAGGCAGCAGGGCTTTTGCTACTGGCTGATTAACACAGAGCTATTTAATCTTTGTCCATCAGTCTTACCTCCAAATTCTAGGTTCATATCCAATTGGCTTGAAAATCTGATTGATTTAACACTATCACTTTTCTGGAGACCTCAACATTTGTCAATGAGCCTTTAAAAGATACCCCATTTATACAGGCAAGGTATATTTAATGAATTATTACACTAAAAATCAGTGATTGAAGTAAATATTTCATTATTTATATTCTGTCACTTTAAAATAGCATGAATAAATAATTTGTACATCAGTGTGTCTAATGTGTACTGGTTTATATCTAAACTAATATACTACATTGCCATATTGAACTACACTGCTTATTGAAAGTGATGCTGGAATAGAAATAGGACTTGTTAATAATAATATTGTTTCAACAACAATAAAAACCCAAAATAAAAAGTATGTATGTAGATTGTGAACAAAAATTAGTTTCATAAAATTAGTTCTGTAACTAGAATGCTTTCATAAACATAGATTTGAAACTATAAGTGTAAGAGTGTATATTTTTGAACTCTATCCACAAATAAATTTTCTAAACTTTTATTTATATACTTAGAGAATGCATGTTTACTATTATGTATAATACAATATTAACCCAAATTATAATTACAAGACAATAAAATTGTCTTGTGTTAATTAAAAAGAGACCTTAGCACTGTAATTACCACACAGAAATGCTAAGTGAAAAATTCTGTTACTCATGCCAGGATTTCCACTCCTGGCTATGTTGAGTACACAGGAGTACAATGAAACCCCTGTCAAAAACAATGAGAAAAGTCAGATAAAACACAAAGTTATAGTTTGAAAGCAGCACAAAGCCGCCAAGACAACCAGGAATTGAGGGGCCAAGATGTTGTAGAAACGAAAACCAAGGAGAGATGAGCCTACTTCTTAGACCCATTTTTTCCTTGGAGCAGTTGCTGATTCTTGGCATTAGGTACAAGGTGAAAAATTTGAGGTCAAGACCTGGGCCAGGAGGCCAATAGGCCAGCTGAGTGTCTCAGTTTCACAGGAATGGAGAGACAAAAATTGAATTCAGGGCCTCAAGGCAGCTTACATCCTGTAGAAAAGGGGAGGATGAACAAGTGAGCACAAGGTCAAGGTCTTCACCAAATTCTTTAGCTGTGAAGCCAGAGGTTAAGAAGCTAAGCTGAGACTCTGAAAATTAAAACAGAGTTTTCAGCAGTTTTACAGGGCCTAGGAAATAAATATTGCAGTTCAGAACCTACCAAGGAGTTGGGGATTTGAGTAAACACCCCCAATCTCTGGGGACTAACCCTTGGAGCAGTATGGACATGAGTTAGGAGGAGGCTGACAAAAATCGCAGCCTGACCCACAGCAGCTCAGTCCCTGACTGACTGAAAATAAATGTTTCCCTTGTCTAACACAAGTTTGATATGTTATGTATTTTAAGTATGCATATATTATAACATTTTATATGAATATTTATATAATTGTGAATGTATGCATAAAATACCTAAAACAAAAATAAAATATAAATATCGGACATAAATATATGTAAAAATATAATAAATATATATTTATAATTATTTTATATATTTATATATTTTAAGTAATAGCATTTAAATATATAAATGAATATATAAACAAATATGTGAATAAATATATATTTCATTATTTTTATTAAAGATCTAATAAATATATGAACATAAATACTATATTTTTAATATTACAAGATGTATACATGCATTTTAGATGATAGTCAAAGGCTGAAATCAATTATCTAAATATTCATATTTTAAAGGAGAAAAGTATACACCAGTTTAAGTCCAATGAAAGTAAAAGAAGTCATAAAAAGAAGAAATATATCATCGATACCAGAAATAAGAAAGAAGTCATTATAGTAATCCTATGGATATTTTTTAAAGTATTAAAAGTGTAGGATACTGTGCCAATATCCTCTGTGCCAATAAATTAAAAAATTTTGATGAAATAGACAGATTCCTGAAAAAACTCAACTAAGAAACTAACACAAGAAGAAATACCAAATCTGAATAGGCCTGTATCTACAAAAGAAACTGAGTCTGTTATTAAGATATTTCCCCAAAGGAAATACCCAGGCTGAGAAATCTTCACCAGTGAATTCTTCCAAACATTTAAGAAGCAAAGAAGCCTATTCTTATATAAACTCTTTCACATAATAGAAAAAGAATAAATACTACCCAGTTGAATAATAAAGTCAATATTAATTATATTCAATTGTACCAGATATAATATTGGTATCACTATATCAATAATAATTCAATAATAATAGTGTAATAATTATACCAGAAAAAAAAAATCAGCAAGAGCCTGTGCCCAAGGTCCCCAAAGACTTCTTCACAATAGCATTCAATCTTCTCAGTGGCCATTTGTAAACACCTCTGATTGCAGGTTTTGCTCATCACTGTTTTCTTAAAATGACGGGCAAGGATGCTAAAGATGGTCGGAACCTACAGCTATCCCCACTGTGGATATCTGTTTTCTGAGTCCGACCTCTTCGATTAGATAATTAAAGTCTCATACCCAACTGACGAGCTTATTGTTCCCAGAGTAGAATGACTTTCTCAATCATAGACACAGAGTAAAATGTAGAGGCCCCTGTGTCCAGCAAAGCTGGTGTACACAGGACCACACGTAACGTGTACTGGGATTCCTCTTCAACAACAAGCACAGTGCTTTTCACCCAGTAGACATTCGACAAATTTTCATTCCTTTATTGGAAAAAAAACCACAACGTGCAATTTGACTGAACTGCAGTAAAATCAATTAAGATTTTTATGTTTACTTTTTGTGGAGTTTAGAAGGACATGGTCGTCTCATATCCAAGTTTGCCAGTTCATGACTGTCATTCTATTCGAGTGTCAACGTGAAAGAGGAAGGAAAATATTGATTATAAAAGCCCTATGAATTGCAAAGAGCACATACTACATCACGGAGAACTCATTTTTGAATTCCTGTTCTCTGGGAAACGCCTGCTGGCTAATGTTTTGGTTTGAAGGCTCCAGATATCAGGAAAAGAAAAACAAGAAAATTCAGTAAATTGGCTAAACAACATGGTGCTCACCTCCCCCAGATTCAGAGGCTAAATTTTATTCTGAAGAGAATGTCTCACAATACAACCTTGGCAGTCATATACTGAAAAAGTTGGTGGGGAAAAACCGTGAAGCTCTTCTGCAGTGAAGCAAAGCATAATGACGACAAGTTTTAAATTTCCAACTAGCAGGAAAATTCACTATTCCAGTATCACCAACTGAAGTGTTCTGTGGTGAAGCAGAAAACACCCCAATAAGCAAAAGAGAAGACAGATAAAAGGAAGTGAGGTAAAGTGTGCCAAAGTCAAGCTTGCACCAATGTTTCCCAATTTTTCACTTTCTTTTTAATAGTTCATAACCAACAGTGGGCAATAAACCATCTAAAAGATGAATCATACACTTTTAAACACATAGGCTCATTTTAATTTACACCTAAACTTCAGGAAACATACATCACTATGAAGTCCTTTAATAAAAATGACAGATAAATGAAAATAAACGACTTGATTTAAAAAAAAACAGATTTTTCACCTTTACTTTTAATGAGAGAATCAGAAGTTTTGTTCTGCCTTGAAGTTAAATACAATTTTGTGTTGTATCAAATGTTTGGCACCTTTCTCTGCAGCTCCGAAGCAGCCCAAATGTAATTTGAGCTAATTCATGAAATGTAGTTTGTATAACGATATTTATTGTCTGTGAGATAAATAGTCAAAATATATCAGATTTATTGATGTCTTGAGAAAGTGGCATTACGGCTGCTTAGAGTGAACCTCTGGGCTAAATGAATATTCAGAGAAGTGAAAGCAGACCGCTGGTATGTGCCTTAAGAAAAAACAACAACAAACAGAAAAATAGCCGAGAAAAGGAAATTGCCTACAGTCTAGCTATTTTAGAGTGACGTGTTTAACATCGATTGCAATAGAGATCTGAATGTGGGTAATGCAGAAACCTTTTCTATAAAAATGGGCACAATAGAACAAGGATACGCAGAGTAGGATTTGTGTTATTTCCGTTCTCTTCTTAGAAAATAACGGGAAAACAACGCCTGAAGAATTTATGAGCAAAAAGCTCTTGAGTATGTTTTTATAGCATTGTAGAAAGAAAGAAATCATGCTCAGTTCTCAGACAAGATCAAGACAGAAGGACGACCCTGACCAACGTGGTGAAACCCCGTCTCTACTAATAGTACAAAATTAGCCGGGCATGGTGGCGGGTGCCTGTAATCCCAGCTACTCAGGGGACTGAGGCTGGAGAATCTCTTGAGCCTGGGAGGCGGAGGCTGCAGCGAGCCGAGATCGCGCCATTGCACTCCAGCCTGCGTGACAAGAGAGAAACTCCGTCTCAAAAAAAATAAAAACAAATAAAACAAACAATAAAATAATGCTATGAGTTAAAGTTTGCAAATCAATCATTATTTTTAGAATTTGAAGGATGTAAAGGAAATAAATAATTTAGATAAGTTTGTTGCCTAAATGGCTTCATAAGAAATTAAGGAGAAAGGCCTCAACTGAAAAACTGTTGGTTCATTGGGTTTAAGTCACTCTTCACTAAACAGTAGTTTACTTTCTACTTCCCCTACCCACACCCTTTGTGATATATCTAATTTCAGAATTGGTAGAAATATATCTAATATATTTTTCACTTAAGTTTTTAATTTTAAATTCACTCTTAAAATTTATATTTGTTTCACTTTCCAATCTGCTTTCTTTGTTTCCGTAACAGAGATACAATCCATTTCGTCATCTATGAAAATTCTAAACATTACCATTTAAGTTCCTTTTCAGATTTTTCTATTATCTGCAGTCTCAAGAGGATTTTCCTATTGGTTGCATTTGGTTTTCAGTTTTAGCTTAGGGTTATGTGTCAGTTTTATGGTATTAGTTTATCCAGGTTAAAAGATAAAACAACATTTCCACATCCCACAGTGTCTCAGACCCTGCTCTCCACTGGTACGGAAACCCAAACACCTAAGAAAAATATCCAGCCTGAAAGCCCTGAAACACCCCAAGCAGACTGTGGTTCAACTCCATGAGTCTGCATTTCTTTTTCTGGCAACTCAAGATTTCCCTTTTCATGTTTTTGAGCTTAGCCAAGTATTTTGCTTTGTTTTGTTTTAAACAAGCCCTGTTTTATCCAGAATTCCATATATCTGGGATATAGACACAGCCGCCCAAGTCAGCTTTGTCTGTGGCAGGGCACCAAAGAGAGGCAACAACATTCCTGCCACTTTTTCTTTAATATCAATGTGGTTTTTACTTGTAAAAGCCAGTCCATGCAACAAAATCAGAATACATTCTACCAGCAGAGTGACAATGAAAAACATCAATTACTATGGGCCATGTTTCCTAGGCATGTGATTATTCAAATAATTTTGGAAGCTGAATTATGTAGATAATAAAGTTATCAGATAGCACTAATGACTTAGCCTGGAAAGAAAGAGAAGTACTACTCACTAAAAAGAAATTGTAGCCAGAGGATACTAAATAATAGTATAGTTGTGTATGGACAGCATATTAAGCAATTGGTGGTGGTGATGTCTGGGAATTGGGGGATGTGTGTGTGTGTGTGTGTGTGTGTGTGTGTGTGTGTACGTGTGTTTGGGAGATTTTAGTTTCATTTTGATTTTTGGTTTTAAGGTTTGTTTATTTGAATCAGCACCCTTTCTCCTGGCTGTTTTTCCATAGTCAGTCTTGGTTCACTGAGACTTCTTTCATTAAAGCAAATAATAGTTTTCCTCTTCATTTTTTCTTTTAGACCAAGACTGAAATTGGCCTGCAGATCAAAGACCATGGCAAAAAATTCCTGACATTGGAAACTGCCTTCCAAAACATCCCTGTGCCTCATCCCTTTCTACACATTACATATAAAGAGATTGTTTCATTTTCCACCTGGCAACGCTTACATTGTTTTATTTTTCTTCATTAAAACCACCACGCCTCTTCATTTAACTCATGTTTTAGTACCTTGATTCAGCAGGATCATAAAAACTTTTATTTTTGTTGTCGTTGCTTCTTTTTGCCATGGGGAGAAGTAAAAAAGAAACAAGTTAAAGAATATACAGTTAACCCTTCTTTAAAAATATATAACTAGATTTCTAAAGGAATGAAAAAATACGGTACTAGTGGGAAAACTCTGCAGGAAAATCTATATTTAACTTGAAATAACATAACTTTTTGTGGGTTTGTTTGACATCCTCTCATAGCTGCTAAGTCCCCTTGAGTCCTCAGTAAATATTAATTATGGATAATTGACAATTTCCATCTTCTAATGGAATCTTCAGAGGCAATTTTGAAGTTTCCACTTTGTGCTAGTGCAGCCTTCAACACAGGCCTTTTCTCCGTTTTGGAATGTAAACAAGATATGCCTATAAGAAGTAAGTGTGCATTTTGGAGGTCCCCAAAAAGAAGTCAGATTTACATAGAACTACACAGAATGAAATCCTATTACAAACAAAAGAAACTGGTTTTTATGTCTCTTTGTTTTTAAAAGCAAAAGAATAATGCCAGATTCTAACCAAACATTCTATGTTCCAAATATGTTTTCCATTGTGTACTAAGTTCCTCTCATGTGAATGCTCTTACTGACCATCTTGTAAATGGCTTAAGTAGTTACAATCCCCTAATTAGAAGAATATAATGGCAGTGGCAAATGCTACCAGAGTGCCTTAGCCTGTTTCCTACCAATTTGACCTGATCAATCTATTATGTTTGCTGTAAATCTAAATGCATAGCGATCAGTGAATGACATGAACTCATTGTCTCAGCTCAGTTTAGAATTTTATTTTGTAATGGGCATAGATGCATTTTTAAATGTGACACAAATACAAACATGTGTACATATGTGTCTATATATGTATATATATGTGTTTATTTATATGTGTATATTATATGTAGACAGGTATGTATATACACACTATATGTACACTATATATGCTATATATACTGTATATTATATACAAGGTTATTTTTGTTTTCCCAGAGTTGGAGTCTCACTATGCTGCCTAGGCTGGTCTTGAACTCCTGCCCCCAAACTATCCTCCTACCTTAGCCTCTCAAAGTGCTGGAATTACAGGCATGAGCTACTGTGCCCTATATACAATGTTCCATATAAGGTATTTTCCTCATCATTCAATCAAATTAAAGTAGATTTAGCTCTAGAATAGAAAGAAAACTACAATATATTTCCACTGTGATTTTTTTAGTAAATAAACAACTTTACAGCAATACCTAAATCTGAATTTTTGAGATTTAATTTCTATAAATGTTCAGAAACATGTCTTTTTTTCTCAAACAAGATTCACCTTCATTTGTTTTCCTCATCATAAACTGCATACTTAATTAAGTAAAAGACTCTGAACTTCTCTTCTTCAGGTATCAACCATATAACTTCGACCACATGGATTTCTTGTTTGTGGATTGCATATTTCAAATGGAATTTGTGCTTATAATCCAAAACTGTTGGTAAGAATTTAGGTCACTCTATGTACCCTGCTCTACTGTGCTGAGTCAAATTTTCTCAAATACAAAACTTTCAATAAATAATATGAACTGATAGTCCCAGTCCCAAGAGTCAAATGGGACTAAAAAGCAAGAAAGAATACTGCCTGCTCATCTAGTCACAGATAGAAATTGGGAAAATCTTGCTAATCTGAATTCTATAAAAACTCACTGTTAGCCACAGTTTCACTTTTTATCTGTTTATCACTCCAACTCAGAAGAAAATATCCCATAGCAAACTTTCCTACCCAAGATAATATTAGTAAGAATTGTTAACACTTACAGAGAACTTACTACGTGTTAGGAACCATTCTAAACCCTTTACACAATTCATCTCCTTCAATCTTCACAATCTTGTGAAGTAGAAACTATTATTTTTTCAAAATTTAGATATGAAGAAACTGAGGTACAATGATGTTAAAGTAATTTGCTGAAGACTGCATAGATTGTTAGTGGCAAAGCCAATTTAAAAGAAAATTCCACTTGCATTTGTCACTCACATTAAGCATGGCATTATAGAAGGATCCATCCAGGGTGCAACTGCAGTTTAGATATTACATGCCCATATGCAGTCAGGGCCAGTACACTTAATGAAGACAGTCTAGAGTGAGAAAAGTGACGGGCCAAGAATCAGCCGACCTTGATTTCCAGCATCACTTCCAGCCTAGCCCCTGATCAGCATTTAACCTTGAACAAACCACTTAACCCCGGACCTAAATTCCCAATCTGCACAAGGAGAGATTAGATGTTCTCCAAGGTCCTTTTCAACTTCAAAACGTATGTCTCTATGATTAATGGCTGAAAGAATATCACACTGATCTCATGACGTGTGGGTGTGTTGGCCATGTTACCGTTAAAGCTACTAAAATGAATCTATCTGCTTTCTAAATAGAGATTCAGCCACAGTTTCTTCACTTTAACAGGACTAGAGAAAAGACTGTTTTCCAGAGCCGTGAGTCTCTGAAATTTTTACCAGCACCAGTAGAAAGTTGCTCATTCATTTATTATATTAAATTAATAATTTTTGAGTTCAAGTAATGTTCCGGACATTGTTCTAAACATTGGGCTACAAAGGGTGAATAAGGCAAATATGACTTCTGCCCTCACGAAGTTTCTAGCAATATATATGTTTGCATTTGTGTATGTGTGTGTGTAAACACTCATAAATGATACAGGTTGTGATAAATTCCAGAAAGAAGGTGAAAAACTTTGCTATGACCCAGAATAGGGAGGAAAGCTCTTTTCATAGACTTGCTGGGGAAGTCTAGCACTTTCTTAAAAATTGGAATGAAATTGTGTGTGTTTAGCAATCTCATCAAAATTAAGAAGACTTCTATGGTCATTTTGATTTCATAGACTATTTTTCTATTAGGGATTAGGCAATAAATTTCTGAAATTTGTTAGAATAGAAGGCCCACCTCTATCACTTTTGTTCAGTTGTCCTCTGTAATCCAAGTTACTTGCTTAGTAAGGTATGGCTGCTAATAGCAACTCTTCCTTGAGGTTGTCTTGAGGATTAAATAAGATAATTGGTATACTGCACCTTTTATCAGCCATAGAAAAATAATAAACTATCAACAATTTTCAGTCATTTTATCTATATCTGAAGATTTTATATTTATAAGGAAGATTGTCCTTCTCGTTATGATGCTTAAAATAAGTATGAGCCACCTTATGTACTAAGTTTCTAGGATAATTCTAAATTGCTACTGCGCTGAGTCAGTAAATGTTGTTTTTTAATTTATAAGACACTCTGACAGTTTCTCAAACTTGAGCGGGCATTAGAATCACCTAGAAGACTTCTTAAAATAGGAGTTTTGGGGCCCCAGTTGCAGATTTCTGATTCAATAGATCTAGGGTAAGGCTGAGAATTTGCATTTCTCACCATTTCCCAGGTGACGCGCAAGCTGTTGGTCCAGGGACCACACAATAACACAGCAATTGCAACCCATTACATGCCAGGCACAATGTGAGGATCTTTGCATACTGTAAAATATCTGATTCTCAAAATCACCCTGCACTGTAGGCATCAGGACACCTATTTACACAGAAATGAGAAGAAACTTGGCTAAGGTTGCAGAGTTCCCAAGGAATAGAGCTGGGTTTGAGCCTCAGTTTGCCTGTCCCAGAACTCATTACAACATGTACTGTGCATTGAAACACTTTCTACCTAAGATTTACTGACAACTCTAAATTGATTTCTTAGAAAGATTGGGCCCCAGCAAAATATCTACATGACCATGGTATTTCAGTTAGAAAATTCATAAATCAAAAGCAAACTGAATCTCAGGAGGTTCTCTGTCATGATCGCATGTGCTGCCTAAAACCAAAAATTAAAATAAAGTCTCATGAACCATATAAAAAATATTGGCTTGGCATTCAATTTTCTTTGTTTATAAAACTAATGTAATGCCTTATTTGAATTTTGAAAAATATATCTCCATAGAGAAAAATGAGTCATTCTGGAGGTTAAATCCACTCCATTCTCATTTTTGTGAAATATAAGTTTAATTGAAATGTAAACAAGCTAGAAAGATTTAAGCTGAGTGAAAGATGTTTACTTGAGTTTTGATGACACCTAGGTGAAAGTAAAGACAATATGATATATCCCTCGACATTATTAGGATGGAAGAAAATTCCTAAAATAAATGAGCTATCATTTTAGTTTTAATAGAAATGTCTTTTTCACAGCCTCACCTTATTCTTCGAATGCACGTAAAATATAATATATTGGAAAGGAGAAAAGGCAAGATGAACTCCTTTCTTGGGGTAGTAGCCCTGAAACCCAGCACACTGTTGGCATCCCACAAAGTGGGAGCAGGCATTCCTATAAGAAGATTTTCCCTGGAGATGGATTCTTATTTGCACGTATCATTTACAGCTTTGCCATGTGGGTTCAGATGAAAATGGAACTCAGAGTGGGGGCATAATTAATTGAATCAACTCAAGTCCTCTGACAAAAAAACAGGCAAGAGAAAACTATCAGAGGTTTTTAGAGCTTCCTGGTAAGCTTCCACTCACCAGGAAGACATTCTGACTCCCAAAATGTATGAACCCATTCAAGTGCGCAAGCAAGTCAGACGTAAAGACAAACTCTGCATTTAATATCTTTTGAAAGCATACTTGATTTTTTTAAATCAAATAAGTTGCTTGTGTCCTCATTTGCACATTCTCTCACTAGATTAGTGACCATCCTTTTTTAAAAGTCAAAGCACCTACTCATGTTAACCAAACACTACCTGTTCTCCCAATAATCAATGGAAATAAAAAAATAAAAAATAAAAAAAATTTTCTCTAACACTAAAAATTAAATAAATAAAAGCCAAAGCAGCACCATAAAACTCCCCAAGCCAGAATACAAAAAGCAGTCTTTTTTATTTTGCTCAAATCTTATTTCAAAACTTTAATTTCTATCATGGTAAACTAAAGTAATCAATCATCTGGCTTTTTCCTTTATTTGGAATTACATTGCTCCATTGAAGCCTATTATTTAGCTTGCACAAAAACTTTAGTTTTCCGTGACATGAAAGACATGTAGTTAAATATATGAACCCTGCTTAGAGAACAAAAAGGAAGGTCTCTTTTAGTGGAGGAAATGGAGAAAAATGAAAGAAACTATGGATGTTTAAAATTCTCACTTTAATTTTAAGAACCATCGAGAGCCACCAACTATGTAAAAGTAACAGCAGGTGTCCTGAGCTTAGAAAAGTAGGCACACAGAAACCTAGACATCAGCTGGAGCCACCTCAGTGAGGAGCAGTATTTCTGGAGAAAAGAAGGAAAGACATGAAGGCATGTGTGCATTTAATCAATAGTTATTAGGCATTGTGATCATAATGGAGATCCAGTGACACTTGAGGGTTGTCCCTGGCCTTGATGAACTCAAATCTAGTGACAGTCACTTACACAACCATGTATAAATCCAGATAGAAGTGCCACTATCATATTTAAAGAGCAATCTCCCATTATGTGCCAGGTGCTTTATACACATCTGCTCAGTTCCACAAGTTATTGACAACCCGCATTTACAGGTGTAAAAACAGATTCCCGACTTGTCCCGGGCATACAGCTGATAAGTAGTGGAGCTCGAATTCTCTTCTTGCTCCCTCTGCTAAAGAAGAGGTTGGCCAGGCGCAGTGGCTCACGCCTGTAATCCCAGCACTTTGGGAGGCCGAGGCAGGCGGATCATGAGATCAGGAGTTGGGGATCAGCCTGACCAACATGTAGAAACCCCGTCTCTACTAAAAATACGAAAATTAGCCATGGCGGCATGTGCCTGTAGTCCCAGCTACTCAGGAGGCTGAGGCAGGAGAATGGCTTGAACCCGGGAGGTGGCGGTTGCAGTGAGCCGAGATCGCACCACTGTTCTCCAGCCTCCAGCCTGGGCAACGGAGTGAGACTCCGTTTCAAAAATAAAAAAAAAAGAAGAAGAAGAAGGAGGAGGGGGAGGAGGAGGAGGAGTGGTCTTGCTAGCTGAAACTTACAACATTGACAGGTAAGAAAGACAAGAAAGGTAAGGGAGATAAAAACAGGGGAACAATATGTATTAAGGGCTTTCCATGCTGTGTTTTATATAAATCACCCTTCCTGTGAGGGTCGGGGTAGGTCAGGTCAAGAAAGACTCCACAGGGAAAGTTACATTTATGTTAGCTCTTTAAATGAGTAGGATTTGCCTCATCCTGGTGTCTTCAGCCGAAGGAAACTCAAGGAGGTATATGGTTGTGAGCCCCCTGGTTTGGCTAGAAGGCAGACAGGCAGACTGTGGAAGCAAAGGCGAAGAGACGAAGTTTGAAAAAAAAAATTGGCTGAGGATAAGTTGAAAGAACTTTGAATATCTTGCTAAAGTATTGGATATTATTCAGTAGGCAAAGCTGAAGATGAGGTGACGGTAAAAAAAAAAAAAGTTGCAATTTACACCTCTTTTATACACTCTATCAACTCTAATACACAGATTAGAGTATCTAGGTGTTGTTCAATGAATAATTGTCATGTTACATTGAAGGCTGTGCTGTTGCAGTGTTAGTGAAACTAATCACTGTGATTTATTTAGGGCTTCTCTCTCTCAAGTGCCAGGCACTTTGAATATATTATCTATTATCTTTTTTCCTTACAACAATCCAGTAAGATTGTCATCATTGTCTACATTGTATATATAAAGAAATTGGGTGTACAGAGGTTATGCAACTTCCTAAGGACAAACAGTGAATATTCCACAAAGCCTAGATTTGAAGGCTAGTTTCTAATTCTAATACCTCTGCTCTGTCTCTTCTTCTGTGCAGTTTTTCCAGGTGCGCTGATGGATTTGTACAAATCTATTCAAAATATTTGCCTTCTCTCTCACTCCAATCTGCCATTCTTTCTTCCCTTAACTGTGACTTGAACAACCCACGTTGTTCAATGGCAGCTTGGGTTGGAGATGAAATATGTGATGGTGAGCACGGGGAAGGTAATTGACCCCTATGGGGATCAGAACTAGCACTTTGTTCTTTTTGAAGTAGTGAAAACAGATGCAGTGAGCAGGAATTTGGACTCTGAGTAAATTAGGGAGAGTTAAAGCAGAGAAAAGGGGCATTAGTGCCAACATGAGATAATGATGACAGAACGCCAGGTGATTCAAACATATCACAACATACAAGTGACCCTCTGGTTTTGCAAATGAGAGCATGCACCTGAGTGACAATTTACTACCAAAGAGGAGCAGGGGAGTTGGGAATAGAAAGAGCCTGACTTAACTGAAGAGGAAACAAAGCCACAGAGGAAGTTCAGAAAAGGTTCCCAGGGAAAACTGTGGGAGGCCTGTGCTAGTTAGTTACTTCCCAGGCCAAATCATACACAGTCTAATACATGTGTTTGCTTAAACCCTTGCACTGTAGCTTCTTCCAAGAGTAAGTAAGAGGGACTCTGTGTCCACTAATAGCAAATGACGCTTTCAGTGTCAGAGTGGGAAGCAAATAAGAGGTTCAGGATAGACCGCTGGTATAAAAACCAAAGGCATATTTGAAAAAGTTAGAGGATATGAGAAACTATTATAACATTTAGGAGGGCAAGGGGGAGCTTTTTGTCTAGATAGTTATCTATTCCTTTTCATTTTTTCCTCTCTGGGATGAACAATCTAGGAGAATAAACCTAAAATAAACCAGCAAATAAAACTCTCTAAAAGAAGCTAAAGGAGAAAATGTTAGGAAACTGTCAAGTCTCAATCATAATTTTGACAAATAACCTGTCCTGAAAGGACATTAGCTTTTCTCCAATTCCTTTACCAGTATGTTTTCTTAAAAAGGTATTTATTAAAAATCCACAAAATAAACCAAAAACATCTTGTGAAAATGTATTTCCAAAGATAGGCTATTTTGTTATGACTTTGCTACTTGGAAAGGCATTATTTGCATGAAATTTTACCTAGGTATAGGCACATTCTTTCATTCTTTTTTTAAATGCCATATGATATACCCTATTCCCAAGAAGTGGCTTTCCTGCCTTAAGAACAAAATATTGTCAATATAAAAACATTCATGTTAGAGTTTGCAGGGAAATTAAGAGCCATCGAGGTCCACTTTAAATTTGACTGATTAAAAACACCAGCTCAGAGAGGTAATGATTTATATCCTGTCACAGTGACTTTAGTGGCAGAGAAGATATTGGGGCCTCTATGTACTGAATCCATGTCCACTTCTCTAGCCACTACAACATTCGCAAACAATTTTGAACTTTAGAGAAACTATACTCATGAAAGAGTGTCCCCTTCACCCCAAAGGAAGATGGGAAACCTATTACCAGTCAATTCTGGAATAAAAAGCCAAGCATTAGGCCTCCAAATACTTATCTGACATCTAAAAGATGACGCAGATAATTTGTAGGAACTGAGGAGTAAATATTATATTTGTAGAAATACTACTCAGAAAAAATATATACTTTAAAAGATTGCTGATTTTCTAATTTACCTGAACAGTGTAAGTTTTTTCACAACTCCACCCATAAACCTTCAGTGCAATCACCCCGCCATAAACCCATTGCTTTAATGACAAAACAGCTTATAATTTCTGGTATTAAACATGAAATCTATTAATCCAAATAGATGTCTTCTTTATTTCTTTTTAATCTTAAAAACCAAAGGTCTGTTTTTCCTCTGTGTATCCTGATTGGAATTTCAGAAGGAAGACATTAAGAATCCACAATTTCTTCACATAAAAATTGAGTTTTCATGTCAAGAAATCCATGAACGATGATCTAACAGAGCTTCCCCCAGAGTACTGAAGAAGATGGGACCTTCCCTAAATCAGCTTTAAATCATGAGACCAGTCCATCTCTCTGACTGTGTAACTGTTGAGCTCTCACCCTCTACCACAAGAGAAAGAAAATCACTATCAGCATTTGATCTGGAGTCTGCTCAGGGAATCCTGAGTTCTACATCCAACAGTGCAGATGGAGAAGAACAGAAGACTGTCGAGCGTCACCTTCTCTGAGGTGTCCACATTCTTTAATAACATCAGTTTCCCTGGTTTCTTTTCCTTTTGGCCAATAATGGGAGCAGACTAGCAGTGGCCATTAAGCTTTTCTCAAATGAGAAAACAGGAAATAGAAAGAAAGAAAGTCTTCTCCAAGCATGATGCTTCATAACCCCTAGTCCATATATATCCTCAGAAAATTAATGTGTCCCTGTTCTTCAGAGTCTTCTGCAAGAGGACCTCCAGATAAAGAAGTGTAACAATGCCATTACCAGTATCCCAAGCCATTAGAGTCCATCTGCAATTTAACAGTTTGCTAAACTATCAGTTTCTTGTAAGGCGTTATAAAGAATTTTTTTCAGCAAATTCATAATCAGCAACCGAGCAAGCTCAAAGTCAGTAGTTGGAGTTCATGGTCTGAGTCTGTCCCATCTCTTGAGTCACCAGAAGTTCAGGTAAAACAACACCTGATGGGCAGTAAACATTCTCAGGAAACATAGAAGTATTGGCCATCCATTCATCATGTAAACAATCTGTTTGTTTTGAATTAAACAAAAACTTCCCTTGAGTCATTCCTCATAAACAGAAGAGAAGACATTAAAGGAAACTATGAATAATCTGCTTTGGTTTGGAAAGGACATTGAGAAAAGGCCAAAGAGCCTTTTTTCCCCCTTTAATTGATGTTCCAAGCTGATTTGAAACAGGCCAACTACTTTCAAACATACACGTTAACAGACCAGTATACTCCTCACTTGAATCAAAATAATCCAACTGGTCTGGTTTACCAACTTCTTCTAGACTCACAGAACCTTGTATATCCTATAGCTCTGTATTCTGTTCTATAGACCCCATGGCCCTGCAGCTTTTGTATGAATATCATGAGTAAACTGAAGCTTATTTTATCCCAAATTAATTTTTTCTATTATTAGTTAAATCAAATTGTCAAAAAATTATTTCACATATTAAAACAAAATATAACTCTTATAGCACCCACACATTGACCCTAAGTAAACTCTCCAGAGATTATTCTTCAAAATAGATCTACTTCTTTTACATGATAGATTTTCAAATACTTGAAGATAAGTCTCCTCTAACTAAATCTCCTCAACAAGATGTGTCATTTTAGGCCACATTTGGTGATATTCTCCAGAAACTTCAATATCATATTATTATTTGCTTGTCCAGCAATGATTTGTAAAATAATGTACCAAAAGTGGAACACAATTCCCTAATAGTGGTTTTAATCCTTTAATCCAAGTAATGGTATTTAAAAGAGTAACTGATACTTCATAATCACTCAATAAATATTTTCTATTTATTGGTTCTACCAATTTGGCACTAGTGCTGTTTTAGGTATTGGGGATACAGCAATAAACACAATAGACAAAAATCTGACTCCTTGCCACTTATGTTTCATTTGTTACCTGTCTCACTAGAACATTTGGTTGAAGTAGACCCAGAATTATTTGTAAGGTATTGAACTGCACAGGGTTGGAAATTAGAAGGCTAGGACTTGGTTAATATTTTTTAGCAGATGACATCTCATAAACTTGAGATCATTTGTATTTCCTCCATCTTAAAGTAGCTGAATGATAAGTGAGGGTTAAACCTCCATTGGCTTTCCATTACCTAGGAAAAGGTAGACATACCTAGAATAATTTGTAAGGCCCTCCACCATCTGGCTCTGATCTTTTTTTTTTTTTTTTTTCTAGATTTAAATCTTGATCTTCTCCTTTTGTTTCCAAACTGTTACCTATTTTTTTTTTCCAACACCCTGTGTGCAAGCAGACACTACATCCTCGCTGGTCCATCTCCCTAGAATTCCTTCACCCAGTTTCTCCTCGTAGGCAACGCCTCATCTTTTCTAATTTGGCTCAAAATCCTAAATTGTCTTCACAATCTTCCTTGACCCATCCCTATTTCCCCCAAAACAGTTTGTAGCTTTATCCTCTGCTTCTAAAATATTTTATTTATGCTTCTCTTATAATACTGGTCTTCCCAGATCAATAATTCTTTACTTATCTGTCTACAGCAGTGTAATGTAAGTTTTTTAAAGGCAGAAGTAATGTCGTAATCAGTGTTGTAAGTATAGAGTTCGAAAAACATGAGGCCTCTTGTTGTAAGTACACAATAATATTCATGAAAAGATAATTAATGAAACCATTTTGAAAATTATAAAATGATAATATAAATATAAGATTATTTTAATAAATGCTTATATAATTTCTTGAGTCTATCATTTGATTATAATGTCCAACTAACTGATTTTATGTGCATGTATGCAATTGACAGCATTAATTTAAGAACCAAAATGGAATTGGTAAACAAAATAAAAATGAATTTTATAAGGATCATTAACAATAGTATTACCCTTATCATTACCTCAGTTTAAATAATTCCAATTAAAAAGTACTTAATACATTTCAAAGATTTACTCTAAAGTGTTTTGGCAATCCAATCTAAGGATATACTCAGTTAATTTTTAAAATAAATTCAAGTATTAATTGCGTATTGCTGATGAGGTCCTCCAAAATAATAAATATCATTCAAATTAACAATGATAAGAAATAAAGTAAATACCAAACAACACCCAAATACCTTCAATATATTAAAATAAATATCAGCCTTCAGATAAAAGCATTTAAATATTTTAGATACATTTTCATTGATGATATTCTTTATAGCGATAACTCTTCAAACTAAGCAAAAAACATGATCAAACCCCAAAAATGCCAAGAAATGTATTATTTTAGACTTATAATTCATTTTATTATCAATATAAATGATAATAGAAAAAAATAAGAATAACTAACAATTCTTAAAGTGTAAAGATACTGAAAGAATATAGCCTAATAACCACAGTAGTCGAGAAAGAAAAGAGGAGACATTTTTCAGTAAATTCAGTATAGATCTTGGCCACCACCCTTCCCAGATGCAATCATTACATACTGGTAGTGTGGCACTGAATGTCTTTACCCAAAAGAATCAAGGGCACAGTTCAATGCCCTGAGCTGCCTCGAAGGCCACTCAGTTCTGTACACTCCGGTCCTGTAATAGATACAAATTGATCATCTGATTTTTGTTGATAATAGAGTGTATACTTCCCCACTGATTTTTGTCTTCACCTTAAGTTCCTTTCTCCCAGGCACGGCTATGGCTTTAGTTCCCAGGCTGATCTGAACTCATACTCTTTCTCATTCATTTCCTCCTAGTAAATGGGCTCTCAAAGTGGTGAGATTCATAGTTTCCTTGTACTCTCATTCCAGACTTCTCTGAAGGCAGATAACCAATTCCTAGATTTCCCTCTGTCAGGGAAAAAAGACAACATGCTGCTGCTTCCTCCTTTGAAAGAGAAAGCTAATGCCAGAAAGGTACAAATGAAGTTTGAGGGCAACCTCTCTAATGTATTTGTGACTGGTCTCTATACACATGGATCTGCTCTGCTTCAAGGCCACATAACAAAAAACAAAAACTCTAAGAAGCTATTAACAAAATAGCATTTTTGGCTGGGCACAGTGGTTCATGCCTGTAATCCCAGCACTTGGGGAGACTGAGGTGGGTGGATCACTTGAGCCTAGGAGTTCAAGACCACCCTGGGCAACATATGGAAATCCCGTCTCTACCAAAAATACAAAAATTAGCAGTGTGTGGTGGCATGAGCCTGTAGTCCCAGCTACTCAGGAGGCTGAGGCAGGAGAACGGCTTGAGCCTGGGAGGTCAAAGCTGCAGTGAACCATGGTCACATCACTGTACTCCAGCCTGAGCAAGACAGTGAGACCGTGCCTCAAAAAAAAAAAAAAAAAATTATATATATGGCATTTTCCAAGCTTAAAAATGTAAATTTATCTTAGCAAAGAGAAAAGCCTAAACTTGTTTAAAATAAAACACTAATGTTATACTTTAGCAAATGGGACCACTAGAGCTCAGTTAAATTTCCTTTGAGTTGATTGTTTTAGAAGCTTAAAATTAGGCATAAACTAGACTTATAACAGTGTGACAGTTAATATTGTAAACTTGACTGGACCAAGGGTGCCAAGATATTTGGTCGAATATTATTCTAAGTGCGTCTGTGAAAGTATTTTTGGATGAGATTAATGTCTTAATCAGGAGACCAAGTAAACTAGATTGTTGCCCTCCTTAATGTGGGTGGGCCTGAACCAATCAGTTGAAGGCCAGAATAAAACAAAAAGGCCAACCCTCCTGCTAGTAAGAGGAACTGCTCCTGCCTGACTGCCATGAGCTGGTACATCAGTCTTTTCCTGCCTTCAGATTCAAACTGAAACATTGGCTCCTCCTGGGTCTCAGGCTGGACGATCTTCAGACTGGAGCTACAACATTCACTCTCCTGGGTCTCCTGCTTGCTGGCTGCAGATTTTGGGATGTCTGAGCCTCCACAATCATATGAGCCAATTCCTTGTAATGAATAAATAAACGATTAAATAAACAAATAAATAAATAAATACTATTGGTTCTGTTTATCTGGAGAATCCTGACTAATGCAAGCAGTGTTACCAATCTTTACTTAACCTTTCTAGCCATTCATTTCCTCATCTATAAAATAAGAGGCATTGCTTAACTCTGAGCTTCTTTCAAACATCATGTAGTTTTCTAATTCTGTAAATGCCAAGTTAAATGATCCTTTTTATCTCTGGCCTTTATGGGATGAGAGCTCACCTTATGCCCCACACTGAGCTGATGGGTGTTACATGTATCTGCTTATCTCATCTCACAACAAGCTGGGGTGTTATTATTCCTTATTATTATAGGTGAGGACACAGAGACATTCAGCAAATTTCCCAAGATCTCAAAACCTGGAAGAGCCAGGGAAAGAACGCAGACTTATTTCCTTAGTAAAGTTAATTAAACAAACAAACAAACAAAAAATGAAATGAAAAAACAACTTGAGGAAAATATAAGAAAGTGAAAAGTAGTGGAGTTGGGAAGTAACTTCTTGATACTTAACCATAATTCACTAGGTCAATCACTCTCAACTTACTTTTCCTCCAGATTAACTTAGGTACTTCTCTCTCAAAAGAAGATTCCAGTTTTAGGATGGTTATGACCGTTTTGTTGCTGTTGCCATTTTCTGTCACCCAGGCTGGAGTGCAATGGCGCGATCTCGGCTCACTGCAACCTCTACCTCCCGGTTTCAAGCCATTCTCCTGCCTCAGCCTCCTGAGTAGCTGGGATTACAGGCACCTGCCACCATTCCAAGCTTATTTTTGTATTTTTAGTAGAGATGGGGTTTCACCATGTTGGCCAGGCTGGTCTCGAACTCCTGACCTCAAGTGATCCACCCACCTCAGCCTCCCAAAGTGCTGGGATTACAAACGTGAGCCACCACGCCTGGCCCATGACCGTTTTTATGCCCACTCTACCCCTTCAAGCTTTGACCCCAATCTCACTTGATAAGCAGAAACTCTGCCTGTTAAAAAGAAGAGATGAATGTGACTTCTGGCAATACTTTATTCTCATGCTTCTATTTCTCTTGTCCTGAAAATGTGTCTCCACACCTGGTTAACCAAAGCCCTGTTTTAAATAATGAATTAAAATATATGGGCATACACATCCACATACACAGTACGTGTGTGGAGGCTTGTGTAACATTCTCTTCTTCTCCTCTGAAGCACATGGATGAAAATGAGTGTTTTTGTAGGTAGTCTTCAATTTTCCTGCACTTAATTGTGTGCACAGTATATTTTGAGCAGACTTATCTACTTAATTTTGTTTGACTTAGAGTATTACTAGTGTTCACTATCCTCTTGAATTATTTCGGGAAGTGGAGAGAAAGTAATTTTGTTTGAAAATATGCCTGCACTCATCAACATATATGTAATAATAATGGCTAATATTTGATGTATAGCAAACTGTATTGTAATGGCAATATTTATGGTATAACATGCTCTATGAAGCAAGTACTTTTATTATCCTCATTCTACAGTTGGGAAAACAAGATCTTATGGAGGGTTAAGTAATGTATATTATATCACATAAAAGCTGAGATTTAACTAGTCTAGAAATTATACCTAAAATTTAAGGGAACGTAGTTTTCAGATAGGTTCAAGAAGCAGAATAATTACTAACCTTAGGATACACTCATTATGGACCCTATTCTGATTCTTCAGTGACTGCATGCATAGCAAGGATCCTCTAACCTCTTCTCTATGAAATAAAATATTGTGTAAAACAAATGTTTTATGCTACTTCTTCTGTGCTTAAAATACACCTACGTGTTATAAGGTGTTCTAGAGGGATACAGGTTTACCAGGTAACTATAGATACCAAATCATGCCACTGCCAAGAGTCTTTAATAGAAGAGACATCCAAACCAGCTTCAACTCTGTCCTATTTTCCATGATTTCTTAAAGATTCTAAATAGAATCCATCATTTGATAAGCCATGGGGAATAGTGTACTTTCAGATTGAGCAATTCTCCCATGAATAATCTAATTTGCTTTTCAGTTTGGAAACCCCCTCACTCACTGCTTCAGACTTTTAAGGGGTTTAGGATAGAAAGGAAAGTGAAGATTAAGTAAAAACCTGAAGCAGCCATCAACATTTTGTATATATCAAAGCTTCTACTTATTAGATTTAAACACAATGAATTTCCCAGAAAGGCAAAGGGGAGAGGCTCTAACTATGCCACGGGGAACAGGAGTGCCAAGAGAGCTGAGTGGCAGTTTGCTTGGCTCTGTGACAATGATTTTGCTCAAATGCTCCCCACCTTGCTTCCGAGCAGTGCAACAGCCTCGGTTCAAACAAAGCGCTTACACAGCCTCACCTGTGGGTTGCCAACACCTCGCAGGGTGGAATCCTGGCTGTCAGACAAAACTCCGACTGAAAGTTCATTTCATAAATGCTTCCAAGTCAAAAAGCCATTTTTACTGGGCTGGTTTCAAGCATATCGCTGCCAAGATTTAAATTTCCCATCTCACACTGCCATCTACTGTCTAAGGCCCAGTGCTCTTAAAAAAAAGAAGAAGGAATGATACACCAAGCTTTCCAGGAGACCAGGGCATTATTCGTGGACGCTCTTTCCAGAGTCCCTCTTGAATGGTAATCAAGTCTCATTGCTTTTATGTTCACCAATAACACTATACTTCAGAGTCAAATAAAATGCATGTGGACCAAAACCACATGCATTTGTGTGTGTGACCTCATGTGAGAAAAAAAAATATATAGTCTGTTTTAAAAGAATTGGAACCACCATTGGTTAGTATCCAAGGGAAATAGACCCAAGAGATCACGACTGAGAGTCATTGCCTCATTGTTTTAATTGTAGAAAAACAAAGCTGTCTTGAACTGACTGGACTTCACTGACATTAATGCGGCCCGTTAGCTCTCACCCTACTAGACCTTGGCAGCTAACAAGAACCTTGAGAAATGAACAGTCAGGACTAGACAATGTCAGGATGCCCATCCAAGTCCAAGGGCATCTTCAATCATCGCAGAACACTGATCCACTGTGGGCCTTGCATGTGCATTTCCTCCTTCCACCACTGATCATTTCCCGAAGACCAGGCTCTTTCACTTTTAGATAAATTGGCCCAAAACCTAGTGCTTCACTCTCTCCTTCATAGAAGGAGGGAATTCCCAGTCATCACTGCCACAAAAAAATAAGCATTTTTCTGATATAACTGTATTTATCATTTATCATGCACCATCATTTAGTTGTTGTTGTTTTGTTTTTTAAAGGGGCAATGGGAAGTCATAAACAAGTCTTGTATGAGGCGTCCAAAGAGCTAGTCTTCATCACGACTTTGGCACTTAGCATAAGGATGCATGACCTTGGATAAGGCACTTGATGTCTGCAAACCTCAGCCTCTGTTTCTCTATTTGAAAATGGGGATAATAATTATTTCCCTTCCTGCCTTATAGGTTGAAAGAATATAATTTAAGTAAGCTATACAACTTGAAATTTGCTAAGAGGGTATATCTTAAGTATTCTCACCACCTCCTCATCAAAAAAAGAAAAAGGAAGAAAGAAAGAAAACTATCTGAGGTAATGGATATATTATGAGGTTTATTGTGGTGATTATACATATGTCCATCAAATCATGAAATTGCACACCTCAAATATTTATAGTTTTTAATTGTCAAATAACTCAATAAAATTTAAACACTTACAAAAAAAGCTATACAGAAGTGAATGATGATTAATATTAACACTGTGACTGAACTCTGCGTATTTTTCCACTTAATTTGTCACTTCCAGTTGTACCTAGAATCTAAAGCTGTGTCTTTCATGCAGTTGGCATTTCTGAAACATTTGTTGAATGACAGATTGATAGATTGATAGTCTCTGGAATTTCCTAGGAAATTCCACCTATCTACACGGAAGCACTTACGTTCTCCAGAGAGCATTTACATTAATTGTCCAACTTTAAATAACATCCTGATAAATAGAAAAGAGCTCACACAGGGCAAAGCAAGATGTTTTTAATTGAAGTCCTTGTGGTACTTTTACTATTTTAATTTTCAAAAAGCATTTGCACTGCTATCAAATGTGTTTTTGAGAAGGTATACAAAATAGAACAAACTATAAGATAAATTTATTTGCTTTAAGTTGGAAAACAGCAAGCCTTTCCTCGCTGAAAAACCACAATTGAGCAATAAGGGAAAGTCAGAACTTCCAGAGCGGTAAAACTAAGATTTTTAGGCCACCCGTTACAAAGCAAACCATTTTTAAAACCTTAAAAATAGCTCATTAATATATTTGTAAAAGAACACCACACACTAACAAACAAAAATAGTTGTGTGCTTGGGTGCAGGGTGTATGTGTGTGTGTGTAAGTATATGTAGGTTCTGAATATTTCAGGAAATAAGGATCTATGTTGATATATGTAGATTCATTTGTTTCCATTTTGATTATAGTCACATATTTTCAAGACACTATGCATTAAAGTTAGAGTCAATAGCCATGAGATTGACAGAGCAAAAGAATGGCCTTTAATATGTTCAAACTGATGTCTCTGACTTAACACCACCATGCTTCTTGCTGAAAATATATACTAAATTCATTCCTATTGCTTTCCCTTTAAACTAGTGAATTATACGTTCCTTACCATTAATTAAGTCTATATACCATATAATTTAAGTAGGTTCATCTATGAAACTTTGGAGACACAAAATAGAGGAAAACCACAGGAAGCCAGGAGGAGGTCAGAACAATGCTTAGAGGATTATTCCGGCACAGGCTTTCCCTAAAGGGGTCAGCTAGTGATCTAAGAAGGCACCACTCTGAGCTTTGCAGCTGCGAGACTGAATCCTGCATCTCAGAACTACAACTGGGTTAGTTTTTATTCCGGACTTGGTAGTACTTTCAAATGGAGGAAATCTGCCTCGGGGAAGAGGGTAGAGCAGTGTCTGTACCAGGCGTCTCTCACATTACAGTGTGGGCCTCGGACTCCCAGGGAGGCTTGTTAAAACATAGGTTGCCGGAGTCTCTGCCTCAGTAGGCCTGGGGAGGGGCCTAGTATTTGCATTTCAAGCAGCTTCCCAGGTGGTTTTTTCCCAGGCTGATTTTCTTATATTTCTCTGTCTTCTTTTTTAAAGAAAAGAGAATCTGTCTTTTATTTCTAAGGCACCACTATATGGCCTAATATCCACTGGCACATACTAGGAGCTCAATAAAAGTTTGTAGAATAAATGAATGTTTAAGTAAATTTAAATGCATAAAAATATAAATGAATGAGGTAATCAACTAAAGTTCTATGTATGCTGGAAAAAAAAATACAGATGTATACTGGAGGAAGTTCTAAACATCTTTTGAGTACCTACTATGTGTCAGGTGCTGTGCTAAAGAGCTAGGTATATGACGGTAAAAAAAAAAATAGATTCAATTTGGATCATCATTTAGTTTGTAGTCAAGTGGAGAAGATAAACAGCTATGCATCACTTAGCAACAGGGATATGTTTTGAAAAATGTGTCCTTAGGGAATTTTGTCATTGTGGGAGCATCATAGAGTATATTTACACAAGCCCAGATGGTATAGCCTACTACATACGTAGGCTATGTGATAGAGTCTGTTGCTCTTGAGTTACGAATCTGAACACCGTGTTACTGTGCTGAATATTGTAGACAATTGTAACACAAGGGTAAGAATTTGTGCATTTAAACATAGAAAAAGTGTATTGAAAATCTATACCCTTCATACTTATAAAAGATTTTTATATGGTACATCTGTAGAGAACACTTCCCATGAATGGAGCTTACAGGACGGGAAGTTGCTCTGGGTAAGTCGGTGTGTGAGTGGTGAGTGAACGTGAAGGTCTAGGACCTTACTGCATGCTACTGTAGACTTTATAAACACTGTACATTTAGGCTACACTAAGTTTATTTTTAAATATTTTTATTTCCTCAGTAATAAATTAACCTTAGCTTACTGTAGCCTTTTTGTGCACTTTTTAAATTTTTTAAACTTTTAGACTCCTTTGTAATAATACTTAGCTTACCACACAAATGCATTGTATAACTTTACAAAAAAAAATTTTCCTTTATATCCTTATTCCATAAACTTTTTTCCATTTTTAATTAATTTTTTTTTTACTTCTTAAATATTTTTGTTAGTTAAAAATGAAGACAAACACGCACATCAGCCTAGGCCTACACAGGGTCAGGATCATCAAGATGTCAGTCACCACATGCTCTCCCTCATAAGTGGGAGTTAAACAGTGAAAACACATGGACACAGGGAGGGGAACATCACACCCTGAGGCCTGTTGGGGGGTGGGGACCAAGAAGAGGGAGAGCATTAGGACAAATACCTAATGCATGCGGGGCCTAAAACCTAGATGACGGGTTGCTAGGTGCAGCAAACCACCATGGCACATGTATACCTATGCAACAAGCCTACACGTTCTGCACATGCATCCCAGAACTTAAAGTAAAAGAAAAAAGAAAAAACAAAAAGATGCCACTAGGCAGTAGGAAATTTTCATATATCCAGGAACTTAAAGTAAAAGAAAAAAGAGAAAAAAAAAATGTCACTAGGCAATAGGAATTTTTCAACTTCATTATAATGTTATGCAACCACTGTCATACCTGCAGTCCATCATTGACTAAAACATTGTCTGTAGTGCACAATTGTACATTAAAGACATAATTACCAATGTCTAAAATAGATTGTGAGGGAGAAGCACATGGTGCATGGAAACTCAGGCATGCTGCAGTGGTACGGGCAACTGTGGAAAATTTCTTTGAGCTCTGAACAGTAAGTGAGAATTATCCAGATTTAAATTGTAAAGATGTGAATATGAAATGAAAATTCACTTTTACATGAAATATTTGAATATATCATATAAATCACGTTGATAGTGGATTTGGACCCTGCAGCAAGAAGACCACCTGTTCTTTCAAATGTTTGCAGGCCAACAGATATCACTGGTCTATAAGAACTCTGGATTTTTGTTGGTTTTATAAAAATTAAAACATAGAAGAAATCCAAGTTTTTAGTGAGTGACTATAAAGAGAAAAGGAACAACAGTGAAAAGAGTAGTAACGTGTTTGTTGTAACTGGAATTTATCATCTCAAATCTTATTAAAGCATGGATTACCTCAAATGCCCTAATTATATGTTCAGAATGAGCTATATCTCTTGTTAAGAGTATCAAAGTAAAATAAAAGCATAATGAGTTTAATTCTATCATCACTTTGGCTCTTGCTGGGTATAACTTAAAAGTTTTTTAGAACTGAGAAAATGCTACTTCCAGGGAACATTTTTCAGAAAAAAATAAGATATAATAAAAGTAATCATGTGACAGTCCTCCATAAAAAGAACTTCACTTAATGTAAAAAGAAAATTTTAGGCTAATATTGGCTTACATTTTTTAAATCATGCAATGCACACAAATTTATTCTCTGGATGTTCCATTGTTTCCAAATGAAAATAGTAGATTGTTTGCACCTGGTTAATTCAAAGGCCATTAAAAATAAGAAAAACATAAATTTGGAATTTTAAAATTACTATATATATTTCTGCTTATATATCTTCTCAGAATTTTAGTGATATTCCCATAACCCACTGTATAAAAATAAACTAAAATATTTTAAGACTTTTCTGTGGAATTACATGAACAGGAATAAATTTCAGAATCCAATTACTTGAAGGAGCAATCATCGAACACCTGTTGGAACATGGCACGTGGTTATCCACTGGGGGATTGTGGTAGCATTTAGGTTGCAGCCAAAAGTACACAAAGACATAGAAAGTAAGAAAGAGCATGATGTACTTAAGAAATTAGTATGGCCTCAAAACAAGGTTGATGTGGGTAGGAAGTGGTTGTTGACTGAGGAAAATAACCTGGAGAGGGAAGTAAAGACCAGATCACAAGGCATGTTATAAGTTATGTATCCTAGCTTGTGTTTTCCCAAGAGTGAAATACAAGACAGGCCTTGGATACAGGTCATTTATTTAAGAGTTAATTTCAGAATGCACAAGCAAGGAAGAGGTAAAAGAGAGATAAGGAAAGAAGATAAAACAAAACAAAACGAAACAAAAAACAGTGTGTTATTGAGCTGGTCATGATCATTGGCAATGGGTCTCAACCCTACATGCCTACATGGCATCCCTCTGAGGTACCAAGCGTAGTCATGGCCTCCAGTGGCCTCAAGGGTCTAAGAAGAATCCCAGTGAAGGCTGGGAGGCTGGGGTGGTGGGAGAAGCTGGCATATCTATCCATTGATGCCGTCCTCCATTGTGTGAGAGTTGACCCAGGGGAGCCACATTGAGCGATGAGCAGCTCCACCGTATAGAGAAAGCCCTGATGTAGAGACAAAGAGAGATCATTTAACTCACATAGGAAGCCACTGGCTTTTGAGAAACTGCCCCTAACTTCAGACATGCTGATGGACACAAAAGATACAGGGCTAGATTGTGCATTCATAATGTCTCCCACTCCATGTGACTGTTTACAGGTTACTGGTTTTAAGCAATGAAGGGACACAATCAGATTGCGATTTGGCAAGTTTAATCTAACTGTAGTGAAGCAAAGAGATTGAAGCTGAGCATAAGAAACAATGACCAGGCCGGGCACAGTGGCTCACACCTGTAATCCCAGCACTTTGGGAAGCCGAGGCGGGAGGATCACCTGAGGTCAGGAGTTCAAGGCCAGCCTGGTCAACATGGTGAAACCCTGTCTCTAGTAAAATGCAAAAAATTAGCTGGGCATGGTGGCGGGTACCTGTAATCCCAGCTACTTGGGAGGCTGAGGCAGGAGAATTGCTTCAACCCAAGAGGTAGAGGTTGCAGTGAGCCGAGATCACGCCATTGCACTCCAGCCTGGGCAATAGAGCAAGACTCCATCTCAAAAAAACAAAAAAAAGAAAAGAAATAAAAGAAACAATGACTGGTTAGAAAAACAAATATGTAACAATGATTCTAGATAGGAAAAAGTAGGGGGATTCACGTGCGATTTTGAAAGCAGGATGGACTGAAGGTAAGAAGTACATTACAGGGATGATGGATAAGGACAAGTTAAGGATGACCCCGAGTTTTCTGACTTCTAAAATGGATGACAATAATTCCATTCAGAAATAGGACAAGGGATCAACTGGGTTTCCAAAGTAGAGCAACAAGAAGATATATCCATTCTTCATGTCATTTAGTGATTCAACGATAATGTTTTGAGGACCTGCTGATCTAGGAACTAGAGATTCAGCAGTGAAAAATATAGACAATATCCATACTTTCCAGAGTTTATATCCATTTGGAATAAAAACAAAGTAAGCCAACAAAAAGATAAATAAATACAACAATTTCAGATATGGACAAGTGATATAAAGATCATAAAAGAGGAGGATGAAATAAAGTGTAATGAGAGTGGGTTGAGCTCCTTTGGAATGAGTGTTCAGGAGAGACCTCATGAAGAGGCGATATCTGAACCAAGATCAGAATAACACAAAGGAATCACAGGAATAACTAGGAGAAAACTATTCCAGGCAGAGGGACGAGTGGGGGCCAAGAGTAGGATGAAAGCTGGCACACCCAAGGAGCAGAAGGAGACCATATGGGTGAAGTTTAGTGAAACCAGGTGAGCCTGGCATGAGATGAGAGCAAGAAGGAACCACAGGGGCAGATCATGACAGGACTAGAGACCAGGAAAAGGAGACTGGATTTTTATTTCCAGCATTAAAAAAAATCATTGATGGTTTTCAAGCAGGGAGATAATGCAATAGATTTCTGTTCTTAAAGGTCACTCTGGATGTGTTGGGGAGAATGGATTTTTAGACAGGCAAGAGGAGACACCTGGGAGATTGATTAATAATGAGAACTAGCTCTAACATCGCTAAGACACTGCTCTAAGTGCATTGCAAGGATTAATTTATTTAATCCATACAGCAACTCTACAAAGTATATATTATTTTTACTCCCTTCTACAGATAAGAACATACATGTTTCATAACTTGCCCACTGTCAGGAGGTAGCCTGGCTCCAACCCTGTGCTCTTACAAACTATGAATCTTACCATCAGATATGAGGCACAGTGCTTGTCCAGGCCAAAGGTGATAGAGTGGGTTGAGTGACTAGAGATTGAAACCAAAGTCAATTCAGGGAAAACTGTGATAGGCTGAGGTCCAATCCAATATGAGGTTCATCTCACAAACACCTAATGTCTTCTTTATTCCTCTTATGCATGGGTTGGTACACTTTATTGACTTTTGGACAGATCATTAAACTGGAAGAAATTTTCTGGATTTGAATTATTTAGTTAGGTAAAAAAGTAAAACATTCAAAATTGTCTTTAACAGTTTTCAGCATTGACAAAATCCCCATAGTTCTGTAGGTGGAGAAGATAGAAACTTTAATTGAACATGGTCAATATTCTTAAGAAATTGGTACTAGCGAAAGGGATGATAATGCAAACAAATTTATTACAGTGAGTGATCTGGCAAATAAATGTTTAATAACTGGCACTTGGGAGTGAGGGAAACCTTTATTTGTAGAGTTTGCCAATTTGTGTGATTTCAAGCTACTGATGGTACCTTAACTGACTCAAAGAATTCCAGAAAATTTAATACTCGGCTCTCTTGAACCAAGGCAAACTAGCTCCAGCACTTACAGAACAGTGTGAAGAATGTGGAAGAAAGGTGTTCAACAGAGGATCTAGGACCACAGAAAGAATCCTGACTGATTATGCCCAAGAAAATCATGCAACACTTCAATGAGGCAATGGCATTTGAACATGGTCTTTAAGAAGGGAGGAGGAAAACTGTCAGTTTATGTATAGTCTATGGCAACTGCAGTTCACATATTGTCCGTAGAAGATTTCTACTACAATGGTAACATGAAATAGTTATAATAAAGACTACAGGGACCACAAACCCTAAAATATGTGATTCTTTCCAGAAAAAGTTGCCAACCCTTGCAATAATCAATGCCAATAAAAATCAATTAAACCCTTAATAGAGAAATATCGTTGACTTTCAACACACTAATACAACTTCTTCCATCCTACTCTCTGCTGATGAGCTTGCTTGAGATTTTACTGAGACATTGAAGCAGTCAGAGCACAGTATCCTTGCTTTTCCTTCTGCTACCATGGGCAAATGATCATTGTGCCTATCTAGAACCAACCTTTTCATTTGTATGCTACAGACCCACCCCTCAGGTTCATCTAAGGTCACCCCTCAGGTTCATCTAAGGTCACTGGTCCAAGTATCCAAGCCTCTCTCTTCCCTGCATCATCGGGTTTTTCCTCTCCACTGAATTATTCTGATTAATGTACAAACATGCCATTATTCTCATTTATTATTATTATTATGGTAAATAACATTTGACATGAGATCTACCATCTTAAATTTTTAAGTGTATAATACATTCTTTTTTACTATAGTTACAATGCTGTACAGTGGATCTCTAGAGAGATTATTCATCTTGCTTGACTGAAACTAATACCCATTGATTCATAATTTTCCATTTTCTGTTCCCCACAACAATCACCATGCTACTCTTTGATTCTATAAATTTGACTATTTTAAACACCTCATCTAAATGGAATCATGCAGTATTTGTCTTCCTGTGACTGACTTATTTCACTTAGCATAATGTCCTCAAGGTTCATCCAAGTTGTCACATTTTGCAGGATTTCCTTCCCTTTTTAAGGTTCAATGTATTCAACTGCATGTGTATACCACATTTTCTTTATCCATCCATTTGTCAATAGACATTTAGATTGTTTCCACATCTTGGTTATTGTGAATAATGCTGCAATTAACATATGAGTGCTTATATCTCTTTGACATTCTGACTTCAATTATTTTGGATAAATACCCAGAAGTGGAATTTCTGGATCATATGGTAGTTCTATTTTTTATTTTCTGATAAACCGCCATACTATTCATTCCCATCAACAGTGTGCAAGTGTTTCAATTTCTCCACATCCTTGCCAACACTTGTTTTTTGGTTTTACTTTCGATTCTAGTTATCCTAAGAGGTGTGAGTGGATAACTCATTGTGGTTTTGATTTACATTTCCCTAATTATTAGTGACATTAAGAATTTTTATATACCTATTGGCTATTTTATGTATTCTGGAAGCATCACAATTCCTGATGTTAAAATTCATTGCAAACCTATATCATTAATGAAAATGATATAGTACTGGCATAATGACAGACTTGTAGACCAACAGAACAAAATAGAATATCCAAAAACAAAATCACAAATATATGGACAACTGGTCTTCTAAAAGGGTGCTGAGAATATAAAATGGGGAAAATCTCTTTAACAAAGGGTGTTGGGAAAACTGGATATCTATATGCAAAAGAATGAAATTGGACTTCTATCTTACACCATATACAAAAATCACCTCAAAGTGGGTTAAAAGCTTTAAACGTAAGAATATAAACATTCTCAAAAAACATAGAATGGTCATGACATTTCTCTTGACAATAATTTCATGGATATACCACCACAGCACAGACAGCAAATGTAATAATAAACAAGTTGAACTTAGGTCAAACTAAAAAGCTTCTGTATAGTGAAAGAAACAATCAACAGAGTAAAAAGGCAATCTATGGAATGGGAGAAAATATTTGCAAACCATACATATCTGATAAAAAGTTAATCTCCAAACTATATAATAAACGCCTACAACTCAGTAGCAAAAAATAAAACTACTAACCCAATTAAAATCAGCTAAGGACTTGAAGCAACATTTCTCCAAAGAACACATTATACCATATTTTAAAAACAATCTGCCCCCAGCCGGGCACAGTGGCTCATGCCTATAATCCCAGCACTCTGGGAGGCCGAGGCGGGCGGATCATAAGGTCAGGAGATCGAGACCATCCTGGCTAACACGGTGAAACCCCATCTCTACTAAAAACACAAAAAAATTAGCTGGGCGTGGTGGCGGGCACCTGTAGTCCCAGCTACTCGGGAGGCTGAGGCAGGAGAATGGCGTGAACCCGGGAGGCGGAGCTTGCAGTGAGCCGAAATCGCGACACTGCACTCCAGCCTGGGCGACACAGTTAGACTCCGTCTCAAAAAAAAAAAAAAAAAAAGTCTGCTCCCAATCCCCGATTCAGCTACCACCTCTTTCTCTTATCCAGTTTCCCCAACACCTTTTATTGAAAAGACTTTCCCCATTTTATATTTTTGGCATCCCCTTAGAAAGACCCTATATTTGTGATTTTATTTCTGGGCTTTCTATCTTATTTCATTGGTCTATATGTCTCTCTTTATGCCAGTACCATATTGTTTTGATTACTACAGGTTACTCCTCTTTTTTTTTTTTTTTTTTTTTTTTTTTTTTTTTTTTTTTTTTGAGACAGAGTCTCACTCTGCTGCCCAGGCTGGAGTGCAGTGGCACAATCTCGGCTCACTGCAACCTCCGCCTCCTCGGTTCAAGTGATTCTCTTGCCTCAGCGTCCTGAGTAGCTGGGACTACAGGCACATGCCACCATGCCCGGCTAATTTTTGTATTTTTAGTAGAGACAGGGTTTCACTATGTTGGCCAGGCTGGTCTCAAACTCCTAATCTTGTGATCCACCTGCCTCAGCCTCCCAAAGTGCTGGGATTACAAGCATGAGCCACTGCGCCTGGCCGGTTACTCCTCTTTTTACTGCAAATTCCTCAAAGGAGTTGTCCTAATTTGTCTCTTGTTAGTCTCTATTGTATCCACTTCATTCAAATTTTATCACTCCATCCTTCTTACTCTATCAGAACTGCTCAAGGTCAACAATGACCTTCACATTGTAAACTCAGTAGCTAATTCTCAGCTATGCTATGGTGTGCATGTTGGTGTACCCTCAAAATTAATATGTTAAAACCTAACCCCCAATGTAATAGTATTAAAGAGTGGGGCCTTTAGGAAGTGATTAGGTCATGAGAGCTCTGCCCTCATGGATGAGATTACTAACTGTATATAAGAAGCTTGAGGAAGCTCCAGAGCCCCGTTATACCCTTCTGCTATGTGAGAACAGAGCAACAAGGCACCATCTCTGAGGCAGAGAGTGAGCTTTGCCAGACACTGAATCTGCTGGCACCTTGATCTTGGACGTCCCAGTCCCCAGAGCTGTGATACATAAATTTCTATTGCTTATGTTGCCCAGACTATGGTTTTTTGTTACAGCAGCTCAAATAAATGAAGACACTAGATGATACGGTCAATCACTTCCAATTCCTTAAAGTACTTATTCACCTGACTTCTAATTAACCATACTCATTTGATTTCCATTTTTGTCAGCATTAAGACCTCATTGACAGCATATATTTCCACCTTCCATGTCATAGATCAGAAAGATAAAAACTGAGGTGCACTTAACATGAAAATTATGCATTCACCCTCAAGTGAAGGCTATAAGGACATCACAACTCAGAACAAAGGTTTAGGTTTCATAGTAGTTTAAATGGATCAATATGAAGACAGAATTGACCCATTACTGGAAAATAAAAGTATGAACTTGCTAAACTTGAAAGAACTTTGGTGGCAACAACACCTAATTCCATGTTCATGTGGCGAAACAACATCATATGCCACAATAAATTGATCCTAATAATTCAAACACTACGCTGATTCCCTAAGAAATTACAGGAAGTGCCTTATGAATCCTTCTGATGCTTTTTCTTCTCTAATAAGATTATGGGTCAGTAACCTCAAAGGTAAATTTTATTTCTATTTTTAAAAATAAAGCAGATTCAGCAAGTTAATGTTTTATTTTCTCCTCTATTTTACAATTGAGATATATCTAAGCTTCAAAAGAAAACAGAAACGACTTTTACCCTGACCTCATCATATCTTCCTTATCTTCTTTTGACGTATACTCTCTATATTAATTGGTTCTTAATTAAGCTTTGTGCTTCGGGATTTGAAATAGCTTTAGAGTATTGGTAGCCAGTTTCTACTCTTGTTCTTTTTTTTTTTAACAATGTTGATTGAAAATTAATTCAATGTAGAAGAAAATGACGACGTACTATGTAGCAATGTGGCCTGTGGGTGCTCAATTTAAAAATCCTGTCAATTAGGGTCGTAATTTCAACTAAAGTTTGCATATAGACACTAAAAAGGCATCATCCTAGAGCCTAAAGGCATAATCCATGCTCAGAAGAATCTCTTTTGTTAGTCAATGAAGATATTATTCTTTATTTGGAAAGAGGACAAAAATATTTGTTGCTGGCTTTGAATTTCTAGTTAAACAATATGAAATTATTGAGGGTAATTGTACCCTGCACAAGGTCTTAATGTAACATGGAGACCTGAAAAACACACACGTACAACTTCCTGAATGTTTCTGTAAAGCCAGCCCCCAGCTATAGAGATCTGAACAACATTTGATTAAGATTTAGATCTTATTGCTTTTCTCCTTACCCAGTGGGAGTCATTTTGTTTTTTGTCTGTTTAGAGTAAAGAATTCCTAGAAAACTATATTCAGATGGTTCATAACAATCAGGTGATTGCTCTTTTTCTTATTTGTAGACTTGATTTTTCTCTTTAAAAATTCATATTTATCTATTGTCTGATTATGTTCTCCATAAATCCAAATGTTACAATGATGGATAAGAGTATAATAATTCAATTGCTTTAACAATGGCCAATAACAAATGGAAAAATATATTCTTAGCTTACTTAATGCAAATCCACAAAAGCCTTTTAAATTTTTTCCCCTATTTTCTAATATTGAAACATCATGCTGCCACATTTAACAGCAGCTAAATTGCTAAAACCTAACAGCCAGCATTACCTTTGCTGAAAGTCAAATAAGGACATGTAGAAATTATATTAATTTTGAAACATAAACTCATATTTCCTTTTAAACAATATTCATAATATGTATGCCATTAACACAGAGTATTAACCAGTCTAGTACATTTGGCTATTTCGGGTTCTGAGTAAGAATGAATAATTACTAACAAAATTCTGGGAAAATTTGAATCTATTAACATCAATCATTCATGTCCCAATGTCAAAGTATTCTAGTTGCCTATCCAATGGCCCTTTTCTTCTTTTCCCCTAGCAATTGAACTGTGGACATTTTGACCAAATTGTGCACTTTGCAGCTACATTGTGGCAAATGACCAACTCTCGACCCATAGTATAGGTTATTGGTCATTCCATAGGTTCTATAAAACTGCTGATAATTCTCCTTAAAAAAGAGATCTGACACCACTGTTTCTCAAATTGTGGTTTATAGTTACTTGGGAGTCTAGGAGTTCAAATATGATTTTTTAATGTTTATTTTTTATCTTATGTTAAAAAGAATGTATACAATTTTGAAAGATGAAACCTCCATTTTGCAATGAGGTTTCTCACTTTAAAGTCATCATCAGATGGCTTTTCTTTCTGAGCCTGGATTACTCCCAAAGCAGGGTCCAATGCAAAGGTTTGCTTGCACTTGTTCACATAGGAATGTGGTCCCAGGGAGAAGTACATGCTGAAGAATAAAAGAGAGAAGAAGAGGAAAACCATCCCAAAAAAGTTTTATCTGCTTGGCAAATGCTATGGGAAGCTGGTGCTTGATCTCCCGGTGAATACGGAGGAGACTTTGAAAAAACATCACAAAATTGCCTGGTCAGGAGACAAAAGAGGAGATTAAGAGGAGTCCCACAGGTGGTAGTTTTCCCACTTTTGGATTGCACACAAATTAGTGCAAAGTGGCTTCTCAAAAACATGTCCTGAAAAGGCATCAGAGAAGACCAGGGCAGGAGCCAAGAGGTGAGTTGAACGGCTCAAGCTGAAGCACTGGATGATTGCTAGGCTCATCAAAGCCAGTGTAGTAGCTAGGGTAAGAGGTGAAGCCAAGAGAATTTTGAAGGATAAAATACAATCTACCATCTGTACCACTCAGATCCATTCACGCACTTTATTATTCCAGCCTAGTACATTGTGATGGTGCTAGCTAGGCACAATCTCAGCAGGGATGTTGTACAACAGAGCTAGTAGAACAAGCTAGATTACTCCTGTTACATCTGAACCTGATATTCACTATAGCTCTCCCCAGCACGTGGGGATTACAATTTGGATTACAATTCAGGATGAGATTTTGGGTGGAGGAGACACAGCCAAACCATATCATTCTGCCCCAACCCCTCCCAAACCTCATGTCCTCACATTTCAAAACACAACCATGCTCTCCCAACAGGCCCACAAAGTCTTAACTCATTCCAGCATTAACCCAAAAGTTAAAGTTCAAACATCCCTTCCACCTATGAGCCTGTGAAATCAAAAGCAAGTTAGTTACTTTTCAGATACAATGGGGATACAGGAATTCGGTAAATACACCCATCCCAAATGGGAGAAATTCGCCAAATCAAAGGGGCTACAGGCCCTATGCCCTAATAGGGCAATCATTAAAGCTTAAAGTTCCAAAATGATCTCCTTTGACTTTATGTCTCACATCCAGGTCACACAGATGCAAGAAGTGAGCTTCTATGGCCTTGGGCAGCTCTGCCCCTGTGACTTTGCAGGGTACAGCCCTCTTTCCAGCTCCTTTCATGGGCTGGCATTGAGTGTCTGCAATTTTCCAGGCACACAGTGCAAGCTGTTGGTGGATCTACCATTCTGGGGTCTGGAGGACAGTGGACCTCTTCTCACAGCTCCAAAAGGCAGTGCCCCAGTGAGGACTCTGTGTGGGGGCTCCAACTCCACATTTCCCTTCCCCACTGCCCTAGCAGAGGTTCTCATTGAGGGCTCGACTCCTGTAGCAAACTTCTGCCTGGACATCGAGGTATGTCCATACATCCTCTGAAATCTAGGCAGAGGTTCCAAAACCACAATTCTTGACTTCTGTGTACTCAGAAGCTCAACACCACGTGTAAGGCACCAAAGCTTGGGGCTCGCAGCCTCTGAAGCAATGGCCCAAGCTGTACATTGGCCCCTTTTAGCCATGACTGGGACAGAAGCAGCTGGGATGCAGGACACCAAGTTCCAAGGCTTCACAGAGCAGGAGGGCCCTGGGCCTGGCCCGTGAAACCATTTTTCTCCCATAGGCATCTAGGCCTGTGATGGGAGGGTCTGCACTGAAGGTCTCTGACATGCCCTGGTGACATTTTCCCCATTGTCTTGGTGATTAACATTCAGCTCCTTGTTACTTATGCAAATTTCTGCAGCAGGCTTGAGTTTCTCCCCAGAAAATGGGTTTTTCTTTTCTATTCCATTTGTCAGGCTGCAACTTTTCCAAACTTTTATGCTCTGATTCCTCTTGAATGCTTTGCTGCTTAGAAATTTCTTCTGCCAAATACCCTAAATCATCTCTTTCAAGTTCAAAGTTCCACAGATCTCTAGGTCAGGGGAAGAATGCCACCAGTCTCTTTGCTAAAGCATAGCAAGAGTCACCTTTATTCCAGTTCCCAACAAGTTCCTCATCTCCATCTGAGACCACTTCAGCCTGAACTTAATTGTCCATATCTCTACCAGCATTTTGGTCAAAGCCATTCAACAAGTCTCTAGGAAGTTCCAAACTTTCCCACATTTTCCTGTCTTCTTCTTCTGAGCCCTCCTCTCCTGGTTAACTGGCTGTTAACCAGTTCCAAAGTCACTTCCACAATTTTGGGTATCTTTATAGCAGTGCCCCACTACCTGATACCAATCTACTGTATTAGTCTGTTCCCATGCTACTATAAAGAAATACCCAAGACTGGGTAATTTATAAAGAAAATAGATTTAGTTGACTCACAGTTCCACATGACTGGGGAGCCCTCAGAAAATTTACAATCATGGTGAAAGGCACCTCTTCACAGGGCAGCAGGAAAGGGAAGTGCAGAGATAAGGGGGAGAAAGTCCCTCATGAGAACTCACTCACTATCATCAGAACAGCATGGGGGAAGTGCCCACATGTTCTAATCATCTACTACAAGGTCCCTCCCCCAACACGTGGGGATTACAATTTGGATTACAATTCAAGATGAGATTTTGGGTGGGGACACAGCCAAACCATATTACCACCTGAGCTCCATCTCCTGTCAGATCAGCGGCAGCCTCAGATTCTCACGGGAGTGCAAACCCTATTGAGAACTGCACATGCAAGGAATCTACATGCAAGGAATCTAGGTTGTGCACTCCTATGAGTATCTAACTAATGCCTGATGATCTGAGGTGGAACAGTTTCATCCTAAAACCATCCTGCCACCCTCATCCCCTGTCCATTAAAAAATTATCTTCCATGAAACCAGTCCTTGTTGCCAAAAAGGTTGGATACCACTTAGACAAAAGGGAACAATCCTCTGAAAAAAACACAAATGGTTACAAGAAACAATTTGAAATAATTTTGAATAGCTCTTTAACTATTAAGAAAATTGAAATTGTAATTTTTAAAAATTCCCAAAACACAAATCTCCAGACTTCAATGAATTTACTGGAGAAGTCTACCAAATGTTTAAAGAAAATTAATGCCAATTCTAAACAATAGCTTTCAGAAAAATAGAAAGGAGAGAACACTTCTCAATTCATTCCATAAAGCTAGTATTACCACCAAAACCAGACAAAAACAATACAAACAGAAAACTACAGACCAATATCCCTCATTAATACAGACACAACAATCATTAGAAAAATCTTACCAAATAAATTCAGCAACATATGAAAAGAATTATGCACTATGACTACGTGTGGTTTATGGTAAGAACACAAGGCTGGTTCAGCAATCAAAAATCACTGTAGCCCACCATGTTAATATACTAAAGAAGGAAAATAAACATGAATTTTGACAAAACGTAACACCTATTTCGAAGAAAAGAAAGCTGTCGGAAAAATCGAAATACAGAGAAACTTCCTGGACTTAATAAAGAGTACCTGCAAAAAAACCCTACAATTAGCATTACACTTAAGAGTGAAAGATTGAATTTTCTCCCTGTGACTAGAAAGAAGGCGATTGTCCACTCTCACTACTGTTAATCAAAACAATGCTGGAAGTTTTAGCTAGTTCAAGAAAGCAATAGAAAGTGTTCACATTGGATAGGGAGAAATAAAACAGTCCTTATTTGCAAATGACATAATCATCTAAATAAAAAATCCCCAAAAATCAACAAAAAACCCAAAATGAACAAAAACAAAAAAACGCCAATAAAAGAATTCTGGAACTTATAAGTAAGCTCAGGAAGGTTTCAGGATATGAGATAAATATACAAAAATCAATTGTATTTCTATACACTAGCCATTAACACAAATATTTAAAATAAAAGATAATTTACTGTACAATTTAAAATTGCTCAAAGAAATAAATATATGTGTTAATCTAATAAAACATGTATAAGATTTGTATTTTGAAAACAAAAGACCAATAGAGGAAACCAAAGAAAATTGAAATAAATGGATAGCTATAGCATGTTCATGGGATGAAGCACTAAACATAGCAAAGGTGTCAATTCTCTCCAAATCAATAAGCAATCTTACCAAGATTCCAGCAAGGTGTTTTTACAGACATAGACAAGTTGATTTTTAAATGTGTATAGAAAGGCAAAAGAATCAAGAAGCTAAAATCATTTTGAATTAAAAATTGATCTACTAGATGTTAAGACTTATAGCTTCAATAATTAAGATGATGTGGTACCGGCAAAAGATAGACACAAAAACCAGTGGAATAGAACAGAGATCCCAGAAATAGACCCACACGAATATGCCCAATTAATTTTTGACAAAGATGCAAAAGCAATTCAATAGAGAAAAGGTAGCCTTTTTGACAAATGATGCTGGGGCAATTGGATATTCAGAAGCAAAAGAGAGGGAGAGGAAGAGAGAGAGAGACAGAGAGAACCCAAACCCAAGTCTCATATCCTATAAACTCGAAATAGATTGGATCATGGACTTAATTGTAAAAAGTAAAACTGTAACACTTTGAGAAAACAGTAGGAGAAAATCTTCAGTATCCAAGGCTAAGTAAAGAGTACTGAGATTTTACACGAAAAGCATCATCCAAAAATAGAAAAAAAATTGACAAATTGGACTTTCATCAAAATTGAAAACTTTTGTACTGCAAAATGCTCTGTTACAAGGACAAAATGACAAATTACAGACTGGGAGAAAATATTTGCAAACCACATATTTGACAAAGGACTAGAAAATATTAAAACTCTCAAATTTAACAGTAGAAATAAAAAACAACAATTCAGTTATAAAGTGGGTAAAAGAGATAAGGAGATATGTCATTAAAGAGAATACACAGATGGCAAATAAGTCCAAGAAAAGATGTTCAATAATATTAGTCCTTTGGAAAATTTAAATTAAAATCATAAAGATATATCTAATTTATCAGAAAGGTTAAAATAAAAAAAAAGTTACAAGACAAAATGCAAAATGCTGGGAGGAATGCAGAGAAACCACCAAATCACACCTACTTTGTAGGTGGGAATATGAAATGGTCCACCCACTCTGGAAAACTGCCTGTAGATTCTGAAAAATCTATACATGCAACAACTCTCCTACAACCTAGCAATTATTCTCCTGGACATTTCTCTCAGAGAAATAAAAACACATTCACCCAAAGACATGAGCACAATTGTTCATAACGGCTTTATATGTAATAGCCTGGAAACAACCCAGATGTTCCTCATGAGGCAGTGGTTGAACTATATAATATTCGTACCATGTATTGCACACTCAGCAATAAAAAGGAATAAACTACTGATACATGCCACAGTCTGGATGAATCTCCAAACAATTAGACAGAGTAAAAAGGCCAATCCAAAAAGTTACACCCTATAAGATTCAAGTTGTACAACATTTTTGAAATGAAAATATTATAGACATAAACATAGTATTTAGGCTGCCTGGAATTAAGGAGGGAATGCAGGCAGGAGGGAAAGGCGGGTGGCAATAAAAGTGCATGAGAGATGTTTGTGGTAATGGGAATGTTCTCTATCTTGTGTGTATCACGTGTGAACATCCTGAGAGTGACAGTGTATTACAGTATCATAAGATGTTACCATTGGGGGAAGCTGAGTACATGGTATTGTCATCTCTGCATATTACATCTTATACTGTGTGTGAATTCACAATTACCTAAAAATTAATTTATAAATTATGTGGTAGCAGTAATCCCATTATTTTCTTCAACCTGTGTCTAAATCCAAGTGTAATTATTTTTATATGCTGCTTAAGTAATAGCTAAATAGTGTGATGTTTATTACTTCCAGAATGCACTACACTGCATTGTGAAAGAGTTTGAAATTATTTTCAGGTGAAGAACAAAAGAAACAATCAAACCTCAAACTGTTGCCTTATTATTTTCTTTTTGCTGATTTTATACTAAACTATTTTAAAATATCCTTCTGTACTATTTTCTAATTGTAATTTTGTATTTAATTCATAATCCAAGGGTCTTTTAAGTATACTGATATGTTTCATTTCATTCTAATGATTAAGAATGGGAATAAATGACAGTATAAATTTTTTCACCAGATTTAATGGAATGCAACGGAATTAAATGAAATTAAGTTTTACTCACGGCAGAACTAAGTCTTCCACTTTTCTTCCAATGTTAAAATATAATTGAAACAGTAGAAAAATGGCAATACATTCATTGAATTATGCTTGGAAAGATCAACCACATTTCATCAGTGAAATACATTATCACATTATCTATGAAACACTTTGGGTTTTACTCAATACAAGGGCAGCTTTAAGCTTTTCAGCTTGGGATGGGATTTGTAGTTATTGTTTTTATTTGTTGGCAGTTAACACAAAAAAGTCAAGGACTTAAGAAGTAGGGCTTTTTCCTTAGTAATAGAGCATTAATTTAAGATTCCAAAGTGACTAAGTGATCCATGGTTACTTAAAGGATATTTATCAAGCATATGTCCATGTTTCCAATTCTCCCCATGAAGTTAAGAGTGAAACAGCTGTAACCTCTCAGGAACTCCAAACAAAGATGTTCCAGGCTCAGCTGTACCATATAGGAGACTTGAATGAGTTATCATAAAATCTCATTGCTCAGTCAGGCACCCTCTTAACACTGCAAGATTACTTAGAGAATCCTGTAAATTTTAGTCATGTGGCTCAGAGAGTATTGCCCAGTGGTTCAAAGTAGACCTATTGGACGGTAGTTCATGGTTTATGGATCAGGGATGAGGTTAGAAAAGTCATAATTTACCTCTATGCCCTGCAAAGAAACCAGTGTTAGAATCCAGTCATTTGAAGTTAATGCATGATCACTTAAAAAAAAAGAACGGTAAAAAATTGAAAGATAAGAATAAAAGGAAAGGTAAGAAAAAGAGCAGAGACAGCCAATCAAGATCAATAATCATTGACCTCTGTTTTAGCAAATTTAAAGAGTAAACATAATCCTAGTTCTTCTGATTTACTTAGTTAGGTTGAAGTTACTCTAAGGGACATTTAAAAATATTTGTCTTCACAAATATGCTTAGCCAGCCCTTTTAACAAGCTTCTTGGGCTTTTGTCAATCAATTGGATATGTAGTATTTTTTTCACCATTTTGTACAAAGTAACACATAAATTCATGTCCAGTGTTTAGACCAACTGCAGTAGCATTTATGATACAGCAAATTTATGGATAATTCTATTTGCAACCCAATGTTACATTTATAATCAATACCTTTAACCTCAAATTCCATCCTCCTCTCATTAAAAAATTTCAGAAAAGCCAAAATGAGCCCCTTTTCAGAAAAACATTGGAGACTTTGTTGTAATGAAACATCTCCCAAGTCCATCATATACTCACACATCATAAACTTATTCTGTGTATGCTGTAGACAAACTTTTTCAAATAACTCTAAAATGAGGGACCAGAGCACATACATTATGAAGTTTCAAAAAGTGGAATGTGATTTACACTCTTTCATTATTTTCTCAAATTAGAGTTTAGTTGCCATGATTCTGGGAGTTGACTGGAGCCAAATACCTATGAAGGGAAAGAATATAACTTTTCCAATATCTGGGGATTGCCATATTCCGTCAATGTAATTTAGCATGTTCAATAAATCCTTATATAATTTTTAGAAAAAAATTAAAAATCACCTAAATGTCTAAAAGCCTGAATAATAAATTATAAAAATCATTATTTTTTTGCTGCAAATATGAAACACCTACATCAAACATTGTGCAAGGCATGTAAGCCAAGATTACCAATTTGTAAGATCACCATTTGATTCCCAAACCTGTTTCTAGCCCTGTGTTTCCCATTTCTATGAATGCAATGTTATCTTCACTCTCCCAGGCATAGAGATGAATACTGAAATGCCTTGTAGCTTCTCCCTCCAACCTTCCCTGTAACATCCTCCCTTCTTTTGGCTGTTCACTACTTCTGATTCCTCTGACGTTGGTCCGGTATCTGTTTTTCCTATTCAAGTTCTCATTTTCTCACACCTGAGTGATTGTGGAATTCCCCACACTTCTCACCTAGGAGCTTCCTCTTCTCTTAGTCCATGTTAGGCACCCATGTTAAGATTAATCTTCTTGTACCATCTACTGTATCATAATCCTCTCCTGCTTCAAAACCTTCTATAATTCCCTTACTGCACAGAAAATTCAAGTTTAATTGCTCAGCCTGACATTCAAGGCCTCATGTGATCTGAATTTCCTCCCAAGGACCCCTCCTGTCTACCTTTGAGCTGTAACTCCTAGGATGATTTCCCATGACAAATGTTTTCTCAAACACATTTGTGTGCAATTTCCTATTTCTTACAGCTGTAGATAATTTCTCCCTACTCTGGTGCTCTACTTGCATCCCCCAATAGCAGTAATACTTTATTTGTACATGTGCTTTCTTTTCCTTTTTTTTTCTTTTTCTTGAGATGGAATCTCACTCTGTCACCCAGGCTGGAGCACAGTGGCACGATCTCGGCTCACTGCAACCTCCGCCTCCCAAGTTCAAGCAATTCTCCCCCTTTAGCCTCCTGAGTAGCTGGGACTACAGGCACGCGCCACCACACCTGGCTAATTTTTGTATTTTCAGTGGAGACGGGATTTCACCATGTTGGCCAGGCTGATCTCAAACGCCTGACCTCGTGATTCACCCACCTCAGCCTCCCAAAGCACGGGGATTACAGGCGTGAGCCACCGTGCCAAGCCGCTTTCTTTTTCTTGATAGACTATATGTTCTGTGATGTTAGGTACCATGTCATATCCATCATGGTGTGATTCACCATATCTGACAAGTGATGGGGTAGACATAAGTGAGTATTTATTGGATAGACTGACATATTCTTCTTGAGAAACAAATTTTTAATATAAATACTTGCAAATAAAAGGGCCCCCTAGTGTTCCATTACAATTTGTTCACATTTCTTACATTTTATTGGTAAGATAAATGTAGATAGATCCAATAGATGAGTTTTAAAGCCATCTTTTCTGAATCTGCGGTCCTTCATTGCAGTGCTGCACAGATTAGTTAATAGGTTTCAGTTCCTTGGTTAAAAAAAAAATTCTGAAAATTGCTTGTTGTTATGTTTTAAAGAATTTTGCAATCTATTTTCAACAAAAACATAAATCTAGTCAATAAAATGGGGATGAAATAATTATGAGAACAATGATCTTTAAAGGATTGTTTTTTCTATTTTAAATGCCATCTCAGAGGCTGATGCATGGTTTTATTTTTTCACCCAGTGCGAAAAGAAGGCTTTTTAAAAAAAATTCTTTGTCTGGACTGAAGTAAAAGACCATAAAAGATCTTAAAATAAAGTCACTTTGGTAATCCCCCTGCCTTGGGAGGACTATATATAAACCCAACTGGAAAGAGAGATATATTTTCAAAATTGGGAAGGGTAAATATAAACCTGAACTTGATGTTAACTTTCCTTTGATTCAACCAGGTGTTTAAACATCCTTGAAAGGTAAAAGTTTCTTTTTCCTCCTTAAATACTCTGCACTTCAGTCACTTGCATTGAACGTTTATAATCTGCTGTGAATTATTTCTCTCATCAGTGCTAGAACTAAGAAATGTCCTGTTTTAATAGAATCCATTCCAAAGTAACACAAACTTACATAACACTTGAATTACAAAAGAACTCACCACAATGTGCTTTCAAATAACCAGTTTCCTTAGTGCATTTAAAATATCATTCAATTTATAACTTCTCAGAAACATATTTGTTATGCAAGTTGAGGTTTATCTATGCTTTGAATGTTAGGTTATATGGAACCTATGTAAAATGAATAAAAATATTTTAAAACTGCACCATGATTTCAGCATATATAATAAAAGCTCTGAAGTTGGAATCTTTTGAAATCAAGAGGCAGGTGACAAATAGTTATTTGAGAATTTACTGTGTTGGGTGCTATAATATGTTGATGATATGTTAGTTACTATTATACCAGGCAATCAATAGACTTATCAGATTGAAACTATAGGCATCCTATTCAGCTGTCTTTATACAAAAACCAAGTAGTTCAACATTATATGATTGTAATATTTTGGTAAAGACTTTGAAGCAATTGTTATGTCTTATTAAAATCTTTCACCCTACTGAAGTATTTTTCTATTCAAATAAACCATTTAATATAATGTGGACAATAATGAAAACTTCCTTTCTCTCTCTAAATGTAAAATATTGGAACGTCCATTTTAATTGTCATATATAAACCTGAAAATTAAATGCCACTGAATACTTATAGCGTAGCTTGTATCCCATCCCCTTCTCATCAGAAATTGTGGCAGTGTATCTGCATGTGGCATTGATTTCTGAATAAGCAGCCAAGTTGAGATGTGATCAGTTATACAGACAAGCTCACTGCACTTTCTTATATCTGAAACATCCCTGGAGGCCCTTACAATTTCTCAATGTCATAGACTCTAATCTTTATGGATCTTAAGTCCAAAATTAGAAAATACAGAATATCATGATTGCCTACAATATGAAATATTCACAAGTATAAGTAAAACCCATTTTCTTTATATAAAAAAGCACTTTTTATTGAAGTGCATGATCAACCACCTTCTCTACAGTAGCTTGCTTTTAAAAAATGAACAAATATGGAACAAATTTAAATTTTCTATCTAAACTTCTTGAAACCAAACCTCACAACTATTATTCTAATGGATGTTATTTGTTTCCATTTGATTGTTTACAGCTCAACCACACTTTTAATAGCTCCCTGTATTGTAAATTCTGAAAGTTCCTGTACTGCCTTGACATCTGTGAGCCTCGCAAGGCTTCAAAGGCCTCACTATGAATTTCTCTGCTCTCATTAGATATGCAACCTCTGCCCTCAAAAGGAAAGTCTCCCCACCTAGCTAGTCCCCCATCTGCTGGGCCAGTTGCTTGCCACCTGGTCCTCCACACAACAGGTTTCACTTCCCTGCCAGCCCATGAAATTATTCAAACAAGCCAATCACATCCTTCCATAGGAACCAGGGGTCACCTCACCCTCTTGTTACTACAAAGCCTACACTCCTACGCCTTTGGGGTTCACTCTCCTCCTGAGCCCATCCTCATGTGACTCTGCATGGAGCACAGTGTCCTCTTCCCCTGGACTGCAAATATGTATGGCTAATAAGCTGCTGTCAATCTCATTGTTCCCAAGTTGGGTGTTATGTATTTGGTTGTCTTGTAATTGGAATTGGGGGTTCCTCCTTCACCCAACAGGGTGAATAGAAGGTATTGAAATACTCTTCTAATTTTTAAAATTCAGAGTTAGTAGGTGAACATGTCATGGAAAGGATTTTATGTTTTACAGCCCTGCCACACCCATGCTGCTGGATGAAGAAGGCAGGGATAATGTGAGGTAGAAACCAGTTCTGTGCCCATGTTTGGGTGTAACCAGGCTGTGTGGGACACAGGAATGAAGGGAACTAGGACAAAGAAAGACCGAGGAACATGGCGGCATCTCTGACATTGTTCTACACTGGGATAAGTTTCCTCTTCTCACCAAAAATTATACTGAGAGTCTAGGAGATATTTCAAACATTTAGAAAATGAGACTGAATATTTCACAAATCTCATTAGATGTCTCTCTTACTATTTTAACTTAGGTTACCCAGAAACCCAGAGATTAGGACTCTAGAGTCAGTGCTTCATTTGGGAGGTGAAGAAATGGGATGAGGATTAGCAGGAGGTAATTACAGTCTTTTATCAAGCAAGATTTCACTATAGATATTTGGAGCTTATTTCCACTGGGAGACTCTGAAAGACAGTGTATACATTCACCTCAGAGAAATCTCAGTCAAGATGGAGGGAGATGGGTTCCACAATCCTGAGATGGCTGAACTCAATAAGAATTAATTTTCAGCTACCCTTATCCTCCCTACATAAGGATCACCCTCTTTCAAACAGCCCACAGAACCCCTGTCCTCTGACATCAGTCTCTATTGCTTGTCCAGCTTTATTTAATTTATATTTCTTATCATCTCCACAAATAGGACAATATTTTTTTTTCAGTTGCCTGTGTCATCTACAGGGAAGATCCAAACGACTGGAGACTTGTTTTGTTCACTTCTGTAACACCAGGGAACAACCTAGTACATTGTAGGCACCCACTAAAGAATGAATGAATGAATGAATGAATACATAAATTCCATGGGGGAAAGTTCTTTGAGCAGTGAGATTTAACTCTGGGGCAAGAGGACCAAACTCCTACTGGTGGGCTACAAGAAAAGGTTAGGGCTGAATGTGGAGCCAAAGCAGGCACACATGGTTCCCCAAAGGTGCAAAACCACTGAGAGAAGCAATGGACTCAGCGACTCTTCTCCAACATCACTCCTTTGTGCGACCGGCCCATGGGAAGCTAAGATGAGTCCTTCTCATTTGTCTTACCAGCATCGCTTTTTTGAAAGTAATCCCATATCACTCCTCGACATGTTTGTAGTAGCACAATCTATGCTATGTGGGTCTTTGCTGCACAAAACTGTTTTCCCCACTAAAATGTAAGTTCTTGAAAGAGGAAATTGTGTCCAATCCACATGTGTACTCCAGTCAGAGGTGGGCAATCACGGCTTCTTAAAAAATGAATGAATTCATGATCTATTAGTTATTATTCATTGCACGTTTAATGGTGTGGCTTTCAGGAATAGGGTAGGTGGTCATTCTGATCTGTAAAGCAAGGATTTTCACCCATCCCTCATGCATGCAGGTAAAAGGAGCTCCCTTTGGCATTTGAGTCAAGACTATTCAATTTTCTGTGCTGTCTTATTTGGCACCATATTTTCTAAGACGAAAGCTATTATAGACCTTGGTTTCTATGATGCTTTGCTTGTGGTTTTTCTCCTCTTCCCCAGCCTGCTAATGTCTCGGTCCCTCTTGAGGACTCTTGTTCCATTGTTAGCCTCTTAGGTGTTGGTGTTCTTCAGATCCTTCCCTGCACCACATTCCATTCTTACTCTAGATATTCTCTTTGAGCTATCTTATCGTTTCCAAGTCTGTATTCAATCACACACAGTCTCCTGAAGCCCAGGTATTTTACTTCAGATCTGATCTTTCTTCTGAGCGTCCAATCTGCTTACTAACCAGCTAATTGAAAATCTCTGCTGGGCATCACATGAGCCCCTCAAACTCAGCAGATGCAAAACTGGGCTCATCATCCTTCTCCCTACACCTGCTCTTTTGCATGTATTTCCTATTTTCAGGAATAGTAAAAATATTCAACCACATTTATCCAAGTTGGAAATTCTATCATCATTATTGAGTCTTTCTTTTCATTCACTCACTCATTTACAGTGAAACAGCAAGTTCAGTCTTTACCTTCTGATCTTTCTCAAGTTTTCCCATGTCTCTTCATTCTCCACTGCCCCTTCCCTATCAAGGTGGCATTGCCCTTCCTCTGGGTTGCTGCACCAGGCTTCTAATTAGTCTCTCTGTCTCCAGTTTTACCCCCTCCCATACATTCCCTGTGCTATCACAAGAGTAATCTTTCTAGGACACAAGTACCATGTTTTACGCCTCTGCTTAATATCTTTCAGTGATTTCTCATTGCTTCTAAATCAATCCAGAGTCTTATCATTGCATATAATACTTCAAATAGATACTATAATTTCAGTTCCAGCCTTGTCTCTTACCATTTATTTCTGAGAATTTTATTTTCCAGTTACATGGCACCTTTTTCAGTTTCTCTATGTGTTATGCTTTTTTCTTATTTCTGCAACATTTTGAGTAAGCTGTTAACTTTGCTTAAAAATTTATTGCTTCCTCTTTCTCCTTGTCTGTTATTCACTTTTCTGGTCTCAAATTAGATGCAGCTTCCACAAGGCAGTCTTTGCCAACCCCCATAAATCCAAATTAGGTTCCTCTTTTATATGTTTTCAAAGCTTACCCTATCATAGCCCTGTCTTGCAATTGTCTGTCAATATTCTCTCTTAAACTAAAAGACCTGTGAGACAGATGAGGTATCTAATCCTTTTGATTAAAGAATCTATCACAATGCCTAGCACATAACTGGTAATCAATAAATATTTATTGAATGAACTAAGGAACTACTAGTAAAGTTGATTGGTCACCCCTGAAGTACATTCAGAAAACAGGCATAGAGATATCCTAGGAAAAAAATTAAAACTTCCATAAATAATTATCAGAAATTATTTTTATCATGCTACCTACTGCTATTCAAGCCACTAATTACGTCTATGAATGATAAGTACCCCGAAGTGTTACGTTTGATAAATATTCTTCTCACTTTTTAGTTGGCTAATCAATATAAATGCTGCACTCAGCAAATTCTAAGCAAATAGGCTGAAGATTTATAGATTTAGGTTGATTTTCATACAAATTTGTAAATATGCCTACTGAGGCCTATGAATAATTGACAAATCTTTGGGTAAATATATCTATAAATGCAGATCTCCCCACATTTTGAAAGAATGTTTCTATAGCTTTTTGCAAGTATTGCAAAGCTGAATGATTTGATAGGCAAAATACCAGAGCTGGCTGCTGGAATTTTCAAGTATGTTCACCGGGAGAAAAAAAGTGTGTGCGTGTGTGTGTGTGTACACGTGTGGATGCATATATTTGTATATATACACATGCATTAAATACATTTTTCAGATTGTAATTACTAAGTTTGTTCCTAAGGAAAGTGTGTGTTCTAGAATGGGGAGGATAGTTCTTCCTGAATGCAACGATTCAAATGCAGTAAGCCACATATATTACCTCTGCTACATTTTCATCCCTAAAACCTGAAAGATTCAGTGAAAATAGTGTTAAGCAGTTGGTCACTGGTGTTTCTCATAGAATCAAGGTTCTATTTGGTGGATGTTTTCACAATTTGCATAAAATTAATCTAATCTGGAAACCGATTTTCTGTGTCTAGCTCAAAACTAATAATGAAGTGTAGTATTTGCTGAGCACCACCTAGCACTTTCATTTTTTTCCCCCATAGGTTAAAAATTATCAGTGACAAGATAACAAGGTGTAAATTAAAATTTTTCTCAGAAAAGGTTTTGGGAAAATCCTTTAGAATGACCTACATTTTTCTGGTTTTGAGACCACCTCAGGTAGTTCCTTTTTCTTTTTTTTGAGACGGAGTCTTGCTCCATCGCCCAGACTGGGGTGCAGTGGTGCGATCTTGGCTCACTGCAACCTCCGCCTCCCGGGTTCAAGCAATTCTCGTATCTCAGCCTCCCCAGTAGCTGGGACTAAAGGCACCTGCCACAGCTCCCAGCTAATTTTTGTATTCTTAGTAGAGACGGGGTTTCACCTTGTTGGTCAGGCTGGTCTCGAACTCCTGATCTCAGGTGATGCACCTGATGCACTCAGGTGATTCCTCCCAAAGTGCTGGAATTACAGGCGTGAGCACAAAATTCTTGAGAATCTCTAAGGCAATTTATAAGAAAAAATTCATCTTGAAATTCATCATCTGGAAATTTACCTTCTTTTATAAATATGTGGTAGGCTACATTTTTCAGAGACGAAGATGGTATCAAGAAATCCAACATTCCTCAGAGGAGAATGTCAGGAGCTATTGAATGTCAGTTACCAGTTATGGGTGGCTCGGAGTTTCCTTCAGAGATTGATCAGCTTCCAGGGCCCAGTGCCATCCTTACTGGCTGAAATGATGTCAAAACAGTGATCTGTGATCAGTTCAAGGATTGACCTGCCCTAGCAAAAAGGGACTCCTTGTGAATGAAACTGGTGTATCCTTTCCTAGTTGATTTCCACTTCTTTTTTTCTTTTTCTTTTTTGTTTTTTGAGACAGAGTTTTGCTCTTGTCTTCCAGGCTGGAGTGCAGTGGCGTGGTATCTGCTCACCACAACCTCCGCCTCCCGGGTTCAAGTGATTCTCCTGCCTCAGCCTCCCGAGTAGCTGGGATTACAGGTGCCCACCACCACACCTGGCTAATTTTTTGTATTTTTAGTAGAGACAGGGCTTCACCATGTTGGTCAGGTTGGTCTCAAACTCCTGACCTCGGCCTCCCAAAGTGCTGGGATTACAGGCGTGAGCCACCGTGCCCAGCTACTGATCTCCACTTCTTAACTTGAACGTTGGCTTTAAATTCTATTGTTTAGTTTGATGAATCTCCAACTCCTTAATCTAACCCAGGCTGATTTCCAGAGTGAAGTTTACTATTCATTTTACCTTTGATGTCATTCAAATTTTGGACCCCATTCTTGCCTGATTGTCTTAAACCCATTTTCCTAAATCTTATCTCATATAACATTCATATACCTGACTCAAATTTTTGTTTTAGTACTCAACATTATCTCTAAGGATACCACTGCTCATAAAGGGAGGGAGGGATTTTCTGGATCACAATATGCCATTGGGCCAAGCTAGAACACAAAGAGGTGGTTTATCAGGTTGTTTACCATCACGATTTTGATATTCCTGCATCCTTATTACTATATTTAACCATAATTATTTGCTTATTCACCTTCTTCTTCATTGACCCATTCACCTCCCACCCTAGATAGTTACTTCTTAGAGACAAAAAGCAGGTCATATTTTCCTATGTATCTACCCAACAGATTATGTAAGATTTTGAAGTAAAATTGTAATTATTGAAAACAGAATGTCATTAAAATGTATCTTCACAAAAATAAGAGATAAATTGAATAAATTTAAAAATGAGAGGTGAAATGTACAGGACTAAATCTTGAAATTCTAAAATTGCATTTCAGAATATCTCAACTAATGAAAAGATACTTTGATGGAAAAAACATTTACTAGGATAAATTTATATACTCTTTGAGAATAAAATGGAATTAAGAAAGGCTTTATTTTGTAACATCTAATGTTGGTGAAGGATTCAAAATAATCATAAAGAGATGTCATTTGATAAAATTTTTCTTATAAAATATTTGTCAAAGAAAATTTCTCTGAAAGAAGACAAAAGGAAATTATATTTGTGAAAATATGGTCAAAGAAATTGAATAGCCTTTTCTCCAAAGAAGATATATAATTTGCCAAAAAAGCACAGGGAAAGATGCTCAACATCACTAATCATCAGGGAAATGCAAGTCAAAACCATAATATGGCATCATCTCACACCCATTACTATCAAAATAACAAATTCTGTAAGATTCCACTTATATGAGGTACCTAAAGCACTCAAATCAATAGAGACATCGGCTAGGCACGGTGGCTCATACCTGTAATCCCAGCACTTTGGAAGGCCAAGGTGGGCAGATCACCTGAGGTCAGGAGTTCGAGAACAGCCTGGCCAACATGGCAAGGCCCCATCTCTACCAAACACACACACACACACACACAAACACACAGACACACAACTAGCTGGTCATGGTGGCATGTGCCTGTAATTTCAGCTACTAGGGAGGCTGAGACAGGAGAATCACTTGAACCCAGGAGGCAGAGGTTGCAGTGAGCTGAGGTCACGCCACTGCACTCCGGCCTGAGCAACAGAGCAAGACTCCATCTTAAAAAAATAAAAAATAGAAACCTAGAGTAGTGGTTACCAGCAGCTGCGGAAAAGGGGAAATGGGAGTTAGTGTTTAATGGGTTAAAAGTTTCTGTTTGGAATGATGAAAAAGGTCTGGGCATGGTTGGTGGAGATCATGACACAACAATGCAAATGTCCTGAATGTCACTGAACTGTCCAACAAAAAATGGTTAAATTAGTAAATTTTATGTCATGTCTTGTTAGTCATAATTTTAAAAATAATTTTTTAAATTATTGAGGTCTAAAGTGAATAGTTCATTATTTGCAAATTTCTCAGCCATCAGCCATGAAATACTAACATTTCAATCTTCATCTGTCAAATGAACAGGGGACAAAGTGGTTATCTTTAAGCCAAACTCTGCCTGAAATAAGCTGACTACATTAAACTGGTCATGAAGTTATAAAGTCTCCATTACACTAGAATCTTTAGCTTTGTAAAAATTTTCACATGAAAATATAATTTAGTTTTAGATTGTATAAATTATTCATTATGAACATCATATATAATTTTATTATTAATAATGACAAACTAAAATGGCAGCATATTCTAGTTTTCTAAGGTATCACCTCATCTATTGTCTCTAACTTTATCCTCAATGCAACCTTGTACAAATGAAGACAAGGGTATTAAGCAATTTGCTTAATGGCAGATGTGGGAATAAGATCCAGATCCTCTTGGGTGTGTTCAATAATTACTTGTTTATGAACTGACCACTTGGGATTCTCCTAGAGAAAAAATGCTATGAATCTTAGGCCAGCCCATAGACTCCCTTATGTCAATTTAAGTTAAAACAAAGTTACCCACTGAAAACATTTTTTGATTATGTGATAATTTTATTCATAAAATATCCCTAATTATAGTAGCCAAATTAAGTTAAAAAATTCAATCTCAAGTCTCCCTTTGAAGTCTCAAATTTTGAATGGGTTACAATGATCTGTGCCACAGACAAGCTATAGCATAAATTACATTAAAATGTGGGCATAAATCTTATTAAAATAGGTAATCAAAGGTGGAATATAAATCACGCAGAAAGTAAAAGAAAAATGTTTTATTTTTTAAGCAACAAAAGAATCAGATGTAATGACAACTGATAAAATGATATGATGCAAAATAAAAAATTCTCAATACTAATTATGCAGATTCAAAAAAGAAAATGAGAAAGTTCATATTAGGTAAGCTCATCATTAATAAAGTCCATTGAAGACCTCTAAGAACCAGAAATGGTGAATTTTAATGTAAGTATTGAGGTGGATATTGGAGAGCCAATAAAATTGGTGTGTGGATGAATTTTATAAAGGAGTATAGAGATGACCATCAAAGCCAGAATTTCAACAGAAGTAGAATTGAGGCAGAACTTTATAAACAGTACAAGTTTCATGTACCCAAATATGTGGACAGAGATTCAAATCATCGATTTCTTTTCATTTGAGAAAGTTGAGGTCCAGATATACTAATTAATTAGTCCCAAGTCATAGTTAGGCTGAAGCCAAGATTCATATACAGGCTCACTCTAACATTCTCAAGGCTTGGCAGAGAGGGCAAAGAGGCCCACGTATCCCATGCCACAGACCACATACCACAGCCCCAGCCTTGCCCTTTTTTTTTTTTTTTTTTTTTGAGACGGAGTCTCGCTGTGTCGCCCAGGCTGGAGTGCAGTGGTGCGATCTCGGCTCACTGCAAGCTCCACCTTCCAGGTTCACACCATTCTCCTGCCTCAGCCTCCTGAGTAGCTGGGACTACAGGCGCCCGCCACCATGCCCAGCTAATTTTTTGTATTTTTCATAGAGACGGAGTTTCAGCGTGTTAGGCAGGATGGTCTCGATTTCCTGACCTTGTGATCTGCCCCCCTCGGCCTCCGAAAGTGCTGGGATTACAGGCGTGAGCCACCGCGCCTGGCCAGCCTTGTCCTTTTTACTGCCCTATCCTGGTTCCTTCATGCAGCATGAAGGGCCACACATCCTCATGCATGAATGAGGGCATCTCATTGTGGGCATCTCAGCCTGCAAGTCCAAGATCTGTCCGTGTTCCCCAAACCCCGGCACTTACACCCTTCGGATTTATAAATGAGTAAGTCACGGGTGCAGCTGAGAAGGTGGGTCTGGGGAAGCGATCAAGGCAGAGCCAGGGAGGAGACTCAGGCTCTTCCAGCAGGGAACTCTGCGCCCCAGGTACCAAGATCATGGTGCAAAAACTGGAGCTTGGGCTCTGGTGGGCACTTTCCCTTGACCCCAGGGATTCCTCATGCTGTGAGGAGGCGCATGGCTAGAATAAGCTAGCGCAGGTCCTATGAAGCATGTTCATTTCATTGGAGGCTTCCCTTCCCAGGTCTAAAAGTGGCACTTTGTATAAATCCCTTACGTTTACATAGCAATTGTGGTCAACAAAGCTGTTTTACACACATGATGTTATTTGATCATCCCAGGACATGCATGAAGTAGAAAACACAGATGTCACTGAGGAAACTGTGACTTGAGATATGAGACTCAGCATCCCAAAGTTAGAAAGAAATGGACGTTAAGCTTGACATTTCCTACTTCCACTCTGCTTTCATTTCCTCCGTTCTGTATCCATTCCCCCTTTCAAGAACTTCTCACTAAGCCATTCTTTTTGGTGTGAAAAACGCTAAGCTAGATCATAACCAAAATGCAGGGGCCAGCTTGGGATTTCATTCAAGATATTTGGCTTTGGGATTTGGGAAATATTCACCATGAATAAAATTAATATTACATATACACTAGCACAAATTACTAATGAATTGTCTTAGTCTAGTCGGGCTGCCATAAATTTATTTTCTCACAGTTCTGGAGAATAGAAGTCCGAGATCAAGGAGACAATCAACTTCGTTTCTGATGAGGGCTCTCTTCCTGGCTTGCAGACAGCCACCTTCTTGTGATCTCACACGGCCTTTCCTCAGTATGGTAACACGGAGGAAGAAAGAGCCCTGTGGTCTCTTCCTCTTTTTTTAAATATAATTATTTATTTATTTGCCAAATAAGAATTGTATGTATTTACTGTGTCCGTGTTGTTTTGAAATATTCTGTTTATCTTCTTATAAGTGTACCAGCCCTATCAAATAAGGCGCCCATCCCTGTGACCTCATTTAAACTTTATCACCTCCTCACAGGCCCCATCTCCAAATACAGTCACATTAGGAATTAGGGCTTCAACATATGAATCTGGGGCCAAGGACACAAACGTTCCATCTAATATTAATCCAGACATAAGATGCATTTCTATCACTATCACAAAAGTGATGCCCAATAAGTTATTATTCACCCTATTAGAGCTGATTAAACACAGAACTGCTTAGCTCCGCTGCATTCCACAAACATATGATTACTTTCTTTGTGTTGGAAGCCTTTGATGAGCTTTACATTCTAGATTGACCTACATATAATTGCAAATGCATACTAAGTGTGATGCCAGACACGCACAGCATTCCATGGCAGTCTGTCCCAACTGTTGCTGTTATAAGTGAAACCTAAGTCCAGATTCCTTCAGCGCTCCCCACTAGCCATGGGTCAATATTTCTCAGCTGCTGATGGGTTCACCCTAACAAGGAGCTAGGGGAAGTTAACTTGCCCAGGATTTTTTTTTCCAGGGGTAAATATATGTAAGATGATACTCTACATACAATTTTACCTCCTGCCGCATTAAATCATTATTCATTATTATGGTCAGCAAATATTTCATGTGCCAGAAATCATGCCAAGTGCTGAGGAGACAACAGTAAGCAAAACACACATGGTACGGCTCTCAGGAAGCTCATAGTTGACTGCTGACAAGCATTTTATTATGCCATGGAAAACCTTTCTGTGATGGTAAGTTTTATGTCTGCATTGCCCAAAATATGAAACTGCTTCCTAATGTTGAACATTTGTGATTTTTATAACACTGAAGTGATTTTTTTTTTTTTGAGATGAATGCTCACTGTTGCCCAAGCTGGAGTGTAGTGGTGCAATGTCAGCTCACTGCAACCTCCACCTCCCGGGTTCAAGCAATTCTCCTGCCTCAGCCTCCTGAGTATCTGAGACTACAGGCACGTGCCACCATGCCCAGCTAATTTTTTTGTATTTTTAGTAGAGACAGGGTTTCACTATGTTGGCCAGGCAGGTCTTGAACTCCTGTCCTCGTGATCCACCTGCCTTGGCCTCCCAAAGTGCTGGGATTACAGGCATGAGCCACCGTGCCCAGCCCAATGGAGTGATTTTTGTAACACTTTTGATTTGTGATTTTTATAACAATGAAGTAGCTATGATAGATAGCATTGTCCACATGTTCTATTATTTCCTTGGGATGGAGTCGAGGGTCTTGTTTTAAGATTTTAATGTAGATTAATCCCATAATCAATGGAAGTAATGTTTAATCTACGTGAGATAATATATTTTAAACCCTTGTACAATAAAGAATGTCTTTTGCTTTTACAAAAGAAAGATAATACAGTCAGGTGTATAATTGTTGAGACAGAATATTTTCTTGTCAGGGATCTAGACAAGTTTGCCATCATTTTCAGTTATTTGAAATTTGAGTTATTTGAAAATTATTTCAAATTATTTTCATTATTTCAGTAATATGGTTTGGCTGTGTCCCCCACCCAAAATATATTCTTGAATTGTAATCCCTATAATCTTCATGGTGAAGGAAAAGACCAGGTAGAGATAATTGAATCATATGGCAGTTTCCCCCATGTGGTTCTCGTGATAGTGAGTGAGTTTTCAAGAGACCTGATGGTTTTATAAGAGTTTGATAGTTCCTGTTCTGTTCATTCTGCTTCCTGTTGCCTTGTGAAGAAGGTGCCTTGCTTCCCCTTTGCCTTCCACTATGATTGTAAGTTTCCTGAGGCCTCCCCAGCCATGCTGAACTGTGAGTCAATTAAACATTTTTCGTTTATAAATTACCCAGTCTCGGATAGTTCTTTATAGCAGTGTTAAAATGGACTAAGACACTTAGCTTTTCAGAGATGTATGAAATCAGTTTGATTTTTCCTCTTTTAATAATATCTTTTTTGTTGCTGTTGTGCCTGGATGCTTTAAAGGTTTATTTTTAATTTATTTGTGTACATTAAATTATGAAATTGTACACCTTAAATATAAACAATTTTTTCTTGTCAATTATACCTCAATAAAGCTGGAAAGAAGTTTTAGCAACCTCTATTTTTACCGGTGACCTTCCTTATTAATGTTAACTGAAACATACAGAGTCTTTTGATCTGCATGTTTACGCCATTTTTTCTGCTAGTGAAATTGTCTTCAATGATTCTGAATGTTTGTTTGCTTTTCCCATTAGGAATAGCTATCGTTAGGTTAGAATCCCCATTCTCTATTCTTCAGATGTGTCATCTTCTTTTGAAATCCAGTATTTCAATTGAATTTGTTTGTTCACCTGTTGTATGGAAGTTCTTCTTCCCAAATTTGCCTTGGACTCACTGATGTGATTTTCCAAGTGTCAGCTCTGCTCTTCATGTCTCCAATATAAATTTTAATTATCCTACTCAATGTATCATGGCACAGAAATTCACCTCTGTCTTATCCTTCTCCTACTGGCACTGTTTTCCTTTCATTTCGCCTTTCCTCTTTTAATATTCTGTGACTATTCCAGAGAAGCTGCATCTTCATGGCATCTTACTATTAATGCCTAAATAGTTTTGCTTTCTTCTAATTCCTCATACAAGTCATTTTCATGATACACTGCTGACTCTGAGTTTTCAGAATAATGTTTCATGTGCCTTGATGTAGAAGAGTGTTTTATGGACCCTATTCAAGTCTTGTTGTTGTTGATTTTTCTGTTGGTTCATCCAGAAATCAGGAGGTATCTGTGCTGACTCATTCACTCTTTACCAGTGAACAGCAAATGGGCCCTACCCATCAACCTATTCTCCACACACTCAGGGGCTGGTTTGTATGCCCCTATTGAATCAAGAGGGTCCAATTACCACTTTCCAGTAGACTTTCTGGGTCTTTCTAAACTTCACATGTATTGTCAGACCTTTTGTACTATGGGTGGATGAAGGGCATAGAAAGCCATAATTGTCAGTACAAAATGTCACCCACAAAATTCATCCTAGATTTCCTTGTAGAAACAGTATCACCCATAGTATAATATGCTGCTACCAATTCTCCAGCCCCAAGGCCACCTTGCACCTGGTTGTTTCGTGAGGCTCAGCATTTCTGACTAGAGGAGACACAAGACAGGAGGCCAATACTGTGTCTCAAGGAGTGATGGTTCTGCAGGACTATTGTCTCACCAACGAAGACGTAGACACTGCAAGAAAGCAGATCTCCCCAATTATTTTTATTACAGTTAGAGCATGGTTCCCTTTTCAGTTTAGTTCCATCATCCTTATGGTTATTAGAACATTCTTCCAGATTCTGAAATTGGATTAATGCTAGTGTTGTTTATTTTTATTTGCTTGTATATTTGCTTGTTTTTATTTTGTTTATATTTTGGTATGGCAATTCTGATCTTTCCATACTTTTATAGGAACTTGCAAAGGTTTACACCAGCATCTGTTAGCTACACACTATTTTAAACCTCAAAAACATAAAATTTTGATTTGAAAGTCCATTTATACAGGTAGACACATACAGAATTATTTCATTGACCATTGTGATTACACAAAGCCAGCTAACTCTAAGCTACCATATTAAACTAGTTATGGTTGTGTGAACAGAGGTCAGGCCAAAAGCCATCCAAATGCATATCCAAGTGCAGAATGCACCTTGTTGTTCAATGATCAGTCACACCCACTATGTTTATGGCTTTTGATTAAAGTAATAAAAATATTTTCTCCCTAAGTTTTTATCTTTATCTGGTTTTGAAGAGACCCCCTAGGTCACTTCATACCATGCAGTAACCACTTTAACATTGTGCCAGTTCTGAAAGATTAAGAATCAAAGATAATCTGGTGAACCTTTCCCACAAGCAAATACATACAGACACACACACACACACAACTGCACACAAGCATACATGGGCACACATGCATACATGGTCACACATAAACACAATTAGTTGGGAAAACAAGTTAAAGAGTTCATCGCAGACTAATCAACCCAGGGCAGGGTTTTCAACACATTCAACCTGTTGCAAAACTTGATCTATTAGGACGCCCCCCACCCACCCAGAAATAAATGAAAGAACGCTTTTCTGGAGAATTATTAATATATGTTGCATCAATTTTTGCCATAAGTAAAGTTTAACAATATCGAGTCACACCAAAAAATTTTGTCATTATGAGTAAGTACCTTTCAACTTTTAAAAAACATGCACAAATTAAAACTAAAAAAACACAGCATATCTTTATATTACATGAGAAGCACAAAGAGTATATAATACCATAAATAATTTTTTCTATCCAAGTTCGCATCGTTATTCTGAAACCCATTTAGAAAACAATAGAATAGGGTATCATGGGAATAAGGGATCATTTTCCATGAGACTTTAACGTGTGATTACTTAGTTACATAATTAAAAGCATGACAGTACCACAGTGCCAGGTTCTATTGCCAGGAGATTATATCAAAATAATACAGTCTATTTCACATCCTGTTTTTTTTTTCATTTTCCAATACTGAACAAAATTGTATGTCAAGTCATCAGGTAATATTTATAACATAACCAATTTTAGTGATCAGCAAAGAGATGCCAGACTCTCACATAATGCTGCACAATAATATTCACCCGCATTTACAAATGTTACTGTCTCTTCACCTTCATTTCTTTTTTGTTTGACTTTGTAGCACTAAAGGTCAGGAAGTGGATAGAATCATATGGACAAAAATGAGAAGAATGTCAAAATAATGGATGCAAAACTTTTTTAAAGAGTTTTTGTTATTCTTAAGGTTTCTATGGTTATATACAAACCACATAAAAGATAGAATAAATGTATGCCCAGTGCTGGACCTCATGGATAGGAGACTATATCGTAAACAAACACAGTGACCTTTTCAAGCATACGAGTACCCAGCACAGTACCTAGTACATCATCAGCACTGAAAAATATTATTAAACAAACATTAATTGGGCAATTACTTTTCTTCTAGAAGCTTCTATTCAATAGGAAAACTTGACTAATTGTCCAAATAGACTCTTTCTAAAATCCTTTCTGTAAGTGTGTTTTCTTTCTGGCCAAGACCCCTAATTTTTTGAATGAGACAAACCAGATTGTCTAACATCATAGACACTTCTATTTTGTATTAGTGTCCCAGCATCTGCATTAATAAAGCCATATTATCTGCCTGTAGCCCTGCATTTTTGCTGTAGAAAGCCATGGCAATCCCATTTAAAATCTTTTAACCTATTCACTTCATGGTAGCAACAGTAAGCAGAGCCTTCTGGGCTTTGTAACATAATAGCGCCCCTTTATCACGCTGAATGGTTTATTAGAACCTGCTTGTACTGATGATTTAGTTTTACCATGGTGAGGCCACCACTCCAGGGCTTTCCACTCTGTTTGGGGACTTTTCTGTCATTTTAATGTTTAGGGGTTTGTTTGTTTTCTTGTGAAATGGGCTTTCATTTAATTTTAGCATTATTTACATTATTTATTATCAGGAGACAAATTGAAGACTTGGGGGTTGAGAACAGTGCACTGTACCGCAGAATCCCTCTGAAATCTGTAGTGTACCAATATCACCGAGAATATTCTGACTCTCAAAAGTCAACACACAGACTCTTGTTTCAGTTACAGAACCAAATAGAAAAATAATTCCTAACCATCTTCAAAAGTTGAATTTTGCAAACCCAACTGCTCTGTTATACTTAATGGAGTTTCACATCCTGACTAATTTCCTTTGTCTTTTTTTATTCTCCAGTTTCCGGGTATGCTAAGGGCAAAAAACATAAGCTAGGATCTGAGGTCCTAATACCAAATACTGAGTAAAGTTAAACCCCTTGCTTCTTCTTTTTTTTTTTTTTTCATTCTATCTTTTAACTCTATTTGCAGGCATGAAATTCTGCCTTTAATTTCATTATAAACCCTGCCTAGTTCCTCTGCACCATACTTCCATCTCCCCATTCAAAGAGGGACCATGAGTTGAACCTCAGCCCACAAGATACCAGTGGGCTCAGCACCCTTTTGAGGTTAGCTCTCTCCAGCCTGTTTTGTAAACCTACCAATTGGGTTGGACTGGTCTTGGCTTTCTCTTCCCCCCTGTCTGAAATGGGCTTTAATTATCAATACATTTCCCTCTTCACCCTCCCAAGACCTGAGATTTAATGACAAATCTAATGACAGTAAAAGTAGAATTGAAAAAATAATGCTAATTTTTCAAAAAAATATAATTTTCATAAACTAAACATAACATCACTGTGAAAAAGTATGGTATTGCTAAATTTATGCTATTTTAGAGATGGAAGAACATAATGTTCTAAATTAAATTTGGTAGATAAGGATTGATTGGCAGATCTCAGCTTCCATTTAACCACAGCATGAGGAATACCTTTGTTTTTTTCAGGCCACTTCTCAAATCATCAGACAACGAGAAAGCACTTTTTAAAATAATAATTTAAGGGCTAGTCAGAATAACTAACAAAAACCTTGTCATTTTTAAATCAATCAACAAAACCCAAAGGCTAAAATTATTCCTACCTCCATTCTTAATATCAGCAATGAGGTGAGAGATTTAATTAGGAGTAAAATGATCAAGAAAACATGGGAAAAAACTAAATACCTACAAAACTTTTTCTTTAGTAACTTTGCTATGGATTAGGCCTTCAACTGCCACTGAAATTATTTATATATCTGGCCTTGCAGATCACAATATTCCACTATATTTGCTGTGTAAACCAGCAAAGAACAAAGACAATCAATGAGGGTGGATTCTTCCAAATTTTGGCAGCCTGCAATGCTAAGATACCCTTCCCGGTGACACATCCAAATGAACTCCATCCAGAATCAAACCTTTGCATTTGTCGACCTTTGGTGGAGGGGGAAAAAAAGGCTAATGGATACATTCCATGACTACTTTCTTTCTGGTATGCAAATTTTCTTTGGCAAGTTCTGCATAACAGAAATCTCATTGAATTTAATGAAATCGAGGCAACAGCCAAAAGTTAATACCATTTAGGTACCAAATGTGTCAATCACCATTACTGTTTGATTGACTTCAAAAAGAAACCCACAAAACATCTCTGATCTCTTGTTCAGTTTCTGGGGATTTCAGAAGAAATTCAGTTAGTAACTTAACATAATTCATTTCTAGTTACTTCTTTTTTTTTTTTTTTTCAGAGCTGGAAAATACTATAGTCATTGGCATTTGAACTGTTCCACAAATGATTTTTTTCTCCCAATATGGACTGATTACAGTCTGAAGCTTCATGCATTCTTTTAATAAATTAGTTATTTGATAAAACAATAGAGTCAAAAAACTGATTCACCAAAGTCCATGATCACCTCATTTGCAACCATAAGCCCACAAAGAATAAATAGCATCCAGTGTGACAATCCAAACATAAGGCTGAAGTTATCTTTTTGTTCATCATTCACTAAAGTTTGACCTGAAACATGAGTCAAAAGTAACTGCCTAAAACAACAGAAGCACTCCTGCTTTCTCCTGTATAGCTTCCAATTTGTCTTTGATCTGAGTTTTAAAAACAGAATAAAACAGTACTGATTTTTAGGAAAAATATAACCAGATCTCACTTCCTTATAAAATAGATCCTTGCAAATTCTATAATGTTGCGTGAATGAGCTTTCTTACTAGAGACAGCACTGACTTATGGCATTAAATAATCTTGAGACAAGTCCTACAATGGTTTCAGTGCAAAGCTTAAGAAGACTTCCACCACTTCACTCAATATAACCTGAGTATTAGAGAGTTCTGTAATTATAAGTAACAAAATGGGTCAATTTGGCTTTCTCTGATTAGTTTTCTTTCTAATACTCTCTATCCTTAGCATCTAGCAGGATGCCTAGCTTGCAACTGGTATTTAGCAAGTATTTGATCAATGAATAGCATTTAAAATGAATGAGTCAATAAACATCTTAGTAAGCCATGTTAATTATTAAGTGATGGACAGATTTTTCAAAATTCATATCCATAAAAAGAAGTCCCTACAAATGTAGAGGATATACTCTCTATATTTAATATAGGAGTGGGTAACTGAAATTAAGTAGCACATGAAAATGAAATCTCCTAAGCAGCAATGTAACCATGTATATCAGGGTTTCTGATTCAGGTTTTTAAGTTCTCCTATTTAGTAAAATGTTTAAGTCTAATTTTTTATCTTTTTTTAAAGCACTCTTAAGTTTCATGGACCAAGTGCTAGTTATTCATTTTAATACTTTTTTCTACAGCTTCCAGAAGGATAAAAAAGGAAGAAGCAAAAAGCCACTTACACCTCGGCTTCCAAAACATGGTGTCACTATAATGAAGACAAGCAACAGGACCACAGAGAGACGCCTTCATGCAGCTTTCAAGTATCCACAGAAAATTATCATTATCTCCCCCACCACACACACACACCACCCAAAACAAAAAACAAAAAACAAACAAAAAAAACCCATCTGCAAGATTTTTCAACCTTATCCTAGAGAGAGCCAAAACAAACTGTATTTTCTGGTAAGAAGAAAATTGGTGTTCAAAACCACAGAGAGCATAGATACAAATTACAAATTATAGTTCTGAATATTCATACCTGTATTCATTAGATTTCATTGCCTTAGTTATTGGCCAAGTTGTTATGAGTATAGATATGAATCAAAGATAAGAGTATTGATTTTGGAAACCAACCCTTCATCTTACCCTTAGTGCCACTATTTTATAGTTGTGTGATTCTGAAGAATACCAAACAAGTATCTGGTAAATATAAAATTTATACACTTTCTGCATATATATATATGTGTGTGTATGTTGCTTTGAGTAACTTAAAAATCATAGATTTTTCTAAAATCTGAAATGTTATTATTGTATTATTCATAATTTCAAAGCAGAGAATATGCAGAGAAAAAGGTAAGTCTGATGGTAAAAAACAAATTATCTAAATGTTGAGGCTATTCATAAAATGGAATTTTATCTTATTATTGAGAATATAGTATAACATTTAAAATACTTAAATAAGCTATACGGACTTTCCAGATATTTTATTTATACCTAAACTAACATGCTGTGATTAATTCTGAGCACCTATAACATAATCTTAAACTCTAATGTGACAAGACAGAAAAATGAAGAACTTTTTTTAACCCAGACTTTCATAATTTAAAATGTAACCTTTTGGTTTACATGATGCCTGCAAGCAGTGACATAGATGTTGACAGCATTAATATCACTATTTCTGTCACTAAAATCTATAGCAAATACATTAGCAGCCACAAACGGAGGTGGTTTTTCAGAGAGCTTGCTAGTTGCATTGCAGCTGTGAACTTAGCTTTGCGGTGTTCATACAGAAAAACACAGAGCTGAGAAGGAAACACAAACCTTAAGAAGACTGTAAACAGGTTGATAGCTACTTTTGAGGCCGTGTATTTGTATTTAGATTATATATTATGTTCACATTATTGATACTATAGACTGATGTTTCCAAAATCTTGATCAAAGATATAAAGACTATCTATTAGTTTGAGACAGAACAATTTACCAAATGCCCTAAATTAAAGGTAGGAATTTAATTGAGTACAAGAGCAGATCTACATTAGACTCTAGGATGAACTCAATTCTTACTCTTCTTTAATTTGGCTATATCTACCTTCAGCCTCCCAATGCCCTCCAGGGCAAAGAAATCTCCTGTGTTCAAAGCACAAGTCCTTCAGTTCCTGGTGATAACCATAGAGAACGTAGTCAAAGATGACCTATTAGAGGGGAGTAAAGCTGGGTTTCCAAAATAAGCAACCTTATCTGTGTAGCCTACACTTTTAAATGCCACATAGCAGGTTTGCCCTTCCATCAAAAGGCAAATTTATCCACCAGATATTCCTGGACAATGGAGGAAATGTGATTTTCAATTCTGAGCAATTAGTAATTTTTAAAAGCCATCACTCTGTTTCTATCATAAAGAATAAATACAATTTATTATCATATCTCTGTACCCCAATTTTGCTGTTTTCTTTAAAAACAAAAAAGAATTAACAGCTAAAAATCACTTTCCTTATTCCATCTGCTGAAAATCCTAGATCTTTAAGACTGGAAAGAAGTTTTTCAATTGCTGCTTTCTTTCTCATTTTGTATATGGAAAAACATAGTTAGAGAGACGATGAGTATGATGAGGTCCCCTTCCAAAGTCATAGCCTGGTTGGAGGCCCCAAACCCCTGGCTCCCTGACCCTGCTCATTCCACTGCCTGTCTCAGCAGAGCGCCCCAAGGATGTACATTTCTTAAAAGCCAATGCTCCTCACACACCTTCAGAGAAAACATAAAGAGGGTATTCATTCATTAGATTTCATTGCCTTAGTTATTATCCAATTTGTAAAAGGATAAAGACATTTTTGTTTAAAGCATCATGATATATCATTGGGCAATGGTCATAAATTCAATATTCTTCTAAGAATTAATCAAAGAATAGAAAAGGACAGGTATACCTTTATTTGATAGCACTGCCATACCGTTAAAAGAAAAAAATACTTTCCAAATAAAACAAGTTATTGGCAGTAAAATGCGGGGTTTCCCCACCAATTTTAACATCAAATAATCATATCAGGAAGCCCCAACTGCCAGTGTCAAGAGGACAAAGGGATTCGTGAATGGCATGTTGTTAGATGAGCCTTCTTCAATGGGTCCCTCCTTTTCCTTTTATTCTCTGTTCTTTGTGATTGCCTAAGCAACAAAACAGAATCTTAATTTTATGATTGACTTTATTTATGACTTTGTGATTAACTTGATTCATGTGGAACTTAAAGATGGAAGCATATCACCTAACCTATAAGAAATCATTCATGGTTCATAAGTTATTTAACTAATGCTTATTCTAAATCCTCACATATCATGATTTGCGCTAAAGTGATAACCAAGAAGATAAGATAAAAGAAAACGACTCAGGAATAATTGGACATTTTATATTTGAGATTTAAAATTTAACAAAACAATCTAGACTTTGTTCTTACCAATGAAGTTTCATATAGTTGAAACAAATAAAATCAGAGTTTACTAAACACAGTACTTTATTCATCTTATGTCAATTTTGAAACAAAGGGACAGGGTACTTGAAATTATATTGTTTTGAAAAAAAGGGGGTCCATTTTATTCTGACTCAAAATACATTATAAAAATTGACATAAAAATAACAAATTGCCAAAAATGATGAAACTTAATTCCTCAGAAGTAATAATTGAATTTTAGTTGACCTGTGTGTTTCATAAATATCAATTAAAATATTTTATTGTATTACATTTTTGCAGTTGACCTTCAATCTATGTAAATTCATTACAACTCTACATATTGGATTTTATTTCACAGCAATTTGTGCCATAAAGATTATAAAATCAAACTGCGAGAGAATGAGAGTCAGAAGGAACGTGATAGATATTTTGGTTTAAGGGCAAAGGCATGAGTTTGAATCTCACACAGACTCTCATCTTGCTTAAGATACATGATCTTACACAAGCTGTTTCACTGCTTTGGGCTTTGACTTCCTTTTCTATATAGAGGTGGGTAAAAAATACCCACCTCATGTGCTTATTTTAGTAAAAATTAAAGGGTCACAGGGTTGCTGTTCAACAGTGGCATTCTTATTATTACCTAATTTATCTTCACCCCCTTTCTTTGAAATGTGAAAATCCATCCAAGAGCCAGGGTCATTCATGTTGTCAGGTACCACCCCTGTCGCTTTGTTTGTTTCAAATGTGCCCTTTTCCCAGGCCTTATGCTCATGCTGTAGGGATAAAGAGGGGAAAAATATTTTAATATTGAAAACTGATTTGATTCCTACTCTCAATAGCTGAATACCTAAAAGGGAGGACCAAGGGTCCCCAGGGAACAGCAGTAAGCATCTGTAGTAACATGAGATATAAAATAACTCTACACACTGCTGCTGCTTATTTCATATGTCATAACTCAAACCTCCCACTCTGAAGTATTTATCAGTATGGATTATTGTCACTACAACAGGGCAGAAAACGGGTGGGTTGGGAGAGATGGAGTAGAGAACAAAGCCAGAGTTTAATTATAGCCACACTGGGATGGTGTCTCGGTCAGTCCAGAATGCTATAACAGAACACCACAGACTGGGTGGCTTCAACACGGAAATTTATTTCCCACAGTACTGGAGGCTGGGAGGTCTGAGTTCAGGGTGCCAGCATGATTGAGGAGTTCTGGTAACCCTTCCTTGGTTCATGGATAGCTGTCTTCTTACTGTGCCCTCACATGGCAGAGAAAGGGAGACCATCTTTCGTGTCTTTTTAAAGGACACTAATCCCATTCATGAGGCTTCCACTCTCAAAATCTAAGGCCCAGTCTCCAAATACCATCACGTTGGAAATTAAGTCTTCAACATAAGAATTTAGGGGGGATGTGGGAACACAAGCATTCTGTCCATAGCAGATGGAGTAGGGAGACTTTGTAGGCTGGCAGGATTCCAGGTTACATGCAAGCTGTTAGCGTCAGCCCCTCTCACTCCCCTTACCTGACCATTCTCCTGATGTCTTCCTTTATCTTCCTGTAGTTCCCCCAGGTGCCGCCTTAGAGGAAGGGCTATGCTGTTTTCCGCTGCCTCGGTCTGCCCTATCTATTCCTCTAGAAAACTTGCTTTCCTTCCCTGCTGTTTAGTTAGATAGTATGAGGAAAGTGCCTGCTTCATTCCCATGGAGGTAAGTGACTAATTACCCTTTATCTTCTGCGGCGCATTTGCTTGAAAATCCAAATAAATCTCAAATGGATCACATCCCAAGCAATGTGAACAACATTTTCAGGTGGTGTCTGGTCACTCCTTTGAAAAATTGGGAGTACAAGGAATCCAGACGAGCTAACTTTGCACATAAAACGTGATTGCATCAGCATCTCCAAACGGGAAGCTCGCTTACAGCCTAACACCCAGGGGAAGGCTGGTCTCTTTATTTACAAAACTCCTAGGGCTCATGGGATTTACTTTCTTTTAGCTCATTAAAGCTTTTCTTTCTAAAAACAGTCCTTCCAGCTTTCATTTCTCTGCTGGTAGCTCTTTAAGGACTCCACTCTCCCTTCTGATTTCTGCTCCTTGGACATGGATTCCCCAATGTTGTACTGATTCATCCACGACCAGGGCTCCCTTCCTGACAGCTGGCCTGTGCTTTGTTATGGGAGTTCCCCAACCTAGAGCTGGCTCACTTCATCGTTGTTAATTTACAGTGTCACAGGTGTATTTCCGAGCAATTTAATAAGTGTAATTGAATCCATTATATACCAAACAAGTTGTTTCACAAAATTCTATTCATTGGGTTGCCTTCTACTGAGGAACACCAGTAATTACTCTCATGATGTAGAAAACTTAATAATCCAGGCATCCCTGAAGAAACAGAAAAATCATCTTGAACACACGTATCTCTTCAAATTACTACAGTGATCATTGGCTGGAAGCCAATGATAAAGAATGTTTTAAAAGAGCTAGAACTTTTCATACGATAAATGAATATTTAAGATTTTTCTGTTTTTTTTATTTTTTTTTTTAGGGAGGGACTCTATCACATAACATGCCTTATCTATATTTAGAAAATGAGAACCAGATCATTATACACATCCACTTACTTCAGGAGCACTGCTATGCCTCAGCCATTTGAAGGGTTTGCTTATTTATCTTGCAGGGGAAGAGTAAGAGCTTTATGGCTATCTAAAGATGCTGCTAATGTAGGATAAAATGCCTTTTCATGAATGTTTTTGAGGTTTAATGTTAATGCACTGTATTATTACTCCATAGAAGGGAAATGAAATGTAGTACAGAAAACTAAATGCACGCGATGCATCAAATCAAGGCTAAAGAAGAACTGTGTTTCATGGAGAAAAGTTGTCACTGAGATGGCAACTTGCATGTGTTTGTTGAAATAGATAGACAGATTGCTTAAATAGTGTGGATTGCTTAGGATGCATGATCATTGTGGGCTGCTTCTGGAAAATGTGTGTCCTTTCAATAAGTCAAAAACATTTTTGCTGACTAATGTTAGAAGATGCTAAATTTATCAGACTGGTTTATTCATTGAAGAAATGTCAGAGTTTCACATGAGTTGCTCTACACTGAGATGAACTAGTTTTAAGGTGAAATCTCTAACACATTTGCTATTTAATCATAAACTTATGACTAAGATGAAAGGTAGCTGGAAGCAATAGAAAGAAGACTGGATATGGTATCAGAAATAGTCCTTGGTCCAGTTTTTACTACTAATGAGCTCTGCTAGCTGGACCTAAACTAAACACACTTTTTAGTTTTTTAAACTAGTACATTTAAACTGTATTTTATACACACATACTCCACAGGCTCCAGTTATATTGATCAAGACCTAAATTAAGAAGAAAGAGAAAAATAAAAGCTCCAAATTCTTGACCTTCCCAAAGGGAGCATTAAAAGCCATAATTTTGTTCCTCTCCTTCATAGTTACATAAAATTTTAGGCTTCTCTTAAAATTTTAGCCTTCTCTTGAAAAAGATTGAAATAGCAACTGGTAGAATGAAAAAGAGAGTGGCTACACTTCCACCTGTAAAAATAAATAAATAAAAGGCAAGAGTATTACATATTTTAAAAAGTATAAATGAGGATGACAAAATAATAACAGAAGAATAAAAGTAAAGGGTCTAAATTTCCCCTTTATAATATAGGCAAAGACTCTCAGAAACAATTGAAAATAATAATCTGTTATTTCTTACACAAAATATCGCAAAAATAATGTATCACAAGAAAATATCATACACAAGGCTCTAGAATGTAGTTCCCCCCATCAAAGAAAAACCCAGAGTACAAATATTGATGTCAGTATTATTTGTAATAATGACTACATTGTCTGTAAGCTCTACAAAATGGGGACAGTGAATTTTGTTCATAGGCTCCTAAAAGCATTTGGAACGTAATCAAACTTAAAGAAATACTTGTTGAGTGAATAAATCAGCTAATTAATCATTGTTTTGTTAAGACAAATATGAAATTGAGTAGAGGGCAATTTTACATTGATCTAGTTTATAATCAATAGGAAATTTATAACAGTATTCAACTTTTATGCTCTGAATATTCTCAAAATGTCTTAATTTCAAAATGTCAAATAATGGAAATGCAGTCTTAGGTGTGCTCAAGTAACATTAAGAAATTGTATGGCTAAAAATATGGAAGCAACCTAGGTGACCACTGATGGATGAATGAAGAAAATATGGTACACATGGAATACTATTCAGCCTTAAAAACGTGAAAGAAATCTATCATTTGCAACAACATGGATACACTTTGAGGATATTATGCTAAGTGAAATAAGTTGGTCACAGAAAGGCAAATACTGCATGGTTACACTAATATGAGGTACCTAGAGGAATCAGACTCATAAAGGCAGAAAGTAAGATAGTGGTTATCAGCAGTAGGAGAGCTACAAAGTTGGGGAGATGTTGGTCAAAGGACACAAAGTTTTATTTAGACAGGAAGAAGAAGTTCAAAAGTTCTATTGTGCAATATGGCAAGTAGAGTTAATAACAATGTATTATATACTTGAAATTGCTGAGAGTAGATTTTAAGTGTACACACACACACAGATACATATGTGAGGGAATGCAAATATTAATCAGCTTCATTTAGCCATTCCACAATGCATACATAGGTAAAAACATCATGTTGTATACACTAATTATACACATTTTTTATTTGTCAATTTAAAAGAATAATAACGAAAGAAATTACACAGCTAAATCAAAGGATGCACATGTCAGAGTAACTGGAAAGACAGCACATGAATGCCCACACAAGAGTCCTGTTACGTACAACCCCACTCACAATCACCTCTTTTTTCATTCTCTACACACCAGGCTCACTGCCCAGCTAATAGCCCCATTAAGCAAACCCAGGTTCTCCTATATTTCAACCTCTGTTTAGATACATTGCCTCACACTATTAATAAGTATCATCAGCCTTTCTAGCTTTGCCAATGCCTCAATTCCCTTTCCCCCTTTCTGCACATCACTCCAACAATCACTGGTCGACTTTATTGAACCTGCCTCATGGGCAGGATCCATATGGAGCAAATTTGTGAAGAGCTGCATTCCTCTGCTAAGCAGTTTGTAAAGCATTCTAGCTGAAACAGGGAAGCAGATAATTGTTTTCACCAACATCCATTCCCTCGAAACTATCCCACTAAAATTAAAGCAAGGTCATTGGCAGGCTGGGGACCAGAATAATGAGAGATTATTGACAAAGAAACTAGTTAACAAAAATGCTGAGAAAATCCAGGCAATACATAGAGAACTTGGAATAGCACGATCAGTAAGAATAAATTGGAGAAGTTGTGTTGGAAACACATTTGTGATTTAACAGGATGAGGTGGCTAACAAATAAGGTATGGAGTTAAGGATGACTTCAAAGTGAATAGTTTGCAAGATTCAGGGGATCATGATGCCATTCATACATAGACGGAATCATTTTAGAAAGAAAGGACATCTCTGAGGGGAAGGTAATGGCTTTCATTCTGGACATCCTAATTTTGATGAACCCATGGGGCATCCAAGATGAGAAATCTAGTAGGCAGTTAAGAGGAATTTGGTCTAAATAATGTAGCTAATCTGGTAACAGGCTGTTTTGACTAAGTACCACCTATAGGGAAGAAGTAATCATTGGAACAGTAAGAAATTACTAGATTTTATGGTGGATTAGATCAAGAAGAGGGATAAATAGCTCTTTGGCACAACTGTACATCTTACTGCCTATTTTGGGTCATCAATAGAAATAGATTAGGACAGATTGCACCTATGGACATGGTGCAATATTTAAAGGTAAGCCATGCTGTAAAGAAATTAATATAATGTTCAGTATCTTTAAAAATATTAGTTGTAAGTTACATAAACCAAAATAGCAATGCTAACATTGTAAAAGTAAATTTAGTTAAATTATTAATGATTCAAACTTACATCTCCCCACTTCTTAAATCCCACAAGATTCCTGTTGTATGTAAGCAACACTTTCCTCAAACCAAGAGCCTTTTAGGAGCCTTCTATCATATCCATCTGGCACCAGGGTAGCAACGTTATGGATCATTGAGACAGGTTGGCTAGAAAGGTAGATCACTTTTGTCAAGGAAGAAAATTTAAAGAGTCAAAGGATCATAACTCTTATCCTCTACAGTAAAAATGGCATTGTTGATGATTTAAGAACTTTGGATGGTGCTATTCAGCTCAGATAATTATAAAGAATACCCCATTGTGGAATATTATTCCATAGGTCTGTAAATTTTCTGTCACTTTTCCTATTTCAGCTCATCTTACACATCAAACAACTCACCCTGTCTATAAAATGGAAGATATGCCGTATAACAGTTATATCAAAAAAGATCTTTTATGTGTAATCACTTCATAAAGTGCTGTTCGAACATAAGGTATTAGTAGTTATTTTAGCCTATCACATGAATAGTGCATCCAGACTCCAAGATTTAGAGATTTAGAATCAAGCTCCTTTTTCTTTTCTTTTTTCTTTTCTTTTTCTTTTTTTCTTTTTTTTTTTTTTTTTTTTTTTTGCCAAGCTCTTGGAAACAGTACCCTTGATTCTAAAATAGAAAAATAACAGTACAGAATTATGATCATTGCTCTAGACTTACTGAATTTAATTCTTGGTTCAAATAACAATGATAATAATAAAACCAACTTTAAACTCAGCACTTTTTTCTATGCATTGTCAACTCCTTTTGAATTTCATCTTTGACCCTGAAGTACAGATTCGATTCTTTCTTCAGAATGTTTACATTTATTTCACCTTTCAAATTACCTCCTTTTTCCTTGGTCTCTGAGTTTCAGAGGTATCTGACGCATAATTTATGCCCTAGAGACAAAAACATTGGCTGCCAAGATGCATAAAACTAGTGGCCCAGTTGTGAGGATGAATTAAGAATGGACATCATTTTATTTCATTTTAATTAGTTTTGTTTAATTCTAGTTTCAGTTTTGATGATATTTTGCCAGCCTTTCCAATTTTTTTCTTTGATAACAACATAATTCAGGGAGAAAGTACAAATTTGCCACAGGTTGAACACTTAATTTGTGTTCCTTAAAAAATAATGCTGTGCTTAGTTTATTGCCAGGAAACTTCTTGCTTGATGTTTTGGTCTGTTTCGTTTTTAATGTTTTAAACAAAGAATCTTCTCACCTTTACTTCAGAATTTCTTCCAAAGATACACATGCATTTCTAGGAAGAGGAAACAAAGAGTTGTAAGACATCTATCATCGTAAAAAATTAATCACTTGACTCATTCCCTGTCCTGCTTGTTTCCGTTAGTGTTTTCAGCTTCCCAAGACCATACTGTTCTACATCTGTATGTAAGAGCTCTGGTGTATCTAGAATTTGTAAGCTGTCCAGCAAAAATGAAAGGGGGTCTCTCCATTTACTTTTCAATGATTAAAAAAAAGAGAGAAAACAATCAATTTGATATAACTCTCTCTTTTACTCTAATCTTATTCTCTGCCTTGTGTTAATTTCCAGCAAGGCCCTAAACAATCGATCTTTAGCAAGTGAATACATTGTTCCCTAAATGGTTTCAGTTACACAGGTTAGCTCTGTTGGGGGTTGCACTCACTGTGATGTTCTAAGGAGACTAGATGGTTTCAGAGAAGATAAAATATTCGGTAGCACTGAAACAGGTCGAATATAATCCTACGTAATATTCTGGTGCTGTGTTATGGATTTGCAACAGGTGAATTCAGACAAACTGGAAGTACATTTCCCAGAATTCCTTTATCTGCAGAGTTCTGGGTTCGGGATGGAGCATAAGAGAATTTGCACAAGATTTGAAAGGTAAAAGTGAAGTAGCAGCCATACTCTTTGCATGCTATAAAGGTCCACAAGGGCGCCAGGCTGTGCTTCAGACAGCACACATGGTTGTCGCAGTGCCAGCTCAACTGGTTGGCTGGGGTAGAAGCCTAGTGCCACTCCTCAGCAACTTCCCACTCCCTTCCTTCAGCTTATCCCACCCATGGCAGCAGCGGATTTAGCTCCATGAGGAAAGGCTCCAGTTTCTCCAGCAAATCGATTCCATAATCAAAGATGGAGGCTAACAGGTGGTAAGAGGAGCTAATGGGTCCCAGTTGGTCCTTGTGGGAACCAGCTCAGCCTCAAGAGTTCCAGATTGTTTGAACCCCTCTCTATTTCACACCCTCTTTTCTCCCAACTGCCTGCCCCGTGGACTTAAGGCTCCAGCACCAGATAGTGAAGGAACAGCCCCACATGGACTGCTTCACTTGTCTCAGTCCACCTTCACGCATCTCAGTCCGCTTAGGCTCCTATAAAAAATAACACAGACTGGGTGGCTTAAACAACACTTACTGGATCACAGTTCTGAAGGTTGAAATATCCATGATCAGAGTTCCTGCATGGTCTGGTTCTCGTGAGGACTCTTCCTGGCTTGCAGATTGGGGCCTTGCTGTATCCTCACATGGCATTAAGAGAGTTCTTGTCTCTTCATTCCCTTGTAAAGGCTCCAATTCCATCATGAGTTCCACCCCCATGACCTCATTCAAGCCCAGTTACCTCCCAAAGGCCCCACCTCCAAATACCACCACACTGGAGATTAGGGTTTCAACATATTGATTTGTGAACTGCAAACATTCAGTGTATAGCAACCAGCTCCCACTTGTAGTGGACCTGCTTTTCTGACCCAGGCTCTAAATGCTGCACACTGAAATTGCCTTCTTCATGACGGTTCTTACGTGCTGTTTACTTCACTCTTTCCCATATCTCTACCTCTCAGAATCTGATCTAAACTTACATGAAAAACTCAAAGCCTATCTTTTTCATGAAGCCTTCCCTGATATTTATGGTAAAAATTAACCACTTTCTCCTGCATGTCCCTAAGCACTTTAGTTATATCTCTCTTTGTGCACTTAATGCATCCTGCCTTGTATGGCAGTTCTGTGTATCTCTGTCTCCCCTTGTAAATTTCTTGAGGGCAGAAATGATGTCTCACTCATCTTTGTATCCCCAAAAGCAACTATCACAGTGCCCCATGCAGAACTGGAGTTCAATAAATGTCTGTTGACTTGAAGTCTGGTGCAGCTTGCTTTATCCTCTGGCACTGCATGGGTTGTCACCATGACTGTATCTAAAGGACAACTTTACCCTTCTGGGCTCTCTGCTCTTGTTTTATCTATTTTTATGATGTGTTTATACATAGTCCCTGCTTTATGCCAGAAGCCAAGCACTTTGGTGATACATTTTCAGTCAGGTTAAATGTTTGGCATTTTTTTTCAAGTGGAAAGGCCCTCACCGGATGTATTAAGAGTTTTCTTTTGGAACCTTATCATGAAAATAAATGGAGCAAATAACTGCATACAATAAGGCACTGCATAGTTAATGTAGCAAAGTATCCTGCACACAGCAAGCTCGTAGGAAACATAGGTTGAATGATGGAGGAAATAAATTGATGAATTTACTAATGAATGAAGAGCCTAACCAAGGGACAAAGCCATCAGGTATATTTATAGTACTGCCATTTTTAATGACATGATTTGAGACTCTTCCAAAGAAACATAGATAACTACCTACCTTCATGTAGTCCTACCAACAGGCACAGGATTTCTCTCCTCCAAATTGCAGTAGTTCATCATTCTTGCTTAGAGTTTGCTATAAGCTATAGTTTATAAAGAACTATAATTTATGGTTTATACAAGATAGGTCTTATCTACATTTCAAAAAATAGGGAACCACAACAATTCATGGAGCATAGTGTCAAAGGAAAGGAACTATTGTCAGAATAGATCTAGATCTATTTTTTTTGTCTGACATCTATGAAAGGGTGAATGCTAATGTATTAAATATTTTTCTAATATTGCTAAAAGAGAATTTTATAAAATTCTTTCAACTCCCATCTTGTATATGAGATTCTAGAAGTTGCTAAAAATTGCGCTAGAAAATGGGTACAGCTTTGTCTTGCAAGTTTTATGTTTCAAAACATTTTCCCCTCAAAGAAAGCTTTATTTCCAAGTCCTGAGGTGCCAGGTAAAAATCTAATGTAAAGTAAAAGTAATTATCTAATATCTCACTTAGTAAATCATCAGGATAAAACTTCTTTAGGAAAAAGCTAGCTCTTTTTGTTTGTGAGGAAAAAAGAAATAAAACAGACTCCGGGAAATTTTTCAAGTGATTTTAAAAAGCAAAACTTTTACTCTAATCATTTTCTTGTAAATAAATCTAAGAAAATAATAGTTTAGTTTAAAGTAAAAGTTTCCTGGTTCAATTTGCATCCACTTTTATGCATAACCTATCATGTTACCTCTCACAGTGTCTTTGGTTGCACTTTACGTATCTTAAGCTTATCCTGCTCAGTATAGTTATCTTCACAAAATTGCTTTGGTAACCCAGGAATTGCAACATTTCTGTTGCCTCATTATCTAACAATGTATCCAACCAATCAAAATTCAAGATGGTCAGAGAAGATCCTGCAAGTCATTCATCCAACAAATCTTCATTGAGCAGTAATGAAACATAGGCTCTGGTTTTCAATTTAGGACTGAGGACAGATGCACCCACATGAGTACAACACTTGTTACAGGTGCAACCATGGAACATCTCCACAGACACCAAGAGGTCAAGAAAGAAAATACAGAAAGGGTGGCTTCTTATACACCAATAACAGACAAACAGAGAGACAAATCATGAGTGAACTCCCATTCACAATTGCTTCAAAGAGAATAAAATACCTAGGAATCCAACTTACAAGGGATGTGAAGGACCTCTTCAAGGAGAACTACAAACCACTGCTCAAGGAAATAAAAGAGGATACAAACAAATGGAAGAACATTCCATGCTCATGGGTAGGAAGAATCAATATCGTGAAAATGCCCATACTGCCCAAGGTAATTTACAGGTTCAATGCCATCCTCATCAAGCTACCAATGACTTTCTTCACAGAACTGGAAAAAACTACTTTAAAGTTCATATGGAACCAGAAAACGGCCCGCATTGCCAAGTCAGTCCTAAGCCAAAAGAACAAAGCTGGAGACATCACGCTACCTGACTTCAAACTATACTACAAGGCTGCAATAACCAAAACAGCATGGTACTGGTACCAAAACAGAGATATAGACCAATGGAACAGAACAGAGCCCTCAGAAATAATGCCGTATATCTACAACCATCTGATCTTTGACAAACATGACAAAAACAAGCAATGGGGAAAGGATTCCCTATTTAATAAATGGTGCTGGGAAAACTGGCTAGCCATATGTAGAAAGCTGAAACTGTATCCCTTCCTTACACCTTATACAAAAATTAATTCAAGATGGATTAAAGACTTAAATGTTAGACCTAAAACCATAAAAACCCTAGAAGAAAACCTAGGCAATCCCATTCAGGACATAGGCATGGGCAAGGACTTCATGTCTAAAACACCAAAAGCAATGGCAACAAAAGCCAAAATTGACAAATGGGATCTAATTAAACTCAAGAGGTTCTGCACAGCAAAAGAAACTAGCATCAGAGTGAACAGGCAACCTACAAAATGGGAGAAAATTTTCGCAACCTACTCATCTGACAAACGGCTAATATCCAGAATCTACAATGAACTCATACAAATTTACAAGAAAAAAACAACCCCATCAAAAAGTGGGCGAAGGATATAAACAGACACTTCTCAAAAGAAGACATTTATGCAGCCAAAAAACACATGAAAAAATGCTCATCATCACTGGCCATCAGAGAAATGCAAATCAAAACCACAATGAGATACCATCTCACACCAGTTAGAATGGCGATCATTAAAAAGTCAGGAAACAATAGGTGCTGGAGAGGATGTGGAGAAATAGGAACACTTTTACACTGTTGGTGTAAACTAATTCAACCACTGTGGAAGTCGGTGTGGCGACTCCTCAGGGATCTAGAACTAGAAATACTATTTGACCCAGCCCTCCCATTACTGGGTATATACCCAAAGGATTATAAATCATGCTGCTATAAAGACACACGCACACGTATGTTTATTGTGGCACTATTCACAATAGCAAAGTCTTGGAACCAACCCAAATGTTCAACAATGATAGACTGGATTAAGAAAATGTGGCACATACACACCATGGAATACTATTGCAGCCATAAAAAAATGATGAGTTCATGTCCTTTGTAGGATGTAGTCCTGACATGAATGAAGCTGGAAACCATCATTCTCAGCAAACTATCGCAAGGACAAAAAACCAAACACCGCATGTTCTCACTCATAGGTGGGAATTGAACAATGAGAACACATGGACACAGGAAGGGGAACATCACACACCGGGGACTGTTGTGGGGTGGGGGGAGAGGGGAGGAATAGCATTAGGAGATATACCTAATGCTAAATGACGAGTTAATGGGTGCAGTGCAGCACACCGACATGGCACAGGTATACAGGTAACAAACCTGCACGTTGTGCACATGTACCCTAAAACTTAAAGTATAATAATAATAATAAAAAAAAGAAAGGGTGGCTTCTTTTTTTTTTTTTTTTTTTTTTGAGACAGAGTCTCACTCTGTCACCCAGGCTGGAGTGCAGTGGCAGGATCTCGGCTCAGTGCAACCTTGGCCTCCTGGGTTCAAGCAATTCTTCTGCCTCAGCCTCCTGAGTAGCTGGGACTACAGACGTGCACCACCACACCCAGCTAATTTTTGTATTTTTAGTAGAGACGGGGTTTCTCCATATTGGCCAGACTGGTCTCGAACTCCTGACCTTGTGATCAGCCTGCCTCAGCCTCCTTAAGTGGTGGGATTACAGGCGTGAGCCACTGCACCCGGCCAAGGGTGATTTCTAAATTACATCTTGAAATATTATCAGTGTTCATCAGGCAGAAAAAGGGTCTAGATAAGACAGAGGCATCTCACGCAAAGAAAGCAGAAGGAGCAAAGCATGAGATACGGAAGGCTTTGGTGCAATCAGAAAAACATCTGGTATGGCTGATGCTTGTCAGGGAGAAGGAAGAAAGTAAGGGATGCATTATGGGTTGAACTGCGCCTCACCAAAATTTACATGTTGGAGTCCTAACCCCATATCTCAAAATGTTACTGTATTTTGAAATTAGAGTCTTGAAAGAGGTAATTAAGGTAAAATGAGACTGTTAGATTGAGCAGTAATTCAACGGTACTGCTACCTTAGGAGAAGAAGAAATTGGGACACACAGAGATACCAGGGATGTGTGTGCACAGAGGAAAGGCCCAGTGAGGACAAAGAGAGAATGTGGTATTTACAAAACAAGGAGACAGGCTTCAGGAGAAACCAGCCCTACTGGCACCATGGTCTTGCACTTCCAGCCTCCAGAACTGTGAGGAAATAAATTTCTATTGTTTAAGCCACCCAGTCGGTAATGTTTTATTATGGAAGCTCTAGCAAAGTAATACAAGACGAAAGAGATGAGGGAGGCAGGGGTCTTCATGGGAGAACGTGTATGCCCTGAGAAGCTCACACATCCTGCAGGCTATGCAAATCCTTAAACAGTTAGACATAAGAAATTAGCAATACGTTAATAATATATTATACTTCATAAAAGTATCACTCTGACAACTGTGTACAAGGTAGAAGACACCAGCTGACTACAGGAAGAAAAACTAACTGTTGAATCAAGTAGCAATGAGAGGCTAACAGAGGCAGGCATGGAGGGGAGAAGAGTTCTGATGTGTGAGATGTTTCAGAGGCACACTCAGCCAAAGCTGGACCCAGAGGTGATGTCATGTTGTACAAATGAGAACGACAGCCCAGATCTGCTTCAATGCTGGGACCTACGATACAGGAACTCAATAAGCATTTATTTCTCAAATGAATGAAGACAAGCCAACTACCCACTTTCATGAGATGGACATCTGAGAATAAACCATACTACTCCAAACATCATAACATACATTCTACTATACTAAATGTGCAGAGAGTTGAGTGTTGACTATGAAACTATAGATATAAGATCCATCCATTCTCATATGATTACACACTGTCTTTCTATAACATGTGTTGATTGAATGCTCAATGGAGATACAATTATGTGCTAGCTTGGTTCAGGAGTGGTGTCATAAAGTAACGTAGACTAGGTTTGTGCTCTAAAAAATATTTCAAAAAATTCAGAGACCACAAAATATGTGTTCTTTGAATGTATGTAGAAAAACAGAATTTATTTCAAAATGTCAGAGGAGAGGTGCTGCTGGTGTGGCCCTGACATACCTTATTCTAAAGGGGTCATGTAGTCTTTGCTATTGTGAATAATGCCGCAATAAACACACGTGTGCATGTGTCTTTATAGCAGCATGATTTATAGTCCTTTGGGTATATACCCAGTAATGGGATGGCTGGGTCAAATGGAATTTCTAGTTCTAGATCCCTGAGGAATCGCCACACTGACTTCCACAAGGGTTGAACTAGTTTACAGTCCCACCAACAGTGTAAAAGTGTTCCTATTTCTCCACATCCTCTCCAGCACCTGTTGTTTCCTGACTTTTTAATGATTGCCATTCTAACTGGTGTGAGATGGTATCTCATTGTGGTTTTGGTTTGCATTTCTCTGCTGGCCAGTGATGGTGAGCATTTTTTCATGTGTTTTTTGGCTGCATAAATGTCTTCTTTTGAGAAGTGTCTGTTCATGTCCTTCGCCCACTTTTTGATGGGGTTGTTTGTTTTTTTCTTGTAAATTTGTTGGAGTTCATTGTAGATTCTGGATATTAGCCCTTTGTCAGATGAGTAGGTTGCGAAAATTTTCTCCCATTTTGTAGGTTGCCTGTTCACTCTGATGCTAGTTTCTTTTGCTGTGCAGAAGCTCTTGAGTTTAATTAGATCCCATTTGTCAATTTTGGCTTTTGTTGCCATTGCTTTTGGTGTTTTTGACATGAAGTCCTTGCCCATGCCTATGTCCTGAATGGTAATGCCTAGGTTTTCTTCTAGGGTTTTTATGGTTTTAGGTCTAACATTTAAGTCTTTAATCCATCTTGAATTGATTTTTGTATAAGGTGTAAGGAAGGGATCCAGTTTCAGCTTTCTACATATGGCTAGCCAGTTTTCCCAGCACCATTTATTAAATAGGGAATCCTTTCCCCATTTCTTGTTTTTGTCAGGTTTGTCAAAGATCAGATACTTGTTGATATGTGGCATTATTTCTGACGGCTCTGTTCTGTTCCATTGATCTATATCTCTGTTTTGGTACCAGTACCATGCTGTTTTGGTTACTGTAGCCTTGTAGTATAGTTTGAAGTCAGGTAGTGTGATGCCTCCAGCTTTGTTCTTTTGGCTTAGGATTGACTTGGCGATGCAGGCTCTTTTTTGGTTCCATATGAACTTTAAAGTAGTTTTTTCCAATTCTGTGAAGAAAGTCATTGGTAGCTTGATGGGGATGGCATTGAATCTGTAAATTACCTTGGGAAGGATGGCCATTTTCATGATATTGATTCTTCCTACCCATGAGCATGGAATGTTCTTCCATTTGTTTGTATCCTCTTTTATTTCCTTGAGCAGTGGTTTGTAGTTCTCCTTGAAGAGGTCTTTCACATCCCTTGTAAGTTGGATTCCTAGGTATTTTATTCTCTTTGAAGCAATTGTGAATGGGAGTTCACTCATGATTTGGCTCTCTGTTTGTCTGTTATTGATGTATAAGAATGCTTGTGATTTTTGCACATTGATTTTGTATCCTGAGACTTTGCTGAAGTTGCTTATCAGCTTAAGGAGATTTTGGGCTGAGACAATGGGGTTTTCTAGATATACTATCATGTCATCTGCAAACAGGGACAATTTGACTTCCTCTTTTCCTAATTGAATACCCTTGATTTCCTTCTCCTGCCTAATTGCCCTGGCCAGAACTTCCAACACTATGTTGAATAGAAGTGGTGAGAGAGGGCATCCCTGTCTTGTGCCAGTTTTCAAAGGGAATGCTTCCAGTTTTTGCCCATTCAGTATGATATTGGCTGTGGGTTTGTCATAAATAGCTCTTATTATTTTGAGATACGTCCCATCAATTCCTAATTTATTGAGAGTTTTTAGCATGAAGTGTTGTTGAATTTTGTCAAAGGCCTTTTCTGCATCTATTGAGATAATCATGTCGTTTTTGTCTTTCGTTCTGTTTATATGCTGGATTACATTTATTGATTTGCGTATATTGAACCAGCCTTGCATCCCAGGGATGAAGCCCACTTGATCATGGTGGATAAGCTTTTTGATGTGCTGCTGGATTCTGTTTGCCAGTATTTTATTGAGGATTTTTGTATCAATGTTCATCAAGGATATTGGTCTAAAATTCTCTTTTTTTGTTGTGTCTCTGCCAGGCTTTGGTATCAGGACTGGATTAAGAAAATGTGGCACATATACACCATGGAATACTATGCAGCCATAAAAAATGATGAGTTCACGTCCTTTGTAGGGACATGGATGAAATTGGAAATCATCATTCTCAGTAAACTATCGCAAGAACAAAAAACCAAACACCGCATATTCTCACTCATAGGTGGGAATTGAACAATGAGAACACATGGACACAGGAAGGGGAACATCACACTCTGGGGACTGTTGTGGGGTGGGGGGAGGGGGGAGGGATAGCATTGGGAGATATACCTAATGCTAGATGACGAGTTGGTGGGTGCAGCGCACCAGCATGGCACATGTATACATATGTAACTTACCTGCACATTGCGCACATGTACCATAAAACCTAAAGTAGTATAATAATAATAATAATAATCATAATAATAAAAGAAAAAAAAATAAAATAAAAATAAAGGGGTCATGTAGAAAAATTTCTGTGTGAAGGAAGAAGAAAGAAAAAGTTTAATCAAGGCAGTAGGAACTTAGTGAGCATTGAGGGATGGGTAGAGTTAGGTTTGTCTTCAAGATTTTTGCAAAAGCACAAGAGAAAAGTAAGAAAACAGTAATACAGAATACTGATCTGGCTAGTGTGGAAAGAAGTACTGATATCATCTAGGTTACCCATTTTAGTTTAGAGCACGGGTTGGCAAATTGTGGTCCATGGGCCAGATCCAATCCACTGCCTGTTTTTGTATTGCCCATGAGTAAAGAATGGTTCAAAAACATCAAAAGGAAAAAAAAAATCTTGATGTGTGAAAAGTACATGGAATCCAGTATTCGTTAGCCATAAATAAAGTTTTATGGGAATACAGTCATGGTCATTATGTTTCCATATTGTCTGTGGCTGCAAGGGCAGAACCGAGTAATTGTGACAGAGACTGTATGGCCCACAGAGCCAAAAAGATTTGCTATCTGGAACTTTACAGAAAAAGTTTTCTGACCTGTGGCTTAGAGGAGAGACGAAAAGGCCAAAGACCTAGATAGTTACTGTCGTTTTATGAATACTACAGTGATACAGAGGCGAGCTTCCTGCACACAGGACCATGTAAGTGTCTGTTAAATTAGCATCTTGTAATGTGTACTCCGTGGAAATTAAGTTCAAGGAATATTAAAAATCGTCACATGGCAAAAAGAGGTTCAAAACAGCCTAAGCAAATGATAACTTGGAGAGATGCTGAATGATATTTCAAGGCATTAATATGCCAATATGTTATGGGTCTATAAGGGAACGTCACACACCGGGGACTGTTGTGGAGTCGGGGGAGGGAGGAAGGATAGCATTAGGAGATATACCTAATGCTAAATGATGAGTTAATGGGTGCAGCACACCAACATGGCACATGTATACATATGTAACAAACATGCACGTTGTGCACATGTATCCTAAAACTTAAAGTATAATAATAATAAAATTAAAAAAATAAAAAAATAAAAAACATTTCTCAAACACCCTGGTATTTTTTTCTGCTCCATCTAATTCTCTAACATGGGACACTGAATGGCACTATTACGTAATAGAATCGTGGAGTGCTACATCAATTTGGTGAAGATGGTGACGATCAATAACATTTATTCAATACTCACTGAATTATTTGAAAATTTAACTACAAAGGCATGCAATATGTGATATTCTATTGGTAATTCATAATCTCAAAAGTTGCGTTCTGATATTATTGTTGCCAACACATACCATCTACTTCTTGGTGACCTGTAAGAATTAAATTCTTGGCAAGGAAACATAGCTTCTGAAGGAACGGAAAGTCTACTGGCATGAGTGCCACTGTTTAAAAAGACCAAAGGGGGTTTAATGTAGTAGAAAGCCAAGGTAGCCAGGTTATCAACCAGCACAGATTTCACTCAGAGCCTCTAATCGGCAGGACCACTTGGATAAACACACAGTCTGCAAGGGATAATCACTGCTTGGAAGATATGTTATACAAAATATGTTCTTTTTGTGTGAATACCACAAGGCACTGAATTGGCTCCTAGCAAGAACAATCATGGAGGCTGATAGAATTATCTCACCAATTTTTACTGTTTGGGAATATTCCTAAAATTTTAACTTCATTTCTTGATTTTATATCACTGGAAAGAAGTACTAACAAATCAGGACTGGGATAATAAAATATACTGCTGAAAGTAAGAAGAGAACTTCTATCAGTTTGTTGAATGGCATACCAGAGTATTTGGTGTTTTTTGTTTTGCTACATATTTTACCCAACAGTTGCAGTTTGCCTTCCCAAAGAAAATTCACATGCCCAGAAGGTACCAACCTCAACCTTTCTGTGAATGGTGGATTAAAGAGCACAAAAACAGGCTGGGCACGGTGGCTCACGCCTGTAATCCCAGCATTTTGGGAGGCCAAGGTGGGTGGATCACCTGATGTCAGGAATTAGAGACCAGCCTGGCCAAAACAATGAAACCCCGTCTCTACTAAAAATACAAAAATTAGCTGGGCATAGTGGCAGGCGCCTGTAATTCCCGCTACTCGGGAGGCTGAGGCAGGAGAATCGCTTGAACCCAAGAGCTGAGATCACACCATTGTACTCCAGCCTGGGCGACAAGAGTGAAACTCCATCTCAAAAAAAAACACAAGAATACACAAGAATACACAAACCTACTTTCTGCCCAATTGTCTGAGTATTATCTGTTATCATCATCATCATCAGAGAAATTTCTATTCAGGAAAGCTTTAATTTAAATTACCACAAGGCCCAGGCATCGTGGCTTACATCTGAAATCCCAGCAGTTTGGGAAGTTAAGACAGGAGGATCATTTGAGGACAGGAATTCTAGACCAGCTTGGCCAACATAGAAAGACCCTATATCTACGAAAAATACAACAATTAGCTGGACATGACGGTGCACACCTGTAATCCCAGCTATTTGGGAGGATTGTTTGAGCCCAGGAGGTTGAGGGTGCAGTGAGCCATGATCATGCCACTACACTCCAGCCTAGGTAACACAAGACCCCATCTCTAAATAAATACATAAATTACCATGAAGTCATAACCCTTAGTAATCTGTCCAGTAATTTCTGATGTTTATATATGTTAACTAACTTTCTAAAATATGGCAAAAGTTACTAAAAATGTGTCACCATAGCTGCTATCATTTTATTTTTTTAATATTAAATCCAAAGACTGGTTGCTAAGATCCTTAACAATAATGAACTTCAGTAAATTCTAGAAGAAAACAGAAGATGACAGATGTGGATTGGCCCTCATGCATCCTGATGGCTGCCTTCTGGCACAAACACTGATTTTTATTTGGCACTTAACTCACTATCAGCTTATAGGACCTGAATGTGACCCATGGGTGAACTAATCACTATGTTGTATTTTCCCTGGCCACAAATCAAGGTGGCTAGTAACTCAAGCTGGTCAAATCAGAGTGACGCTCAAGGGATGCTGCCAGAAAAGTTACTTGTTTGCCGCAGACTTAAATGTTGCTAACGCTCGTGCTGCTGCAGCCATCCTGCCACTATGAAAACACTGTCTAGGTTAAAGCCAGGCTAGGGGGCAGACACAGCTGTGAGGCGGGGGAATGTTGAGTACTGATGACATTATTCGAGGTCCTACACCAGATTATGGTTAAATCTAGTCCTATTTCAAACTTTTGAGTAATATTTCGTTTTTATTAAGCCACTTCGGGTAAATCACAAGGAAGTGTTTTAGCTGTTAAAGTAACCAAAAAAAATAAGCATCGGAGCCATGCTCCTAGGTCAGCTCAAATAAATCTAGTGTTTCATTAGGAGAAGGAAACAGACCACTGAGTCTGGAGTTTCTTCCTTCTGGCGGGTTCTTGGTCTCGCTGACTTCAAAAAGGACGCCACAGCCCTTCATGGTGAGTGTTACAGCTCTTAAAACTGGCACGGCCCCCAAGAGTAACCAGCAGCAAGATTCATCATGAAAAGCAAAAAAACACAGCTTCCACAGCATAGAAGGTGACCTGACCCAGTTGCAACTACTGGCTACCAGCCAGCTTTTATTCCCTTATTTGTCTCCACCCACATCCTGCTGATTGGTCCATTTTACAGAGAAATGATTGGTCCATTTTACAGAGCGCTGATTGGTCCATTTTACAGAGTGCCTATTGGTCCATTTTACAGAATGCTGATTGGTGGGTTTATAATCCTTTAGCTAGACACAGTGCGCTGATTGGTACGTTTTTACAGAGTGCTGATTGGGGCATTTACAATCCTTTACCTAGACACAGAGTGCTGATTGGTCCATTTTTAGAGTGCACTGATTGGCGCATTTATAATCCTTTAGCTAGACACAGGGAACTGATTGGTGCGTTTTTAGAGAATGCTGATTGGTGCATTTACAATCCTTTAGCTAGACACAGAGTGCTGATTGGTGCATTTTTACGGAGTGCTGATTGGTGCATTTATAATCCTCTAACTAGACACAGAGCACTGATTGGTGTGTTTACAATCCTTTAGCTAGACAGAAAAGTTCTCCGAGTCCCCACTCGACCCAGGAAGTCCAGCTGGCTTCACCTCTCACTACCACAAATAAAGAACTAGCATAAGCCAAACATTTTATATTTATTAAAACCTCTTTCCCTTCTGGGTTACAATATTAGTATTTTGCTCCTATTTCTGACCTTCAGAGTAATAATTATAGATCCAAGCTGCCCGGGGTTTGCCTGTATCCTCCCTAGATTATAACATTTTGTATTCCTTTATATTTAGATTTACTTTTTAGGCTAATCTTATGACACATAGTGACACTCAGAAGCTCAGTGTTTACTATTTGTCTTATAAAGAAATGAAAGCTCCATTCATATGCAACTGTTCCAACTGTGTCCAGGTATACTCATTCATGTAGTCAATAAACAGTGGGAAGCCTCTCTATTCTAGGCACTGTTGTCTGTACTGGAGACACAGCAGTGAGCAGATAGGCAGGCATGCCTTCTCTCGAGGAGATCATATGCTAGAGGAGAAAATGGATGATACACAAGAAAAACACATGAAATTTAAGTATGTTAGATAGTGAATTCCATGAAAGGGATCCCTGAGGTGGGTAGGGCCGTGGGTTACAACTTTACATAAAGGGGACTGGGGAAGCCTCATCAGGAAGGTGACATTTAAGTAGAGACCTTAATTAAGGAGGTCAGAAAGAAGAAACATTGTAAGCAGAGAGAGTAGCAGATGCAAAGGTCCTGTGGTGACAGCATGCCGTGGATACTGTGTGTGCTCTACAAACAGCAGGGAAGCTGCATCAGTGGACCAGACAGAATGAGGAGAGGGAACAGCAATAAGAGGTGAGATCAGAGAGTATACGGTGGAAAGTGAGTGGTGAAAGAAGGTAGCAGATCCAGTAAAGCCACACAGGCTACATGGATCCAGGCTCTTCGTTTGTCTGTTTCCTTAATGTGTAAAAAACATTGGAAGTTATAAGCCAAAGTGCCACAATCTAACTTACATTTTAACGGGCTTACTCTGGCAGTGTTAGAATAGACTTGAGGTCAAGATCAGAAGGGAGATCACACAAAAGAATATGACAATAATCACAGTAAGCAATTATAATGGCTTGGATGGAGGTGGCAGTGATAGAAAGGTTAAGGATTTATCAGATTCTAATAAAGACAGTGGATATCGACAACATATTCTGATGAAGTCCAGATGCCATAATGTAGATGGAACTTCATGATCCAAGTGCCCTGGTCACTCCTTTCTCTCATGCCATATTCCAGCCACCTTGACCTGCCTCCGTTTCCCCTGGTGCCCTGCCCTCTCGCCCTAGCAGATGCTAACCCGCTGTCACCCAGCAGGACTCAAGCTTGAATTCACCTCCTCCAAGGAATCTTCAAAGCCCTCATCACACTAGTTCTATGTTTATTTATCTATCCCCCACCACACCATTACACTTCTAGCTGCTTGAAATTCTACTCTGTGACTTGGTCAAGGTTACATCCTTGTGGTTTAAACAGTGTTTGCCATAAAATCGACACCATAAATCTCTGTTTAATGAATGAGTGAAATCCCATTTTTATTTCGTGCTTTTAAATTTACTTAATTGCTCTTTCCTCATTTGTAAAATTGGGTAATAACTTCCTTACTAATTTTGTTGATGTGAAGATGTTAAGTGTCCAAGATAGATACAGGCAGAGAAGAGGCACACAGACATTTCTATAGCTTAACTCACCGACTTTCAGTTTATACAACTAAGGAAGGCTGTCCTATTTTGGCTGACTTTCTCTGCCTTCTGAAAAAAATGTCTCCACTTTTTATTTAAAGTGCCACTTTACATTTTTGAATGCTTGCTTTACCTTTTAAAATGTTAGCCGAAGGATAGGGAAAAGACATTGGATTCAGTGAGAAACAAACAAAACTTTTGCAAGAGCTTGGCTAATTCAAACAAAAACAGTACTGTGAATCTCCCCAAAGGGAGACTGGGTGCTGACCTAATCTTGTTTGCTTTCCTATTCAGTATTCTTCCCTACCAGCCTCCCTGGGGGCCTTAAAAGGAATTACCAAACTGCACAAAGAACTGCCTTGATGGTCATGCTTACTTGGTGTTTCTGGTCTAATGGACGAGTGATGTTGAAATAACAGAAAAGTGCATTTTTTCATTTTTATTTTGATAGCTTAACATTTTTAGGAAGTTTGTCTTCCTCTCCAAAGAAGTATCACATAGAAACAGCAAACTGATTGCTTAGTAGGAAAAAAAATACCATCATACTCCCCGGGAGAAACTGAAATGATCATTAATTTAAGTAACTGTAGCCTCTGTTTGTTGGTATTTACTATATAGGCTAAACAGGCACTGGGATGAGTGAATATTCTCATTTACCACCCACTCCCCTAGAAGTCTGTGAAATGTGTACTGGTATTATCACCATTTTGCATGTATGTAATATGAAGCTTAAAGTGATATAGTAACTTGCCTAAGGTTACATAGCCTTCTAAGTGGCAGAACCTATAGACTAGTGACTCCATGATACACATTTCACTCAAGAAGTGCCTTTTCATTTGTATCTTCCCATTTTATGAATCTTATATCAAGGCTTTCCATATCATTCTTCAATTGCTGTGGTGGATCCTCAAGACAAAGCAAGAGGGAGAGAAAATCAGATAAGTCACCTTTTTAATTTTCCTTGTTCATCATGTAGACCATGCTAGAGGAATCTTCTTAAAACACTGCTTTCCTCTGACTCCTGCACTACACATAAAGCACTGATAACTCTCATTGCCAATAGAACATAGGTCATATTTCTTTGTCTGACATTCGAGGGTCTTCACCCTCTGCCCTGGTCTTCTTATCTGGTATTATTTGGGCCTTATACTCAAGGTCACAGCATGAGTTTCTGTACTGAAAGGCTGCTCAGCTATATGCAATGAGCCTGTTTTCAAAAGGCTTGAGCGCCAGTCCATCTGTCTGGTCTCCATTTTTTAAATATCCCTTGGGCTCTCCAATTCCATTCCCATTTCATCTCTCTTGAATGCCTCCCTCTATAATTTGCCTATTGAGATCCTATCATATTCGAATGACTGCTCAAGCTATTCATCTTTAATCATGTCTTTCCGAAGCAATTTCTCTTTTGTTCCACATTCGAAAAAAATTTACTTTGAACCATATATTCATGGCGATATTCCCATATTGATTTGAATAGTAACCTGCCTCATCTCTTTTATTGGATTTCAATCATCTTGAATATAGGAAATTGTAAGAGTCCAGGATAGGTTTGGTTATGGTGCAATAAAGAAATTTCTCAGTGAGTTACAATAGCAAATGTGTATTTCCATTTCATGCTCTGTGTCCATCAGCTGTGAACTTGGTTTCTGCAGCATCATCCTCCACCATGTGGGAAGTGGCCCATTAAAATGGCAAGGACAAGGACAGGTAAGGTAAACACTAGTTCTTAGGGCTTCTACCCAGAGGTAGCACATCACACACATCAAACCTACTTACATTTTATTATCCAAACCAAGTAATTGGTCAAGGACAACTTCAAGAAGAGTGGAGACATGCAAACATAGCATGGTCCTGGAAAGAGGACAAACAGGATATTTATAAAATTCCCTAATGGCTATCAAAGCCATCTTCACAGGCATCACAAGAACTAAGGCCTTTACCCACTTCTGCATTTCAGGCATGCCTCACCAAGACAAAGACTAAGACCATCTTCTTGTACTTCTCTACCATGGTCAGTGTATAGGGTAGGGGTGAATTGGCAAACACTCTTCCTGCTCTGGCTCCAAGTGTTTCCTAATCATGAAAGTACAAAGCCAGAAAGAACAGACAATCATGCCTGTACAACCTCAGATGCCCTTTGACCTTCACACACAATCAATACTGTCTTGCTAATAATTAAAAGGAGGGGCTGGCTGATGTCTCAGTTATTGACAGATCCAAAATCTCAGTCGCATACAAAAATAAGCAAGTTTTTTCTCACTCACACATCTTCAGGGTAGCTGGGATGTAGCTGAGCTAGGTCAGCCTCAGCTGGGTTGGGGTCCAGGCTTCAGATTGGGTCCAAGTTATTCTGTGTGTGTCTCTCTCATCCTCTTAGAAAAATTACTCAAGGTATCTTCTCGTGATAAAAGGCAGGAATACAAGAATGCAAGCCCAACTGGGCAAGCACAGGTTATGCCTCTGAACAAATTGTACCTGATAAGATCTATTTGACCAAAGTAAAACACACACTCAAGCCACAGACCAAGGGGTGGTAAAGAACACCTCGTCCACCATGAGACAAAGTCACAGGGGCAAGGAGAGAAATAGTATACTCCTTCCACCAATGAAGTAGGGAAAGAGGTAACATTTGTGTGCAAGAATCTATCTCCCCTATTTGATGTCAAAAGAGGGGGAAATACATGAATTTTATGATAACATTTTTTACACTCAAGCAATATTTTCTGCAGGACTTCTCTAAGTCAGAAAGATGGATGTGCACTTATCTAGAGAGTTACGTCTGAGCTGTGTATGTTAACTGACATCCAGAACTATGTTTTTTAAAATAAATTGCCTGTTCTTCCTCCACTGCAAATCACATAGAGAAAGCCCTGGACTGCTGGAAATTAGAAGGTGTCTAATGTGTTAGCATGTGGGGGGATGATTGGGACTCCATACCTATATTATTCGGAGCATTTGCGTCAGGTGTGATATGGCCAGTGCCAAGCTGTTGGCAGTAGCACCATTATCACACAGCTCCAGCAAAAGATTCCCAATGTAGGTGACGAGGTTCTTGTCCCCTTGTCAAGATTCAACAGGAATCTTGAAGGGAAACAGACTGAACTCCTAGACCTCTTGCTACTACCAGCAGATCAGGAAGGGGGTCTTAAGTATTTCCACCCTGAAGACACACTGGAATCATTCCCCAGTTGTATAAGGTGGTACATGCTTACATAATTAATTCGAAATTTGCAGGATATTAAATTTAAACTGACTAAAACATGACAAAAATATTTAGAAAAATAGAGGCCAGGAAGAGAGAGGAGAGATGTAATGCAAGAAAATATTAATGCAAATCAGACTGTAGAGTGGAGGTCAAGAAACGGGAATGAGAAGTAAATTGTTTAAAATAACCCATTTGGAGAACTCTTTTTTCTGCAGAAGGTCCAAGAAAATTAAGGCATTCAAAAGTTTCTGAGCATAGAGTTTACCTTATATTGAAAAACCACATAGACCTATGCAAGAGCAGTGGAACTACAGTTTCTGACTTGAATTCAGTTCTGCGGGTCTGAAACAAGAAGCTCTGGAGGGTCTAAGGGAAGCAGGTTAGAACAAAGAGCTGGGCTGGAAAACTTCACAGTGCTGCTTGTGGTAGTAAGCTCTATAATTTACCAATAAGAACATAATTTGTATCCCCCAAATTGTGTGCTCTGTGGTAAGGTAAACTATCATTTTCTAGTCTAAACAAATGGCTGCAATATTCTGGTGTGGATTCTGCCCCATGAAAAAAGGATGTGAACTATTTGTGTGGGACTGGGGCTGACCTTCCAGGGTTTGAAGAATGCATTCTCTCTTCAGCTTTTCACGGGTGGAAATGGAGAACACAAGTGACCACTGCTTGCCAATGTCCTGGTGGCCCCCACCACCATTTGCATTTAGCAACAGTGTGGTCCATCCCATCCCATCCCATTTGTGATGATGGAAATGTTCTATGTCTGTGCCACCAATAAAGGGGCCACTTGCCACATGTGGCTATTGAGCACCTGACAAGTGGTTGATATGACTGAAAAAAATAATAATTTTAAAATTTTACTTAATTTTAATTAAATTTAAATAGCTATACGTGGCAAGTGGCTGCCATATTGAATACATAGTTCTAGAATCTCTGGGTCCTCTGAGCCTCCACACTCTTTTAAGTACTCAAAAGCTGCTCACATGGTCCCTGTTCTGCAAACACATACTCTCACTGCCAGTAACTGAGTGACAAGGAGCAAATGGCAGTATCTTAGCAGCTTTTTCAGTTGTCAAAAGAAAAAAAAATTTCTGCTTCTGGGCAGACATCTGACTGTGCAGCCGTTGCAGAGAGACAATTTAGTTCAGAATTACGTGCCACCCTGACTCTACCTGGCAGGTACCTTCTGTGCTAGCTCTTCTATCTGCAAACTTGAGAAAGATGACAGGGTTTTAAATGATTAACTCCTCTGGGCCACATTACTTAATTATACAGTACATCCAGGGATAGGCACATGGGTCTTTTATGGTAAATGATATGACGGTCTTAAAAACTCATTAATATGTCATTAACCAAGCAGACATTTACTAATTAAACAATTAGCCCCTCTGTTCTATTCCTTTGTTCCTCCCAGAGATGCTCGGTTACCCAGATCCCCAATTTAGCAGAAGTCCCCCACTTCTTTTCCCAGAGAAAATCACTCGTAAAGCAAACTCAGAGACTAAATGATTTTACCATATTTTTTTTTCCAAGTTGGCTACAAAGACAATCAAAGCTGATTTCCGTAGCATAAATGAATGTGGATGTTGGTCTAGTTTAAATAAATCATCTGATATGTAAATCAATTTTAGATATATGTGAAATAGCATCCGCCATAACTGGCGTAAATACTGAATATAACAAAACTACATATCCCACTTAAGTAAATACAAACAGACAAGATTAATGACTTGAGATGTATTAATATGATTCATCACATAAAGTCAATACCAAAGAAATGTGTAATGTTCTTAACTTTGTATCTCAGAAGGTTTTTAATATCCATTATGCTTTCAGCTAATTTTAACTAAATCATATTTGTTGTGTTGAAACTATGCTAAACTGCGGCACAAGGGGGATTATTCAGAATATCAAAATATAACATTGCAAATGTCTTCTGAAACAAATGTCTCGTGTATTTTAAAAAATGAAACTTAATAGTTTTAAATTTGGATTAGCAATTTTCTAAGAACATTCAGAAGTATTAGAACACATGCATATATTTTCAGCTACATTTTGGTTCTCTATTTTATGATTCAACTTGACAGTTACTTTTATCAATCTCCTGTTGACCTAAAGTAATGAACACTGGCAAAGGATCAAAAGCTGGGTAATAACTGGGATGGTCCAGAGATGATTAAAAAAAAACAAAAAACGGTGGAATTGCTGGAGCTTAGATGACCACATTCTCATGCGGCATGATCAGCTCCAAGTTGGTCAGCTATTTTTGGTTTTTCTAGTTTGTCTATTGGCTTGTCTTTCTGCCTTCCAATGAGGTGATGAAGCTGAATGAGAATTAACACAATGCCATAAATTATACTAACAGCAAAGTATGTCTAGTTAAGATTCTCAGTAGCTCTAATCTTGTGGAGGACCAGCAAATGGATTATCCACTCCATGAAATGGGTATGCAAGGGGTCTCAGGGTAGATGGAGCACTGTACCCAGGGCATTAATTGCTCCAGAAAAGCCCACTTCATGCAGACAACACTGGTTCTTAGACCAGAAACAGCTCTACAGTGAAGCTAATAATGCTTACGCTTCAGGACCCCTCAGTGGCCCAGGCTCTTGCAAGTACTAGGAGCTAGTACTTACTGGTTGGGAGGGGAAGTCAGGCAACAGTTAGGAAAAACTCTTTATACATTGCTGCAAGTGATTTAAGAAGGAAGAGGCATGGATCTCCAAAGCTTCTGTTACATGTTCACATTTTTATTCCCATTCTACATAAATATTGACTTTCATATTTATTATATTTAAACTTTTCAGTACCTTTTTTAAAGGAGAACTCCTCAAATAATGTAAGCTTTGGGATGCACAAACGTGGATCTCCTCTTAAGTTAACTGATGTGTTTGCTGCTGATATTAAATAACGGGCTCTGATTATCTATTTTAAGATGCTATTTGATTTAGCACAAAGTTGAGGAATATTAATTGATTATGTGAGTGTTTAAGGGTATTCTGCAAAAAGCATCATGATTTTTGTGACTTTCTGCTGGCAGAAGAAGATTGGAAAACTCTCATTCCACATAGAAAACACTGGGCAGAGGAGCGGAGGATCTGGCTCTCCTCGTCTGTGCAGCACTAAGGGACTCTGTGGCCTTGGGAAAGTTAGTGTCTCTGGCCTTCACTATGCTCACATATAAAAACAGGGAGGAATGGAAAGTGGACTAGATCCTTGGTACTCAAAATGTGGTCCAAGGAAGTGCTTTAGAAATGCAGAAACTCAAGCCCCACCACCACCCCCCTAGACCTCCTGAATCCAAATCTGCATTTTATCAAGATCCCCAGGAGATTCATATTTGCCTTGAAGTTTAAAAAGGGCAAGTACAGGAATGCCCCTAATACCCCTTTCAGGTCTAAAATCCCAGGACTGAAGTGTAGGAGGGCACATAGAAATCAACTGAAATATTTAGGAAAAAAATATGAAACTCTTGCTCAACTTTACCTTCTCCTCACTATCCTTTTATCCCCAGCCACTCACAAATTTTCTTTTTATCCTCCAGTCCAATCATATTTTATCTATCATTCATATTATTTGGTTTATCTAATTTCTTAGAATAAATTCACTGAGGAATTGCAGTTTTATTTAATCATAATTGTGTTAGTTTTTTTCTCACACTGCTATAAAGACATACCCAAGACTGAGTAATTTATAAGAGAAAGAAGTTTAATGGACTCACATATCCACATGGCTGGGGAGGCTTCAGGAAACTTACAATCATGGCAGAAGGCGAGACAGAAGCAAAGGCACGTCTTACACGGAGGCAGGTGGACAGCAAATGAGGGGAGGGGGAAGAGCCCCTTATAAAACCACCAGATCTCATGAGAACTTACTCACTATCACAAGAACAGCATGAGGGAAACCACCGCCATGATCCAATCACCTCCCACCAGGTCCTGCTCTCGACAGGTGAGGATTATGGAGATTACAATTCAAAATGAAATTTGGGTGGAGACACAGAGCCAAACCATATCAATTATGACCTTTCACACGTTGCTGAATGTTTGTGTTCTCCCAAAATTCATATGTTGAAATCTCCCAAGGTGATGATAGTAGGAAATAGAACCTTTGGGAGGTGACTAGGTCACAAGGACAGAGCCCCCATGAAGGGGATTAGTGCCCTTATCAAACAGGCCCAAGGGATCTCATTCATCCCTTCCATCACGTGAGGACACACTGAAGAGAAGATGCCATCTACAAGGAAGTGGGCCCTCACTAGACTATTCCAGCACCTCGATCTTGGACTTCCCAGCCTCCAGAATGGTAAGATAGAAGTTTCTGTTGTTTATAAACCACTCATCAATGCTGTTCTGTTTAGCAGCCCAAAAAGACTGAGACATGGATGCAGTTCAAAGTTTTGAAGATGCAAGAAATAAATAAAAATTATATACTGTCTTTAATTCACAGTGATTTCCTATAAATACTAAAATACAAATTATAATTCAGTTCATTGATTATTTTGTCATGTCCTTTGAAACTTTCGTCTTTTTAAAAAATCTATGTGATAATTTCTCCAACTTTCAAGGGAAATTACATCAAAAGGCTTTCACAGTAAATCAGGCTGGGCGTGGTGGCTCATGCCTGTAATCCCAGCACTTTAGGAGGCCAAGGCAGGAAGACTGCCCGAGGTCAGGAGTTCAAGACCAGTCTGGCCAACATGGCAAAACCCCATCTCTAATAAAAATACAAAAATTAGCCAGGCATGGTGGCGCACACCTATAATCCCAGCCACTCAGGAGGCTGAAGCAGGAGAACCACTTGAACCCTGGAGGTGAGATTGCAGTGTGCCAAGATTGTGCCACTGCACTCCAACCTGGGTGAGAGAGCAAAACTTCATCTCAAAAAAAGAAAAAAAAAAAAAAAGAAAAGGCTTTCACAATAAATCAATGTAAAAAACATTGGTGGTGGAGGTTTGATAGTATGGCCCAAGTTTTCTGGATATTGACATAAAGCTGCCCAGTGACAAGCCTTCTTATAAACACTACTCAACTCTACAAGGCCACTGGCATGTATTTGGGTTAAAGAACTCTGTGAGACACACAAACTATATGTTTATAAGAAATGTTTAATCGAAAAATGTATGCCTACACGAGATTGTATTCCTTGTTTATGAAACTAAAAGGTACTTACCTGTATAGGTTGCTATACTTGCATTACATGCAAATAGACTTAGAGATGATTTAAAAGTTCTAAGTAGTGTATACTTTGAAAAACTTTGATTCCTAAAGAGGGAAACAGAAGTCATCAATAAACTTGGCTCTGACTTTGCATTAGTCATGGATTCAGAGAATCATGAGCTCAGATTCCAGTAAATACCTGTACAACAGGAGAAAAGCCATTCAACATTTCAACACTGGGAAACATTTGCGTGAGAAAGTTTTTCACAAAGGGAAGATCAATCCCCCCTCCACTAACTGAAAACAAAATTAATTACCACAGTTGGCAGGAGATAAATGGCTTCAATGCACAGAATTGTGTAATTACAGCAGCTGCAGAGCTGGAAACCCGTTCCTAACTTTGAACCTCAACCTCAACTTGACATTTCTCCCCATGTTCAGTTGTGCCACTAGCAAACATATTCAAAGTTCCTTCATCCTGCTTCCATAATTATATGTTGGGGTGCAGAAGTAATCATTGACTCCATTGCCTACATGAACCTTATCATCCTCTGCTTTGCAAAAGGTATACTGTATCATCTTTTGAAGTGTTGAAATCTCCAGAGAGAAAAATTTATTAGGAGAAAGTTACTGGTATGGCAGTGAAATTAATTCTGCCAGAACATGTCAAATTAATCACCCTCCTAAGGACTGGAGTCACAGCCAAGTTCAGAAATGGACAAATATCCAGTATCAATTTCTTCAATGTCACTTTAGGTTTGAGTAAAGCCAAGGTAAGCAACACAATCTATCTCAACATTCCAATGTTTAGTCCAAAACAACACTGGCTGGAAAACAAGAGGTTAAGAACTAAGGAAACACTTCAAGCAATTCCTTTTTTCCCTCCCCCTTTCCAAGCAGCAACAAAGGTTGTCAGTTAGGCTCTGTAGAGATTTTGGTTCTCCCTTTGAAGCAAAGAGAAAAGTTTTTAATCTCATCTTTAATTTTAATCCTTTAAAATATGTAAGTGATTTAGAAATGTACAAGTTAAATTTGGCAGAGGAGCCTACTGGTAGAGAAGTAAAGCAATTTATTTCAACTTTGCAATAATAAAATAGTTCAAAGCTGGCCACCTAAACTATCCAGATGCCTCAGCCACAAGCTGCAATCTACTGATTTTTAAAATTCCCCTTATCAAAAATGCTTAGAAGAGCAAAGTATATGGTACAAAAAAGGGGAGTGACAAGGTAATATCAAAGAAACATGCTCATGCTTGAAAATGTATTTACATATTGGTTTGTTTCTCCTGCAAGGGAAAAAAAATCTCCATAAGCTTTTCAGAAAGTTTTTCTTATTCAAAGGGAGTTTTATCATTTCACAGTAATACATTTACAGGTTACTATATTTAGGGATTCAAGTCATTCATTTTTGATGTACAGCTATATACTCATAGGATTCTCATGTGATTTACATCAAGTCAGAGACGGTAGGTCTTGCTTAATGGTGGTATACTTGGGCCTGACAATGGTTTTTCAGTTACTATTTCTACATTTTAATAAACACTCCTCACTTAGCAGAATAAAACAACCACCATTATAATGGTCACAAATTCTGTGAATCGGATTTGGAGAGTGTGCGGGAGGGATGGCTTGCCTCTGGCTCCATATCTGGCCACTCAACTGGGAAGATTCAAGACTGCAGGCAATGACTAGTCATCTACAGCAGGAATCCCCAGTCCCCGGACACAAACCAATACTGGTCTGTGGCCTGTTAGAAACCAGGCTGCACAGTCTGTGAGCAGCCATCAATTGAGCATTACCACCTGAGTCTTCCTCCTGTGAGATCAGTGGCAGCATTAGATTCTCTTAGGAGCCCAAACCCTATTGTGAACTGTGCATGCGAGAGATCTAGGTTGTGTGCACCTTATGAGAATCTAAGTAATGCCTGATGATCTAGGTGGAACAGTTTCATCCCAAAACCATCCCCTTACCCCTAACCACCTCCAACCCCCACCCCTGTCTGTGGAAAAACTGTCTTCTACCAAACTGGTCCCTGGTGCCAAAAAGGTTGGGGGCCATTGATCTAGAGGATCATGCACACACATATGCGGTGACTGAGCATCATCTAGACCTCAGTTAAGACTATGGACCAGAATACCTACATGTGGCCTCTCCATTGATTTCTTGGGCTTTCTTTCAACATGGTGGCTGGATTTTAGGTTGTGATCTCAAGAGACAGGAAATGGAAGCTGACAGTTTCTTAACACCTGGACCCAGAAACTGGCATGGCATCACTTCTACTACTGATCAAGCAGGCGCAGAGTCCAGACTCAAGGTGATATATATCACATCTCACAACTAGAGGTGTCAAGGATTTCTGGACCAGAGTGGTATGCTCATGTCCTCATCAAAGACCTAATTGTTGGCAATTACTTTGGACCTGTTCTGCCCATTCCAATTAACTTTGTCTCTCTAATTTCTACCTAAGTTCTCATTGCCCATAACTATAAAGCTATAGCTCTTGCCTCCTGCCCTGTTATCATCATTTTTTACTTCTTTATTATCCACTCATTTCACAACCTGATGGCAAATCTCCAGTCCCCTAACCTTGCCTAATGGGTGCCGGTCATTAAGCAGGGGGTGATGCTGTTTGTTGGATGAGCAGAAAAAGGACTATGGGCTATGCTGATGTGGAAACTGGAAGGAGAATAGCTAAGGGAAGGTAGTAGAAAGCTTTTCATGGTCACTAAGGTCTAACACAGAAATCATTCCACTGACTTCTGGAAGGAAGCCAATACAAATCTAGCTTATCTTTTAGTGTTAATTTATTATAAATTTAAGTGTTAACTGGCCCAAACAAATCATTATTGCCAATTTTCATGCAGCAAAAACAATTAAAATTTTAATGACAATCATATAGAAATAGCAAAAGCTCTAAAGATGTCATTTCCAACATCTTCATTTGGAATTTCCCATGGAAACCAAATGGAAAGTGATAAAAATTGTTTAACATAATTAATATGTATGTCTTACGTGGAAATGTGTAGCACTAAATCAGTGAGAACAATGAGACTGTATTTTAGAAATAAAATTAGCAATTGAAAGATAGGGATCAGCCACATAAACCTTACCTATGAGATTTTACTGGTTTTTATGCTTGCTTGTTTTCTGTTTTTTGTTTCAATTTTGTTTTGGAGGGTTCAGTTATTCTTGTTGTTGCATAATATTTTTAAAAATACTTGCACACTTTTAGAAGAGTGGATACAAGATTTTAAGCTGATTTACTTAAATTTAATTATGCAATATAATCTCCATTTAATAGATATCCCATCAGTTCCCTTTTAAATGCCAGCCTGATGTTTCTTTTGAATGTGATCACATGCAGGTGACTGGAGATGCACCTCAGCTTTGCGTGGGTTGCATTTGAGGCTATAGGCTGAGACTTTGGATTTAAGAAGTTCTCAGTAACATCTGAGATTCTATGATCACCTACCTGTCTGTTAGGTTTTAGTACACCAGAAAGTGAATCAGCTGGGCATGGTGGCTCACATCTGTAATCCCAGCACTTTGGGAGGCCACGGCAGGCAGATCCCCTGAGGTCAGGAGTTCGAGACCAGCTGGGCCAACATGGTGAAACCCCATCTCTACTAAAAATACAAAAATTAGCCAGGTGTGGTGGCAGGCACCTGTAGTCCCAGCTACTCAGGAGGCTGAGGCAGGAGAATCGCTTGAACCCGAGATGCAGAGGTTGCAGTGAGCTGAGATCATGCCACGCACTCCAGCCTGGGAGACAAGAATGAGACTCTGTCTAAAAAAAAAAAAAAAACAAAGAAAGTGAATCAACCCATCAAGGGCTACGATACTTCGGGGGAAAGTGGAGGGGAGTGAAGGAAACTGTCCTGCAGGACTGGATAAGCCAGATGGGAGCCAAATATCCACAGCTCAGGGTGAGTGCACTAAACTGAAAACTTCTAACAAACTCCTTAGAAACACTGTAAAATAGAGATCAATGTTAACTAATACTTCATGGAAATCTCATGTCTTGAGAAAGTAGAGATTTTTCTTGATGGCAAGAGAAGCTGGGCAGCAGATAAGCTTAGGCCACTTGAAGGTCTCAGTACTGTTCCATCTGCAATCATGAGATCCAGGAGATTCAGCTGTTACCATGGTTTTAGAACTTTTGTAGAGTCTTGAAGGAGGTCATTCCAGAGATGAATGAAAGATACATTGATCTTTGACTTAAAGCATGCCACAGAAATATAAGGATCGAGAGCCTTGGAAGTGGACAAATGCCAACATTAGGAATCGTTCACAGAATCAAAGCTCTGAGGCCTCCATTCTCTGGCAGATTACCCTACTCTCCTAGATAAAACACATGGTAGAGTAAAGAATCCCCAGGATATATAGGTCAAGAGATAATTCTGTCATTGGCAGTTAGATAGAAGGTCAACATAGAGCATCAGGGGACCACACGGCCATACTAAAGCATTTTGGATGTCATCGCAAACCAGGATCAGGGCTTTATTCTGTTATTGAAGCTAAATACAGAAGAGAGGGTGGGGAGGGATGGAGACAGAGGGTAAAGCAACTGTACCAAGGCTCTTCTGTGACACCATCATCATTCTCTTAGCTCTTGATGTTGAATGTCTCCAGGGTCTTTCAGATAAGGCCTTTCTGAAGGCCCCAGCATCCTTCAGAAGAGGGCTTCAGACTTTTTCTCCTATTTATTAATGTTTAGTACCTAGCTATTTAGGCACTTCACACTTTTTCTCCTATTTATTAATGCTTAGTATTTCACTGACTCCAATGGTTTTATAAGATGAAGACTCTCAAGTTTAGAACACCAATCCAGACCCCTTCCTATGCTCTAATCTCATATGTTCAACTGCATAATCAATATCTGTACTCGATGCTTAATAGGCATCTTGAAGTCAACATTGCCAGAAACAATACAGTGGTGACTCCTTCTGAGATCCGAGGCCCAAAAGATAAAATCCTACGAGATGAGGATAATTAGGTTCCTCATACTCTACTATACATCTCTAAGCAAACCCAATGTTTGGAAAGTGTGCCCACAGATTAGCTTCTAGACATCAGGATCCACAGAACTGCTGTGACTACTTCTATATCCTTGGACTCCAACTATAAATGAATGACAGAATGCCAGACTGCCCAAGATCAGGGAATAAAGGAGACACTCCCACACTGCCTTTATATGTGATTAAGATGTCAGGTTTGTTGACCACAGTCACTACAGGCATGAACAATTCAAGTGGTACAATATGAAATAGCACAGTCATAATAAATGCCATGTAATGAATTCTCATAAGTATCCCTTTGCGTGACTTTAGGCTAACATAAATGCTGAAGCAATGGCTAATATTCAGTACAGCTGAGATATTTCCTGGCAGCTGCTGAAGAAACATGGAAAATGGACCAATAAGAACCGGCTGAAGAAGGCTGAAGTCAGCAACGAGGCTGATAATTTATCAGAATATTTGGTATGTGACAACTGTTATAAAAGGTAGGGCATTTATAGTTAATTCATCATTCAGCAATTTGATCAATGAAAGAGAAAGAAAGGAAGAAAGAGACAGAAAGAGAAGAAGGAAGGGAGGAAGGAGAAAGAAAGAAAGAAGGAAGGAAGGAAGGAAAGAAAGAAAGAAAAAGAGAGAGAAAGAAAAAGAGAGAAAGAAAGAAAAAAGAAAGAGAAAGAAAGAAAGAAAGAAAGAAAGAAAGAAAGAAAGAAAGAAAGAAAGAAAGAAAGAAAGAAAGAAAGAAAGAAAAGAAAGAAAAGAAAAAAGAAAAGAAAAGAAAAGAAAAGAAAGCAAGCAGGCAGGCAGGCAGGCAGGAAGGAAGGAAGGGAAGGGAGAAAGAATCAAGAAACAATGTATCTGAAATATCAGTAAGGTCCCAATAGGTGCTCTGTCCTAGTCAGTTTGAGCTGCTGTAACAGAACACCATAGACTGTGTGCTTAAACAATAAACAGTGATTTCTCACAGTTCTAGAGGCTGGGAAGTCTCCAGGCATTTATGCTCAATCCTTGTACTTTGCTTCTTGGACTGCCCCAGCATCTCAGAGTAAATTTCTGCCTTTGTTTCTTAGCTAATTCTTACCAAATTCTATAGAAAAGTCAAGAACAATGAGGACAGAAGAAAGAACTAAAAAGAATACAATTATTGATGACTGTGATCCCAGCAAAATGCTGAGTAAATTAGACTGAAATTTCAAAGGATTAAAAGAAAGATTGTTAGAGGATGAATAGAGCGAGTTGAGAGCATTTATTTAATACATGTCAGCAGTTAAAGCAAAATGAAATAAAATGATGGCTAGAAGAGGCAGACTATAAAAGGAAGAACTTTTTAAGAAAGGAGAGCCTGAGTGTTTGAAGGCAAGGAGAAAGGAATCGCTGTAATGAGAAAGACTTAAATCACAGTCACGGGAAAAAATAAGCTTCAGAGTGAGATACCTCAAAATAACAACTGGACAGAACCTAGGACACAAATGGGGAGTGTTTGTTATAGTGAACAGGACTCAGCATGAGAGCTTAGCACAGAGGAAGAGATGAGTAAGAGAAAGAGATGAAAGTGGATGTTTCTGCAATGACTAGGGTTGGACTGTGAGAAAGAGGAAGTAAGAGTTAGTTTGGAACAGGGCCACAGGTGAAAGCAGTAAGGAATCAGAAGGAATAAATAGAAGAGCTTCCGAGAAGAAGCAAGTGCCAACATGTAGCTGGAAACATCTGCCATTTAAGTCTACATTTTTCTAGAAACAGAATTTAAAGCTATAAGATACCCCAGGAATGTTTTTATTTTTCCTAGTGATAATCTATGATCTAAAGAGAGGTGTGAATAATGTATATTTAAGAATTATTTTAGACTGGGGGGTTGACGTTGAAGGCTTATCTAAAATCAAGAGACTTCAGGAGTCTAGACTGATGTGTATGAGCCACTAAAACTAGAGACAGCCTCATCATTCAGCTGGGGAAAGATGTCATCAAAAGACATGAAATACTGGGGCAAAATAAAATAAACTAAAAGGGAGTGTGGATCAGGAGAGGAGAGATACTGAGAGTTAGGTTCAATGGGGATAAAGAAGAGGGAGAGATGGCAAGCAAAACAGTGTGTCTGCAATGAGCCCACCAACTCTGAGATTTCAGTGGTATATGATGACCAATTCCAGAGCATGGCAGCTAAACAGGGAGAGTGGAATGCTGAGACTGTTGATACTATGAGTCTGTAAAGCTTGCTTGATGAACTTTCAGTAGGAAAGCCAATGTCACTGAGAACAATAATCAGAAAAGAAGAACAAATGAATCAAATATTCTAATACCTACTAAGGAGGGTAAAGTCTGGAACAGACTCAAAGTTGACTCCCATCCATTCCACTTGTTATCTTTGGACAAGTTATTCAACATTGTGAGCTTCATTCTCCTCTGCTACAGAATGGAAACAATAAGTAGACACTTCTTAAGTATCATGATGAATAAATAAAATAAGGCACGCCAAGAGCTTAGCATGGAACCAGCACAGAGTAACTCCTCAGTAAATGCTAGGAAATACCCTTAGAAGGACAAAAATCAAATGAGGGGAGCCCTCCAGGGCAGCTAGAATGATTAAGAAAGGAAGCATAAAGAGGCATCTGGAAGACTTTGAAAGATAAGGAATGATGGATAGCTGGCAGTGTTCTGGAAAGATCCATCAAAAATGGCAGAGGGAAAGGCATGTGTCTGTTAAGACATGAGAACAAAGGAAAAAGTGAAAATGAAAAATGGGCTCAAGAGAGACAGAATTTCCCCAGTATCCAATCAAAGACTTTGTAGGTCACAATCAAAAGGAGTAGGGGAATGAGGGGGAAAGTATAAGGCAGTGGTAAACGCCCAAAGAACAGATGAGCAGGAAAATGTTAGCTGTCGCGAGCACTGGAAAAGTCTAGAAGTGTCTAACTCCTCTCTTCGTCAAGACCCAGAAGACATCTCCACTAAACAAAAAAGGGAAAAGCATCTGCTTCTCAAAGACAAAGGGCCTGAATGTTTGTGTTCTGTTATCCCAAGAGCCAAGAACATGAAGTCAGGTGTGTGATGTTCCCCTCCTGTGTCCATGTGTTCTCATTGTTCACACCGGGGCCTGTTGTGGGGTGAGGGGAGGGGGGAGGGATAGCATTTGGAGATATACCTAATATTAAATGAAGAGTTACTGGGTACAGCACACCAACATGGCACATGTATACATACGTAACTAACCTGCACATTGTGCACATGTACCCTAAAACTTAAAGTATAATAAAAAAAAAATACAGCTATTATAATAAAAGATTTTACTCTCCTGGAAAAAAAAAAAAAAAAAAGAACATGAAGTCAGAAAGAAAGATCACATAAGACATCATCGCATATGTGCTCACTAAGACCAAATAAGCTTTCACAGAAGTCTCATCCTCATAACTAGAAAAACACTACATAGACCATTTTATGTCGCTTTTTTTTTATTTCCTGTCTTTATTTTTCTGTCACCATGCTCAGGCCTCTCAAACATGTTTAAATAGTTGTGATTTAACATTAATGAGGTACATGATCTTGATCTGCTAATGATACAGATTATGTTTTCCACCCCAAATATTGATTATTGTATAATGTAAGTAGTATTGTTCTGTTAAAATGCAGAACAGGTGAAAGCATCTTCCTACAGAATTCATAAAATTATGAAGAATCTATGTGAACTATCGCTACTATTAATATCCACCAACCTTAGCTACAAATTCATCTATTTCTATTTTGGTATCTTCCATCATCCTTTTATCTTCCATTTCAGAATAAACACTTTTAGATTTTACTGGGCTACAGAACTTTTATTTTCTAATCATTCACTGCCATCCAAAAACAAAAGTTACCACATGTTTTATAGTACATCACAATGGTGTTTGTGAGATTATACTGGGAAAACTGGAGGAGTTGGGGGAGGGTTCTACCTTTAGGCCATATCATTTACATATGAGAACCTAATACTATTTAAATAAGTGAAAATCACAGCCTTCCGACACAAAACCAGCTATTAAAACATTGCCATAAGCAAAATATTGAATCTTAAACTGAATTTGCACAAAATGGAAATGGACAGAAGGGCAGGTCACTAAAACAGTATTGTTTTAATCTTTTCCATGATCCTTTATATCCACGGATTTCTCTACATTCTCCCCTGTACATTTTATAAAAATCACTTTCAGGTTTATGGAAAATGGAGCATAAAGTGAGCAGTTTTTTTAAAATGAGTTGCATGGAAGAAAGAACAGCAACTAAGATTTTTGCAATTAATCTGATAGACTTTCAGTAGGAAGTATTTAGTTTATCTGTACATATAAAATGAATATTAAAATATTCATACCCCAAGGCTACCAGGAAATGTAGATAACAGCTGTTGGTCTAAAATGTGGTTTCATTATGCAGAGATTGGAATAAGCTTGTAATTATGAATTAAAGCTGGAGCAGTTAAAAAATGTTGAGTAGATTTTCTAACCTCAACATTTAAAATCAGTTTTCTGTTAAGAAATACAGTGTTCACAGCAATGGACTTTCAAGTGGTATCAGCAATAGCAGACTTGCTTTTGCTCACCTCAAAGAGAAAAATGCAATAGATCCTTCACATAAATTTCTTAATGATTTTTTTCCTAAAGCAGGTTTGATTATCTTATACTAAGTCCATATTCCAAACAAACAAAACTCTAGTTTAATATTTGTTTTAGACCTGAAGACCCACTAATACAAGGAAACAAGGGTTTAAAAATTATTTTGGTTAATAATGCACATTATGAGTTTTTTATGTATATGTATTCATTTCCCTGGGACATGATACCACTACAACAGATGAAATATTTTTAAGGTAGTTACACTATCAGATTAACAAAATGAAGTATTATAAATAATATAATTTTCTTATTTGAAAATCACTGAAGTTAGAAATATATTTTTGATTGCATTCTAGTAGTAAAAAATAGGATAATCTCTTTTCCTATTGTTCAAGTAATAATCCATTGAGAATTGTGACTTTAGTTCCAAGCAATGTAAATAATATAAACTCTCACGCACACACACACACCCAACATAAACAAATTATATGGAACAGAGTAAAGCATGAATTTTCTCTCTCACTGCTCCCCTATTACAATCTGTTAAAAAACAGGATGGATTATTACTGGAAAGAAAAAGACAAACTATGATTGAACAGTATGAATAGTGACTAAGAGATGCTTTTACCTTATTGTGACATATTTCATTAAGAATTACAAAGCGTTTTAAAAATATTTTCTTAGATTAAGTGTTATTATCTGTTCTTCAAAATGAAGAAAGTTGGCTTCAGAAATTATCTACTAGACCCAAGATGAGTAACAGTTAAGTACTACAAAAAAAAAAAAAAAAGACAAGAACCTCTGTGTTCATTATTTGCTGTGACATTAACTTTCAGCTAAATTATGTGTGTCTTGGCACAATGAATCACATTTCCATGCTAATTTTTCCCTTTAATACTATACTAATATTCTACCTCTCTGACTCTAAAATGTGCCTAGAAAACGAAGGGGAGAGTTAACACTCTAACTCTCCCCTACAGATTCCACCTACCTGGATCAGATGCAGGTAAGACAGCAAGGCAGACAGCACAGAAACTCTGCAACTGTTCCCGTAGCTCCAACGAGCACCTTGAGTTTTGAGCTGCTCATGCGAAAGAAAGGGAGAACAGAAACAATGATCTGAATCATATTTTTTAAAAATCAGACTCTTTATTTTAAAATAATCTTAATAGTATAGCTGAATTGGAAAACAGAAAAAGAGAAGTTCATCTTTGTTACACTTTATGTTTGACACCTTTAAACATTGTATGCTAGGCCGGGCGTGGTGGCTCACGCCTGTAATCCCAGCACTGTGGTGCCTCACGCCTATAATCCCAGCACTTTGGGAGGCCGAGGCGGGTGGATCACCTAAGGTCAGGAGTTTGAGAGCAGACTGACCAACATGGTGAAACCCCATCTCTGCTGAAAATACAAAAATTAGCTGGGTTTGGTGGTACGCACCCGTAACCCCAGTTACTCGGGAGGCTGAGGCAGGAGAATCTCTTGAACCTGGGAGGCAGAGATTACAGTGCGCCGAGATCATGCCCCTGCACTTCAGCCTGGGCAACAGAGTGAAACTCCATCTCTCTCTCTCTCTCTCTCTCTCTCTCTCTATATATATATATATATATATATATATACATATGCTGTGAGTGTATTCACTCTGTTCCTGGAATGGAACAGTGGTAACAGAGCATCCAAAGATAAAAGACAAACCACGCAATGGCAAAAACCTGCCATTCTCCATGGAGCTCCAGTAATATATTCAATAATTTGTGTAGACAAACAGGCTTCTAAATGCCTTCCTTGAATAAATGATAACCATGAAAACAAATTGACCTCAAATATTTAAAAGTAACCTACTACTTTATTACCAATGTATCAGCAGATAAAAATAATTTGCTGATCATAAAGATGACTTTCCAGTTATCCTTAATAGGAATCAAGAGAAACTTTGATGAGTGTAATCAATCTAAAATCTGTTTTTATGCTCATCCTAACAGAAGTTGTAATGCAAAAATTAGAATCTAAATATTTCTTAGATATAAAAAATTTTATAGCTGAATTATAAGTGCACATAAAGAAAAAGAGAGTATATTTCTTTCCCAAAAACTCAAATAAATAAACAAAAAAATAGTTAACATAAGTGTATAATACTTTGATGGTTTATATTAGATAACCACATTAATGTTTTAATCAGAAGTTCATGGGTAATATTAAATACAAATGTAGACATTAAAAAATTTTCTAGTTATATTGTGGTGCTTTTTTTCCTAAGATAAAATGCCAATATAAAGGTAGTAGATAACATTAAGAGAAACATGAAAAATGTTGAAAAGAATTTCTTTTTCCTTGCAAATACCAACACACAATTATATGGCAAGAACAGAACTTGTGTAATTTTTTATATAAAATAAAAGAAAAACACCTTGAGAAATAATATCAGCCCTTAAGAGCATCTAAATACGGTTTAACATCTTTGAAAATACCATACAAATATTAATTAATCCTCACTTAAAAATGGAGGTAGATAAGCATGATCATCACCCTCTGATGAGGAAATAGTGTGGTAAAGAGTCTAGCCCAAGGACTTAGGCCGGGGTCATCTGTCTTCAAAATTGTGTAACTCCAGAAAAAATCAGAAGGGAGAAGACATACTTCAGATTGCAGTTGTTTCTAAAACATTAGAGTTTCTGTTTATGGCCTGAATCTCACCCATTTATATTAACTGAACACCTTTCTTTGAGGATAGCACTCAGCCGCACAGACATCCTGCACTCTTTTAATTGAGCCCCTTTGGGGGAAAGTATCGTTTAAATATAACAATATATTCAGAACCCTAAAATAATTTGATCTATAATAAATTCTTAAGCAAGAGAGGAAGACCAGCCTGGGGACCCTGGGAGGGGAAGATTGCCAGGTACGAAGTCAGAGATTCACAAGGAAGTTGTAGAAGCTCCTTCCCTGGAGACTTTTAAAAATAGACTAGACAGCCCTCTCCATACCTTGGTGTAGGAGGCCCCATTATACTTTGCTATTAAAGAACTTCACTATAGGTTTCCTTAGACTTGATTTTTTAAAAAGGGAAGAAAAAAATGGGAGGAGGAGAAGGGAAAGCCACCTGGTGTGAGGAAAATTCAGTTTAATAAATGCCTTTGATAGTTTATTATAATATGAATTCTCTGATTTTCACACTGATTTTAAGGATAACGTCTTTAAGGGATTTAGATTCTGATATCTACTAGGTTTCTCTGCTTTACATTTTTATTACTATTTTGTTCACTATACATTGTACTATTTTTATAACTTCAGAATATACCAGGTCAAGCAGAAATTGGAAGTTGTGTGGATATTTTGTATTTTTCCCTATTTTAATGCCATAATTCCCAATATAATTGAATATATATGAAAACACACACCCCTAGATATATAAAGTACAATAATAACTTTTCAGGAGGAACAATCAGCATTTTAAATATATCTATCTTCTAATTAATAAACTGTGGAATATAGTCATCACAAATTCCACATACCTTTCACCTTCAATTATGATTGAAGTTTGTGACAAATCTTCTTATTAAAAACAAATAAAAGAAAAAGAAAATGCTTCTGAGTTCATTCTGGATCCTCGAATGTATGTAGAGCGATTATGGAAACAAGATATTTTTTATCACCCATGCTCAAAACTTTGACAACTTTTTTACCTTTATGATTGACAGTATGTATTTGAGGCCTTTTGAGGACTACAGAGATTTCTTCTGCATTAACTATTTGGTTAAACTCATCATTTCTTTCTTAACTGAGTTACCCATTAGCATTTAGATAAGCTTCTCTTGAAAGTAAACTAGATGCTTTGGACAGATAATGTTAAGCAGCTGAAAAATAGTATTCATTTGACTATGTCACAACTTCTAGAAAGTTCTACAAACTGTTCTAAAAGGTTTGACAATTATATTACTTTCATAAGTTTCTGCATATAGTATTTTTTTAATACTCTATGATGTTGCAGCTGAATCATAGAGTAATCTTTCTGAAAATACTTCAAAAACTCCACTGGGGTCCAAATTCAAGCTAAAATTCATTATGGAGCAACAATGTAAAAAATAACATAATATGTCCACCAGCTGCATCATAATGTATAAGTACATTGTAATGTAATTTCCCACCTAGCAGCTGACAACATTTTTTATCCTAATTGTGAATTCACCTATATTTAATAAATATTAATCAAGGACCCAAAACATGCTACCCATTACAGCGATTTCAGTAACATTTTAAGCTTTCCAAAGCATCACATATATTTATCTTTGGTATCAGTTTTCTATTGCTAATGTAACAAATTACCATAAACTGGCATCTTACAACCTAGAGTGCTAGAAGTCAGAAATCTGACATGAGTTCCGCTGAGATAAAAATCAATGTGCTGGGGTGGTGGCTGGCAAGATGGCCAAATAAGAACAGCTCCGGTCTGCAGCTCCCAGCGAGATCAATCCAGAAGGTGGGTGATGTCTGCATTTCCAACTGAGGTACCTGGTTCATCTCACTGGGACTGGTTAGACAGTGTGTGCAGCCCACAGAGGGTTAGCCAAAGCAGGGTGGAGTATCGCCTCACCCAGGAAGTGCAAGGTGCCGGGGAACTCCCTCCCCTAAGCCAAGGGAAGCCATGAAGGACTGTGCTATCCAGCCCAGATATTATGCTTTTCCCACAGTCTTCACAACCTGCAGACCACGAGATTCCGTCGGGTGCCTACACCACCAGGGCCCTGGATTTCAAGCAAAAAACTGGGCGGCTATTTGGGCAGAAACCGAGCTAGTTTTAGGAGTTATTTTCATACTCCAGTGCCGCCTGGAACACCAATGAGACAGAACCTTTCACTCCCCTAGAAAGGGGGCTGAAGCCAGGGAGCCATGTGGTCTAGCTCAGCGGATCCCACCCCAACAGAGCCCAGCAACCTAAGATCCACTGGCTTAAAATTCTCGCTGCCAGCACAGCAGTCTGAAGTAGACCTGGGACGCTCAAGCTTGGTGGGAGGAGGGGAGTCCACCATTACTGAGGCTTGAGTAGGCGGTTTTTCCCTTGCAGTGTAAACAAAGCTGCCAGGAAGTTCAGACTGGGTGGAGCCCACCGCAGCGCCACAAAGCCACTGTAGCCAGACTGCCTCTCTAGATTCCTCCTCTTTGGGCAAGGAATCTCTAAAAGAAAGGCAGCAGCCCCAGTCAGGGGCTTATAGATGAAACTTCCGTCTCCCTGGGACAGAGGACCTGGGGGAAGGGACAGCTGTGGGCACAGCTTCAGCAGATTTAAACGTTCCTGCCTGCTGGCTCTGAAGAGAGTAGTGGATCTCCTAGCACAGCACTCAAGCTCTGCTAAGGGACAGACTGACTCCTCAAGTGGCTCCCTGATCTTTGTGCCTCCTGACTGGGAGACACCTCCTAGCAAGGGGAGCTCTGGCTGGCATCTGGCGGGTGCCCCTCTGGGGCAAAGTTTTCAGAAGAAGGAACAGGCAGCAATCTTTGCTGTTCTGCAGCCTCTGCTGGTGATACCCAGGTAAACAGGGTCTGGAGTGGACCTCCATCAAACTCCAGCAGACCTGCAACAGAGGGGTCTGAATATTGGAAGGAAGACTAACAAACAGAAAGGAATAGCATCAACAATAACAAAAAGGATATCCACACAAAAACCCCATCCAAAGGTTACCAGCATCAAAGACCAAACGTAGATAAATCCATGAAGACGAGGAAGAACCAGCTCAAAAAGGCTGAAAATTACAACAACCAGAATGCCTCTTCTCCTCCAAAGGATCACAACTCCTTGCCAGCAAGAGAACATAATGGGATGGAGAATGAGTTTGAAGAACTGACAGAAGTAGGCTTCAGAGAAAGGTGGGTAATAACAAACTCAACCAAGCTAAAGGAGCATGCTCTAATCCAATGCAAGGAAGATAAGAACCTTGAATAAAAGGTTAGAGGAATTGCTAACTAGAATAACCAGTTTAGAGAAGACCATAAATGACCTGATGGAGCTGAAAAACACAGCACGTGAACTTTGTGAAGCATACATAAGTATCGATAGCTGAATCGATCAAGCTGAAAAAAGGATATCAGAGATTGAAGAGCAACTTAATGAAATAAAGCATGAAGACAAGATTAAAGAAAAAAGAACAAAAAGGAATGAACAAAGCCTCCAAGAAATATGGGACTATGTGAAAAGACTAAATCCATGTTTGATTGGTGTATCAGAAAGTGACAGGGAAAATGGAACCAAGTTGGAAAACACTCTTCATTATATTATCCAGGAGAAATTCCGCAACCTAGCAAGACAGGCCAACATTCAAATTCAGGAAATACAGAGAACACTGCAAAGATACTCTTCAAGAAGAGCAATCCCAAGACACAAAATCATCAGATTCATCAAGGTTGAAATGAAGGAAAAAATGTGAAGGGCAGCCAGAGAGAAAGGTCAGGTTACCCACAAAGGGAAGCCCGTCAGACTAACAGCAGATATCTCTGCAGAAACCTTACAAGCCAGAAGAGAGTGGGGGCCCATATTCAACATTCTTAAAGAAAAGAATTTTCAACCCAGAATTTCATATCCAGCCCAACTAAGCTTCATGAGTGAAAGAGAAATAAAACTTTTAACAGACAAGCAAATGCTGAGAGCTTTTGTCACAACCAGGCCTGCCTTACAAGAGCTCCTGAAGGAAGCACTAAGCATGGAAAGGAAAAACCATTACCAGCCACTGTGAAAATGCCAAATTGTAAAGACCATCGACACGCTGAAGAAACTGCATCAACTAACAGGCAAAATAACCAGCTAACATCATAATGATAGGATCAAATTCACACATAACAATATTAACCTTAAATGTAAATGGGCTGAATGCCCCAATTGAAAGACACACTGGCAAAGTGGAGAAAGAGTCAAGACCCATCGGTGTGCTGTATTCAGGAGACCCATCTCATGTATAAAGACACACATAGGCTCAAAATAAAGGGGTGGAGGAATATTTACCAAGCAAATGGAAAGCAAAAAAAATTTTTTAAAAAGCAAGGGTGGCAATCCTAGTCTCTGATAAAACAGACTTCAAACCAGCAAAGATCAAAAAAGACAAAGAAGGGCATTACATAATGGCAAAGGGATCAATGCAACAAGAAGAGCTGACTATTGTAACTATATATGCCCCCAATACAGCAGCATTCAGATTCACAAAGCAAGTTCTTAGAGACCTACAAAGAGACTTTGACTCCCACACAATTATAGTGGAAGATTTTAACACCCCACAGTCAATATTAGACAGATCAATGAGACAGAAAATTAACAAGGATATTCAGGACTTGAACTCAGCTCTGGACCAAGTGGACCTAATAGACGTCTACACAACTCTCCAAATCAACAGAATATACATTCTTTTCAGTACCATATCAGACTTATTCTAACATCGACAACATAATTGGAAGTAAAACACTCCTCAGCAAATGTGAAAGAATGGAAATCATAACAAACAGTCTCTTAGATCACAGTGCAATCAAATTAGAACTTTGGATTAAGAAACTCACTCAAAACCACACAGCCACTGAACAACCTGCTCCTGAATGGAAACAACAACCTGCTCCTGAATGGCTACTGGGTAAATAACAAAATTAAGGCAGAAATAAGGAAGTTCTTTGAAACCAATGAGGACAAAGACACAACTTACCAGAATCTCTGGGACACAGCTAAAGCAGTGTTTACAGGGAAACTTATAGCACTAAATACCCACAGGAGAAAGTGGGAAAGATCTGAAATTGACACCCTAACATCACAATTACAAGAACTAGAGAAGCAAGAGCAAAAAAATTCAAAGGATAGTGGAAGGCAAGAAATAACTAAGATCAGAGCAGAACTGAAGGATAGAGACATGAAAATCCCTTCAAAACATTAATGAATCCAGAAGTTGCTTTTTTGAAAAGATTAACAAAATAGATAGAACACTAGCCAGACTAACAAAGAAGAAAAGAGAGATGAATCGGACAGACATAATACAAAATGAAAAAGGGGATATCACCACTGATCCCATAGAAATACAAACTACCATCAGAGAATACTATAAACACCTCTATGCAAATAAACTAGAAAATCTAGAAGAAATGGATGAATTCCTGGACACATACACCCTCCCAAGACTACACCAGGAAGAAGTCGAATCCCTGAATAGGCCCATAACAAGTTCTGAAATTGAGGCAGTAATTAATAGCCTACCAACCAGAAAAAGCCCAGAACCAGACAAATTCACAGCCAAATTCTACCAGAGGTACAAAGAGGAGCTGCCACCATTCCTTCTGAAACTATTCTAAACAACAGAAAAAGAGGGACTCCTCCCTAACTCATTTTATGAGGCAATCATCATCCTGATACCAAAACCTGGCAGAGACACAACAAAAAAAGAAAATTTCAGGCCAATATCCCTGATGAACATTGATGTGAAAATCCTCTATAAAATAATGGCAAACCAAATCCAGCAGCACATCAAAAAGCTTATTCACCATGATCAAGTCAGCTTCATCCCTGGGATGCAAGGTTTGTTCAACATACACAAATCAATAAACATAATCCATCACATCAACAAAACTAATGACAAAAACCGCATGATAATCTCAATAGATGCAGAAAAGGCCTTCAATAAAATTCAGCACCGCTTCATGCTAAAAACTCTCAATAAACTAGGTATTGATGGAATGTAACTCAAAATAATAAGAATTATTTATGACAAACCCACAGCCAATATCACACTGCATGGGCAAAAGCTGGAAGCATTCCCTTTGAAAAGCAGCACAAGAAAAGGATGCCCTCTCTCACCACTCCTAGTCAACATAGTATTGGAAGTTCTGGCCATGGCAATCAGGCAAGAGAAAGAAATAAAGGTTATTCAGTAGGAAGAGAGGAAGTCAAATTGTCTCTGTTTGCAGATGACATGATTGTACATTTAGAAAACCCCATCATCTCAGCCCAAAATCTTCTTAAGCTGATCAGCAACTTCAGCAAAGTCTCAGGATAAAAAGTAAATGTGCAAAAATCACAAGGATTCTTATACACCAATAATAGACAAACAGCCAAATCATGAGTGAACTCCCATTCACAATTGCTATAAAGAGAATAAAATACCTAGGAATACAACTTACAAGGGATGTGAAGGACCTCTTCAAGGAGAACTACAAACCACTGCTCAAGGAAATGAGAGGACACAAACAAATGGAAAAACATTCCCTCCTCATAGATAGGAAGAATCAATATCGTGAAAATAGCCATACTGCCCAAAGTAGTTTATATATTCGATGCTATCCCCATCAAGCTACCATTGACTTTCTTCACAGTATTAGAAAAAACTACTTTAAATTTCATGTGGAACCAAAAAAGAGCCCATATAGCCAAGACAATCCTAAGCAAAAAGAACAAAGCTGGAGGCATCAAGCTATCTGACTTCAAACTCTACTACAAGGCTACAGTAACCAAAACAGCATGGTACTGGTAACAAAACAGATATATAGATCAATGGAAGAGAAAAGAGGCCACAGAACAAATGCCACACATCTACAACCATCTGACCTTTGACAAACCTGACAAAAACAAGCAATGGGGAAAGGGTTCCTTATTCAATAAACGGTTTTGGAAAAACTGGCTAGCCATATGCAGAAAACTGAAACTGGACCCCTTTTTTACACCTTATACAAGATGGATTAAACACTTAAACATAAGACTTAAAACCATAAAAACCCTAAAAGAAAACCTAGGCAATACCATTCAGGACATAGGCACGGGCAAAGACTTCATGACTAAAACACCAAAAGCAATGGCAACAAAAGTCAAAATTGACAAATGGGATCTAATTAAACTAAAGAGCTTCTGCACAGCAAAAGAAACTAGCATCAGAGTGAACAGGCAACCTACAGAATGGGAGAAAATTTTGCAACCTATCCATCTGACAAAGGGCTAATATCCAGAATCTACAAGGAACTTAAACAAATTTACAAGAAAAAATCAAACAACTCTGTCAAACAGCTGTCAAAGCATATGAACAGATATTTCTCAAAAGAAGATATTTATGCAGCCCACAAACATATGAAAAAAGCTCATCATCCTGGTCATTAGAGAAATGCAAATCAAAACAATAATGAGATACCATCTCACACCATTTAGAATGGTGATCATTAAAAAGTCAGGAAACCACAGATGCTAGAGAGGATGTGGAGAAATAGGAACACTTTGACACTGTTGATGGGAGTGTAAATTAGTTCAACTATTGTGGAACACAGTGTGGTGATTCCTCAATGATCTAGAACCAGAAATACCATTTGACCCAGCAATCCCATTACTGGATATATACCCAAAGGATTATAAATCATTCTACTATAAAGACACAAGCACATGTATGTTTATTGCAGCACTATTCACAATTGCAAAGACTTGGAACCAACCCAAATGCACATCAATGATAGACTGAATAAAGAAAATGTGGCACATACACCATGGAATACTATGCAGCCATTAAAAAAGATAAGTTCATGTCCTTTGCATGGACATGGATGAAGCTGGAAACCATCATTCTCAGCAAACTAACACAGGAACAGAAAACCCAACACCACATGTTCTCACTCATAAGTGAGAGATGAACAATGAGAACACATGGACACAGGGAGGGGAACATCACACACCAGGGCCTGTCAGGAGTTGCAGTGCTAGGGGAGGGATAGCATTAGGAGAAATACCGAATGTAGATGACGAGTTGATGGGTGCAGCAAACCACCATGGCATGTGTATACTTATGTAACAAATCTGCACATTCTGCACATGTATCCCAGAACTTAAAGTATAATAATAATAAAAAAAAATCAATGTGCTGGTAGGGCTGGCATTCCCTTCTAGAAGTTGTACGGAAGAACCTGTTTCTTGCCTTTTGCAGATTTTGGAGACTGCCACATTCCTGGGCTGGTGGCCACCTTCCTCCATCTTCAACAGTGATCCTCAACCTTTCTGCACCAGCGACCGGTTTTGTAGAAGGCATTTTTTTTCAAAACGAAGGCAGGGTGGGGATGGTTTTGGGATTATTCAAGTGCATTACATTTATTGTGGACTTTATGTCTATTATTATTATGTTGTAACATATAATAAAATAATTATACAACTCATCATAATGTAGAATCAGTGGGAGCCCTGAGCTTGTTTTCCTGCAACTAGACAGTCCCATCTGGGGGTGATGAGAGACAAGGACAGCTCATCAGGCATTAGATTCTCATAATAAGCACACCGCCTAAATCCCTTGCATCCACAGTTCACAATAGGCTTCATGCTCCTGTAAGAATCTAATGCCATTACTGATCTGACAGGGGGCAGAACTCAGGCAATAATGAATGATGGGGAGCTGCTATAAATACAGATGAAGCTTTGTTCACTCACCACTGCTCATGCCCACTGTGTGGTGCAGTTCCTAACAGGCCACGGAGCAGTACTGGAGCCTGGGGAGCCCTGATCCTCAAAGGGCAAGTTGAGGCCTTCTCAGATCACTTCACTCTGACCTGCTCTGCCTCCCCTTTCACTGTTAAGAACTCTGTGATCACATCTGATCAGCTGATTAGCAACCTTAATTCCATATAGGACCTCATTTCCTCTTTACCATGTGATGTAACAGAGTTGCAGATTCCAGGGACCAGGACATGGACCTTTTGGGGGAGGGGAGCAATTATTATCCCTACCAACTTCTTAATCTAAACTACAGATTTATGATAAATTCCCCCATTCCTGAAAAGTACTGAAAAAATGCTTGAAACTGTATGCAACCAGGAAGGAGGGGGATGCCAGCTACATCTTGATACAGCATCTGCATCTTGTAGTGCACTAAAGGGAGGGAGAGGAGATGGTGGCAGAGGCAGAGGCTGGTATCTAGCCCTTCTGGGCATCACAGCACAGTATTGAGTTCCTGGAAGCTCTAGCACTCAAATTAAAATGTGGCTGTCCAGGTTGTTATAACTTATATTTGCCAAGGTAGGAGGGTAGAGCATGCAGTAAGTAGTCTCTTGGTATCCATTTGGGATGAGTTTCAGGAGCCCCCGTAGATACCAAAATCTGTAAGTGCTCAAGTCCCTGATAAAAATGTTGTAGAATTTGCATATAACCTGCACATATCCTCCCATATATTTAAATAATCTCTAGATTACTTATAATACATAATATAATGTGAATGCTGCATAAATAGTTATACTGTATTGTTTAGGGAGTCATGACAAGAAAAAAAAATCTGTACAGGCTCAGTACAGATATAACCATCCTTTTTTTCTTCCAAATATTTTCCATCCGCAGTTGGTTCAATTCACGATGTGATGTAACCTAAAGATATGCAGGGCCAACTGTATTTGAGAATTTGTTAGTTTGATTTATTACTTTTAAGTATTTATGCATAGGGTATATGGATGTCCATTGGTACACTCCTGCCTTGGGTCTTCAAAATACCAGGGGCCAGTCTGTCTCAGATATCCTCATTCTGATATTTTAATTCAAATTAAATTTGCACATCTATAAAACAAGTTAACATCTCCCCAGAAAACAGTTTGCTGCCAAATACTAGGATGTATTTAATTTCTTTCGCCTTAATTTGAATTATTCTCTGAGACTACCAGCATTTGTTAAACTCAGTGTTTGAAGGACTTGGATGATTTTAACTTCATTTTCTTATTACTCATGTGTATGTCTGTCTAAATAAGGGTTCTGAGTTAGCTTATATATAATGGAAAGCCAGGGGAAACCATGAGAACTCTAGGGACATAGGATGAGCTGAGCATAAAGGTTCTAGATAGAGAATCTAAGAGCAGGAAAAATAAGTAGGGCCACTCCAAGTAATGATAACAGATTTTAATCATGTTTCACTGGTAGAATTATGACATAAAATCTGGAGAATCCAGGAATTTTACATAGGTGTTCATACTGATTAATTTAGTGAACAAAATTTTAACTTGGCAAAAAGTATTTGCAGAAATGCAAATTCAAGGTCTTCTTATAATAAAATATGAATCTGAAATTTCATGGGACATGCTAGGACATAATGACCAACAGCAAGTCTAATCAACACTGATCATATAGACTAACACCATCTCTGATAAATGGGCATTAATCTCTAATTGAAGACCAATCTTATTTTTAATATATTGCCTCACTGTTACTACATATTTAGCTATTTGAGTTATTGAAAACAAAACAAAACACAAAAAAATTCCAGGTTGTTTTCTTACATCCAACCTCTTTTTGGAGAGGAACTCTGGAAAAAATTAACATTATTTCTAATCTCTTATTGATTATGACTTCCACGGGTTATGGATAACAATTACATGAAGTTGACAAGGTTCATTCCTATTAGTTTGAGCCATAAAAAATCAATTAGTCTTTGTTTTGTATAACTATTTTATAAACATACTATTGGATGTTCTTTCTTGTAAGATTGTTTGATTATGTCTTCTGTCAAAGAATGGGGGGAAATTAATTACCTTAAAAAATTACTGAATCTTAAGAAGTATTTTACAAAATGCCATTCTTTACTTAATAAAGGGCCAGCTCATATTTCATGAGTTTCCATTCATCTGACAGAGCTGTGGTGTTTGTAATTCTGTATATAAAGTCATCAGTCTTCTAGAACCATCTTTAGCTGAGCAAGCCCCAAAGCATGGTCCATTCTGCTCAGATCTGATCAGCATCTTTATAGCATATCAGCCTTGGGGTTCAATTTTGTTTTGGATGCTTTTATAAATGAGCACAATCACTAGTGAATCTGTTCTTCCAGATTGCAAAGAGAAAAATTGAGAGAGGAACTTTAGTAGATTACTGTGTCATTGAGAATAAAGTACAAGCACAAATGCACCTAAAGTAGTCTCAGGGATGATTTTGTCGGGTGTACATTTTCAGTTTTATTTCAGTAAAATTAGATGATTGTCCTAGTTATTATCGTTTTTGAAGTTATGCGCTAACCCCAGGCTAGGGGTATGATCAATGTACTATCTAAAAAAATCAATTTGTTCCAAAGTACTATGTTTTTCTTAAAAGGAAGGAAAGGTAAAAGAAAAGAGAAGTAGCAATAGACGAAAAGCATAAGAATTATTTCAGGACTTTCTTCATTTAGACAGGTGTATGATGCATTTAATACTTTTTACTAGCTAGATCCAACGGTATAGTTGTTCTTAGGAACCAAGACATCTGCAGAAATAGCAGAAACCAAGAGGAAATTTTAATCATTTTAATGGCTTTTGTACTTATAAAATTTTCTCAGAAAAGAGCTCATAATACTATTACCTTAATGAGTATTTTAAGTCAGTAGAACAATTACAGTACAACATTCAGATAAAAGTTTTATTTTATATATATATTTATAAAAACCTTTTGTTGTAGCCAATGTAGATCAAATAAAACATTGTTTTATTTAATATTTTAATAGAAGAAATAACATTTCCAAAGGTCAGGATATCAAACCTTCAAGAGCTTATTTGTAATTTATGAAGCCTCAGAAAGACTGTGAGGTTGTTAAAGCAATTCCAGTGCCCAGCCAGACATAATTTTCCCCTTTTATGCTAGAAATATAGAGGAGTAATAGCAGCATCAAAAATCCATGTCAATCCTGTCCTATTCCTGGAAACCTACTTCCAGTTATTGTAAACTATAACTATATACTAGAGATTTTACTCTGCATTGCAGGAGTGAACACTGACATGAATGAGCCTCAGATAACATTTCGTTTGCCTGGTTTTTACCTACCCATTCTGTGCAGGGCGGCATATCCTATAGCATCTTTTTAAAATAACACTCACAACACAGAACTGAAAAGTGAAACACACCATACGATCCAGCAATCACACTCTGGTATTTTTCAAAGTGAGTTGAAAACCTACATCCACACAAAACTTTCACATGGACACATACAACAGCTTTATTTATAATTGCCATAACTTGGAAGCAACCAAGATGTCCTCCAGTAGATGGCTAGATAAGTAAACTGTGGTACAGCTAGACAATGAAATATCATTCAGTGCCAAAAAGATGTGAGCCATCAGACTATGAAAATACATGAATGACACAAATGCTTATTACTAAGTAAAAGAAGCTGCTCTAAAATGCTACCTACTGTACAATTCCAACTATATGACATTTTGGAGAAAACAAAACTATGGAGAGAGTAAAAAGATCAATGGTTGTCAGGGGTTTGGGGAAAGAGAGAGAGAGATGAATAGGCAGAATACAGAAGATTTTTAGGGCAGTGAAACTATTCTGTATGATACTATAATGGTAGACACATGACACTATACATTTGTCAAAAAACAGAGAATGTACAATACCAAGAGAAAACCCTAATGTAAACTGTGTGCTTTGAGAGAGAATGATGTGCCAAAGCAGGTTCCCTAATTGTAACAAATTCTCACTATGGTTAGGGATGATGATAATGGAGGAGACTGTGCATGGCGGGGGTAGGGGGTAGGCGCAACATCTCTGTATTTTCTATTTCACTTTGCTGTGAACCTCAAACTGCTCTAAAAAATAAAGTATTTTTTTTTAATGTGAAACAAATCCCTGAGACCACTTCAGGTGCATTTCTTCTCACAATTTATTCTCCATCACACAGTAATCTACTAAAGTTTATTTCTTGACTTTCAGCCCCTATCACAACATCTTTAGAGTTGACTGCATGTCTGATCATTTTGGCTGCATTCACCTTTACGGTCACATAGGTTCACTTCTATACCAATCAGCAGGAGATCCACAAATACCAGATCAACAGCCAAGATTTCTGGTTCCCAGGGCCCACGACTCATTATCTTGTCATTTTTATGCCAAACAGAAGCTAGAAAAGAACTTTATAGAAGTTATGCATGATTTAAATGATTTTCAATTACTTTTTTTCGAAATAAAACAAAACTACTTCCGGTATTTCTCTAAAAATATAATGTACCACTTTTCCCCACCCCCACCCCATGGTTTTTTGCTCCTTTTTTGTAAATTTCAATTTCATGAAACTAAGTGTAGTTAAATGTAATTAACATGAAAAATATTGATTTTAAAAGTGGCTGCCATTTCAGCCAGAGTACACTATACTCAGAAGTTTGTGGAGAGCTTCAGCTTTTAGTAAAACTGAACACATTTTGGGTTAGCTACAAAGAAAAAAGGTAAGGGATGAAATAGGATTTCTGAGTGTTGGTTTTATGCATAAGTCAAATGGAGATAAGGAACTTCATTGCCAGCATTTGATTGGGTCACAAAAAGACATATTTGAAGGAAGGAAGAATTATAAAAAAATTACTGCCTAGCTAGTAGAGATCTTTCAACCAGACCTCTCACCCTCGGAGGAGGGGGAAAGGAAACGTTAAGCACCACAGTAGAAAGATATTAATAAATAAAACTAAACTAAAAAGAGCAGTATCTGAGAGAAAAAAACGGCCAAGAATGATAGACCCTCTAACAGCAGATTCAGAGCTAAAATACTTCAAGCCTAGGGCAGCTGGCCCCCAGATGGAAAGAGATCGCCAATGTGCTTCCTGCCTGGGCTGGGCAGCTCAGCTCACTGTCACATCTCAGGCAGTGCTGAGGAAATAAGAGAAACACCATGTTTGTAAGGTTAAATAGACTTATAGAGAAAAATAAATTAGGAATATAGGCAATTCTATGGAAACCAGAAATAGAAGTGAGAGTAGAAATATTGGTAAGAACTTTTAGATGCAGTAAGTATTCAAAAGTTCTTACCAATATTTTGCTGTTTGGCCTTTTGAAGAAATCTATGGTGAAAAAAATTCCATATATGGGTATCTACCCAGAGGAAAAGAAGTCACTATACAAAAAAGATACTTACACACACATGTTTATAGCAGCATGATTTGCAATTGCAAAAATATGGAAGCAGCCCAAATGCCCATCAGTCAACAAGTGTATAAAGAAACTGTGATACATAATGGAATACTACTCAGCCATAAAAAGAAACAAAATAATGGCATTCACAGCAACCTGAATGGAGTTGGAGACTGTTATTCTAAGTGAAATAACTCAGCAATGGAAAGCCAAACATCATATGTTCTCACTCATATGTGGGAGTTAAGCCATGAGGGTGCAAAGGCATAAGAATGATACACTGGACTTTGGAGACTTGGAGGTAAGGGTAGGGACTGGGGAGGGATAAAAGACTACACATTGGGTACAGTATACACTGCTAGGATGACAGGTGCACCAAAATCTCAGAAATCACCACTAAAGAACTTATTCATGTAACCAAACATCACCTGTTTCCCAAAAACCTATGGAAATAAAAAAAGAATAAAATTTTAAAAATTGTGCACATGGGGATTTAATAGGAGAAAATAAATAGCTCCCAGTCTCTGTGCTGGTCAGATTTGGAAAACAGGTGCAAGTTAAAGCCAATGGGGTGCTGTTGTTTGAAGCAAGGAAAGTGTGAAAGCTTTTTTTTTAATTAAATAAATATTTATTCTGTAATAGTATGTAATAGTATGAGCCAGGAACTGTATTGTTAATCTCATTTGACAGAACTACTTTGTAACATAGATGTTATTTTTTAAATTTTTATTTTATTCTGGTAAGAACACTTCATATAAGATCCACCCTCTTAAGTTCTTAAGTGTACAATGCAGTGTTAATTATAGGTACAATGTTGTACAGAAGAGCTATAGAATGTATTCATCTTATTTAAATGAAATTTTATGAAGTCATTAGAAACATACCATTTCCTCATTCCCCAGCCCCTGACAACCACATTCCACTCTCTGATTCTAGGAATTTGACTATTTTAGATACTTCCTATAAGTAAAATCATGCAGTGTTTGTCTTTTCATGACTGGTGTATTTTACTTAACATAAGAGGATAAACATCAAGATTCACCCATGTTGTCACATATAACAAAATTTCCTTCCTTTTTAAGGCTGAATAATATTCCTTTGTGTGTATATACCATATCTTCTTTACCCACTCATGGGTCAATGAGCATTTAAGTTGTTTCTACATCTTGAATATTGTGAATAGTGCTACATTGGACATAGGAGTGTGGATTATATCTTGATGCTGATTACATTTTTGTTTTTTGGATGAATACCCAGAGTAAGATTGCTGGATCATATAGTAATTCTACTTTTAATTTTTTGAGGACTCTCCATACTGTTTTCCATAGCAACTGCACCATTTTGCATTTCCACTAAATGTTGTGCAAGGGTTCCAATTTATTCACATCCTCACCAACACTAGTCATGTTTTCTGTTTTTTTCAGTAATAGCCAACCTGACAGGTATGAAGTGATATCTCATTGTGGTTTTGATTTGCATTTCCCTGATGATTAGCGATGTTGAGCATTTTTTCATATATTTGTTGGCCGCTTGTATGTCTTCTTTGGACAAACGTCTCTTCAGGTCTTTAGCCCATCAACAGAGTGATGAGGCAACCTACGGAATGAGAAATGTTTGCAAACATATATTTGACAAACATTAATCTCCAAGATATATAATGAACTCCTGCAACTAAAGAGCAAAAAGCCCAATAACCCAATTAAAAATGTGCAGTTCCTTTTTAGAATTTAGGTCCAAAATGTTAATGGTTGCTTTCTTGAAATTTTATTGGTAGAGTGGAAGAATCAGAGCAAGATTAAAGTGCTCATCCTCAGAGGACTGGATGGTATTTTCCTTACCAGCTAAAGCCTCCTCATTCACCTCCTCATCTCTGAACAATGCCTTGGGATTTATTTCTTGAATTAATTCAGATGTTGGGTGTAAATGTATTCATCTATATGACATTTTTCTGTATCATGAAATCTAAATTTATTAATAAACAGGAAAAGCTTTGTATTTTGTATTATATGGACATAAGTTAAATACTAGAGAAAATAAATTATTTTACACATTTTAATTTTTAAGATTGCATATTGTCTTCAGAATGAGGACTATCACAATTCTGGTATTACTAGTCCCACATCAATTCTGTTTGCCTTATCAAATTGGGGTAGTCTAAAACTGAACAAATGGCATGAATAAGTTATGCCTCATGTCTGACTGTTTAATAGAAACATATGTTCTTTGTATTTTTTCAGTTATCTCCTTGTTTGCCCATAATTTTAATAAGCACACTCACTTTATTATCAAGATTAATAATGTGATATAATCACTGGGAAATTGCAAGACTGCCCTCCCTGCAACACAATCCCCAGCAATGAAACTTCTACATGTTACATATCAAATATCATCACTTGTCTAAAAAGTGGAGCCTATCAGGTCAGGAAGTATGTCAACGAAGGAGGATTTTAAATTAAAAATTTCCTTATTTTACCCTGTGCTACTCTCTAAACCCTGGAATTTGGAAGGACTGATACTTTCATGAGTGGGCTATAATACCAGCTCTGCTTGAAAATGTATTTTCCAAATGTTAAGGATTTTTGCCATCCATTTGTGAAGTTACAAAGGAACTGGCTCCTAAGAGAAAGGACTGGATTTGATACGAAGTATGTACAAAATAATAAATGGAGTCGCTAAATAAATATTCAAATAAGTTATAGACTCCTAGTCAAAATGATATTTTGATGAACATCAACAAACCTCATCTGTTCCAAACACATGTTAATGGTAGACAAAATTATATATATGTATAACTATTATTTATATATAACTATTATATATATTTGTATATATATAACTATTATATATATTTGTATATATATAACTATTATATATATTTGTATATATATAACTATTATATATATTTGTATATATATAACTATTATATATATTTGTATATATATAACTATTATATATATTTGTATATATATAACTATTATATATATTTGTATATATATAACTATTATATATATTTGTATATATATAACTATTATATATATTTGTATATATATAACTATTATATATATTTGTATATATATAACTATTATATATATTTGTATATATATAACTATTATATATATTTGTATATAATAATATATGGTATATATATATGGTATATATAATAATATATACTAATAAATATATATATATATATATACATACACAGACAAAAAGACATACACTAGCTTGAAAACCTCTCTGTGGATGTGAGCTAGCAAGAAGCCCAGTGGAAAGCAAGAAGACTGAAGGCACAGGCTGGCTGGGTTCCAGCACAGAAAAAGGCAGTGGGGCCAGGAGCTGGATTCCTACAGGGCATCAGAGGGCAGAATGGCTCACCTGAGATTGGGGAACAGAGCTCAACATCCCCACCCATGAAATGAAGCTAGAAAAACAACAGCTGCTGGTTGGGACTGGGACGTCTGTAAGGAAGTGTGCCTGAGGAGGGTAGAGGACAGAGCCACTGCCTCAGACCTAGCTGCTGAGCCATGCTACCTGCTGCTTGGTAACCACATCTGTGATGTCTCCACATGCCACCCAGGAGGAGCGGCAGAGAAACATTCGAATGCCGAGTTCTGAATCTGCGGGCTGGAGGGCTGGAAAAAAAGGCATGTCACCAGTCAGAACATCCCACTAGTTGGGAAGAATGAGAGGGAGGAGAAAGGGAGAGAGAAAAAAAACAACACAAATAATTTTCCATTCAAAATCAGTTTGCAAACCAAAATATCAAAATACATAATGAAGAATTCTAATGATAAAAAGTCAACCAATTTAATCAACATAATTAAAAGACAAATTCACCCAGAAAAAATTAATATTCACAGTCTAGAAAAGACTTTAACACACTCAGGAGACTTAAAGAGACAAATAAATGATTAGCATTCATTTAAAAGAAAAATAAACGTTGGAATAAAAAATAGGGAGGAAAATGACAGAAAATAGGTATTTAAAAAATGAAAAATAAAGATATTTCAGACAATAAAGATTTCAAAATTAAAGAATTAAAATGACAAACTAAATTCTAGACTGCATAAAGAATTTATGAGTTGAATAACAGTACCCAGAATACGACTCAAATAGACAGAAATATTACATTTTTAGGAATTTTGTAGGTATATTAAATGATAATTTTCCAAAACAAAAGAGAGACATTGGTTGGAAGATCAGAATGCATTTAGTATGTTAAGAAAAATAAATAACTACAAATCAACTCCAAAAAACATTGCAGTGAAACTATAAAAAAAAGAGAAAAAGCAAAATCTAAAATACTATAAAAGAAAAGATAAACTACAAAGTAGTGAAAACCCAGCTGCCTATCAGTAATAATAGAGGCCAGAAGACAATGAAATAGTATCTTCAAAGCTAAAAGAAAAACAGAAAATAATTGTCAGCCTAGAATTTTATATCTAAACCTTTTTCAACAATGAATCCCAAATAAGTCATTTTAAACATAAATAGAGAACTACTACCCACAGGTCCTCAGTATTAAAAAATATTTCAAAGAAAGATTAGTCCAGAGTAAGAAATGGGAGTTAAGAAACAAAAGTACTCCCAGCTATTTGAGAGGCTGAGACAGGAGGCTCACTTGAACTCAGGAGTTTGAGTCCAGCAAAACCCTTTGATAGCAAGACCCATCAAAGAAACTGGGAGAGACAGAGAGAGAGAGAGACGGAGAGAGAGACAGAGAGAGACGGAGAGAGAGAGAGAGAGAGGAAGGAAAGAGAGGAAAGAAAGATGAAAGAAAGAAAGAAAGAGAAGAGAAAGAAAGAAAGAAAAGAAAGAAAGAAAGAAGAGAAGAGAAAGAAAGAAAAGAAAGAAAGAAAGAAAGGAAGGAAGAAAGAAAGAAAGAAAAAAGAAAAAGAAGAAAGACAGGAGGAAGGGAGGGAAGGAAGGAAGGAGAGGGAGGGAAGGAAGGAAGGAGAGGGAGGGAGGGAGGAAAGGAAGGAAGGAAGGAGAAAGAAGGAGGAAGGAAGGAAGGAAGGAAGGAAAAGAAAGAGTGAGAGAGAGAAATAAAGGACAGAAAGAAAAGAAACAGGCTGGGTGTGATGACTCATGCCTCTAATAATCCTAACACTTTGGAAAGCTGAGCCAGGAGGATTGCTAGAGGCTAGGAGTTCGAGACCAGCTTGGGTCTCAAACATAGTGAGACCCTCATCTCTAAAAAAATAAAAAATTAGCTGAGTATGGTGGTGTGCACCTGTGGTCCCAGCTACTAGGGAGGCTGAGGTGGGAGGATCACCTAAGCCCTGGAAGTTGAGGCTGCAGTGAGCCATGATTGTGCCACTGCACTCCAGCCTGGGTGAGATAGTGAGATCTAGTCTCAAAAAAAAAAAAAAACCCAGAAAGAAAGAAATAAATAAAGGTGCACTAATCTTAAAAATATATGCCAGTAAGAAGTATTTATTTATTCATTCATTGATTTATTATTTAGTGATATTCTCTAAGAAGTGATCATAATATTTGCTTATGATTCTTAATTAAAAATAAAGTTGGAGACTGAGATCATCATGGTAGACGGGAGGCAGCACTAGATTGCCGCTCCGACTCAGATGGACAGAGCAGTTTGCAAAGACTTGCATTATGAATTTTAGCTCCAGATCGACTGCAAGAACAAACCAGCAATCCCGAGAGGACCCACAGATCCTCTGAAGGAAGTGGACTGCTCCTGCAGGACCCAGGAGACATCCCAGATACTTTGAGGGCCCCAACTGTGGAAGTGGGAAAAGAAGAGCCTCCTCTCCAGAACACACCCCTGCTGGAGAAACTGAAGGTCTGTTTGTCAGAGAAGTTTCCTACCTTAACTGGAGCTGAGTCAATTTAGAGAGTCAAGCAAAATACAGGGGTAGAGAAGCAGCAGAAAGACCCTGGGAGCTCAGCTGGGTCCCCAAGCAGGCCATTCCTGCCTGGCACCACAGGCATCCACTGGAAGGGCAGCCAGAGGAGCAGAGCAGAGGGGAAAGCATCACAGGGAGAAGGAAATTTCCAGTTGAACTTTGTAATAATTTGAATGGGGTGAGAAGCCTCTTGACCAGAACTCCAGGGAGGGTGCGAATCTGGTGTGCAGACTCCATAGGTGGGGGAAGAACCAAACCCTTTTCTTTCGCAGCTGGGAGGCAGGTAGCCTGGGGCAAGTTCTCAAGCCCAGCTAGCCCACTGCCTGGAAACAAACTCAGGGCTGTTGGTGGGGGCACAGTGGGAGTGAGACCAGCCCTTTGGATTGTGTGGGAGCTCAGTGAGGCCTGTGACTGTCGGCTTTCCCCTACTTCCCTGACAACCTACATGACTCAGCAGAGGCAGCCATAATCCTCCTAGGTACACAATTCCAGTGACCTGGGAATCTCACTCCCATCCCCACAGCAACTGCATCAAGACCCACCAAAGGAAGGCCTGAGCTCAGAAACACCTAGCCCTGCCCCCACTTGATGGTCCTTCCCTATCCACCCTGGTAGCTGAAGACAAAGGTCATATAATCTTGGGAGTTCTAGGGCCCCACCCACCACCAGTTCCTCTCCATACAACCACAGCTGATGCTCTCTGGAAAGCACTGCCTCCCAGCAGGAGGCCAACCAGCACAAAAATAGAGCATAAAAACCACCAAAGCTAAGAGCCCTCATGGAGTCCATTGCAACCCCCTGCCATCTCCACCAGAACAGGCACTGGTATCCATGGCTGAGAGACCCATAGATGGTCCACATCACAGGTCTCTGTGCAGACAACCCCCAGTACCAGCCTGGAAACATGTAGACTTGCTGGGTGGCTAGACCCAGAAGAGAGACAACAACAATCGTTGCAGTTTGGCTCATAGGAAACCACATCTATAGGAAAAGGGGGAGAGTAGTAACATCAAGGGAACACCCCATGGGACAAAAGAATCTGAACAACAACATTCAGCCCTAGACTTTCCCACTGATGGAGTCTCCCTGAATAAGAAGGAACCAGAAAACCAATTCTGATAATATGACTAAACAAGACTTTTTAACACTCCCCAAAAAATCACACTAGTTCACCAGCAATTGATCCAAACCAAGAAGAAATCTTTGATTTACCTGAAAAAGAATTCAGGAGGTTAGTTATTAAGCTAATCAGGGAGGCACCAGAGAAAGGCAAAGTCCAATGCAAGGAAATCCAAAAAATAATACCAGAAGTGAAGGGAGAAATATTCAAGGAAGTAGAGAGCTTAAAGAAAAAAAATCAAAAATTCAGGAAACATTGGACCCAATTAGAGAAATGCAAAATGCTCTGGAAAGTCTCAGTGATAGGCTTGAACAAGTAGAAGAAAGAAATTCAGAGAACAAAGACAAGATCTTTGAATTAACCCAATCCAACAAAGACAAAGAAAAGAGTAAGAATATATGAATAAAGCCTCCAAGAAGTCTGGGATAATGTTAAACAACCAAACTTAAGAATAATCAGCATTCCTGAGGAAGAAGACAATTCTAAAAGCTTGGAAAACATATTTGGGAGAATAATTGAGGAAAATTTCCCTGGTCTTACTACAGACCTAGACATACAAATACAAGAAGCACAGAGAACACCTGGAAAATTCAGCACAAAAAGATTATCGCCTAGGCACATTGTCATCAGGTTATCCAAAGTTAAGACGAAGGAAAGAATCTTAAGAGCTGTGAGACAGTAGTACCAGGTAAACTATAAAGGGAAACCTATGAGATTAACAGCAGATTTCTCAGCAGAAACCCTACAAGAAAGAAGGGATTGGGGACCTATCTTCAGCCTCCTCAAACAATTATCAGGCAAGAATTTTGTATCCAGTGAAACTAAGCATCATATATGAAGGAAAGATACAGTCTTTTGCAGACAAACAAATGCTGAGAGAATTCAACAGTGCCAAGCCACCACAACAAGAACTGCTAGAAGGAGCTCTAAATCTTGAAACAAATCCTGGAAGATTATCAAAACAGAACCTGTTTAAAGCTTAAATCACACAGGACCTATAAAACAAAAATACAACTTAAAAAGCAAAAACAAAAAACAAAAAAACCAAAGTACACAGGCAACAAATAGCATGATGAACGGAATGGTACCTCACATCTCAATACTAACATTGAATGTAAATTGCCTAAATGCTTCACTTAAAAGATACAGAACAGTAGAATGGATAAGAACTCACCAACCATCTGCTGCCTTCAGGAGACTCAGCTAACATGTAAGCACTCACATAAACTTAAAGTACAGGGGTTGAAAAAGGCATTTCATGCAAATGGACACCAAAAGCAAGCAGGGGTAAGTATTTTTATATCAGACAAAACAAGCTTTAAAGCAATAGCAGTTAAAAGAGACAAAGAGGGACATTATATAATGGTAAAAGGCCTTGTCCGACAGGGAAATATCACAATTCTAAACATATATGCACCTAACACTGGAGCTCCCAAATGTATAAAACAATTACTAATAGACCTAAGCAATGAGATAGACAGCAACACAATAAAGGTGGGGACCTCAATACTCCACTGACAGCAATAGACAGGTCATGGTCATCAGGACAGAAAGTCAACAAAGAAACCATGGATTAAAACTACACCTTGGGACAAATGGACTTAACAGATATATACAGAACATTTCATCCAACAACTGCAAAATACACATTCTATTGAACAGCACATGGAACTTTCTCCAAGATACACCATGTGATAGGCCATAAAACAAGCTTCAGTAAATTTAAGAAAATTGAAATTATATCAAGCACTCTCTCAGATCACAGTGGAATAAAACTGGAAATGAACTCCGAAAGGAACCTTCAAAACCATGCAAATACACCTAAATTAAATAACCTACTCCTGAATGAGCATTGGGTCAAAAACAAAATCAAGATGGAAATTAAAAAATTCTTCAAACTGAACAACAATAATGACACAACCTATCAAAACACCTGGGATACAGCAAAGGTGGTGCTAAGGAGAAATTTCACAGCCCTAAATGCCTACATATGATAAATGAACCAAAAAGTTGGTTCTTTGAAAAGATAAAACTGACAGACCATTAGCAAGACTAACCAAGAAGAGAGAAAATCCAAATAACCTCATTAAGAAACGAAACAGGAGATATTACAACTGACACCACTGAAATACAAAAGATCATTCAATGCTACTATGAACACCTTTATGCACATAAACTAGAAACCTAGAAGAGATGGATAAATTTCTGGAAAAATACAACGCTCCTAGCATAAATTAGGAAAAATTGGATACCATGAACAGACCAATAACAAACAGCAAGATTGAAATGGTAATTTTAAAATTACCGACAAAAAAAATGTCCAGGACCAGACGGATTCACAGCAGAATTCTACAAGACATTCAAAGAATTGGTACCAATCCTTTTGACACTATTCCATAAGATAGAGAAAGAAGGAACCCTCCATAATTTATTCTATGAAGCCAGCATCACCCTAATGCCAAAACCAGGAAAGGACATAACCAAACAAAAAACTACAGACTGATATCCTTGATGAACATAGTTGCTAAATTCCTTAACAAGATACTAGCTAACTAAATCCAACAACATATCAAAAAGATAATCCACCATGATCAAGTGGGTTTCATACCAGGGATACAGGGAGGGTTTAACATATGCAAGTCAAAAAATGTGATACACCACATAAACAGAATTAAAAACAACAAAAATCACATGATCATCTCAATAGATGCAGAAAAAACATTTGACAAAATCTAGCATCCATTTATGATTAAAACTCTCAGCAAAAGTGGCATACAAGGGACATACCTCAATTTAATAAAAGCCATCTATGACAAACCCATGGCCAAATTTATACTGAATGGAGAAAAGTTGAAAGCATTCCCCCTGAGAACTGGAACAAGGCAAGGATGTCCACTCTCACCACTCCTCTTTGACATAGTACTGGAAGTCCTAGCCAGAGCAATCAGACAAAAGAAAGAAATAAAAGGGATCCAAATTGGTAGAGAGGAAGTCAAACTGTCACTGTTTCAAGGTAAAGACGATATGATCGTCTACCTTGAAAACCCTAAAGACTTCTCCAGAAAGCTCCTAGAACTGATAAATCAGCAAAGTTTCCAGATATAAGAATAATGTACACAAATCAGTAGTTCTTCCATACACTAACAGCAACCAAGTGGAGAATCAAATCAATAACTCAACCCCTTTTACAACAGCTGCAAAAAAAAAAAAAAAAATACTTAGGAATATACCTAACAAAGGCATCAAAAGACCTCTACAAGGAAAACTACGGAACCCTGCTGAAAGAAATCAGAGATGACACAAAAAAATGGAAACAGATCCCATGCTCATGGATGGGTAGAATCAATATTGTGAAAATGGCCATACTGCCAAAAGCAATCTAAAAATTCAATGCAATCCCCATCAAAATACCACCATCATTCCTCACAGAATTAGAAAAAAGCAATTCTGAAATTCATACGGAACCAAAAAAGAGCCTGCAGAGCCAAAGCAAAACTAAACAAAAAGAACAAACCTGGAGGCATCATACTATCTGATTTCAAAGTATACTATAAGGCCATAGTCACCAAAACAGCATAGTACTGGTATAAAAACAGGCACATAGACCAATGGAACAGAATAGAGAACTCAGAAATAAACTCAAATACTTACAGCCAACTGACCTTCAACAAAGCAAACAAAAACATGAAGTGGGGAAAGTACACCCTTTTCAACAGATGGTGCTGAGATAATTGGTTAGCCACATGCAAGAAAATGAAACTGGATCCTCACCTTTCACCTTATACAAAAATCAACTCAAGATGGATTAAGGATTTAAATCTAAGACCTGAAACCGTAAAAATTCTAGAAGATAACATTGGAAAAAACCTTCTAGACAATGGCTTAGGCAAGGATTTCATGATCAAGAACCCAAAAGCAAATGCAATAAAAACAAAGATAAATAGTTGGGACTTAATTAAACAAAAGAGCTTTTGCAAGGCAAAAGAAACAGTCAGCAGAGTAAACAGAGAATCCACAGAGTGGGAGAAAATCTTCACAATCTATACATCTGACAAAGGACTAACAACCAGAATCTACAACGAACTCAAATCAGTAAGAAAAAAAACAAACAATCCCATCAAAAAGTGGGCTAAGGACGTGAATAGACAATTCTCAAGAGAAGATATACAAATGGCCAACAAACACATGAAAAAATGCTCAACATCACTAATGATCAGAGAAATGCAAATCAAAACCACAGTGTAATACCACCTTACTCCTGCAAGACTGACCATAATCAAAAAAATTTAAAAAAAGTAGATGTTGGCACGGATGCAGTGATCAGGGAACACTTCTATACTGCTGGTGGGAATGTAAACTAGTACAGTTACTATAAAAACTGTGGAGATTCCTTAAAGAAATAAAAGTAGAACTACCATTTGATCCAGCAATCCCACTACTGGGTATCTACCCAGAAGAAAAGAAGTCATTATACGAAAAAGATAATGTGCACGCATGTTTATAGCAGCACAATTCACAATTGCAAAATCGTGGAACCAACCCAAATGCCCATCAATCAACAAGTGGATAAAGAAACTGTGGTGTGTGTGTGTGTGTGTCTGTGTGTGTGTATACATATACACACACATACACACACATATAAATATATGATGGAGTACTACTCAGCCATGAAAAAGAATGAATTAACAGCATTTGCAGTGACATGGATGAGACTGGAGACTATTACTCTAAGTGAAGTAACTCAGGAATGGGAAACCAAACATTATATGTTCTCACTAATAAGTGGGAGCTAAGCCACAAGGGTGCAAGGCATAAGAATGATACAATGGACTCTAGGGACTTGGGAGGAAGAGTGGGAGGCAGAGGGGTAAAAGACTACAAATATGGTGCAGTGTATACTGTTCAGGTGGTGGATGCATCAAAATCTCACAAATCACCACTAAAGAACTTACTCATGTAACAAAATACCATCTGTACTCCAATAACTTATAGAAAAATAAAAAAATTAAAATGTAAAAAGCACCACAGAACTAAACTTCAAAAAAATTAATAAATGAAATAAAATTGGAAATAGCAATGTAAAATGGAATTTGTTCATTAGATAGTGAAAAAAAAGGCCAAGATCCTTTTTTGTGTTTGATAGGTGATTGAATAATTTTGGAATTTTTGGAAGATTTTATAACTAAGTATATGTACTAAAAATTAAAGGTAAATAATAAAAGTAAAATTTAATACAGATACAACGAATGGCCTTAAATTATTACAAGATGGGGAAAAGAGAATATATAACCTTTATCAAACTAATGCAAGTCAGAAAAAGGAGGGAAAAAAAGGAAGAAAAAAGGAAAAATAAATGATACAAATCCAAATATATCAGAATAAATGTAAACAAAGTAATTCCATCTGTGATCAGATTATCAGATTGCATTAAATATTCAAAACCCAATTTAAAACAGAATCAAAAAGACAAAAAATAAAAGAATAGAAAAAAATTATGCAGCAAATCCTAATTAAATCTAATTAACTATAACTATTGGCTAACTATATTTTCTAACTATATTATAAAATCATTGAAGTATTATTTGAAGTCAGAAAAATTAATAAACAAGTAATATTACATTACTAGCAAAACAAGTAATATTATATACTTTATGCATTTAACAACTTGACTTAAAAATATTAAAAAAACTAATAGAATTACTTAAAAATCACAAAACAAAATCATTGTTTGGATAGTTTAATATATTTGTCTCAGAAACAGAAAAAAATTTATTAAAAATATACAAGATTTGCAGAACAAAATCATAAACCTGATAATATATAATTTATCTGTGATAAAAATGTATAATTTATATTTACATATTCTGAATTAATCTTTAAAATATGCATTAATATCAAGCCCATATGGAACATTTATAAAATATTTGACCCACATAGTGGGTCATAAATTAAAACATAAATTTTTAAAAAAACCAGTATCACAAAGGTCATATTCTCAGAAAAAGAAACACAAAATAGAATTCAACAATAAATAAAGTTCCTCATTTACTTGGAAATTTAGACAGGCATGTTTAAATAACTCATTAGCTTAAAAAGAAAATCACAATAAAAATTATAAAACACACTTGAAATAAATAAAACCAAACAATGAAAGTAACATGAAAATGATAAAAGTAACATATTTAAAACTGTAGAATGTAGCAAAAGTAATACCTAGTATTAAATTTATGGTCTTAAAAGTGTTCATTTAAAAACAAAAAGAAAAACTGAGGGAAAAAAGTAGTAAAATGTTTAGGTCAAAAGCCAAAAAAAGAGTAAAGGAAAATGGAAACCTTAGGAACAAATGGTAAATACAGTGTTAGAGTCAAAATGAATTTAATAGATCACTAATAAGCAACAGATCACCCAGAAAACCCTTGGTTGCCTTATGTAAACTTGTTATCAATCAAGAAGAAAGTTTACATCAATCTCACACATAAACAGAAATGCAAAAATACAAAATAAAATGTTAGCCCAACAACTTCAGCAGCAGAAGTATACAATATACAGTACTGTACACACATCTAGACACACACATATTTTGGTGTAAGAAAGTTGGTTTTAAAATCAGAGGGCTGAATCTGAGTCCCGGACTATCCACTTACTAGATAAGTATCCTTGAGTTTAGTGTTTAAGGTATCTGTTCTGTTCACGTAATTTTAATAGAAAGCATTGACATAGCTACACTCCAGATGGTTCTGAATTTACTGAAAATTATGAAAATCAAACATTTCTCTTTTTTTGACAAAGGGTCTTGCTCTGTTGCCCAGGTTGGAGTGCAGTGGTGCTATCTTGGCTTACTGCAACCTCGACCTCCCAGGCTCAAGTGATCCTCCCACTTCAGCTTTCCGAGTAGCTGGGACTAGAGGTGCACACCACTATGCCTGGCAAATTTTTTTGGGGGGGGTGGAGCGGGGGCATTTTTTTTTTTTTTTGTAGAGATGGGGTTTCACTGTGTTGCCCAGACTAGTCTCAAACCCCTGTACTCAAATGATCGGACTCCCAAAGGCATGAGCCACCACGCCCTGCAAAAATCAAACTTTTAATGGAATATTTTAGTGGAGAAAACATCATCTTTGAAGCTATTCTTTTGTCCCAAAAAGTGTTAATGCTGTAGTATTTTTGTTGAGTAAAAGTAAATATTAACTAAAATAATTTTAAAGTATAAACATATTCCAAGGTTGGCAATTGAATGCTGTTTTGATTTTGTTTTGTTAAAAACAATGTTTTTGTGGTGGTGGTTTTCTTCGAGTAAGTTAAACATTAAAAAAAATACTGCTTATCATGACTTTACTTTTTTATTGATACATAATTGTTCATGTTTGTGGGGTACAAGTGATATTTTGATACATGCATACAATGTGTAATGATCGAATGAGCATAATTTGATATCCATCACCTCAAATATTAATCAATCATTGCTTTGTGTTGGGAACATTCCAAATCCACTCTTCTAGCTATTTTGAAATATATAATAAATTATTGTTAACCATTGTCACCCTACTGTGCTATCAAACACTAAAACTTATTCCTTCTATCAAACTGTATTTTTGCACCCATTAACCAGCCTCTCTTCATTCTCCCTTCCCCCTACCCTTCTCAACCTCTGGTAACCATTATTCTACTCCCTACCTTCATGAGATCAACATTTTTAGCTCCCACATCTAAATGAGAACATGTGATAATTTATCTTTCTGTTCTTGACTTATTTCATGTAACAGAATGTCCCCCAGTTCCATCTGTGTTGCTGCAAATGATAGAATTTTTTATGGCTGAATAATATTCCATTGTGTATATATATCACATTTGCTTATCCATTCATCTGCTGATGGACACTTAAGAAGGTTCTATATCTTAGCTATTGTGAATTGTGCTGCAATAAACATGTGAGTACAGATATCTCTTCAGTATACTGATTTCCTTTCTTTTGACACTGTACCAAGCAATGGGATTGCTGGATCATACGGTAGCTCTATTTTTAGTTTTTTGAGAAGCCTTCACCCTGTTTTCCGTAGTGGCTGTACTAAGTCACATTCCTACAAACAGTGTAGTAACATTCCCATTTCTCCAAATCCTCATCAGAATTTTTTTTGTTTTTTTATAATGGCCATTTTAACTAGGATGAGATGATATCTCACTGTGGTTTTACTTTGCGTTTTCCTGATAATTATTGAAGTTGCACATTTTTCATATACCTGTTGGCATTTGAATGTCTTCTTTTGAAAAACGTCTATTCATACTTTTGTCCATTTTTTTAAAAATTCTGATTATTTGTGTTTTGGCTATTAAGTTGTTTGGGTTCCTTATACATTCTGGTTATTAATCTCCTGTCAGATAGATAGTTTGCAAATATTTTCTCCCATTCTGTAGGTTGTCTGTCCATTCTGTTTATTGTTTCCTTTGTTGTATAAAAACTTTTTAGCTTGAGGCAATCCCATTTGTTAATTCTTGCTTTTGTTGCCTGTGCTTTTGAGGTCCCACCCAGAAAGTCTTTGCCCAGACCAACGTCCTGAAGCATTTCCCCAATGTTTTCTTCTCGTTTTTTCATAGTTTGGGGTTTTGCACTTAAATCTTTAATCCATTTTTATTTGATTTTTATATGGTAAGAGATAGGGGTCTAGTTTCATTCTTCTGCATATGGATATTTAGTTTTCCCAGAACCATCTATTGAAGAGATTGTCCTTTTCCCAATAAAATTTCATGGTGCCCTTGTCAAAAATGAGTTGGCTGTAAATGTGTAGATTTATTGCTGGGTTCTCTATTCTGTTCCATTAATGTATGTGTCTGTTTTTATGCCAGCACCATGCTGTTTTGATTACTATAGCTTTGTAGTATGTTTTGAAGTCTGGTAATGTGATCCCTCCACCTTTGTTCTTTGTGCTCAGGATACTTTGGCTATTTGGGGTCTTTTGTGAGTCCATACAAACTTTATGATTGTTTTTTCTATTCCTTTGAAGATTGTCTTTGGTGTTTTGATGAAGATTGCATTGAATCTGGAGATCATTTGGGGTAGTATGGACATTTTACACAATATTATTTCTTCCAATACATTAGCATAGGATCTCTTTCCATTTTTTTGTGTGTCTTCTTCAATTTCTTTCATCAGTGTTTCATAGTTTAATTGCAGAGATCTTTCACTTCTTTGGTTAAATTTATTCCTAAGTATTTTAAGTTTTTTGTAGCTACTATTAATAAGACTGCTTTCTTACTTTCTTTTTCAGATTATTTGCTGTTGCTGCATAAGAATGCTACTAGTGTATAGAAATGTTGCTGATTTTTGCATGTTGATTTTATACTCTGCAATTTTACCAAATTTGTTTATCAGTTCTGACAGGTTTTTGCTTAAGTCTTTAGGCTTTTCTAAATATTGGATTAGTCTTGACATTTCTGATTATTAACTGCTTCTTGGTACCCTCAGGGGTCAGAACCAAGCACAGCGTAGAAATTCACAAACTCTACCCACCGCATCCAAATGTTACTTATGCAGGGATATACAGTGTCTGCTCTCACATGGTCTGAGTCCTCCACCAAGGTCTTGATCCTGTAATTCATGAAGGCAATTAGGGTAGAGTCATTATCAGGACAATCCAGCCCTCAAAATGAAACCATCTCCCTTATCTCATCACTGAAATCAATGCCATGATGCTGGAAGAGACCTTAAAGATTATAATCAACCCTCTTGGAGATTTGAAAGCCATAAATTTAGTGGTTCAGGTGCCAGAGAAAATTAGAAATAATGAACATGTCCGTAAAAACAGATCAATTTCCAGCCAGCTGCCAGAAGTTGGCATGCTGGCACTGTGCCTACAGCCCACCCCTGCAAAATTTCCCTTCATCTGCCAGTGGAAAATCCAACACTTACAGTTACCAAAACAAATGTGTTGTAACTTGCCTTTTAAGGCAAATTTTTACAGGTATAATGTATTCTATTAAAACATCACCACCTTAGAACACCTGGAGACTCTGTAGAAAGCTGGCAATAGTTTTATAAGAAATCTAAGAGTTACAGTTCTGGGATTTCCTCCTATCTTCTCCTTTGGTCTATTTCCCATCCACCAAAAATGACCTTGTACTTTACATATTTATTTGTGTAAGACGATCAGACCATTTCTTACACACCTGAATACACATGGGGGTGGAGAGAAGGCAAGAATTTCTCCTTCAGAGCAAAAGATGGCATCCTCTCTTGCCATGAGATATGCTGAACTCAAATTTCTTCTTGGAACAACGGTAGTAATTAATGTGGATCTGATTGTCCCAACTAATGATGAAAGTCAGCTTTGTTGCTATTATATAGAACTTATTTAAGGATCAACATTATTTTATTACAGACCATACGTAAAAGGACAAGTATAATAAAATCTGTAGGATCATATAAGGAAAAAATCATATTCCTCTCTACACAATTTGCTTTGTCTTCAATATCTTTCTGTTTTTTTTTTTTCAATCTTCCTCACAAGGACTACTGATTGAATTAAACCCAAACATTAGAAAACAACACCATAGTAATTGTTAATACTGAAGTTGAAATATCCTAAGAGAAAATAACCTTTGGGTTTTCAGTATTTTCTTACTGTTTTTGTGGTGGTGGAGGTGGTGATGGTGTAAGTATTTTTAGTTGACTGGAGAGAAAGGAGAGATAAAAGGAAAAACATTCTTGGGTTTTAAAAAAAATTAATATTATCAATGTAATTATGGTAAAGACCATATTTTGAGAGAGGTTTCTAAGCAATTGAATACATATTATATATTATATGTTACATATTATATATTTATTATATATATATTTTGGTATTTTAGACTTTGATCAAATGATACTTCCTTTGGAAAGATAAAATTGAACCATATATATTTATAAATATATATTTATATTATATATATTTATATATTTATAACCATATATATATATATATATATATATGGTTCAATTTTATCTTTCCAAAAGAAGTATCATTTGATGAGGTAAAAGGCTAAAATACCAAATTGGGAAGCAGAAATTTCAGCTGCCTATCTGGCCACCAAGGTGTACATTTTTAAATGCCACAGGGGTGCAGCTTCTTTGCAAAATCTAGCTCCCAATCACCTATGAAACATCTTCGGATGTATTAGAGAAATAATTTAAAGGGAGAGATGCAGAAACCAAAGAGCTCAAAAAGAATCAGTGCTGCAGCCCCAGCCCTAAGACGTTTCCTAGGTGCAGTTCATTCCTAGGTCTCAGGAGGGCTCCAGAGAGAATTTGCATCTCCCCCAACCTCTGGGCCCCCAAGCCCCGCCCACAGCAAGTCTATGTCAGAGCAAAATGGATTGGGGGGTGGGTGTGGGTGTGTGTGTGTGTGTACGTGTGTAGGTAAAGATGAAAAGGTACACTTTAATTACTCTACTGCAATAAGTACAAGAAAGCTTCAAAGAAATACTGAAACATGCTGGCAGACAGCCAAAAATATTTAACGGTTAGCAGGGTGACTGGAGTCTTGCCGCCTTATTCTTAATAATAGTTTAAAGAACTCTGCTCTCCTCCCCGTCACTGAAACCTCTACCCATTTGCACATCATTCCTCTTTCCATACATAGAACACCAGCCAGCCCTCACCCAAGCCCAGGCCCTGACCTGATGGAGGGGAACTAAGGAAATGCAACTTCAGCTGAGGGGTTCCTTTTTAATTGGTCACGGTCATGCTAAAGAAATCTGCAACCCATTAGACCTTTTCCTCCTGCATTAATAGGAAAAAAATTATATTTTGTAGCCACTTCTATTATTGTTTTCTTTTCTGGTTGGGAAATATTCTCAAAGGGCTGTGCCTGAATAGCAGCATGCAGAGTCAATTAGATGGTGAAAAAAGAAAATAACTAAAGGAGTGAGCAGATTTGTAGTCTTCTCCTGCAAATAGAATAGGAGAGATAGGAGACAGAAAATAGGAGAGAGGAAAGTGGCAAGAGAAAAAGGGGACAAGGAATTTGGCGTACGTGGTAACATGAAGTAATTTGCCACAGACTGGTCAGTTCAATAAAATTACTCTCAAATAACCAACCATGTGTTTTTGAAACATTTCAAATTGATCACCGTAGGTACCCATTGTAATCCTTATCGACCTACCCTTGACTTTCATTCCTACTGGAAAGAAAAGTTGAATCAAATTTCCTGTTCGAAATCACACGGTTGCTCTTGGAACGTCTGAGAATTTAAACCTTTTAATATGCAGGTCACAGAAATAGCTACACAATCACCTGTGTGTTTTCACAGTAGTTTGGACAGAATCAAGTAACCATATTAGATGCAGGGAATATTTAAAATATGTGCTTCTGCCATTGGCAGTTTACCTAGTTCACTTCCTCCCAAAAATAATATTTTATGACCTAGCATTTTTAAAACTTGCATAAATTGCAGGATTTTAGAACTGAAAGCAGCCTTATATAGCATCTAATTAAATTTCTTCAACTTCCCGATGAGGAAACTAGGCCTGAGGAGATGAGGTGACTTCATCCAAGGTAACAGCTAACTACTAACAGAGTGGGAATTGGGCTATGATCAATTTTTTCTTCTTAAAACACTGGTAATAAAAAAATCGAGAAACATATATTTGTTTCCACAACTATTTCTATATTCAATTTCCAAATTTAACAGAACTATAACATGCTCTAAATAGCTGAAATTCAATAACAGGTTTTCTATATTTATTTTATATATTAATGTGTTTGTACTTGTACTTATTGACATACTTTTATAACACTAAAAGGCAAATTTATACATGTGACTCAAGTCTCAGTGTTAGAATGAGAAAGGAGATTTAAAGGCAAGATTTTTCCTGACAGTATATTGTAGGGTATTAAGTAACTTCATGATCTAAGATTCATTCTTTTTCTCCTTTAAAATTGTTTTAACACTATCGTGACACTTACAATAACCATTCTTCTGTTTCAAAAATAGAAATAGATTTTTCTGTAAAGTGTCAGGTAATCATGAGAGTGCTATTATTTTCTCATGATTATTTAAATTTATGACAGTGACATATTATAACTAACAGCAGAGAAGGAACTAAAAAACTTTTAAATATGTCACTTTCATGAATATAGCACTTTATGGTTTCCAAAACATTTTCACTTTCTTAACAAACTGAGAATCCAAGTAAATGGCATTGGCACTTGAATTCTCGTCTTTTAAAAATAATCCTACTCACAGAAATGTGAAGATAGTCAATTTATGAAAAAACTATTTTTAAAGTAACTTACAAACACACACAGTAAGTATCTGTTGTTTTCTGCTCTCTGGCTATCCTCCTTTTTGGTAACAGTACTTTGACTTAGCCCCTCTCCGTTCATGTGGTTCTGGGCATCTAAACCCCTTCCCCAACCACCACTACCATCCTCACCCTTATCTCTCACCAACCATATGGAATCATGAGCCACATCCAGCCAAGAAATTCCATCCCCTCTCAACAGGGACTGCTTTGGTGACAGGCACTGAATAAAGTCTTAGCAGTAAGACTGAATCCTGGTGTGCTGCTGGATTTTGTTTGCCAGTATTTTATTGAGGATTTTCGCATTGATGGAATATTGGCCTGAAATTTTCTTTTTTTGTTGTGTCTCTACCAGGTTTTGGTATCAGGATGATGCTGGCATCATAAAATGAGTTAAGGAAGAGTCCTTCTTTTTCTATTGTTTAGAATAGTTTCAGAAGGAATAGTACCAGCTCCTCTTTGTACCTCCAGTAGAATTCGGCTGTGAATCCATCTGGTCCTGGGCTTTTTTTGATTAGTAGGCTATTAATTACTGCCTCAATTTCAGAACTTGTTATTGGTCTGTTCAGGGATTCGACTTCTTCCTGGTTTAGACTTGGGAGAGTGTATGAGTCCAGCAATTTATCCATTTCTTCTAGATTTTATAGTTTATTTGCGTAGAGGTGTTTATAGTATTCTCTGATGGTAGTTCATATTTCTGTGGGATCAGTGGTGATATCCCTTTTTTCATTTTGTATTGTGTCCATTTGATTCTTCTCTTTTTTTCTTCTTTATTAAACTGGCTAGCAGTATATTTTCTTGATCTTTTAAAAAAAAACAGCTCCTGGATTCATTGATTTTTTGGAAGGGTTTTTCGTGTCTCTATCTCCTTCAGTTCTGCTCTGATCTTAGTTATTTCTTGTCTTCTGCTAGCTTTTGAATTTGTTTGCTCTTGCTTCTCTAGGTCTCTTAATTGTAATGTTAGGATGTCGATTTTAGATCTTTCTCGCTTTCTCCTGTGGGCATTTAGTGCTATAAATTTCCCTCTAAACACTGATTTAGCTGTGTCCCAGATATTCTGGTACATTGTGTCTTTGTTCTGATTGGTTTCAAAGAACTTATTTATTTCTGCCTCAGTTCTGTTATTTCCCTAGTAGTCATTCAGGAGCAGGTTGTTCAGTTTCGATTTAGTTGTGCGGTTTTGAGTGAGTATCTTGATCCTGAGTTCTAATTTGATTGCAAGGTGGTCAGAGAGCATGTTTGTTATGATTTCCATTCTTTTGCATTTGCTGAGGAGTGTTTTACTTCCAATTATGTGGTTGATTTTAGAATAAGTGCTATGTGGTGCTGAGAAGAACGTATATTCTGTTGATTTGGGGTGGAGAGTTCTGTAGATGTCTATTAGGTCCACTTGGTCCAGAGCTGAGTTTAAGTCCTGAATATCCTTTTTAATTTTCTGTCTCATCGATCTGTCCAATATTGACAGTGGGGTGTTAAAATCTCCCACTATTATTGTGTGGGAGTCTAAGTCTCTTTGTAGGTCTCTAAGAACTTGCTTTATGAATCTTGGTGCTCCTGTATTGGGTGCATATATATTTAGGATAGTAGCTCTTCTTGTTACATTGATCCCTTTATCATTATGTAATGCCCTTCTTTGTCTTTTTGGATCTTTGTTGGTTTAGAGTCTGTTTTATCAGAGACTAGGATTGCAAACCCTGCTTTTTTTTTCTTTCTTTCCATTTGCTTGGTAAGTATTCCTCCATCCCTTTATTTTGAGCCTATGTGTGTCTTTGCACGTGAGATAGGTCTCCTGAATACAACACACCGATGGGTCTTGACTCTTTATCCAATTTGCCGGTCCGTGTCTTTCAATTGGGGCATTTAGCCCATACATATTGAAGGTTAATATTGTTATATGTGAATTTGATCCTGTCATTATGATGCTAGCTGCTTATTTTGCCCATTAGTTGATGCAGTTTCCTCAGAGTGTCAATGGTCTCTAGAATTTGGTATGTTTTTGCAGTGGCTGGTAGCGGTTTTTCCTTTCCATATTTAGTGCTTCCTTCAGGAGCTCTTGTAAGATATGCCTGGTGGTCACAAAATCTCTCAGCATTTGCTTGTCTATGAAGGATGTTATTTTTCCTTTGCTTATGAAGCTTAGTTTGGCTGGATATGAAATTCTGGGTTGAAAATTATTTTCTTTAAGAATGTTGAATATGGACTCTCTTCTGGCTTGTAAGGTTTCTGCAGAGAGATCTACTTTAGTCTGATGGGCTTCCCTTTATGGGTAACCCACCCTTTCTCTCTGGCTGCCCTTAACATTTTTTCCTTCATTTTAACCTTGGTGAATCTGACGATTATGTGTCTTGGGGTTGCTCTTCTCAAGGAGTATCTTTGTGGTGCTCTCTGTATTTCCTGAATTTGAATGTTGGCCTGTCTTGCTAGGTTGGGGATGTTCTCCTGCATAATATCGTGAAGAGTGTTTTCCAACTTGGTTCCATTCTCCCCGCCACTTTCAGGTACACCAGTCAAATGCAGGTTTGGTCTTTACAACTTACAAGGGATGTGAAGGACCTCTTCAAGGAGAACTACAAACCACTGCTCAAGGAAATAGGAGAGGACACAAACAAATGGAAAACCATTCCATGCTTATGGATAGGAAAAATCAATATCATGAAAATAGCCATACTGCCCAAAGTAATTTATAGATTCAATGCTATCCTTATCAAGCTACCATTGACTTTCTTCACAAAATTAGAAAAAACTACTTTAAATTTTATATGGAACCAAAAAAAGAGCCCATATAGCCAAGACAATCCTAAGCAAAAAGAACAAAGCAGGAGGCAGCACAACACCTTACCTCAAACTATACTACACGATAAATTAACCAAAACAGCATGGCACTGGTACCAAAACAGATATACAGACCAATGGAACAGAACAGAGGAACAAAAACAATGTCACACATCTACAACCATCTGATCTTTGACAAACCTGACAAAAACAAGCAATGGGGAAAGGGTTCCCTTTTTAATAAACGGTGTTGGGAAAACTGGCTAGCCATATGCAGAAAACTGAAACTGGACCACTTCCTTAAACTTTATACAAAAATTAACTCAAGGTGGATTAAACACTTAAACGTAAGACCTAAAACCATAAAAATCCTAGAAGAAAACCTAGGCAGTATCATTCAGGACAGAGGCATGGGCAAAGACTTCGTGAGTAAAACACCAAAAGCAATAGCAGCAAAAGCCAAAATTGACAAATGGGATCTAATTAAACTAAGGAGCTTCTGCACAGCAAAAGAAACGATCATCAGAGTGAACAGGCAACCTATAGAAAATTTTTGCAATCTATCCATTTGACAAAGGGCTAATATCCAGAATCTACAAAGAACTTAAACAAATTTACAAGAATAAAACAATCAAAAACTGGGCAACGGACATGAATAGACATTTCTCAAAAGAAGACATTTATGCAGCCAAGAAACATATGGAAAAAAAAGCTCATCATCACTGGTCGTTAGAGAAATGCAAATCAAAACCACAATGAGGTACCATCTCACACCAGTTAGAATCAAAAAGTTAGGAAACAACAGATGCTGGAGAGGATGTGGAGAAATAGGAATGCTTTTACACTGTTGGTGGGAGTGTAAATTAGTTCAACCATTGTGAAGACAGTGTGGTGATTCCTCAAGGATCTAGAACCAGAAATACCATTTGACCCAGCAATCCCATTACTGGGTATGTACCCAAAGGATTATAAATCATTCTACTCTAAAGACACATGAACATGTATGTTTACTGCAGCACTATTTGCAATAGCAAAAACCTGGAACCAACCCAAATGCCCATCAATGATAGACATTGATAAAGAAAATGTGGCACAGATACACCATGGAATACTATACAGCCATAAAAAAGGATTAGTTCATGTCCTTTTCAGGGACATGGATGAAGCTGGAAACCATCATTCTCAGCAAACTAACACAGGAACAGAAAACCCAACACCGCATGTTCTTACTCATAAGTGGGAGTTGAACAATGAGAACACATGGACGCAGGGAGAGGAACATCACACACCAGGGCCTGTTTGGGGTGGGGTGCTAGGAGAGGGATAGCATTAGGAGAAATACCTAATGTAGATGACAGGTTGATGGGTGCAGCAAACCACCATGACACGTGTATATCTATGTAACCCCAAACCTGCATGTTCTGCACATGTATCCCAGAACTTAAAGTATAATAAAAAATAAAATAAACGCACACACACACACACACACACACACACACACACACACACACACACACACACACACGCACACACACACACACAAAAGATTGAATCCTGGAACTATCACTGGCCTGTCAAGAAAGTTTTTTCTTTCTGCTAGGAATTACTAATCTTGGAGTATGTGAATTAAGAGCAGCCACATTGCTAGTTTATAAGGAAAGCCTGCTGAAAAGATGAAACCACACAGAAGCCAGTGCAACCGAGAGATCACTACTGATACTTTTACTATTACCCAGGTCTTTGGATCTAGTAATGCCTGAATTCAGAGTAGTCCTTGGCAATTCAGTGACAGGTGCCAGTGAGTCCTCCCACTACCTTCCCACCCTGCTTTTCCTTGTTTTTTGCTTCCACCAGCATAAGTTGGGTTTTATTCCCTTGCAACTAAAAGACTTTTAACTCATATCAAAGAACAGAGGCTCAAACTAGAAAATTGCAGGAATCCTCAACTTTGTCCCTTGAGCTAATTTCATCCATTTAACTAGAAGCAGCAAACGAAGATTTAAGCAACCAGGACTTCAAATTCTGAACTTAACGTCTTCTTAATCTAAACACTGCCATCGTTCATAGCCTACTTTGGGCTCACTTCCTGGGATGGTGTTCGAGTTCTTGAGAATCCCAGGTAATCCTTAAAAATATACATGAACAGAAACTGAACAATATTTTCAATTTCTCTTCTTCCTTATTAGCAGATTGGCTGGCCCAAGCAGAAGCATGAGAAGATAGGCCTGGTTAAGTGGAATCTGTCAAGCTGGCAACCAAGGCCACAAAGACTTAACTGTTTTACCCAAGTAGGAGGACTTGAGAGCTGTTAGAATGCTGATGTCAGGAAATATGAGTATTTTGATCATAACATTTTAGGGTTTTAAAATAAAATTATGTTTGAAAAAAGGACAGAATTCATGTATATCTAAGTTCACAATTTTAGCAAGCTGGTTTACAATGATATTTTAATATATCTAATGTAAATAATTATTTTAATTCTAGTAATGTATAGTGCTACAGTTCTTCCACATCTTCTCAAGTATCTGGACATTGAAATTTTTCGTAATTCAAGACATTGTTGTTTTTCTTACCCCCTCCTCATCACCCTTTGGAGAAGTACATTTAAAAGTCACTGTTCTGGCCAGATGCAGTGGCTCACACCAGTCATTCCAGCACTTTGGGAGGCCAAGGCAGTATGAGACCAGGAGTATTGAGCTCAGGAGTATGAGACCAGCCTGGGCAACAAAATGAGATCCTAAAAACTAAAAAAATTAGCCGGGTATGATGGTGTGGGCCTGTAGTCCCAGCTACTCAGGAGGCTGAGGTGGGAGGATGGCTTGAGATGGAGGCTGCAGTGAGCCAAGGTTGTGCCACTGCACCAGCCTGGGTGACAAAGCAAGACCCTGTCTCAAAAAATGAACAACAATAAAAAAAGACACTGCTCTGGGATATCATATCAAAATGTAACTTAATATTTTTTTAGAAGATTGAGTAGGGAAAGTGGCACACAAGATAGTAAACCTAACAAATATTAATATCACAGATATGACTTATATAGTCTGCTACATGCTATAATATTTCGAATGTTTCTGAGAACAAAAGTTTAGGATCATACTAAGGTTGATTCTATAAGAACTCATAAAACGCAAAAATGATCTTAAAGAGAAGCCTTCACCTTGTTTTAAATAACTTTAGCTCACCTGCATTGCTTATGAAAAGGCACTAATTAATTATATTAAAATGTTACAATATCTTATATTTATATAGCTCTTCCTAGTTTAGAAATGATCTCAACCCAACAACCCTATAAAATAGGTCAAAAAGAATTACCCCTTCTCTACTGAATGAGAAAAAGAGGCTCAATCAGGCAGCTGGTAAATGCCTAACCTGGATTCTAAGTTGGTTCATACCTTTGGATTGGGTATCAGAAAGCACCCAATCAGGAGCATTTCCTACTTGAGCATCGATCTAGGGTATTCCCTGCTTAGCCTCCAACATCATGACCAAGTGGCCAAACGTAGGTCCAGGTATCAATACTAAAATCCTACCATGAGGCTTGAGAAAGAAGAAATTCATTTACAAAAGCCAAAAGAATGCCAAGAAGAAGATCAGCTCCATGTAGGCGCTAAGGTATCACCTGTCTTGGTTTCCTTTCAGATACCCAAATTCTATCTTGCTCAAACACTATTTTCCAATGAATGAACAAATCTACCCAATTTAATTAATCAGTAAAATCTAGCAAATGCTTGAGTCAATAGTTTCTACGTACATTATTTTGAGATCATAGATTAATTGGTCTCAAAATAATGTATGTATAAACTTTTGACCCAAGCATTTGCTAGATTTTACTGATTAATTAACAATTAATAGTAACACAGATACTATTTTTAATGAATAACCAAACCTTCCTCACCAGGACTAGGTGAAATGTGGTCATGAGTTGCCAGACACAGGTCTCAGTCATAGTCTCACTGTTCTTATATGTAAACCTGTTTGCCACAAAGATATCTTCTTTTGTATTTAATCAAATCTTCATAAATATACTGGCTATAGAAGAAGCACCTTTACCTCTTTGTAAGAGGTCAATGAGCTCAGGGTCACAACTTAACCCTGATTTTCCTAATAACCACAGCCTCACTGACGACACTTAACCTGTCTTTCAAGTCTTTCAACCACTCTTCTTTGCTACTTGGGTCCTGGTGATCCTTCTAGTGCAAACTTCTCTTTCAAGCTAATGATTCCTTCGGTTTCTTTCAGTACCCTGGGAGGTTCCATTTATTTTGGCTTCACAGTTTTGTATAGGTAGACACAGCTTGAGTAAACTTCTTATTTACCTTTTCTAAATGTAATGGAGGAAAAAACATACTGGCAAAACTCATCCTCTTCTTTCTCATAATAGTTTACTAGCCTAACCTATCCTTATCTCCACTCCTACTCAAGAATTTAGGCTATTGGCCGGGTGCGGTGGTTCACGCTTGTAATCCCATAATTTGGGAGGCCTAGCGAGTGGATCACCTAAGGTCAGGAGTTCAAGACCAGCTTGGCCAACATGGCGAAACCCCATCTCTACTAAAAATACAAAAATTAGCTGGCCATGGTGGCGCACACCTGTAGTCCCAGCTACTCGGGAGTCTGAGACAGGAGAATTGCTTAAGCCCAGGAGGCAGAGGTTGCCATGAGCCGAGATTGTGCCACTGCACTCCAGCCTGAGTGACAACGCGAGACTGTCTAAAAAAAAAAAAGAAAAAAAGAAGAATTTAGGCTATTATGTATTGTTGTATGCTCCTCACCTTATTTATTTCTGGCTCTATATTTTTTTAAAGGCCCTCAGAAAAATACTAAGAACTCCAGGAAGAAATATCATCCATTACAGCAGGGGATTTGAGGAGAATGAGAGTCTGCTCTGATCCCAAATTCACAAATAACAAAATTGGGTTATATTTCAGAGTTTAGACGAGAAATGTGACAGAAGATATTTTGGTGAGTTGTAGAGAGAATCCCAGCACTCTTTTCTTAGAAAGGACTTGTGTCCTTTATGTTAGACACTGTGAAGAATACAAAGTAATATATAACGTACAATCTCCTCCATCAAGTGACTGATAACCTAATTGGGGACAGGGAGACATATTAATGTCGTATATTGATATGTACCCAACAAGTTGTCAGAACAACAAAATTTCTACGAGTTTAGACAAATGAAGGATCAGCGTGCTGGAATCGTCATGGAAAACTTCACAGAGAAGTATTTTTCCAACAGTGGATAAAGACCCATTGGTGATCATGAAATTATTTTAGGAAGTTATGACTAGGCTTTGTAGGATAGAAGTATCAAATATAGTCCATGTATGTATAATTTAATGAGGTTTTTGTTTCAGATGTCTGTGTGCATGTATTTTGCATTCACTGGGACTTGATATAAAATGCATTTCTTATTGTGGGTCATGACCAAAATGTTTAAAGCCACTGTCATATAGGAGATGGAGATCAAACAGTTCTTTGAAAGAAGAGTAGGACTGCAATGTGCAGAGGGGAAAGTGGTGGGAACTACATGGACCAAGTTGGAAATCAGGAAGGCATGTACAAACAAAAAGGAATCAACCAGCCTGGGTTTATGTATGAACGTGAGTGAAAAGATTGTGAGAGGGACTTCTGGAAATGTTCTAATTAAACTATTTTTTCCTTGATATGTAAAGGCTAATTCCCTTTAGATATTTTTGGACGGTGAAACTATATCACCATCTTCAATCACTTTTAGACATTCATTCATAGCTTCAGTATCCTTTTTAGTGCCTTTGAGAGCCTCTCTTTCTTCCATACCATCACCCAGTAATTCTGATAAAGCCAGCTTCATACACACACACACACACACACACACGTACACACACACACACACTTAAGCATCACACACACAATCCCCTATGGGCTTAGATCTAGATTCAAGTAAGTCTAACAGCCTCCAACCCTGCATACACCCAATAATTATCACAACCATAACACCTAACGCACAACCCAGACAACCTCCCAAATCCTTAAAATGCATTACTCCCATCCCCTTGCAAAACATATAGTTTGTTAGAGAGCTGGTGGGACAGGAAGGGGCAACACTGCTGCTACTTCCTTGAGTGCTTTGCCTCTCCACAAATGCTACAGCCATGCAAATGTCTGCTGATCAGAACTGCCTTGTTCCCAAATTGTCTAGTAATTCATATTCTGCTCAGCAGGAGAGAATGCCAGAAATCTCTGGAGGGGAGAAAAGGAAACTGGGAGAATTCCAGAACCCTTTTGTTATTGGCTCAATTGGCTCAACTGGTAGACATAATGTTTCTGTCTTTAGCTGGAGGTGATTATGTAAAGTCTGAGTCAGAAAAGAACAAAAGATTTTTTAAAAAATTATTTAACACCCTGCAGCAATTTTTGTTAAAACACCAAGGAGTCAACCAACAGAGGGAACTCTAGTGGCTTACTCATAACGCCAAGAGGCAAGTCATGAGTAGAAAATGAAGATCTTGAAAAAGAATGTGAAGATATTTTCATGAGAACAAATCCAATCCAATCAAGATAATTTTGCCAACCCTACTATGTGTGAGACTGTGATGTCATTTGAAAATAGATTAGTGTGGCCGGGTGTGGTGGCTCACACCTGTAATCCCAGCACTTCAGGAGGCTGAGGCTGGTAGATTACCTGAGGTCGGGAGTTCAAGATCAGCCAGACCAACATGGAGAAACCCTGTCTCTACCAAAAATACAAAATTAGCCAGGTGTGGTGGCACATGCCTGTAATCCCAGCTACTCGGGAGGCTGAGACAGGAGAATCACTTGAACCTGGGAGGCGGAGGTTGCGGTGAGCCAAGATCGCTCCATTGCACTCCAGCCTGGGCAACAAGAGCAAAACTCCGTCTCAAAAAAAAAAAAAAAAAAAGATTAGTGTTGGGAAGCAAATACTACCATACAGAGATTGGATTCCTTTTTGAAACAATTACCCAATTGCTTCATGCCATATACATATACAGCCTCTGGTCTGATGTCACTGGCTATTTCATCTCACCATCTCTGGGTCCATCACTAAGTGACTTAATAGACTCTTTTCCAGATAAGAGAAGTAGCGCTTAGTACCAGGGTAATGAAATTTTTGTGGTTATCATCTCCACATACACCTTTTTACCAAAGAATGTGTGGGTTTTAAACAAGCATATCAACCTCCATTCCTTGAGAAACCATGGTGAAATTCTTGAACTATTTCTGGTAGGCGCTTTATCTTTGAAATCCCTTCTAGTCTCTTTGCCATTTTTATAGATGTAATCAATTATTTTAGTCAAACAAAATACACTGCCAACTTTCCAGAATTCCTAGAACGATTTTAACTACTAGCTTGGGGTTTTATTCGGCATAAGCATAAAAGTTATTATATTCTAATTGCTTGTGATTGTTACGACATTGAGATTTATTTTGGTTGGTTATTTCAAGGGACTCTTAAAATGAGTTTAGTGACTTCATTCTGGTTTTCCTGATTGATTCTATTATTAGGACTGTGGAAGCCTGGGGCCTTTTGGCCTGACTGAATATCTTGAACAATTCTTTAAACAGTTTGGGTTTGGCAAAACCTATTTTGCCAAGAACATTACCCCTTAATTTTTAAAAACCATATGCATTTTAAGGAAAATGTAACCCATATGTTCCTAATTCCTCTGTACTAAACACATCAAAAGGTTGTGTAAGAACTGTTTGATTTCCAAGAAGCCTTATGAGCCTTCCTTATACGATCTTTTAAGTTATTTTCTTTTAAAACAGGAAGTTATTTCTGCCAAGGATGAAGTTACTTAGACACCAACTGTTTCAAAAAACTCATGAACTAAGTGGACAGATTTTGTTTCTGTGGGATATATTCACCAAATAAAGTGGTAGCAAAACACACACGCGCGCACACACACACACACAACTAAGCTATGAGAAAACCAAATCATATAAAGAAACATTTAAATACATATTCATATATATATATATATTTCTGAATCCTCATACACTGAAATACTTGGTCATGGATTTAGTATTTGACAAGAACACCTGCTTCAAAGGAGTTTTTGAGAAGTATTGTTTTATTTTGTTTTGCTTTGTTTTTTAGTTCTAGAGAAGGTGCTCTAAAATCTTATCTGAATATCCCCTTTCATGATGTTACAATTTAACTTTTACCAGGGGATTTGGAAATTTTAATTTGGTTTACTTGCAAAGAATATTAACAAATCAGAACATGTATATATTTTTACATGTCTGTACATATGTGCGTGTATATATATAAATGTTTGTGTGTACGTGATCCTAGATCTTCTTCTGGGTAGTCAGCGTCCCATATTAATCTCTCAAGGAGACTCCAAATCATTGCACTCTTACCCCTCAAGATGGCAAAAATTGGTAATCATTCTTCCCTCCCAGTCTAGATTCATGACTGGTGTGTCCAGTATACACCTGGCAGTTTGTGAGGGCAGGGCTCCCCCACAAAACCCCCATGGAGAGACCAAACACAAAATGGACAAGTTATTTTCATCTTCTCTAGGTTGCAGTTCTTCATCTATAAGTGATAGAAATGGACAGAATTGTTCCTAAAGTTATATTATGCACAAGCATTTTTATGAACCAATTTTTAATATATTATCTAGTAATTCTGAAAGTGAAGGACACAGCATTTGCAATTAGTATTCAGTGCACACATCGCTTCTTGATGGAAACATTTAGGCATTTTGCTAAGAATAAAAGAAAGAAGGGGAGGGGAAGGGAGGGGTAGGGCGAGGAGGGACAGGGAGGGGTGGCACGGGGAGGGGAGGGGTGGGACGGGGAGGGGAGGGGATTCTTCTCTCAAACTTTAGAGGGTTTTAGATAAATAAACATCCAAACAGCTGTAACAATGTCTGATTAAAATTTTCATTAATGAAGAAAGAAAGCAGAAGCTAGAAGTTCTCAGAACTTGACATGGAGATTTTAAAATTGGGATGATAAGGCTCAGGGGATAGTTGCCAAGGAGAGTGTCATTTCAGGAAAACTCCAAGAAAGGTGGTCAGAAGAAGCAAGGCTGGATATCTTCAGGAGAGGGTAAAAAGTCGTTTTTAAAAGTTTAAGGGAAATGTAATGCAAATAAAGGAATTTAAATTTCACTTATTTTGTACCCATCATGTACGTTCTGTCCTGTCTCTTTTTTTCATTTTTAAAACTAAAGCTTTTGTCAGTTTTGAAATAGAAATATGTAGTGATTGAATTATTGTTTTTTAATTCGTGTTGCTTTAGTTTATATACCTAATTTCTATGTAATGCTTTTCTTCCTATTTCTCTATCCCAATGGATTGCAACTACCACCAAAAATACAAAAAAAAAGAAAGCAAGACAGGAAGAAAGGAAAGAGGAAGGAAGGAAGGAAGGAAGGAAGGAAGGAGGGAGGAAGCAAATGAGGAATGTTATGGGAATAAAATTCAAAACAGTATACACTCATTATACAGATTCCTGGTTTCTCTGGGCCTGGAGGACAACCTGACTCTTTTGGGACACACTTATACTAGGGGCCATGCTGAAGCTGGGGGAGGCCAGGGAAACACCAAAGAATTTACTCATGTAATAGTGAGACTGCAACATGCTGGGATTGTTTTTGAAAATATAACTCTTCTATCTGAAAAGGCAAGAACAAGGCCAGTCATAAGTAAGATTCTAAAATTCTGAAGAGTAATATTAGAATGTGCTATGGGCTGGGTGCAGTGGCTCACAACGGTAATACCAATGCTTTGGGAGGCTAAGGCAGGAGGATCACTTGAAATCAGGAATCCAAAATCAGCCTGGGCAACATAGCAAGACCCTGTCTCTGCAGAAATTTTTTTTAAAAATTAGCCAGGCATGGGTGCATGTGCCTATAGTCCCAGCTGCTCAGAAGAATGAGGCAGGAGGATTTATTGAGCCCAGGAGTTTGAGACTGCAGTGAACTATGTTTGTGGCACCGCACAACAGCCTGGGTGACAAAATGAGACCCTGTCTCTAAAATAATAAAAAATTTACAAAGAAGGTGCTATATAATCTGAATGTGTGTGTCCTTCCAAAATTCCTATGTTGAAATCCTAATCCCAAAGTGATGGTATTAGGAGGTGGGGCCTTTGGGAGGTGACTAGGCAATAAGGGATCTGTCTTTAGAATGAAATTAGTGCCTTTATTGAAAAAAACAAAAACAAAAACAAAAAAAATGGAGAGCTAGCTTGTTTCTTCTACCATGTGTGGACACAAGTAGAAGGTGTCATCTATGAGCTAGGCCCTCACCAAACACCAGATCTGCTGGCCTTGATCTTGGACTTCCCAGACTCCTGTTGTTTATAAGCTACCCTGTCTACGGTATTTTGTTATAGCAGCCCAAACAGACTAGGACAGAAGGATAATTCAGTCCTGTTATGCTCCTTAAGGATTAAAGAATTGCATGAATACATACATATTTTAAAATAGTTAATGGCAGCTCCACTCATAATTCACTACTAAATTCACCTAAAACTCCCTGAATATATATATAATCAACAACACAATGTATTTCCCATTATTTCCCATGTGAAACATTTATTGATGACATTGTTAGAAGCAGACCTTATCTGTAAGTCTGATCCAATAGAAAAATATTAATGAATTGTTCTTAACAAGGACCTAATGCTTCAAAACTGTATCAAGTCCACCAATATAGTACGATGTTCCAAAAAATTTACATGGGATTGAAATTTTCTTTCATTTGTAGCTTTTGGCTAAGGCATGGATGAGGAGAAGAAAGAATTCTTCAGAGTAAAGCAACACGAGTATAAATGATCATCTGTTACTATTCCTTTTTAACCTATATTGTGAAGAAAGAGAGAAAGAATGAAAGAGGGAGGGAAGGAAGGAAGGAAGGAAAAAAGGAAGGAAAGGAAAAAGGAAGGAGGGAAGGAAAGAAGGAAGGAAGGAGGGAAGGAAGGAGGGAGAGAGAAAGAAAGAAAGAGAAAGAGAAAGGGAGGAGTCAAAATTTTTAAAAATCCAACAACTTGAGCTTTAAATATATTTAAAAAGTGGAATCATTAATCTATCTTGAGCTACAATATTTAGAAAGTTTTATTTGAAAAATAAAGAAAAGAGTGAAGAATACTACAGAATTCTGACTGCTTGAACTCCATTTTTATTTTTCACTAATCCATGTCTGGATTGGTTACTTTTAAAACTACTTTCACATAATTGACCTTGAAACTTTGCCTCTGGGGGAATCACAGGTCAATGTGTGAAGGAAAGTAGTGAAGTTAAAGGTAGAAAGTAAATGTAGATGATACCAATGCAAATTTTTCTGACTCATCAAATTTTTAAAAATTCAGCAATATTAACTTATGATCTACAGACGAGCTATTTTACTTTTCACCCATTCACAGTGACTTTGAAAGGCAAAATTAACTAGATTTGAAAAGCTTTCCATTACTAATGATATATTCCCTTTGAAGCATGCATCTCTGTGACCCATTCCCTATTCGTACCCGCCTCCCCTTTTGAAATCCCTAATAAAAACTTGCTGGTTTTGCGGCTCAGGTGGGCATCACGGAACCTGCCAACATGTGATGTCACCCTGGAGACCCAGCTGTAAAATTTCTCTCTTTTGTACTCTTTCTGTTTATTTCTCAGACTGGCCAACACTTTAGGGAAAATAGAAAAGAACCTATGTTGAAATATTGGGGGCTGGTTCCCCCGATAAACTTATTTGATGGTAATTCTAACATGTTTGGCCAACCTTTTCTATTAAGCTGTGCTGAACAATACCCACTTAGGCAACGGTCTCCCACCACCTCATTCCAATCTGCAGTGATGTCTCCAGATTTGTGATAACAGCAATAACACAAAACAGGCTTTCTACTGTTGTGAGTAAACAGCAGAATTCATGAAGAAGCAAACTGTTTACCCATGTGAGGTGAATGAGCTTTTCCAGAGAAGCAGGGTTTATTGCCCTCAAGGAGGCAATTTATTAAATGGAGCCAGAAATGTGTGCTCATTTCGCTGGTCTGAATAGAGCAAAGGCATCATCATTAAATAGCTACTTTAGGGCACCAAGATTTCTGTATCAGGTATTATGTAAACTTTATTTGTACATGCACCCAGTCCTCCCAACCAGGAACAGCAACAGGACAATACCTACTAGGCCACTCTGCAGGATAGTCACTTATTTACAGTGAGAGAGGAACAAAGGTCTATTCTAGAAGTCAGGACACCTTTGTTTGTGTGTCCTACTGTGGGCAAAACACATAACAGTTCATTCATCTATAAACATGGCAGTTAAACAAGATGATTTCTAAAATCCCCTTCAATTCTCAAATAAAATTATTGATTCATTTTCCTCTCAATGTGTTACTTCATGTCTTCCAAGTTGTATTAAAAACGTTTTGATTTCAGTAATGCCTTTTCCCTACTCAGCCTAAATATATGCATAATTACCTTGAATTGAAACAAGATTTTTAGTGCAATATTCTCTTTCCTGTCCCTCCAAAGCATATGGAGAAACCAAAGCAATGCAAAAGTTGTTCTATGGCTGTGGCAAAAATCACTGAACACATAATTTCCATGCCCAAATAACATGAGTTGAAGCCAGTAATCTCATTTCTCACCTCCTCTATTTTCTGTCCCCAGAATGGATGATTACTTGCTTATTTTGCAAAGTAGATGTTACAAAGTTTCCTGGACATTGGGGGAAAAAAAAAAAAACAGAGATGCAAAGCAAAACCTGATTATCTGTTTTTAAAAATGTGTAAATCTATTTTGGGAACTTGATGGACTCAGCCATCAGGTGTTTTGTAGGAAAAAAAAAAATGAAGAGGAAGGCCTGGAACTATAGTCAAGTCAGATTGACTTCAGATAAAATCCAATGTGATAAATTTTAAACTATTATTGGAAAAATAAAGGAGCTATGTTTACATGATTAGCTTCCATAAGTCCCTAGTGTTGTATTTCAGAATTCAGGATTCAGTCGCTTAGAATTCTGTACCCTCTAACCCTATGTAAAAGTCATCTATGAATGTCTATGTCACATATGCACTCCAAAAATATTAATTCATTGATTTTATTTTGTTTAGATAAAATTTTAAAAAGACAAGGAATTATTATTCTTCACTCTTTGGACATGTACACAAGCACCCCAAACACAGCTAGGCTAGTACTTTCTTGAATATAAAAGATCTGCATTACTCCTCTTTGTTTCCAAGCACCTAACACCATGTACAAAATATGATTTACAAAAATGCATTGCATGCAGAAGAATAAAGTATTTGATGTGAAGTTTTTTTAAGGCAGAGCAAGAAATGAACACTAAGAAAATAAAATATTTTTAATTTACTCAGTAGTCACTGGTGCCAGGCACTTTGCACATTTTACCTTTAATTCTTAAAATTACCCGCTGAGGCATTATCACCCCCACTTCCCAGAAGAGGACATTTCCAAGAGACAAACCAAATTGCCCACCATTATATCGCTAAGAATCGGTAGCTTGTTCTCAAGCCCTGTCTGGCTGGCAGCAATGCCTGTGTTCTCTGTTGCAGCCCAATTTCTCTTCCTAGTCACTGCTCAACCATAAGCTGTCCAACTTACATGTAACTTCATGAATACTGTTATAGAAAAGCATGGAGAAAACTGTGTTTTTGCTTCAGGGCTAGCTAATGTCTTCCAACCAAATCTCCAACTAATAATCAGTTTGTCTCATGCCTGGGTTGTTTTGTTCTGTTTTACTAAAATGTCTTTAAAATCTTTTCCGTCAGAGGAAAAGCTTGTCTGAGAAGATAGACATATATAAGTACCAAAATATCAAATAAAAGGGCCATTAAATGTTCCACAGGTGACCTCTAAGCTACCCAGAGGAACAATGGAGGGAAGAAGGAGGTTGGGAGAAAGGAAGGACAACCGTCATAGTCTTCCTAATTTAAGTAAGTCCTCAAAACTCAGCTCCTGAACCAGAGGCCTAATCACTGGAGGTCAGTAGACATATAAGTTTCCATCTTAATTAATTATTTGCCTGTAAGACAAGGCCTTGTGACAGCCTGGGCTTCTTCCTCAGACTGGTGAGCTGGTGAAGGAGGTCACAGTAGTGACCAAGACCTCTCAGACTGTGACTTGATGATGCTAGGCCCCACCTTGTCCCACATTTCAAATGCTTGTGTTGCCAAAGCTGAAGAATCAGGTTAGAGCTCCAGGGCTGGCTCCATACCCAGCAAGCAGCATGTGGACCGTAGCAGCTGTGGCCTTTGACCTGAGTTCAGTCTTTTTATTGTATGTTCTTAAAACTCTTGTCATCAGGAATGGGGCCTGCTCATTGGAAATGGGGCCTGACTCTTATTGGTTGTACATCCTCCCAAAGATTAGCGACTTTATCACAATACTTTGGCCATTCACTCCGAAGCAAGCCATATACTGGAATTTGTCATTTGCTCCAATTCTTCATTCATGACACCAGAAACTAACATTTAACTTCTTAAAAATAGTACTTAGAAAATATAAACATCCTTATTACTTGATCTTCTTTCTTCAGCTTCCAAGAGGAGATGATCATAAGTGAAATATGACTAATTTTTAACAATTCACTAAGCTTAAGTTTTATATTTATAGCTGCTCTGCATACAGATGTATAATAAATGTCATATCCAAATTTGTCATAAATGTATAATTAAGATGCTTTCCAAGGATTGTGCAAACTTGTCTACATAAATTACCTCACAGCAAACCTAGGAGATAGTAATGGGGGAAAAAGAAGGCTGGGAGAGGTAAGCATGTCCAAAGTTGTGGAGCTATTTAAACAAACTTTACAAATACCCATAACTAAGTAGATCACTCTCATATCCATTGAGATAAATTAATTGTATCTTCTGAAGTGGCAAGAACTTATCTGAATCATTATTTTTGCTCTGATAATATACTCATCTATATGATAGCCATTTGTTGTACGTGTCCAATTATATAGTCAAAGGTTTAAGGCTGTAGATTCTAATGAAAACTATGAAGTATTTCCCCAGAAAAAAAAAAAGGGCCATCCATGCATCTGCCACAGTTGTTTCCACAATTTCAGGGTGCTGGAAGGCCTTCTGTAGCTTGTCTGCAGGCTTGAAGACCCATGTATTTTAGAGGATCATGAGCCCCAGACTTAGAACACCTCCCTCACTATCTTACACTAATTCCTCTCTTTTGCAGGCTTTTGCCTTCCACACTTTTGGTGCTGGAGAAAAAGGCTAACGCTGAAAAAGGAAGACATTTGCTCTAAGTGTCTTTAAACTTTTGAAACCTTCACAGTCTATGAGGCTATAAATACAGTTTACCAGGAAGCTTGTTTTTCCTTTTTATTATCATATTCTTTAAAATATAAAACCCAGAAAAGACATAACTGTAACGTGCACTCTCTGAGCCATGACTTTGGTGAGCACTTGGGGAACAGACATGTCTTTATTGGATTGCCTTTGTCTTAACACAAAACGCACTGATAGCTCCAGGAAATCCAGATATGTCTGTGTAGGTTGTTTCATGCTGTAGATATTTAAGGAGGTGTGAAAGTGGACATTAGCACTCTTTTTGGAAGGAAAAGACTCTTCTTGCTTGAACACTAGTAACATTTAAACATAACTTAGCAGACCGAAATTCAAGGCTATTTAAAATATGTTCCCTTGGTAAGATCTAAAGTTCAGTTGTAAATTTTTAACCTCGGTATGAAATTCACATGTTATCTCACTTTATGCTCCCTCCTAAAATGCTTTAAATTCTAAACATTCTATTTCTTTCTGGGATATGTAGCCGAAATATCTTACATCCAATCCTCTGTCCCATCCTTTCTGCCGTATTTTGGAACTTTATAATATCTTGCCTGGGTTTTTTTTGTTTTTGTTTTTGTTTTTGTTTTTTTGAGACAGAGTCTCACTCTGTCACCCAGGCTGGAGTGCAGTGGCGTGATCTCTGCTCACTGCAAGCTCCGCCTCCCGGGTTCATGCCATTGTCCTGCCTCAGCCTCCTGAGTAGCTGGGACTGCAGGCGCCCGCCACCACACCCGGATAATTTTTTGTATTTTTAGTAGAGACGGGGTTTCACCATGTTAGTCAGGATGGTCTCAATCTCCTGACCTCGTGATCCACCTGCCTCAGCCTTCCGAAGTGCTGGGATACAAGCGTGAGCCACCGCACCAGGCCCTTGCCTGGGTTTTTTAGAATAGCTTCCTGTCTCATAACTCCCTGACCAAGTCAGAGAGTATTGACAGACATTAACTATTTCCCTAATTATTAAATCTGATCATGTCAACCACTTGCTTTAAAATTCCTTTTGGTTCCTATTCCTTCCAGATTTAGACCCAAATTTCTTATTTTAGCTCTCAAGGCCCTTCCAATCTATTTCTGGCCTAATATCCCATTGGTAACTCTAGCTAAACTCCTCTCCACTTCCATTAAGCCACCAATATGCCTCTAAATTCAATCCAGTTATACTAAAGTCCTCATCATTTTTAAGCACATCAAGATCTGCTATAAAAGATATGGAATCAGCCGGGTGCAATGGCTCAGGCCTGTAATCCCACCACTTTGGGAGACCCAGGGGGCAGGTCACGAGGTCAGTATATTGAGACCATCCTGGCCAACATGGTGAAACCTCATCACTACTAAAAATACAAAAATCAGTCAGGTGTGCTGGTGTGTGCCTGTAGTCCCAGCTACTCAGGAGGCTGAGGCAGGAGAATTGCTTGAACACGGGAGGCAGAGGTTGCAGTGAGCAGAGATCACACCACTGCACTCCAGCCTGACAATAGAGCAAGACTTCATCTCAAAAAAAAGATATGGAATTAACCTAGATGCTCATCAATGATAGGCTACATAAAGCAAATGTAGTACATGTACACCATGGAAAACTACACAGCCATGAAAAAGAATGAGATCAAGTTCTTTGCAGCAACATGAATGGAGATGGAGGCCATTATTCTAAGACAACTAATGCAGGAACAGTAAGCCAAATACCACATGTTCTAACTTATAAGAGGTAGCTAAACATTGAATACACGTGGACACAAAGAAGGGAACAACAGACACCTGGGCCTACTTGAGGGTAGAGGGAGGAAGGACGATGAGGACGGAAAAGCTACTCATTGGGTACTATGCTTATTACCTGGGTGACAAAAGAATCTGTACACCAAACCCCCACAACACACAATTTACCTATATAACAAACCTGCACATGTACCTTTTTTTTTTTTTTTTTAGTTTTTTCTTTTTTTTTTTTTTTTAATTATTATTATTATACTTTAGGTTTTATGGTACATGTGCACAATGTGCAGGTAAGTTACATACGTATAGGCACATGTACCTTTGAACCTAAAATAAAACTTAAACTTTTTTTAAATTTAAAAAATGAATAAATAAATAAAGACTTGCCATAATAAGAATCATGCTCTCTCTCCTGGCATGTTCTTTCTCACCTTCATCAACTGAAGCTGCCTACTCATCTTTTAAGACTCAGTTCCAATGTCATCTCTTCTGAGGAGACTTTCATGAACTCCTCATATAGTTAGCCTATCTTTGTGCTCAATCCCATTTTCTGTGTAACTCCATAAAAGCTAGTATCAGCCAGGCGCGGTGGTTCACGCCTGTAATCTCAGCACTTTGGGAGGCCAAGGTGGGTGGATCACCTGAGGTCAAGAGTTTGAGACCAGCCTGGCCAAGATGGTGAAACCCTGTCTCCACCAAAAATACAAAAACTAGCCAGGCGTAGTGGTGCGCGCCTGTAATCCCAACTACTCAGGAGGCTGAGGCACGAGAATCGTTTGAACCCTGGAGGCAGAGGTTGCAGTGAGGCAAGATCGCGCCATTGCACTCCAGCCTGGGCGAAAGAGCGAGATTTTGTCTCAAAAAAAAAAAAAAAAAAAAAAAAAAACTAGTATCATTGAAAGCTTTATGCATGATAATCTGTCTCGCCAGGAAGACTATGAGGTTCTCCAAGAAGACGGATATTATATTATCTTTATAGAGCCTGCACCAGGCCAATGATTGACATAGCTCATTAGCTCAGAAATTATTTGAATAATCAATAATATAGTGGAGTGAATGTGAGAATAAATTTTTATTGTATTACTATCAATCGCTAAATGGGATGTAAATAAATTACAGTAGAAAAATTTAGACATTTCTAAATTAATATTGTTAAAATATTTAAATATATGAGAAAGGAAAAAAGGAAAGTTGGATTTATTTGAACCTTGTAGTCTCTAGACAAAGATGAAATATCACATTCTAAATTCCTAGAATTGTTTTCTTATTTAAGAGAGAAAGCGATATTTTAGAAAAAGTAGCTTGGAATTTAAGAATCATAGGAACATTTTGGAGTCAATATATTCAAAAGGTAAGAAAGGAACTATGATAGTAATTCATTTAAAAAAATGAAAAAACAATAGGACTTCTCTCAAATCTTACAGGAATTTGTCCTTGCTGTTACTGGATACAATCCTGGAAATGGATATTTATTATGGCCTTTTTTTCTTTCCAAAAGAAAACAATTTAGTGTAAAAAGTAATGTTTGAGTCTGTTTGTACCTGTCCACCTTTAGTTTGCTCCAAGATTTAGCCCCTAAATCAAGGCTCTGCAGCTGGCTTACATATTTCCCCAAGACATCACCTATCCTCAGTAACCTGTGGCTTATTCAAACTGGTAAGTCTCTGGGATTCTGAATTTTACGGTGCAAGAGTTTTACAATATTTCTCTGAAAGTAAAAATTAGAGAAGTGTTTTTGCAATATACTGGAGTGTGAAAAAAAGTGATCTATCACATTTTAGAAAATGTTATTTTTCAAGACTTGAAATACTATGAAAGTTAAGTAGAGTAAAATCTTACAAAAAAGGCTTTGGTTTCTGCTGTTTCAATTTAATCAAGGCTTGATCTCCTCTCCTTTCTAGCACAATTCCACAAGATGCCTTAAGTCTGATTTCTCCATCCTCTTGCATACCCAGGACAACCTCAAATCCCCAGAAAAGCAAATCTCTCTTGCCCTCCTCAATCTCCAACTGCCTATCACTCCCGCTTTCTTTCTCTCCTCCTTCCCCACACCCAACCCAATAGAACCCCACAGCTAGCCCACATGGTGACTTCACGTAGGTCAAGCGTAAGACAAAAGACAAGACACTTTATTGTCATGTGCTGGAAAATTTTTGCAATAACTATATAAATATTTGATGACTGTGAGATAAATGGTTTCTCCAAAATCCTTCAATCTGCAAAACTACAAGCAGAGCCCCCCACACACACACACACACACACACACATGCACACACCCCTACCAGGACCACCAGCTTTAAAATATCAATTAATCTGGTGGAATTTCAAAAAAGGAAATTTTTTTTTCCTAGACTTTCCTTAAAAATACAGTGTTCAACTTACTCCATAAAATCCAGGAACATGACTTAGACATCATATGTTTCCTACTATGTCTGGCAACTGCTGAATGAAAGAAAAGTATACTGTCAGCTCTGGAAAGTCTCCTTCCCTTCAGTTAGGAAGTCGGGCAAAGAAGGAAGGAATTTGGCCACTAGGCAGCACCTCTGGTACCACTTTGGAGATCCCTGGGAGAAAGAGATCTGGCCTGCCTACTTCCCGTAAAAAGCATTCATAGTGCAAGCCTTTTTAGAAACCTTCAAGCAAGCAGTATTGCTGAAGGTAAGTTCTGTGATCTGGAGAATTTACTGTGAATCCTACAATAGATCTGGATGGTGCTCGCTTTGGCAGCACAATTACTAGAATAGATCTGGATGAAGACTGGTCACCGTGCTCCTCTAAAATTAAACTACGAATTAGAAGACACTAGGTGAGTATATGAGAATATAACCAGGCTCATGAGAGAGGAGGGATTTCTAAGGTGAAGAATAATGGAAAATATTGTGAAGAAGAAATTACTTACTATTATATTGCTAGATAGCTAGCTGGATAGCTAGACATGTAAACTAAAGGGCAAATTTAGAAATTCATTTAATACTAATGAGATAATGGTTACATATGGTTAATATAAAAAAGTCATACAAATAGATACAAAAAGACTAAGGCACCAAAAAAATAGATATAAAAGGTAGCTCATTCATTTATTTATTCATTCAAAACTACTAGAACATCTCCCATGTGGCAAGCACCATCCTGGGTGTTATAAAGACAGCCATGAGTAAAGAAAAATCTATGACATAGATATTCATTCTTCGTGGAGAAGACAGAAAATTAAACAAAAAAAAGTCAGATAATGACAAATGCTATGAAGTACTTTAAATAAATGATCAGGGAAAATCTTTGGTTTTTGCAGAGTTTTATACATAGAAGGTCAATGTAGTCTCTTTATTTTGTAGAATATTACTCTGGCTCATGTGTGGTAAATGCATTCTAAGAGGGCAGGAGTGAAAACAAGACCTGTTAGATCATGACTACACTACAACAAGTAAAATCTGATGGCTATGGAGCTATGAGAAATGACTGGATTCTACATGTTTTTGAAGGTATCACTGAAAGGATTTCTTTATTGATTCTATGTATTATATGAGACTAAAAAAATTCAAAAAATACTTTCAGGTTTGTACCCTGAATAACTGGTAAATCACAGTCCCAAATATTAAGATTGATATTGTTAAGGGGTGGCAATTTTAGGGGGAAAAAATCAACATTTGGTTTCAAATATATTAAGTTAATGACATCCAAGTGGAGTTGTTGTATAAGCAATTACATACACAAATCCAGGGGCTAAGTGGAGTTCGATAAAAGAAGATTTTTCGGGATTTGTCAGCAAAGAGATGATATTGAAAGCCAGAGGACACCTAAGATGTCAGCACAGGTGGAGAGAAGGGTCAGAAGAAGCTAAGGGTTCTATCTGCTGGCTGGATGTTGGTGCCTTAAAAACTGTCCGTTGAATACAACAGTTTTGCTAATTTGGGTTGCTAAATGAATGCATAGAATAGAACCCCAGCCCCTCTATTGAGTTTTACATGAGCAAGAAACAAACATCTTAACATGTTAAGCCACTTAAATTTCAAGGTTTATCTGATGCTTTAATTGCTGTTATCTTAACTAAAATAGAAATTAGTACCAAGAATGAACACTAACAAAAACAAAACCTTAAAATTGGTGGCACTGGCAGAAGATAACTAGGAAACTAATATCAGAGGCTGGAAAAATGAAACCCCAAGTTAAGCAGAGGCAAAATTTTCAGTAACAATGATGCCCACGATACCTTTGGAGGCAGGCCACTAACCTCCCTAGCCTGTGGCTGTAGCAAAAGATATTGTAAAATAGAATTATGTGAGCATGCATTAGATGTTACTAGCTTTATTTGGCAAGATATTAGAAGAAGAAATGACCACAAGAAGGAATTATCCAAAGTACACATAAAAATGAAAGGGAATAAGAAAGCATCCAGAAATTTTAAGCCTCAACAGTTGGGAATGCTTACCTCAAACATTAATACATAATTTTTGAGATTGAATAATGAACAGTTTTAAGATATAATTATGTGACAAAATTCAGATTGAACCAGGCCTTCAACCCAAGCCTCATGGCCTTGGGGTAGATGTCACTGAGTTGAAAAAGAAATAAATGGTGATGAGAAGAAAAACAGATAATACTACTTTAAGAATTATGTCTAAGAAAGAATTGTGGGTATGGTAGCTGGCATATTGAACTGACTGTAAGCAAAGAGATGGAAGTCTATTAGATGCTTTCTATTTTTAATTTTTTAATTTTTATGGATACGTAATAGTTACACATTTATGGGGTACATGTGATATTTTGATACAAGCATACAATGTATAATGATCAATGCATAATGGTAATTGAGGGTATTCGTCACCAATTACTACAAACATTTGTCATTTCTTTGTGCTGAAAACATCCCACATTTATTCTTCTAGTTATTTTGAAATGTGTCATAAATTATTTTTAACTATAGTAGCCCTATTGTGCTACCAAACACTAGATGTTATTCCCTCTATCTAACAGTATTTTGTAACTTTATCCCCTTACCCCCACTACCCTTCCCAGCCTCTGGTAGCCACCATTCTATTCACTACTTCCATGAGATCAATTTGTTTTAGCTCCTACATATAAGTGAGAACATGCAACATTTGTCTTCCTGTGCCTGGAAGAGATGAAAGTCTTATTAATTTTAAAGAAAATTATATTGCAAAAACAACCATGAGCTAGGACGTAAAAGCTTTTGGCTGAGCCTTGAAGCAACTCTTAGGCCACCCAACTCATACAGGCAGGAGGCAGGCAGCAAAACCTATAGAGCCAGCCCTCAACTGCCATTGCGGCCACAGCAAATTTACCTAATGCTGAATGACGAGTTAATGGGTGCAGCACACCAACATGGCACATGTATACATATGTAACAAATCTGCACGTTGTGCACATGTGCCCTAAAACTTAAAGTATAATAATAATAAAATTAAAAAAAAAGAAAAAAAAATAGACAAGCAAAGCTTCCCAGATGGCAGAAGCAGGGACCCCACAGAACAATGGACGGGAAAATTCCTCCCTGAGAATAGAATCAAGTTCTGACCATGGCACTTCTCTCACTGACAAGACCACATAACAGCTGTCCACAGGATTTCATCATTACCATGGACCAGTGACTACTGCATACATTGCAATTTTCTGTTTTCTGCCTGAGGTATTTATTCCATTATCCTGTCCTGGTGACACCACCCATGTAGCTGGAGTAGAGGAGGCAGAAAATTTGCAACTAATCTAGTAATCTAATAAATAATTGGTAACTTTGCATATTAACAGGTTATAGTAAAGTATGAAATATTTTGCAAAAATATTACATATATACACACACATATATACACACACGCAAATATTATGGATAACTCTTAAATATATTTTATCTTTAGCTTACTTCCAACAGATACTCAACAGTTTGACTTTTTAATGCTTTAAGTTATGTCTAATATCAGGAATTTCTGAGACAAGATTCTACAGTATTTTCACATCATTTTTAGTATAAGACTTTGTAATCAAAGTCTCCATTAAACTGCTGTAGGCAACCTTGCTTGTCTACACCTATTTCATCTTCATCTACCAAAAGTACTTACGCAAGGAACTTCATGCTGCCACTACCTCTGAATTATGTATTTTTTCAGGTCCCATAATATAGTACAAGAAAAAGGAGGCCTGTAGCTAGGGAAATAGCCTACTGTGTTAGTTTTACTTCCTCAACATCATACCCAAAGAAAAAGATTTGAATTCACGTAGTTTATTTGGAAATTGATCCCAAGAAACACTGGTTAGAGAGTCGGGGAGTGAGGTAAAGATAGGAAGGAAGTCAGGAAAAGCTACTTTGTCAAGCAAGTTGCCCCTCAGGTGACTATAACTTTGTGCCCTGGGAAACTGTAAGATGAACGCTCAACGTGGTGCTCCTCCTCCGTGTTGGTTCATCCACTGAGACCCACAGAACTAATCTTCTGGGTCTGTAATTGAGGGCTGCTCCTTGTTGGCACTCTTTCCTCCAGTACTCCCAGACTGCTGCAGGCCCCACTGGCCAGAGACACAGTCATCAGCAATTGGAAGTCAAACCGGATTGTATGAAAATGGTAAGGACGCAGGTGATGTGGGCAGCATGTGCTCTCTCCACCATGCAATTTGTCAGAGAAAGCACTCATAGGTAGAAGCTGCTGAGCTTAAAATATCTGAAACTTCTGTCCCATCAGCATTCCTCAGGGTATTCAGGAAACATTATCAGTTAATATTTAGGATTTATTCCCAATACTTTTTACCTTTCAGTATTTAGATGAAAGTTTTCTCACTATGAAGATATTAGCAAACTAATGGCATGCTTTATATCCAGAATAAAACCCAATATTCAGCTTCTAAAACAACTTATAACAAAACAACTTTTTTCTAAGCATAGATGAGGCTGTCATCTCCCTATAGTGCAATCAGTTCTAAATTTGCACCTATATAGTATGTGACATTATCCCACTTGTGCATAAATTACATGCATTTCCAAAGGTGCTAGATATTCTTAATTTTCTTTATAGTCCATTTACAAATAGTAATACTACTGGAGGAAGAAGAATATAGTTAAGTTTTATACTGAGTAATATATAATTTAATCATTCTAAAAATTGCCACAGATCAATTTAAGAGCAGATAATGTTCCTGCGAATAATAGAGAACCAATTGCATGTCTTTAGATCAATACTGTCTGTTTTAGATTATAAACTCCTACAGGGCAGGGATAATTTTGTTTAAATTTCCTTGACTAAAGGCTTAGTACCATACCATGCACTTTTAAAAAAAAGCTTTTTTTAATGTAAATATTAATATTTTGATCCTAACAATGTTCAGAAAATTCTTCCATGCTTTCTTTCCAGTCAACTGTATGGATTTGGCTTTGTTAAAGTTCTGATATAAGCCAGGTGTGGTGGCTCACACCTGTAATCCTAGCACTTTGGGAGGCCAAGGTGGATGGATCACCTGATATCAGGAGTTCGAGACCAGCCTGGCCAACATGGCAAAACCCTCTCTCTACTAAAAATACAAAAATTAGCTGGCACGGTGGCGGGCACCTGTAATCCCAGCTACTTGGGAGGCATGAGAATTGCTTGAACCCAGGAGACAGAGATTGCAGTGAGCTGAGATCATGCCACTGCACTCCAGCCTGAGTGACAGAGTAAGACTCTGTCTCAAAAAAAAAAAGAAAAGTTTTTGCATAATCTACATATAGGCTCTGTTGAATATCATGCAAGTTGTTCAGAAGTTGTTTGTAAATTAAATTCTGCCTGAATTATTCTGCCAATCCATATCCCAGCTTTAATTTAATTTAGGGACCAGCATGCTTTGAACAGAAAAGTTACCCGTGGTGGTTATTCACACTGCTCAGTTTTATCACATCCCCTTCTCATTCAGGCACCTGGTAGAGTTCAACTTTCTGGCTCCCTGAAGCTTGCACAGGGCCCTGAACTAGTTCTGGGTAAGTACAAATGACATAAATTATTTAAGACCAAAATACGTAATCGCTGGCTTGAGACTATCCCAAATTCTATTTCCCTCTATCAAAACAATTGGTTATATTCTGAAGAAATGTCTGCTCCATTTCTGAAGTTCTAGAGTGAGGACACATGGAAACACTCCCTACTGATCCATGCCGGAAATTTAGCATGAGTGAGAAGTAGGCCTTTGGGACTGTAAACCACTAAATGTGGGGAGTTGTTTTTTCCTCCAGATCACACTCTTCACCCTAGTCAGCTGCAGGAGGCCAGTCTAAAGAATCAGTCCATTAGATTTCTTGCCCTCTGGCTCCAGATTGGATTCTATTATTAGAGAGATCTGGCAGAAGATCAGAGGGAGGAAGTGAATGAGGAAGGAGTATTTATATTCCCTTAGCTCACAAGTTCCCATTTCCCTCTGTGACGACCACGGCTCTTCTCAAGGTGGCCCCTCCGTAGGAGCCTCTCTTTCCAGGTAACTCACCCTTCAAGCGTAGGGTTAGAAATAGACCCTGTGTTACTAGTCTTGGATACACTCTATCTCACGGCTCACCTGTTTCCTATCTACACCTTTGTAAGTAGCCCCTTTATTGGATATTCTTTGAATTACTCTATTGGAATGAGCCATCTGTTTCCTGCCATAACACCAACGGATACGTTTTTACAGCCTGTACTGCCTGGTTTACTCATTCTACCAATAAAACATGACATTGTTCACATAGCGTTCTTCCTGAACGACTGTGGTTTCCTCTCCATTCAATCTTGCCAAAACCAGGGAAGAGGCTGGAGATCTAAATTCCACTATCCTCTCAACAGTATTTATACAATAGAACTCTTTCCCCCAGACAATAATGCCTTTATGTCTGAGAAAGCAATGGCACTCCTAAATTACAATTTGTTGCTCCTCTGTCCAACCCCAGCCTATTTTAAAACTGCAGTACTGATTCTTTCGTACTTTAGGGAACTTTGAGAAAGCAAGGTCTTTGATATTATTCCTTCCTCCTCACATTACCTCCACGCATCTTCCCCCAGGTTGAGTTTATTTTTGTTTAGTGTGCAGAAAGAAAAATCTTCATAAAAATAATGTTCATAGAGAGTTGATTAGTGATTCCAGATACTGGATCTTGATAGGCCTGACATACCGTCAGTATCTTAATAAAGCAATTCATTTAGCTAGTTAAGAAATGAACAGGTTACTTACCTACTTGGAACCCCAGAAAGTTACTTGTTTCATCTCTCACTTAAGAGTTCAATGACATCACCTAAAAAAAAAATCATAAAAGGATCTCAAATACATACATTAAAATTTTAAAAAGAGAAACTAGTAAATTACAGATCATCATCTATGAAGTATGTTCAAAAGCACAGTTTAACAAGCCTATATTTAAAATTACTACAAATAAAAGTGATTTTGCCATTAGAGGTAATTTATGTTTTATGTACGTTTGACTTATCAAATTATCTCCTAGAAGTCCAATCCAAGTTTGTTGGAGACAGATAAACATTCTATCTCCCTAAAAATTACTGTTTTGTTTTCCTTTCCTGGATAGTGCTTCTTTATCCTTGATTTCTAACATTTATGTAGCATTTCACAATTTCAAATCCTTTTCATATATGTTGGTAGTTCTTAGCCTGTTGCAATTTGTGGAGACTTTTAAGGATCTGATGACAATAATGAACATTCTCACCAGAATTTTGTGAATGCAATGTTGGAGGGTTCATTGATGTCCTAAAATCCATCCAGGGTTACTAACTCCAGTAATCCATAGGTTAATCCTCACAACATCTCTATGAGGCAGGTATTGTTATCACCATTTTTTAATTAAGAAAATTAATCTGCATGGGGTTCAATTACTTGTCCAAATCATACAGGAGAATTTGGTGTTAAACTGAAGCCTTTTGACATGACAACCATGTTTTTCTTTGTGTCTCATGACAGCCTCTCACTTTTGTTGATGTGAATTGACACCTATATTACACTATTTTATTTAATGAAGGTACAGTCAAAATTTACTAGATAAGAGTCCCAAACATACAAAATTTTCTAAATAAATCAGGCTAAAAATCTCATCTGATCTCCAAATCATAGATCTATTTTGCTTTTAGATTCAGTTAAATCTCTAATCTATAAAAGTCATTCACTCAGAAGCATTTCGAGCTTATCCCATGGTGCTATGCAAAATTAAAAGCAAATATCTATTCCCAAAACAAAGATGTGGTTCACATTTTAAACAGCTCTCACTTTATCTGTTTTCCTGTCAGTATCCATGTACATCCAGCTTGGACTCTGCATCCATGGCCATAGTCCCTGCCTGCTTGGTCTTCCTTCATTTACTTCAACTAAAATTCTCAGATTTTCTGACCAAGGATACCCAAAGCCTCTATTTTACTATTAGGTTGAGTCATATGAAACTGTAACGAGCTAGAAAGAGTAGAATATTGTCAGTTTAATAACATTCAGTTTTATTTAGCTTTAGTGCCCTGACCTGTTGATGTTCAAGTCTTATGGGGAAAAAAAGAAGAACATGATTCCAAGAAGACCTGGTTCTAATGCACTGTGCCATTTAGCAGGTCAATTGCTTCAAGAGAAACACTTAAACTCTCTGAGTAACAATTCCTCATTTGAAAATGAGGACAATATGGTTCACAATTGTGTCATAGGATTGTGGGGAAGTATTCCACAAGATAATATCACCTGCGAAAGTGCTTCAAAAATCGTTAAAGCACTATACACATTTAGGTTGCTGTTAATGTAGTCAGCAAAGAAGCCTTCATCAGCAAAAGCAGCATTCAATTTTTTTAAAGAGCAGTAGAATTATATGTCCACTAAATTACTCACTGCAAATGTCCAGCCATTACTAGTACCCCTCACATGTTGGTGCTGGTTGATTTATATATATTTATTTACATCACATTGTGATGACTTGCTTGATGGTCAGCTTTACAGAAGAGCTGATGACCTGGTTCCTACATTGAACATAAGCCAGCAGGTGAGTCACTTAAGAGACTCAGAGGAATTGCATGATGTCATTATCAGCCCACTGAAATCACATAATGAATTTACTATCTGGTATTAAATTACCACTTCACCATAAATAACACCAATCTAATGGTCTTAAAAAATAACTGAAATAAAGAAGGGAAAGTTATCTGTAAATAGCGTATGTGAGATTTTTAAAGATATTGTGGTAAAATTGTGTTTTTTCAGAATTTTAAAAATGCACTAGGGCTTATGTTTAACAACTTTCCTACCTTCTAAAGGTTGAGTAAACAATATTGCAGTATAACTTTCAACATCAGAGCCAAGCCCTTCAGTAAATAAGGCCAAAATGAATTGTATCATTGACTACAAAATGTGCAAGGCCAATATAAACCATGAGTAAAAATCAAGTGGAGGCATCAAAGACCTTTCAGCAACTGTTTTCTAGGCTTGTAAAATTCAGCTGGAGAAATTCGTACAGAATAAGTTTACAAAATAATGAATTTCCTACTATGTTATAGATCTTGAAGAAAAAATCAAAATAAAATGCAATTCCTCAAAAGGGCCAGTTTTTTACGATTTGACACCTAACTTATGACCCTAAAACCAACAATAACTGCTGTCACTTCAATAGCCTTTGTAAGCATTTCATGGTCAGGTTCCTTAGGATGCAAATCTGTAACACTTAAAAAGTTTATGAATAAAACAACTCAGGACATAAATCTCAGGTTTCAAATATGTGTATAAATAATTTTTACTTTATCTTCTTTTACAATTCATTTCTGTCTTGAGCCTCCATTCTATTCAGTAGTCAGATTTAGTCAGTGCAGTATTTCCTCAGTCTGTGACTAGCTTGATGATGTTCTCTACTCACTCATTATCCAAGGGCTGTCACCTTAGTTTCAAGGAGTCTATTTGGTGCCACTGAAGTGCCATCCTCAGTGAGAATGGGAGGATGTCATCTTCTGTCTCCATAATCAGATGATAAGGCATTCACATTTTACCTGTTTCTGGCCATTGGTATCTAACCACATCACCATGTGCCCACTCTCATTGGGTCTTAGATCATTGCTTCATGGAAGTCACTTTGCATCTTTTAAGACTCTGCTATGAGGCCCCTTCATGTCCACTATCTCTCTCTCTCCTCTATTTATGTGCCTCTGTAAGGAGGAAGTGGAGGAGAAGAATGAAGTGTACAATGCAATACGTTGGTAGATAGAGTTTAGAAAGGACTTCTTCCCTATCTAGAGGATAAACCTAATGGTTCTCTCTGCTTTTCTCCTACTGGCCATCCCAAGCTTTACCCACTTGAGTATGGGCTTTGGATTCAGAGAGTGCATTCAATCCCAAAGTCCAGCACTTTGGAAAAGTTTCTACTTTTACCTTGGATACCTCATCTATAAAATAAGTATAATAGTATCTCCCTCATAGGGTTGTTGCAAAGATTAAAGGAGATAATAAATGTAAAAATAATTAGAGCATTGTATGATGTATAATAATCATTCAATAAATGATATCTATTATCATCATTATCTCTCCTCTCTCCATGTGGTCCTCCAGCTTCTCCTACTCGTAGCAATGCATCAATTTATATGACTCCAGTCAGAAGACAGCAGGGTCAATGCTGAGTTTATAAATAAAAGTGGAACACAATGTTGGTTAGGAGAAGACATTTTTACAAGATCCCAAGTGTTGGTCTCAACCCTTGCGTACATGAGTGTGTGGCATTCCTTATCACTGTAGAAAATGTCCCCACATGCCTAAAATATATCATTCTAATGTAGGCACAGAGAGTTACTATTTGAATCCAGTCATTAATACCTATTTAATGTTATAACCACCAACCACAGTTGGATATTTTAAGTAAGGAAGGAGATCAGTATGAATTCTGTCAGCTTTCATCTGTTTCTTTTCCTGAAAGTATCCATTTTTAAATCCAAATAACCAGTTCTTCCAAAGTATTTACAGTGAAAAAGCACCAAAGATTAAATCAATCCAGAATCACCTCATGAGTAACTAGCCCGGTAAGTTAATTACAGGATTCTTTGTTGCTCTTTTTTATTGTGGGTAAGAGTTCTTGATGCAATATTTTTGGTTAATTGAAGATTTTCTTTAAAACTATGCAAGACAGCCAGCAAATGGTGCATTTATGTATGTAATAGAAATGGTTGTAATATATCATTAAGACACTCCAGGGCATGTTTTATTGGTTCATTAATACAGTACATGCCTTAGGTGTATTCAACCACTCGGCCCTATATTAATGGACCAATAAAATGTACCCGGGAGTGCCTTAATGCTACCCTAATATGGCTAAGTTTAAATTAATTTTTTCAGGCTTATCTTTTTAAAAATTATTTTTGCCCACTTGGGAAGATAGATTCCTTTACAGGGGGGAAAAAGTTCATGGTGACAGAATAAGAAGAAGCAGGATAATAAAAATCTTTTGGTTTTATCAGTTTTCTAAAATGGCTTATCCTTTCATATGGTTCCATTTCTAATCTCCTGCATTCCATTCCCAGGGTCTTCTCATATCTTTCATAGAAATCAATAATCTTGTGGCTAGGAGCAGGAAACTAATAACTATTTCGTTTTAGAATTAGGAAATCAAGAACCAGCAAATGTCATGTCTACCTATAAAAGCCCTGTTACCTTTCAATCTTTCACCGGGTCAGAACAAATACTTACCTTGCTTTTTCATCTACCTCCTAGCACCTTCTGTAATCAAGGAATGATGCTTCCTCTTAAAAGGAAAACGATTCTTTCATCCTTCTCTTTCTGCTTATCATCCACATGATACTCCTTCACTCAGCTTTTTAGAAATTCTTGGATTCTATCTTGGGTTATTTAGTAATCCACTTGATAACAGAAATTTGAGGAAATCTGAGGAAGGTATAAAAGTGTTTAACCCAGCTCCAAACTGAGTTAAAAATCTTAGCCTTACTGTGGACTTACTGGGTGGTATCGGTCTAAAAGTTTCCAGTTCCTCCTCAGCAAAAGGATAATAATGTCTGTCTTACAGGCAGAGCATGAATACTAAATGAGATAATGCATGCAAAACACGAGGTATAAAGCCTGGCACATAGAGACCATGGGGTGGTAGTGGTAGTTTTTGTTATTAACTTCTGAAATGCCACTGAAGAAATGAGGATGGATGACAACAGTTAAACAGTTTGGACTTCCCCAAGAAATGCTGACAATTTAGCCATCTAGAGTATACAAAGTAGATGCCCCTTCTCACCCTCCTCCTTTTTTTTTCTATTACCACTAAAGCACAAGACCTTTAAGGGGTACCTAAGAAACAGAGTATAGACTAGGGCTTCCTAATTTCTTTACCAACGGTTTAATTTTTCTTCAGACTGTAGTCATGTAGAGATGTTTATCACCACTGATGTCATGAATGTCATAAGTCCTATAATGTGGAAAAACACCATTCTTGACTAGAACTACAGTCTCTGTCTTCAAAGAGGTTATCTTTTAGTTGAAACAAACAAATATATGAAGAAGTTTAAGTAACAATACAAGATAGATTGTAAGTGCCACAGGAGTTTTTTATTCAACTTTAAAAATAATGGAAGAGGGTCCTGTGAAAAAGATTAATCACAAAAGGAGTCAACCAAGATGCAGGATCTACACAGCACCCTTAGTTTATTGAGGAAAGGGGTAAATTTTGAACTGGGCATGATGAACTGAAAAGAGAGATGTAGAAGTAATTCACATTGGGGAATGGGGCCAAAAATAATGTAATTTTACCAGCGAGCTTTTGATGAACAATATTTGGGTCAGAGGAATCTTGGAGAGCACTAGTGGGAGATGCATTTGGGCTACTCCAAATTTCAGGTTGTAGAAAATGAATACAGGAATTTTGGTCGGGGAGATGACATAAAATAAAAGCAGTATTTTAAAAATATGTTAATTACTGTGATGCCTAGCGTAAACTGGAGAGAGGTGAGATGCTATCAAGAGAGATCAGTTGAAAGAGGATTATCATATTCCATATTTGAAGTCATTGGATCCAAAACAAGAAAAACATGAAATAAAATAGAAGAAGAAAGTTCAACAAAAAAGTTGATAAATATTTGATTGTAAATACGCAAGGGAGAGGAAAAAGAAAGCAAACAAGAAAACCAAAAAGTTGAAGAAATGGGAAAATTATATAACTATTTGCTCCATTTAATTTGCTTAGCATAGAAAAAATAATTTTTCAATATGAGCCTCACATGTTCCTAGAATAAAAAAGGCGGAGAAAGTAAAAGCATTATCATTATTAAAAAATACAGTTAAAAAGTAAATAGCTCAGCAAAGGTGGGTCAGTTGTGTGTATTAATTTAATGTATGTAGAAAAGTACACTTTGTCAATCATCATAGCACAAAGTATAGCAACTCTGAAAAACCTCATTTCTTTCATTTTGCCAAAATGATTTTCTTCATCGGAACCCTGACGTCTTCTTTCCACTTACTTAAAATTTATTTTTCAAGGCCCATCTTCTCTAAGAAACTTTCCTTGAGTTTCTTAGAGCACATTGAGCACCCTTCCTTCCTTGAACTCCTAGAGCCTTTGCTGAATTAGCCACTTAATTTAGCACTAAATTATGCATGTCAGCAGCATACAAGTCAGCATGATTATAAGAGAAAGAGGCAACAGTAGGGAATAGAGCTCACATTTCACAAAGTTTACCATGCCTACTCCCATTTCTCCAAAAAGAGGAATTCTATATACAGTTGGAAGAATGGTTGCATCATTGCAATGTGTATATCTACTCTCAGGATAATTGCATTATAAAATACTGCATCTCCATTTAGTGATTCAAGTAAAACATGAATTCATTAGATGAAAGTTGCATCTCATTATACCCACAGATTTACATGTTTGAGAGATAGGAAGGGTGCCTTTTATTAATTTTTTTGCCCAATTTGCACAAAAGAAAATTACCATAAATATGTGATGATTTATTGGGAACTTTCAATAATTATGTGAACCCTTTAGGAAACTATACACTTTAATTTTCCAAATATCTGCCCCAACTCAAGGATGGTATAGCCAAGGCTGTCCCAGCAATGACTGCCAGGGCCATGTCTTCCAAGGAGCCATAGCAGGGTGAGATGGAGCATTTGGGGAAGAGGGGTCTGCCCATCAGAGGTCATACAAAGTAAGAAAATCCAGAAAGTCAAGAGAAGCCAAAATCCATTAAGGAAAGCAATGAGTAAAAGCTAGAGAGAATAGTATTTGGAACTAGAAGCCAAAGAGCCAGCGGCAGATCAAAGCTGGGGTATATTGCCAAGAGTCACAGCTGAGATTAGTGAGAAAAACACCTAGTGACAGCCTATCAGTCCTAGTGTTGCAAATTTAAAGCAATTGCTTAAAAATAGCTTTGGAACATTTAAGACTAGACTTAACCATACTGAGTTAAAGACATTGTTCTCATTTATCTTGATACCCTTTTGTTTTTGCATTTATTTCTACTATCTTTTGTGTGTCTAGACACAGTCTCAAAGATGATTGTTAATTTCAATAATTTGCCCCAAATTCAAATTTTAAGTTTTAGAGTCCCTATATTGTCTCTTTACTATGTACATTCATTTTTTTAACTCTCTATACAAATTTTAAAAACTACACATTACCCATAAACCTTGAAGCTGACAATACATTTTCATGATCATTGCACAATGATATCATAGGGAAACAATGTCATTCTTAATTTAAAACCAAATAGGAAGACAGAAATTTTATAGATTTCCAGTCACATGGCACAAATTCCATCATCAAATAAGAATCTTTAAGTAGATTTCAGTTTTGTCAATAACTATTCAAGGTCATATTTTAGAATCTGAAATTCTCCCCTCGCCCCCCATTATCTCTGTAATTTAGGCTCAAAAACTGGATTTATTACAGATGGTCGTCTACACTACCATGGAAATAATTGCACCAGCCTTTCTGGAAGGCGATTTGGCTATGCATACTAAAAGCTTGCAAATACCCTTATCTCTCTATCAGAGAGATCCTGTCTGTGATGTGTAAATGTTTCCTAAGGAAACAATCATGGATGTTGAAAATATTTGTCTACAAGGAGATGTCCATCACATCATTGGTAATTATAGCTTTTTAAAAAAATCCAAAGGTACAAAATAAGAGTGTGGCTAAGTAAACTATAAAAAATCTATGTAATGAAAGTAATTAACCACAAAAAAAATGTTGTGGAAAAACATTTAATAAATATAGAATGATGCATTACTAGGTATATGAAAAAAATCATCTTCTCACATAGTCTGATCCTCACATAGCATTTAACATCTGATCTTCTTAAAACATTGAAAAAGAACAAGCAAGAGGAACCTAGTTGATACAAAATGTTAGAATTCTTTATTTCTGTTTGTTCTTAGAATACAGCATGAGCTCCTTCCTATATTAAACGTCCCATATGACTATCTAGTTCCTCTCATTCCAACTTATTATTTGCTACTTTCCTTTTTGCTCACTACTGTCCACTTATTTGTGCTCTGTTCCTGAAATATACCAGTGGTCTTGCAGCCTTGGGGCCTGGCCATTTGCAGTTCCTTGCAACCAGAATGTTCTTCTTCCATTCACCATCCCTACCACCTCTCTCCCTGACTCTCCTTCAGACCTCACATTAAAACACATCCTCACAGGAGCCCAACTCTCTCCCCAGTTTAGAATAAGTCTCATTATTAGATATCCTCAAAGAACTCTGGATCCAGTTTTCACAGCATTTAAATCTATTTTAATCATTTAGTGATTTTGTGGCAATCTGTTTAGTATCTGTTATCTCTAATAGACCAAAAACTCCATAAAGGTATGAAATGTGTATTTCATCTATTAGGCATTCAATAAATTGTTGCTGAATGAATGAAGTTATGGGTATTATTTACTTTTTTCTCTTCTAAGTTTCTACAGCAAGCATGTGTAACTTTTATAATAAGAAAAAGCTTAGTTGCCAAAAAAGTCTAATTGAAACATTCTAATACCAAAGAACATCAGGATTAGGAAGGTCCTGGAATTATTCAGTTTATATCCACATTCCATTTTCTTGCTAAGATAAACTAAATCATTACTTTAAAATCAGGATTTAAATATCTCTGTTACATATTTTGAACTTGAATTTGATTTCCTATTTTTTCGCTGTAACCATTAGAAGCTCCTCAAAGTTAAGAACATAAAATACCAAGCAGGAAGTCTCCGTGTGTGTGTGTGTGTGTGTGTGTGTGTGTTGAAAAGAATTTTGCCTTAAGTTAAGAAGCTACTTCTCAGATAGTAAGTACTAAAATAGGAATTTCATGAGTCAGATCAAAAGAAGAGACAACTCTTAAACAGTGGAATGGTCCATTGGTATGTGCGAACTGATACTATCTTCTACTTCTTTCTTTCAGCCTTGACCTATGTAACAAAGAATTTGGTTTTCACTATTCAACCAATGTGAAAATGACTGCCAACCTTCTACATGATCCACAGTCTTAGTCTGTGATTCTTTTTTGATGAGAACAGATCCTTGTGTTTGTACTTGTCTTCGTTTTTTTTTTTTTCTGTCTCAAGTTACTTCTCTGTTTTTAAGCACATAAAATGTATTTCAACACTTAACAACACAAGAAGTGTAATCAAGAACTACAAAAACGTTCCAGCTAAGTTTGCCTTTTGAAGTGATAACCAAGTATTGCTACACAGGCAGACCCCCATGGTAGCTTAATAGTATGTTATAAAAACCCTTTTCAACACTAAACAGGAAAGTAAACCTGCCAAATTTACTTTAAAATATGAAATTAATTTCCTGCTGCAGTCTCATTGCCAAAATAATTTCATCCAATGTTGAAGGTTTGTAAGTTGAATCTTTTCCTAAAAATTGGAAATTAAATGCTGTGTTTCTAATTAAGCCTCAAGTTATGATTTCTACTTGAGAAAAAGAACAAATATAGTTACTTCCTCTTCAGGGGATCTGAATTGTTCAATATGTGTAAGGTTCTTGATAATATTTTAAGTTTATTATTAACCTGGCAGAAAACACTGTTTCATAACTGGGTGTAATTTTAATAAAATAAAATATAACTGCATTATTATAAATGCCTCTTCTTGACTTTCTCCTAATCTGTCCAAATTCAGTGCTTCTGGTGGAACCACTTGAGTTCACATAGATTTATCTCACCCTATAAAAGCACAATTCATTAAATAGACTAGTCTATTTAAACTAAGGCAATTTTATCACAGTCAATTCAATTATTTAACACTGCTTTTTTAACTCACTACTTAAAGCTTTCTTTTGACAAGTATTTCTTTAAATAAATGAGTTGTAATTTAAAGAATGAAAAAAGATCAAGTTGCCTTACAATATATGCAATTAGCCTATAGGGAGATGTTTTGCTGATACAAACCTAAGTTTGATTTGAAAGTTTAACTGAATCTCCAGTAACAGAATCCACCAAGGTTATTTTTCAGCAGAAATAAACAAAAAGAAACTTCCTATGTGCAATTAACTTTACTTTCCTGTGTTGGTTGCATTTTCATTTAAAGGGGTAACATTTTGGCCAAGTCTGCATAATTAAACAATCAGTGATCACTGAATAATTTATTTTAAAGATAATGTAATCTGAAATATGCAGAACTGACTTTCTCATCCTACTAAATGATAATCTGGTTAGTAACTCTGTAAAGTAGTTATAAACCATGGAATGAAAAGTTTAATGATTGCCTAGCTGAGTGCTAACAAAAACAAGATTTGCACTACAGATTAAATGAGCTTAATAAGGAATGTTGCCATAATTAAAGAAAAAAGAATTCCAATGTGTTTAGAGCACAGTGCGTTCATCAAGCAGTGTCTTCATCAAGGCAATATCATTAATTTTTCATTTGTGTTATCCAAAAAAAATAAGGTGAAAAGGTTCAAAGGAACATGCTACATTGTCTGTCATTTTATGACAGGATTACTGCAATGTACATGCAGCTTTTGATATGTGATTTATGAAATGAAGCTCATGACTTTTAGTCAGATTTCAGGTCGCCTTGCTCCTAAATAGAAATACTCAAAATATATTATTGTGACTCAAATATTTCAGGCAAAGGAAATTCTTGGTACTTGGCCTTTCATATTTTTGTTTATCTTTCTTTTATTATTAAGAAATAGCTAAAGATGACCTTCATTTATCCGGTATAGCCACTCCCCATATTTTAGTAAGCAACTCATTGGAGCAAATTACTTCTGTTAGTATCGATTAGAGAATCAATAAGTTTTATTAAAAATAATTGAATAACTGTCCAGAAGTAAACTCTTCATTATATTGGAATCACCTAGAAATTAAATGCTGTATACTGAGATACATCCAAAAAGGCAGTGTTAAACTTAAGGATAGCTCTGTATGCCCTCAGACCTACTTTGCCCTTCTATATCCTAAAAATGAAATACATACTTTTTAATAAAGCATGACAATATTTTCGTACGACCTAAGCTTCAAATTTAACCAATCACAGTTTATAAAAACTAAGAGCTAGCCATGGCTCACGCCTGTAATCCCAGTACTTTGGGAGGCCAAGGCAGGGGGAATCCTTGAGCTCAGGAGTTCGAGACCAGCATGGGCAACATGGTGAAACCCCGTCTTTACAAAAACCAAATTCAAAAATTAACTAGGCGTGGTGGCTCATACCTGTAATCCCAGGTACTCAGGAGGGTGTGGCAGGAGGATTGCTTGAGCCCAGGAAGTTGAGGCTGCAGTGAGCCGAGATGGCACCACTGCACTCCAGCCTGGGAGATAGATTGAGACCCTGTCTCAAATAAAACAACAATAACAAGAAAAAATTAAAGCCAAGTTGGGGATCATCCTGAAAGCTTCATTTGGATGTGAATTCACATGTGTTAATTACCTCATTTAGGAGTACAAAGGTAAGCCAAGCTATACCTGGAGGAAAATGACAGAAAAGTCTACACGAAAATTTCCAAAAAAAAATTGTGTGTGTTTACTTTAGTGACCTGTTTCATGCCCATCATTCACCTTCCGCAGTAGACGTGTCCAGTGTCCCATCTCAGTCAGGTCTGTCTCTGCCCTAAACATTCAGTTTAGTTCTCCTATGCATCACCACACCACTGATAAACAGCGGCCAAGATTGAGGACACCCCAGTGTGTGGCGAGATCCTTGTAGCTGACAAAGCTGATAATGGCAAAATCAACATTCACGAAACCGTTCTCCACAACAAGGACCTAAATTATTCATCCTGGTTTATCAGAAAGTACAAGGATGTATCTCTCTGAGCTATCTCTAAATTCCAATTATATACCCTCATTCCACATTGAAAAGTAAGGATTGCAAAGGCCTTTGAACCATCACATTGAGCAACAAATGGGTTTTAAAAAGGCTTTTGGACATACTTCATATTAAAAATATTACAATAAAACATTATAATTATAAATGTAATATTACATAGGCAAATATGAATTTATCAGTGAATTCTCAAAAGTATATCTTATTTAAAATGGTAGAATTGGTTTTTTTTGTTTGTTTGTTTGTTTGTTTTGAGACGTAGTCTTATTCTGTCACCCAGGCTGGAGTGCAGTAGTGCAATCTCGGCTCACTGCAACCTCCACCTCCTAGGCTCAAGTGATTCTCCTGCCTCAGCCTCCTGAGTAGCTGGGATTACAGGCATGTGCCACAACGCCTGGCTAATTTTTGTATTTTTAGTAGAGACTGGGTTTCACCATGTTAGCCAGGATGGTCTCAATCTCCTGACCTTGTGATCCGCCTGCCTCGGCCTCCCAAAGTGCTGGGATTACAGGCAGTAAATACTTGCACAGCCAATTATTTGTTAAAATTGTATGTGCTACAAAGTGGTGTAGGGTGGGTTTGGGATGGAGAGTAAAGAATGGTCTTCACTTTGAGATCAGACCTAGTCCAGGACATCAAGGAAGTCTCCTTGGAGAGGTTCCATTTGAGATGGGTCCAAAAGTTGATACGAATTCAGCAGAAAAGGGAAAGAAAGAGCATTCGAGCCAGAATTGTTGGGCTCTTTACAGGAAAGCTGACTGGAGAGTAGAGAGCTAGCAAGTTTTGCTCCAAAAAGATTGGTAGAGTAGGCAGGGGCCGGGTCATGAAGGACCAGACTAAAAGGGTAGATTTCAAGATTACAGCCCTGAAAATGAATTACATGTGAGCAAAAAGCCAACTAAATGAGCTTGTAGGATATGCAGACAAAACTGAGATTGGAGGGTGCAGAAGCGAGAGTGATGAGGAGGGGAGGGAACTGCCTACAACCCTTCAGGAAAATCATGTTTTCTTTTGGCTTGCCAAGAGTCTCGCCTCAGGCTGTCTTTGACTTCTTGTCTTTGTAGCCTGAAATTATATATTGCTGTCTCATCTTTCTGTGGGTGCTTCCTGCCTACTCTTGGAGGTTAACCAACCAAGTCTACAGGAACACACACACCACCTAGCTCTGTCCATGTAAATATACCAGAGAGGGTGGAAATGCACAATGCTTAAATCTTCACTTGTCCAATGGATGTTTAACTCATTCACTATTTCCATCCTCACACAATGAAGACAGGTGAGTCTTTGGACTCTGCTACTTCAAGATATTTAATTAATTAAACACCAAGGTATGTTATTAAGAGTAAGGGGGAGGATGAAAGCTGTTTTGGTCAACTAAATGATAGACTCTCATTACCTTCCAAAGAACTAAATACCTTTTTTCCCCTTTCTTATGAAATATGGATAGAGATATGACTCTGAAACCACTTATGTCTTCAAGATTTAGGCAAGCTTTATAAAGCTTTGCATATGAAAGTCTGGGAAATTATATCCCAGTTTCTAATCTAGTCTGTGATTTTAATTTTTTTCTATAAAAGGATATTAGAAAATTAGTTATCTATTTACCTCTCACGGGTTTAACAGATAAAGATACTGCATTTTTGAAATTAAAGGAAGCTCATAATTAAACATTCATCCTAATAAAAGACACCAATCTTGAAGCAAAGGCTACTCTTTATAGAGTTTCTCAGTTTTTAGTTTTCTGTGATTTCTTGAAAAGTCTGCAAGGAAACAAGTAGCATACTTTTTTATGTCTGCTTCAATTGGAGTCCATTTACCATAGTTCTAGGGAAAATCGCACCCAGGATATTTTATTACCTGGTTGGTGAATTAAATAGATATAAATTCCCAGCAGATGTTATGCATAGGTATAGTTGCTGATTACTATTTCAAAAAGTTATAAACTAGCTATGGATGGTATTCTGGGATTGTGAAGAGGAGAGGAGAGGGTGTGTTTGTTTATTTGCTTGTTCTAACTTGAGTTTTAAAGGGTAGAGAGACTATGAAAAAAGCAAATGTTGAGTGTGTGACACAAAGGCAATACTATTTCACCCTGAGATATAGAAGTTTCTCCAAGGAAATTATGACACAAGGTGCTTGATTAAATTTTGCAAATAACTGATAAAATGCAGCTATAGGCAGTCTTAAATAGTTGCCCTTTCAAAAGTTTATTGTATATTATTAAGAATTCAAAAATGCATAGTTCCAGTAAGAAACTGTACAGTATTTGCAATTGTTAAGTATCATACCAGGTAAGTTTGGCTCACAAGTACAAGTAAACGCCGTATTTCTCATATATGAGCATTTTTGTGCGGGATACATAAGATCATAGAAAACATAAGATTTTGAGTACATGATCCAATTGTCATTCCTTTCCATGAAATATAACGGCTTAATATATATGTTTATTTCAATTCCCTATTCTTTGTTATAGGCTAATTTGAACTCAGTGTGCTGAGGCATATACAGGAAGCTGGGAATATTAATAAAGAAAAAGGAAAGACAAATTGAGTAACATCCTCAGCATCCCGGTGTTTGCTATATAGACATTCAGTACTCTTGTTTTTGCTCACCAAATCTTCTCATGACAGCAATCTATCCAGGCCTGCTCTGAGCTCCAATTTGTATCAACACTTATCTTAATCAATCCAGTATGGCTGATGTCTGCTGGGTATTTTAAACAAAATCATGCTAACATATGAATGTAGATTTAAGAAAGTTTAAAATACTGAAGAGTACTCTAATTTTTAAGAAAAGATTCCTTTGTAGCATAAATTTCTTTTCTAATTTGTTGAAATTTCTAAATTGTGCAAATTTAAAGAAAATGTTAAAGAAACATAGGGGTATAAGGGAAAGATATTTGACATTGAGAATCTATCAACCACAAAGTCACTGCCAAGAAATCTACTATGTCAGTTTCCCTAAGCTAGGCAAGATTTTGACAACCCTTTTGCTGTCTGCACATTTAAACCAACTTCATTATCCCCAACAGTTTTTGGGTCCATATATGTGTGATATTGTGATTTATAATAAGATTTATATATTTGATCTTCCTCCAGTTTCCTGTCACACAACTTCTAAAATGCTTGGGATCTCAGGAGTGGTAAGAGTGTCTTTTGTATGTTAATGGGATGACTGGTTGCTGAGAGGCCCTAGATAACCTCAGAATGATGGCTGGCCACCAGAAGACCAAGGCTTGATTAGAGTTGGAATATATAGCCCCATCCCCCAAATCCTGGGGAAGGGTAAAGTACTGAAGGTTAAGGTGATTGACACCAATGGTCAATGACTTAATCAACCAGGCCTACCTAATTAACCTTCCCTAAAAATCCAAAAGGACTGGGTTTAGAGAGCTTCCAGATAGCTGAACACATGGAGGTTCCAAGAGGGTGGTGTGCCTAGAGAGGGCACGGAAGCTCTGCAACCCTTCCCAAACACCTTGCCCTAGGCATCTCTTCCATCTGCCTATTCATTTATATCCTTTGTAATATCCTTTACAATAAACTGCAAACAAAAGTGTTTCCCTGAGTCCTGTGAGCAACTCTAGCAAACTAACTGAACCCAAGGAGGAGGTCATGAAAACCCCAGTTTATAGCCCGTCAATCAGGAACCAAGCCACAGCCTGAGGCTTGCAACTGGCATCTGAAATAGGAGACAGGCTTGTGAGACTGAGCCCTCAACCTGTGGGATCTGATACTATCTCCAGGTAGATCATGTCAGATTTGAATTGAATTGAATTGTGGACCACTCATCTGATGCCCACTTGGCGAATTCCTCGGTTAGTGAAGGGGGAAAACCCTCACACCTCTGGGGTCAGAAGTGTTGTGTTGGCTGCATGAGAGCAGGAAGAGGCACCCTGGCTTCTTCCTCTATCCAAAAGCGTGCACACTGAAAAGCAGGTGAAGAGAACCATCCTAGCAGTAGTCTCTTTTGTATGTAAATAATGTCATTCCAAAGGGTGGCAACATTGGCATTTTCAACATGATTTATTTTTAATAAATTTTAAAATGCTGAGAAACTCAATACTCAGGAAAGGGCATAAAATGGTTAATTTCCTATAATCTACTGTTTTAACTGATAGAAAGCAAAATTTCAATAGTGTTGTGTTTTTATTAATGTAATTAAGCTTCCATGTATTTTATCATGAGAGAATTCCAGGTTCCTGATGAATCCTACAAATATACATATGACTACATCTGAAGAGAAAAATTAAGAATCATAGTTGCAAAATTTATTTTTCTTTTTTTTCTATTATTTTATTGTTAAAATGGAGATGTGTACAATAGGTCAAAAACAATTCCTGCTATTGCTTTTGCTATGTAGTTGGTGCATTGGTGAAAGAGGAGGAAGAGAACAGATTCTAGTTTGTTTATACATTTACCAGATACTGGACATTTGGTTTTTTTTTCCATTTGGGATAACTTAGGAACAAAGCTACTATAAACATTTAGGTAGAGTTTTGGGGGCATTGCATGTGTGTGTGTGTGTGTGTGTGTGTGTGTGTGTTTTCTTCTCTCTCATGTAACTGTGTAGGACCGGAACTCTTTGGTTATATGGCAAGTATATATTTAAGTTTATATATGTTGCTAAACAATTTTCCAAAGTGACTGTACCATTTCACATTACCATCAGCAATATGTGAGGGTTATAGCTGGTCTCCATCCAACCCGGCACCTGGTATTGTCTGCTACAGTATTTTGTTTCAATTTTAACTATTCTAACAGGTATGTTTTGGTATCTTATGGTAGTTGCGATTTGCATTTCTCTAATAAAAAATGGTGTTGAGCATCCTTTCATGTGATTTCTTGCAATCACTATCTGTAGAGTAATGAACTATCTTTTCAAATATTTTGCTCATTTTTAAATTAGGTTATTTTCTAATTATTGAGCCTTAAAAATTATGTATATATTCTATTAAAGACTGCTTCTCAGTTATATGTCTTATAAATATTTTCTCCCAGTCTATGACATTTGCTTTTTCATTTGCATAACACTGTCCTTCAAAGAAAGAAAGTTTTCAATTTGAAGAAGTCCTATTTATCATTTTTTCCTTTTATGGTTTAGGCTTTTTATTTTATGTCTATGAAATATTTCCCTAACACAAAGTCACAAATATTTCTCCTATGTTTTCTAGTTTAGTGTCTTATGTAGTTTTAAAGTTCTGGGTTTTATATTTAGTTCTATTTTTCATTTCAAGTTCTTTTTTTATATATAGTACAAAGTATAGGTTGAGAGTGTCTGTTCTTATCTATTATATTTTCAATATTTCTTCAATCCATTTTCTATTCTTCTCTCACTCTTTTCTTTATGGGATCCATTAAAGATATGTTAGATTATTTGATATTGTCCCACAGCTCTTGAATTTACCATTTTCATTTCCCACTCATTTCTCTGTACATGTTAGTTTAGATTATTTTAAAGACTAATGCTTTCCTGATTTTTTCCTCACTAATATTTTCTTCAGCTATATCAAGTTACTGGCTGAGCTGTTCAAAGGCATACTTCATGTTTCATCTGTAGTAGTTCGTGTGTGCATACATGTTTGTGTTTGTGTTTATAATTCTAGCATTTCTCTTTTACTCTGTATTATCGTTTCTAACTCTTTGTTGAAATTTCACACTCCATCTTTTTCATTTTAAATCCTTTGACATTAATCACAGTTATTTTAAAATCTCTGATACTGCCAACATTTTGATCATCTCTGAGTCTGGTTCTGTTGACTGGTTTGTCCGTTGACAAGTGATTGTTCTGCCTTGCCTTCTGTGAATCTTAAAACTTTTATTAAACATTGTGTGTAACAGAGACATTATGTGTAATAATTGGACCATTAGTGTAAGGATTTGAGTCAAACTAGTCAAGAGTTGAGCTGTATTTGGGTTGTGACTCTGCTATGATTATTGGTTTTGCACCACAGGCTTCAAATTCTTCTAGTGGTAGACTGCCATTGCCTTGAGCTTAGAATCAATGTTGGGTTGTAAAAGGTTTTCTTTGCATTTCTCTTCTACCTAAGCTTTCATCATCCCTCCACACACCATCATTTAATGGTTATTTCTCCACCCTCTTGTGTTTCCCCTAGTGGTGGACCACTGCTGTTTGTTATTCTATGCTCTTGTTGGCAAGTGGAGAGTTTTCTGGATATGATAACCTCAGACATGTGGCTTCCTTCTGCTATCCATGGTAGAAAAACTCTGACGTGTATCTCTGGTTAGCCTTAGGCAGAAATTTCCCCTAAATCAGCTGCAGCAGGCCTCTAATAATATAGATGTGGATATAGCCATAAGATTCTGGGAAAAGAAGGGTTTACTATCTCCCGCTTACTCCAATCATAGAGTAGAATGTGTTTTACTTCTATGCCCAGCCAGATCAGCTGCTATGTGTATTTGGTCTTACTCTGTTGCCACTTCCAGTCCTAGCTGCCTTCACAAAATAGTCCCTGGCCCTGGAAATTTTTGTAGGTTGTCTGATTTTTCTCTCCTTGTAGGATGATAGCAATAGTTTTAATTGTCAGTATTTACTTAAGTCTACTCTCTCATGTATTTTGTAATGTAATATTCATATCTGGTATTTTTTTTCCTTTTTATTCTAATTCCTGAAGTCAATCAACTCTTAATTTCATCCTCTTTTTTGGACATTTATTTTCTTAGTTTTCAAACTTCTAATTTAAGGTATATTTTTTCTGTATCCCCAAATGTTTTTTGGAGAATATTCAATTTGAGAAGTTGTATTATACTTCTCTTCTGCTTTGTGATTTTTTTGGGAGGGGAGAATATTCAACAACTGAAATTATTCAGATTTTCTGTTTTCTTTTTACAGCAGTTTCATGTGAATGTGATCTGCTTTTTTCTAGTCCTTGTCAATGGGGTTACTAGTTCAAGAGTGCCCTCTTCTGTTAGTTTAATAAAATACAAATGCTTTAATGGGTAATGATAGAGAGGAGAGAGTATTGCCATTTTTTTCCACTTTCTCTTCTGCAGGATCCTTAATTTCTTCACTCTTATTTCCTTCTTTGCCTTAATTGTGACATCTCCAAAAGCCACCACCTTTCCTATATATTTGATTTTTCCAAAGAGCAATGCTTCCCCAAGGATGTTATTGTTGGTCTGACTCTTTCAAGGCCCTTGCCTGTAGTCAGAGCAGTAAACTACCAAGTCCCAGCTCTGCGTTCAGAACTATGGAACTTATTCTTGGACTTTTTCTTACAGAAGTAATTTCTGTGCTTGATCTAAGTGTCTCCACTCATCTATTCTTTTTCATGAAATTTTTTAAGCCTTCTCTGCCTTTCTGCCCATACTCTCAGTGTCAGGCACACTCTAGAATTTGGTTTATTATTCGACTTATAAGTAATTCCAAAGTGTTGATGTTTGTGTGTCCTATAATGCTAAAAGTGTGGGGCCACCATAGCTTAATATATACTCCCAGTTTGTTATGTGTTCTTAGGCAGAAACTGTTTGGAGAAAAATAAAATCAGGTATTTATCATTAAATGATAGTATATGCATAAAATTAAATATCATATAGTATTAAAACACAGTGAATTTCTGATAAACATAACATGGATGAACCTCAGAAACATACTGAGTTGAAAGTAGCTAGATACAAAGGACTATATATACTATATGTTTTTATTCATATGTTTTTAGAATATTATTGAAACTTGTGATGATGAAAATATTCTCTATCTTCACTGGGGTGATAGTTATCTATATGTATATATTTCTCAAAACTTATCAAATGATACACTTAAAATGTATGTATTTTGTTGTATGTAAATTTTACCTCAGTTAATTTTATTTTTAATAAAACTCAATATATTGTCTAAATAGTAGGTTAGATAGAGATGAAGAGAGAATTAATAAGCTGAAAGATCAGAAGAGTAAAATATAAGAAGAAAGTAAAGAGACTTAGAAAATAAGCTGGGCATGGCGGCTCATGCCTGTAATTCTAGCACTTTGGGAGGCCAAGGGGGAAGAATTGCTTGAGTCCAGGAATTCAAGACCAGGCCTGGCAACATAGCAAGACCCCATCTTTACAAAAACAAAAATGAAAACAATTAGCTGGGCATGGTGGCAAGCACTTGCAATCCCAGGTACTCTGGAGGCTGAAGTAGGAGGATTGCTTTAGCCTGGGAGGTTGAGGCTGAAGTGAGTTATGATCACACCACTGCACTCCAGGCTGGGTGACAGAGTCAGAAACTCTGTCTCAAAAAAAAAAAAAAAAAAGGGAGAGACCTAGAAAATAGAAAAATAATGTCCAATATACATTTAGCAAAAATTCCAGAGAACAAGAATAGGAAGAACAAAAGAGAAGCAACAAAGCAAAATGACTGTGAATTTTCCAGAACCAAAGGAAGAAATAACTTCTATATGGCAAAAAGAAACACAAAGTGAGTAGGTTAATTTTTCTTCTTCATAATATATTGCAGTGAAACTGTAGAATTTCAAAAACAAAGAAAAAATCTATAAAGAAGGCAGAAAAACAGAATGTATAGAAGAAAAGTTAAATAATGAGCAATATTCTTATCAATAAAAATAGTTGCCAGAAAACCACTGAAGTGCTGTTAACATAAAAGTTTATACCTAAATTATCACTCAAAACAAAGGCAAAAATAAATAAAAATTCACATGAAGACAAACTGAGAACGTTTCCTATTCACTGTGAGTTGTTGAAAATTTTGCAAAAGATGTTAATTCAGTAAGAAGTAAGGAAAGCAAGTAACAATGTTGGGAAAAAATTAGAAAAAAAAATAAGATGAAGACATTTTGTCACAGCCTTAGAGATACGATTAAAAAACAAAGTATGAGTCCAGGCGCGGTAGCTCACGCCTATAATCCTAGCACTTTGGGAGGCCAAGGCAGTTAGATCACCTGAGGTCAGGAGTTCGAGACCAGCCTGGCCAACATGGTGAAACCCGGTCTCTACTAAAAATACAAAATTAACCGGGCATGGTGGCACATGCCTGTAGTCCCAAATACTTGGAAGGCTGAGACCGGAGAATTGCTTGAACCCAGGAGGTAGAGGCTGCAATGAGCCGAGATCGCACCACTGCACTCCAGTCTGGGCAAGACAGAGAGAGACTCTGTCTCAAGGGGAAAGAAAAAGTAATTATCTGAAAAGGACAAGGAATTATATGATTATTTTTTAAAACTGAAAAGGAAGACAGACTAGGAAGGACTCTGGGAAAAAATATGACATACATTAACTAAAGAATTTGTAAAGGCAATGGTGTCCTTGTAGACATAGCACAGTTTCTAAAAGCAGAATGCATATGTTCCATTCCTAATTTGTCACGTTCCAATGTTTTTACTTTGGGTAAGTTACTAAAATATCTCAATTTCCTCATCCGTTAAATGAAAATAGTGACAGTACCCATCTCAGAGGATTGTTGCAAGGAATAAATATAAACAGCTTTTCATGGAAGTTGTCATCATTCTTGGTTACTGATCATACTTAGGCATTTCGATTCTGAAAGCTAGTTGGAACTGAGTGGATTTCCTTTGATAAGTGTGTTTCCTCCTAATAATGAAGTTTCTAGTAATCACTTTGTGATCTTTTGCTAGATAGGACTTTGGATCCTTCACTCGACCGGCATGAGGCTCAGTTTGCTCATCCATACAACGGGAATAATGCTGTCCATCTTTCCATTGTTGTGATGCATAAATGAGTCAGCCAAAATGCATAACTAATCAAAAATATGAACTCCCTATAATTACCTACATGAGTCAACATCATCCAGACATTCGCTCATATTATTCTCCTCATAACAAGTTCCTCTCCTCCCTCACTCGCCTCCTTGCTGTTGCAGGAATGTGCCCACACACTCCATAATCAGAACCTTTGCACTTGCTCATGTCCAGATATTGTCATGGTTGTGCTTCCATTCTGTTAGGTCTTACTCAAAAGTGATCTTTGCAATAAAGAATCTCTTGACTACTCTACTCTCTATTCTAAACATTTCATATCCATGTTCCAGCTTGATCTTCCTCCAACATGCCATATATTGTACTTATACATCTTACATTTTTTTCTTTCTTCCCTACTAGAATATATGCTTCATGAAAGCAAAGACTTTTTAACTTTGTTTTCTTTCACTGATGTTTCTCCATCACCTATAACAGTGCCGGGCATACCCTTGGCATTCAATAAATATTAACTGAATGAATCATTTAAAGGTTCTGTCAGACCCATCTGAGGTGTTTCCTCATATTTCCTTCACACTTTCCAATTTCCAGACTCTTAGCAGCTTCCTCCACTCAAACCCTGAAATTCAAATCATGCCTGGGCCTTCCAGATAGCAGTTTTGGGTGTGCCAGGCCCTATCCATTAGCTGTCACCGTAGATCCATGCCTATAAGTCATTCCCGGACTTGGCTGAATCACCGCATCCACCCAAGATGTGAGATCTGGCATCTTGAGTGACCACCCAACAGGCCAGATGATGCAATCCAAAAAGACCAAGAAGTTAACTCCCCTCTGTGAGAAGAACTTTGAAAAACAGGAAATGAGGGAAGAAGGGGAGATGCAGGCAGCTGTATTCCCACCCTTTCCTCACTCCTGCAACTGCTTAGTGATATGAATTCTCCTTGCAACCAGTCTGGAGATAATCCTTGGGCTAGGCCAACACATTTGCCAAGCAGCCTACCGTGTCTCTCTGTAGCATGTTCTGAAGCAAGAGCCAAGTGTGGTCACAACCCGTTCACATTGCTTCCCATTGCTCCTTGCTTCATTTCTCTCCCTTCCCCTTTTTCTCATCCTCATCATTTTGCCTGAGTTTTCATCTTCCAAATCAGGTTCCAGTAGTGTAATCATAGCCTCAGACTCTGTTTTCTGAAGAACCTGGGTTAAGAGAAGGTTTTTGAAGTTTCCATTCCTTTGGATTCAAGGGGCAAACTACATGAATTACTTAGTAAACAAGAATACAGTGATTGTAAGTCATGTCATTGGAGTCAAACTGAACCAAGTTGAATCTCAGTGGTACCATTTCCTAGCCACATGACTCTGGGCAGTTCACTTAATCTTTCAGATATTTAACATCTCATGTGTAAAAAGGAATAACACACCTACCTCTTGCTGTTGTGGTGATGACAAAATGACATAACATAGTACAATGTCTGACATGAAATATTTGCCCATAAAAGTGGTGAAACAGAAAAAGCCATACTACATTGATTACTCCTCACAACAGAGTAAGGAGAGGAGAGGATTCAAAGTATGTTGAGCAAAAAAAAGCTGTAAGCAATTTCTTACAATGTTGCAGAATACAGTGTTAATACACTTCCATACCAACTCATAGGTGCAAATGATTTGTTCCTAGGAAACCAAGGGAGAGAATAAGAAATTATGGCAAATTCTGTACATCTGGTTAGCACTATGAAACACTTGTGATATGCTTTTTCATTTGAGGCTCCTAGCAACTCTGTGAAGTAGGCCTCCTCATTTTGCATTTATTTATATTGCAGATTCTTGTTATATTTAAGAGATAAAAAAAAAACCAATGCCAAGATTTACATTGTATGTATTAGTTTGCACAGTAGTGTTAGCTGCTGTAACATGCTATCATTTCAGAACTCGTAACTGTGGTCAATGGTCAGGACCCCTTTCAACACAGATATTCATGACTTTTTGTGTCTTGTGGTTCTGCCTTCCTCTAAGGCCTCACAATCCTCTGCCTTCAGGAAAACACGAAGAAAATGGGAGCATACATACCTGCGTCTTAACTGGCTTGGCCCAGAAAAGACATCCATCACTTCTGTTCACATTCCATAGTCTTGTGGTTGCAGTTCTATGCAAGAGGTAGAGGGACATGGGGGCATGGGCTCTGGCAGGGAACATACTTGCCAGTCACCACTCTATGATATGAAAGGTGGCATGAAAGATTGATGGACAGTAAGCCATCTCTGGATGAGAAAGTTAGATGACAGAGTTAGTTCACTAACCAAGGAATTGTGACACTAGAGTTTGTGTTCTACTATGCCATATTGCTTCTCAGCAGATATAAGCAGCTCTGTGACAACTCATCACAAAAACAGAAAATCAGACTGCATCCCTTCCTATTGTAGCCAGTTTTAATTATAAAATATGGTATTTGGTTTTTAATAAAAAGCAATATCACATTCCTATTACCTAGCTGCACACATTCTAATAAAACTGTAAGGTCTATAAATATATAGCTCATTTGAGGATATGAATGATGTCCAGGACATGGAATTTTTCATTCTAACAGCTTACAATATATTTTTAATGAACATGTCTAACAAAATAAAGAGAGGCAAAACTTGGAAAATTAAGACTAACCAATTATTGGTTTAGTTTTGGCCTGCTATCTTGATTTCTCCTTAGCCAAAATATTTTGAGGTGAATTAGTAAACATGCAAACAGCAGAGGAAACAATGAAACACAAAGACAGTGCTCTCTATGATATGCTAAAGTTAATTTTAAAATGTCATTGTGGTTTACCCAATAGAAATTGAATCCATGAGGGTAGAAAACAAAAGAATCCATTATTTTCATTTGAAATAGAAACATTTATGTTTGCAGCCAAATTTTTTATTTAAAAAGATGAAACAAATTCATTTTGTCTTAGAATTCAACATGCAGGCATATCTCAGAGTTATTACAGGTTTGGTTCTAAACCACTGCAATAAGGGAATATTGCAATTAAATAAGTCACATGGGACCTTTGGTTTCCCAGTGAATATAAAAGTTATGTTTACACTATAGTCTATTAAGTGTGTAATAGCTATGTTTAACAAAATAGTATGTATATACCTTAATTTTAAAATATTGCTAAGAAATGCCAACAATCTGAGCATACAGCAAGTCGTAATCATTTTGCTGGTGGAGGGTCTTGCCTTGACATTCGTGGCTGCTGACTGATCAGGGTGGCGCTTGCTAAAGATTGGAGTTACTGTGGCAATTTCTTAAAATAAGACAACAATGAAATTTGCCACACTGACTCTTCCTTTCACAAAAATTGTCTCTGTAGCATGAGATGCTCTTTGATAGCATTTCACCCACAGAATGGATGCTGTGTTAGCAGGCATGAAAACAACATGAATCCCCTTGTACATCTCCATCTGAACTCTTAGGTGACCAGGTGCACTGTCAATGAGCTACTGCTATTAATATTTTAAAACGCATTTTTTTTTTAGCAGTGGGTCTTGACAGTGGGCTTAAAATATTCAGTAAACTGTGCTATAAACAGATGTGCTGTCATCCAAGCTGTGTTGTTTCATCTACAGAGCACAAGCAGAGTAGATTTAGCATCATTCTTAAGGTCCCTAAGGTTTTCAAAATGGTCAGTGAGCATTGGCTTCAACTTAAAGTGATCAGCTGCATTTGCCCGTAATAAGAAAGTCAGCCTGTCCTTTGCAGCTTTGAAGCCAAGCATTGACTTCTCCTCTTTAGCTATGAAAGTCCTAGATGGCATCTCTTTCCAATATAAGGCTGTTTTGTCTACACTGAAAATCTGCTGTTTAATGTAGTCACCTTCCCCAGTGATCTTAGCTGATCTTCTGGATAACTTGTAGCTTCTACATCAACACTTACTGCTTCACCTTTCACTTTTATGTTATGGAGACGTCTTCTTTTCTTAAACCTTGTGAACCAGCCTCTGCTAGCTTCATATCTTTCTTCTGAAACTTCCTAACCTCTCTTAACCTCCATAGAATTGAAGAGAGTTCGGGCCTCTGGATTAGGCTTGCCTTAAGGGAATGTTGTAGCTGGTTTGATCTATCCACACCTCTCAGGCTTTCTCCATATCAGCAATAAGCTTGTTTAACTTTCTTATCATTCATGTGTTCGCTGAAGTAGTACTTTTAATTTCCTTCAAGAACTTTTCCTTTGCATTCACAACTTGGTTAACTGCTATATGAGGCCTAGCTTTCGCCCTTTCTCAACTTTCAACACACCTTCCTCACTAAACTTAATCATTTGCAGCTTTTGATGTAAGGTGAGAGATGTGAGACTCTTCCTTCCTTTCATTTGAACACTTAGAGGCCATTGTAGGGTTATTAATTGTCCTAATTTCAATATCATTGTGTCTCAGGGAATAAGAAGTCCCAAGAAGAGGGAGAGAGATGGCAATACTCAGTCAGTGAAACAGTCAGAACACACATAGCATTGATTGACTAAGTTCACCATCTTATATGGGCACCGTTCATGGCACTCCAAAACAATTATAATAATAACATCAAAATCAGTGATTACAGATCACCATCACAGATATAATAATAATAATAATTTTGAAATATTACTATAATTACCAAAATATAATAGAGACACCAAATTTACACATGCTGTCAGAAAAATGACACCAATAGACTTGCTTGATGCAGGTTTGCCACAAACCTTCAAACTGTAAAAACACAATATCTGCAAAGTGCAATAACATTAAATATGCCTGTATTCATTGTCCATTTTTTCTTGTAATTTCCCCTCTAACCAGTAAAGTTAGTGTTATGAGAAAAAAACATATATTTATTTAAATGGTATTGACATACACTGAGAGTGTTTAAACATGTTTGTTTCCACATGCTCCTTCCTCAGCCATATACTCTTTGAAAAATAGAGGGATTTACATAATGGTAGCATGGGCCACTTGTGTGGCGTAAATATGTATATTGCTAAGTAAACATTATATACACATATATACACAGAAAATTTATACATAACACTAAGTCTTGCTTATACAAGAGCTAAAGTAAAGTGTGCCTTCTGGCTCAGCTCAGAAAATGTAATTTCTATAATAAATCATTTTTGTCCTTATATCTTGATAGTCAAGGTCCACACAATAAGATAAAACTTTCACACACAGCAAGATAAAACTTTCTCTCTCACACACACACACACCCACACACGCACACACGCGCGCACGGAAACCAGGGATAGCAACACTATCAAAAAGGAAATGGATCCCAAAGCAGTGAATGCTAAATAGTCAAAAATCACCATTAAAAAAAGTGTGTGTTGCTGTTTCTTTTATTTAAGCCACTTGGTTTTCAACATTCATCAGAATAAGAGAGAAGCTTCCATTAGTTTTTTTATGGATGGTAACTAGATCTGCTTTCTTTAACATTACAAGCCGGCCGGGTCTGGCAATGCGTGTCATTACTCTGATCAGCTGTAGGGGTCTAAAGACTCCCTGCGGCTGTCTTTTGCTTATCATTCTAAAGACACTAATCTCCAAATAAGAGTCTGGTACTGTTAACCTTAGGTTTGAGCTTTTTAGTTCATCAGGAAAGAAAGGGCAGTGTTCAGAATGGTAGAGAAAATATCTACAGTTTATAAAGGTAAACGGAAAGTGCTTTCCCAATGTAGCAAATCCTCATCATTAAAAAATCACTCACTCCAGAAGGAAAGGTCCATGGTGGAATACTGTTTTTACCTATCCTTTTTCACTTCTTCGCCCAGAAGTTACCTATTAATAATGACAGACTCTCAGTTGAGAAAAATCCAAAAAATTGGGCAGAATTTTTAAAATTTTCTCTCCTATCCTTTCAGCTGTCTGCCCAGAATTTGACCGCAATTGGAAGCAAGTTCTATGTTTACAGCAATTTATCTTTCTACATCACCTGTTTCTAGGTGATAAATATGCCATTTTAAAATTAGTGTGGCATTTGTGCAGTTAATTATATGCATTAGAAATCATTGCAACAGGAATGTAATTTTCACCCCACACATACGAAAGCAGAAATCTTCCCTAAACACACAACTCCCATGCATTAAATTTCATAGCCAATTCTTACTAAGTGAAACCTTAAAAAAATAATTTCTGAGAAAAATAATTAACACTTTGAAGAAACAGTAAACGTTACTAACTCCCCAAAATGCCCAGGAATAAGACAGAGAATACAGTTTTCTTACAAATCAAAGATAATCACCTAGAAACCCCCAAAAAAGGCCGCTTCTTACCCTCAGGTAACTTAGAGCCTAAATTATGAAATTTTTAATGACTTATTTCAGGTTCAACTATAAAGCTACATTTTAAATGTAACATAAACTTGTCAATCCTATATTACTTTCCATCTTTGTTACTTTTAATAAATTACAGATAATTACTAAAATCTTGATACATTTTTCCTTCATCTCAAATTTGGATAAGACCTTATTTTCTCTATACCATTTGGCTATAAAGAATTTTAAAAGTAAAGTGCTTATTAGCTTGTTATAACAATAGCTGACTAAATGCCAACAAAAAAACCACTCTTCACATTTACTTTCATTTTTGGACTCAGTTAAAATACTTCCAAAACATGCCTGCTTTGACTTTGAGAAGATGTAATTGTGATATTAAATTTTATTGAAATTTCTCAGGTCCTGATTTGTGTACAGGCTGGTGCTCTGAGTTCCCACGAAGCAGTAAAACGTTTAAAATACTGTCTGTGCAAATGCAAAATTTATGAATTCACACATCTCTGGTTGATTTATGTGAAATAATAATGCACTATTTAATGCTTAAACATGGCTAGGAGCAATGCTAGGCTATCAAGATGTACAATGGAATAATAGATTTATAAGACGGATAACCTTCTTGCCTAGAGAAGCTTGTTTAAAGGTGTTGTACAGATATATTAAACTATATGTAATTTTATACTAACTTAATGCTGTAGGCCTGTACTGCAGGCAATAAAAGATTACAGCCATGGCATTTGCAATAATAAAATGATCTGGCTATTCAACATAAGGTATCCGAGGACTAAAAGGAGATAAGGAGCTCGTTTAAAACTTTTGTCCCTTTCCATTCATTGCTCTTTACAAAATATTTTTTCCCCTTTATGTGGCCAACATCAATCCACGGCCCAGTGGTTGGCTCTCATCATATAACTGGGGGGAAAGTTGTCCGTGAGGATAATAACTGGATGTTTTCAGGGGTCCTCCAGGCACGTTTAATTATTACCTGATTTGCTTCAAAAAACTAACCAAAAACTTACTAAGTTGAGACATGAGAGAATTATAATTGGCAGGTTTTGGGTAGTCTCTTTACACTTTTTCTTACACTGCAAGTATTTTTTTTTAGTTAGAGAAGAATATATTATTGTCATCTGAGTTTTTGTTCTTTTGATCTTTGTAAGGTAAACACTGAGATACATGAGTCCAACTTTTATGTCCACAGGAGTTAAGAGATTTAAAAAAACTTTAGAATTTTTAGTTTTTATTCTCATGATATAGTGCTTTGAATTTTGTAGTGATTTTCTTTCAAAGTTTAGTCTTCTTCCACATAGCGTGCTAAATTAATAACAAAATGTCTCTCTAAAATAGAGATATAAACACAGTAATAAGCACCTTTAAAATATTTCCATTTGTATCGCAATTTCAACTAAATTTAACAGATGTATTCATTTATCTATACACAATTCAGCAAAGTGATTTTAATAACCAATGAGATATTTTAAATTTTGTATTAACTAATGCAGAATTTTAATGTGATCTCTTGAAATCACCAATTTTTTGTCACATTAAAATTTCAATGTAATTCATTTTACATTGATTACTGGAGTTACAAACCAAAAGAGCTATACAGGATAAATGACCAGCTATAAGGAAATACAGATTAGTCCTATACTTTCTAATTATATTGCAAAAGGTCCAGTTGAAATCAAATTAAAATTTGGTGACATTTTCAAAATACTTAAAATGAAGAATTTTTTCTTCCAGCTAGGAAAACTCCATTGTATCTCTGTGACTCCATTGGCTATTTAAGACAACATTTTAAAAGTTTGACAGTAATATCAATTATATGACCTTCAAGTCAGCTCTGTGTGTCAGGAAATAGCCTGATTGCCTATTGACCATGAAATGTTCCACTCTCTTTCTGTGCATATAGTTTCAGAACAGCAAAATTTCCACAGCTATTGTTAATGGCATTTCAGCAACTTTTATTCCCTATTTACACATACAGTGGAAACACATATAATTAAGAAATATCTCAGTGCTGAAATATCATCTTATGTGGGGATCTAACTGTTGAATGATTTTCAGCATTTTCAACATTGCCCTTAGGAGATGTACAGTATCTGAACAGCCAGAAATCTAGTAACCAGTTGAAACTTGCCAAAATATGTGGTCAGTCTGAGTTTTGAAAAGGCAGAGTATATAACTTGTGTCCATTTTAACCAGGTTTCCTGTAAGTAACATCTGCCTAGCTTCCTGAGGTGTGATCAACAGAAACACTGTGAAAACAGATAAATGTATTCCCCTTTATAAAAAGAAGAGAGGAAAGAAACTGTGGCATTGTACAACCTTGATTCCTAAAGGTATACAAATGTATTCTTATTCAGAAAAACATGAATACAAATACAAAAGATACGAATATAATTAGAAAAACATTAAATTTGATATTTGAATGTTTTGAATTGGAAGTTAAGAGAACGTTCAAGTTTCTGCTTAAATGGCACCAATATAAACAGCACAACCTCCCCCCTCCTATCCCACCTACATTACTTTCTATCTTCTTACCCTGCTTTTGTCATAGAACCTTTAATACCCAAATTATTATGTATTTATTTGTTTCTCAGTTTTATGTCTCATGCCCTCTACCAAAATGTAAGCTCCTTGAGTGCAGGAAGTGACTCCATTTTGTTCATTGCTGTATCTTCTGCACCTTGGACCAATAGCACCTGGTAGCACCCAATAAATAAATTTTCATTGAACAAATCAGTTATCTCTTTCACTAACTAATTCTTTTTTTTTTTTTTTTTAGCCCACACATTTCCAGTATTTTAATAAAAATCTAATGGTGGTAACTTACTTTCATACAGCAGTTTCCATGCAAATTTTCTTTTTTTTTTTTTGACGTGATTAATTATCTTTATTTCTGATGTGCGTGCTTCCAATTTCTCGCCACTTCTTTTTTTTTTTAATAATAATATTACATTTAATTGATTACATGATACACTTAAATCTTTTTAACATTTCTGAAATTGGGATGCATCTTATGTGTTGATGTGCCATGTAATTGGCAGCATTTTTTTTCTTGGGAGTAGGTAAAATCATGGTGCATGATACAATCAATGATACCTTTGATTCAGCAAAATGTAATCATAATTACTAATTTGGGGAACGTAACAAAATGGAAACAAAATTATTTACAATGGGAAATTGAGGTTAAAATGTTCTAAGATCCTTTTATTTTTTATTTTTATTTATTTATTTTTTTTTGGAGTCAGGCTTTCTGAGCACATACTGTGTCAAATCTGCTTACTGGCTGTGTGACATTTGACAAGTCACTCAGCCCTTCTTTGACTTAGTTTTATTATCTTTTTTATTATTATTATTATTATTATACTTTAGGTTTTATGGTACATGCACGCAATCTGCAGGTAAGTTACATATGTATACATGTGCCATGCTGGTGCGCTCCACCCACTAACTCGTCATCTAGCATTAGGTATATCTCCCAATGCTATCCCTCCCCGCTCCCCACACCCCACAACAGTCCCCAAAGTGTGATGTTCCCCTTCCTGTGTCCATGTGTTCTCATTGTTCAATTCCCACCTATGAGTGAGAATATGCGGTGTTTGGTTTTTTGTTCTTGCGATAGTTTACTGAGAATGATGATTTCCAATTTCATCCATGTCCCTACAAAGGACATGAACTCATCATTTTTTATGGCTGCATAGTATTCCATGGTGTATATGTGCCACATTTTCTTAATCCAGTCTATCATTCTTGGACATTTCGGTTGGTTCCAAGTCTTTGCTATTGTGAATAATGCCACAATAAACATACGTGTGCATGTGTCTTTATAGCAGCATGATTTATAGTCCTTTGGGTATATACCCAGTAATGGGATGGCTGGGTCAAATGGAATTTCTAGTTCTAGATCCCTGAGGAATCGCCACACTGACTTCCACAGGGGTTGAACTAGTTTACAGTCCCACCAACAGTGTAAAAGTGTTCCTATTTCTCCACATCCTCTCCAGCACCTGTTGTTTCCTGACTTTTTAATGATTGCCATTCTAACTGGTGTGAGATGGTATCTCATTGTGGTTTTGATTTGCATTTCTCTGATGGCCAGTGATGGTGAGCATTTTTTCATGTGTTTTTTGGCTGCATAAATGTCTTCTTTTGAGAAGTGTCTGTTCATGTCCTTCGCCCACTTTTTGATGGGGTTGTTTGTTTTTTTCTTGTAAATTTGTTGGAGTTCATTGTAGATTCTGGATATTAGCCCTTTGTCAGATGAGTAGGTTGCGAAAATTTTCTCCCATTTTGTAGGTTGCCTGTTCACTCTGATGCTAGTTTCTTTTGCTGTACAGAGCTCTTTAGTTTAATTAGATCCCATTTGTCAATTCTGGCTTTTGTTGCCATTGCTTTTGGTGTTTTAGACATGAAGTCCTTGCCCATGCCTATGTCCTGAATGGTAATGCCTAGGTTTTCTTCTAGGGTTTTTATGGTTTTAGGTCTAACATTTAAGTCTTTAATCCATCTTGAATTGATTTTTGTATAAGGTGTAAGGAAGGGATCCAGTTTCAGCTTTCTACATATGGCTAGCCAGTTTTCCCAGCACCATTTATTAAATAGGGAAACCTTTCCCCATTTCTTGTTTTTGTCAGGTTTGTCAAAGATCAGATAGTTGTAGATATGTGGTGTTATTTCTGACGGCTCTGTTCTGTTCCATTGATCTATATCTCTGTTTTGGTACCAGTACCATGCTGTTTTGGTTACTGTAGCCTTGTGGTATAGTTTGAAGTCAGGTAGTGTGATGCCTCCAGCTTTGTTCTTTTGGCTTAGGATTGACTTGGCGATGCGGGCTCTTTTTTGGTTCCATATGAACTTTAAAGTAGTTTTTTCCAATTCTGTGAAGAAAGTCATTGGTAGCTTGATGGGGATGGCATTGAATCTGTAAATTACCTTGGGAAGGATGGCCATTTTCACGATATTGATTCTTCCTACCCATGAGCATGGAATGTTCTTCCATTTGTTTGTATCCTCTTTTATTTCCTTGAGCAGTGGTTTGGAGTTCTCCTTGAAGAGGTCCTTCACATCCCTTGTAAGTTGGATTCCTAGGTATTTTATTCTCTTTGAAGCAATTGTGAATGGGAGTTCACTCATGATTTGGCTCTCTGCTTGTCTGTTATTGATGTATAAGAATGCTTGTGATTTTTGCACATTGATTTTGTATCCTGAGACTTTGCTGAAGTTGCTTATCAGCTTAAGGAGATTTTGGGCTGAGACAATGGGGTTTTCTAGATATACAATCATGTCATCTGCAAACAGGGACAATTTGACTTCCTCTTTTCCTAATTGAATACCCTTTATTTCCTTCTCCTGCCTAATTGCCCTGGCCAGAACTTCCAACACTATGTTGAATAGGAGTGGTGAGAGAGGGCATCCCTGTCTTGTGCCAGTTTTCAAAGGGAATGCTTCCAGTTTTTGCCCATTCAGTATGATATTGGCTGTGGGTTTGTCATAGATAGCTCTTATTATTTTGAGATACGTCCCATCAATACCTAATTTATTGAGAGTTTTTAGCATGAAGTGTTGTTGAATTTTGTCAAAGGCCTTTTCTGCATCTATTGAGATAATCATGTGGTTTTTGTCTTTGGTTCTGTTTATATGCTGGATTACATTTATTGATTTGCGTATATTGAACCAGCCTTGCATCCCAGGGATGAAGCCCACTTGATCATGGTGGACAAGCTTTTTGATGTGCTGCTGGATTCTGTTTGCCAGTATTTTATTGAGGATTTTTGCATCGATGTTCATCAAGGATATTGGTCTAAAATTCTCTTTTTTGGTTGTGTCTCCGCCAGGCTTTGGTATCAGGATGATGCTGGCCTCATAAAATGAGTTAGGGAGGATTCCCTCTTTTTCTATTGATTGGAATAGTTTCAGAAGGAATGGTACCAGTTCCTCCTTGTACCTCTGGTAGAATTCGGCTATGAACCCATCTGGTCCTGGACTTTTTTTGGTTGGTAAGCTATTGATTATTGCCACAATTTCAGCTCCTGTTATTGGTCTATTCAGAGATTCAACTTCTTCCTGGTTTAGTCTTGGGAGGGTATATGTGTTAAAGAATTTATCCATTTCTTCTAGATTTTCTAGTTTATTTGCGTAGAGGTGTTTGTAGTATTCTCTGATGGTAGTTTGTATTTCTGTGGGATCGGTGGTGATATCCCCTTTATCATTTTTTATTGCATCTATTTGCTTCTTCTCTCTTTTTTTCTTTATTAATCTTGCTAGTGGTCTATCAATTTTGTTGATCCTTTCAAAAAACCAGCTCTTGGATTCATTAATTTTTTGAAGGGTTTTTTGTGTCTCTATTTCCTTCAGTTCTGCTCTGATTTTAGTTATTTCTTGCCTTCTGCTAGCTTTTGAATGTGTTTGCTCTTGCTTTTCTAGTTCTTTTAATTGTGATGTTAGGGTGTCAATTTTGGATCTTTCCTGCTTTCTCTTGTGGGCATTTAGTGCTATAAATTTCCCTCTACACACTGCTTTGAATGCATCCCAGAGATTCTGGTATGTTGTGTCTTGGTTCTCGTTGGTTTCAAAGAACATCTTTATTTCTGCCTTCATTTCGTTATGTACCCAGTAGTCATTCAGGAGCAGGTTGTTCAGTTTCCATGTAGTTGAGCGGTTTTGAGTGAGATTCTTAATCCTGAGTTCTAGCTTGATTGCACTGTGATCTCACAGATAGTTTGTTATAATTTCTGTTCTTTTACATTTATTGAGGAGAGCTTTACTTCCAAGTATGTGGTCAATTTTGGAATAGGTGTGGTGTGGTGCTGAAAAAAATGTATATTCTGTTGATTTGGGGTGGAGAGTTCTGTAGATGTCTATTAGGTCCGCTTGGTGCAGAGCTGAGTTCAATTCCTGGGTATCCTTGTTGACTTTCTGTCTCGTTGATCTGTCTAATGTTGACAGTGGGGTGTTAAAGTCTCCCATTATTAATGTGTGGGAGTCTAAGTCTCTTTGTAGGTCACTCAGGACTTGCTTTATGAATCTGGGTGCTCCTGTATTGGGTGCATATATATTTAGGATAGTTAGCTCTTCTTGTTGAATTCATCCCTTTACCATTATGTAATGGCCTTCTTTGTCTCTTTTGATCTTTGTTGGTTTAAAGTCTGTTTTATCAGAGACTAGGATTGCAACCCCTGCCTTTTTTTGTTTTCCATGTGCTTGGTAGATCTTCCTCCATCCTTTTATTTTGAGCCTATGTGTGTCTCTGCACGTGAGATGGGTTTCCTGAATACAGCACACTGATGGGTCTTGAGTCTTTATCCAATTTGCCAGTCTGTGTCTTTTAATTGGAGCATTTAGTCCATTTACATTTAAAGTTAATATTGTTATGTGTGATTTTGATCCTGTCATTATGATGTTAGCTGGTTATTTTGCTCGTTAGTTGATGCAGTCTCTTCCTAGTCTTGATGGTCTTTACATTTTGGCATGATTTTGCAGTGGCTGGTACCGGTTGTGCCTTTCCATGTTTAGTGCTTCCTTCAGGAGCTCTTTTAGGGCAGGCCTGGTGGTGACAAAATCTCTCAGCATTTGCTTGTCTGTAAAGTATTTTATTTCTCCTTCACTTATGAAGCTTAGTTTGGCTGGATATGAAATTCTGGGTTGAAAATTCTTTTCTTTAAGAATGTTGAATATTGGCCCCCACTCTCTTCTGGCTTGTAGGGTTTCTGCCGAGAGATCCGCTGTTAGTCTGATGGGCTTCCCTTTGATGGTAACCCGACCTTTCTCTCTGGCTGCCCTTAACATTTTTTCCTTCATTTCAACTTTGGTGAATCTGACAATTATGTGTCTTGGAGTTGCTCTTCTCGAGGAGTATCTTTGTGGCGTTCTCTGTATTTCCTGAATCTGAATGTTGGCCTGCCTTGCTAGATTGGGGAAGTTCTCCTGGATAATATCCTGCAGAGTGTTTTCCAACTTGGTTCCATTCTCCCCGTCACTTTCAGGTACACCAATCAGACGTAGATTTGGTCTTTTCACATAGTCCCACATTTCTTGGAGGCTTTGCTCGTTTCTTTTTATTCTTTTTTCTCTAAACTTCCCTTCTCACTTCATTTCATTCATTTCATCTTCCAGGGCTGATACCCTTTCTTCCATTTGATCGCATCGGCTCCTGAGGCTTCTGCATTCTTCACATAGTTTTCGAGCCTTGGTTTTCAGCTCCATCAGCTCCTTTAAGCACTTCTCTGTATTGGTTATTCTAGTTATACATTCTTCTAAATTTTTTTCAAAGTTTTCAACTTCTTTGCCTTTGGTTTGAATATCCTCCTGTAGCTCGGAGTAATTTGATCGTCTGAAGCCTTCTTCTCTCAGCTCGTCAAAGTCATTCTCCGTCCAGCTTTGTTCCGTTGCTGGTGAGGAACTGCGTTCCTTTGGAGGAGGAGAGGTACTCTGGTTTTTAGAGTTTCCAGTTTTTCTGCTCTGTTTTTTCCCCATCTTTGTGGTTTTATCTACTTTTGGTCTTTGATGATGGTGATGTACAGATGGGTTTTTGGTGTGGATATCCTTTCTGTTAGTTTTCCTTCTAACAGACAGGACCCTCAGCTGCAGGTCTGTTGGAGTACCTGGCCGGCCGTGTGAGGTGTCAGTCTGCCCCTGCTGGGGGGTGCCTCCCAGTTAGGCTGCTTGGGGGTCAGGGGTCAGGGACCCACTTGAGGAGGCAGTCTGCCCATTCTCAGATCTCCAGCTGCGTGCTGGGAGAACCCCTGCTCTCCTCAAAGCTGTCAGACAGGGACATTTAAGTCTGCAGAGGTTACTGCTGTCTTTTTGTTTGTGTGTGCCCTGCCCCCAGAGGTGGAGCCTACAGAGGCAGGCAGGCCTCCTTGAGCTGTGGTGGGCTCCACCCAGTTCAAGCTTCCTGGCTGCTTTGTTTACCTAAGCGAGCCTGGGCAATGGCGGGCGCCCCTCCCCCAGTCTCGCTGCCGACTTGCTGTTTGATCTCAGACTGCTGTGCTAGCTATCAGCGAGACTCCGTGGGTGTAGGACCCTCTGAGCCAGGTGCGGGCTATAATCTCCTGGGGCACTGTTTCCTAAGCCCATCGGAAAAGCACAGTATTCGGGTGGGAGTGGCCCGATTTTCCAGGTGCCGTCTGTCACCCCTGGAAAGGGAACTCCCTGACCCCTTGCGCTTCCCGAGTGAGGCAATGCCTCGCCCCTGCTTCGGCTGGTGCACGGTGCACTCACCCACTGACCTGCGCCCATTGTCTGGCACTCCCTAGTGAGATGAACACGGTACCTCAGATGGAAATGCAGAAATCACCCATCTTCTGGGTCGCTCACACTGGGAGCTGTAGACCGGAGCTGTTCCTATTCGGCCATCTTGGCTCCTCCCCCACTAACTAATTCTTTAGGCTTGAATAAGTCATTTAATTCTTCTAGGTTTCAGTCTTCCTCTACTTTCTAGAATGAAGGATTGGACAATCTTTCAGATTAAAAGACTTTAATTTTATTAAAATGCTTTGATCCCATAGACTTTCCCCTATAAATTATGGTATGTTTCCATGAATCTATTTAGACAAATATTAATTCCCCAAACAACACTAGTTATGGTTATTCCATAGCTATAACCAGATTAGAGCTGGAACAAGTGTCATACTTTTCCATTGTAATAATACAAATTCGTCTTCAGTTACTTAAATTAAAAAAAAAAAAACATAGTTTTGTGCCAGCTATCAATTTATTGCTCCTCAAGTCCAAATCCCTCATTGTACTGCCTTGTGATACTGCAGCTGGACCCTCTAAACATTTCTCCTTTTGTCGACTCCATTTGTTGACTGGCACACTTTTAAGTATTATCAGTAGAGGGCGATAGTGGAACACTGGAGAAGAAAAGGATTTCTCTTCCTCACTCAGTGTTTCCTCCCTTCTGGCTCCTGCAGTGTCCACCAGCATGTGGGACGCTGGTAGCTCAGTTACCCAGCAATCCAGCAGCAATCCTGCAGGCAGCTTGCTAGCAAGTTCAACTGGTACCCCAGCCAGCAACCCAGAAAGTCTGGCAGACACCTCATTGAATGGTTTCCTACAGTGTTCTGCCTGTGTTCTAGATGATTTCCCAGTAAGTTTCACTGGCATCCCAGCAAGAAGTTTCCTGTTTGTCCTACGATCCCACTCCAGGGAGCTTCTCCTCCATCCAGTGGGCTGCAGCCACGCCCTCTCCAACAGGACTGAATCTCAGCATGGAGGCAGGGGCCGCTTCCAGATTCAGTCCTTCCCGTTGGTACTTGGACTTAGCCATGGCATCAGTGACTGCATTCTCTGCTGTTCCTGTATTCCTAGAAGTTCTCTTTACCTCTTAGTAATTAATCCCTAACTACTAATTAATAATGCTCTATAAGAAACATTAATTATTCAGATTACTGTGTGTTTTCTGTCCCCTAGCTGGACCCTGAATGATAATAGTGGTTAAAAGGAAGTGTTTCCCACACATTGCGGCTAGATTAGTCTGAATTTTCTACAATACTGTTTGTGCAGAAAGGAGGCAAGAGCTCCGTATAAAAGTTCGCTGGGTCTTGGAGAGGTCAGAGAAACTTAATAAAATCAAATAATATATCTACTATTACCTCAAATTATGCTAATATCTGTATTTGTATTTTCTAAAGTTATGGGAGTTCTTGTAGTTTTGAGACTTATTGTTCCTCAAAATGCTGAAAAACAGAAAAGTCTACAATTTAAAAGTATGCTTCCTTAGTTTCTAGTTTTATACAAGGGAATTATTTAAAAAGAAGGACAGATTTTTAATGAGCAAGTGAGGGAAATGGAATTTAATAAGTACACACACCCCTAGAGTCCAATTTCCTTTATACAAGAGGATGAAATTGGTCAGTAAAACGCCTTCATGTAGATTGTTACAGACTTTACACATGGTTGTTCATATGTATAAACCATCAGGGTCTTACACATCCAACGATAGTAGCTTAAACAGGATTAGGCATGGGTACTTTCTGGTTAGAATATAGTACTTCACAGACCCCATGAATCTTATGGAATGCTTTATGGTTTAATGCAAAACATACAGTAAACCTTCAAACCATGATTCCTTTTCTCCTTTTAAAAGACTCCCTTAAATTGTACAACAAACATATATTCTTTTGAATCCCCTTCCTTAACTTTCAAAAGCTAAATAAGATCCTCAATACTTGTCCACCTTCTCCTTTCACTTAGCCAAAAGAGATGATGTCATCTGACAAAAATATACATACTTTCTTATATTCCTCAGAAGCTGTACAGATGTCCTTCACTCTTTTAAGAAACTATTAAAGTCAGAATTGGAAATAGGTACCCTATTTAAGTAAACATCAGCAGTAATTTCTGGAAAAAAAAACACTTAAAAAATTTTCATTGATGTTATTCTTTAACTGCTACTTGTTAAATATTTTGAAAGTTGTCCCTATTGAAGAAAAGAAATAGAGCCATAATGGGAAATAATTTCCACATAAACTATATTGCACACTGAGGGCAGGCTGGACGGGAGAATAAGAGAGGGAAGATGATGAAATTGTAACCTATAAGCCTGAGTATATGTGGAAGTAGAGATTGCTCTTGCCTGGCAAGACAGATATGCTTCTCAGATATGTTTTAACTGTCAGAGACTGCTCCACTCCTCTCTCTACAGCTTTCCTGATATTTCAGTCCTGGTGTAAGCCCCTTCTTTTACAAACCTAAAAACTAAGCTCTATATAGGTTAAGTCCAAGGTTACATGGCTCATTGCTGAACTGAGCTGTAATGCATCGAAAACTGCAGTCCTTTTAACCAAAATCAGTTCACAAACACTGTAGCAGAGGCTGCTAGTTGCCTCCCAAAGTCCAACCTCCTGTCTTGAAAAAGAATTCCACTTTCCAGATGAGCACATTGCTACCCAGTCTCCCTTGCAGCTAGGTGTGGCTACGAGACCACTTGACCTGTAAGATGTAAACAGAAATTGTCTATGTAGCTTCCAAGACTTATCACTAAAGCTGTAAGTCATAGCCTTTTCTGCTACCCCAGTGTTCTTGCTGACTCAATTAAAATTAAGCAGCTGACAAATAGTCATCTTGGACCCTAAAGTGATATACTAAATATGACTGACCAACAAGAGACAAAGATCATGGGTCTTGATGCAATGATGCCACCATACCAGGCCTGGACTCCTTACCTCAAGAAAGAAATTATCTTGTCTAAGCCACTAATAGACACCTAGAGCTAATCCTAATCCTAACTGCCACAGACAATTTCAGGTCCACGATTTTTACGGCTGCTCTTTGAGACAGAACTACAAATCCTTACATCTCAGGAACAGTCCAACAAAAATCTGAGACCTTGCTACTCAAAATGTGATTCACTGACCAGCAGCAATGACGTCAGCTGCAAGTTCAATAGCAACTGAGAATGTCAGTCCTCTCCGTATGAAACCTGAATCTGCATGTTTACAGGATTCCTGGGTATCTGCACTCACACTGAAGAAGCACTATTTTAAGGTAACTGACATAACCTTCCCATGAAAATTGCTATTGGACCTAGTGGGTGTGGCCAATTTTATTGTAGGATCTTTCTGCTAAGACCAACAAATATCATGGTCTCTGGCAAGACGTCCAAAATCTGATTCAGGTCTTCCAGTCACTCGTAGCCAGCTATCAGGTGAAGATCTATATTTTAAATTTAATAATCATCAAAAAGCAATTTTAAACATAATTTTTTATGTCTCAGTAAACCCTAGGAACACAAAATGTCGACAATCAGTTAAAATATGAGGAAATATTGGTCTCTGTTTTCTTCTCGTGATTGTATAATAGTCCTTTGCAGAAGTGGACACAGTTGACCCAGAGGCATGTTTCTTAGTCCCAGTCTAGAGTTTGATCCACACACTGTGGCTTATTTGCGCAGGAAGGAGGAAAGCGCTTCGTACAAGAGTTTGGTGTGTCTTGGAGATGTCCGAGAAACTTGCTCCTGGTTACAATGAATCAGAGGTAGAAGTTGGACTGCCATGGGTCCTAAATACAAGATTCCTTCTCTTTGACCAAAAAAAAAAAAAAATCCATTACACAATTTTGTCTCTGAAAACATTCTTCAAAAAGGTTTTTATAAGGTGAAGATTCAAAATTGTATAATGTCCATTTTGAGTGAGTAACTACAATTGTTTAAAAGTGATTTCTCTTGATATCTTGGCTTCTGTAATTATTTTAAAAATAGTTATGATCTAAAGCCTAGTAAGTTTAAGGATGGGCACTAATAACTTTAACAAACCAGAAAGAGTGGCTGTCCAAACAACTGAACATGTTCTTGAATATTCTTGCTCGTGTACTGACAATGTTTGGAATCGATGCTAGTTCTCATTGTTCTGTCCGCTGCTTTTTTTAAAAAAAATTTATTTTATTAATTTTTATTTTGTTTAATTTTACTTTAAATTCTGGGATATATGTGCAGAATGTGCAGGTTTGTTACATAGGTATACATGTACCATGGTGGTTTGCTGCACCTATTCACCCATCCTCTAGGTTCCCTCCCCTCAGCCCCCCACCCCACAACAGGCCTTAGTGTGTGATGTTCCCCTCCTTGTGTCCATGTGTTCTCGTTGTTCAACTCCCACTTGTGAGTGAGAACATGCGGTGTTTGGTTTTCTGTTCCTGTGTTAGCTTGCTGAGGATGATGGCTTCCAGCTTCATCCATGTCTCTGCAAAGGACATGATCTCATTCTTTTCCATGGCTGCATAGTATTCCATGGTGTATGTTTTTGTTATCCAGTCTATCATTGATGGGCATTTAGGTTGCTTCCATGTCTTTGCTATTGTAAATAGTGCCGCAATAAACATACATGTGCATGTGTCTCTATAGTAGAATGATTTATGTTCCTTTGGGTATATACACAGTAATGGGATGGCCAGGTCAAATGGTATTTCTGGTTCTAAATCCTTGAGGAATCGCCACACTGTCTTCCACAATGGTTGAACTAATTTACATTCCCACCAACAGTGTAAAAGCATTCCTATTTCTCTACAGCCTCGTCAACATCTGTTGTTTTTTTGACTTTTTAATAATCACCATTCTGACTGGTGTGAGATGGTATCTCATTGTGGTTTTTGATTTGCATTTCTCAAGACTCAAAAAATCAGTGATGTCTTGAGCTTTTTTTCATATGTTTGTTGGCCACATAAATGTCTTCTTTTGAGAAGTGTCTGTTCATATACTTTGCCCACATTTGATGGAATTGTTTGTGGGTTTTTTGTAAATTTGTTTAAGTTCCTTGTAGATTCTGGATATCAGACCTTTGTCAGATGGGTAGATTGCAAAAATTTTCTCCTATTCTGTAGGTTGCCTGTTCTCTCTGATGATAGTTTCTTTTGCTGTGCAGAACCTCTTTAGTTTAATTAGATCCCATTTGTCAATTTTGGCTTTTGTTGTAATTGCTTTTGGTGTTTTAGCCATGCAGTCTTTGCCCATGTCTATGTCCTGAATGGTATTGCCTAGGTTTTCTCCTAGAGTTTTTATTGTTTGGGGTTTTACATTTAAGTTTTTAATCCATCTTGAGTTAATTTTTATATAAGATGTAAGGAGGGAGTGAGTGTCAGTTTTCTGCATATGGCCATCCAGTTTTCCCAGCACCATTTATTGAATAGAAAATCCTTTCCCCATTGCTTGTTTTTGTCAGGTTTGTGGAAGATCAGATGGTTGTAAATGTGTGGTGTTATTTCTAAGGTCTCTGTTCTGTTCCATTGGTCTATATTTCTGTTTTGGTACCAGTACCATGCTGTTTTGGTTACTGTAGCCTTGTAGTATAGTTTGAAGTCAGGTAGCGTGATGCCTCCAGCTTTGTTCTTTTTGCTTAGTTTGATGGGAATAGCACTGAATCTATAAATTACTTTGGGGAGTATGGCCACTTTCATGATATGGATTCTTCCTATCCATGAGGATGGAATATTTTTCCATTTGTTTGTGTCCTTTCTTATTTACTTGAGCAGTGGTTTGTAGTTCTCCTTGAAGATGTCCTTCACATCCCTTGTTAGCTGTATTCCTAGGTATTTTATTCCCTTTGTAGTGATTGTGAATGGGAGTTCATTCATGATTTCGCTCTCTGTTTGTCTATTATTGGGGTATAGGAATGCCTGTGATTTTTGCACATTGCTTTTGTATCCTGAGACTTTGCTGAAGTTGCTTATCAGCATACAGAGTTTTGGGGCTGAGATGATGGAGTTTTCTAAATATAGAAACATGTCATCTGCAAACAGAGACCATTTGACTTCCTCTCTTCCTATCTGAATACGCTTTATTTCTCTTGCCTGATTCCAAGAGATTGTAAATTTGTGGTGTTATTTCTGAGGTCTCTGTTTTGTTCCATTGGTCTTTGAATTTTATCAAAGGCCTTTTCTGCATCTACTGAGATGATCATGTGGTTTTTGTCATTGGTTCTGTTTATGTGATGTATTACATTTACTGATTTGTGTATGTTGAACCAGCCTTGCATCCCAGGGATGAAGCCAACCTGATCGTGGTGGGTAAGTTTTTTGATGTGCTGCTCTGTCCAGTGTTTTCAATGGAGTTTCAAGCAGTTATAGTTATAGACACAAGGGAACTCAAGTCAAACATACCTAAGGATATAATTCAAGATTTTCAAATAAATTAAATAGAGTAATATAGATTTGTCTCTCATACATTTATCTTGGCTTTATTTAACATAATAAACATATCATAAATTCCACGTATTTAAAATGTGCCATGTAATATCTTATGATACATGTATACACTCATGAAACCATTACCAGAATCAAGGCAATAAATCACTCTCAAAAGTGTCCTTATGCTACTTTTTTGTTTGTTTGTTTGAGACAGCATCTTGCTCTGTCGCCAGGCTGGAGTGCAGTGGCGTGATCTCAGCTCACTGCAACCTCTGACTCCTGAGTTCAAGCGATTCTCCTGCCTCAGCCTCCTGAGTAGCTGGGACTACAGACACGCACCACCACGCCCGGCTATTTTTTTGTATTTTTAGTAGAGATAGGGTTTCACCATGTTGGCCAGGACGGTCTCAATCTCTTGACCTCGTGATCCGCCTGCCTTGGCCTCCCAGAGTGCTGAGATTACAGGCGTGAGTCACTGTGCCTGGCCTATGCTACTTTTTAATCCCTCCCACCTGTACCTCCCCACTCCCTGATCCCTTACTAGAGATAATCACTATTTCTGCCTTCTGTCACAAGATTAGTTTGAATTTTTTACGATATTATTTGTCTAACTTTTTCCACTCTGCATAACAATTCTGGTAATCATCTACGTTGCTGCATAGACTAATAGTTGTTCCTTTTTATTGCTGAGTAGTATTACATTATGAGGACATATAATAGCAAATATGTACATATAATAGCAAATGTCCACATAGCAATGGACATTTGGGTTGATTCCAGTTTTTAGCTACTATAAATAAAGTTGTCAAGAACATTCATGTAAAAGTCTTTGTGTGGACATACAATTTCATTTCTTCTGGGGGAATGTTTGGAACTTGCGGTAGATCAATGTTTACATTTTTAAGAAACTGCCAAACTGTTTTATTTTAAACCCCACCAGCAATAACAAAGTTCAAGTTTCTCCACATCATCACCAACTCTATTGTCTGTCTTGCTGATTATAGTCATTTCAGTGGGTGTGTAGTGGTGTCTAACTGTGGTTTTAATTTATAGTTCCCTGATGATTAATGATGTTGAGCATATTTTCATATGTTTATTTTCCATCCATATATCTTTCGGTAAATGATCTGTTTAAATCTTTTGGCTTTTAAAAATTGGGTTATTTGCTGTCTTATTTTCATATTTTGGAGTTCTTTTAATACTCTGGATATAAGTGCTTTAACAAATGTAATTTGCAAATATATTTTCCCAGTCCATAAATAATGTTTTAAATTGCGATATAGGCCAATATATCACTTTTTTCTTTTTGCATTGTATTTTTGATGTTGTGTTTAAATACTCATGATCTAACCCAAGACCACAAAGACTTCTAAATATGTTTATCTCCAGTTGTTCTATGTTTTTTAGGTTTTACACTTAAGTGTAGGGACCATTTCAAGTTAATTTTTACATGTTGCAATGTATAGTCAAATTTCATTTTTTTACAGATGGCTGTCCAATTGTTCCAGCATCACTTATTGAAATTATTATCCTTTATCCATAGAATTGTCTTTGTTGAAAATCATTTCACCATGTATTTTGAGCTTGTTTCTGGGTTCTTTATGCCTTTCCATTGATCTAGTTCTCTATTCTTATGCCAATACCACATTATTTGATTCCTGTAAGTAATAAGTCTTGAAAAACAGACATTGTAAGTCTTCCAACTTTATGTAGAAATAAAACTGAATTTTATTCTTCTACCATTTCAATTTTGACTTATTTTATTTTGTCCTTCCTTATAGCATTGGCTAGAACTGCTAGTATAATGTTGAACAGAAGGGATTAAAGAGAATACCCTTGCCTTGATCTTAGGAAAAAAGCACTCAGACTTTTGGTATTAAGGGTGATATAGCTGTAGGTTTTTCATAGATCCTTTTATCAGGTTGAGAAATATCCTTTTCATTCATAGTTTTCAGAGAATTTTTATCAGGGATAATATTTAATTTTGTCAGTGGCTTTTCCAGTCTCTATCAATTTAAACATATGCATTTTTTATTAATATGATAAATTACACTGATTGATTTTCAAATGTTAAATGAAACTTGCATTCCCAGGATCACCCTCACTTGATCAAGTTTTATTGCCTTTTTAAAAAATGTTAATGAATTCTATTTAGAAAATTTTGTTAATTGTTTTTGCATCTATGTTCATGAAGGTTATTGGTCTGTAATCTTTTGTCCTCTAACATCTTTTTCTGGTTTTGGTATCAGGGTAATGCCATTCTCATAGAATAAGTTGGTAAGTGTTCCACTTTCTTCAATTTTCTACATTTGTGTAGACTTAGTATTATTTATTCCTCCAAAGTTTGTAGAATTGCCTAGTGAAGCCGCCTCAGCCTGGAGCTTTCTTTGTGGGAAGGTTTTAGCAAATTCAATTTCTCTTGTAGACATAAACCTATTCTGGCTACCTGTTCCTTCTAGAGTGAACTTTGGTAGTTTATGTCTTTCAAGAAATGTGTCCATTTTATCTAAACCATCAAATTTGGGGACATAAAGTTGTTTGTACTATTATTCATTTATTGTCCTTTTAACATAGGTAGCATCTGTATCTATGTCACCTCTAGAATTTCTGATATTGATAATTTGTGTTTCCTCTCTTTTTTTCTGATCAGTCTGGCTAGAAGTTTATCAAGTTTGTAAATTCATTCAAAGAACTAGTTTTCGGTGTCACTAATTTTCAGTGTCATTGATTTTCTCTTTTTAAAATTTATTTCTGCTCACATAGTATTTTTCTTATATCTGTTTACTTTGGCATTAGTTTGCACTTTTTTCTAGTCTCTTAAAATAGAATCAGAAGTCAATGATTTCACCTTCTTTTCTAATACAGACATTTCTGGCTATAAAATTTTCTCTAACCACTGCTTTAGCTATAGTCTACAAATTTTGATATGTGGCGTTTTCACCTTCAAAAGATTTCACTTTTGATTTCTTCTTTAACTCATCAGATATGCAGAATTATATATTTTCCAAACATTTATGAACTTTTTAGGATTTTTTTTGGTTAATGATTCCTAATTTAATTATATTTTTAGAGAATATACTTTGTAAGATTTGAATTTAATGAAACTTGTTCTATGATCCCAAATATAGTTTACTTTAATAAATGTATTGGGTACACTAGAAAAGAATGTGTATTCTGCTCACTGAGTGTAGGGTTCTAGAAATAAAAGATCAAGTTTGTTGACGGAGTTATTCAAATATTCTACATCCTGTAGATTTTCCTTTTACTTATTCTATAATTATTGAGACGAAATGTTGAAATCTCTGATGCTAATTGAGGATTTTTCTACTTCTTCTTGAAGTTCTATCAGCTTTTTTTCCATTTTAAAATGTTTGTCTCTGTTATTAACTTGTTATTAACCTTTGTTATTCAATGCATAAACCATTTGGCTTATTATATGTTCAGAAATCTACTTCAATGGATATTAACATAACTACTCCAGCTTTCTTCTGATTAGTGGTAGTACATCTTTTTCCATTATTTTATTTCTATTTATTTCTTTATATTTAAAGTGGATTTCTTGCAGACAATATATGGTTTAACCTTGCTTTTTTAATCCAAATTGCCAATCTTACCTCTTAATGTGAAAATTAGAGCATTCACATTCATCGTGATAATTTATATTCTTGGGTTTAAATTTACCATCTTGCTATTTGTTTCCTATTTGGTTCATCTGATTTTTGCTCTCTTTTTTCTACCTTTTTTGGATTAATTTTTTTCATGATTGCACTTTATCCTCTTTGTTAGTTTATTGACTAACAAAGACTTACGTAGTTGTTTTTATCCTTTTAGTGGTGTTATTTTTAGTTTTATAGTATAGATCTTTAACTTACTACAGTCTACTTTCAAGTAATATAATAACACTTTAAGTACAATGTAAGAAGCTCACAAAGTTTACTTCTGTTTCTGTCTCCCAGACTTTGTGCTACTTCTATCAGATGTTTTCTTTCTACATGTTATAAACCCTACAATACATTATTTCTATTTAAACAATAAAGGATCAAACAAACTGAACAAAAATCAAAAAAAGTATTTTACGTTTAACCACATATTTACTCTTTCCAGTGTTCTTTATTCTCTTACGTGGATGCAGGTTTTTATCTAGTATCATTTTCCAAAGGACTTTTTTGTTTTAACATTTTTTATGCTTAGGATCTAATGGCTATGAATTCTTTGGGCTTTTTTAATATTTGAAAAAATGTTTATTTTTAAAAACATATTTTTACTATATAGAGAATTCTAAAATAACCATTTCTTTCTTTCAGTACTTTAAATATGATGCTCTACTATCTTCTGACTTGCATTATTTCTGTTAAGAAATATGCTATCATGCTTACCTTTTTACAGCTAAACATATGTAATGTTTCTTTTTTATCCTTGCCTTTAATATTTTCTTTTATCACTTGTTTTAAGCAATTTGCATTGGAGCAATTATCTTCATGTTTCTTATGCTTAAGGTTTTTTCATCTTCTTGGATCTCTGGATTTATGGCTTTCATTATATTTGGAAATTTTTCAGTTGTTTTTTTTTTTTTTTCAGGGGCAGAGGTTGCTTCAGGTAGGAGCATAAGTATTGTCCCTGTTATTCCATTATATCTGAAAGTAAACATCTTATTTTAAAATCTCTCTGAAGTAAAAGCAAATAGAACTGAATTTGAATCTAAGCTTTACCACCTACTAATTGTTATTTAATCTCTTTAAGCTTTATTTCTCCATTTCTGAATAAAATGAGAATTAAATGAGATAATGTAAACAAAGCATTTATAGTGTATCACATATACAAAGCATTCAATAAATACAGAAATTATATCTCTAAAACTGAAGATTCTTTCAGGGCATGAAAAACAAAGTTCAATTAATGAAAATTATTAAGAACATTTTATGAACACATCCATGCTATTTTCTGTTTTTCTTGCATGTTTTACAGAATCATCTGTTATTTCTTGCTGTGAGCTAAAATCTCTTTGTGTTTCAGAAAGTGACTTACTATTTTGCATTGTACTTGATCCAGAATGTGGTTGGATTTTGTCAGCTATGGAGAACATTAATATTTTAGAATTTGTTTCTCTGAGCTTTCTCACCTTCCCCCGCCCCTTGAAAATGGTAATGACAATAGCATCTTAGAAATTCAGTGTTATTTCTTCAGAATGCTACACGTGGCAGAAAAGCCTATCCCCGACCCTAGGCACCTATTCCCATCCTAATTAAAATTCCCATTACTTGTGACAGCAACTTCTTGCTTACGCACTAGCTACCAACTTCTCTGGGGCAAAGTTCACCTTATCAAACTTTGACAGATAGTTATAGCAAATGGAAAATATAGAGAATTCTTATTTAGTAGTTTCTAAAATAATCAATTTTACTACCTTAGAAACTTTCATTTGTTCAAGCTAATCTGTCAGAGCATTTGTTCTATCCTTTAAAAATTAATTATGATGCTGTCTTGTTATATTCTAAAATATGCCAAGTCCTTTGTGATTAAGAATTCTTTATTTCTGACTTGGGGAGTAATCCTTAACTCAGAAGAAGGGGAAGAAACAGCTGTGATCCTGACAGCTAACAGCTGATTAAGAGGCTGAAAATATTTTGGAAGAAAGTCTCTTTATGAAAAAAAAAAATTCCAGCAAGATGCCAACAGCAAAGAATTCTAATAATTAGAGCTGAAATACCTTTGTGTCTTGGTATAATAGATAGTGGAGGAAACTAAGGGAGAAATCTCCTGGATGTCACTCAATATGAAGAATTCATGTTTTGAGTTTTAAAATGGTCATCAGTGCAGAGTTGTTGGGTGGTAGTAGTTGTTGATAATGATGATGCCCTTTTTTCTCTAGGTTGAAAAGTTTGCTATTTTATAAGTGTAATGGTTGATACTCTGTTAAATCCAACAGAACAAGGTTCTATGCCAAAGCTTTCTTTTGTAAGCACCTTGTCTGTAACTTTGGTCAAATTCAGTCATCTTTTGGGAAACTTGCCACAGTTACTAAATTTAACTCAGATCACTAATTGATAAGTATTAATCTGTTGGAAAAATGTGATAAAATAAATTAAGAGAGAACTGAGCTAGAATGTAGTATTAGAGAAGGAGAATTTTTGGAAGAAAATGAACCCTAAGATAGATTTAAAGCCTTATATTTAATTTTACCATAATTTAGGTAATTTAAAGATTTAATAATTCAGAGAAGAATTTGGTTAATGGTATCATTAATTAAAACTAATTTTTTGAAACACCTCATATAATAAAATAGAAGCTCCAGATTATTATGACCCTGGAAATAATTGAACAATATATTATCCATTTCTAAATTTTTTAAGATGAACATAAAATTCAATTAAATAAACTGAAATAATTACCACAAAAATAATGATAATAATGTATTGAGAAATTATGAGATTTTTATAAGAAACTAAGCATGCCCTATAAATTTTAGAAATACCTATTACTATTTTTTCATTTGCATAAAACATACTGTATTTTGAAATAAAATTAAAAATTAAAGATGTTCATAAGTTAGAAAAAATTTTTAAGAACATCTTAAGATAATGTAATTTATTGGTCAGTCTTAAAAATCGTGCAAAGTAAACATTTTCTCTTGAAAACTAAGACAAAGGCTTAATTTTTTTAATTATCAAAGGTTATATTAATATACTAAACAGTGGTGTTTTATTTGCTGAGATTATGTATCATTTTAAGATACAAGCCCCTTCTAATCAGAACCAAGCTAACACAATCCATAGAAGTGAATTAATAGTCATTCCTTCATTGAGTAATTGGCCAAAAGTCTTTGGGCAAGAAAAAGACATTTTCTTGTCAATTTAAATAGAAAAATATAGGGAATATGCTGTAAAACTACAAGTACAAAATACAGGAGTGGTCTTTTTAATATTTTTATTTTCTAAAAAATTTTTATATCAATAAAAGGTATATGTAAGATGATATTATTAAATAATCCATAAATGTTGCTACTCCTATGTTAGCAAGAACATATTTTGATAATTATATATAGCCAAGTAATGAGTTTTGAAACTTGACCATATTCTATAGTTCAAATTTAAAATACAAATTAAGTTTTTTTGATAAAAACAGAAATGGGGTCTCACCATGTTGCCCAGGCTGGTCTTGAAATCCTAGGCTCAAGCGACTCTCCTTCTTTGGCCTCCCAAAGTGAGGAGATTACGGCATGAGCCACAGCACCCAGCCTGAATTAAGTCTTTCAAATGGATTCTCAGTGGATGTGGCAGTAAAATTAGTGAGGAACAGGCAACAACACAAGAACCCTTCATTCTTATAGAGTCCACTGTAGATTAATCCCATCCTAAATCATATCTGCCCAGAACCAACACTCTAGCATAGGATCGCCAGCCTTCTCATGCACACAGTACGTCTCCTGGATACCTACTATACCTTTCTCTATAAAGGTTGCGTATAAGTTACAGGAGCCTATGAAGAAATATCAGCTCACCCCAATTCAGCAGTTACCAGATCTTGAGAGTGTTTGTTCCTTTCATGTATATATTGGTGGTGACTTCTCAGAGCAGGTAGCTCAATACAAACTTCAGGTGGCCCAGAAAAGGGATACAAATTGGAGGCCAGTGAGCTGGATTTAGATGACAGAGGAGTTTTTGTTTGGCTAGCACTGTGTCCTTGAAAAAGTCTAAACTGGCATGCCTGTATGGGAAGCACCCAGATCCTGTTCTGTATAGCCTCTTTCATGCTCTGTTGCCTCACCCCCAGGTGAGTTCCACCTGTATGTGCTTGCCCAGCTTGAAGGCACTGACGTTCAGAACACCTGCAGAAGGTGCATGGTTCCAGCCCGTCCCCTCAGCAAGTGATCAAGTAGATGGCACATTGACTTTTCTGCCCTCCAGATCTCATAGCACCATAAATTCAATCACAGAAACAGAAACTCACTTGAGGCTACCTAACAACAACAACATAAAATGATTGATGGTGGAGTCTACTAGAGGTAAACACAACTAATAAACATTATTAAAAATATAAATAAAACATAACATAAAAGGCCTTAATAAGTAGAGATATGAAGTTTCTGGATAGAAACTCATTTAAAAAAATAGCTTAATTGAGGTATACTTTAAGGATACCACAATTAATAAAATGGATAAAATCCATTTTGAGTGTACAGTTTGGACAAGATTAATCCATTTTAAGTGTACAACTCAATAATTTTTAGTAAACTTACACAGTTTGACTAGTATAACCCAAGTTCATTTTTAGGCTTGCTTGATTTATTTATTTATTTATTTATTTATTTATTTATTTATTTATTTATTTTGGAGACGGAGTCTCACTCTGTTGCCCAGCCTGGAGTGCAGTGGTACAATCTCGGCTCACTGCAACCTCTGCCTCCCAGGTTCAAGTGATTCTCCTGCCTCAGCCTCTTGAGTAGCTGGGATTACAGGCATGCACCACCACACCCAGCTTATTTTTGTATTTTTAGTAGAGACGGGGTTCGCTCCATGTTGGCCAGGCTGGTCTTGAACTCCTGACCTCAAGTGATCTGCCTGCCTCAGCCTTCCAAAGTCCTGGGATTACAGGCGTGAGCCACCAGCACCTGGCCTCATTTTTAGGCTTAATATAATTTTACTCAAACTCATAGCAGGAATGGTTTTTAGGAAATAGAATAGGAACTTGACAAAACCATTCTAAGGTTCATTTTGGAGAACGATGTGTAAAAGTAAACAAAAGTGTTTAGAAAAAGAAGAGTGATGAGGGTTAATTTACCCCCAACATTAACACATTTACAAAATTTTACCTTTATATTCTAAAGAAAATGTGGTACTGGCCCAAAATTGATCAGTAGAGTCTATAGTCAAGGAGTGGATTCTACAAGATATAAATATATTTTGTATGTTTGTTTGTTTTGTAGAGATGGTCTCATTCTCTCACCCAGGCTACAGTATAGTGGTGCAATCATAGCCCACTGGACTCAAGCAAACCTCCCACCTCAGCCTCTTGAGTAGCTGGGACTACATGGTGCATATAATAATTTTTAATTGATAAATGTAACTTTTCAAATTAGTAAAGGGAATTTTATTTAATAAGTAGTGTGTGTTTGATTAATTTTTGGAAAAATTTTTAACCTTAACTTACATCAGACCTAATAGTACTCCAAATGGTTTAAAGAATTAAAATTACAATAGGGATTTTTTTAAACAAAACACAAGAGCAATATAAGTCATAGATTTGACAATATAAGCATTGAAAACTCATATATATGAATTTTTATTTTAGGGAGGTATTTAATACACTTATACTAAAATGGATATAAATTATCCATTTTAAGTGTACAATTATACACAAAATGGATTGATTCTATCCATTTTATTAATTTAGGCACTTTAAAAACAAAGACCACATGATTATTAAGTGACAGAACTGGGGTCTGTGCTCTTAATCAATATCCTAATCACCTCCCTAAGATAAAAATTGTATTAAGTCTAAAAATGAACTTGGGTTATACTGGTCAAACTGTGTAAGTTTACTAAAAATTATTGAATTGTACACTTAAAATGCATTAATTTTATACATTTTATTAATTGAGGCACATTGAAAAACAAAATTAAACAAAAAAAGGTAGAAAGAGTTTTCATAATAAGCAGGACAAATGTTTATAAGCCTAATATAGAGAAAACTCTAACAGGTCAACAAGAGAAATACAGATCCAGACAGAAAATTGAGTGTCACTTTTTGGATTCTCCAGAAAGCAACATGGAGATGAAGTTCAGTGTTTAGGACATTTATTTGCAAATGTGGAAGATGGGAGAGGATAGCACAATAAGGCAGGAGAAATTGAGATGTGATATGGGTCTGACAGCTTCAGCTAATCCCATGGTGAGGTTGAGGGGAAGGGTTGGGCTCTAGATCTAGAATGGCCATTCACAGTTGTCTCAAACTGGACCAAGATGTTCCCTCCTGTATACAGTCATGTACTACATTAAGGACACTTTGGTCAACAACAAATACCATATATAACAATGGTACCATAAGATTATAATGGAGCTGCCCTGTTCAGTTTATCATTTATACTACGTTTTTACTATACCTTTTTTATGTTTAGATACACAAATCCTTACCATTGTGTTACAGTTTTCTACAGTATTCAATACAGTAACATGCTGTACAGATTTGTAGCCTTAGAGTAAGAGTCTCTACCATCTAGCCTAGGTGTGTAGTAGGCTCTACCATCTAGGTTCGTGTAAGTACACTCTATGGTGTTCACATAATGACAAAATGGCCTAACAACACTTTTCTCAAAATACATTCTCGGCATCAAGGAACATAACGACTGGACTTCCATATCTATCATTCATTGTATTTCAGCTACCCTAAGAAGGGGCATGATCTCAGGCCAGGCAACCTCTGCAGTCAAATAATCCCTGAAGGCACTAACACCGAAGGATGTCCACTCTTAGATCCTGGGGCACAAAAGTTTGCTTGAAATAGGTCCTTAGGCAGCTCATCTCCATGCCTACCACAATGGATAAATAATATGACCAGAAAATTGGTAATCATACAAAAAAGTAAAGGGGGCCGGGTGCAGTGGCTCATGCCTGTAATCCCAGCACTTTGGGAGGCCAAGGCGGGTGGATCACGATGTCAGGAGTTCGAGACCAGCCTGACCAACATGGTGAAACCCCATCTCTACTAAAAATACAAAGATTAGCTGGGCGTGGTGGCACGTGCCTGTAATCTCAGCAATTCAGGAGGCTGAGGCAGGAGAATCGCTTGAACCCAGGAAGCAGAGGTTGCTATGAGCTGATATCGCGCCATTGCACTCCAGCCTGGGAGACAGAGGGAGACTCCATCTCTAAATAAATAAATAAAATTTAAAAAGAGGAAGAAACAAAAGAAACAATGTTCGGTTTCACTAATAATAAAAGTAATGCAAATCAAAATAATGGTAATATACCACCTTGCCTATCAAGTTGCCAATCATCTACAATATTAATAATAGCAAACACTTATCGTGTAGTTGGTATGTGCCAGGCGCTACATTAAGAGCTACAGATCTATTATCTCATGTAATTCCCACAACACTATAAAATCTGTGCTATTGTTTCAATCTTAATTTTGCAGATAAAGAAAGTAATACACAAAAAGCTTAAATAAGTTGCTAAAGACCACATGATTATTAAGTGACAGAATTGGGGTCTGTGCTCTTAACCAATATCCTCATCACCTCCCTAAAATAATAACTAGTAATCATTGCAGGGAGCAGCAAGACCAGTGCTGGCTAATCTACCACTGGGGAAAGTGCACATAGGGACAAACTTTCTTAACAATAATTTAATAGTATTGCCTTGAAAATGTTCATATCCAATAATCTTACTTCCAGAAAATTGTTCCAAGAAAATAATCAGAATTGTGGTCAGTTATTTCTGCATAAGAATATTTCTAGCAACATTATTTCTGTTATTGAAGAAAGTTTAAACATCTAATAAATAAAATATGGTACATCCACATGATGAAATATCCTGCAGCCATTAGAAATATTATCTTAAAGAATATTTGAAGTTGGGGAAATACTTAGGATTTAATGCTTAGTTTCTTTGTTTTTGTTTTTTTAAGGCAAAAGGTAAACTAACACATGCGGTCTGGTCCTAAGTATGTACATACATGTGCACACACACACACTAAATTAGAAGAAAATATACTAAAAGTTAGTGGATATATCTCAATAGTAGCATTACAAGTCATTTTTGCTTTATTTTTTCTATTTCTGTTTTTCAATTTTCTGCAATAAATTTAAATTGCCTTCATAATAAGAATAAAATGCTATATGTTGGTATACAAATAATATTGTGATTTAAAAAAAGCTGGGAATAGTCACAAAAAAAATCCAGAATATATTAATAGTTTGATAAGTCTGTAGCTAAATCTCACCAGATGGAAGCAAATACTGACATAGAGCCATATTAGTAAGTTGACATTTTGACCATGTCATGTTGAAGGACAAGAAACCTAAACATTTCTTTGGCCAATCTTCTCCAAGTCATCTCAAGGTGTCTTTTTGGGCTGACCATCTGCCTGATTATACTTCGTGGGACTAACAGGTGGCTTCTTGGTGAGGTACCTCAAGAATCTTGTCCTCCGAACTCTGATTCTCTATTATCTACAGCACTAAGTTATCAGGGTAGAGATAATATTAGGTAGAGATAACTAGAGCAAGATTGAGATTTTTTTTCAGACAAGTTTAAGATAAACCTAGAAACATTTCAAGTTTTCTTTAAAAGATTACTGTAATGATCAAGAAGTTTTGTTTTTGTTGTTGTTGTTGCTGCTGCTGCTGCTGCTGCTATTGATCTTAACCACAGAACCAGTCTGGAGAATCACTGGTTTATGATAAAAATTAGATGTCTTTGACAATGAGCTGAGCCACCATACATATCTGATATCTCTTTATGACATTTTCAATAATGAGATAAATTCAAGGTTATGAGATAACCGCCAGGCCAGTCAATGCTTTCATGTGAACAATTAGTTTTCAAATATACTGCATGTAATATGGCCAATACAATGTAACAAACACTTTTCTGGAACAACAACGTAATTCCTAGATAAATCACCAATGTTAAGAGATACACCTTGTTTGTCATATGTTCACCTCCTTCAAATACTATTTGAAACAGTAATTCATGTCAGATACTGTTCAGTTTCTCATTCAAACAATCCTAAAATGTTAAAATTCCTGTGAACTGATGTTAAAATTTCTGGGAACTGTGGGAGGATAAGTTTGTGTATTAACAGCAAACCCTTAGATAATGCTAATTATGTCCCAGGCATGGTTCTAGTACCATTGTATGCATTAACTCATGTAAGCTTCACAACCACCATATGAGGAAAGGGATATTACAGATGGGGAAACTGAGACACAAAATGGTTAAGTAACTTGTCCAGCAGGAAATCCAGGCAGTTTAATGCCAGAGTCCATACTTTTACCCACTTATTATGCTGCAATCTACAAGTTTAAAATAATAATTTAATTTAGGATCTTCAGGGACAGCTAAAAGCAGTAATGTTAGATTACCATCCTGAATTCTGAAATATTGACTCCGGCAATAACATCTAATGTCTCTTAGCAACATGTATACTATTCTTTTCTATAGATGACATTTTTCATAACAGTCAAACAGCCTATGAGATACACGTTCAAGGGAAGTATATTTCATTAAGAGTTTGGCTCTTCTTCACTTATCTACTAGAACAAAAGGAATGTTCCAAGCTCTGCAGGTAAGATGGAGCAGTACCGAACCAGGTGGCATGATCTGCCACCCCCAATTCTTGGGAAGTCAGTCAGTTATGTGGTGCCCACTTTAAAGTGACAAACTCAGGCCAAGAGTCCTGAAGGCTTCGGCCAGCTCTGGATTTTGAGCTGCCCATTGTATCAATCTCTCAATGTTCCCCAGAGACAGGGCCAAGCTGCCTGTTCCTCCCACGTCTGCCAGTGATAACTACTGTGCTCATCATCAGAGTCTGGAAAACTACCCAGAGTCCCAGAAACTGTTTCAATAAAATTGTGAGAGTATGTTGTGCAAAGTATATTTATTACTATTTGGTAAACTTTATCAGGGACATTTTCTATTTTCATTACTTTCAATGGCAAAAACCGCAATTACTTTTGCACCAAACTATACTCTTGAACTTTTTCTTCTTTTGTTTTGTTTTACCTGAACTACTACATTTTCACAAGGCAAAACATTAAAATTGCTCACTTGTCAGTAACAACCCTTTAGTTCTTTCTGTATTCATCCATTCTCACACTGCTACAAAGAACTACCTGAGACTGGGTAATTTATAAAGAAAAGAGGTTTAATTGACTCACAGTTCCACACACTGTACAGGAAGCACGGCTGGGAGGCCTCAGGAAACTTACAATCATGGCAGAAAGGAAAGGGGAAGCAAGCATGCCTTCACATGGCGGCAGGAGAAAGAGAGCGAGCGAAGGGAGAAGTGTCACACACTTTCAAACCATCAGATTTGGTGAGAACTCACTCACTATCATGAGAACAGCAAGGGGGAAATCTGCCCCTGTGATCCAAACACCTCCTACCAGGTCCTTTCCCCAATATTGGGGATTATAATTCAACATGAGATATCGGTGGGAACACAGAGCCAAACCATACCAGTTCTACTTCCTAAATTTTGCACTGATGGATCTGAAACATCACCCTATCTCAAGGTTGCACTTTTTGAGGGTGGAATCTGTATTTTGCACCCATTAGTCTACCAGTTCATGATGAGTATCACCCCTCATAAACGGAACTAATTTGAAAATGGTGTGAAAATGTCCTGTGTTCCCCTGACTATCAGGCAAGAACAATTGAACAGGCATGATGGCTAGATCCAAATAGAGTCCTACTTCTCAGGTATTTTTGAGACACACTTTAAGGCAATACCCTAGATAGAGTCTTTACTGGGATTACTAAAAATGTCAATCTTGATTAAACCAAGAGGTGCCATTGGAAGGTTTCAAAGTAAACTTTATATATAAAGCTATCCTACAATATAGCTCAGAAAAAAATTAATTTCAGTGTTAACCCAACTAGCTTTGCAGTTCAAGCAGTAAAATCATGTCCAGATTTGCCCCTGTACTCCTAGACATGGCCAAACAATTCCTTCTTGGTAGAGCTGCTTTGAAAAGATAAAGAGCTCTGTCTGTCACTGCCAATAAATATCTCTACAGAAGCTCTAATTCCAGGAAGCACTTTAGAGCCCCTAGGAAGATAAAAGCAACTCCCCATTGAGGAGAGAATCTTAAAAATGCCCAGTAGCACCCTGGAGAGCAGCTCAGGAGTCCAAGATACTGGAAACTGTGTTCTGAGGGATTCTTAGGAAGAACCATCCCCCTCTAAGACTCTAAGACCTTGAGGAGCCATCCAGCAGGCCATTTGGATGTTAAGAGGATCTTTTCCTTGGAAACTTCTGTTTCTCACTTGGTGAGAGAGTGGGGAAAACATCAGGAGCAAGAAAAAGGAAAAGTATAAAAAGTGAAAAAAGGAAAAACTGAAGGGAGAGCATCCATTATTTCCAGGCACTATGTGAGACGCTTTACAAGTCTTGCTTCATTTAATCCTCACATCACTGCTATGTGAGGACTGGTATAAACTCCATCTTATGCATGAGGAAATTGACAACCAAAAGGATTAAAAAGAAAAAAAACTTGCCCTATGTAAAATATCTTGTAAGAGTCAATGTCGGGTCTGTGAATTTTTTTACCATACTACATTGCCTTTCCCATCTGCCTTATTTGTTTCTATACGAACAGGAATCTGTTTGCTTTTTTCCCCTTACACATTTTGCTGCATGAGCAGAAAATTAATGATCTTCTTGGAAGTCTACCTGGTGAGATTGGTGTTCTAGAAAAACTCAATTGTCAGCAAAGGAAGAGTCCCTGAAATGCAGTACCCATTGGCATGGCTGTGATCTGGGTTCATCGAAATATTTAAACCTAATTTTCAATCTCCATTGCTCAGCTAATGCCATTGACTTGAGCTTTTCTTCCAGGGCCTCCCTGACACTTGTTACATACATCCTTCAGCTCAGAGCTTCCTATCTCAGTCTTGTTGTTGATATAACAAATAGCTCTACCAGAACATCATTTCCTAATCCCAGACATTTATCACTTCTTTGAATTGCATCTTTACCATTCTCCATCTCTTCTTTTAAGCTTTTAACATAACTTTCTCATGTGCTATATTAATATAATGTATTCACTTTTATTAAAGGCGGGATTCATAAGCTAAACAACTAAGGAAAAGAAGGAAGGAAGGGAGAGAGATAATCACATTTCCTGAATTTTTGTAGAGTTTTCCCTCCTATGGATCTGTTTACTTATTTAACCATGGAATTTTTAGAAACTGAGTTTTAGAGATGTAGTTCAATTCCTTTGCTATATATATGCAGAAACTTCAGCAAAATTATACAACTAAAGGTAGGGTTGAATCTATTTTGTCACTATTATGTCACTGAGTTTTCTCCCTATTATGACTGTATTCTCAGAAACAAACCACCTGAGTTATATATACCCAAGGTTTATGATACAGATATTTTGTTAGCTACATAGATATTATAAAATGTTACTTAATACTGTAGCTTAAGAAATTATTGCTTTATTCAATAATAACTGTTGAATTTCTAATTACAATAATCTCAAAAGTATTTTAAGTTTAATCATCAATAATGTCTTTTTATAGAAGTAAAGCTGGTGTCACTGGAATTCTGAGTAAACTTACAGAAATATAGAATCAGTTTCTCAGGACCTATGGCTGTTTAATAAAACAGCCATAGAAGACCTTCTGGATTCTTTCTGGTTTTCTAAATTCTAAAATGCAATAGAAATAAGAAACACAGTGTTTCCATCTTTAAAGCAAGCAAAGCACCTTAGTGTACATTTTTAAAATTTCTGTTTTGTTGTTTTTCAGTTTTTATATAAACTGTTTTTAAAACTAAAATGGAGAGAAAATCAGATTTTTGCAGAGTGCACGATTCTAAGATGAAAAGTGAAGGGTAGTTGCAAAGGGTGTTCCCTGCTTCACGCTTACTTTGTAATTAAGTAAGGTGAACCTCAAACAGAAGCTGAATAACACCCGGGTGCGTGCATGCGCGCGCACACACACACACACACACACACACACACACACACATATACATACCCCTGACATAAACTACTGCATTCCATTGTCATCAAAAATGTAAAGCTTAGCTGTCCCGAGGGCAAGCAAAATGAGCTTCTCAGCTACTCATCTGGGTTTCAGAATGGCAGCTTGACAAGTGGATACTCTTCAGTACACAAAACAGCTCCACAAGTAAAAACCAGTTCAAAGACGCCCTTTACAGAAAGACGTCCTTTGCAGAAAGCCAGTTCACTATTTTGACAAAAGGATTATTTAAACACTGAATTACAGTCGAGATTTGTGAAAGATGTTAGTGAAATTCTCTCCTGCTGCTCCTTTTCCAGAATTTCTTTGTTTCTGGTGCTCTAATTAAATTAATTACATTTTAAAAATAGTTGTCATAATTTTGTGGTGTTACTATTTACCCTTCTTGCAATGTCAAACAGCACCATTATATTGTTAAGAGTTAAGCATATTCTACCCACAAATAAATGTGTGAATATTCTTTGACCCAAAAAGGTTATAAAAGATACTGTTACTGTGCCCATGTTTAGCTATTAAATCTTAGTAAACGATTTAAATAGCTCCATTTGAAGTCATATTAACACACCAAAGATTGTGCATTTCCTGAGGATTTTGACTTGTTGAGCTACTAAAGCAATAGACTTTCTTTCATCATACTGAACTCTTTTTGCTTCATTTTCTTCCTGTTCACTATGTCTTTATATTCTATTTGAAATACAGACCTATTTTATCATTTTCTTGCTTTTGGATTTACCTAAAAAATTGCTTGCTTCAAAATTGAGATGCCTTTGTTATTCAAGATATGTGCTTCATATATATATTAAAATCAAGTATATATAATTTTTTATTTTCTAATATGTCAGCTTGATACATAGAAAAGAGACTAATGTTAACTTTAGGTGCCATGAGCATTTTTCTGTTTCATGCATTTTTGCATTATTTGTTTATGTAGTAGCTGTGCCTCTGCTTTTAGTTCCTGTTAATTTATCCACCCTTTTTTCCTATCTGAGGAAGAAGGAAGTGTTTCTTCTGAAGTGAGCATTATATTTTTGGGAGGGTGGTAACTGTGATGTACAGTCCCTCTATTGCCCATGAAGCAGTTTGAAATTCGACAAAAAAGAATTAGTTTCTAACATACTGAAGTTGACTAATATGATTTGACATTACTTGATACTGAGAATTTATTTTAAAATGCCATTTCTGTTTTAAGCTACATATGCAGTTTCATATTAGTTGAGGTAAAATAATTCTCACCAAGCAAAATCAATTCAAAATTTAGAAATGACAATATATTGAGCATAGTTGAGATTCATTAAGAGAACAGATTATTTAAAATCACTAAAATGAATAGTCTTGACAAATTTTATCCCCATTTTTGCCTTTTTCTAATTAATTACCATGAGAAAATGTTGAAAATCCCAATAAAATGCAAACCAAGTCACTTTTTAACAACAAACAACACACACAATAAAACCACTTCCATATACTGGGTAACACACAAATATTTGTTAAAAACAAAACTATATTATTCTCTTCTATCCTCAAATTTACTTTCTTGAAAGCGAAACTACATCATTGCCTACTTTTCTATACCTCAAGCTTTCATTTTTGTAATAAAAACTGCTGTTTCAACTTTTTATTAGTTTCTTGGGTTATTCTCTTTGTCTGTAAGAATCATTCAGCTTCTACTGACCTAGGTAACATTTGCTCATGTCAAAACTTAACTCAGGAGTCATCTCCTACAACAAGTTCTCCATAAACCCCAAGAGTAGGTGATTTTCCTCATATTTGTCCCCATATGACCCCATATTTCTCCTCAACCAGGGTGTAAGTTCTTCAAACCTACCACAGTGTCTAGTTCCTAGTAGGCATTCAAGGAATTACTATTACTAGGTAATAGTAACAGCTAAGTTCCTAGTAGGCATTCAAGTAACAGCTAAGTTCCTAGTAGGCATTCAAGGAATAACTATTACTAGGTAATAGTAACAGCTAAGTTTTCACTTCCAGGTAGCTGGGACTGTACGAATCATTCATTATACATTATTTTTTCTAATCCAGTGGTTCTCAATGTGTGTTCTCCAGACCAACATCAACATTGCCTGGGAACCTGTTACAAATGTAAATTCTTGGCTCCTACCCCAGATCTAACAAATCAGAAGCTCTGTGATTGGGTCTTTTAAATCAATGTTTTAACAAGCTCTCCAGATGATTCTGATACCTGCTAAAGTTTCAGAAATACTGCTCCAACTAGAAATGATTATTTTGTTCCTTAAAAAGAGTTGTTTTATAAAAATAAATCAGTGTGAAAATGAGAATTTACCTTCTAAAACAGTAAAAAAGATTACCATGTCTTCTAGTTTTGGTCTGCAGGTCCGTGACACAGAAAGGAACACAACAGAGTATTATTTAACTTCCCCTGCTCTTTGCTTTAGTTGTTCTATGCTAATTAAAGTTGTTGGGAACACACTTGAAACATTATTATACAATAAGAACTTTTTTGTTAATTAGCATTTCTAAAATCCATTCTAAGTCTATTGTCCACATTAAGCGTTGCTGTTCAGTGCACAAATGGCGTCAAGAGACAATTACATGCTTGGTATATTGTACAAATTCTAAATCTACTAATACCGTTCAGCAGCAATGAAGCAGTTAGCACTCAGTTCTGAAGTGGTGGTGTAGAATAGAAGGCTTAAAACTTATCAGTAGTTTTCTACTTTCCCTAATGCTGATTACGAGCCTACATTGATTGCTTCATTTCCCTCCTAACAGTATGAGAGGCTTTTGAAGACCAAACTGTCAGCTTTACATCATTTATTATGAACAAGCTTCTTTGGGAGATGATTATTTTTGTTGAAGAATAATGTTCAGGTATGTATTTCTGTAAATCAAACTGTCCCAAAACTTTTTGGCTTAAAGCAAAAACAATCATTTATTTGGCTCACAAATCAGCAATTTGAAAAGGGCTTAACAAGGAAAACTTAGCTCTCCCCCATATGATGACAGCAGCTAGACTGGGGCTGGAGATGATACTTCCAAAGTGGCTGGCTCACATGGCTGGCAATTTGGTGTTGTCTGTCAATGAGAAGTTCAGCCAGAGCCTCCATTCCTTTTCACATGGGTTGCTCCACAGTGCAGCTTGGGCTACCATACAGCATGGCAGGTGGAATTCAAGGTCAAGTGTTTCAAGAGACAGAAAGCAAAAGCTTCCAGTATCCTAAAGCCTTGGTCAGGATACCAACACAGCCTGACTTCCACTATATCCTGTGGGTCAAAAAAATAATAGAACCTACCTAGATTCAAGGGAAAAAAAGACAAAACCCCATCTCTTGTTGGGAGGAATCTCAAAAAACTTGTTGCCATCTTTAATCTGCCACAAATTGTTTATTCACTTAAATAGAGTATAGATTTTGAGCTAATTTTTTTTAGTTATTTTTTTTTGGTGGGGGACGGAGTCTCACTCTATCACCTAGGCTGGAGTGCAGTGGCATGATCTTGGTTCACTGCAACTTCTGCCTCTCAGGTTCAGGTGATTCTCCTGTCTCAGCCTCCCAAGTAGCTGGGATTACAGGCGCCTGCCACCACACCAGTTAATTTTTGTATTTTTAGAAGAGATAGGGTTTCACCATGTTGCCCAGGCTGGTGTCAAACTCCTGACCTCAGGTGATCCACCTGCCTCAGCCTCCCAAAGTGCTGGCATTACAGGCACAAGCCACCACGCCCGGCCACTAATGACATTTTGAGACTTCTTTGGGTATATGTTTTTATTTTAGGCCCTTTACTAAAGTGCTCCTAATATGAGAATTTAATCAGGGTGAAATGAAGAAAAAAATTTAAAAACTAAATATATTCAGGAATAAAAAAAATACAGTGAAGAAAATGAATACCCACATCACTTTACTAAAACAAGGTCTGTAACAGAACAGTGAGTGACAAATTCATATGGGTCATCTGGTAACCCTATTTCTGAGAGGCCTAGATGAATACAACGTGCCATGGTGGCAAGTGGACTGAGTTCTTGCCATTCAGTTATCATACAGTGTCTGGTTATATAAACAGAGCTAGTATCAACTCAAAATGAAAAAGGAAATGTGTACAATTACCAACAGAAATATTTAAATTCATATGTTTACTCAATGATAGGGGCTTCATTTGCTTTTTGTTTTTTGTTTTAATTGAATTATCCAGAAAACTTTTCCTCAATGCTCTACTCCACATGGCCTTTGAAGCACAAACTAATTCAGGGAAACATTTTAGATGAGCCTGAAGTTCATCTGGTACATTACCAAATATACCAGAGATAAGGCAAGAACAAGACAATAAAAGAGCTATTTAAGGGCGTGATCACATCCTAAGTAAGAAAAATTAAAATTAAAATAATAGCCTAATATTAATATAAGCAATTGTAGAGGTAAACATATATTATCCCATATTGCCAGGAGCTTGCGTTTAACTGTGTGGAATGATTAGGAAATAACTTCTCATGTCAGAGGCAAAAGTTTAGACCAATAAGGCAGGTCTTCTGGGTGTTTGGTTATTGATTTTCTAATCCAGTGGTAAAGGTCTGACTTAAAGCAGAGATTGACTATCAGTTAGCAGTGTTTGTTAAATTTCACAAACACACAGTCTAAGAAGCTAAGTAATCTCAAGACATAAATGAACGAAAAGAAAATACATACCTGACACATTTCCTTTAATTTTACAACGTGACATTTGAGAGCTGTGCATTATTTTAACTATTACATTATTGAGTGGTAATTAATTTGAAGTACAAAAGTTTGCTGGAATCCGTGCACAGATGCCTCAGATGCAGTCAACTGCTTCCCTCTTCTGGCCAAAAGTGGAGGGAAGTTTGATTTTTATTACTGAATCTGAACGGAATTGTCTTCATGAGCAGCTCTAAAATCAGGTCTTAAACAATGAAAATTTACTATACTTTCTATCAGCAGGATAAAATGCAATATAATACAGAAAGCGTAAGTTAAACTATTCAGAAATTATTTGTAGGCAATTTCATTGAGCTTTTCATTGGTAAAAAATTTTGAAGTGTAAAGAGATTTAAATCTGTGTTTGCCGAACAGTCTTCAGAATAGGAAATGGTGGATTTCATTGCTTTCAGGTCACTGGGGGTTAATATATTTTGATTGTCAACTAAAATTATTCATAGATAGTGGAATGAGCATTGGTGGTTCTTACAGGGGAAAAAATGAGAAATTACAAAGATAAACTCCAGAGATTTCTACCACAGGTTCTAGAATAAAATGCAATTTCTCTTCATGATCTTGCTAAGCTTTGCAAGTGTTATGAAGGGCAATGACAAGATTAAATCATCAGATCAAGAGACTCAAAAATATCCCCCTTAATTGGGATAATTTAAATAATTTAAATCTCCCTGTAGGTTCTAATATAGACACCCCCCGGGCAAACGACTGAAAAAAAAAATCTGTTACAGAAAATTTCAAGAAAAAATAAACTCTTATAAATAAAAGGCTTTCATAAAATGTTCTTTGCCTAATTTATACAATTATAAATCTGTATGCATATAGACGAACCTATAGACAAATCTCATTCCATATTTCACTCAAAAGGATAAAGACTGGAAATATATATATTTTTAATTTGGAAAGGAGATTTATTTATATATATATATATATAAAATATTAATTTGGAAAGGAGAGCTTTATTTCTCATAAAGGGTTGCAACCTGTAGGGTGGCCAGGCTGTCTGATGGGTTGGGAAGCACAACGTCTGGCCAGAAGCCAGAAAAGACACTTTGAGGGAGGGGAAATGGGGACAAGAATTTATCCTGAATGGGGTGGCCAAATATACACATTTAGTGAGCTATAGGAGGTGGATGAATATTTGTGATAGGAGAAACATGTGCACATGCAATAGAGCTATATGCTCCTTCATGGGTCCCATATACCAAAAATGGTGGCGTTAGCATGATCCCAGGGAGTTTTCCACCCTGTGATGGCAAAAGGTGAAGAGAGGGCAAAAAAGTCTCATTTTATGAGGCCAGCAACATCCTGATACGAAAACCTGGCAGAGACACAACAAAAAAAGAAAACTTCAGGCCAATATCCCTGATGAGCATCAATGCAAAAATCTTCAACAAAATACTGGCAAACTGAATCCAGCAGCACATCAAAAAGCTTATCTACCACAATCAAGTTGGCTTCATCCCTGGGATGCAAGGCTGGTTCAACATACACAAATCTATAAACATAACCCATCACATAAACAGAACCAATGACAAAAACCACATGATTATCTCAATAGATGCAGAAAAGGCTTTCAATAAAATTTGACATTCCTTTATGTTAAAAACTCTCAACAAACTAGGTATTGATGGATCATATTGCAAAATAATAGAAGCTATTTATGACAATCCCACAACCAGTATCATACTGAATGAGCAAAAGCTGGAAAGCATTCCTTTTGACAATCAGTACAAGACAAGGATGCCCTCTCTCACCACTCCTATTCAACAAAGTATTGGAAGTTCTGGCCAGGGCAATCAGGCAAGAGAAAAAATAAAGCATATTCAAATAGGAAGAGCAGAAGTCAAATTGTCTCTGTTCGAAGATGACATATTTCTACATTTAGAAAACCCCATGTCTCAGCCCAAAATCTCCTTAAGCTGATAAGCAACTTCAGCAAAGTCTCAGGATACAAAATCAATGTGCAAAAATCACAAGCATTCCTATACACCAATAATTGGTGTAGAGTTAATTTTTGTATAAAGTGTAAGGAAGGGGTCCAGTTCAGTTTTCTGCATATGGGTAGCCAGTTTTCCCAGCACCATTATTAAATAGGAAATCCTTTCCCCATTCCTTGTTTTTGTCAGGTTTGTCAAAGATCAGATGGTTGTAGATGTGTGGTGTTATTTCCAAAGTTTCTCTTCTGTTTGATTGATCTATAAGTCTGTTTTGGCACCAGTACCATGCTGTTTTGATTACTGTAGCCTTGTAGTATAGTTTGAAGTTAGGTAGCATGATGCCTCTAACTAGTCAAAGCATGTTGACAGAGCAGAGAGCCAAATCATGAATGAACTCCCATTCACAGTTGATACAAAGAGAATAAAATACCTAGGAATACAGCTAACATGGGATGTGAAGAATCTCTTTAAGCAGAACTACAAACCACTATGCTCAAATAAATAAGAGAGGACATAAACAAATGGAAAAACATTTTGTCCTCATGGATAGGAAGAATCCATATCATGAAAATGGCTATACTGCCCAAAGTAATTTATAGATGCAATGCTATTCCCATCAAACTACCATTGATATTCTTCACAGAATTACAAAAAACTACTTTAAATTTCATATGAAACCAAAAAACAGCCCATATAGCCAAAACAATCCTAAGCAAAAAGAACAAAGCTGGAGGCATCATGCTACCTAACTTCAAACTATACTACAAGGCCACAGTAACCAAAACAGCACGGTACTGGTACCAAAACAGACATATAGAGCAATGGAACAGAAGAGAAACTTTGGAAATAACACCACACAGCTACAGCCATCTGATCTTTAACAAACCTGACAAAAACAAGGAATGGGAACAAGATTTCCTACTTAATAATGGTGCTGGGAAAACTGGCTACTCATATGCAGAAAACTGAAACTGGACCCCTTCCTTACACCTTATACAATAATTAACTCAAGATGGATTAAAGATTTAAATGTAAAACTCAAAACCATAAAAACCCTAGGAGAAAATCTAGGCAATACCATTCAGGAAATAGGCATGGGCAAGAATTTCATGACAAAAACACCAAAAGCAGTTGCAACAAAAGCCAAAATTGACAAATGGGATCTAATTAAACTAAACAGCTTCTGCACCGCAAAAGAAACTATCATCAGAATGAACAGGCAACCTACAGAATGGGAGAAAAATTTTGCAATTTACCCATCTGACAAAGGTCTAATATCCAAAATCTACAAGGAACTTAAACAAACAACCCCATCAAAAAGTGGGCAAAGGATATGAACAGACACTTCTCAAAAGAAGACATTTATGTGGCCAAAAAAATATGAAAAAAAGCTCAAAATCACTGATCATTAGGGAAATGCAAATCAAAACCACAATGAGATACCATCTTATACCAGTCAGCATAGCAATTATGAAAAAGTCAGGAAACAATAGATGCTGGCGAGGCTATAGAGAAATAGGAATGCTTTTACCTTGTTGGTGTAAAATGTAAATTAGTTCAACCATTGTGGAAGACGGTATGGTGATTCCTCAAGGATCTAGAACCAGAAATACCATTTGACCCAGCAATCCCATTACTGGGTATATACCCAAAGGAATATAAATCATTCTACTATAAAGACACATGTACACGTATGTTTATTGCAGCACTATTTACAATAGCAAAGACATGGAACAAACCCAAATGCCCATGAATGATAGACTGGATAAAGAAAATGGTACATATACACCATGGACTACTATGCAGCCATAGAAAGAAATAAGATCATGTCCTTTTTGGGACATGGATGCAGCTGGAAGCCATCATTCTCAGCAAACTAACACAGAAACAGAAAACCAAACACTGCCATGTTCTCACTCATAAGTGGGAGTTGAACAATGAGAACACACGGACACAGGGAGGGGAACAACACACACAGGGGCCAGTTAGGGGGTGGGGGAAGAGGGGAGGGAGAACATGAAGATAAATAGCTAATGCATGCAGGGCTTAAAACCTAGATGATAGGTTGATAGGTGCTGCAAAGCACCATGGCACACATAGCAAATCTGCATGTTCTGCACATGTATCCCAGAACTTAAAGTAAATTTAAAAATAAATAAATAAATAAATAAAATAGCAAAATAAAAAAAGGCTGACAGCCAATTTAAACATTCTAGGCCAGATGGGAATGGAGTTGGACAGGCAGGCATCAACCTTTAAAACAAGGTAATCAATTTTAAAAATTTGTAAGTGATGTAAGAGCCAAAAAACAAAGCCAAAAAGCAAGGTTTTTGAAGTTATAATGCAAGAATAAGAAATTGTATTAAAATGAAAATTTGTGGAAACAAGTGCTTTGAAATATTGATAAGAAATATAAATCAACTAAAAGAACTCAACTTACTGATTGCAGAATATCTGAATGCAAAGAACAACCAAAATTTGAATTCCTGTTTCATATTTACTTTTCAAAAATTTAATTTAAAAACTCCCAAAGAAGCAAACGAATGATTTAAAATTTACAAGATAAACTTGCATTGGGTATTCAAGGGATAATACTAAGGAATCAAATATATACAAGTCCTCATAACATTTTATAAAGTAATTTAAAACATTCCTAATAATGAGGGACTTTTCAGTTTCTCTGATGACCTTGACACAGCTATCACCAAAATTAGCTGCTAGTAGATCAAAAGGGGATTTTGTGCATTACGAAAAAGGCAACCTTTCCTTTTTCTTAACTGCATAAAGTGCAATTAAGAAAAAATCATCACTGTACAAATCTGCAGTGACTTGGAGGTGAATGGCACCCCTAGAGTTCTGCAATGCACTGCTTGCACAACTGTATATTTACAATGTGACAACCACTGCGGCATTCCAAAACCCATTAGCAGATCCTCTATGCAGAACTTGCAAAGTTGTGGTTGGAAACCGAGATACGGAAGTCTAAAACATTCAAGAAGGTGGTTATATTTGAACTGAGAGAGTTTTCTTGAAGAGAGCTATGCATGTCCCTGCCCCAAAGGGAGAGGGTTAAGTGTGCTGACTCCTTATCTTCAGCCAGAAAAAAAAAGAAAAATTATTAGGGCCATTTGGAGACTCGGCTGCACAGTGGGCAAGGGTGTGACACAGGCCTGAGAAATCTAGTGTGAGAATCCATAACATGTTATCTACCCTGATAGTGGACAAAAGAGACATTCCTCCATTGGAAATAGCCTGGAGTCACAGAATGTGTCTGGGCAAAGAATGTGTGAGGTTTCTCCTATGGATCCAATAAGATCCACTCAAGAAACAGAGCAAGGTTGGGGATGTCTTAGGACTTCCCTAAGTAGATCCTCCTGGAAGGGAGAAATGCAGTAGAAAGAACCTGGAGGCTAACACTGCTAACAAAATAGACTCTCAGTTTCACCTAAATGCCCAGACAAAAGATGGCCAACCTCAGTGGCCACAAGATCAAAAGATGATTTTATTCAGAAAAGTGAATTTGTGGGGAAATAAAGAAGCCAAGCTGAAAGAACTGCAAATCAGAGATTTCCCATGACGCAGAGGATGGAAGAGTGTCCTGCACAAAAGCCCCATAAGAATGAGACAGCCAGCTGCAGGCCCAACCACAAGGTCACTCAAGGACAGGGAGGGAGAACTTTAAATAAAGTAGAATATCCAGATTTCACCACTGAACATATTAAAAATTGAATTGAGACTTAAAAAAATTGAATTGTTTTATATTGAAGTAACTCAACTCTTAAGAGACTTTATCAGGCTCAAAGCATAAACCACAGACCAGCAGCATTAGCATCATGGAGGACCTCCTTAGACATGCAGACACTCCAGACTTACTGAATCACAATCTTCATCTTAACAAAAGCCTGAGTGATCTGCATGCACGTCAAAGTTTAAGAAGTACAGTGGTCTTGCCGCTTCTACCTTTCCTAGCTGGCTTCTTATCATTCTTCTTCCTTCCTTCTTTCTTCTTTTCCTTCTCCCTCTTCTCCTTGCTTCCAGAAAGAAACGGACCTCACCCTCCAATAGTTGGCACTAACACACACACAGGTCCAGGGGGTTGCTCACCACTTACCTTCTTCCTGCCTGGAATGATGTTACACCACCAGGAGCTGCAGCAACCATCCTATAACTGTGAGGTAACCAGCATGTGAATTAAAGTCAATGTCCTAAGAATGTCAGAGGAAACAGAAAGAACCCAGTTTTTAGACTGTTGAGCTCCTGTACCAGCCCTAAGCTGTCTTCCTCTGGACTTCTTGATATGTGAGAAAAAATAAATAAATAAAACTATACTCATTTAAGCCACTTTAGTCAGGCATTCTGTTCTTTTCGATTATTTACATAACTGGATAATAAGGTATGAAATCAATGTTACCATTGCTGAGTTAACAGGGAGATCTGAAAAAGGGAGAATTGCTTCTGAGAAGTGGCCTTCTTCGTTGCAGCCAAAATGTCCCTTTCTCTTTGAAAATTCTGATAAAATATTTTTATCATACACTAAACTTTTATATGTTAGCTATCAGAACTCAACTCTCTCTTTTTAATACCCATGCCTATTCTGAGGTATTCAAACAAGTTTTTTAAAAGGCATTTCAATCAGAAGAACCCTAAGAAATATTGGCATATGACATCCTCTACGGTGAGACTCACGGAATGTCCTGAGGTAAGACTGTCTGACAGAAGCTTTCACAGTAATTGTGTAAACTGGAAATAATACAACTTCTTTGGTCCTCTCCCAATAAACACCATTTCCCTTTATCAACACAATAAAGGAGAGGAAATGAGGCATAGCGAATGTGAGCTCGTCCAGAGATCTTCTCTCTTTACAAATGCCTCTAATTTTTTTTTTATTATTATACTTTAAGTTTTAGGGTACATGTGCACAATGTGCAGGTTAGTTACATATGTATACATGTGCCATGCTGGTGTGCTGCACCCATTGACTCGTCATTTAGCATTAGGTATATTTCCTAATGCTATCCCTCCCCCGTCCCCCCACCCCACAACAGGCCCCAGAGTGTGATGTTCCCCTTCCTGTGTCCATGTGTTCTCACTGTTCAATTCCCACCTATGAGTGAGAACATGCGGTGTTTGGTTTTTTGTCCTTGCGATAGTTTACTGAGAATGATGATTTCCAATTTCATCCATGTCCCCACAAAGGGATCTAGAACTAGAAATACCATTTCACCCAGCCATCCCATTACTGGGTATATACCCAAAGGACTATAAATCATGCTCCTATAAAGACACATGCACACGTATGTTTATTGCGGCACTATTCACAATAGCAAAGACTTGGAACCAATCCAAATGTCCAACAATGATAGACTGGATTAAGAAAATGTGGCACATATACACCATGGAATACTATGCAGCCATAAAAAAATGCCTCTAATTTACACCACCAACAATACGTTCTTCATTATATTTTTAAAAGCTAGTTGCCTACATTTGACAAATTGTTACAGCTGGTATGTAGAAGAGGGCAGAAAAGCCATTATTCAGATGTCTTAGTCATTTATAGGCATTTTGCCATTAAAAAAGAAGAAAGGGAGAAAACCTCAGACAGGAAATATTAGTTATTGGACCACTTCATGATTAATAATGACCTTTTAAAATAATTCTTAATGTTCCACAACATGTGATTCTCAGTGTGGTTGTTTTCGCCATCTGGGGCTGGACAGCTCCTTACCATGTGGGAATGTCCCACGCCATGCAAGATTTTTGCATCCCCGGCACCCACTAACTAAATATCAGTAACACCACCACCCATCACTGTGACAGTATCTGCCCCCCCATTTCCTGTCTTGCCTACACATTTGCAAATATAAGGAGTAACATATGTATTTGAAACCTACTGGGTTAGTACCTGCAGAAGAAAAGTAAAATAATCTTCCATCCCAAAATCACGTAAAAGCTTCTTTATACTTGCTTTTTGTCATTTTATAGTTTCATTTCTTACAGTAAGATTGTAATCCATCTGAATTTTCTTTTGGGATAAGATCTGAAATAGGGTTGGAATATTATATTTTCCTTATTTTTTTTCCAATACCATTTTAAAGAAGTATCCTTCCTTCAGTGATAAAACATAAAATCAATTTCTATCCTAAGATAAACTTTTCATCATAATTAGGTTTCCTTATGGACTTCTCTTTCTGTTGAAAATATGTCTGTTCCTGTGTTGTTGTCTTATTATTTTAATTATTAGAACCCTCATGTGTTTAATTTCTAGGAGGCCAAAGAGTGCCTTAGTACCCTTTTTAATCAAAATTATCTTTACTATTCTTATCTGTTTGTTCTTCCTATGAATTCCAGAATAGTCTGTGAAGTTTTTAAAAGAAATTGCAATAGAATTTGATTAAAACATATTAGATTTATAGGATAATTAGGAAAAAGTATTATTTTTCTAATGTTAGGTCTTGCCTATGAACAACATAGACAGCTTCCATGTCTGTTCAAGTCTTCCGTTACATTATTCCGGGAAGTTTAAAAATGTTTCCTGAACAGATTCTACATCTATTTGTATTTGTTAGGTTAATGCCTACGTTATATTTGGTATTGAATTGGGATTTTGTTTTTATCGTACTTTCAAACTACTGATTTATTATTAAAATTTATATATTTCTGCATGACTAGCTAATATGCTATAGTAGGCTTATTCCATAGTCTATGGAAATTTTCAGATACCTAAGCCTATCATTGACAAGTGATAATATTTTGCCTCTGTCCTCAAACTCATTTATTTTAAGGATAAAAGAACATTGGTGATAGTGTGGGCCTTATTGTCTTGTTCCTGACTTTAATAGAAATGTCATTGACTATAATGATGGCCATTGCTGGTTTTGGACATGCTTTATAATATTAAAGAAGAATCTTTAATTAGGAGCCACTAGGAATTTTTGTGGAAAAAATCATTTTTCACATTTATCTGCTGATGAGATGAATTATATAAATAGATATCTAATTATTTAACCATTCCTTAATTCCAGAAATAAACCCTTAATCACAGCTTGTTATTGTTAATTTTCATGCTGAGATGTATTTACTTTTATTTATTTAACATTTTTATCTCTATGAATAAACAAGTTTGGCCTGTGTTTTATTTTTCTTTGAGCAAGTTTTGTAAGGTAGCAAGGTTTTGCCATCTTTGAAATACAAAGAGACATTTCTTATCTTTTTGCATCCTCTGGAACCTTTTAAAAAATAATAGAAATATATTCTCAAATAATTAAAAAGCAAATCTTCCATTATTTTGAATCAAGGAAATATATACACATATATTTACATATAAATATATTTCTTTGACAGCTATTCCATTTATTACAATATTTTATTAGTGCACATAAAAATTTTTGATAGTTCTCTATGAAAGACAATGCTGGTTACCTATGCAATGTCCAAAACAGCATGGTACTGGTACCAAAACAGAGATATAGATCAATGGAACAGAACAGAGCCGTCAGAAATAATGCCACATATCTACAACTATCTGATCTTTGACAAACCTGACAAAAACAAGAAATGGGGAAAGGATTCCCTATTTAATAAATGGTGCTGGGAAAACTGGCTAGCCATATGTAGAAAGCTGAAACTGGATCCCTTCCTTACACCTTATACAAAAATTAATTCAAGATGGATTAAAGACTTAAATGTTAGACCTAAAACCATAAAAACCCTAGAAGAAAACCTAGGCAATACCATTCAGGACATAGGCATGGGCAAGGACTTCATGTCTAAAACACCAAAAGCAATGGCAACAAAAGCCAAAATTGACAAATGGGATCTAATTAAACTAAAGAGCTTCTGCACAGCAAAGGAAACTACCATCAGAGTGAACAGGCAGCCTACAAAATGGGAGAAAATTTTCGCAACCTACTCATCTGACAAAGGGCTAATATCCAGAATCTACAATGAACTCCAACAAATTTACAAGAAAAAAACAAACAACCCCATCAAAAAGTGGGCGAAGGACATGAACAGACACTTCTCAAAAGAAGACATTTATGCAGCCAAAAAACACATGAAAAAATGCTCACCATCACTGGCCATCAGAGAAATGCAAATCAAAACCACAATGAGATACCATCTCACACCAGTTAGAATGGCAATCATTAAAAAGTCAGGAAACAACAGGTGCTGGAGAGGATGTGGAGAAATAGGAACACTTTTACACTGTTGGTGGGACTGTAAACTAGTTCAACCCTTGTGGAAGTCAGTGTGGCGATTCCTCAGGGATCTAGAACTAGAAATTCCATTTGACCCAGCCATCCCATTACTGGGTATATACCCAAAGGACTATAAATCATGCTGCTATAAAGACACATGCACACGTATGTTTATTGCGGCATTATTCACAATAGCAAAGACTTGGAACCAACCCAAATGTCCAAGAATGATAGACTGGATTAAGAAAATGTGGCACATATACACCATGGAATACTATGCAGCCATAAAAAATGATGAGTTCACGTCCTTTGTAGGGACATGGATGAAATTGGAAATCATCATTCTCAGTAAACTATCGCAAGAACAAAAAACCAAACACCGCATATTCTCACTCATAGGTGGGAATTGAACAATGAGAACACATGGACACAGGAAGGGGAACATCACACTTCGGGGACTGTTGTGGGGTGTGGGGAGCGGGGAGGGATAGCATTGGGAGATATACCTAATGCTAGATGACGAGTTGGTGGGTGCAGCGCACCAGCATGGCACATGTATACATATGTAACTTACCTGCACGTTGCGCACATGTACCATAGAGCCTAAAGTATAATAATAATAATAATAATAATAAAAAGAAAAAAAGAAATAAAAATAATAGAAATATATTCTCAAAGAATTAAAAAGCAAATCTTCCATTATTTTGAATCAAGGAAATATATACACATATAAATATATTTCTTTGACAGCTATTCCATTTATTACAATATTTTATTAGTGCACATAAAAATTTTTGATAGCTCTCTATGAAAGACAATGCTGGTTACCTATGCAATGTCCATTGCTGCTTCTCCTTTGTCAGCATTTTGTTAGGCATAGCACTGTGTTCAACTAAGAATGCTTAATCTCCCAGCCTCCTTTGCAATTAGCATTAGCTGTACAACCTATTTCTGATCAGTGACGATTCAGTGGGGAGAGCTCTTGTCTCAAATCAAAAGGTACAATTGCAAAAAGATAAAGCTTTTGATCTCCCTTCTTTCCTCCTGCAATGCAGATGCAATGCCTGGAGGTGTATCAGCAAATTTTTTTTAGAGGAAGTCTCCTTCTGTCACCCAGGCTGGAGTGCAGTGGCGAGATCTCAGCTCACTGCAACCTCTGCCTCCCAGGTTCAAGCGATTCTCCTGCCTCAGCCTCCCGAGTAGCTGGGACTACAGGCGCACGCCACCACACCTGGCTAATTTTTGTATTTTTCATAGAGACAGGCTTTCGCCACATTGGCCAGGATGATCTCAAACTCTTGACCTCAGGTCATCCGCCTGCCTCAGCCTCCCAAAGTGCTAGGATTACAGGTGTGAGCCACCGCACCTCACCTGTACCAGCAGTCTTGTGGTCATGAGGCTGATAGATACAGAAGAAGGATAGGAAAACAGGAAGTTATAAGAAGTCTTAGTGTCTGACGGTATTGTTGTGTTGCAATTCCAGCCCTAGACTGCTTACTTCTGGAGCTCTTGTTGCATGAGGAAAACAGAAGTATTTGTTTATTTAAATCACTCACCACTAGGTGAGGTTATTTGCTTTAAACATAGTTCTAAAAATACACTTTCTTTTTTTTATTGTTATACTTTAAGTTCTAGGGTACATGTGCACATCGTGCAGGTTTGTTACATATGTATACATGTGCCGTGTTGGTGTGCTGCACCCATTAACTCGTCAGGCTGGTTCAACGTACACATATCAATAAACGTAATCCAGCATATAAACAGAACCAAAGACAAAAACCACATGATTATCTCAATAGATGCAGAAAAGGCCTTGGACAGAATTCAACAGCCCTTCATGCTAAAAACTCTCAATAAATTAGGTATTGATGGGACATATCTCAAAATAATAAGAGCTATTTATGACAAACCCACAGCCAATATCATACTGAATGGGCAAAAACTGGAAGCATTCACTTTGAAAACTGGCACAAGACATGGATGCCCTCTCTCACCACTCCTGTTCAACACAGTGTTGGAAGTTCTGGCCAGGGCAATCAGGCAGGAGAAAGAAATAAAGGGTATTCAATTAGGAAAAGAGGAAGTCAAATTGTCCCTGTTTGCAGATGCCATGATTATATATTTAGAAAACCCCATTGTCTCAGCCCAAAATCTCCTTAAGCTGATAAGCAACTTCAGCAAAGTCTCAGGATACAAAATCAACGTGCAAAAATCACAAGCATTCCTATACACCAATAACAGACAGAGAGCCAAATCATGAGTGAACTCCCATTCACAATTGCTTCCAAGAGAATAAAATATCTAAAAATACACTGTACACCTGTAGTTCAAAACTGACTTTTATTGAGGGCTTACTTTATGATACATATTTCTGTAAGCATTTTAGAAATTTATCACATAAAATCTTCACAGTCTCCTATAAAGCAGGTGCTACTATTTATCCTAATCAGTGGTCAGTAAGTGGGTGAAGTTGGTGATGTTATTGTTAATTATAATGCTATTATCATATCTATACTAAAATCATAGATTTATGCTTCCTAATTTTCCTGTTAGTCTTGGGTAGAAGCTTCTCTTTCTTTTTTTTTTCTTTTTCTTTTTCTTTTTTTTTTTTTTTTTTTTTTTTTTTGAGACAGAGTCTTACTCTGTCGCCCAGGCTGGAATGCAGTGGGGCAATCCCCAATCACTGCAATCTCCACCTCCCGGGTTCAAGCGATTCTCCTGCCTCAGCCTCCTGAGTAGCTGAGATTACAGGTGCCTGCCACCATGCCCAGCTAATTTTTGTATTTTTAACAGAGACAGGGTTTCTCTATGTTGGTCAGGCTGGTCTTGAACTCTGGACCTCACTCCAGACCTCAGGTTATCCGCCCACCTCAGCCTCCCAAAGTGCTGTGATTACAGGCATGAGCCACCGTGCTCGGCCTGAAGCTTCTCTCTTAATTGGATATTTTAAGAAAATCATTCTTGGAATATTTATCAAGTGAACTAAAGAATTAACTAAAGAACTAAGAATTAAAGCTAATTTTAAATGATTCAGTTGTGATTTTGAGGGAGTTAAATCTTTCTTACTAATTTTCATTTTAACTCTATGATAATAAAATGATTATTCTCTGGGGAACTTATTGAATTATCAATTTTCATGAATATTCCATTGGCATAGGAAGAGGTATATTTGCTTTTGTTAGCCACAATGTTTCATATGTATCTGTCAAATTAACTCATCAGTTACATTCCTGAGATTTTCTATATGCTTACTTGACCTCATAGAATAGGAAAGGTTAAAATCTCTATGTTTCCATAGAGATTTCTTCCTTGCATTTTAATGATTTTACTTTACATATTTTGATGATATGTTATTTGGCACGTAACGATTTTTACTTTTATCATCATTGGGAATCAGCAATATAAAGATGTTTTCTTTATATTAAGTTATTCTTAATTATAAATAATTACATCAAGGTATTTATATTAAGACATTAATATAAAGGTCTTTTGCAGTATAAAGACCTTCTCTTTATTCCACCTAATTATTATGGTCTTGGTCTGATTTTAACATTTCAAGCACTGATTTCTTTTTTGTTTTGTTTCTTTTCATTTGCCTGACTCAATTTGCGCCTTTGTATTTTTAAGGCATTCATATTTATAGTTATAAAGTTTATATCTGGTCTTATTTTGTCTTCATGTTCTGTTTTCTGTTTTGATGTTTCATTGCTATTTGCTATTTGCTTTATATGTGGCAGTATTTGTCTGCTGCTTTGTCTGATTTTTCTTTTGAAAGGTTTTTTTTTCTTATTTTCAACTCAGTGATTATCCTTAAGATTTTTCTAAACATTTTTCTAAACATAATCCTAATCATTACGTAAATATAATGATTAGGATAACAAGTGAAAAATAAATTTGCTTGATTTCTTCTTCTATTTGAAAAACCTCCTCCACCTGGTTCACTCTTTGTGAACTTTATCTCTGACTTTAGGCCCAGATTTTCACTATACAATTTTTAATGTTTATATCTATCTTTTAGGAATAAATTTTTACATGTGCCTTTTTAAATTTACAATCTTACACTATTTTAACTGGCTCCACTGTCCACGGACTGTGTTTCCATATTATAATCATGTTACTGACCTCTGAATTTTTATCATCTTCGATTGGCAAGAATGGATCTGCAAAGCTGTAAATTACCATTACACTTGAAATAGAGTGGACCTCTATAAAACATGCTAAGTTGACAACTTTTTCACCTCAACATTAATACTTTTAATACAATAGGAGAGAAATTTGAGTCAAATTGGTCTGAGCTAATTTTCCTAGGTTATTCATTCTTTGAGATGTAACTTATATACACACAGTTCACCATTGAAAGTCTACATCTCAGTGGTCTTTAGTATATTCAAAAGAATGTGCAACAATAACCACTATCTAATGCCAAATCCTTTTATCACCCTCAAAAAGAAACCCCACTTCCTACTCCCCCTTTTCCTCATCCCCTGGAAATCATTAATATACCTTCTGTCTCTATGCACTTGCTTTTGCTAAACATTGTATACAAATGAAATCATATGATATGTGGCCTTTGTGTCTGGCTTATTTCACCCGGCATAATGTTTTCAATATTCTTCAACATTGTAGCATATAACAGTACTTCATTTCTCTTCATGGGTAAGTAATATTCCATTGTAAAACTATACCTCATTTTGTTCATCCATTCATCAGTCGTTGTATATTTGTGTGGTTTCCACTTTGGCTATTATGAATAATGCTGCTATAAATATCCATGGACAAGTTTTGATATAAATATATGTTTTCATTTCTCTTGGGTATATAATAAGAATGGAATTGCCGGGTCGTATGATAATTGCATGTTTAAATTTTAAGGGACTGACAGGCTGTTTTCCAAAGTAGCTATACCGTTTTACATTAGCACCAGCAACATATGATGGTTCTAGTAGCTCCACATCCTTGCTAATACTTGTTAATTTCTGAGACTTTTAATTTATTGTTATGGCCATATTAGTGCATGGGTATGAAGTGGTATCTCATTGTGGTATTGACTTGCACCCCAAAATGCAGTTGAGCACCATTTTATGTACTTATTGTCCATCTGCATATCATCTTTGAAGAAATGTCTACTCAAAACTTTTGCATTGTTCAATTAGATTATTTCCCTTTTTATTACTGTTATGGGTTTTTTATATGCTTTATAAACTAGACCCTTATTAAATACATGATTTGCAAATATTGTTTCCCATTCTGCAAACTGTCTTTTTGCTTTCTTGGCAGTGCCCTTTGATGTGCAAAGCTTTTTAATGTTGATAAAGTTCAATTGATATTTTTCTTTGATTGCTTATGCTTTTGGTGTCATATCTAAGAAACTGTTGCCTAATTGAAGGTAGAGAAAATATACACCTGTTTTCTTCCATGCTGGATTAATTTTTATATATAGTGTAAGACATTCATCCAAATCATTCTTTAGCATGTGGATATCCAGTTGTCATGGCACCATTTTAAAAAAGACTATTCTTTCCCCCCTTGAATGATCTTGGCACCATGATTGAAAATCAATGGACCAACTGACCATATATGTTAGGGTTTATTTCTGTACTCGCAATTCCATTCCATTGAACAATATATGTCTATTATTTCTGTCAGTACCACACTGGCTTGATTAAATCTCACTTTGTAACAGACTTGAAATCAGTAAATGTGAGTCCTACAACTTCGTTCTTTTTTTCAAGATCATTTTGACTATTCAGGTATGTTTACTATCTCATATGAAGTTTTTGATCAGTTTTCCCATTTCTGTTAAAAAAGGCAATTGACATTTTAATAAATACTGCATCAAATTTATAGATCAACTTGGAGTCTTTTACCATCTTAACAATACAAAGTCTTTTCATTCACAAACATAGAATGTGTTTCCATTCATTTTTTAAATAAAAGACATTTATTTAATGTCTTTCAACAATGTTTTGTACTTTTCAGTATACAAATCTTGATTTATTCCTATGTATCCTAGGCTTTTTTTTTTTTTTTGATGCTATTGCAAATGATTTTGTTTTGTTAATTTTATCTGTGGGTTGTTTATTGCTAGTGAACTTAATTACAAGTGCTTTTGTAAATTGGTCTTGTATCCTGCAATTTGCTACCTTCATTTATTAACTCTAATAGCTTTCCATGAAATTTTTAATGGTTTTCTATATATAAGAAATGGCTTCCTCTGTGTTTTCTGTCATGTCCATCTGGAATAAAAATAATTTTACTTCTTTCCAATCTGCACACCTTTTATTTCCTTTTCTTGCCAATATTTCCCTAGCTAGAACTTCTAGTACAATGTTTAGCAAAAGCAGTGAAAGAGGACAACCTTGTCTTGTTCCTCATTTAAGGGGGAAGATTTTCAGTCTTTTACCATTGAGCATATTACTAGCTGTGGGTTTTTTGTAGGTGCCCTTTATCAGATTATAGAACTTTCCATTCCTAGTATGTTGCCTGCCTTGTTTTTCTCTTTTTTTTTAACCATAAAAGGGTGTCAGATTTTGGCAAATGCTTTTTCTGCATTTGAGATAATCACGTGGGTTTTTTCTCCTTTATTCTATGAATATGGTGTATTACATTGATTGATATTCATGGGTTGTGCCAACTTTGCATTCCTGGGATAAATCTCACATGGTCATGGTATATATTTCTTCGTATATGCTGTTAGGTGCTGGTGGCTAGTATTTTGTTGAGGGGTTTGTGTTTTGTTTTGGGTTTTTTTTTTTTTTTTTGAGCTGGTTTTTAAGTACACCAAGATTCTGTATAGCATTGTGGCTGAGATCCAAAAGCAAACCTGTACTTAAATTTGCAAAGCACTTAGATACAGTCTAGTATAAAGCACTTTTATTTTCTTTTTCTCCACCTGAAAGCCTATAGGATTTGTTTTAATGGACAGTAGTTCATAGAGTAGAATCACAACTTGAAAAACAAATATTTGAAATCTTTCCTTTTGTGATGATCAAAGCCCGGAGAGTATAAATAATACAAGGTCAATTATGAATGGACTAAGATACACATAAACTAACAATAATCCATATTCTATATGCTTTATCATATCCATAACCTAATTTAGATTGTATTTTTATTTAACTTTTTAAACACTTAACATGTTTTATCTGCTAATCTGCAAATCTCAAGCTTTCAGAATATATATTCCTGTATTCAGGCATTAATATTGTCATTTCTTACATTTTTCACTTTAGTTTTGGATAATAGATTTGTAATCATAGGTTATATTAAAGTTAAAAATTCAGCATCTTTGCTATAATAGTTTTTCCTTTTTCGATTTTGTAATGTACAAAAAATAATATAGTAACAAAATTTTCCCAACATGTTTTCACACAAAAATTTTTGGCTCTGTCATCTTATATTCTTCATCAATCATCCACTTGTTATTGCACAAACACTTTAGGGTGTCTTAATTCATTCCATCCACTTTGTTAGGGACAACAGTATCTTTCATTTTATAATACAATGAAAGGAACATTGTATGGACTCTGCCTTCAGGGTTGGAGAAGACACTACAGAAAAAGCAACATTTGCACCTAGTAATGGAAGAAGGGCAGAAATTTGGCAGGTTAGAAGGAGAGAAAGTAAGTATTTCAGTTACATTATTTTTGAAAATAAAAACCATCTCCAAAATTGTTCAGACTAATAACATCATAATTATTTATTTGGAGTAATATTAGAGCCCCAACAAAAGCATGGCCTAAATTTTAGACAGAACATGCTGAAGTAAACAGTAATTATCTTGATTTTTACTTTGTATATTCTCTCTATTGGACCAGGAAAAAAAAGCTGATTCTCCTTTAAAATTCTGGGAAAATATTTGCAAGTGACATTTTACAGTTATTTTATCACCAAAGAAATTATCTACAAAGATAGGTGAGTCAGGAAGAGGTTAACCACGCTGGTGTGTCATTCTAAGACTGTCAGTCAATAATGACTGAAACCAGTGATAACCCGAACTGCAACTTTAGGACACAGATCAGCTTTGACACTATGTGACCTAAAACCAATTATGTTGGGTCTCAGTTTTCACATCTACTAAATTAAAAACAAAGATAATTACATTATCTGTCTAGTCTCCTGTAATATAAAAAGTCTACTATTTTAAAATAATTAACGTATCCGTGAACTAAAATTCAGATTTCAGGCAATTTTAACTGTTTGGAACATATTGGCCTGTAAATAGATAGAGAATGCCCTATAGCTAGTTGAAGTATTTCCCAAAAGAAATTGCCTTTTAAATAGACTTCTCATAGGCTTGATTATCTGATTCCTCAACCTACAATAAATTACAAAACGGGGGAAGAAGGATCATTCAGAATAAAATATAGAGGGACAAGAGACCAACAAGAAGTTACAGGTGAAGTAATTTAAACTGAATAAACTAATAACTGAAAGTCCCACTAAACTGCATGCTCTGAAACTTATGCAAAAAATCTATTTTGAAGGAACACACAAACAACCCCAGGTAGAGTAGACTCCACATAACAAACAAATCCTACTGAAGATGATCTCATAATTAAAGATAACAAGTAACTGAAAGAACAATAATGCATAAGGAAGATACATTTCATAGGATGTGAAAATGGCCATAAGATAAATATAATATTTTTAAATGAGTAAGGATACAAAGAAGCAATAGAACCATGATAAAAGAACCAGGAATTAGGAGGAAAAAAAGGTAATTTGAGAAAAGAAACAAGCAGAACTTTTACAAATGAAAACCCCAGTTACTAAAATTAAAACTCAATTTCTGAGTTTTGACCAGCATATTAGAAACAGCTGAAGATACATTTTTCAGATGAACTGAAAAATAGACTTGAAATGATAACCACAAAATGTAATACAGATTTTTTAAAGGAAGTAGAAAAATGTGAAGAAAAAAATGTTTAGAAGCATGGAAGATAGAATGAGAAAATTCAGCATATATTCAATGGGACCACTAGAAGAAAGAAAGGATAAAATAAGAGGACGCCATATTTTTCAACATGGTTAAGGATTCTGCAATACTAAAGAAAAACAAAAGTCTCCTAGATCTAGATT